>NC_045429.1:444352168-445795918 GCF_902635505.1 Sarcophilus harrisii | reverse complement strand
GAACTAATCTAAGGTCACTCAGAGGCAGTATTTGAATTCTTTTCACTGTACCATTGTCCTCTCAGTAAAGGATTTCTCAAGGTCTTATTGACTCTTTGGGATGATGATAATTACATATTTGCTTAATCAGAATTAGCTCTTAATCCCCAGTTTGTGTTAACCGCCCCCCCTTCTCTGAACTTGCAATATTTCATTGAGACCTAGTCAGTCTGAATGGGACAAATGGATCTTATTCCCCACAGTGAAGGAAAGGCAGGTTGGGATACCATGAGCAGTGTTTTACTCTTGACATAGAATCAACTATAGCAATAAGAGGAGACACGGTTGCAATGAATCAAATATATATTACAACATTCACTATATATCAGAGTCTCCTGCAGCCTCTCCCATAAACAGGGAGTTCCAAGATAATACAGAGGCTGCTCTGAATCCAGGTATCCTAGAAAAGGCTCAGTTTAATTTGTTTAATGCCCCTGGCTGCTCTTTGTATCAAAGAACGTAGACAAAAAAGTTTCCAAGTGATATTTTGACTCATGCACCTAGCTGGGTCAGTCAAGACCTTAAAAAATATTGATTTAATCTTTTCACTTTACAGATGAGAAAACTGAAGTTTGGGAAATTTAGTGACTAACCCAGGGTCATCCAGCTATTTAATAGCTGAGGCAAGATTTGAATCCAATTCTCTATGACTCTATATCCAGTGTTCTATCTAAGATGTCTCTGACACGAGGAGGAAACTCAGGAAGCTGGATTGGGATCAGGCTTCCCTTTCTGCAATAAATGCCATGGGCTTGAAATCCAGGATATTCCAGAAAAATTAGAAGCTTCTTGTGCAGTAATCAGGAGCCTCAGACTACTTCTTGTTTAGTTCATCATTGATGGGTCATGATGCGTGAGCCAACGTTCCAGTCCAATACAAGAGAGACCTACTGCCACCATACCACGCTAGCATTTCTCTGATCTCTTGGTCATGGCATTTCTTTCTTGCTCATGTTGCATTTTATATATTTCTTTTTTCCCTCCTTCATTGGGCCAAAGACTCACCATTGGGGTTTAGGGATGAGCATGACAGACAAAGCAAGAGGGATGGTGTAGTTAAGTGTTTTCCATCTCTCCCTTCTTTATTTATGTGCAGCTAAGAACTAGGCAGACATTGCCACAGCAGGGAAGAACAATTAGGCAAATTCATGCACCAGGGTTCTGTTTATAATTCCATTGTAAAGGATAATCATTTGTTAGCTTAAGTAAGACCCTGTGACTTCATTACAATTGTCAACAGAGAAGATTGCTGACTGAGTTTAGCTCCCTGGATTGAATGTGAAATGCTTGTCATTCAAACAAAGATGCTTGTGAAATTTAAACCCACTGTCCCATAGTGATGGATTTATTTAATAGATGTAAAACTAAATATAAAAATAAAAACTAAAATACAACATCTTAGCCCTCACTGGCAGATTCCATCACGGTACCAAGACCCATTTGGGTCAAATCCTTTTGAAATGGTTCACTAAGGAATGGAAATCATCAGCCCCAGAGAATGGAAATCATCAGCCTCAGAGTGACCCAGGATATCTCCCCTCCCCTCCTCATTTGTACTTGATTTGAAAACTAGCCTTGAAAGTCTGAGTTGATCTCAGAATCAGGAAGAGTTGTGTGGCCCTGGGTAAGTGACCACTTAGTGACCCTGCTGAGGAATAGATAAGTAGATAGAGATGATAGATAGATAGATAAATATTTTTAATCTAATTGTTTTCCTTTATAGTCCTATGAGTTTTATTTTCTTAATTAAAAAATCTTTATTTTAAGAAGGCATCTAAATGCTTAATTGCATTTTCAGAGGAGCATATGATTTTTTAAAAACATTAAAAGGTTAAGGCTCTAAGTCTATATATTGCTGAATAGGTATATAGTTAATGGTGATAAGCATTTCCTCATTGATAGTTCCCTGTACAAATTAAATGACGATCTGTTCTGATAACAAAACAACCATCAGCAGCAATGACAACATAGTATTGTGCTATCTCAGCTAGTTTTTGCCACAGATTTCCTTCCCTCAGTCCACCTCATGAGACCAGAACTGCCGGTGGCCCGGGACCAGTCCATCTTCCTCTTAGCACCTCCATGTGCCCCGCCAACCATTGGATAATGAATCGCTTATAGACAGACGCAGATTTGGCTATAGACAGAAGCAGAGACCCCAGCTTTGCTTTGCCGTATGTAGCAGCAGACCTTGCCTTCCCTTTCTAGAAAATGGAGTTCCCACTGACATAAAAGAGAATATTTCTCAAAGTAAAGCGAGATCCCAGGGTGGCCAGCATGGTTTTGGCAGTGATGGAGAATCACTCCCTCATCCATTCATTAGAGATCAAATTGGGTTAAATGCCCCCTTCTAAGTTAGTTTGGAAAAATTCCCCAGCACTCACCCTTTCATGTGTGAGAACCAGAATGAAGGGCGAGCCTCAAAGCCTGCCCTGTTTCTAACTTTAGATGAGGTTTTTCTGTTCCTTTATTTTTAATCCAACAGTGAAATAGTTGAGGGAATAGTTCTGGTTTTTTCTCCCCTTCAAATCCACAAGCATCAAGGAATAGAGCTGTGTCTACGCATCATGGAGGGATTTCTTGGTGAAAAGAGCAAAAATAATGGGAACAGAGTTGGAAATGTCAAGTCACATTATTAGAAAGCACCTATAATGATCTTTGTGCATTTCCTTCTGCCCTTAATGCAAGCAACATTGGCATGTGCTCTGACCACAGGGGGCTGCTGGGAACAGATTTCCTTGTGAGTTGCTACCTTTGGTGTGAACATGCTGCCTGTTTCTGAGCAGATTTTATTATCTGTAAAAAGGAAGAAGTGACTGGGGCATCTGCTCACAGTGGGGCTATTTTATGATCTTTTATAGTCCCATTAGGGCTAGGATGAGACATTGTGGGCCCTGAGCAAAGTTTGAAAATTGCACTCTCCGTGTGTTCCTGTCCACGGGAGGCTTTGCACCTTCCCAGTAACGTGTATGACAGTGTAAATGAATCCTTCCATGCTGCAGAGAGCAGAATTTGCAAGCCTTACAAATATTTAGAAAAAAGAAATGTGAAGAAGTCTATCTACCTGTTTTCACCATGTATTTTTTCTCTAGGTGGTCACCGAGAGTTCTAGTTATGAACTAGTGAAGGCTTTGATAGAAATAGACTCCATCCTTAATGGATCCCATCCACAGAATGATCCTAGATCACAGAAGAAAGGATCCCTTTTCAGAAATCCAGCTAGATTTTCCTAAATGAGATTTTTCGTGCAAAACTCACAAACTCAAATGTGGGTCAGTGTCATCCAGTAGGAAGAATTTAGGATTGCAAGTCATAGGATTACAAGGCCATGGGTTCAGAGATGGACTTTAGAAGCCAAAATCAGTACCTCATTTTATGGATGAGGAGTTGGAAGAGGTTAAATGATTTTGCCTGATTCCCCCAGCTTAGATAAGATTTCAACATAGATCTCCCTGAATCCACGTCCAGGATTATAGGATTTTTGAAGTGGAAAGGAATTTGCTATCTAGGTTAGTTAGTTAGAATTGCTCATTTTTCAGGGAAGGAAACTGAGGTCCCTGGGCCTGAATGACCTGGTCAGGATCCCCCGCCAAAATATGAAACAGAGCTGATGTCAGAAGCCAAGTACCTTCTTATCCCAAACCAGTACTTTCCCTCGGTGGCTTGCTAGCGGCCACACAGGTATTAAGTGGCCCGACGGGGCTTCCAACCCAGTCCATCTGACTCCAAACTCGGAACCGTGGGAGGGAAGCTGATGAGGAGAGGCCTCCCGCTCTCATGGCAAGCCTGGGGCTCCACTGCCTCCCTTCCTCAGTGCAGAGTGAGCGGCGGGACTTTGATTGAATTGCCTAGTAATTCTGTCATGAACAGCCCTGCTTTTTTCTCCCTTGAACACATTACTGATGGTAACAAGGGAGTTATTATCAATCACAGTGAGAACCAGCTAAAGAGAGCTCCCCTAACATTGAGCTCTCCTTCCTCCAAAATCCATTTCAGATTGGCGAATGAAATGTGATTATATTTACACTTCCCTGACACCATTCAGGCGGTGAAATAACAGCCTTCTGGAGACATTCCTCCTCTTCATATTTAGATTTGTCAGGTTCTCCACTGCCACAGAGCCGTGTGAGCCGAGAGGGGATGGCTGGAGCAGCTGGGGGCTGGAGAAAGCTTTTCATTGGCTTATAAATAGAGATGTTCAGTTAGTTCACAGGGGCTTGCTCACTGTTTCTCCTGCTCATCTCCTCCGTGGAGTCCTTGAAAACTGATCCAGAACAGCCCCCAGATAAATGAGGATGCTTTCCAACCAATAGTACTCTATGCAAATCTAATTTTTCTTTCTTTTTTTTGCTTTGATACGACCCATAAATTATTTCTACTTAATGCTTTAATTGGTCCACATTCATTAGAGGATGCAGAATTTATGACTCATGAGGTTGTGGGTAAATTAAATTTGCAACTTGTGGGTGAAGGGAAGGGTTCCATGTTCCAGGTTGCCCACACACAAGACCAAGATTGGGGATTGGGCTACAGTTGTTCAATTCTACCAAGTATTGCCTGACTAACTGGGACTGAGGTATTCTGTTGCTGGTTTGTTTTGAACCTGATTTTTGGACCAAGATGGCAGAATAAAGGCAGGAACTCACTCAACCTCTCCTCCAAACTGCTCCAAATTCCTTTAAATAATGATTCTAGATAAATTTTAGAGCATCAGCACACTCCAAAAGATGAAGTAGAACATTTTACAACTAAAGGCAAGTTAGAAGCTCAGCAGAAAATATCTATGACACTGGAGTGGGAATCCAATGTACAGTATGGATACAGGGCATGCTAGCAGCCTGGAACCCAGCCCCAATCTGGCCTGGGCCCAATCTCTGAATTAGCATCAATACTGGTGGGTTCTGCACCTCACAGCTTGGGGACACCAGGGAAGACTTGCAAGGTCAGTGCAGAAGGTCTGTGGCAATGAGGTGGCAATGTACTGGTGTACAATCCCAATGTGGCCCCTGTCAGGGGATCCCTATCCCTGGCTTACACAGTAGATCTTATAGCTATAGTGGGGCTGGGACAGCAACAACTCCAGGCCAGAAAAAGCTTGTGATCAGATTCCTAGAAGGATTTTGGAAAATAGTTGCACAAAAGCCCTGAAGCTTGGGACAGTGCATCATCCACCTTGGAAACAGAGCCCAACTTTAACCAACAGTTAAAAGCTGAGTAATAGGCTAGAAAAATGAGCAGAAAACAAATAAAAAGTTTCTGACCACTGAAAGTTATTATGGTGACAAGAAGGATCAAAACACACACTCAGAAGATGATAAAGTCAAACCTCCTACATCCAAAGCCTCCAAGAATAATAACTTGATTAAGCCACACTGTGGTGATTGGATAATGCAGTAGAATCCCAGATTTAGCATCTGTGGAATAGTAAAGACCATAAAATCCAAATCCCTCCTATTTTACAGAATGAAAAACAGACATTCAGAAACTTAGTGACTTCCCCAGGTTCACACAGCTACTAAGACTCTGAGTCAGGATTCAAACATATATCTTCTTTTTTTTTAATTAATTAATTTATTTTTTATAACTTTTTTATTGACAGAACCCATGCCAGGGTAATGTTTTACAACATTATCCCTTGCACTCACTTTTGTTCTGATTTTCCTCTCCCACCCTCCACCCCCTCCCCTAGATGACAAGCAGTCCTATATATGTTGAATATGTCGTAGTATATCCTAGATACAATGTATGTGTGTAGAACCAAACAGTTCTCTTGTTGCACAGGGAGAATTGGATTCAGAAGGTAAAAATAACCCGGGAAGAAAAACAAGAATGCAAACAGTTTACATTCATTTCCCAGTGTTTTTTTTTTTCCTTTGGGTGTAGCTGCTTCTGTCCATCATTGATCAATTGAAGCTGAATTAGGTCTCTTTGTCAAAGAAATCCACTTCCATCAGATTACATCTTCATACAGTATCGTTGTTGATGTATATGATGATCTCTTGGTTCTGCTCATTTCATTTAGCATCAGTTCAAAACATTATCTTCTTGATGTTAAGCCCAGCACTCTAGGTTCTACACCTCCAAACATTTCAGCTTCTTTTAAGTCTCAGCCAAAACCCCTACTACAAAACCCCTTTTTGAAACCCTCTTGCTTTGTGTGCTTTCCATCTCTTGATTACCTCTAATTTATTTCAGATATAGCTTGTTTATACTGAGTTGCTTTCAGAGTTTCTTTGTACAGGATTTCTTCCCCACTGGATTAAGAACTCTTTTAAAGAGAAAGAAGGCTGACTTTGCCTTCCTTTGTATCCCCAGTGCTAGACACTGACTGGTTGGTTGGTTGTTGTCCTTTGCTCTTGAAGAGGACTAACATAACATCACAATGTCGGGGTCAATGTACATCGTGAAGGATTGTAGCTGATCAGACAATATGAACTCAGGAGTCTTTACCACAGGGTGGGTACCAATAATCTGTATGAACATTCAGACTGCTTCTAAATTTGTACATCTTGTGTCTCTTTTGAGCTACTGTAATTCTATGGGCACATATTAATTGCTTAGTAAAGGCTTGCTTTCTGACTAGAGAAATTGTTCCAAACATTTACTTCTAAATATGCTCTTAGTATGGCACCTGGATCTTAGTAGGCATAATATTTATTGACTTCACTTGTGTTAATAATGCTCATTTTCTTGATTTGATTTTAGTTGCATAAGATGTTAGCCATGGCACATCAAAGAAAGGAAATCAAAGTCTCATGAACCTGAATTCAGGTGTGGGAGTTTAATTCCTCCTCCCAAGAGGGACAGTAATTTTTTGGCCCTTTAATATCTCTACCTAGATTCCTTTAATGGAAAATCATTAAAGTGGAGTTAAGGTATGTCAAATGGTTAGCATCTCCCCCAAAGATAATTTAACAACTTTGGAGAGAGCCATTTGAGTTGAGTGATGAGATCAGAAGGCAGATTTCAAGGGCTACAAAACAGAAATCAGTACTGCAGGGGTCTGCAAACTTTTTAAATAGGGGGCCAGTTCACTGTCCCTCAGACTGTTGGAGGGCCCAACTATAGTAAAAACAAAAACTTTGTTTTGTGGGCCTTTAAATAAAGAAACTTCATAGCCCTGGGTGAGGGGGATAAACATCCTCAACGTACTCAACTGCCGCATCTGGCTGGCAGGCCTTAGTTTGAGGACCCCTGCTTAGATCAAGCAGTCACCTTCCCAGAGAAGCATTTTTGTCTTAGGATTCAGTGAGGGCCATTACCACTCATCCTGGTCTTTATTTGGCCAGTGGACCCAGATGATTCCAGAAGAGAAAGTGGGATTGATGACTCTGTACAGCCTTCCCTCACTTAAATACAATTCACCTGCATGTCATGGCATCATTTCTCTGATGACATGGTCCTCTTGGAGAATGAAGGACACACAAGAAGAAGTCTGCCTCAGTATCCTCAACTGTAAAATAGGGATTGCTATAGCACATATCTTTTTAAGATTATTGGTGTGAGGATGAAAGGAGATATTATTTGTAAAGTATTTTTTACAAGCCTTAAAATATTATAGGAATGTTAATTATTCTTGCTATCACTTGCATTCATTACAGAAGATGCATAAGAAACAAAGAACTCACAGGTGATATGAACAGAAGCTTAAAAGATTCAAAAATCTTGTTGAATTTTTAAATTCATCCCAGAAGGCTGTAAAATAGGTTTTTTTCCATTCACTTTGGGCTGTCTGAGCTTCTCACAGCAATTATCATGGAGGGGTCCTCCTGGACTTTGGTGGAATGGCTTTAGTCCTCCAGGGATGGGTGATACTATAGGTAGCCCCATTTTCTGAGAACATTTCATTAAGGAAACCTTCTTCTTGGCAGCTGTGTCTTAGCTCTACAACTCAAAAACTCTTTAATACAGGATACTCATGGAATAGCTATGGAGGCTGAAAATGTCCATTTCTCAGGATCACTATTCTCTGATTTGTGTGCAGAAAAGGAAACAAAGGTAGAGGAAGACACCTAGAAATTAGAGGTTCGAGAAATTACCGTCTCAGGTTGGATGAGCATTTGTCTCTTCATGATATATTCTTCAGTTGTGAGTCTCCATTGCTGCTGGGGTGGAGATGAAAGGTAACCCCCTCTCTCCAACCTTTGTTGAAAATCTAAAGGATTGAAAAAAGAATAAGAAGGTGACAGTCCAAAAGGAAATACGTATCCTTATAGCCACAAAGTAGTCGGTTCTTACTACAAGAGTGTTTCCCAGGTCTCCCTCACCAATGATTTGCAGGCAGCCTAGTAACTTGGGACCAATTATCAGTTTTCTGAATTATTTACACATGACCTTGGGGCAGAGACTCCTAAGGTGTGGTCTGTGAACCTAAATAAAAGCTCTTGATAATTTATTTCTGTATAATTGTTTTCCATTATCCATCCCATGCATTTGATTATATGTCTTTATAAACATTATGCTGAGAGAATTCTCAAACTTCATCAGACTACTCAAGAGCTCCAAGACATAATAGTTTAGATCCCTTATATTAGTACCTATATAACTCTATGGGAGGTACTCTTTTTCTGACAGTCTAGGCTCTACAATTCCAGCAAGCTGATTGGAGAACTCTTCAGTGTGAACTGGGGATCACCTAATCTACCCAGGTACAATTTTTTTCTTTTTTAATGAACTGAAAAATTGCTTGCCTTTTCAATAAGGGGGAACAGAAAGGAGAAAATGTGAAATTCAAAATTTGAAAAAAAAAAGAGCTAAATTTCTTTTAACATGTAATTGGAGAAGAAGTAAAATATTAAAATTTTAAAAATGAATCCTGCTTGGATTTGTAGAGTGAGTAAGAGTGAGGAGCTGACCATGAAATGGAGATTTTGAACCTGGGTAGCTTGAAGGAAGTATATGTGCTAACCTTAGCTTGATCTAATTCACTTTAGAGTCTCCTTAAATTTAGAGCACTTTCCATTTAGTTGTCAAGTATGCAGAAAATCCCATCTAAGTAGAATGGAAGTCCCTTGAGGACAGAGATTATTTCTACTTTTATTTTCTTTGTATTTCTTAAATGTCTTTAAATATAGCAATGGTCTTAAATGTAGAGGAACTTAATAAATGTTTGTGGGATTGAATTGAAATAACTCGAGTTGTTTTTTCCAATCAAAGTGAAGACTTGATCAGCTCTATTCTTGCTTGTTTTCAGAATCAGGGCAATCATTTACCTTTAGAGTCTTCATTTTCTACATGAAGCCTTTGGATCCTGGTTCTAAGAACCTTCCTGGTCCTCAGTTCTATGATCGTATGCCCTTTGTTTTTTATAAGAAACTAAAAAATAGTGATTTCTTCCCATAGAAGAGAGTTTGGAACTATTCAATTTAAGTTAAACACTTAAATCAGTTAAGGATATTGACATAAGCATTGATTGCAAGTAACAAGGACATGGGCTTTTGGAGAAATGCCTACCTCCTTCTATTCTCCCAGATGCTCATTTGTGACAACTGAACTGACCTCATCCCAGGCATTAGAAGCATCCCACCTGGGAAAGAGTCCAAACAATTCCTTTGGACTCTGTGCACACGGGGCTACCAGATGGACCTGGACAGTCACATTCGTTCTGGCAAGCCTGCCCCTTGCCATTACTGGTGTTTTAAGTGTCTGGGAACCATAGCTTCTAGTTTCTTCCTGGTGTGAACCAGGTGTTAAGCTCCATGCCAGTCACAAGCCAGGGCACATTCCATTTTTTGTCAGCAGAAAACAAAGGACACACAGCAAGATCAAGTTGGTAAAACAAAATGATTGGTTGGATAGGGCCAAGGTCCAGTGACTTCTCTTGGTTTGACCCCTATTTAGCAGACTCTCTTTCCTAAGAAAGCAGGATTCACAGAGAAAAAGCTCCCTCCCTCGTTCAGTGGGTAATGGATGCCAGACCTCCTCTGCCTCCCAAGTTGGCATTTTCTTAATCTGTATGTTCTGTAACACTATTTCCTGACTCTTTTCTCTTCCTTCTATTCTTGTTCCTTGACAAACTCAAAGAGTTGGGTGGTTTATACCCAAGTTCACTTAATCCAACTACTACCTGAATAAAAATGGTGAGCCATTAGAAAAGCGTTGGAAGCCTTTGGGACCAATAGCTCTCTTCAAATATGGGAAGAGTGGATATGAGAGAAGGTATTACATTTGCTCTTTTTGAACCCAGAATAAAGAATATCTAATATTCTTCCTACCTCCAAATCTTTGCTCCAACGATCACTAAGGGATGGATTCTCCTTCTAGCTCTAAATTCTATCTTGTATAATCAAGTATTTTTTGGGGGGGTTTAGTAGATACTTAATTTCTTTACCAGTTCACCAAAACAAGCTTAAGAAACGCTTCAGAGAGGAAACTGTTGGTGCCTCTCCTTTTGGCCCAGCCCTATCTTTGACAAGAAAATTATATACTAGATGATAATGAGAAGCACAGTAGTGGGGGA
Organism: Sarcophilus harrisii; assembly: GCF_902635505.1. Lineage (NCBI taxonomy): Eukaryota > Metazoa > Chordata > Mammalia > Dasyuromorphia > Dasyuridae > Sarcophilus > Sarcophilus harrisii. Next base: position 445,785,420 of record NC_045429.1, on the reverse strand, counting down.
GATTTTGATGGGGAAGCAGCTTTTAATTAAATCTTTCCGTTACTGGATTTTATAAAGCTTTCTAAGACAATCCTTTAACAACCATCCTTTCTCAGGAGAGAGTGTGACTGAACAAATCTCCTGGATACCCAAACAACTGCTCATGTCAGGCGATTTAAAAGGGAAAAGTAAATAATAAGAACAGTTAAACTAGCTGTTTGGCACCATGGAAACCCAACTGATTGACTGGCCCACCTCATTTCCTACTGTTTCTCTGATCTCAGGGTTGGTGAGGAGAAGTGTGTAGACAGAGCCGGAGAGAAAGGGCAGAGAAGAATACAATAGACTGCACTGACAGTGACTCCCTTAAGTCTCCATGCCTAGAATATAGATCATAAATTTACATCATAGAATGTAGATTTCCTTCTCAATATTAGACGGAGTGATTTAAATTTCTACTATGTTTTGAGATTCATAAAGCAATTTCCTTACCCCACAATACAAGAGGTGTTTATTCAGTATCTATTTGGTAAGGGCACTGGGCTAGATGAAAGGAAGCTTTTATTAAGCACCTACTCTATGCTAGGTTAAGAACTTGAAAAATTTCTCATTTGACCACAATAACACAAGGAGGCAAGTGATGTTATCGTCATTTTGTAGAAGAGGAAACTGAGGCAGTCAGATAATTTGACTTCCTGACTCCAGGGCTAGTGAATTAACCACTTCACCATCTAGCTGATTTTATGTGCTGGGTATAGAGACAAAAGCCATGTAGTGTTGATCCTCAAGGATATGACATTTTATAATAAAAATCTTGTTAGGTAGAAATATTATTTTCCTTATTTTAAAGCAGAAGAAGCTAGACCCTGAGAGGAAAAGCTATTTGTCCAGAGTCACCATTTGGAGCTGAAGGGGCCACTGCATTTTTTTTTAAGTGGTTGTCTTTTTGGGTTTTATATATCACTCTCTCTTCCTATTAACCTCTAGCCCGGCCACAGAAACACATAAATCTATCACTAGGTATTTATTACATGTTCCTGGGCTAAGTGCTAGTGATGCACAGAATGAAATTATCCTTGCTCTCTGGAAACTTCCATTCTAAGGGAGTCAGCATGTGCTTTTATGGAATTGTGCGTGTATAGAATTAAAACAATAAAGAAAAACATTTGAGTGAAAATGAAGGACAAAATGATTCTATTCATCAGTGTGTGCAACATTTTGCATCTGGAGTCCTCCAAGTCTCTATTGAGAGGAGGGAAGAATGTAATATCATTAGCTCTGTGGAATCAACATTAAAAACCACCCTTCTTGGGGCAGCTAGGTGGTACAGTGGTTAGAGCACCAGCCCTGAAGCCAGGAGGACCCGAGTTCGAATTTGATCTCAGACACTTAATACTTCTCGACTGGGTGACCCTGAGCAAGTCACTTAGTTCCAATTGCCTCGGGGCGGGGGGGTAGAACTCCCTTCTTTCCGGTGTAAAGGAATCATAAGGTTTGATTTAGTTTCAGAAAAATGAAAAAAAAAGTCTTACATTTCCAGGGGTGCTAGAGTAACCCTCCTAAAATAAGTAACCCGATTCTATTCATGGATATAAATCTTTTTGTCTATTCTTACACATACCAAGAATATGGATATATGGCAAAACCATGGGTTGGGTCCTAGATCTTAGCCATGGGGTAAAAAAACAAACAAAAAAATAAAACAAAAAACTCTTTAGGGGCTGGGATAAACGTCTGGAGATGATCATAAGTGTGAAAGAATAACAATAAAAATGCAAATGACCACTTATAAGAACTGAGTAAGAGCTTGTTGCTTGATTAGTTTAAAAATGAAGGTGATTATTAGTTGCCCTCTACCAACTTTGGGTTACAGCAAAGATTCTTGCTGTATCCTACCCTAAAAACCATGGAACCTCAGACCCATTAGGAACCTATGAAGTTATCTGGTCCAATTTATATCTGAACCGCAATCTCCTGTAGAACAGCCAACCTCCTTTGAAAGTTGTCTAATGAAAAGGCTATTAAATTAAAAAAAAAAAAAAGTTGTCTAATGAGGAGGAACCTACCATTTCCTCTTTCAGTCCATCCTATTTTTAGATTATTCTCATAACAGAAATATTGTTATTTTCTTGTGACATCAAGCCAAAATCAACCTCTTTACAATTTCACACATTGTTCCTAGCTCTACCCTTTAAGCCCAAGCAAAGTGAATATGATTCCTCTTACATGTGATATCCCTTCTAAAACATGGAAGTCAGCTACCATGTTCTTCCCAATCCTTCATTTCTTATCTCTAAAACTCACCAGTGTCTTCAGGTAATTTTTGTATCTATAATTTCAAGACTCTTAACCATCCCCAATAAGTCATTCCCTAATAAGACTTCCAGTTTATAATTAGTCTTCCATGAGTTTCCATTGTTTGGACCACATGCCTGGAGGTCTCCCCCTTCTCATCTCCACCTCCTAGCTTCCTTGAAGACTCAACTAAACTCCCACCATCTACAGGAAGCCTTTCCTCATAATACCTTCTCTTAATTATTTCTATTTACCCTGTATGCAGCTTGTTTGTACTTCATTGTTTACATGGCGTCTCCTCCATTAAAATGTGAGCTCCTTGAAAATAGAAAATGCCTTTTGCCTTCCTTGTGCTCTTAGCTCTATCACTTACACACGGAAGATGCCTAATAAATGTTTGCTGACTTAGTTTGATTTCCTAAAATATGGATCCTCGCATTCTAACACTAAGTACAATTATCTAGATGTAGGTCAGCCAGGGCAGAACACGACACTACTCTCACCTCCCTCATTTTTTCTGAATACTATGGTTCTATCAGTTCCATCCAGAAATGGCATTAGCTTTTATGATGACTGTCACATTGAGTTTGGGATCTTAATTTCATGCCTGATTGTGGTATGAAGATGACTGGGCTTCTAATGAACAGACTAAGGAACACAAGGGGGTCCTATCAATCTAACAAGGCTTCAAGTAAGACTTTACAAGGGTCTCTCTGTTTCTCTCTCTCTCTCTCTCTCTCTCTCTCTCTGTTGTTGTTGTTGAGGACTAACACTATAATATCCAGAGGTTGATCATTACATTAGGCAGAGTGATATATATATTTTGGACACAATATTCTTCCCAGACCATCATCTAAGTTGCCAATGTAATCCACCTAAATGGACAAAATCATGGATCTTTCTAATATAGAAACACAAATCCACTAACACTAATAAATCCACTCCCCCCCCCAAAAAAATACCTTAAATGTCTATTCAACTTTGTCTCTCCAAACCTGTTCTTGCGTTCTCACTTTTTGGTACCAATGTTTAGCACTTTATTTAATTATATCAATTTTTATTTTATTAGATTTGGCCCATTACTCCCACCTGCCGAGTTCCTTCTGTATCAAACTTCTTTCCATCTTAAATTTGATAAACATTCATCTCTACTTTCATTCAAGCATTTAATAAAAATATACCCAACTGGATAGTACAAATGACTGATCAATTGGACAAAGATTACCCCACTTCTCATAATGATGAAAGGAGACCATTCATTGTTAAGTGTTTCAAAAGTCTTAAAGCGTGATATGATCAGCAGCTATTGCTCTCTAGACTTGGGGAACTTCTTTTGCTTTCTAAAGTTTTTTCCTAGATCATCGAGAGTCATTCAGCAGTTATATCGGCAAGTTCTTCATGTATGAGATATAGTTCCGCAGCAGAATTAATTATTCAGGTTTAATAAAAGCAGAGCACTCTTTGACCATCTTCCTACATATTTAGGGAAAGAGAATGAACTTTTATTAATGTTAACCTAGTAGCATATTTTTTCTCACTTAAGGACTAGCTCAAAATATCACTGAAATTCCCCCTCCCCCATGGAGAAGTGATCTTCTACTTTGAGACAATTCCAGTACTTGGTATATAGTAATTGTTTAATCAATGCTTTTCCATTCATTCATGTATTCACTCATTCATTCATCTGACTTCTATTATGTAGTTAATCATTTTAATATGTATTGTAACTATTTCTGTCCTGATCCCATCATTCTTTGATTTGTAAGTTCCTTAAAGAAGAACTATGAGAATACATCTGGTCAAAGAATACCTTAGTTTCAAACCCCAATTTTGCTACTTACTATCTATATGATCTTAAGGAAATCATAAAGGAAAGGATTGAACTTATGACTTATAAGGTCCCTTTTATTCCTAAATCCTATTATTTTTCCTCATATTTCCCTGCTCCAGTTAACTTGGTTCATGAACCAATGGACAAAAATAAATCACGGGAACTCTTTGTATTCTCCAAGCTACTCCTATCCCCATTTCCATAACTCACAGATGGTGGGCTGTGGGTATTTCAAATGGAGGATGGAAAATAGTGCCAAGACCTCCAGTGAGATTTGATGCTTATCTTTGTATAAAGTAACTGTTCTTCCTGAATAGGAGAAAAAAGAATTCCAGGGCAGGAGTCCCGAGCCAAAGTAAGGGAATGCAAACAACCGTCTCTATAACTGCTAAACTTCCTTTTAAGTTCCATCTCTGCCAAAAAACAGCAAGCCTAATTAGAACATTTCAGATCGCCTCAGCACCAGAAGAGAAATGAGGATGTCACATTGGAAGGGAGGCTGGGTACAGTGGCTAGAAAGCCAGCTGCCCTTGGAATAAGACCTACATATAGTTCCTCTTCTGGTGCATATTGGGGTATCACCTTGGACAAGTCAATTAGCTTCTCAGGAAATTTTTCAATACTCTAAATTGCAAATTAAGTGCTGACCTGAATGGATAGAGGCAGTTTCTTCATTAGGACTTCTTTATACAAATGGAATCATATGTGATTTCAAAAAGGAGGGGAGGGCAGTAAAGAGGCAGATTGTAGAAGTCACCTTCTTTGGTTCAGAAAAAGAGGAGCTAATAGTCCTTGATTTACAGTATGGTGAGAAGTGTGATTTTAAAACAATTTCCTACCAAACATTTAAAGAACAATTAACTTTAATTATTTGAAAAAATAAGGAATGAAGGAGTCATAGCAAATTCCTTTTATGACATGACATGATACTGATACCTAAACCAGGTAGGATGAAAACAGAAAAAGAAAATTATAGACCAATCTCCCAATGAACATTGATGCAAAAATCTTAAATAAAATCTTAGCAAAAAGATTACAAAAAATCATCCCCAGGATAATACACCATGACCAAGTTGGATTTATATCAGGAATGCAAGGGCTGGTTCAATATTAGGAAAACTATTAACATAATTGACTATATCAATAACCAAATTAACAAAAACCATGTGATCATCTCAATAGATGCAGAAAAAGCATTTGATAAAATCCAACACCTGTTCCTATTAAAACCACCAGGGAGTATAAGAATAAATGGACTTTTCCTTAAAACAGTTGCTTCTTCTCTTTGGACATCTTCCTCTTCACCTGTAGCGTGAACACATTGCATTAGATGGTACAAGATATTTTTCCTTTAAACCAAAGTGGTTGGACCAGCAGAAGAATCGTAGGCAAATGTATGTTTTATGTTTTTAATTTTTTTTTAAATTTCCCCTGCAAGCAGATGAAACATGTCCTTAATTTTCAGGAGAGTGACTGCTGAGCTGGCAGCTGGGGAAAATCAAAGGCTCAGCGGGGTCACTGTAATTCACAATCCTCTTGTATAGCCATTGTTGCTGATAGCATGTCAGGTTAAAAATGTCCCTGACTTCTTCCTGGCATTTTGCTCCTGCCCAGTCCATTCTGGGGCCACCAGTGGTTCTCTGCTGCCAAATTATGAATTAGACCAAGTAAGAGGAGGAGGGGACAATGTAAGCTATGGATTTCCTCAGGGTCCTTTGCCCTGTTCCAGCAGTCTAATCTTCATTGTCTGTGCTCATAAGGATTTCTCTGCTAAGAGCTAGACACTCATTGTGATACATTATATTTACCCAGTGAGGCTGAATTGGCTTCTGATGAGATATAAATGATAATGATATCCCTTTTATTTGAAATGAAAGATCTAACGGAGCATGGCCTGTTTTATCATTGCCCAAACTTCACTTATTACTTGCTGAAGACTGGTGGGATAGTTTTCCCCTCCTCAGTACCGTGGAATCTTGGATAAATGATCTTTTAAAAAGATGCTGGTCCTCCTAGAACTGTTCAGCAACCCATAGCAACTCCTTCAATGACAAATCATGACCTTTGATTTCAAGAAGTTCAATGAATGACTAGCTTCCAACTTCCATTTTCCACCAAAAAATATCAGGTCATCAATAAAGACTTTAAGGTTCTAGTACAAAGAATTCCCCTGCTCCCAGATATAACAGCCTCACTACCTTAACCTTCAGAATTACTCTGCATTTTTATCTTTTATATATATTATGTATGTTTTCTAAGAATGACATGTGGGATAGAGAGCTGGATTTGGGACCAGGAAGATGCAATTTCTGCCTCTAAGACCTCCTGGCTATGTTATCCACTTCTTACCATGAATAACACCTTCTGATTTGTTGTCAATACCAGTCAGACAGTAGCTTCCAGAATTCCAGCCCTAATTTCTCATAGATGCCATCTAAGAGAAGCAATTCCTGTGGAGAAGGGTCCAGCTATGTCCACCAACCACTATACTTGGGACAAACGACCAGTCTAGGTAAGGCAACAGGGAATCTTGGGGAAAAGACAGGAAGTAGAATGGGCCAGGCAAGTCAGCTCTCTACCACTCCAACCTCACTTTGACCATTATCTCCTCACATCCTGATGGAGAAATCCCAGGACTCTGAACCCAAGAACAGCAAGAGTAGAAATTCTTCCAGCCCAGTGTTCTCAGACAACAACTTGGGGAACAACTCTTAGAAAGCTATAGCCAGGATGCGGGAAAACTGGGACAATGATGCATTGTTGGTGGAGTTGTGAACGAATCCAACCATTTTGGAGAGTAGTTTGGAACTATGCTCAAAAAGTTATCAAACTGTGCGTACCCTTTGATTCAGCAGTGTTACTACTGGGATTATATCCCAAAGAGATTATAAAGAAGGGAAAGGGACCTGTATGTGCACGAATGTTTGAGGCAGCCCTTTTTGTAGTGGCTAAAAACTGGAAACTGAATGGATGTCCATCAGTTGGAGAATGGCTGAATAAATTGTGGTATATGAATATTATGGAATATTATTGTTCTATAAGAAATGACCAACAGGATGATTTCAGAAAGGCCTGGAGGGACTTACACGAACTGATGCTGAGTGAAATGAGCAGGACCAGGAGATCATTATATACTTCAACAACAATACTATATGATGACCAGTTCTGATGGACCAGGCCATCCTCAGCAACGAGATCAACCAAATCATTTCCAATGGAGCAGTAATGAACTGAACCAGCTATGCCCAGAAAAAGAACTCTGGGAGATGACTAAAAACCATTACATTGAATTCCCAATCCCTATATTTATGCACACATGCATTTTTGATTTCCTTCTATAAGCTAATTGTACAATATTTCAGAGTCTCATTCTTTTTGTACAGCAAAATAACGTTTTGGTCATGTATACTTATTGTGTATCTAATTTATATTTTAATGTACTTAACATCTACTGGTCATCCTGCCATCTGGGGGAGGGGGTGGGGGGTAAGAGGTGAAAAAATGGAACAAGAGGTTTGGCAATTGTTAATGCTGTAAAGTTACCCATGCATATATCCTGTAAATAAAAGGCTATTAAAAAAAAAGAGAGAGATAATTGAGGCCAATTCCAAAGATCTTGTGATGAAGAGAGCCATTTACATGCAGAGAGAGGATGGTGGGATGACAACATACTATTTTATTTTCACTTTTGTTGTTGTTTGTTTGAATCTTGTTTTCTTTCCTTCTTTTTTCTTTTTAATTTGATTTTTCTTATGCAGCATGATAATTGTACAAATATGTATAGAAGAATTGAACATGTTTAACATATATTGGATTACTTGACATCTAGGGAAATAGGGAGAAGGGTGGGGAAATTTGCAAGGGTCAATGTTAAAAAATTATACATGCATATGTTTTGAAAATAAAAAGCTTTAATAAAAAAAAAAAGAAAGCTATAGCCAGAAATTATTCTTACAGATAAACAGCCACAGCTGCTGAACACCTAGATGCTATTTCTTGAGGGTGGGGATGTTTATTTTTTCTTTTTTATCCAGATCTCTCATTTCATCGATGTAGGGAACATCAATCACGAATCCCCTTTTATTGGTGCAGAAGACAGACTCATGAGTCAAACCATTGTCTGTCTTATAGTGCTGTTTGTGCACAATGAGAGGTATGTTACCTGTGTGACCTCAGGAGCATCTCTAATCTCTCTAGATTTTGATCAATTCTTCCACAAAATTAGAGGGGGATATGGATCGGATAAGGTAATGTCTAAGATTTTGTCCAGCTTCAAAACTATGAACCCTTGGACAAAAAACCAAGAGACCTGGTTTAGAGGATTTATTAATCACCCATATCTTTAAAAGACACACTCATAAACTGAAGTGCATAGAAAGGAAAAACTGGAGATATTGAGCCTGAAGAAGAGTAGTATTAGGGGTCACTTGATTTCTGTCTTTATTTATTTAAATCCCTAGAAGCGAAGGACTTAAGGTTATACATATCCAGAGAGTCAATAAATTATGGAAGTTGCAGGATTGTTTTTGTTGTTGTTTACCAGTCATTTTAGTTGTATCTGATTTGGGGTTTTCTTGGCAAAAATATCAGAGTGGTTAGCCATTTCCTTCTCGAGTTTATTTTACAGATGAGGAACTGAGGCAAATAGTGTTAAATGGCTTGCTCAGAGTCACATACCTGGCAAGTGTCTGAGGCCAAATTTGAACACATGAAGGTGAGTCTTCCAGATTTCAAGCCCACTGTTCTATCCACTATGCCACTATGCTGTCACTGCTGGGGATAGGGTGGAAAGAATTCGGATAATTTATAGTAAGATCCTTCTAACAATTAGAACTATCTAACCATGGATTGGGCAATTGCAGCAAATGACTAACACTGATTTAGAATGAAATGTGCTCATTGAAAGACTGTACCAGTTACTTCCTGAAAGAGATACCAAAATGAAAACTCCAAGGAATATTGTAGCCAAATTCCAGAATTACCAGGTCAAGGAGTAAGTACTGCAAGCAGCCAGAAAGAAAAATCAAGAAGCCACAGTCAGGATTATATAGGATTTAGTACTTCTACATTAAAGGATTGGAGGACTTAAAATGTGATGTTTTGGAGGGTAAAGGAGCTTGGATTACAACCAAAAATCAACTACCCAGCAAAATTGAGCATAATCTTTCAGGGGGAAAGGGTAGAGAGAAATTTAAACAGTGAAAATATGATGGAAGGAAATACATAGTAACTGTAATTGTGAATGTGAATGTGATGAACTCTTCCATAAAACAGAAGCAGATAGCAAAATAAATTAAAAAGCAGAATCCTACAATATGTTGCTTGCAAGAAAAACATTTGAAGCAGAATAATACACTTGGAGTAAAGGTAAAAAAGTAATGTAAAAGGCTGTAGTAAAATATATTTTGCTTCAGTTGAGGTTTTCAAAAAAAGCAGGGATAGCAATTCTGATCTCAGACAAGCAAAAGCAAAAATAGATGTAATTAAAAGAGATAAGGGAGGAAATGCATCTTGCTAAAAAGGTACCATAAAAATGAAGTAATAGTAATACTAAATACATATGTACCAAGTGGGAAAGTATCCAAATTCTTAGAGGAGAAGTGAGTTATAGAAAGAGATAGCAAAATAGTACTAAAGGAGGACTGCAACTTCCCCCTTTCAGAAGTAGATAAATTTAACCACAAAATAAACAAGAAAAAGTTAAGAAGGTAAATAGAATTTTATAAAAGTTAAATGTGATAAATCTCTGGAGAAAATAGGATAGGAATAAGTGGAATTTTCCTTAAAATGATAAGCAACATGTATCCAAAACTGTTAGCAAGTGTTACATATAATTGGTATAAGCTAAAAGTTTTCTTAATAAGTTTGGGGGTAAAACAAGGATGCACTTTATCACCACTAATATTCAATATTGTACTAAAAATGTGGGCATTAGCAATAAGAGAAGAAAAAAAATTGAAGGGATTAGAATTGGCAATGAGGAAACAAAACTATCGCTCTTTGTGGATACAGAATCCTAAAGAATTAGTTGAAATTTGAAACAGCAATAAAGTTGCAGGATATAAAATAAACCCACTTAAATCACTTGCATTTTTAAATATTATTAACAAAGTCCAACATAAATAATTAGAAAGAGAAATTCCATTTAAAATAACTGTAGGCAAAATAAAATATTTGGGAGTTTACCTGCTAAGACAAACTCATGAACTATATGAACACTTTTCTTTTCTTTTCCCTTTTTCATTTTCTTTTTTATAAAAATAGCTATTTTATTTTTCAAAATACATGCAAAGATAATTTTCTACATTCACCCTGGCAAAATATTATGTTCCAAATTTTTCTCCCTTTCTACCCTGCTTCACCAACCAGACAGCAACTAATTCAATATAGGATAAATATGTACAGTTCTTCTAAACATATTTCCACATTTATCCTGCTATACAAGAAAAATCAATCCAAAAGGGGAAAAATGAGAAAGAAAAACACAAGCAAACAAAAACAATATCAACAAAAAGGTGAAAATATCATTTTGTGACCTACAATCAGTTCCCCTAATCCTTTCTCTGGATGCAGATGGCTCTCTCCATCACAAGTCTACTGAAATTGGTCTGAATCACTTCATTGTTGAAAAGAGCCAAGTTATATGGATACTTTTCACACAAATAAATTCATATCTAAGCAACCAGAAAAATATGAACTGCTCATGAGTAGGCTGAGCTAATATAACAAAAATGACAATTCTACCTAAATTAATTTACTTATTCATTGTCATACCAACCTAACTACCAAAAATTATTTTAGGGATCTGGAAAAAATAATTACAAAGTTCATCTGAAAGAACAAAAAATCAAGAATATTAAGGAAATTAATAGGGGGGAATGAAAAGGAAGATGGTCTAATGGTATCAGATCTAAAACTACATTATAAAGTAAAGCTGCATTATAAAGTAAACTACATTAAATATTTTTATACATAAAATCAATAACTCACCTATTTAGTACTGGCTAAGAAATAGAATGGTAAGTCAGTGGAACAGGTTAGGTACAGAAAAGGCAGTAGCGAATGACTAGAGTCATCTACTGTTTGATAAACCCAAAGATTTCAGCTTCTGGTATAAGAGCTCATTATTTGACAAAAGATGCTGGAAAATGTAGAAAATAGAATGGCAAAAACTAGGAACAGGCCAACATCACACACAATATACCACGATAAGGCCAAAATTTGTTTCCTTCCTTTTCCCCATCCTTCTACCCTACATGGCAAGTAACCAGTATATATTACACATGTACAATTCTTCTAAACATATTTCCAAAATTGTCATGCTGTACAAAAAATATCAGATCAACAAGAGGAAAAAATGAGAAATAAAACAAAATGCAAGCAAATAACAACAAAAAATGAAAATACTATGTTGTGATCCACACTCAGTTCTCACAGTCCTCTCTCTGAGTACAGATGTCTCTCTTCATCACCAGAGCACTGGAAATGACCTAAATTATCTCATTGTTGAGAAGAGACATGTCCATCAGAATTGATCATCATATAATATTGCCATGTACAGTGATCTCCTGGTTCTACTCACTTCACTCAGCATCAGTTCACACAAGTCTCTCCAGGACTTTCTGAAATCATCCTGCTGATCGTTTCTTAGAAAACAATAATATTCCATAACATTCAGATACCATTACTTATTCAACCATTCTCCAACTGATAGGCATCCACTCAGTTTCTAGTTTCTTGCCACTACAAAAAGGACTGCCACAAGCATGTGGGTCCCTTTCCCCCTTTTAAGATCTCTTTGGGATGTAAGCCCAGTAGAAACACTGCTGGTTCAAAAGGTAGGCACTGTCTGATAGTCCTTTGGACATAGTTTCAAATTGCTCTCCATAATGGCTGAATCAGTTCACAGCTCCATCAACCATGCATTAGTGTTGCAGTTTTCCCACATCCCCTCCCAACATTCATCATTATCCTTTCCTGTTATCTTAGCCAATCTGAGAGGTATATAATGGTATCTGAGAGGTGTATCATGATACCTCAGAGTTGTCTTAATTTGTATCTCTCTGATCAATAGTGTCTAAATTACTATTTATTAGAGAAATGTAAATTAAACAACCTCAAGGTATCACCACTCACCTATCAGATTGTCTAATATAACAGAAAAAGAAAATGGGAAATGTTGGAGAAGACATGGAAAATTAGAATATCAATGCATTTTTGGTGGAGTTGTGAACTGATCCAACCATTATGGAAAGCAGCATGAAACTATGCCCAAAGGGATAGCAAACTATGCATACTATCCTTTGATCCAGCAGTGCCTCTATAGAGTCTGTATCAAAGAGAGATAATAAAAAAGGAAAAGGACCCACCTATGCAAAAATATTCATGGCATCTCTTTCTGTGATGGCAAAGAATTGGAAGTTGAGGAGATGCTCAACATTTGGGGAATGGCTGAATAAGTGCTGGTATATGAACATAATGGATTACTATTGTTCTATAAGAAATGAAGAGCAGGTTGATTTCAAAAAACCTGGAAAGACTTACATGATCTGATGCCGAGTGAAGTGAACTGAACCAGGAGAATATTATTCACAGTAACAACAATGTTGTATGATGATCAACCATGACAGACTTAGGTTTTCCCAGCAATTCAATCATATAAGACAGTTTTAAAAGACTTGAAATAATTGAACACACTATCCACTGGGGGGGGGGGGGGGGGGGGGGAGGTAGGGAGGCAAACTTTGAAGTCTGAATGCCGGTAGAAACATACTATTTTCACTTTAAATTTTTATTCTTTCGTGTGTTTTTCCCTTTTATTCTGATTCTTCTTTCACAACATTATTAATATGTAAAAATGATTAACATAATTGTACATGTATAACCTATATCAGATTGCTTGTTGTCTTGGGGAGGGAAAAATGGAACTCAAAATCTCTCAAAAATGAATATTGAAAACTATCTTTTCACATGATTGGGAAAGGCATAAAATACTATTAAGCACAAAAAAAAGAACTTTGTGTTTAAAGCATCATCCTCAGTGTTAGGGCTGAGACAAAGTTATGATAAATCATTTACTTGTAGCTTAATAGTCAGATGATACTATTCTGTGGACTTTTCCATCATGCCCTCAAGATACATATCCAATCACTTTGCAGTTTATTTTTTGTTATCATTCCCTATTATATCATACACTCTTTTCCCCCCTGAGGCAATTGGGGTTATGTGACTTGCCCAGAGTCACACAGCTAGGAAGTGTTAAGTGTCTGAGGTCAGATTTGAACTCAGGTCCTCCTCACTTCAGGGCTGGTGCTCTAATCACTACACCACCTAGCTGCCCCACATTATACATTCTTAATGGGGGTAGAGCTTGTCTTCCTTTTTCCATATTTGCCTCCCCAGTATTTTAGCATATAGTGGGTATTTAATGTTAAATGATTGCTAGTAGGAATAATAATAGCTAGCATTTATAGAGCACATTATGGTTTGCAAAATACTTTGTAACTATTAAGTTATTTCATCCTCACAACAATTCTCAGAGACAGGTGATATGATTATTCCTCAGATAAGCTAGAAAGTAGAAAGAATTTAAATGATCCAGAATGGCACAGCTATTTAAGTGGCTGAGGCTGGATTTGAATCCAGATCTTCCTGTTCCTCACAGGTTGAACCCTATCCACTGTGCTGTCATCTAGTTGTCTCTAGTAGGTGAAATCCCTGTCACTAAAAATATTCAAGAAAATAAAGTATTTTATACAGATTAAATTTAAGATCAATGACATTATTAAACAATATCTCAGAACTTTCACTTCACTTTTATATAAGTGACCTCAACGGATAAAAGTGTGGTCTTATAGACTGAAGCAATTTGATTCAAGACCCTAAGTTTCTGACTCGCTAGTTTTTTTTGACACTGGGCAATTTGCTTAAACTCTAAATACCCTCAGGCAAACTTCCAAGACTTGATATTTCTGAAGAGGTGTTAATCTGCTTTGGTAAAGCCAGTTTCTTCACTGGGGATTTCCCATACCAATAAAATGACAAGTTTTGTCTAATTCTATAAGAAAAGAGAATAAATGTCTTACAATCTGATCATCACGACAATCCTGTGAAGTTGGGGAGTTTATGTCCATTGTCATCGTTTTATGGAAAAGGAAAATGAAGCTAGATCCTTGGGCGATCCTTAGCAGAGGTGATGAGCAGCTCAGTGTCCACTAGTCTGCAGAATTCTGGTTTTGGCCATCTTCTGGTCAACGTGCTGGCTAAAGACTTGGATGGTCATGTGAAGGGAGAATCTGTTTGTAGATGACACAAAAGTGGGAAAGCTGGCTAATGTGTTGGATGGCAGACATCAGATTTAAAAAGATCTCCACAGGTTTGAACACCTCAAGGCAATATGGAAGCTGAAAGAGATAATCATTTACACTTAGGACCAAACTGTCAATCATCTAAGTTAAAGTACACAGCTTTGTTTTTCTTTAATAAATGGTATCTGTCATGAATACTGTTTTGTGCAAACATCTAAAAAGGGGAACAATGATTTTAGAGCTTGATAGCTTCATTAAGGAGAAGTCATACCAGACCAACCCAATTTCCTTTCTTTACAGGATCACTAAGCAAATGAAGAAAATGGCATGAATATAGTTTCACCAGAGTTGATGAAATCTTTGGAGAAATTATCTGATCCTCTCACTGTGGAGAAGATGGAGATGTTGTATTAGATAATGGCTGGGATTTAAGAATAATTATTAATATGTCAAAGTTAATAAGGCAGGATGTCTGCAATGGAGTGCCAAAGGGATCCATGCTCAGTACTATGCTTTCAACATTTTTAATCAACAGATTGGATAAAATGTCATGTTCATCAAATTTGCAGATGATAAAAAGGTAAGAGGGAAAGCTAACCAATGGAGGAGATAATCAGTATCTAAGGTAATCTAAAGCATCAAGCTAAAGTTAGTAAGATAGAATTCTATAGGCATAAATGAAAAGTCTTGCCTATGGTACAAAAATCAAATCACACTTATTTTCCTGAGTTCAAATCTAGCCTCAGACACACATTAGTTGTGGGCAAAGTCTTTAACCCCCATTTCCCTCAGTTGTTCCTCTAAAATGAGCTGAGAAGGAAATGGCAAATCATTTCAGTAGCTTTGTAGAGGGGAAATACTGAAGGACTAATTCAAAAAGCTGCCCATCCATTTTCAAACCATTCTCTTATCTATATGCATTCTTCATCCACTTAGGTTTCCCTCTGTGGATTGTTAAGGTGAGGGACTTGGAGGGGGTATGAAACTCACTACCAAGTACCTCTAATAGTCTGGGATTTGTTGAAACAAGCTGAATATCATCCATGAATGGAAATACTCATCTCTAGGGAATCCCCTTTCCAGGAGGACTCAGCAAAGAGTCTCCTCCTTGATACCCTCCTTCAGGGAGCTTGCATATGTCTCCCTTCTTTATGCCTCATTTGGTATTGCTAATCAGAGGATCAGTGAGCAGAATAATCTCTGTGGTTGCATCTTACATCCTCTACTTCTTAAATAAGGCTGATTAACCCTAGAATCAGCACAAGACTTCTCTTTTTGAGAAATGAAGACACATTCATAAAAACAGAAATGAGTATAAAACAGGGATATGTTCTGCATGAACAAAGCCACCCACACACTCTCCAGCTCTTATTTGGAAAAGCAGAACAACACATGGAGTAATTGAAGAATGTTTTATTAGATGAAAGAAAGAGCATCCTGAGTGGAGTGAGACACTTCTTGTCTAGCGGAGGAGCAGGAGAATGCCTTGGATTTTGAGCAGGGGGAGTCCTGGACCTGTACAAATCTTATCTAGGTGACACTTTTTTCCCCTCAGGAGAGATGCTGGGAGGAGGAGAGGGGGGTGTAAATCTGTGATGACATTAACATCAGGAACTCCCTGGTGAGGAAACCCTTCCAACAACTACGATATCCATCACTGTGTTAGTTATATTCTCAAACAGTTCAGGGTCACAGAGTCTGTATATTAAATGTCCGATAAAGAAACTGAACCCTGAACCTAACAGCTCTGAGGGCAGTATGCTGTCTACCTTTGTCAGTTAAAATCCCTACCTCAGTTTCTCTCTGCTGAGTAGACACAGAGAGTGTCATCGATTCCTATTTGGGGTGGGATGCCGTCCAGGATCTCCAAGACCCTCCCAGTGACCAGATCTCAGAGAATGGACTCCTTCTGACCTCAGTGGGTTGAAGGAAGGGACATGGATGGTGCTTCAGTCAACTAATTAAATACTTTGGTAGCAGGCACTTGAGATCACAAACACACACACACACACACACACACACATACACACACACACACAGCACCACTGCTGATTCAGCTCACTTTCAAGGCCAAACTCTCTCTCCCTCTCTCTTTCTCTTTTTTTTCCTGGTTGATTTGCCTAATGGAACCTGACAGCAAGGCTCAGCCCTGATTGTCAGATTTCAGTAGGAACCTCAAGGGGGGAAGAGGGAGGCAGACATTCCAGGAATAAAAATAGCACACATAATGAGATCCTTTATTTAGCTGAACTGCTCCTTTAATGACTAACCTCCCTTCTCCCTCCCTCGCTCCTTCCTTCTTTCCTTCCTTCTCTCACATACCCATAATAAATACAAAGCTTCTTCCCTCTAGGTCCTGGGCCTTGTCAGGACTTTGTGAGGAAGGGGTCTCCAGGTCTTTTCCCTCCTGATCTGGGCTTCCGTGGGACAAAACCATCAGTGTCTTGGAAATGCTGGTTTTATTGGGAAGCTGGAAAGGCCCTCCTAAAGGCATAATTTTCCAGAAGGGTTTATTAGGGATTGGACTCAGAATTTTCAGCAATAACAAAGAAGCTGCTATGTGGGCTTGGGAAGGGATACTCTTAAGGATTTATGTTTTTGCTCCCTTTACTTCTTGAAAGTTTTATAATAATGGAGATGGAGTGAAGGTAAAAAACAAACAAAATAAATAAACAAACCCATTCTCCTTGAGATAAGTGATCATAGAGATTAGAAGTTGGAGATCAATGGTGATCACGGGGCAAAAATCCCAGCGAGAAGCCAGTACTTCTTACAGAGAACTGTAGAATATTGGTGGCACAAAGGAGACAGTGTAGTTCAGTGAAAAGATAAATGCCTTTGTAGCAAGAAGCCTGGATTTAAATACTGTTTCTGGTGATTACTGTTTGTGTGGCTTTGAGAAAGTAAATCCGAATCTTTAGCCTCGATTTTATGATCTCTAAAAGGGGAGTGGGTTGTTGGAGTAGATGAACTCCCAGTTCAAGATCAAGGCTCCTCTATGGCATATACTCACACAGTGTTGTGTACTAGAAAAAGCACTAGACTGAGAATCACAAAGATCTAGGTTGAAGCTCTGACTCTGAGCAAATTTCTTTACCTTTTGGTGCCTCAGTTTACTCTTATGTTAAATGATGGAAGTGAACCAGATGATCTCTGAAGTCCCTATTAATTCTAGATCAAAATCACACAAGTGATTTGTAGCAAAATCAGGATTCAGACCCAGGTCCACTGAAGCCCAATTTAAGATGCTTTCCATTAAATCCATAATGCATTATAAATAGAGAATGGGAAATCAAGGGTCTAGCGTCTGGAGACCTGAATTCTAGCTTCAATTCTTCTATAACAGTATGATTTTGGGTGTGGTACCACATCACTCCCTCCCTCCCTTTCTCTCTCCCTCTCTCCTTCTCTCCCTCTCCCCCTTCCTTCCTTCCTCCCTCTCTTCCTCCCTCCCTCCCTCCTTTCCTCCCTCCCTTCCTTCTTTCCTTCCAGAAGAAAATAATGAGGAACATAGCTCTCCAGCTGAAGGGGAACACATCCCCTATCTAACCGAAGCCCTTTATTTTAAACATGTGAAAGTTGAAGCTCAGAGAAATTCATTGGTTTGCCCAACATTATAAAAGTTAAGTTCATAGATTAAGAGCTGGAAGAGATCTTAAAGGTCACTAAGTCCAAACCCTTCATTTTACAGACAAGGAAACTGAGTCCCAGGAATTAGGCGATTTACACAAGCTTATAGAGGTAGTGAGCATTAGCTATAGGATCTGAACACAGCTCTTTTCCCTCTAGAATTATTCCTCCTTCCATCATACCAGGCTGCCTCCCACAAGATCATGTCATATGAAAATATATTCAAGGCATTGAAGGTACTTACAGTGGAGCAGGGAGAATTGGCTGGGATGTGGAAGGGCAAGAATTCTAGCTGCTTTTAAGTATCACCTGCAAGACAGGCTGGACTTGTGATTGGACCTCTCAAGTTCCTGTCAGGTTAAATGATGTTTAGACAACATCACAAGGCTTAAGTGCCAAAGGAGAAGTATAAAAAATAATGGCCTTGAAATGCGATGGCTTCCCCTTCAAACTCAAATTGGGAAGAGAGAATGAATAAAATATTTTTTTTGCTATTTTTATTACTAATGATGTTTTCATCTTGTATTCAATAGAGTTCAGAATGAAGTGGCCATAACACAAGCCTGCATCCCACTATTGTTCTTTTAACAATCGTTAGCGTTAGGGCTGGGTACACAGTTGGATGCAGTGGCTATTTTTGGTAACCGAACCAAAGTATCAAGAAGCAATTTCATCTTCCGGGGGCTCCCTGAAAGCAGCTTTATTCCAATTCTCAGAATTCTAAAATTTGCAAGTGGCAATTTACTCCAACCTGTACACCGAAGGAATTACCACTGTGCCATACCCAACAAGTATCAACCAGCCTCTGTGGTCCCTTCCAGCTCCAGATAATCCAAAATTACTTCAGATAACATTTCCCAGTCCTCATTAACACTGTTTTCTTCTCTCTGATGTTATCCCTAATGTATCCTGTATCTCTCTTCATTTTCATGTTCTCCTTTAGACTTGAACTCCTTGAGACCTGGAACAATCTTTGCTTTTCTTTGTAGCCCAAATGCTTAGAATAAAATAAGCTCATAACAAATAGTCATTGACTTGACTGGACATGCTTAACCTCCCTGAGCCTCAGTTTCCTCCTTTGTAAAACAAGGAGTTTGGATGAGATGGTTCCTGAAGGTCTTTCTAACTGTAATTCTGACTCCATGACCTGTGTAAGCAGATAACAAAACAGATGAAGGGTATGAAACCATGGCTTGATTATTTAATGCTGTGAGACACTGGACATCCCTTCTCTTTTCTGGGTAGCAGCTTCCCCTCTATGAAATGAAAAACTTAGATTAGAGTAAGTTTTCTTAACCTTTTTGTATGTCATAACACATCTGGAACTCTAGTGAAGACTATGGATCTCTTCTTGGAATAATGTTTTTAAATGCATACACTAAAAGGCACAGATTTGCAAAGGAAACTAACTATATTGAAATGCAGCTATCAAAATATATTTTTAAGTTCATGGACCCTTAGGTTTATGAACCTCTGGAGTAGAGTATCTCTATGGAGATCTTCCAGCTTTGATATTCCGTGGTTGTAAATGAGAAGGATTCTGGGTAGCCCTTCATTACCTTCCCCCTCTTCCTTCTTCAGACCCTCCCCCATGCCTCAGTGGGTTTGTAAGCATCTGCTTTCATGCTTGAGCATCAATTTGTAAACGTGTGCTTCTGTATCTGCCTCTTTTCTCCACCGTGATGAAGCTGTTCACTCTTACAAATGTCTTTGTGTGTTTAATTAATCCAGATGTTTAACTGCGATTCAAGGAGGCAGGAATGATTTATATTAACACAGCCCATTTCCCATCATTAGTTCAAAGCCGAGTTGTAAAATGGAACAAAATAATATAAATAACAACGATTAAAATAATAACCTGAAGCTGTTCATTTGATCCTAGAGCCCCATACTTCCAAAGACCTAGAGAAACATATGGGAAAGAGGTGGGGCAGTTATGGAAGATGTCCCATGGGATGAAAGAAGGGAGAAGAGAGCCTCTGTCCCTGATGGACCTCTGCCAACTCACCTCCTTTCACACCTGTCCTGTGCTTTTCCTTCACAACTGTTAGCTGCCAGGGAAATATTGCCGTCTGCTTGCCTTTTTTGTCATAGATTCTGAATAGGGAGTGGAATGGATTTACAGACACTCAAAGATCTTTTCAGTTTAGATACCAAGGAGATGCTGCTGGTGATGAGAGTGACAGATATCTCTTGCTCCCAACAGGAGATGTACCCCAGGAAGGTTGCATGGGACACATAAGATCCTAAACTTAAATCTGAAAGGGAATCTAGAAGTCATCTTGTCCACATTTCTTATGTTATGATTGAAGAAATTAAAACCCAGGGAAAGAAATCATCAGTGGCTCCCTATTACTTCCACAAAACCAACCTACCAACCAATCAACAGCCAAGTTCTTCAGTCTAGCATTTAAAGCTTTCTGTAATCTACCTTTCTGTGCTTACTTCACTTTAGCTCACCTTATACATGTCACTGTCCAGCCAAATTTGATGTTCCCCAATTTCAGAATGCAATCTCCCACCTCCAAGCCATTGAAGTCACAGTCCCCTTCCTCTGCAATACACTCCATTTTTTTTTTTTTTTTTTTAGAATCGTTAGCATCCTTCAAGACTTAGTGTAGGTATCTCCTTGAGTCCTACCTCCTCTCAAGTTGTTAGCATTATCTCTCCTTCGATTAGTATGTATTTATTCATCTGTATATCTTTTGTATCTCCTCAGTAGAATATAAATTGCTTGAGGACTGCCTCCTTTTTTATATTGGCAGTTCCTATTTGGTTCCTGGCACACAGTAGGCATTTAACAAATGTTTTTTGCTTTGGATTGAATTGTCCAGTAGTTCAATAACAATAATGGCTATCAATTCAAAAATGTTAAATAAAACACAGCAATATATCAAAAGGAATTCATTACGGCTAAGCAGGATTTAGGCCAAGAATGCCACGGTGGTTCAATATTAGAGAAGCAATAAGAGCAATAAATCACATCCATAAAAAAATAAAATTAAATAATCTCATTTAAAAAGATACAGCAAGGCCTGTGATAAAAGGCAAAGTCAATTTATATTTTTTAAAAGCACTAAAATGTTGAATCTTTAAAAATTGAATCCTATCAAAAGTGCATTATGGGAGCTTTTGGACTCAAAGATTCTGAAAAGGAATATTTTTGTAAGTCAAAGAATCCCTTTCTAAAAAATGACTCTCGTTCCTGATTGTAACTTTTATAACTGTTGCCTTTTAACCTGTTTGGGTACTGTTTAAAGTAGGGGGTCTTGCCACATGCACATTTGCACATACTGAGGGGGTCAGTATGCTTTCAGGGACACTAGAAGCCACATTTTGGATAGTATTTGCTGCCACTTCCCTCCTGTAAGCTCCTAGAAGGCAAGAACTGTTTCTCTTCTCTTCTTTTTTCTTTTCTTTTTTGTCTTTCTCTTTGTGTGGCCATCATTGGGATCCCACACAGCACAGGGCTAAACATATAACAGACCATTAATTTGATGAATTGAATGGAATAGAGAGGCTGAAAGGGAAGAAAGGATGAAATACAAGGATGGAGGGAAGGAAGGAAGAAAGAGCAAAGTAAAGAATAAAGGAAGGAAGGAAGGAGTGAGGGAGGGAAGGAAGGAAAACAAAAAGAAGGGAAAGTAGAAAATAAGGGAGGGAAGAAGGGAGGGATGAAAGAAGGAAGATATGGAGAGAGAAAGAAAAAGGAAAGAAGGAAGGGAGGGAGGAAAAAGGGAAGGAAGGAAGGAAGGGAGAAAGGGAAGGAAGGAAGGAAGGGAGAAAGGGAGAGAAGGAGAGAGGGAGAGAGGGAGGGAGGGAGAGAAGGAGAGAGGGAGAGAGGGAGGGAGGGAGAGAAGGAGAGAGGGAGAGAGGAATGGAAAGAGGGAGGAAGTGAGAAAAGGAAGGAAAAGGAAGAAAGGGGAGGGGAGAGAAGACCCAGAAAACATTGGGCATAGAAGATTTATGAATCACTTAAGTGCAAAGCATTGTAATGAAACAACTCAATCCTTTCACAATTTCATGCTTGAATTTTAAAAGTCTATGTGTGAGTTATCTGAGAGCAGCATGCAAGAGCAATTACACAAACCTGTGACTGTGTTTGTAGAAGTGAGAGACACGTGTGTCTCAGAATAGAATCTTCTTGGCGACTCTGCACTGTGTTCCATCTGTGTTCTGTTGGGCTGACCTCTGTGAGTTAGAACAGCGTGTTTATGAGAATATGATCATATGTTCAGTCCCTACATAGATCAACAAGCTTAGCTGCTCCATGCCCAAGGACCCTCCCTGGATTTCCATTGGTCTTCTTATCAGTGAGTAATAGGGTTAAGTTCAAGAGATGGTTTCATGCGATCCCATGCTGGATGAACTACTCAATGTGGTGTCAAGAACATTCAACTTTGAGTCAGATCCAAGGGTCCTCAAACTATTGCCCCATAGTTTAAAACTGAGCAGCAGCGGAGGCCATTTATCCCCCTCACCCAGGGCTATGAAGTTTCTTTATTTAAAGGCCCACGAAACAAAGTTTTTGTTTTTACTCTAGTCCGCCCTCCAACAGTCTGAGGGACAGTGAACTGGCCCCCTAGTTAAAAAGTTTGAGGACCCTGCAATAGTTAAAGGATCATAGATCTTGAGTGGGAAGAGACACCAGAGTTTATTTCATCTAAGCCCCAAATTTTACAGATGAAAAAACTGAGGTGCAGAGAGAATTAAATGACTTGTCCAAATTTTACAAGAGTCCCTAAGTAGTATGATTAGAACCCAGTCCCTATGCTTCCTCACTGTACCATGCTGCCTCCCATGGTTCAAATGTTAGCTCCTATGATTCCCTAATTGTATGGCTTTTGCAGTAGCACTCAGTTTCAGTTTCCTCATCTGTAGAGTGCAAGAATAATCCCTGCATCTTTTAACTTCATAAATCTTTTTCTATATCTTAATATGTTTCTGTATTTTCATATATTTAATCATTTAGTATTTCTATATTTTGTTTCATCAGTTCAAGGAACTTCTCACACTGCAGATCAATGCTTGCTTTGGCACTTAGACCATTAGAGACTTTCATGGGGCACTTGGAAGTTAAGTGATTTGCCCAAGATTGCGCATCCAGTTTATATCAGAGCAAGATTACAACTCAGAGCTTTCTGCCTCAAAGGAGAGCTTTTTAAAATTTTTTTTTCATTTCTTCCCACTCTGAGGAGCAAGTGAAGTAATGTTTGCAAGTGGTAAAGGGTCATATAATGTACAATATTAATGACTGCAATTTAGTTAGTGGTTTACATCTGATAGAACCCATGGCCCACAACAAGCCTGTGAGACAGGTATCTTTAGCAGATGACATTTAGAGAGTTCCTTAGCCCTTTACATCCATCATCCAATTAGTCTTTGCAATTTCATATTAAAAGGACTGAGCATTCATTAAATTGTGGTCAATCAATCTGTATCAAACAACAACAATCCAATAGAACACAGGGGAGGGAGGCAGGGGTTGAGTAGAACTGTGTCCACTAGAGAAGCCTTGAGGCTGGAGGAAAAGCACTAGGATCTCTGAGTCTCAGTCCTGTATCCCCATTAGATTGCTGTGTAACATTGGCTCTGTTGCTTCCTCCCTCTCAGACTAAGAGACCATTTTTTGAAAATAAAGGTATCAAATTCAGGATCAGAAACTCAGAGCTGGAATATAATGTCTCATCTCTATTTTCAAGAGGAGAAAAGTAAACCCAAAGCACCTTTTCTGAAGGCACACAGATCAGCTGGAAGAGCTCTTAGAGATCATCTAGAACAAATTCTTCCTATCACAAATGTGGAAATGGAGGCTCAGAGAGGTTAGACTGTCCCAAACTAACCGAGATCTAAATCAACAGGACTTAGAAGAGTTGGGTCATTTTTACATCCCATGTCCCTGAAAACAAGGGGGTTTTTCCCTAAAAAATTTGAAAATGTACCCTTTTTCCAAAGGAGAAGTTGAATGAAATAACTGAGAAGGTTAAAAAAAACAGACCAAGGATGTATTAATATCCAAGCCTAATATTCTGACTCAGTATCCATAATAATGTCTGCTTTGCCAGCCACCAAGGATGTCAGTATTGGGGCATCAGAGTGGATACTCCCAGAATCTCCAGGGAGGAAATATCAAATGAATTCATCTCAGAAGAATAAAGAACATCATAAAATATTATTAATTATGGCCAATTGGAGGAGGGGAAGAGGAGGAAGAGGAGGTGATAATTTGGTGACTATAAATATTTTTAAAAATAAATCTCATATTTTAAAAAGAGCCAATCACTCAAACTAGTTTAAAAAGGTGTTTCCCACTAAGCATGGAGTGATGAGGATCCTAGTGAACAAGAAGTTAACAGAGATTGGGGTTTGAACCTTCTCCTCCTCCCAGCACATTTCTGCTGTATAACATGTGAATCTATCAATCTGTCTAAGCCTGTTCTGCTCTATAAAATGAGTTTTAAAATAGCTGAAGTACCTATCCATCTCTTATATTGGCCATTCTTGGTACTCTTATCTTCTAACCTTCTAATGAGAGGGTGAAGGCATAAACTCCAAAACTTCCATTTAAGGAGATGCTCAGCTGGAAATTTTTGGTTTCTCACCTGGCAGCCCTACTCTGAGATATCTTGGACTACTTTACCAGGCTCTCACTTATGAGGTTTCTCCCAATTCACCTTTTCAGGCTCTTTTTGTGTCTGGTCTTCCTGATGAGATTATAAGCTCTCTTGAAGACAGGAAGAGTCTGCCTTTTTTTTCCTTTTTTTATTTGTATCCCCAGCACTAAGGACAGTGCCTGACCCATGGTAGCCAATTAATAAGTATTTATTGACTATTGGTAGTAAGTAAAGAGCCTGTAGCAGAGTTAAAAAAAGACTTGAATTGGGGGAACCCACTGGCTGTGTAACTTTGGCAGGCCATTTATCCTTCTTGAGTAGCCATCTAATCATGACTTCTCTACATTTTGAGTGTGTCATGGAAGTCTGGTGGAGCCCTTCTCCAAATAATGCTTTTAAAGGCATAATCTAAAATATGGACAAGGTTATAAAGGAAATCAATCCTATGGAAATAATTACCATTTTATTTTAAACAAGTTCACAACCTTCAGGTTCTGGAACACTTCCTAAGATTATAATTTGCCTCATGGCTGCCTGTATGCAAAGATGGGGAGTACTACTACCTTACTGGAGATTCCCTAAATTAATGAAATCATAAGACCAGTCCAAAATATCATACCCTCTGAGCAGAGTTGATTGAAGATCATGGAAGATGATGAATGGAAGAAGCTTATGCAATTTCAAGAGATGCTGGATACCACAGAAAAACCATCTTTTTGGCACTAATGTAACAGAGGGGATGGAGTTGGACATTCTCTCTAGTTCTCCAGAGATGGACTTGGTTTTTAGTTAACAACAGAATAATTTGAACTTGGAGATGACAAAGCAAATCGTTCTGGTCCCAAGACTGGGGGCAGTGTCAAAAAGCTTTGGCAATTGAGCTAGGAAGAGCTCCCCACTCTGGGGCTATTTGAGAAATTATAAGTGGTTTCTGGCTTCTTTCCAACTATCCTCTTTGGGAACAGAACCTGCCCAATTTCTCCTGTATTTGTAGCAAAGGAGAGAAGGAGATTGTACCCTCCTCTCCCCTCAACCGGTAGCTATAGTTGTGTCATAGTTCTCTTTAATTGTCCTGACTCACTTTCCCTGCACTAGTTCCCCTTATTGTTCTGACTGAGTTTCCCTGAATTATTCTATCTCAGTTTCCTTAACTGTTCTGCCTCAATCCCCTTAGTTGTAAAAGCCCTCTCTGGTCCATTAAGCCTGAGGACCATTTGCTCTAAGGTTATAAATTGTCAATGTGAGACTCAAGATGAAGGAGAGATCATACTTCCTGGCTCCTAACTCCTTCTGCCCTCAAGAATTTAATGACACTACCCTCTAAAATATTCCAAAAGATAAGACTATCCTGCATACCTCATTGACATCTTTACTTCTGTTTATTCAGACATCCCGACTCGACTCTGGCTTTTAGTAAGAATTTATAGCCTCCCCCATCCTGACAGAACCAAATGGTTTCCTGCTTCTTTCCCCTTTTTTGTTTGAAAAGGTATAGAAAGATTTGGGATTCTCCCATTCATCGCTGGATACTTTGAGGCAAGAGTTCTGTCTAGTCAACTATACTCTCCAATTAATAAAATATTAAAAACTCTCTAATCTCTATCTTGCCTCAGTTTCTCCGGCATTACATGGTGACTCAACATGTGCCATCAAAAACATTTATTGGCTCAGAGTGCCATGGATGCCCCTTCCGATTTGCAAATCTCAAGCCTTAAGTCATCAAGTAGCAAGTCTTAGATATGGACATTTGCAGCCCTGATGTGATTCTATGAATTCAAGAGACCAAAAGTTTCTCATTTGGTTCTGACTGTTCAGGAAGAGCTATCTCTCTTGGAGGAGATTATAAGACCACCCTGAAATCTGGCTGGTTTCTGTCCTTCGTTCTCAGAGAACCAAAATGACATCTCTGTGTTAAAGCTGAGTTTTGTCTGATTGTGGGTAATCAGATCTCAGAGAGCCTTCATGGATTATTATTGCCAATCCCTGCCCTCAACATTTATCAATTAAGCTTACAAATTTAAAGTAACCTTGGAGATTACTGATCACAATAATGTAACAGATATAAAACAGACATAATAAAGATGAAAAAGTTTGAAAAATTGTGCTAATTACTCATATGTAACACTGAAACATGATGTGATCAAGTTATTGGAAAAACGACACTAACAGATTTGCCTGATGCAAATTTGCCACAGACCTTTGATCTGAGAAATACAATAAAATGAAGTGTGTTTGTAGTATAGTAGTCATAGTAGTGGTACTCATTTATAGTAGTAATAGTCATAGTAGTAGTAATAATAGCAGCAGAAGTAGTAGTAATAGTAAGCTTTGTCCATTAGAATGTATTAATAAAAATAGTAGTAATAGTAATAGCAGCAGCAATAGTAGTAGTAGTAAGAGTAGGAGTAAGCTGTATCCAAACCAGTGTATTAACAGCAGTAGTAGTAGCAGCAGAAGCAGCAGCAGCAGCAGTAAGAGTAGGAATAAGAGTAGTAGTAATCTGTGTCCATTGGAAAGTACCAACAATAGTAGTAGTAGTAGTAGTAGTAGTAGTAGTAGTAGTAGTAGTAGTAGTAACAGTAGTAGTTGGAGTAGTAACAGTAGAAAGCTGTGTCCATTGGAATGCATTAGCAATCATAATAGTATTAGTAGTAGTAGCAGTAGCAGTAGCAGGAGGAGTAGGAGTAAGGTGTGTCCAACCCAAGGTACTAACAATGTAGTAGAAGCAGCAGTACTTGGAATAGTCATAGTAGTAAGCTGTGTCCATTGGAATGTATTATCAATAGTAGCAGTAGCAGGAGGAGGAGAAGGAGGAGGAGGAGGGAGAGTAAATTGATAGAACAGACACACATTTATAAATCTCTTTAACATTTGCAAACTACTTGACACATATCTCGTTTGAGCTTCACAATAACCCTGTGAGGTATAGTGGAAAGAATACGTGTTCTAGGATCAGACTTGGATTCAAATTCTGCCTCTGATACTACCTGTGTGACTTTCAGTGAATCACTCCAGGTCTGTTTCCTTATTTGTTAAAAAAAAAAAAAAAGAAAAGAAAAGAAAAGAAAAAAGAAAGAAAAAGAAGGGGGTGTCTTTGGGGTCTCTTCTAGTTCTTGATCTAAGACCTTATGATTATCTGTATAGATGGATGCTTCTAAAACAATTTTAAGAATGATTTGTTTTAAATAGTTTAAAATTTCCACAACAAATGTATTTATATAAGTAATTAATTTAAAATAATAAGAATAAGAATAATATCGGGGATATATATAGCTCTTAAGGATTTGCAAACTATTGTGGAAATTTTATGTCATTTGATCTCTACAATAATGCTAGGAGGCAGGTGCTATTATTTTCATCCTAATTTTAAAGGGGACAAAATGGAAGCAGGGATTAAATGATTTACCCAGAGTCACAGCTCTGGTAGTATCTGGTAAACTAGATTTGAATTCAAATTTTTTAAATTGCTGATCCAGTATCTTATCCACTGAATCACTTATGCCCAGTCTTTGATTGCAGACGAGACAAAAGTGAGATTCATCTGATTTCCTCTCCAATCCAAGTCCAATGCTGAATGAGTGAATTAGGCATTCCTGTACAGACTTCAGATCTGATTTAGAACCAGTCAAAAGTATTGAGAAGACGCTTGGATCAGAAATAGAAAGTCCAGACCCTTTTCAAATCAATTAAATTAAACTTATTGTCTGTTCCAGCTCTTTTGTACAACAGCTGCCCAAGTGTAGCTGAGAAGACACCTGTTGATAAAACAGTCATGAGAAACTCCCCTTTCCTGAGACAAGTGAGGTGAGAGATTGCCATGGTTAGTGCCTCATTTCTTGGATCCATTTCAAACCTCAATATCCAGGCAAGATTCTTTCATTACCAACAAAACAAATCTGTGCCATGGTGTTCAGGAGAGTTGATCTGAGCCAGCCAAACAAGAGTGCGATTCTCATGAGATCTGAGAGAGAGGTTTGGTCCCAGTACTTTCTCCCACTGACCATGGGCAAAACCTTCATCTCTTACCACATCATATCTCAGCTACTTCAGCCCTCCAAATACAGAGATCCCGCCTCTCCCCTGTACCTGCCCATCCTATGTGACTTGTATACACATCCTTTCCTAAATGACCACAGAGGGATAACTCTACTTGTTGAAGGAAATCTTCCTTGGGTGTTTTTGACATCATGTCCATTCCAAAGCATCACACCGTTTGTCAACTCTCTCACCCTCCTACTGTATTATGAGCCAACTTTTTTTTTTCTTGTCATCTATCCCTGTCTACAAAATGAGTATGATCATATTTGGATTATTGACCTCACACAGTTTTTGTTTCTTTGGAAGAATGTGTTCTGTAAATTAATCAGTTCATTACAAACTCTACACAATCTACTCTTCCAGATTCATTGAACCCTACTCTCCTCCCTGACTGTATGAGCTAGCTAAAGTAGTCTTTTTGTTTCTCATACATAGTATTCTCTCTCTCCTGTATTTGTGGCTTTTCCATGTCTGCTCCACTTGCCTAGAAGTCACTACTTCCTTACTACCAACTTGTGATGATGACCACATAGTACAGGCTTAATCAATGTTTATTGATAAAAAGATGTCAATAATACAATTATTCCTTCCACCTTTCAGGGGTTGGGGTATGGTGATCCTAGTAAAATTTTCTGCCTCCTCTTGTACCATGGGGTGTTGATATTATATGATACTGTATACATATTTTATGCATTTCTGGGTTTCTAAATCTTTTCTGTGCCATCTGCCGGCCTTCATGTAGCATCTGTAACTTCAACAAAATTTCCTAAAATTCTCATTTAATTTCTTATGCCATGCAACAATATATTGAAAATATTGATGGGGAAAGTCATGATGTGGAAGGGATTGCTGTGATATCTGATATTTATATTGTGCTTTAAAATTTGCAAGGATTTCACAAATGTGATCATATGTGATTCTCACAACAACATTGTGAAGTAGGTTCCGTTATCTTCCTCATATGACAGCTCAGAAAGCTGAGACTCTTGAGATCAGAACCAAAAGACAAGAAGGGACTTTACAGACTATCAAGGATAGATGAGGAAATGGAGACACAGAGAAGTGAAATGACTTAGCAAGAATCACACAGTCTTTGTCAGGATCAAAATACAGACATGGCTAATTCCAAGTACAACTCTCTTTCTGCTTGGGACAGTTATGTGTTCAATACATAGAGTGCTAAGACTAGAGTCTGCTTCCTGAGTTGAAATCTTGCCTCAGTCACTTATAACTGTGTGATCCTGGGCAAGTCACTTCACCATTTTTGTCTCAGTTTTCTCATCTGTAAAATGAACTAGAAAAGGAATGCCAACCCACTCTACTGTCTTTGCCAAAAAAAAAAAACCTCAACCGGGGTCAGACATGACTGAAATGACTGAACAACAACAATAATCTATCTGCCACACCATGCTGGCTGTATAAATAGGAGCGAGCATCATACTAAATCTCCAAACTAACAGATGGTATGATTATAAAAGAAGAAAGGAAAAAGGTGGGGGAAGAGTCATTGTCTTTGATTTATGGATTTGTTACAGTCTGAGAGTCTTGGGGCTCTCTTCGATTAGAACTGTAAGTGGTTAGAAAGTAATGAACCAAGGAAAAAGCGCCAAAGATGTAGAGATTAGACCCCCCTCCATTGAACTGAGCTTGGCAACACTTGCCTTCAGCTTTCCCAGACTACTGATGTACTCCTGTCCTCAGAACTCTGAAGAAGGAGATGAGAGGAATTCAGGGGCTCACTGGAGGGGCTCCCGTGTCTGATTATTAAACAATTATACTCTTATGGGAGCTTAGTTATTTTCAGCTGAAAACAAGGATGAATATTTGTATCTTTACTTTCCCAGAGGTGTGTATTCATAAGACTCCTGAAACATCAATAAATGAGTTACTGGGCTCAGAGCCAAAGGAAAAGATTGTAGTATCTTGGTCAAATTCAGGCTTTAGGGGAATAGAAAAGAAAGTCATGAGACATGGAGACCTATAGGTCAATGCATTCAGAGAAGGCAGGGTGGAGGAGCATGCAGTGAACTAGGGACTAAAGGGATTGTGGACTAGAGAGAAGAGGAAGCTGGAGGTCTGTGGATTTGCTTCAGTGGAAAGATTCCAGGAGTGGTACCAAGAGCATCTAATGGTATAATGTTGGGCAAGTCATCCCACCATTGAGAATGGTGCTCAGTTCCCTCATCCATAAAATGAGGGGGTTAGATGAGATCACCTTTGAAGTCTCTTTGAGCTCTAGATTTACACCTGCTATAACCTTCCCACATCTCCATTTCCTCATCTGTAAGGGGAAAATTTTGGATAAGATGTCCTCTGAGATCCCTTACGGCTATAGATCAATGCCTTTGTGATTCTAAGTTGAGATGAAATAAGGTGGATTCTATCTGGGCAGAAAGAATAAAATGAATGTGAGTGACAGTGGCAAAGGATCATGGAGCACTGTTCTAAAGATGGTTAGTTATGTTATGGGTTAAGGCTAGAAAGGTCCATTCTTCCTCATTGTACAGATGAGGAAACTGAGGTCCAGAGAGTTAAAATAAGTCTCTTAACATTCATACATAAAGGAGATAGAATTAGAATAATAGATTATAATAGAACTCTAGGTCATCTAGTCCATTTACCTTATTCTACAGATGAGGAGACTGAGGTCTGACAACATAATATGTATGTCTGATATGTGTATACCAGACATGTGTGTATACATACATGTGTGTACATGCACACATAAATATGTGTCTCACAATGAACCCATCCACGAAAATTTAAAACAGTTTTCAAAATGCAATATCCTCTCTGGTCTACTACTTGTGTTCACACAAGTGTAGTGGGTTCCCAAAGGCTGTTGAAAATTTCAAGATCTAGGACCAATCTTGTGGGACTATATTTCTAAAAATATATCTTAGAAGCTCCTAAAACATGATTATTGTTAATATTCAACAAGTGGGTACTACAAAGTCTTAGCAAATGCATTTGCTAATATGGCAAAGGGGGGAAGCTTACAGATAGTTACAAAATGTCTCCACATAATCCTGGGCCATAGAACTATTAAGTTGCAGAACCAAAATTTAATCTTAAATCTTCTGACTGGAAATCTTGTTATCACATTAAAACATGGTTCCAGAAGATATGGAGATAATGGAAAAAAGATAGGGACTGGGGAAAGTCTCCATGTTCACGAATGTGGAAGAGAGAAATGGAAAGAACTTTGGTAGCTTCCTTTGTCATTCCCCTAGTTAAGAGATATTGTTCCCAGACATTATTTGTAGCTCATGCTGCTAGGACAGACAGTATTGGTGGAAGATCAGGGAAGGGACATTGCTTCAGTCCAATCCTGGAGGGGAAAAGTCATTGAAGGAGACAGAGATTGGAATGGAAAAAACTGGACTATTTTGCATCTAGCTCTTGTAAACAGGGCAAATGGAAAAGTACACTGGTCCAGGGTAGCATTAGGGGAATCTTCTTCACATACCCCTTTCCTTATTCCCAATCCATGTCTATGGCGGCTCCCAAGCCATTTAACCCAAGCTAGTTCCAGCTACAGCTGGGTTCAGCGAATCAAACATTAGCAAAAAATAAATATCTCATTTGATGTCCTTTGCCTTTACATTACAATCACTTTTAAGAGGGGAAAATTTTCTTCCAAATTCAACCCTTCCTTATGATGAAAAAAATGGGCAAAAATAACTGATATGTATTCCACATCTAGCAAAATATATATACCATTCTATCCTAAAATATCCCTCCCTCTGTAGCAAATTGGGGAGGAAGGTTAGTTTTATTATCTTTTCTAAGAGGTCTCTATTTCTTTTTCAATTACTCAGATTTTCTTTTTCCTCCTCTTTGTGATCATTTTATTTACATTGTTGTAGTTATTCTATATTATACTTTGAGTTATAATTATTTCACTCACTTGGTTCATATAACTTTCCCCCATGTTTCTCTGAGTGTCTCTATTTGTTATTCCTTGTACTATAATAATAATCCCCCACATTCACATACCATAGTTTTTCAGCCACTTCCCAAAGTAAAAGCACACATTTTCTTTTCATTTTTTGTTCCTATAAATAATATTGTTGTGATTATGTTGCCATCCCTTTGTTTCTGTCTTAACTTCCTTGGGATATATGACTAGTGGTGAGATATCTGGTTCAAAGAATATGGATAATTTAGATATTTTGCTTATATAATTCCAAATTGATATCCAGAATGGCGAGACCAATTCCTATCTCCTCCAAGTGTAATAGTGTATTTGTCTTCCCACATATCCTCCAATACCATTTCCTTTTTTTTTTTGTTAACAATTTGCTGGATATCATATAAAACCTCAGGATTATTTTAATTCATGGTTCTATTGCTATTAGTGATTTACAACATGTTTTAATATAATCATTTATACTTTACTTTTTTTGCTTTTAGAATGGAAGGGAGGAAGCTCTCCCCTAACTCAATTATGCATTCACAGAATTTAGTAAATGCGGTAGCAAAGTGCTAAGTGAATTGTCTAATTGCAGCCATACCTGTATGAAATATGAAGTTCCTCAAGAGAATCATGAGAGAACTAGGTGGCTGTCTGAGCTAACACATTAACCGTACCATTAGGGGCTTTCAATAGCTATGTTGCAGAAACTCAATTCAGTCCTAAGGAAGTTTCTTTATTGAAGGAGATCCCTTACTGCAGGGAACAGGGGATTTTTCTCTTCTTCTTATTGACCAAGCCATCAAGCAGCTTCTTGTCCAGAGGGAGATATCCCACACACCATTTCAAGAATCTGGTTTTGGAAGACAGTTTAAGGCACAATTGAAAGGGCAAAGATACAAACTCCTCACAGACATAAGTACAGAATTATAGTCACTTAAGGGAGAAAACAGGATTGAAAAAGAAGATTCCTGGCGGAACAAAAGAGATCTGGCTATGGAGAAAAACAGATCTTAGGGATAATCCACCCAGCAGAAATATTGTCCCCCAAATAGATACATGTGAGGACTTTACAAAAAAAAATGAATGAAACATGGAGAAAGGAAATGTATGGCAGAGGCATCTCATATCTTAACATTTTTTTCCTAGGTTATACTTCAATAAGCCCATAGGTGATGTATAAATCTCTGGGGGAGTGTGCTCAGGATTATGTGGAGATATCTTATAATTATGTGTGTTTTCTCCCCCCTTCATATTAATAAATGCCTTTTGTCAAAGTTCATAGTATCTACTTACTGAATATTATCAGTAAACATACTGAGAGGGGCTCATGAACTATAGTTTTAGTCATATAGCCCATTGTGGTTATCCCTAAACCTAAAGTAGTCATCACCCTCTGAGGGCCTAATCCATGACTATGAGTCCAAGTAGAGATAGTAGCCCAGAGAAGTTATCACATTTAAAAAAAACATATTTTTAAGCATCAGAGAATGGCTCATTTTGTAATATATATATATATCACATGTGTGTATTCATATGCATGCATATATATGTGCATTGTGTATTTTCTATATATTTTGGATATCAGACTTTTATTAATTATGGCTTATAAGAACAGTTCCCACTCTGTATTTTTCTTCTTATTCTCTCTTTACTGATGCTATTTTATAAAAAAAAGTGTTTTTAAAATTTGTGTGGCCACAATTTTTAAATTTTTATTATTTGTTATTATTTATTATGATTCCCTCTATATTTTGGGGGGCTAGGAATAGCTCTTTCCTTCCCTCTCTCCAAAGGTACTTCATCTGTCCTCATCTAATTTTTTTTAAAATTTGGGGTCATCCAAGTTTGCACAGAATCCTAATGTTGTTTAGACCAAGAGTTCATGCACGAATGCCCTAGCAGGTCAAACGAGTGGGTCAGGCTATATGATGTGCTACCAGAAGCAGAACAGGCATGTGCCAACAATTAGGGAAGTTTCCGGGGATAAAGGCAGGATAATCTTTGCCAGAAGCAAGACTGGAGATGGGGTGAGAGTAGATGTAAGCCATATGGCAGGTCAATCCATTTCCAGCATCACTGTGGGATACTTATACGAGACAGGCAGTATGTTGTTCAGTTATTTCAGTCACGTCTGACTCTTCGTGACCCCATTTGGGGTTTTCCTGGCAGAGATTCTGGAGTTTTTGCTCCAGATTTGCTATTTCCTTCTCCAGTCTATGTTACAGGTGAGGAAACTGAGGCAACAGGGTTAAGTGACTTACCCAGGGTCACCCAGCTGGTAAGTGTCTGAGGTCAGATTTGAGCTCATGAAGATGAATCTTCCTGACTCTAGCCAGTGTCCCACCCATATTATAGTGAAAAAGTTTCTGAATCTGGACTCAAGGAATTTGGGTTTGAATCTTGCCATTTGAAGAAACATAAAATTTGTAACTAGATTCAAAGTCCTTAAAAATCTGCTACCCCCACCTACCTTTCCAAACTATTTATCCTACATACCTCTATTTATTCTTTGGTTCAACAACATTGACTCCTTGTCCTTCCTCAAACCCAGTTTCCAATTTTTGACATTTTTCTGTGTTCTCCATCCCTGGAATACTCTCTCCTCATTTCTGTTTCCTGTCTGTCTTCCTTCAAATCCCAAATAAAAATCCCCTCTTCTATAGGAAGCCCTTCCTTATGCCCTTTAATTTGAGGACCTTCCCTCTGTGGAGTATTTCAAATTTCTATTTTGTCTGTGCACAGTGACTCACACGCCATCTCCCTCATTAGACGGTGACTTCCGGATCATGGACCGTCTTTTGCTTTCTTTGTATCTGTAGGATTTAGCACAGTCCTGGCACATAGTACATGCTTAAGAAATGTTTACTGACTGATTGATTCAGTTTCCTTCTCTATAAAATAGATTAGGCGAGCTCTGAGGTGCCGTCTAGCTTTAAAGTTAAAATTTCCAAGGGCCAAGGTGATGTAGCGATAAATTTTATAAATCATAAATCAAACAAGGTGATATATCAATAAATTTTAGAAATCATAAATCAATAAATCAAACAAGGTGATGTATCAATAAATTGTAGGCAACTGAGCTTCCTCTCAACGCTGAGGAAATAGGTGAGATTTGGGGAGTTACACGAACATGCTTGAGGACAGGGAGTGAAAATGCTAGGAAGTGTGGTAAGTTAGCACCTTAATGGACAGAATGTTCCATCGGGCGTACATTCAGCCCCTTCTCCTGAGTTAAAGCTCTCACCTACCCAGTGTAGGATTTCACTTAGCAGTGTATATAGTATTTTATATATGGCATAGAACCAGATCTATAATATATAGCACACAGGACACCATACATAAGTGCATACAGCATTATATATAGTAATCAGTGCATGCTGTAATATATATAATATATATGTATATATATATATATAATAGTTAGATCTATAATATTCAGTACATATAGTATTATACATAGCAATTGGCACATACAGTATTATAGATAGTAATCAATGCATGCAGTATTATTTACAATATACAGTATACCCAGTGTATACAGCGTATTCTGCAATATATTTAGTATGCAGCATGTACTTCATACACTGATTACTATATATAATGTTGTAAGATATATATAGTATATACAAAATAGCAATATATTTAGTATGCAGCACATATAGCATGATACATAGTAATCAGTGCATGCAGTAATATATATGTATAAATATAGTATGTATATAAAATCGCTAGATCTATAGTATACAGTACATAGAGCATCATACATAGTAATTGGCACATACATTATTATAGATAGCAATCAATGCATACAGTATTAAATATAATATACAGTATATCTAATATTATATATACTGTACAGCATATTCTGGAATATATCTAGTATGTAGCACATACAGCATTATACATAGTAACAGAATATACAATAAACATCATATACAATATTATATGTAATGAGCAATATATATATATATATATTTATATGTAGGTAGGTAGGTAGGTATGTTTATATGTTGGTTGGCTGTTGTCCTTTGTTCTCTGGGGACCAAAATTATATCACTATGTTAGAATCAAGTTACAGTGTGTCCAGCGGTGGCTGGTCAGACCAATATGAATTCTCAGTGTTCTGCCACAGGCCAGACACAAATAGTATAGATGAACATTTGAGGTGACTTCTCTAACTTTGAGCATCTCCCATTTCTTCTGAACTAATTCAATTCTGCTTTGCTCACAGAGCACTGCCCCTTCTCTGTTGAGGGTGCGCCATGCTGGTGGATGCCGTGTCAGTGTGTCCCATGTCATACAATCAATTCTGAGGTTCTTTTTAAAAAAAATATTTAACGTTTTCCCCAGTTACATTAAAAATTTGTTTTACATTTGTTTTTAAATTCTATGATCTCTCCCTTATCCCCATCCACAATTAAGAAAGCAGATATGAAATTATGCAAAACATTTCCAGAAAAGTCAAGTTGGGAAAGAAAACATAGATTGCCCATTTTAATAAAAATGAAAACTCAAGAAAAATTGAGTTAGCAAGAAAAGGGGTGGGAGGAAGGAGGGAGAGAGAAAATACTTCAATCTGAATTCAGACACAATCAGTTTCTTTTCCGGGTATGAATAAGAATTTTCAGCATAAATCCTTCAGGGTAGTTGTGGATGATTATATTACGGACAATAGCAAAGTCACTTATAGCTGGTCATCCCAGAACATTGCTATTACTTTGTGCATAGGACATTTCATTTCAAGCATTTAGTACAAGTCAAGGCAACCAGGTAACATCATGGTGCTTAGAATTCTGGGTTTTCAGGAAAACTCATCTCACTAAGTTCAAATCTGATCTCAGCCATTTGCTAGCTGTGTGACCCTGAAAAAGTCACTTAAGCCTATTTGCCTGTTTCTTTATCTGTTAAATAAGCCAGAGAATGACCACAAACCCACTCTAATATCTTTGCTAAGAAAACTTCAAATGGGATCATGGAGAGGCAGACACGACTCAACAAGATCAACAAAGTAAATGTTATATCAGGTAAATAAAAACGTTTCTCTAAAAAGCACATTTGGTTTAACAGTTTGCTAATCACCTGACTTTCTCTATAACTCGTCTTCAATTCACAAGATTTGCCTGTGATAATAGTCAAGTTGTTAATAGTAAAGGAAACTTTGCTTTTAGTTAATAGTAAAGAAAACCCAAACATGTGTTTTGATGTGTATGTGCTGACAAAATGAGAATTTGGAATATGAGCAATGGTAAAGTTCATCTCTTCAAAAACATGTCAGAAAATCCAGGGAGTTGATTCTTCCATCCGTCTCTTATAAAAGTCCGCAACCTTACCTTAATACGCCATTTTTCAGTCCTTCCGTATCAAGGGGAAATCCCTGCTTCTTCCTATTCTCCCCCCTGCTGGTTGAGTCTCCAGGGAACCCCCTCTTTCAGGTATTAATGGCCTTCCCAACTGTATTCATTAATATGATAAGACTGGTTTTAGGCAGCTCTTCAAATCTGAACAGGCTGCAAATAATTGCATGGAAGATTTAATTGTTTTTTTCCCCTTTTTTTCTAGGACATCACTGAAAATGATGACAAGCTATTGAACCAAGGGACCAAGGACATGGAAGACAAAAGCCCGCATAACTCAGGGAGCTGAGGGCATGTTGCAGTTCTCTAAGAAGCAGACACACTTGCAGAGGGCAGGGGGACCGTCCTGGGGCACGAGTCAAAGAGGGAGAGCTGTTGAACTGCTCCTTGGCGTTGGCAGTGCGTTCTCAAGCAGGAGCTCTCTTCCCAGCATCAGCTCTGTTGACTTGCCTTGACCCTGGCCTTCAAGGTGGCCATTTGGAGGAAGGAAATGAATAGGCAGCTGTTTGTCATTTCAGGCCCAGAGATTTACCAGGGTTCCCTGCGGCAGCTGAGGCTTTCAACTCAAGGGCTCACTCAAGCAGTCCCAGTGAGACATTGTCTGCCCTGCCTGCCTGAGCAAATGGCTTTTGTTCAAATGAACTGGGGTTCTTTCAGAGAGAGAATAATCAACTCAAAATAAAGGTTCGGAGCCCAATGGGGGGAGAAGGGGGAAGTAGGTTTGGATGGATCAGTGGTCTCCTCTGTCCTGACTGATACCATCCTTCTCTAGAAATCAACACTAGCCATCTCTCTCTCCGATTTATTAATACCGTGGACATGAGTTTTGTTTCATTACGTTCTTTCTGGTCTCAGACTTTGTGTCCAAACCTCTGGAAGTGAGAGCTTTGAAACCTAAAGACTTTGCTTCTAACTTAAGGAGGTCTCGAGAGAGAAAATCCCACCGAGGTTGTGTTCTATCAATCAGAGATAAGGTTTTCGTTGGGGAAGTGGCCAGCTGCCGAGAAGAGGGATAGGGTGGAGAAGCTGGACAGTTTTCCTGGTTCTACAGAGCCAAAATTTCCCACGATGACTTCATTTTGTTTGAAGTGAATTCCCAGAACATCAGACATACCCATTGCCAGTGATGCATAACTAGAACATCCCAGAAAACAATGGTGAGGAGGTTTTTAAAGGTTGGGAAACATGACCAGAGAATGTCCCTCATGCAAAGATGTCCAGTGGGGCCGGCTGTCAAACAAGGTCATGGGAGCTTAGGAGAGTCAGAACTCATGCAAGATTCACGGTAAATTGAGCTATCAGAATACTGAGACAGAGGGGAAAGTAAGCATACAGGTGCTTTCTAGTTAAGGGGAAGCAGCTGGAGTCACACAGCTGGGGTTGGCATTTCATCCATTCCTTTTTCTGGATGGTAGGGGACTCCTAAAACCCAGGAGTAGCAAACTCCTGATGAGGGTGATCAGCTCTTCATCTCAGAACTGCCAGGCCGGGTCACCGTTGACGTAAATGTGGTGCCTTTTGCACTTATGAAATTGAGAAGACCATGAGAACTGGGGAAGCCCCTCAACCTCAGGGATAGAATTTTGGCCCCCAATCTCTACTTATGAGTCCATGTAGATCCCTTAGAATCTCAGAATTTTTGATACAGAATTCCAAAAGGTTATAATGAAAAATGGCATCCACCTCCAGGGAGAAAACGGATGAACTCGGGGCAGATGGAATCATTTCTTTTCACTTGTTTCATTTTTCTTGATTTTTTTTTTTGCAACAAGACAAATGTGGAAATATGATTTGCATGATTTCACATGGATAAAGGACATCATATTGTTTGCCTTCTCAATGAGTGGGAGAGGGACAAAAGGAATGGAAAGTATTTAGAACTCAAAATAAAATAATGAATGCTAAGAAAAAAGGATCATTTGTCTGAGTCTATGAAGTTTTGTTATCTTTCTGCATGCAAAGGGGGAAAAGAATATCCAGAAGGGAAATCTTTTGTCCATATTCATTTATGGCCCATAGAAGTATAAAGTAGGTAGCTGAACTACTCAGAAAAAATCAGTAGCAAAGGTTCCTGGCTCCTAACCCTATCAAGATGGCTCTTATCTGAGGGAACAGCTTTAATGATCCCTTGATTGTGTATTCCTTATCTCTTACAATCAGGGAAGAAGGAAGGACCATCGCATCTGTGCCAGCTAGATGGCATGGCGGATAGAATGCTGGATCTGGACTCAGGAAGGCTTGCATTTAAATATGTAACTGGCTGTGTGAATTTGGATAAATCAGTTAATCTTTGGCTCAGTTTCCTCATCTGTAAAATGAATAGTAATAGGACTAAACTCCCAGAGTTCTTTGTAAAGTGCTTTACAGATCTCAAAGTGTTAAATAAATGCTAATTTTATGATATTAATAAGTATCCTCGAGTAACAAATCAACAAGCATTTATTAAGTTCCTTTGGTTGTTATTCATCCTTTGTTTTCAAAGGGGCCAATGATATCATGTGGTAATGTTTTGATTACTGCATGAATTGGAGTTAAGTGAGGCAGTGTTTCACAGTTATTAGTCTCACTCTCTTGCCTTCATGGCCGTTGAATTGCCTTCATTCATCCATTCTACTGGGGGGAGACTTCACATACTTGGCTCCTAACTCACCAATGGGTTTGAGGCAGGTTGATTACCCTTAACCTGTCTGTCTACACGGGATGTGGATGCTACACATACTACAGTTTCTTGGAGACCCTGGTGAGAGCTGGATGATGGGTGGACACCAAAAGTAGATGAGTAACCC
Organism: Sarcophilus harrisii; assembly: GCF_902635505.1. Taxonomy (NCBI): domain Eukaryota; kingdom Metazoa; phylum Chordata; class Mammalia; order Dasyuromorphia; family Dasyuridae; genus Sarcophilus; species Sarcophilus harrisii. The sequence continues at coordinate 445,744,667 of NC_045429.1, read as the reverse complement.
CGAAAAGGGCTTGCCAACCTTCATCCCAGAAGATCCCGACTTCTCTGAACACTCCATTAAATTCATAACTGTGTTAGATTCTGGGGGAACAAAAAAAAAGTTACAATTCCTGCCCTCGAGAAGTTTACGTTCCATTGATGAAGACAACATGTAGAGCTATAAACATGTACCTCAGGGATGCTTAACCATTTTTATGGTGCATTCTGTCAATCTGGCAAAACACATGCAATCTTTCTCGTGTTTTTAAATACATAAAATGAAATAAAAAGGATTATAAAACAAAGCAATTATATCAAAATTCAACTATCCGAATATTTTTTGTAAAAGTTTGCAGACCCCTGGCTAAAAACAGCTATTTTGACAAACAAAATGAATAAATACAAAAAATATTTAAGAGGAAAGGGCACTAGTACTTGACAGTGGGAGGGACAGAGAGGTAATCAGGAAAGATTTCATATAGGAAGCAGGGCTTGAGTTGTCTTCTTTTTTTAATCAATTTTTATTGATGTCTTTAGTTATTTGCTTTTTATAATGCTGCCCTGTATTCCTCCAGTCCTCTCTTCCCAGAGATCTTCAAACAAAAATTTATTAATTGAGTCTTGAAAGAATGGGGATTTTTTGAGTTGAAAGTAAGGAGGCAAAGAGATAGTAAGTGAAGTCATAGAGATGGGAAATAGGATGTCATGTTCAAAGAAGAGCAGGAAGACTAATCTACACAGAATGTAGACTGTAGGATAACACTGGAAAGGTAATTTGAGTTCCAGTTATAATGAATGTACAATACCAGAGTTGTTCACATTTTATTCCCCATGCAGTAGGGAGCCACTGGAGTTTACCTAGGAAAAGAGGGACATGATCAAATCTGTATGTAAGGAAAATCGCTCTGAGAGCTCGGTGGAGGATGATTTAAAAAAAGGGGGAAATTGAAGTGAGGGTTGGAATCAGGATGATAGCTATGAGAGGGAAAAGGGGGGAAATACAAAAGAAAGAGGAAGAGAAAATTGGCAACTGTTCTAAGATGGGAACACTGAGGAAGTAGAAAAAAGTCAAGAATTACTCTTAAGGATGAATTTTTGGATTATCCATGGTGTTCTTTCCCTCCATTAGTAGTAATAATTGAAAGTTGGTTGCATTTCCTTGTTGCTTTCTCATAAAAATATGTTTAAAAGGTCAGAAAATTAAAAAGATTTCATAAAGAATTAGGTCTCTCAGATGAACTTAATTAAAGAAAATTTTACTGAATGTTTTTCCCATTGTATGTCAAAGTTAGGAATATTTACATATATATGTATACACACACTTATATGTGTGTGTGTGTGTATTTTTGTGTCTATAAACAGACAGCAGAGCTCCAGATATGGAAATTAACTTAACAATGAATACAATTCAGCCTTTCTGGTGTAATGGGATGAGAACCCCATTCTCCTAGACAGAATTAGGATGAGCTTCTAAATCCAAGTCAACCACTGAATAGCCAGTCTTATAAGCCTCAGTCTCCTCATCTGTAAAATGGGGTACCTAGACTAGGTGATCATCAAGTTTCCCTCTGGGTTTAATAAAAGGGAAGGTCAAATGCCCTTTCAGACAATTAGTAATTGTTTAGGTAACATGGTGGATAGAGTGCTGGCCCTGGAGTTAGTAGGACCTAAGTTCAAATCCAGCCTCAAACACTGGTAGCTGTGTGACCCTGAGGACCTGTTTGCTGCAGTTTCCTTATCTTTCAGATAAGCTGAAAAAGCAAATGGCAAACTATTCCAGTATCTCTGCCATAAATGGGGTCATGGATAGTTGGACAGGACTGATACAATTCAATTAGAATACGAATAACAAACTACTTCACCTTTTGGGTCTCAGTTTCCCCCTCTGTAAAATGAGACAATTGGACTTAGAGACTTGAAGGTCTAAATATGTGAACTTGAAATTGCTCGGTCAGGAGGAAGAATAACATCCTAATGTATCTTTGGTTAAATTCATTTTGCCATTATAATTCTGAAAGGAAGAATCTTCTTGTCCTGCAAGTCTTTGCTAACCAATTGAAAATTCTGACCAATTATTATTGATTAGAAAGTATTCCATCAGAGGAATATTCCTAAAATATCAGGAAACCTTATTTTAAAAAATATGGAGGTGGACTTGATGACTTCTGGGTAACATCTATGAAAGTGGATGGAGATATTTTATCTACTGTGAAAAATCCAAGTACATAAAAGCCCTGGACCAACCAACTGGCCTTGAACTTTGACTCTTTTCTATATTCTCTGAAATACTGGGGAGCTAGAAAGGGAGCCAGTACTGATCAGTTAGAGACAAGGGTCTCCCTTACTTTCTTTGATGTTCCATTGAAAGTCAGCTCTTCCCATCCTCACTAAGGCATCCTTATGTCTACTTAAGTTTCCAGGGGCAACAAGCGACTATATATAGATGTAGTCTTCAAAGACATTAAGGAGAGAGAATGGGACTTGATTCAAAATTGACCTTATCCCTAGCTTTTCTCCTCATTTATTACTAACAGATTAGTATTGTCTCAATCTTAGTAGGTTGGTTCCGGCCAAGATGAAGTGCGGAGAAGTTACTAATTGGCATTGGTATAGGGAGTTTTCACACTGGAACCTTTGTAGTGATAAAATCACAGGAAAATCACATATTTAAAGCTAGAAAGAACCTTAGAACTCATCCTGGCCAGTGTCCTTTCATTTTGTTTTATGGATGGGGAAAATAGAACCTAGAGAAGGTAAGTCACTTTTCTCATCACTAAGGGAGTGAGACAAAACCAAGTCTCGTTTCCCTGGTTCCAAATCCAACAAGACCTTTCCATCATAAAAAATTACTCCTTCCTTTTATTGATGCACTTGAAGACTGAGCTGGATTCTGGAGAGCCATTGTGGTTAATCATTAAAGAAGTTTTAATCTGGCTATCTAAGATGAAAAATGCTATTTTCAAAATTGATGGCCATTCTGAATTACATCTAAAAATCATGTACTCTTATATATTTCACAAATTGCTTCATTCTACCGCAGTTGACCTGGGTAGGTAGAATAAAGGAGGGCATCAAGCATTAAATCACGAAACATTCTTAAGCCTACTATGTGCCAGACATTGTGTTAGATGCTGGGGAGAGGAAAACAAAAATTAAACAATATCTTCTTTCAAGGGGAATTCTTGGCAGGGATTTGCTGGTAAATGTTTAACAATTGGTTCACTGAAGGTGGAGTGTATGAGTATGACACATTTTTAATTTTACTCAGCATTATTAATATTTCTCCATCACTTTATTAAGTCTATATAATCAACAAAATAATCAGTCAAACCCTGATTTGTAGTGCTTACCGTAGTGTAAGGGTTCACACTGAAAATTTAACCATCAGATCTCGATAGTTATTTCTAGCCTATCCCTTATTTTAAAGCAAAAATGTTCAGCCCTTCCTATCATCTAAAGTAAACAAACTCCACGCAAAAAACCGTGTTAAGGAAGTCCCACCCATCAAAAGGCTTGCCGTGTCCCAAAGTTCAGTCTTTCCTTTTGCATATCCTTATCTTTTTTAAGTATTGTCTCTCAGGCTCCTTGTGGGCAGGGATGCTCGTTTTTTTTGCTTTTTTTCTCACCAGGCTTAGTACATAGTGGGTGCTAAATAAATGCTTTTTGATTTAAGACCAAGTGATCAGGACCAGATAAACAAGCTCCTAGATCCAGGTCTGGATGGAATTGCAGAAGCCATCTGGCCGATTCCCTTTACTTTACAGATGGGGAACTGAGGCCCATGGAGATGAAGTGATCACACCTCTTCCCTCTGTAGACCTCAGCTTCTTCATCTGAAAAAAATGATCCCATGTATGCCATGAAAAGAACTTCTATGGAAATCCCATCTGCCAATGCAGATTGCGCCCCTTCTGCACCTTAGAGAGCCCTCCGGGCAATGAGAGGGGAAATGTGCCAGGGGTGAGTTCTCTTGCCCCCGAGATCGATCCTCTGTGGTCGTCTCCACCGCTGCCTCTCAAGTCCCTTTCCAATCTTTAGTTGGCAATCTACTTTGTGCTATTCTGTAATGTTTTCCAACACTTGAAAGTAGAAACAGCGCTCAGGGCATGTGTCTCTTGGCAAGAAGGGTTTGTTCCCTCGCACATCCCACAACCTTGCCACATTGGTGGGCTGGTGGGTGGTGGAGGGGCAGTATTGACTTGTAACCCTGGAAACAAAAGCAATTCCGAATCCGACTGTGTCAGCTCCTCAGTCATCAGGGTTCGGGGGCGTAGCTTTGAGTTACATTCTGTCTGAACAAAAAATAATAATAATAAATTAAATGGCATTCAGGAAAAATAACCAAAGGCATTAAATAGCTAACACTTTATTTAACCTCCCTCCCAGATCCTTGCTTAGCTGTATTATTTCTGCTCTGCCAACCCTTCTGCCGAGGCTGCTACTTACTCAACACCCCTAAAGTAAAAGCCTTTGCATTTTTAATTTGTACAACACTTTAAAAATATAACCATACACGAGATCAGCTGCTGGGAGTCGAAGACCGCCAAAGAACTTGCTTGATTCAAAACATCCCCTCCTCTCCCTCCCCCTGCTCCCCAGCCCGAAATCCCTATCATTAGTCACAAGGAAAGAGCTGCAGTAGAAGGGAAACATACATTTCAAATGGATTAAAGCCTGCTCGGTGGAAAGGGTTGTTAGCACAGCAGCAGATCACAATGACCTCAGTGCAAGTCAACAAACGCCTATAAAAAGCCTTCCAGGTTGCCGGCCCAGTGGTCAGCGCCAGACCCCAAGCTAAGGCAGAAGGCTGTTGGATTTGGCTTTTTTTTCATCTTTGGATGAAAATCTCACTTCTGAGCGCCCTACCTGTGTGTCTTGGGTAAGCCATGTCATTTCCATGGACCTTGATTTCCTCCGTTGTAAATGGACAGGGTAAAATAGAGGAACCTTCCAAATTCTGGATCTGTGATTATTATTATTTTTTAATGCCATCACTGAGGTCAATAGTCCCTGGTGGATATTCAGCAAGGGTCATTTGGGCAGCTAGGTGGCACCATAGTGCACAGAGCTCTGGGCTTGGAATTGGATAGACCCAGCCTCAAGAGTTCAAATCCAGCCTCAGACACCTGATAGTTGTGTGACCCTGAGCAAGTCATCGAACCCTGTTTGCCTCAGTTTCCTCATTTGTGAAAATGAAGTGGAGAAGGAAATGGCAAAATACTTCTATTTCTTGCCAAGAAAATTCCAAATGGGGTCAAGGACAAGAAGGCATACCTGAAACTGTGATGACAGAGAAACTGAGGCAAGAAGGAGATTAGAGAGTTTTTAATATTTTATTTGGATTTCTGAGAAGGAGAGATTTTTCTGGGACCAAAAGGATCCATTTTTGGTCTCAGGGCTGAATCAGGTTTGCAGGTCAAAGAATCCAGCAGCCAATGTGAGGTTCCCAAGAAATATATATACACACACATGGCTGTAAGCTTGGGTAGACAAAGGCAAAGGATGGGGGGATGGAGTCCAAACTCTGGTAATGGACCATCAATCCAGTTCTGACAGGTTGGAGGGTAGGACCATAAATTCTTACAAATTGGGAAGGCTTAGGAGGTGTCCAACTAGAGCCAGGAAGTCTGAAACTTAGAGATATAGAGGATACCAATTAGGTGTCTGAGACAGGACATTTGGAGTCTTATCTTTTGGAATGTCAGATCTCCACAGCCCTAATTATCTCAGTCCTAATGAGTAGAAAAGCAGGGTTGCAACCAGGGGGATTGAGGTAGAACAATTCAAGGAACTGAGGCAGAACAAATTAGGGAAACTAAGGCAGGACAATAAGGGAAACTGAGGCATAACAATAAAAAGGAACTGTGGCACAACAAAACAATTCTACAATTACAACAGAAATGCGATTTAATCCTCATAGCAACCCTATGAGATTGGTGATGTGTTCATGATGAAACCAAGACTGAGAGAAATAAAATGACTGGCTCAGGTCATGTAGCTACTAAGTGTCTAAGGCTGGATTTGAACCCAGTCATTCGTGCTTAAGCTCCTGAGAAGGACATGTTGCCCCTGCTTTCTGTCCTCTCACTCCCTTTTTAATTCTTTACAGTCTAGTTTACCCTTCATCTTTCAACCTCAGTTATTCCCTACAAGTTTGCCAGTGATCTCTTAATTGCCTCGTCCAGTGATCTCTTTTTAGTCTTCTTCGACATTACGGCTCACCGCCCCCCTCCTTGAATCTGGATCTAAGTTTCCATGACACTACTCTAAACTGGTTCACTGGACCATGCCTCAAGAGGATTTGTTGGCTTGTCAGCCAGGTCATGTTTGCTAACTGAGAGTGCCCTCAAGCTCTCATCTCTTTCTCTTTTGTACTGTTTCACGTGGCTTTTTCATCAGTTCTCATGGAATTACTTCCCTCTATGCTGATGATTCTCAAATCTATCCAGCCCTAATTTCTCTCCCAACCTCCAATCTTACTTCTCTCTCTTATCTAGTGGACATTTCAACTGAGTGCTTCAAAACATGTAAACTCAACCTGTCAAAAAAAAGAATGAATTTATTCCTCTAAAGTCCTTCCCTCTTCTTAACATTCCTATTGTTATCAAGGAAACCAGCACCTCCCAATTCTAAGTTTGCAATCTAGCTGTCATCCATCTTTCTCACTCTTTCCATCAAAACTTCATCAAGTTCTATTGACTTTATCTTTGTAACATTTCTTATAAACACCTCTTTTCGCCTCTGGTAGCCACTCTGGGACGTGGCCACTACATTTCATACTTGTGCTATTACAATAATTTCCTGGTGAGTCTTTCTCTCATAAATCTATCACTATTACTTCAATCCTCCCCTCAGTTTTGAGCAATTTTCCCAAAACTTACATTTGACCATGCTACTCTCCTACTCAAACAACTCCAATGGCTCCCTCTCACCTCTAGGATCAAAAACAAAATCTTTTACTTATGTGAATTCCCTTACATTTCCAGTCTTTTTATACTTTACATCCATTTCACATACATATTTTATGATCCAGGAAAATTGGTTCCCTAGTTGCTCCTCAAATAATACCCTTCTTCTACTCAAAGCAACCATTTTTACTTAGTTTTCTCATCTATAAAATTGGTGTAATTCTAGATAATATGTCTAAGAGTTGTGGGGATCAAATGATATCTTTGTAGAATTCTTAGTATAGTGCCTGACTCATAGTAGGCACTTAAAAAAATGTCTGATCCCATCTTCTTTCCTTTCTAAAGAAAAGAATTGTAGGCAGGAAGATTTCGATTCAATAGTAGAACTCTTTAATGATCACAATGAGCCAAAAGATATTGGGCTGCCTTGGTGGGGTGATAAGCTCTTAGTCCTTGAAAACTTTTGTTTAGGTGGGGCAAGGCAAGATGGAGCATTCAGTTTGAAATCTCCATCAGATAAGAGGGAGAAGTAAAATTGGAGACTGGGAGAGAAATTAGAGCCAGATAGATGTGAGAATCATCAGCATATCAGGAAGTAATTTTATGGTAACTCTAATGAAGAGGGGGTGGAATTACATAATGTCTGAGGCTCTTTCTAACTCTGACATCCTTTGATTCTATAGTAGGTCCTTAATGAATTGTGATGGTAATAATTCATATTACTTATAAAAATGTAGCCATGGGTTAAAATCAGCTCCACCCATCCAGATAAGTTACTGGAGGAGAAGCAGTTTGATGTAGGGAATCCAGGAATCAGGAAGCACTGGATGTGAATCCTACCTCTCATAGGTAAATCACTTAACTACTCTAGACCTCATTTTCTTGTCCTAAAAATGCCAGGATATTCGATCTGGGCCCTATAGGCCCCTTACAGCCATTGTCCTTTGATCAAGCTGGAAAGAGCTGGCCAAAATGTTCAAAGTGGGTATCTCTGCCAGGACCAGTCATTACAATTGGAAGGGGAAAAAAACTCATAATAGGTTCTTTCAGATTGAACAAAGATGATCCCAGTGAGGGTAGACCCTGGATTTTGCTTTCTTTTTCTAGTTTTTACACCTGGCTACCTGAGCATGATGGGAAAATGCAATCTCCCTAGCAACTTCATATCAAATGATTTTTTTTCAGAAGGAAAACTGATTCTCATCTTGATAAAGAGAGAAGGCAAAAGTTTTCCCATGGAGACAAGTGCTAACCCTAATACCCCAAACTAGCAATCGGCTCACTGGGACAATCTTTCAGAAGAGACTCTAGGGCCAAACCATTTCCATAACTTTTATTTGAAATCAGATTCCTATTTATGATCCCAGAGGCCTTTGCTTCCTTAAAAAAGCAACCATAACAACAAGAAAATAGCTGATGCATTTTCAGACCAAAAGGATCCAATCTCTTGTGTTTCCTACTACACAAGGTTGGCCTGGTGTCCATTTCTCTTGCTGAACAACTTAAAAATTAACCTATAAATCTTCCTTCTTTTTCCTACCTCCAAAGCCAGTTTCATCCTTTTGAAACCTCTCTGTTGCATGAACCACAACGTCTTGCACTGCCTGGAATATAGTAGGTGCTTAATGAATATTTATTGATTTGTAATTGAACTGATGTCCCAAATCATTTCATCTCAAACAGCTATTCTAATCCACCCTCACCAAACCCTTACACTTTTCTTAAGTAGCTCATGGAGCCAGATGGAGACGTAGAGAAAAATCAAACTTTGGAGTGGGAATATCTAGAAAATTCCACAGAAACCAGAGTTGATCAATCTAAACTTGAAAAAAGTGATTTCCACATACTGGAGTATGTGGTCACGGCATTTCTGTTTGAATGAACATCTCCAACAACAAGATGGGTATTTAGGGGGGCCATAGTGAATAGAGTCGGAATCAGGAAAACCTGAGCTCAAATCCAGCCTAAGATATTCACTAGCTGGGTGATCCAGGGCAAATTCTCTGTCTGCCTTAGTTTCCTTTTCTTTAAAATAAAAATAATAATAGCATTAATCTCCCAGGATTGTTTTGAGGATAAAGGAAGATAATTTTTGTAAAGCTCTTTGTAAATCTTAAAGCCCTCTGTTAATATTAAATACAATGATGGTGATGATGCTTTAGCTGTGTTTTGAAGGAAGAAAGAGATTCTGTGAAGCAGGAGTAATGAAGGGGTACATTCTAGGTATGAGGGAGCATTAGAACAAAGGAATGGAGCTGGGAATCAGGGCTTCCAGGAAGGGAGAATGTGACCAATCTGTCATGAAGTGGAAATATGCTTTTGTGTTAGTTTGACATAAAGGACTTATAATCTCTCTGGGGGATATAGAATGAGCTCAGATGAGCTGCAATATGGTCAGATGGAAAGCAGACTGACTTCAGAGTCAGAGGCCCTGGATTCGGGCCCTGCTCCTGATGTGTACTACTTCTACGATCGTGGGCCCTTAGCCTAGTTGGGCTTCAGATCTTTAGCTGTAAAATGAGAAACTCTGGATTAAAATGAAAACTCTGGGCCTCCTTCTAGTTCTAGGTCTAACTTCTTATGATCTCCTGAGGCTCAGGAAGGTGGGAAACTTAATAGGGAAATGTCACCAAAATTATAAAACAAATGTTTTCATGGAAGAGTCTGCAAAGATTTTTACATATATTATTTTTATCAGGTGATCATGAGGAATATTGCTATCCCCATGTCACAGATGAAAAAAACTGAGGCATAGAGGTAAAGTGTGCCCATACTTAGGATGAATGGAAAGAACTCTGACTTGGGAGTGAGTGGATTTAAGTTTAAATTCTACTTCTGCCTCTTACCACTTGTATGACCAATGAACTTTCCCCAGTTTCAATTTCTCATCTGAAAAATTTGTGGCTCAGGACAAGATGTTCTTGATTTATGATTTTGAATCTAGACATGTCTGGTAAAGAAAGCAAGGGCGGTGACTAAGAGATTTAGTAGAATGACATTCATTCACCCAAGGGGGGGGACAAAGCCATCAGTTAGTTGGCCCAAGACAAAGTTAAGATCCAACATGGCAGCCAAGAGTCCAAAGTCAATCCAGGCCTCAATATTAAGAAATGTGGAAGAAGACTTGGGATAGCATCATAAGCTCTAGAATCGAATCAGTTTTTCTGCTAATTTGTTTATGTGACCTAAGTCACATCCCCTCACTAGGCTGCTGCTTTCTTGTCTCTAAAATGGAGAATTTGTACTAGATTAGAAATTCTTCATCTGTTTGAGCCAGACTTGTTCTTTTATTAGATACTCTTTGCAGTACAGGGAAGTCTAAGGGAAGCCTTTTCAGAATAATGTTGGTTTGTTAATAATTTCCCAAAATAAAGTATGTTGGATTAAAAGGAAATAAATTGTATTGAAATAAAGATGTAATTTACTTCTTTTTTCCATTCAAGTTCACAAGACCTCCCTGAAAATCTACCCTGAGATCCAGAGATGTGACTCCCAGTGTATGATCTCCTGTACTAGAAAATCCTTCAAGGTCCCTTCCAGCCTTCATATTCTCTGGTTGATTGCCAGATCAACTGAGGCAAACAAGCCAGAGGCCCAACTCCTTTGGAAAATGGCACCGGCCGAGGATAGGAGTGCTCAAGCTTGCTCATCTTGGGAGGCAGAGATGGACAGATTAAGGGTTTGATCTTATTTCGATATTTCTCTGGTCACTCTATAGAATGAGCTTGATGATTCCAGCACTGAAGAAGGCTTTTAATTCCCCCCAATGACTTTTCCTGCTATTCAAAAATGCTGCCACCATGTAAAGAAATGGTACTTCCATTATAACCTCCCATTCCAAACAGCTAGACCTAGGAATGGATGGCTGAAAGCAAGAGAGAGCTCAGCATGGTTATATTCAGCAATCGTTAGGAGGTCAGGGGAGCAAGCAGGGAGCTGTCTGGACAGCGATCAAATTGAATAAGAGAACATTAACTACCTGTGTTCCTCCTTACCTATCTGCTCTTCTGAATAGCTGATCTTTGCTTCTTTCTCATATTGCTTGCCTCAATAGGATGCCAAAGAGTAAGCCTCGGTGTCTTAGCCAGATCGCCAGCTGCAGGCTCAAAGGTGGAAGGAGGGCAGGAGCGTGTTTTGTTTATGCCTTTTTTTGGAGGGGTTGTTTTTATTTTTTTTTTAATAGTGTCCCTGCCAGAGAGAAGATGGCCCTGAGGATATTTATTAATGTCTTTCGGAGGATGTAGGAGTGCTTACAAATACCATGTAATTTCTCTTCACCTGTGAGGTAAAGTGAGCATTAGGTTGGTGAACTCTGTCACATCATTGGTAAATATCCAGGACACAGCTGATGTCTGAGAACCTCCTGAAGGGATCTGGGATTAGATCACCCTGTGAGAGAGAACCACTCAGCTGAGGAAGAGGAAATTCTCTCCCCCACTGAGCTCATTACAGTACAAGTTAGACAGAATATATTAACACCTTGGAGAACTCTTTGGAGAGGAACTGCACTATAAGGAAGGAAAAATGCTTCTCCTTTCTCTCTTGGAATACTAGGCTTTTAGAAGCCTAGTGTGCACGACATCAACATGGGAGTGTGTGTGTGTGTGTGTGTGTGTGTGCACGTGAGCTCCCATGTTAAATAACCCCTCAAATCACACAGAGCCAGCCTGCTGCGGATATTTCCCATCTTTAACTCACTTGACATAAAATAGGGATCAGCCACATGAAAGGAAATCTCTCATAGGCTCTTTGAGCTGAACTTAACCAGCAAATTGCCCTTAGCCCCATAGCTGATGGGCCGTTGTCTCTGTGCTCATGCCCCAATCGGACATTTCCAGGGCACTTCCCACGCTTTCTGCTTGAACCATCCATCCCCTTGTTCTTGATGGGGTAGCCTGATGCACACAAGGCGATCCTGGACTCAAAGCTGGAAGAGACCTTCAAGCTTATCAGGCCTTTCTAAAACGTTTCACATAAGATCACAGACTTATAGTTGGAGGGATATGCTATCGAGCAACCTTGTCCAACCCTTCCCTGAAGAATTTCAGGTGACTTGTCCAAGATCAAACTGGAATTAAGTGTCAAAGTGGTCCCAGGAGTTGAAATTGCTTTCCTAAGGTAACACAGACAGTAATCATTAGATTCAAACACAGGATCTCTGATTTCAAAGCCAGGGTTCTTTCCACTCAACTACCCACCTCATGTAATAATAGAATCACAAATCTAGAGCAAGAAAGGATTTTGGATATTATTTCATGCATTTTATTTACAAATAGGAAAACTGAGTCTACTCAGATAAATCAACTTGCCCAAGGGTATTAAGTATTAGAGACAGGATTTGAACCCAGGTCTTCAGAGGAAACAGAGGCCTAAAGAGGGAGAGTAATTTACCTTTATTGTTGTTTAGTCATTTTTCAATCATCTCCGATTCTCTGTGACCCAGTTTGGGATTTTCTTAACAGAGATACTGTTTGCCATTTTCTTCTCCAGTTCATTTTACAGATGAGGAAACTGAGGCAAACAGGGTAAAATGACTTGACCAGGGTCACATAACTAATAAGGGTCAGAGCTCAGGAGGTTCCTGATTAAATTGGGCACTGCAGTGCCACCTCGTTGTTAATGTCCCTTCCAGTAACAGAACATAAGCTTATTCAGGGTGGGTCATTTCTCTTTTGTCTTTGTATCTCCAGTGCCTAGGAAAGGACTTGATATACAGAAAGAACATAATAAATGCTTACTGATTATTGAGTGAAATTTGGCCTCAAATCCATCCTCTGACATAACACTGGCTTTGTGTTTGGGGGTAGGTCGATTAACCTCTCACTGTCCCAGGCAGCTAAGATCCAAGTTACAGACTCTCTGCTTCTCTGTGTCAGCAGAAGGAGTTTCCAATTCTCTTCACTAATGAATTCACAAACATGGACTCTCCCTCCCCAAATAAAAACAAGAAAATGAGGGTGAGTCGGAAGCCCCCTTCACCATGAAATGCATCGGCACCCCAAGGATCCGTGATAATTAGCATCCACATTTCACATAAGAAGTCATTTTAATTCCTGGCTGTGGGATGGAAGCTCCTTGAGGACAGGGAATATGAACCTTGTTGTGTGTGTTCCCCCAGTGCCAAGTACTCAATAAATACACGTTGAAGCAGATGAGCATCCTCCCTCCCGCTCTCCATTTAGTGTTATATGTTTGGACAGCAGAGAAAGGGGACGGTGGGGAGAGCACAGCTGTTTTTAATTGATAAGGGGCTCAGAAACCCTCTGTGCCTCTTCCATTCACTCCCAGGGTTAAACATGCCTTATTTATAATAGCCTAGAGAGTTGACATTTCCTTTGTTGATAATAAGATGACTTGGAATGAAGCTCTGTTACTAAAGGAGGCTCCCTCAGAGTCAAAGCACTCATCCAGCCAGAACTGTCCACCCTCTTTCTGTCCCCTTTGCTTTGTCTCCAGCAGCCCTCCCCTGTAACGCAGCGGGCTGCCATTCTCTGGACAGCAAGAATAAACTGCTGCCATCAATGATGTCATCTCCCTTCTGCTGCAGCTACTAGGATAGGAGAAAGCCCAGAAAAGTGGGCGGAGGAGGGGGGTAGAGCTCAAAAGCTCATAGGATTTAAAGCTGGAAGGGAAGGGTCCTCAGGATTATCTCATTTAATCCCCTCCTTTTAGAGATAAGGAAACTGGGTTGACATGGTGTACATCAGTCGTCCCTTCCTAGTCAGATGTAATATCAGCTGGCATTTATATAGATTTTAAGTTTTGCAAAGGATCTTACAAATATCTCATTTTCTTTATGCCAGCCCTGGGAGGTGGGTGTTATTATTATTCCAATTTTAGAGATGAGGAAACTAAGTCAGACAGAGGTTCATCAACTTTCATCAACAATCAGTAACATAATGAGTATTTGAGACTCAGGTTATTCTGATTCCAAATCCGGTATTCTATCTGGTAAATAATGGAGTGGCCCAAACAACAGCAAATATCTGTGTAGCAATCAGCAAGCAAAATCACTTTCTGTATGTGATCTTATTTGATCAATGATCTTTTGCCAGTCTAGCCATTTACCCACTCTTACTTGGGGATTCTTAACTTCCCATGTTCTGTGATTGGTCTCTACTTTCACAGTCATACAAGAAGCTTCCTGGATGGGAGAGAATTCAACTTGTAGCCAAAAGAAGAAAGATTTGGCAAAAAAAAAAAAAAACTGGATATGTTTGATGAGTGAGAGTGAGGAGCTAGGGAGAAAAATATTCCAAGCATAGGTAACTGAGAGGCTGGAAGTATCTTCAACAATGATTGGAAAGTTTGGAAGATGGGAGTATTAGGAGGGAAGGAAAAGAAATTCCAGTGTGAAGATGCTGATCATGAGATGTTTAGGGGATACCAAGATGTGAATGGATCTAGTAATTAATTACAATTAATAATGTGCCATAGGAATTCAAGAGAGAGACTGGGACTACATCTGTGGTGATCATTATATATGTTATTGGCAGCTAGATTGTTTAGTGGTCAGCGTTATACCTGGAATCATGAAGAACTGTGAACTTCTTCCTCAGATACATGCTATCTGTTGTTGCCTTACTTGGAAAAGATACTTCATTTTCTTCAGCCCTTGTTTCCTCTTGGAGGAATGGAGAATAATAAAAGTACCCACTTCACAGGGAGGATAAAATGGGATAATACATGTAAAGTGTCCTGTAAATTTTAAAATACCATAGTAGTAGTAGTAGTAGTAGGAGGAGGAGGAGGAGGAGGAGGAGGAGGAGGAGGAGGAGAAGGAGGAGGAGGAGGAGGAGTGGTGGTGATGGTAGAAGTAATAGTAGTAGTAGTGTTAATAGTAGTAATAGTAATGATAGCAGTAGTAATAGTGGTAGTAGTAGTAGTAATAGTAGTAGTGGTAGCAGTAGTAGTAGTAATAGTAGTAGTAATGGTAGTAGTAATAGTAGTAGTGGTAGTAGTAGCAATAGTAGTAGATTACCATTAGGTAGTAGTAATAGTAGTGTTAGTAGCAGTAGTAATGGTAGTAGTAATAGTAGTGTTAGTAGTAGTAGTAGTGGTAGCAGTAGTAATAGTAGTAGTAATGGTAGTAGTAGTATTAGTAATAATAGTAGTGTTAGTAGTAGTAGTAATGGTAGCAGTAGTAATAATAGTAGTGGTAGTAGTAATAATAGTTGTAGCAGCAGCAGCAGCAGCAGCAATAGCAGTAGTAGTAGTTGTTATTATTTTTGTTATTAGAGTCACCTCCTTTCCTTTCTTTTCACATCCTGGCTCCCCTGCCTGGAAATCCTAATGACAGTCTATGCCCCTGACTTTCTTACCTCCTTGCATTGTCCTCAGCCCCGATGTATGGCAGTGATGCCTAAAAGCTGGACAGCTTAGGAGGTTTCCTGGAGTTAGAAGTAACTCAGACTCAGTGCTGACCTTGCCTCCTTGACTTCCAGAGAGCAATGAGAATAGTAAAAGGAAAGACCCAAAGACATTGCCTCCCAGTTCCCACTGTATAGTTAGCACGTAGTAAAGGTTTAATTTTTTTTTTTTTTTTTTGTATGTCATAGACTCCTTTAACAGTCTGGTAAAGTCTATGGGCTCCTTTGGAGGAAAATAATATGCATGTAATAGATACACATATGCATTTATGTATATGGACATATACATATGCAAATGGGTGAATATTTAAGCATTTGGCGTATGGGAGATGTTCAGGGACGACTATTGATGTGAAGGCTTGCTAAGCCCTTTTCACGGGTGCTCATCTACCTGTGGTATTTACCTGGCACTCAAGTCTCACCTGTGGACTCTCACCTGTGGCTCCAATTAAACTGTAGCATGGGAAGTGATTTACACTATGGTTTAGGGTCCCAGGGGTCCTCAAACTTTTTAAATAGGGGGCCAGTTCACTGTCCCTCAGATTGTTGGAGGCCGGACTATAGTAAAAACAAAAACTTTGTTTTGTGGGCCTTTAAATAAAGAAACTTCATAGCCCTGGGTGAGGGGGATAATCGTCCTCAGCTCCTGAATCTGGCTCACGTGCTGTAGTTTGAGGACCCCCGGTAGGCAAATGTGGATAACTGGTCTCAGATCTGCTGGTAAGTTAGGGGCTGTCTACCCCAAGCATGGGAAGACTTTCCCTGGTCTAATGGGTAGGTGAGTGGCCATGAAGGCAGCTGAAGCATTTGCTGTGGAGCTGCAAGACCAAAATGTGGAGGTCCCAGGCTATCACCAGTCTTCTTTACTTTTGCCCTGTCATTGGACCTTTAATGATTCCAGAAGAAAGAGTAAGGCTAATGACTCTTCTTACTTAAGTCTAATTCACTCCCAAGTCAAGACATTGCCTGTGATGTCAATGGACCTCTTTGAAAAATAAGGATGAACAATGTAATTGTAATTGAAGGAAGGGAGAGCTAGGGAATGCCATCATGCTGGGCCTAGTCTCAGGAAGACTCATCTTTCTGAGTTCAAACCTGGCCTCAGATACTTACAATTGGTGTGAACCTGGGCAAGTCACTTCACCCTGCTTATCTAAGTTTCCTCATATGTAAAATGAGTTGGAGAAGGAAATGGCAAACTACTCCAGTATCTCTGCCAAGAAAATCCCAAATAGAGGAACGAAAAATTGGACAAGACTGAACAAGTTGAAGGAAATGCTAAATTTCAGTTAGTGAAAATAAAGATGTGATTTTTTTCTCATCCAAATTCACAGATTCCCTGAAATCTATACATAGACCATGGATCCTATGTTCTAAATCCTTAGCTTAGATCTCATCCAGGATATGAGCCAGTATACCCTGGTGATGCTCTAAGCAGCCTCATGATCAGTTCATGCCCGTCAGCTCTATGTCTAGGGGTACCAAACCTACTGAAGCCACTGAACTCAAGCCTGACAAAGGTACCGGTTCTTCCATCCTTTCTCCAGGTCCACTAGTTAAAGGGATGGTATAGATCAAAGGTGTCAGCCGTAGATATGGAGGTCCCTCACCTGCGTGTAAGGATCTCTGGGGACTGAATCTTGACCATGAAATCTGCACAAGCTTCTGTATTTCTTTTTTCACTAATACATCAACACATTCAAATCAATAAAAATGACATTTTAATCTGCTTTGGATCACACTTGAGAGTGTTTGATAGCTTTGATGTAGAAAATCAAAGCCACGGACTCGGGAATTACCTCGGAAGCCAACTTCACCTGAGTCTAGAGGGCACGCTCTTGCCAGGGTGGTCTTGACCTTTGCTTAAATACCCCAATCTGTTGGACAAACTAGGCTTCCTAAATAGACTCCATTAGGCTCCAGGAAAAACCCAGGGGATATAATGCCTGTTTTGCAAATTGATGCTAATTCATCTGCCAGCCTCTGGGAGATGGTGAATTTACAGATCTGTTCCTTCCCTCATTGGAAGACGCCACAGTCCTTCTTGGGCCATGTCTGGCAATCAAGCTGCATGAGGTTAATGAAACATGAATTCATGCAGAGAGACTCCCCACCTTATTGAGATATTTATCAAAAGATCCAGATGTTCAGGTCACGAACGGTCTTCACGTCGTGCGGAATTCTATTGGTGCCCCGAGTTTCTGTCGCCTAGTCCAAGTCTCTTTGCTAATTTCCTGGGAAGACAACATGAAGAAGAGGGAAGAACTCCAGACTGAGGAGGAAACTTGGTGAACTGGCCCCGGCTTGGCTAATTAGCTGTGTAACTGTCCAAAGATGGCTTGCTCCTCTGAGCCAACGTGGAGGGGGAGATAAAAACGTGGGCCTTCGAGGGGCTTTCTAGCTTCGCTTCTGGGATTAAAAATAAAGGAGAGACAGCTAGGAGAATGGATGGAGAGCTGGCTGTGGGGTCAGAGAGAGGGTAAGATCATTTGTTCTTACTAGGTGCCAGCCACTGTCTGAAACTAAAGCTGGGGACAAAAAGAGAGGGCAGGGGAGGGGGTCGGAGGGAAACAATCAAAACTTGCTTAAGAGCGATCCCCAAAGTAAACTGAGAAAGAATCCTAGAATGTCGGAGCTGGTAGGAAAAAGTCTGCTTGTCAGATGCCTTCCTTGGACCGGGCAGGGGATGGAGATAAAGCCCCATCCTGAGCTGACTTAGAACCACAACTGAGTCTCTCCTGATTCCTGCTCCCATCCTTTCCACCCTGTCCCCTCCTTCTTGCTTCCTATCAATGTCTTATTTGAAAGAGATGAGAGATTCTGAAATCTTTCCAATCTTTCTTCCAAGATACCTTCCAAGCTCTTTCTATTACTCCCTCCCCCACCCCACCCCCCTCTTCTCTTCTTCAGAAACATGGAATATGCATTCTGGAATATGCCGGGGTCTTAGATAGGAATGATTTACTTCTTTTTGTAGCACGGCTCCCTTTGTCAGTGACCCAAAGCATATGGACCATTTCTGAAGATTTTTGCTTGTTAATTTGTAATTGAAGGAAATGCTAATTTAATTATTATATATTATATATTACATTGCATATTATGCATATATTATATTTTATATCTAGTCTGTAGCACGTTACATATAGTATATAGCACATATAATATGTACATAACAATAGATGTATGTGTGTTTATCTACAGATATAGATATATGTGTGCTCCTTTCCAAGTTCATGGACACCTCAAAATCTCCTCACAGATCTGGCTAAGAACACTAAGTCAGAGGGAAGTCATCATGGCCAACATTTATTTTATGGATAATAAATCTGGGCAGCTGAGAAGGAAGAGGCTGTGAATGGCACCATTGTGACTGGACTCCACCATCCTCCCCAGCATCCCAGACCTCTACTCTTCCCATGATGCTATTTTGCTTGCCTCTAGCTCCACCATAGATAAAGGAGAGGGAAGGCACCTTCAGTAGTTAAATTGAAGATGTAAATTTGATGCCCTAACTCTCATAATCTGCAGTGGGATTTGATCGTCCATATCTGATTATCCACATCTGAGCTGAAGAGCTAGGCCAGATCAGAGGCTAAGCTCTGTCTCTACAGCTGAGTTTCCAGCATGTCCTGTTCCCCCTCCTCAAAAAAGACACTCAGCTGTCCTCCCACCTCCCTTCCTCCCCCCTCTTCTGACCAAGCTCCCTTGTAAACTCCCTTTAATTGGCTCATTAGTGTATCCGGAGGCTCCCAGCCCTGCTTGGCTGGCTGGCTAATGAGGCTCAGCTGCCTTTTCTCAGACCTAGACAAGCTGGAGAGGGATAGGACTGTGGGGACTACGTTTGCCTTTGCCATTCGTTGGTAAGTGCTCTTGGCACTCCTCCCACTCACCCTGCTGTGTCTGGCTCACTTCCAACAGCTCTGGTAGGGAGAGGGAGCAGGGAATAAAATAAGGACCCTTCCGTCCCTAACCAAAGGAGTCCCCTCTATACATCACCTGAAAATTGGGGAAAAAATTAGGGCAAAGATTCTCTCTTTTCCTTTCGACCTGCTCCCACTAACATAGTGGTGATTGGAGAGAGAAACAATAAATCAGGAACAACCCCAATCTTTTAAGTTCTCCCTTATTAGACTGTAAGCTTTCTGCAGCCAGGGACTATCTCTTGCCTTTTTTGTATCCCCAGCACTTAAAAGAGTCCCTGGTATATAGTATATGCTTAATAAATATTTATTGATTGACTGAGAATGGGAGAAGACCTTAGCGGTAATTAAATCCAAGCCTTTCTCTTTATAGATGATAAATTCAGCCAAGTTAATAGAATCATAAACTTTCAGAGCTGGAAGGAGATTTGAGTTGGCTTAGCATGTTAAAACCAGAAGGGACCCCAGAGAACCTCCTAGTCCTGGGGTTCTTGACTTTTTATGGATGGTGAACACATTTGGCAGTCTGATGAAACCTATGGACCTCTTCTCAGAAAGGTTTTTTAATTTTCTGAAATAAAATGCATAATATTACAAAAGAAACCAATTCTATTCAATTACAGAGATCAAAATATTTAAAAAGTTTCCAGACCTCAGTTTAAGAATCTCTCGTCTACTCCAACTTCTTCATTAAACTAATTAGGAAATCTTAATTCAAGGAAATGAAGTAATGTGTCCACGGTCAGGCAGGTAATAAGTTGTGGAACCTGAGATTTCAATGTAGGCCATTTAGTTCAAAGACTAATGTTCTTTCTACTCGACCAAGCTCATGATCCAAGGCAGGAATTGCCCTCCCCAGGATCTCTGAGCCCTCTCTGATTAAACATTCCCAGTCATTATGACTGGGATCATCGTGTCTTATGAAGCAGCCAATAAAATTTAGATAATCAGATTCATTTCAATCCAAAGAAAGGAAAAGACACTTAGCTAATGTAGTAACAGCAGATAATTCCCAAAACATTGAGCATGAACTTTCTAGGAGATAGTGGTATGGTGGAAAGAATAGGGGTTCTGAAGTCAATCAATTAATCAATATTAGGTATCTATTATGCCCCAGATGAGCAGCTGAATGAGTACGGATTCACAGTCAAGAAGATCTGGGTTCAAATAAGGCTTCAGATATTTACTGTCTGTGTGATCCTGAGCCAATCACTTGCCTCTTTATTTGCCTCCTCATCTATAAAAACGGGGATACACTGTTGGTGCCATGTTTGTTGTTGTTTGTCCTTCATTCTCAAAGAGTACCATGACATTGGGGAGGTCACACAAGTGAACTGGCTTCAAGTGGAGAGCTGTGATAGGGACACACTGGAGAAAAAAATGGCAGTATCTTTGCAAAGAAAACATAGAATTTATATAGAATTGGGTTTGACCCTACAACAACCCTGTGAGAAGTCTTGGGGATACAGATTCAAGAAATGAAATAATCCTTATTTCAAAGACTTTACATTCTCTCATGGAAGACAATCTATTTATATTTATATAAGTATCTATAAAACAAATAAGACCTAGAACTGTGATTTAATGGAAAGAGTTCCCTTCAAAAACTTCCTCTCCCAGTGCAGTTTCTGGATATCTTTTCTTCCATTTATAGACTCAAGAAGTTTTCTAGAGCACTGAGAAGGTAAATAAATTTATATACAGCCATTTGTGTCAAAAGCTGGATTTGAATTCAGGTCTTCCTGACTCTGAGACCACTTCTCTAGCCATGCTGCCTCTGCATATCAACTAAATAAGAACAGAATGGGTAAGATCAAAAGGGCCTGAGCTTGAATTCTGCTTCTGTTACTCTGTGGGACTTTAAGTAAATCCCTGGATGTGTATGGACCTCAGTTTCCTGCTTTGGAAAACGAGGAGAGTTGATTTTATGGAATGAAGCACCGTAATACATGAAGTCTCTTCTCTTGGTCTCAGTTTCCTCATCTGTATAATGAGGAAGTTAGACTATATATAGTCCCTAATTAGCCTTCTATCTTTAATCTATCACTTTATGATACTACAAAATGTTCTGAAGGGAAACAGGTTTAATCCCAACATGTCCCTCCCTCATCCCCCCACTTGAAAGTGATTCCAAGTCACTTAATTGCCTACTCCCTCAACTGTAGTCCAGTGATGGAAACAATAATAATGCTCGGACTCTTTGAAGACAAAGACACAAAACCTCATTTGGAAATCCTTTCCAGAGTCAAGATCTGTGATACTATGAATTCTCCTGCCCTGCTTTCTATCTTGGACACTACAATACAATGTCTATTTTATTAGGGAATATAGGAAAAGCAGCAGTGGAACGGAAGGAGGGAGAAGAGAAAGAAGCACATATTCCTTCTTCTCTAAACTGATTTCCATTCAATTGAACAAATATTTATCAAGCCTGGGCTATATGCAAGAGACTATATTATGTGTTGGATATAAAAAAAAATGAGTTACAGCTCAAAAGCTGAGAACTGGAATGGACGTCAGAGCTCACCTAGTTGGGGAGAGGGGGGAGTTAAGCTCAAATGAAAACTGTAATAAGGATTCCTTCAGACCACATATTGACTCAGAAAAATCCTATATTTATATTATCTTTGTCTTATTGTATTTTTATTTATTTCAATAAATATTTTCCAATGACGTTTTAATCTGGTTCCACACTTGGCAGTATTATGGGTCATATATCACACTTCTGATCTTACAACCCTTTTAGTTAGCAGATGTGGAAACTGAGGCCTGAAGCGTTTAAATGACTCTTATTTCTGGGAAGCAACTGAACCTGGAATCAAATTAGAGGATCCAGATTTTCTCAATTTAAATTCTGAGTCCTATGCTCTGTCACACGTTACCTGGCCCCTTCAAGTCCCTGTAGTCTATTGGAAAAGAGGGGAATATGGCATATACATAGACAATCAACTACATTATATACTAATTAATTATGCGGGGCAATGGTAATTGAGAATAATAAATCAACTGGCTCAATAAATCAACCAGCATTTATTGATTGCCTGTTATGTTTCTAGTGCTTGTGCTAAGTGCTGAGGTTACAAAGATTAAAAAAAGAGAGAGAAAGAAATGAAAAGGAATTCATTCAGAATAATTTCTTTGGCACAGTAGAAATAACACTAGCTACGAAGTCATAACACTTGGATTCAAATGTTGCTATTTGGGCTTTAATTTCTTAATCTGTTAAAACAAAAAAAAAAGAACAGTTGAGGGGAAGGGAATAGATTAGATCCCGGTTTCTTAAATTGTGATTTGGAACCTCACATGGGGTCTTGTAACTGGATGTGGAAATTATAAAATTATGATTTATTATCAGTAAAGATTTGGTTTGTATACCTATTATATATATGTGTGTGTGTGTGTGTGTGTGTGTGTGTGTGTGTGTATGTATGTATAGAGGTCATGGGAAACTTTTGGGGGTTAAAAGAGGTCTATGAGCAGAAAAAGTTTAAGAAGCCCCTGTATATAATGAACTCTGAGATCTCTTCCAGAACTCAATCTATGAATCTATGTATACATAAAAGTATATACAGAAAAAATGTTAATAAATCAATAAATGAATGAATAAACAAACAGTAACTAAAACATAGGCTAAGGAGAAAGATTGCCAGCAGCTGGGGATATAATGAAAGGTTTGATTTAAAGATGGCACCAGGTGAGTCTTGAAGATAACAAAAAACTGTGAGATGGAGATGAGGAGGAATGGGAGAGTGCCAGAGATGAGAGCTGAAAGGTGGTGAAATACAGGAATGGAGCAATCCCGTAACCTCTCTGGCTCTAGTTTCCTGATCTACAAAAATTAAGTGGCGAACTAGATTACTACTACAATCTCTCTTACCTTGAATTCGTGATCCTAGGTCACAGATTCTCTTGCTTTATCTTGAAAATATCCATTATATGGTTGGCATCCTTCCTGAATAATTTGCATCCACCCAAAGAAGATTGATCCTTTCTGCACATTTTTAATAGCCATTAACAATGCCAAGGAAAAAAACCCAATGATTAGACACAGATGAGGTCAAACTGTTCATGTTCTGACTATAAAAATGACTCTTTACATATTTTTCTCCAGTATATTTGATGCCAACAGTCAAGCAACAGGACTCATTTTCTCAATCAATGGCCCAACTGTGGGAACAGGTTACGTGAAGGCAATTAGGTGGTACAATGGATAGAACACCAAGCCTAGAATCAAGAAGACTCATCTTCTTGAGTTCAAAGCCTCAGACATTTCTTAGCTGTGAGACCCTGAGCAAATCATTTAGCCCTGTTTGCCTTAATTTTCTCAGCTGTAAAATAAATTGAAGAAAGAAATGACAAAGCAGTTTCTCTACCAAGAAAACCCCAAATGGTGTGACAAAGCATCCACATGACCAAACAACACCAATAAAACAGAAAGATATTCACCCACATTTCAGCATTTGCCTTATTCTCTGCCATGTCTTGTTAGAGATTATGTCATGAGCCTTTTGTTTAGGCACCTGAGGAAGAAGCCATCAGCATCTCTAACAGGGGCATGACAATTGTAAACTTCTGGAAAAGGAGGAAATTTAATTCACAGAATCAGATCTAGAACTGAAAAGTTCCTCAGAGCTATGGAATCCACCCAACCTATCCATTTACAGATGAGGAAGTTCAGGCTGAGAGAAATTAAAGAGTTGTCCAATTTACACAGGTAATAAGTACCAAAGAAAGAATTTGAACCTGAGTCTTTTAATTCCAAATCCAAAACTGATGTAAAAACCTTAATCTTTATCTGAGGTTCAGTGCCCAGGAGCCACTGATGAATAGAAGTCCTCTCTTCCCTTGGGCATTAGCCATCCATTTTGCCAATATTCTGGAGCTTGCTAGATAGATGGATAAGTGTTATTATCTCCCATTTTTTGAAAGAGCAAAGGTAGCTGGCATATTGGACAAAAGGCTGACCTTTTTCCTATTCTTACATGAGCTAGACCTCTCATGATTCAAATAATGACTGAAAATTTATAACATGATTCATTATCAATCTCTGCCACTGGAAAAGAATTCCATACTCAGAGTCCCCTTCAATAAGTCACAGGCCCAAAATACCAATAATAACAGTGATAATAATGATCATTATTAGTTGTGGATAAAGATTCTGATAGGTCATGTGGCTTTCTCTTGCTCATACAGCTGGGAAGTATGACAAGTAGACTTGAAAGTCACATTTTCTGATGTGAGACAAAGAGCACTGAACTTTGTTACTGATTTTGGATCATGCCCACTTGAGCCCTATGACATGGAATAAGTCATCTAATCTCTCTAGGACCACTTCTTCATGTATAAAAAAAGAAGGTATTGGACTCAGTGCCTCCTGTAACACATTGTAGCCATTCCACAGTTCTCTTCCCAGAATCCCATGCTGCATACCCCAATGTCACAAAGTTGAGGGAGAGCAATAGTAATGGTGGTTTGCATGGGCTCACCAAGCTTGTTTATGGATGAGACTTCTACCTGTCCCTTGACTTGGTCTTGTCTTTATATTTCTTGTCTCAATCGCTAGGGTAATACAAGGATATTTTTGTATATTTCTCCATTAATTACTAAAATTTTGACATATCCATTAACCAAGTTCCAAGCCACCACAGTTCATCAAATATCATTAATTTAATAAATGTCTTTTAGTTAGTCATTTTAACTCAATATATTTTAGTTATCCATAACTATTAGTTGCAATAAGAATTATTCATATTTTCTCTCTATTAAATTCCTTCATCTCTTAGTATTAAATAAATATTAAGGTTCCTAACTATGTAATTTATTGACAATGAAATCAGTAATAAAAGAAAGACAAGGATAATTATTTATTCTATTTAAGACATGAAAATGAACACAGCTGAGCTGCAAGTCCCAAGTGTACTGGCAGATGACTACTCTTTAACTTCTGAGAATAGAGACCCCAACCTTTGGTCCATTCAGAATAATTAATGAATCTCTTCCCCAAAATTCTCTCCATTTTCTTCAAAAGATAAAGGTTAAAACCTTTCCCTCAAGAGAAAGGCCCTCTTCATCTTTGCTTTCACCTTCTATCCACTCTAGTTCCACATCCACTAATCACAAAATGACAATTAGATTACTTTATCCTATGGCAGTTGGCAATTCCAATAGGAAAGATTTTCTCTGTCCTCTTTATCTTCTCCCTAGTTTATGGGACTCCCTAGAGTGCCATTAACCAAAGCACAGGCTCTCCCCTTGTCAGTCAGTGGATCAAAATTTATTTAAGCACCTACTATGGACCAGTAACTATGCTAAATGTTGAGGGGGGGGGTTGGAAACAGATGTGAAAAAGGAAACCAATTCCTGTCCTCAAGGAGTTTATAATTGTAAGACAACACATAAAAGGAAGCAGAAAAATCATGGCTGGGATAAGTTACAATTTCAATTCCTGACTTCTATGAACTTAGAGCCAGTAATAGTTTCCACAACTTCCCTATAAGAGGCATTTGATGCAGGAGTTACACAAGGGAGAACAACTATGTTAATATCTCCAAATATGAGTCCATTCAGAGAATATAAGGACTTAAAATGCAACAACAAAGCATCTAGTCAGCCTGTTTGCAAATTCTGCCATGTCTTTGTACCCTAATTCTATTAATTTTCCAGTGAGGAAATCCCTGAATTGGACCCCATTTCCAATAACAGGGTCCTTATATTGTTCTCCCAGGCTCAAGTCCCTAAATTGGATCCTTGCTTTGTATTATGGTGTTTTCTTTTGGGGGGGGGGAGTGACTAGCTTGGTTTAAAGTCAGATACCTGATCCTTTTAAGGTTTTCACTTGTAAATTCAGAGGGAGCAACTTTGTTCTTAGGATACTTGCATCAAGGTGTAGGAAGGGAAGGGGTCCTTCTGTGCATTCTAGAGCTCCCCCGGTTGTCTCACAATATCCCATGCCTACACAAGGCATGATTGCTCCATGATTCTCTTGACACAGAGCCTCCTCTGGAGGATGGATCACCTCATCTCCCAATATGATACTTTAGTGTCAAATAACTTACTTGAATTTGCCGCAATGAATAAGAGCTCCTATTATGACTGAGAAACTTTCCCCTAATTTCCAATCCTTACAAGTGTCTTTCCTCCTGTGTCTTTTCTGTCCCTTATAGCTCTTCCCTGTGTGACAAAAATTCTAATTTCAGTCTTGGAATCGTTCATTATCAGACCAATGACCTGTAAATATCATTTTTTTAGGGGAGGATGGTTTGGATAAGGGTTAAGAGGCCAGTCAAGGGTTCTAGGCAAGAAATGATGGAAGACTGAACCAAGATGGTAGCCTCATGGTTGTAGAAAAGGAAATCAAGGAATCTGGGAGATGTAGTAATGTAAAGCCAATACGACCAGATGGCGAAGGAGAGAGCTAGAGAAGGGAAAAGAAGGAAGATTTGGGAAAAGTTCTTTTATTATGAGTTTCTAGTCAAAACAAACTTTTAAGATCATAGATTTCAGAGTCAGAAGGAATTCAATCCCCTCTTGTGACAAATGATGGACCTGAGGCACAAAGAAATTAATGGATGCACCCCAGTCACATAGCTAATAAACACCAGAGATGGGAGTTGAATGCTCATCTTCTCCCTCACTCCAAGTCTGGTGACCCATTGGGCTACACTGCCTTCCAAGTTGTGTTACTTACCCAACTTGGGAGCAGGGAGAGACAAAGGATGTAATCATCTAGTACCCAAAAGTAATGTTCAAATTTAGAAAGCTGAAAATAAATTCCAATCATCACTTGTGTCGCCTCAAAGAATAAAAATTAGTGGTTTGGAAAGGAAAATGTGCTCACACACGCACGCTCACGCACACACACGATTGAATGCTTGAAGATGATACAGACATTATCCCAAACTGGACAAACCCTTCTGGAGCACCAGCCTGGATTCCCTGAGAGGGTTTACCTATTACATGAGACACCAGGCATGAGGTCCATAAGGTTCCCAGACCCTCATTTAAAGCTAATATTGCAAAAAAAAAAAAATCATATAAGATAACAATGGCAAGTCAGCCATTAACTGTTTCTCTGTGTCAACAGAGTCAAGTCCCCTGGCACATTTCTAGCTGAAAGCCACAGAACATGAAAGCCCCACTCCCCCTTAAACTACAGATGAGATAAGGGCTAACTTCTAATTCCCATTCCAGTCAATGGACAGACCTTCAGTAAGGGAGATGGCAGATCCCATGCCTTCCTCCATAAATGGGATTGGTTAACCAAGTAGCTGGTTCTTCTTATAAGAGAAGCATTGCCTCAAGAACACTTTGACCTCCCAGGGAGGAACACGCAGGGTGAAACATGGGGCCAAATTATTGACTATGTCTTATTAATTTTTATTAATTTGTGAAAATGACTTTGCTAGGCTTTGTTGATAGACATTATAGAAATGCTGATGAGAGTTGGAAAAATCCAAATTTCCATATGCATTCAGCTCTGAAACTTAACCCCCACCCTTGGAACCAAAGAGCCAAGTGGTAATTAGCATCCTGTGTCCCAGAGACAACCTCTGGCAGTGCTTGCCCAAGAGTATCTCATTCTTTCATCCAAAAGACTGTGTGATAGGGTGGGCAGTGCACCAGACTAAGAGGAAGGAGATGTTCTTTGCTCGTTACTCAACGTTTACTATCAAACAATACCATCATTCTCTCCGAATAGAACTTCCTCATCTCTAAAACCAACAAGATGGGCAACATGCAAAAACCCTGGGTTTGGAGCCAGAGGACTAGGGTGTAAATCACAGCTGGTACCTGTGTGACCTCGGACAAGGATTTTAACTTGCTAGGATTTAATTCTTGCAACCTCTTCATTTTATGTATAAGTCTCATGTTCCCCATCTGAAAATTGAACAGATTAAACTGGGTTTCAGTTTAGATTCCTGCCAGCTAGACTGATGAGCCTCCACTATAGCAGAGAACTCCTGGAGAATTGCCAAAGTGCTCAAGGATGGCTGAGCCTGCTTGTCATCCCATGACTCCTGAGGTTCCAGGATTTGTGAATACCTAAGGACAGATAACTTTTCTTGACTTCAAGTCCAGTCCTGGGTCCAATAGGCTGGGCTGTCTCTGATGATCCAATACTAAAAGGAAATTTGGGTGGGCCTAAGTCAGGGTGGGCCTAAGTTCAATTCAATTCAATAAATTGCCATTTTCATGTTTGGAGCTCTGCATTGACGTAGGCTATAAGAATGAAGAAGATGGCCAGATAAGTGGCACAGTCAATAGAACATTGGTCCTGGAGATTGAGAAAGATGGCTTTGAGAAAGAAAGGAAGAAAAGAATAAAAAAAAAGAATAAAGGAAGGGAGAAAGGGGGAGGAAGGGAAGGAGAGAGGGAGGGAGAGAGAGGAAGGGAGGAAGAGAGGGAGGGAGGGAGAGAGGAAGGGAGGGAGAGAGGAAGTGAGGAAGGGAGGGAGGGAGAGAGGAAGGGAAGGAGGAAGAGAGGAAGGGAAGGAGGAAGAGAGGAAGGGAAGGAGGAAGAGAGGAAGGGAGGGAGGGAGAGAGGAAGGGAGGGGAGGGAGAGAGGAAGGGAGAGAGGGAGGGAGGGAGGAAGGGAAGGAGGAAGAGAGGGAGGGAGGGAGGGAGAGAGGGAAGGAAGGAGGAAGGGAAGGAGAAAAAAGAAAGGAAAAAATAAAGTAGAAAACCTCTGCTTTGAAGGAGCTTAAATACAAATAAGGGCAGATAAAGTCATATGCAGAAGTAGCCTTCATACAAAATAAACTTTGACAGGAGCCAGAATGGAGGAATAAAAAAAGTTGCAAAACAGTGGCAGTTATACATTGGTAAAAGGTGTTTCTTCACAGGAAGTTCCCCCACCACTGAAATCAGAGGTGTCTAATTTCTTTTTAATATTGCCCCCCCCCCAAAAAAGTTCTTAGGCACTATGCTAGAGGTTATGATTAGCACTATAAAATTATATCAGTTTCTGCTCTGAGTAATCTATCAATGTCCACCTAATTGTGTGTCCCAGTCTGGGCACAATTATCAGACATTCTTCATCCACTTGTGTTTATCTTGTGTGGATGATTAATGCAATAAAGAACATAAAGGCCAAAAAAAATGTTAGAATTAGAAGGAATTTCATATATTTAGAATCTAGACTATTAGAAAATACTAATTACACAGAGTATTTTTTTAAGGGATTAGGAAAAATAAAAGGATCATAAAATTAAAACTGGAGGGATTTTAGAAGTTGTAAAGTCTAATTCTCCCATTTAATCTGAGCCCTAGAGAACCTAAATGGCTGATCCTGTATCATGCCATTAGTATTCAGGATTTGAGAAAGAAAGGAAGAAATGAATAAAGAAAAGAAGGAATGAAGGAAGGAAGCAAAGAAGGAAGGAAGGAAGGAAGGGAGGGAGGGAGGGAGGGAGGGAAGGAGGAAGGGAGAAATAAAAGAAAGAAAAAAAGAAGGAAGGAAGAGAACCAAAGTTTCTTTGGTTCTAAACCTAACACTCTTAAGATAGTACAGTTATCAAGGGAGATTACCCCTTCCTCCCTACTCATGAGGAATATCTACAAAGACTTGATCTTATTAGGCTGACCCTAGGCCTTTGGGGAGCTGGAATAGCAAAAGGAAGGAAGTTCCTGGAGAGGGAGGCAAGAAAGGCCATTCTTCAATATGGGCACTTTATGGGGTAAACAAAAACTTGTTAACTCTTGGTCCAATAGGTAGTAACCTCCCTACCCTAATCAATCCCTACCCTCATTATGCTTCCATTTCTTATATAATAAGTCAAAGTTTCAAGTGCCCCAGGTAGAAGCCTATGGAGCATCTTTCTTCCTGGACCACCAAGCAGCCAATAACTCTGCTAACCTAGTGTCCAATTCCCAAAGACCTCCAGTAATATACATGGGCTCAGTGGATTAATAGTTAACACAGATAGTGCCTTAAGGCTTGCAAAATATGGTATCATCTCCATTTTGTAGGTGAAAAAAATGAGTCTGAGAAGCAAAGTTATTGACTCATGTGGAATAAAAGCACTAAACAAAAACCAGATTCATTTTATTTGGAAGGGATTTAAGAGATGAAGCACTCCAACCTCTTACAGAACTCAGGAATCCTCTTTATAACAATATCCCTTGGGTCATTCGGCTTTGCTCAGAGTCTTTCCAGTAATAGTCAACAGTCAATGAGCATTAATGAAGCTATTATTATTTGCCTGACAGAATGCAATACAAGCAAAAGGAATGAATGGCCCCAGTCCTCAAGGAGTTCACATTGTACAGAAGAGCAAAAAGTCAACGCACGCACTTGGGTGAAACACACACACAAGGAAGTGTGAAAAGGACGAAAAGGAAGTGGTGAGTGAGGGTGATGTCATATAGCATTTGAGGTCCCCTGATTTTAGGAGGGGCTTCCATTCTAGCAATAAGTCAGTAATCCTGAATCTCCTGGCTTTAGAGTCTGCTTTAGGGACTTCCCACACTCCCAATCTAAGAACAACAATTATCTGATTCTGAATAGACCCCTCCTCAATTTATTGCTGACTGTCAGATAATCTGTTGGTCAGTGGTAACCGGATTTCAGAGACCACTCCTCTGGGCCATAGAATTAGCATGTCCATGATAGAAACCTGGTTAAAGGGGTTTCCTCTCTCTTAGGACTTTGGTAATTTCTTTTGGAACTTAGCCTGCTTGTAATGGCATCACAATTACAATAAACTTTGCTCTTGGACTAGGAAATGGGTTCAAGCCTTTTGAGACACCTCATAAAAAGGGGACTTTTGGGGTCCTCTTCCCAACCTCAACAAGGGGAGAGGATGGAGATAAAGATATTCATCCGGGGATATGGTAGCAATGGGAAATGCATCCTAGTGAGAAATGTAGACATAGCTGACCTGCACCCCTTCTTAAATGGAAGTTCTCAGAAGAGCTTTCAAAGGGCAGCTAGGTGGAGCAGTAGATAGAGCACCAGCTCTGAAGTCAGGAGGACCTGAGTTCAAATCCTGCCTCAGACACTTAACATTTCCTAGCTATGTGACCTTGAAGAAGTCACTTAACCCCAATTGCCTCAGGGAAAAAAAAAAGAGCATTCAATCAGAGGAAGAGTCAAGGACACAAGATATTCCCAAGGTATGAATTTCAGAGTTGGAGTGATATAGAATGAAGAGGCATGGAAAAGGAGGCCAGTCTGGTAAGAGAGCTCCTACCCTCAGGGAGCAGCCCATTGTTGCAAAGGGCAAAGTAGATGATTTTGAATCTGGCCTTAGATCTTTACTAGTTGTGTGACCCTAAACAAATCCCTTGAACCCTATTTACCTTCTTTTCTCATCTATAAAATGAACTGGAGAACGAAATGGCAAACTGATCCAGTATCTGTGTCAAGGAAATCCCAAATTGGGGGGGGGGTCCACAAATAGTCAGGCATGACTGAAATAACTGAACAATAACAACTCTGAAAGAAACAAAAAGAACGAAAAAAATGCTTTTATTAAAAAAAAAAGTTGGAAAAAATGAAAGTTCTTTCTCACATTGACCTGAAATCTGCCTTGCTATAACATTCCTAAAGCTACACTTATCCATTTTTGTATTTTTTGTATGTTTGTATTTTGTCCGTACCTATATATGTATTTGTTGTCTCCCTCATTAGAATATTAACTCCTTGAGGTC
This sequence comes from Sarcophilus harrisii, assembly GCF_902635505.1. Lineage (NCBI taxonomy): Eukaryota > Metazoa > Chordata > Mammalia > Dasyuromorphia > Dasyuridae > Sarcophilus > Sarcophilus harrisii. The sequence goes on along the minus strand of NC_045429.1, from coordinate 445,712,842 downwards.
AGGGACTATATCCTTTTCACTATTGTCTTTGTATTTCAGGAGCCTGGCCCTCAGTAGGCACTTAGTAAATGTGTATCCACTGATTGAATCATAGTTTTCTGTCCTCTGGAACTGTACAGGAAAAGAATAATGAGAAGAGTCACTAATTGGTTTATTAAAAACCAATATGATGGGGCAGATAGGTGGTGCAGTGGGTAGAGCACCAGCCCTGAAGTCAGGAAGACCCAAGTTCAAATCTGGTCTCAGACACTCAATACTTCCTAGGTGTGTGACCCTAGGCAAGTCAATTAACCTCAATTGCCTCAGCCAAAAAAAAAAAATATGATAGATTTAGTGAAATACCTCTCCTACCACATAATCTTTCAAAATTTTAAAGAAAAAAATCTTGCTAGAACATAAATAATACATATTTCATAGATCTAGATTTGCAAAGGATCTTTGGTCAATTCAATGATTATCTAATGATGACTCCTCTTTTTACAGATGAGGAAACTGAGGCACAGAACAGTTAAGTGACCTACCTGACATCTCATAGGAAACCAGTGAGAGAGCAAGGATTCAGATTTAAATCTCTATATTCCAAACCCAGTTCTCTTTCTTATAGAATATGGCACAGAGAAAAGGAATTATTTTATTTTTTATTTTTTGCTATCTGGAGTCCTTCCATCAGGTTTGTAAACATAACCTCACTTTTCCTGTACCCCCTTTCGGTAATGGAAAGGTTCATTAACTGGTTCATTAAAAACCCACATGGTTTGGGGTTAATGACATAGCTAACTGGTAGCTCTCCTCATTCTCACTAATTTGTTTGTTACTGAGAACCTGACTCCACATATTTCCCCCAGCCTTTTGCTGAGTCTAGTCTTCTTCACTCTCCACCACTGAGTTCCAGGAGCTCATTATCATCTCCGGAGAAGCTGGGGGATGGGAAGAAAACAGCCCAGGAACAGGCTCCTCATTTCTGAAAGGGAGGCCATCCTCCCCAGCTAATCAATGATACCTTCTAGCCTGGGCATTGTAAAAGGAATTCAAAGCAGGAGGGAGGCTCTTACAACCTTTAATAACTTTAAAATGGTTCAAAAGACTATTTCTTCACCTAGAACAGAGTATAGTGTTTATCCCACCAGGGAACCTCACCAATTTTCCCATAGCAACCACTCCAGTCGACAGTTGATGTGTAAAGAAAGGCATTTTTCTCCCAGGGAAAACAGGAATGGAAGCCAAGTTACCATATACACGTATCAGGCAACAAGCATTTATTCAGCACTTACTATGTACCAGACCCTGTGATAAATGCCATGGACACAAGGAAATAAGTATAAAAGCCCCTGCCCTCAAAGAACTTATATTCTGATGAGGGAAACGTGATTATAAGTATAAGCAGGTACATAAAGAAGAGCTGAAAAGGACTCAGGCTGAGCTACAAGGGAGCTCAGAGTCAGAAGGGGTAAGAGTTGAGAAGTAAAAAATGTCTTGAGCAAGGGAGACAACCTATAGTATAAAGACTTGAAAATGGGAGCTGGAGCATTGCCTATTGGGAGCACCAAGAAAATTTTGGTCTACTACCCTACAGGAATATCAAAGGATTATATATCTAAAGCTAGATAGCTATATGGGGCAAGAGATAGCTTGCCTAGCCTGAAATCAGTAGGATGGCCTCTTCTTCCTGAATTCAAATATAGCTTCATTTATTTATTGCTATGTGGCCTTGGACAAGTCACTTAAGTCTGTTTATCTCAGTTTCCTTATCTGTAAAATAATCTGGAGATGGAAATGGCAAATCACTCCAGGGTCTTTGCCAAGAAAATCCAAATGGAGGGACAGAGAATAACCAAAGTGAACAAAGAATAGAAAACTGAATAACAATCACATTTAGAGTTGGATGAAAGCCAAGATGTCTCTGGTCTGACCCCATCATTTATAGACAAGGAAACTGAGATTCAGAGACTATAAGGAGCTTACCTCTGATCAGACAAGCAGAGAGTTTCAACAGTGGGATAATGGGTGGGATTCCAGAAAGGGCTCTTCCCATTTTTCCACGCTGTCTCCCTTGCACCATGAGGTTCCTCAAAATATAGAACCATCAGTAGAATTTAAGGTCATCTAAAGAAATTAAGTTCACCAAATTATATGACTGACATTATGGGTCTCAGAAGCCAATGGGATACAGCTTTAGATGAGGTAGAAGAGAACATTCAACAAGTCTTAAGACCCATTTCTCTCAACCTTATCTATATATACAAAAACATTTATGAGAATTAAACCAAATCTTGCCATGAAAATAAACTCCATGAATGGTTGCCAAAGATTCATTTGACCCATGTCATTTATTTGCCTGGTTTCCATGTTTGCTATCTCTTAGTCTATAAACCAATCAAATCTGGGTTCTCTCCATTCCAACAAAAAGAGTTTTGCTCAAGAACAATTAGGAATGGGAATGAAAATCAGGTCAAGAGTTGGGACTAGCATCTCTTCTTGAAAAGTTAGGTCTCAGAGAGGTCTGCTTCATTCAGTGAAGAACTGTCACCCAGTAATTCTAGTTCTTAAGTAATGTTTCTCCACTCTTTTCTATAACTCTTTTCTTCACTCCAGACCCCTAGAACATGTTGTGTATGTGTAGCATGAGCATTTCTGGAATGGAGGTATACGCCAATTATTTATTGAATTTTGCAGATAAGCCAAGAGTGATGTTGTATGGTCTTAATAGCTAATAATGCCAATTATTTTCTCCTTTATTTTTAGCCTTCTGTCATCAACTACCTAATTGTAAGTTATACTTAAAGAATATGCAGAATATAACAGAGGGTACTCCCAACACCGAAATTAAAAAAACAAAGTAGCCTAATGTAAATCTCAGCAATTGAGGTAAAAGAGATCACAATACATATATGTGAAATTGGATCATCTTTAGATAGCAGAAACAGTGTAGTATAAGAGAAACAACATGAAACTTGAAGCCGTAAAGACAGGGATTCATGATTATTTCTATTTGTAGCAGCTAGAGGATGTATAACCTGCTAGGGAATAAGGACTGGGGGTTCCATTCAAATGCTTAATTCTTACCTTTCATATTCAAATTGCCTAACACCAGAGGACACCCCAAAACTGCTAAGCTCTCTGGCTCTCAGATCTGGCTTCCTCTTTGCTTTTAGTCCTGCTTCTTTATGCTATTGCTTCTCGATCTAGGACATTGATAGATAGATACATGGATAGACAAACAGATGATGGATGGATGGATGTTTGGATGGATGGATAAGTGGATAGATAGATGGAGATAGAGACTATATAGATATATGAATTTCTCAATCAGATATTGGCTCAGCCCCCATTCTATTAAGAAAATGCCTTTCCTTTGTTCTATTTCTGTCTGTGGCATTTATTGAGTCATTACTAACTCAAAGAATTTATTATTAGTATTCCTAGATCAGATCTGTGATTACAGTGGTTCAAGGAACTTTCAGATAAAGAAACCCTCTCTATAATACAAGCCAGGTTCTTTTCTGCAACTTAAATTTTTAGGACATTACCTAGAATATTCGAAGTTGTATGACTTACCCATACACAGCCTGTATGTAAGAAGTAGGCCTTGAACACGGGTCTTTCTCAGCCACAATAACATACTGCTTCTGTACTTAACACAGTCCTAGACACATAGTAAGTTATTTTTAAAATGTTTCCTATTCCTTATTCTAAATTGAAAAACATTAACAGTTCTATAAGTTCCCATAGAAAAAATAAGAGCAGAAAAACATAATTACATAATTTAATGTGGTAGTTTTAATGCTAATCTTCCCTTTTGAACTTTCTTCTACTCTCTACCATGAATTTATTAAATGGCATCAATGAGATGCCATTTTCCTTCCTTCTATATTTTGTCATCAATATCACTGACCTCACTCTTCCCAACTCTCCACTCATAACCTCTCTCCTCTACCTCAAAAAAGAGATAAAAATTTCTTGCGGCAAATAAGTAGAGTCGGGCAAAGTACAGTCATGTAATTGTGTTTTAAAATACATGTTTTATTCACATGGTAGTAGGTGATTAACAAGTCTTTATTCAATTGAATTGAATAAAATATTTTTGGATGAATAAATGCATAAATGAATGAAGGAATCAATGAATGAATGTGTCAAAGAATGAATGAATGAATATAAAAACCCAAGCCATTCCTCTACAAGGAGGAAAAAATTCAAAGAACACAATATCAGCACATAGTCTATACTTAACTTTTCTTATATTCAGTATTTTATTTTGTATTACGGTGACAGCACCTTTGCTAAAATTGGAACAAGGCAGAGATTAACATGGCCTCAATGCAAAGATGACATCCAAATTCATGAAGTGTTCCTATTTTTTCACTCTGAATTTCCAACTACCCTGGCTTTGCTGCTGTTCCTTGCACATGACAGTCTGCCTCCCGGTTCGGGATCTTTGGTGTTTGCTGTCCCCCATGACTGGCTCTCTTTCTTTACTGGTTTTCCCTGGCTTTCTTCATATTTCAGTTAAAATCCAACTTCTATGAATTGCCTTTTTCTGATCCCTTGCTCCCTCCTATTTATGCTGAGGGCAGTCTTCCCTCCTTTATTGCCTCCAATAGTTGTTTTCAAGTTATCTCCTGCATTACAATCTCAGCTCCTTTAGGACCTGGCCTATTTTGGCCTTTTGTGTTGTATCTTTGACACTTAGTGAGGTGATGGTATTAAATAGGTGCTTAATAAATGCTTGTTAACTTGACTTTCAGTTTGTATATGTGTAACATGGGGATAATAATATCTGGCCTGTTTCCCTTCCAAAAGATATTATGAGCATCAAATAAAAGAATATCTGTGAAATGTGTTTTGTAAACTAGTGCCATATGCATGGAACATGTGCTTCTTGCTTTAACTGGTACATACTCATCTCTACAGCCCTCTGATATTTATAATTTTATGTCCCTTAGATTCTCTCTGTACCTTCTCCCCAAGGAGCTCCCCAATTTCATGGGAAAAGAAAAAAACTCGTCGTTATAGACACTTATCTGTGGAACAAAGTGGACAGAGCCCCAGTAAGGGATCAGCAGTTAAGATGAAATGTAATAGGGGTGGACTTAAATTGCCCCTTACTGCCCAGAGCTGCTCTGCTTTCTCTTGTAATAATATAGTCCATTAAAACCTACAATCACTGTAATGTTTATGCATTATTGGGGAGATAAATTGCATAATTCTCATTTTGCAATTTAAATGTAATTATGAGCTTCCTAATGACTAAAACCTGAATTTGCTAGACTATCAGTTTTTCTAACACTTGCCAAAATTATAGGTAATTACTTAAGGCTTACAATAATTATAAGTCCATCTTTTAAATAATTAATGTGCACTTTCATGGTAGAACCCAGCTAGTAATCAAACGACCTCAGGATTACATTGTAAGCCCATGCAATTAGTCCTATTGTGTAGGTTTATGGAAATATACCCATTTACAAGAGTCTCTCAAGTTGGCAAGCTTAAAACGCTGGATTGCAGGGTTTGATGGAATTGAATAATGAGGGAATCCCGCAGGAGAGAAATCTCTCTCTCAAGGTCAGTTGAATACAGTTCTCCAAAAAAAAAAAATGGCAGGAATTTTGAAATTCACCCAAAGGAGCTGTGGTGTGCTATGCTTGGGATTTCTAGAAATCTCTGGATTCAGGGGCAAAAAAATGATACCTTAGAGGGATTGAAGAGGCAATGTTTCCTACCTCCCCCGCCCCAATCTTTATGGCTAAATTTTCTTGGTTTTGTGGATATATTTCACACCTCCTCTGAAGCAACTAATACTAGGGATTCTGGAAATCAGAGTTAATTCATCAATAACTGAATCAATAAGCATTCATTTCATACCCACACAGCACTAGGTGCTAAATATATAGAAAGAAAACAAACAACAATCACATAAACAATCCATACTCTTTACAAATTCACAGAGATAATATTGTACTAAATCCAAGACATGGGGGCGGGGACAGGTTATATGATCCTAGAAAAGGCATATATAAACACTGGTACAGTTCTTCTCCACACCATGTGTATACTTAGCAACATTTCTCTTCCTACTCATCCTCCATCAGAGATCTCTCAAAAGGCAAAGATACAATGCTTGTTCCCAAGTGACACAGCTGTGACTGCTAATGCTTCTTCTCCTATAGAGTAAGAACAGAACCACAGAAGCATGTAACTCAGGCAGGAGTCTAATGAAAGACTGCCTTGGGAGTCAGAGCTCATCATCAGCCATTGAACCCACTGTGGCTCAAAAGGAGCAAGGTCTTGAACTCATCCAGCTGTTCACAAATTTAAGAGGGAGATCACCAGGATCCTTGAAAGGAACATTTTGCTCTTGGCCACACAAAGGACAAGAAATGCTTATCTGAGCAGACGCTAATCATTCTGGACAAGAACAAGATACTTCTGAGTTACTTATAACTCGAGATAAATAATAAAAATAATACTTGGAATGCAGAGGGCTCACCACTGGTATTGTAAGATCTGATTTCCTCTGGAGGCTGAATCATATAAGAAACTATTTATACTCAAATTGTTCAGAGCAAACACTTTAAAGATACTCAGCATATTGTAGATAAAGAAGAGCAAATATAATCAACAAGAGGTGACATAAAAATCTTGGATTTAAAGCCTTTTAACATCTTAGGGGCAGCTAGGTGGCTCAGTAGATGGAGTGACAGGTATAGAATCAGGAGAACCTAAGTTCAAATTTGGCCTCAGATATTCCCTAGCTGTGTGATATTGGGCAAGTCATTTTGCCCTGTCTGCCTCAGTTTCTTCATTTGTCAAATAAGCTGGAGAAGGAAATGGCAAACTACTCTAGCATCTCTGCCAAAAAAAACTTCAAATGAGGTCAAGAAGAGTCAGACACGACTAAATAACATCTTTTGGGACTCTGATTCTTTCATCAATGTGCCAGCTATACACCTTGTTTTTTACCTTTATATGGTTATAAGGACACCATGTATACCTGAAGACAAATCTTTGATAATCTTTTGAAAACCTATGACTATTCCTTCTAAGTATCCCTTCATTTCCTGTACCCTCTCCTTTGATAATCATCAGCCCTTCATGCATGAAACCCTTTCTCTTCTCTTTTTTTGACCACCTTGTGAGCACTTGCCCGGTGTGAGTTCTTCATAAAATAAATCTTTTTGGCAAGCGTACATTTGCCACTTGAACAATGTGGCCAGCCCAATGAAGTTGTGTTTTCTGCAGTAGAGTTTGAATGCTTGGCAATTTAGTTCAAGAAAGAGTCTGGTACCTTATCCTGCTAGGTGATCTTCAACATCTTCCTAACATAATTCAAATGGAAGCAATTAAGTTTCCTGACACCACACTGCAGGTTTCACAGGCATAGAACAATGAGATAAGCAAAACAGCTATCGATCTTCAGTTTGGAAAATTATATCAAATCTGCCATGAAATAGATACATAATCAATGCTTGTTAAATTGATTAAAATTGGGTGTATTATATTATCATCATCATCATCATTTTTAGATATCGAACAGATTAGCTCTACAGTGCATCCCCAGTGAGAAGGAAAGCTCTGTGAGGACAGGAGCTACTTATTATCTCAGCCCTCATTCAGTCCCCCCAGTCAAAAGGTCTCCTATTCCACCACTCCAAAGAGATGGATCAGTACAATCGGTATCAGAGTCATTGGTCCTTCAAGTGGCCTTTGAGTGACTTCTGGTTAAAGATTGGTGCGTTGAATGCTTCTAACAACAACAACTCACACAAATGGTGCTTTAAGGTATTGCAACATCATATTATCTGATTTTGCATGTTTCCTCAAACACCTCTTGTTGCAGTCTCTTTAGTGAACTATTCATTAAAAGAAAGAACTCATTTGATTTTGAGGGAGGAAGGTAGAATCAATCAAACCAGTGAGTTGTATTGACTACTCTATTCATTCTAAACTGTTTGACCATAACTCTTCCCTGATTCTTCTGGACCGTCTGGTTAATAATGTCCTCCTACTCTTAAGGCAATGACAAGAACGTATTGAAACTATAGGACAGAGGTGTGCTACAGCTGTATCTGCTTTCCTTCTGAATCTCACCATGACCTTAGCTCTTGATAGGATTATTCTACAATTTTTTTTTTGGTTTCGTGATGGAGCTTTCTGACTACTTCCTGACTGTGTAGAGAAAAGTAGAAGAGACATTAGAAATCATGCTATAATCCCATCTAGTTCAATTCCAAAGAAGAGGGAATTAAGGTTCAGAGAGGTTAATGGATGCAGCCAAGGTCACATAGTAGGTAGCTAGATAGTGCAGTAAATAGAAAAATAGGCCTGGAGTCAGCAAGACCTGAATTCAAATACAGCTTCAGACATTTACTAGCTGTGTCACCCTGGGCAAGTTATTTTACCCTGTTTGCCTCAGTTTCCACATCTGTCAAATAAGCTGACCACTCCAGTATCTCTGCCAAGAAAACCTCAGATGAGATCAGACATAACTAAAAACAACTAAATAACAAAAATAAAAAAGGGCACTTAATTATCAAGTAGCAGTGCTAGGATACGTCAGGTTTTCTGAAGTCAAATTTCAAATTCTAAAAAGAACTTGCCTTTCTATTTTCCACTAGCCTAGATTTTTTTTTTATTATCTAGAGCTTTTGACATGGGCATATTATATACACACACACACACACACACACACACATACATATATATATATATTCAGCAGAAAACCACAGGAATAAGAAAAGAATCACTTTCTCATGATGATATGGGCACAGTACAAATGGATGATAGAAAAAGACCTAATTCTCTATAGTCCCAGGTCCCAAAATGCATTTGCTTATTGGAAAAGAGCCAAGATTGGTAGAAATAGAATAGAAGAAGATCTGAGGGTATGAGAGTCGTGTCCAAGATCGTGGTGCCAGAAGTGTCAGTATCTACAGTAGCAGCAGTAGCCGTCCCAAATAGAGCTGCAGCTGAGACAGATCCTATGCCTCGGATGTGGCGATCAATGCATGATCTGGGACTAGAGAAGAGAAAATCTACAAGATGGGGCATAGATACATTCTTTACCAATATCTTCCCACTCTGTTTTTGCTACTGAGTCTTTCCCTGTTAATATTTTGAGTTTGTTCATGCAAGAACAGAAAAGAGACAAAGAAGTCAATGAGTGTTGAAAAAGAACAAAAAGAAAGAAGAAAGAAAGAGAAAGAGAGAGGAAGGAATTGGAAATAAAATAAATATTTACTATGGCAATCATTAATAAATTAATGAACATTAACTTAATAGTGCAATTCCAGAGAAACTGAGGCAGGATAGAGATTGGAGAGTTATGATAATTAATTTATTGGAGAGTTTGATTAAGTGACTGGATCAGACTTTCATATCCAAGCATCCAGTATTGAATGTGGGGTCCCAGAGATTCTTTATAGGGTTTAGTAATTAGGAAGAACAATGACAGGATGGGGAAGGCAGAGTGAGCACCAGACTTTCTGATAAGTTGGAAAAGATGTCTGAGATAAAAGGTCTTTCTCCTTATCTGATTAAACATTCCCAGTTTATAACCTTAAAGTAGCTAGCCCTAAGTTATATCAGTATTAATGGTTAAGAGAGGGGATGTTGTAACCAGGCAGAACAATTCAGGGAAATTGAGGTAGAACAATTAGGGAAACTGAGGTAGAATAATCAAAAGGAATTGTAGCACAACAATAGGATATTTCTGACCCTTAGGAAATGATAACTTTGAAGATTACAGAGAAATAAACACAGTATTATATGAACTGATACAAAGTGAAGTAAGAAGAACCAGGAAACAGTATACAGACTAACTGTAGCAATGCAAATGGAAACAGTAACAACAATGACCAAGCTTGACAGATTTTGACAGCGGCAGGGGATGGGAGGCATATGGCATTGTGTAAATTGCTCTATTCAGTTGTTATATTGTTAGTTTGTTGAATAGTTGTTGTTTTTTTTCCCCTCTCTTTTTAATTCATTATTTTGAAGTGTAGTTCTAGGATTATAGTGGGACAAAGATATACTGGGGAATAGAGGTGCTGTAAAAACAAGAAATTCCACCAGAATCAATAATATTAAGAAGAAGGAGGAGGAAGAGGAAGGAGGAAGGAGAAAGGAGAAAAGAATAAGAAGGAAGGAAAAAAAAGGAAGGAAGAAGGAGGAAGAAGAAAAGAGGAAGGAGGAAGGAGGAGGAAGGAGAAGGAGGAGGAAGATTGACCTCTTTGGAAAGGAAAAAGAAACTGGTTCTATTATCTTGCCATTGAACTCCCTCTCAGACATGTTCTTACGTATTCTTGCAATGCATATGCTTAATGTTTAAAATACTTATCAGAAGCTTTGGTTAGTCGTAAGGGATCTGATCTGAATCAATCTAGGAGGGAGCCAGAAAAGAGCTGAATTTGGATGTTTCCTAAAATGTCTGCTTCCTCTGGGAGGATGTAAAACACAAGCTGTGTCAATGGGAATTGAAGTCAAGTTGCTCCAGTGGAACCAAGTCCTGGGGCATCAGCCTTGAGCCATCAGCTTATTATCCAAGGACTTAGGACAAGCTGTTCCTCCCGTGGGATGGGGTGAGGGGCAGCTGGTGATTATTTTCTATCCTAAATATGCAGAGCACCTGAAGTTCCCCTGTTCTGAACTGATCCCTTTAGCTCTGGAATTCAAAAGCCTTCCACCCTAAATACTGAATAGTTAACACTTTAGCACAGATTGGTTACAGCCAGACAAAAGCTGGTCCCCAGGGGACTGGGACAAAGAACAAATCCCTGGCAGGCAGGGTGATGAAAGTGGAGACTGAAAGGTACCAGACAAAGTCAGCCTTCTCAGTCTCTCAGAAGGTAGGCTCTGCCTCTGGGGAATAAAACGAATATGTACAGAGGTCACCCCACCCCCATGGTCTCGCATTCAGTCTAGAATAGAATCTCAAGGCCATGCAGAATTAGAGCAATAAGGGACCTCCGAGGCTGGAAAGGGCTCAGAGGAGAGGTGACGGCCCCGGATGCACATGACATATGCTTGGTGCTGGCTATTGATAGAATTCACTTTTCTTGATTTTGTATATTTATTATATTTTTTTCCTTCTTGTTTGGGGGAGAGGGACAGTGGGAGGAAGTGAAGATAATTGCGTATTAATTGGGGAAAATAATATAATGATTAAATTAATAAGATGATGATGATGGTGGTGGTGGTGGTGAAAGAATGCCAAACTTGGAGTCATGTGTTCTTGGTTCAAATCCTGAGTTGACCTATTTATTATGCTTGTGACTTCAAATTGAAGTGATGATTTACAAAATCTTTCCAGCTCTACATCTATGATCCTATAACTCATTCATTTTACAGAGGAGAAAAGTGAGCCCTTCCAGGTTTACACACTCAAGATACAAACAAAAATATAGAAACAAGTAGGTGGTACAGTGGTTAGAGCTCTGGTCTGGAGTCAGGAAGACCCATCTTCCTGGATTTAAATCTGGCTTCAGACACTTACTTAGCTGTGGGACCTTGAGTAAATCACTTTACCCTGTTTGCCTCAGTTTCCTCATCTATAAAATGACCTGGAAAAGAAAATGGCACAACACTGCAGTATCTTTGCCAAAAAAACTCCAAGTTAGACATGAAAAAACTGAATAAATAGCTTCATGAAACAAATCAAGGTCCGATGTACAGGGAAATGGTTTAAGAGTCAGGAAGACCTCGGTAAAAAAAATTTTTTTTTTACACCTCTGACACATATCTTGGGATATTGAAAAGATCTTTGATGCCCAAAATTGGTGCTCTCCAAGGTGTGGAGGGATCTGTCTCCTCAATCAGCTGTGCAGTGCAAATAGGAAGGAGAGAAGATGGCTCATATTTCATCCTTTCCATAATAGGGACTAGTTTCTAACATAATAGTATCTTTCTTTGCCCTTATCACCCAAGACTCATTACTCTACCTCATGCTGCTGTTCCAGGGGCAGGATCATACCCTTGTTCCACTGGCTGTTTAGGAAAATTTTCTATAACCTGCCCCCCCATCACCTTGTGGCCTTAGCAGGAACCCCTGTAGGCTTTGCTTTCCTGGGCATCGGATGGTAATTATCCCACACCTGCCCTTTTTCTTTTAAGTGGAAGAGAATGAGTTGCAGGGAATGAGCAGGTGCCCAGCACAACCTCACCCTTCTGGATGCCGCATTTATGGATGTGTCATATTAACCAAGATTCCTTTTCCAACCCTGCTTTCTTTCCATGAACACTGAAGATGATTTAAAACGGTAAAGTATAGACAATAGTAACTAGAAGGCAGCATAGTAAAGCAGAAATAAAGTGAGTCAGAAGACCTGAGTTCAAATGCTGTCTATGATGCTTATTGCCTATGTGACCTTGGATCATTTAACTTCCCCGGGGCTCAGTTTCTTCATTTATAATGTAGTGACTGAAGGAGATTTCCTCTGAGGTCTTTTCAGCTATAGATCACTGATCCTATAATGCTAATTGTGTGACCATGGACTCCCCTGACCTCCATTATCTCATCTATAAAATAAAGGGATTGGACTAAGGGGCTTCGAAGATTCCTTTCAGCTCTACATCTATGATCGTAGGAAGTTTTTAAGCTCTCTTGTGAATATTATTCTCTCTGAAAGTTCACAATAACCCCGAGGGATGTGTATGAAAGTAGGAAAGATTTAACCCAAGGTTCAAGCCCAATATATTTGCAGAAGACTCTGCTCATTGCCAAAGAGGATGATGACTCAGTGTTGTGTGCCATTGTCAAGGATAGAGTTGGTACAAGGACTAGGGCAAGAAGAATCCTACTCCTTGCTTCCTGTTTTGAAACAGGACACATGTTGATTTCAGATGTTGAGAGAGAGACAGACAGACAGACAGACAGAAATAGAGACAGACAGATATGGACAAAGAAAGACAGATACAGAGATGGGGGGAGCTTTAGATAGAAGCAGATATATAGAAGAATCAGCACCCCACAGATCCCTATTTCTCAGCTTGCCTCCCTGGTGATTTTAAGGAGCCCCTTAAGTGAAATCAGATGCTCCCCTTCTCTCAGTTGATCTGAATGATTTTGTTCCCAGTGAGAGAATTCATTAACTCTGTGTATTATCAGGCATATTCCAACCAGTATAACTTCTTTAATTTGTTATCCATTTACTCTATGGAATGGTCTTTTGAACAACAAATATTTGGTAAACAGGGTTCAAGCCTTTGGATAAAAAATTGGGACATATCATCCCCTTTAAGAAATGGTGTCTGGGCAAGCCACTTGAAACTAAACATTATTTCGCTTAGACTAATGCTTTGAGCAGAAGACAGATGGATATCATTCTAATCTTCTATCTTCTCTCTAAGGCGAATAGAGTGGTCAAGCCTCATGGCCCCATTTTCCTGTTCTCCTTCAGGCAGGAATCAAAATCTCCATTGAAGAGAGATGGATGATATTCCAGACATATTTATTCACACCTCTCCGTGAGCCACATTTAGACAACTCATTTGGATGTACAGCTAGCCTACATGGTTAGGATACATATAGAGAGATACCTTGCATAGGTATAAAATTATCTCCATTTCACAACTAAAGACACAGTCACAGGAAATGAATGATTCCTGATACTACATAGTATAAATAACAGAAGCAGGATTTGAATCCAGTTCTTGAGTCCAAGCCCAATTTTCAATCCAGAGCTGCATTTTTTTCCCCCATCTTTCAATGCAGAAAGAAAAAAAGAAGAAATCTTGATACTATAACTTGTCCATGGCTAAAGGAATCCTTGACAAGTATTTCTTAGCAGACCCCCAAATCTGCTTTCTGCTCTGCCCCAACTCCCCTTGACACAAATCTTAGCTATTTTGTTATCAGTGGACAGCCTGAGCTCCCTCTTAATGAATGAGAAATCAGTGACGTGACGTCTAAGTTTGACTATATTTACATCATTAGCCCCTGACAGAAACGAAAGTATTGACAATCACTCTGTTATTTTTATTGATTCCTAAGTCACTGCCCATATGACCACACGGAGCCTTCTAAGGGACTCTGGGATGACACATTAAAAGTCATGGCTGTGTAGTATGCTGGCTGCATTTTGGCTAAATGTCTTAAGAGTCTAATTTATTTTAATACACATTGCTTTATGAATCATGTTGGGAGAGAAAGAAGCGAACAAAAGGGAAAAACCATGGGAGAGGAAAAAAACAGAAAAAAGAAGTGAACATAGCATGTGTTGATTTACATTCAGTCTTCTCAGTTCTTTTCCTGGATGCAGATGGCATTTTCTATCCAAAGTCTATTGGGATTGCTTTGGATCACTGAACCACTGAAAAGAACCTAGTCTTTCATAGTTGATCATCACCCGCTCTTGCTGTTGTATACAACGTATTCCTGGTTCTGCTTGTTTTGCTCAGATTCAATTCATGTAAATCTTTCCAGGCCTTTCTAAAATTACCTTGTTCATCATTTTTATAGAACAATAATATTCCATTACCTTCATGTACAAAAACTTGTTCAGCCATTCCCTGACTGTTGGTCATCTACTTATTTTCCAGTTCTCTGCTACCACAAAAAGGGCTGCTACAAGCATTTTTGCACATGTGGGCCCTTTTCCCTCCTTTATGATTTCCTTGGGATACAAACCTAGTAACGGCACTTCTGGGTCAAAGGGAATACACAGTTTTATAGTCCTTTGGGCAATTAAAAAAAAGCCTAAAGAAGCTTTTGTAGCTTTCCAATACTTTTTAGAATTTCTAGCTTCCTTCTGGATTGAAAACTCATTAGATCTTTGTCAGGATTTCTTGCGTGGTCCCTGCAATTGCATGTCTTCCCCTTCCAGACCACCTTCAATCCATATGGTCTATGTTTTTTATTTACCTAGTTGTTCATGTATCCCTTACTAGAATGTGAGCTCTTTGAGGACAGACAATATATTTTCATCTTTCTCTGTATCCCCAGCACCTAGTACTGTCTGATACAGAGTAAGCACTTAATAAGCATTTGTTAACTGACTGACTGACAAAGGAGCTGGAGTCTAATCTAGCTCTTCTTTCTTATCTATATGACCTTGGGCAATTCCTAACTATAAAATGAGGAAGCTAACTGGATGATCTCTACTCCATGATCTAATTCTCTGGAGAAGGATCAGTGTCAGAGAAGGTGAGCAGAAGGAACCAGACCCAAAGCAAGATGGAAAGTCAGGGACATGAGTTTTGAGCCTTCACCTCCAAGCCTAACCCACATCTTTATTCCAGTGGTGACTTTGCCACTCCAATGCTAATTCTAATTCTGACTTGAACCCTAACCCATAGTGGAAGTAAATGTGGATCAGAGAACCTGACACTAATTCCCATTTCTCCTATTTAGTAATCTTCCATGCCATCGGGCAAACCACTAGGGTCCTTTTCTTTAACTGTAAAATGGATTTGATGAGCCTGAAGTACTTCCAAATTCAAGTGAGAAAGAAAGGTCTCCCAGGTAGGGGGCACCTAGTAAGTGCCAAGTATTATGGCAAGGTTTTACAATTTTTTTTATTTGATCCTCTGAGCAACCCTGTGAAGCAGGTACTTTATTATCCCAATTTTACAGCTAAGAAAATTGAGGCAAAGTTAAAATAAATCACCTACGGTCATCTAGCTACAAAGTGTTCAAAAGTAGATTTGAACTCAGGTCTTTCTGACTCCAGCATGAACAGTTGGCCTCTATTCCACTTCTCTAATATCATAATCTATGAACTTGTGAACCTGTGGCTAGAGATGATTTCTCAGATGAGATATAGGGAAGGTATGAGAAAACGACATAGCCCAAAGGTATTTTCAGAGAGAAATTGAAAGAATAATTATTGATTTTTAGTCAGACTCTAGGACAGAGCTTTATGCTAGAACAAGAGAAGGCTCTACACAACTTTGATCATTTAATTGTTTCAGTTCTGGTCAATTCTTTGCAACCCTATTTTGGGATGTTTTGGCAGAGACACTGGAGTGTTTTGCCATTTCCTTTTCCAGCTCATTTGACAGATGAGGAAACTGAGGCAAAGTAACTTGTAGTCTCTAGTAAGTGCCTGAGGCTAGATTTGAACTCAGGATGATGATTACTCCTGACTTTAGACCCAGTGCACTATCTGTTGCAGAACTCTGGCTCCTGATTTACAGTCTCTTGACTTTTGATCATCTCTTAGGTAGGTAACCATGGTGGTTAGGAACTTACTTCCCTGCTGTAGCTTTTGGAATTCAAAGCCTCTTACCTGTGTGATCAGGACCTGCTACTTTCTTCATATGCTGTTGCTAGTAGGATACTTGGGAATCCCTGGTTCAAAGGGGATGGGGGGTAATGAGCTTTATCCTTGGTTCAGATCTCATTTCTGAAGCTCATGGTCCATGCTACCATGAACAAGTCTCCTCATTTTCCTGGAACACCATTTCCTCATTTCTATAACAAGTACGCTGGACTTCGTGGCTTTCAGCTCTAGCTCAGTAATCCTTCCATTGAAAATCATTTAATCTCCCTGGACCTCAGCTTCTTCTTGTTATTGTTTGTGTGTAACATTAGAGTTACACTAAATAAACTCAGATCTCTTCCAGCTCAAAACCTGTGATCCCATTATCTATGACCCTCCCCAACACTTTTCCTTTCCTTGTTGTCTGGAGCCATTGAAAATTATAAGCTATTACTATGGCTGAAAGGAAGAGGCATCCTCCACTCAGAGGGTGATGGGTTTTTGTTACCTAGAATTGGAGTTTGGAACGTGTGGAAATCACACTAATTGTTCATAGGCTCAGATGGCTGCTGGATGAAATTGATGGACACTTAATTAACACTTAAGGCTTTTTGATTGATTGGTTGATTCTATGGGGAATAAGATCCAGGTTCTAAAGAATCAAACTTTGAGGAAACAATCCATTTATTTTAATTACTAAAATATGTTGGCAAGGAACTGAAAATTGAATGGATGCCCATGGGTTGGGGAATGACTGAATAAGTTATGGTCTATGAATGTAATGGAATATTATTGTTCTATAAGAAATGATGAACACACTGATTTCAGAAAAGTTTGGAAAGACTTAATGAACTGATGCTAAGTGAAGTGAACAGAACCAAGAGAACATTGTATAGAACACCAGTAAGATTATGTGATGATCAGTTGTGATGGATTTGCTTCTTTTTGACAATGAGAGGATTCAAGGCAGTTCTGACAGACTTGTGATGGAAAGAGAAATCTGCATACAGAGAGAGAACTATGGAGACTGAATGTGGATCAAAGGATAGTATTTTCAACTTTGCTGTTGTTGTTTGCTTGCTTGTTTTTTTTTTCTCCTGTTTTCTTTTTTCCCTTTTGATCTGATTTTTCTTGCACAGCATGATGAATATGGAAATATATTTAGAAGAATTGCACATGTTTAATCTATATTGGGTTGCTTCTATGTATGGGAGGGAAGTTGAGGGGAAAGAGGAAGAAAAATTTGGAACACAAATTTTTGCAGAGATGAATGTTGAAAAATATCTTTGCATGTATTTGGAAAAATAAAATCCTAAATAAATTATTTACTTTATTATTTACTATTATTAGAATAAAAAATTCTATGACATATTCCATGAAAAAATTAATAAAATGTGTATTAAAGATATGGGTGGTTCAGTGAGTAGAGCATCCTAGAGTCAGTAGGACTTATATTCCTGAGTTCAAATCTGGCCTAAGTGTCTGCACTTACTAGCTGTGTGATCCTAGACAAGTCACCTAACTGCTTCCATTTCCTCAATCAGAAATAAAGCAGTGCCTACAAATACAAGGTGATTTGATGAAAGAGAACATTAATGACTACATAGGTGAGATGGGGAAAAGGGCGAAATAGTCTTATTTGGAGAAGTACAAGAAAATGATTTCAAAATGTAGGTGTGATGAGGGAGCCTATTCCAGATCCAGGGAATGGCTTGTGCAAAGACAGAGGTATGGGTTCTAGAACATTGAGCTTGGTGAAATGTCACTGGAACTAAAAGTTAATTACAAAGGTTAGGAAACTGAGATCACCCGAAAATAAAGTGATATCCTCAAAGCTACACAATCAAGCCAGTAGCTAAACCAAGTATAGAACCCATGTCCCCTAAGCCTTGCCACTGCCACCTTCTTGGAATACTTACTTTAGGCTTCAACATAAAAATTTGGTCTGCTGACTCTGACTGGTCCAGTGAGTCCTGGGAAGTGTCTGATTCCTTGAGCATCTGAGAACATAGTACAAAGGTCTTCTGTGGAAAAGTGTAGCAAAAGAGAAATCTAGAAGACAAAAGAAAAAGAAAAAACCCAAGCCTGAAATTCAGGACTAAATTTGCAGCAACAAGCTAGTTCCCCATAATTAACTGCCATGCTGCTCTATTCATAGAAATCCTTTCTCCCATCCCACTTCCACCCAAGTTCTCAGTGCCCTCATCATCCTGATTGCTGTCCTGCCCTGGGTACCTTATCCATTTCTATGAAAACCACTCATTCTGTCAGGCACAATTAGTTTTAATTAGGCTGGCTTGGATGAACAATCCATTGATTCACATCTCTGGACATAACCCTCACACATTTATGTCTCCTGAAATATGTATCACACAGCCAGCTGAAGTAATCACAATGGATTCAGCTATCAGCTATGCACACAAAGGAGAGGAATATTGGTATCCTTTAGTTAGAACTGATCCAGTCACGAGCTAACTGGCCTCCTACTGTGTGCAGAACGCCTTGTGACTGATGCAAAGGATTAAAGGGGACCTAGAACATAAATCCACAAAAATTCAAGGGAGCCCAAGAAAGAAATCATTGTAAAGACAAGAATCCAAGAGATAAAGACAGATGAGATGTGATGGACAATTGGAGCTTTGAGTTGAAAGATTAACCTGGGAAAGACTTTGCAAAGCAAAGGTACCTGGGATGCACCCAAAAAGATGGGCAGCATTTAGATGGATGACGGAGAATAATTAGACAAGGAGAATAATGTGACAAAGGCATTGAGGTGAGAAAGATGAAAAAATTCACATTTCTCTAGATCCTTAAAATTTAAAAAGCAATTAGAAGTGAAAAATAAATTAGACAATGTTTGCGAAGCACCTTGCAAATCTATGAATTCCATACAAATGACAGCAAATATTTACATAATTTATGATGTTATTTCCAACAATCCCACATTATTATTACCCTTTTAAAAAGAAGAAATTGAGGTCTATTGTTAGAGAACGTGTCAATGGTCACAGAACTAGTGAATGTCTAACTCAGGACTTTAAAAGGAATAGCAAAATAATAGATTTGCAGTTTCATATACAATCAACTTCCCTCCCCTAAAATACAAAAAAAAAAAAAAATAGGAGATACTCCTAAATCCTTATAATTTAATTCAATTTTAAAATAAAATTCAATTTTATGGATCCAGTGAGATAAAGATCATAAAGTATTTTGTCAGCCAAAAAATGTTATATAAATACAGAGCAAAGATGATGAGGAGAATCCCATCGTTTGCTGGGCTCAAGCCCCCTCAGATTTGGCCATATTCTCTGTCCTTTTTGATAGGCATGTGTTCTGGGCTTGCTAAAAGATGTGTGTCGTCTTCATAGAATCCCAAATGTAGAAAATCAGTTCCAAATTTCTCATTTTACAGATGAGAGAACCAAGGCTCAGAGGGAAAGTAAATTACTTAAAGTCATATAAACGTTAAGTGTTAGAATTGGGATTTGAACTGCCAGCCTAAGACTTTTAGTTCAGTACTGCTTAAATTGGATGACGAAACTCTCTATTCGTCATCAATTACAACTTTGGGTCAAAGATTAAGAATAATAATCATAATTTTGTATAAATTCTAATGTTTACAAAGTACTTAAAATACATTCTCATTTTTTTTCCCTCAAAAGAGCCCTGGAATGGAGGAGCTGTTAGGTTATTATTATAAGGATAATTGTTGATAGTCAAAATTAGCTGTCCACTCTATACTCCATAAGAAGAATGAGAAAAAAAAATGACTTGGGCCCTATTTTAAGCTTTTCTCTTTTGATACAGGACGTTTGCTCCTTTGGACTTCCAACAAGGCACTGCAAAGGGGAGATGGGAGGGGATTTCATTTCTATAGCTCATGCCCCTTCTTCATAAAGGCAACTAAAAAGCACAAGGCAGAAAGAACATGCTCCCTTCCCCAAGACTGAATATCTGACGTTATTCTTCTGTTCTTTCTTTTCTTCCTTAAGTCCAGGTCAAAGACCAGAAATACTGAGAAATGGACCTTCCCAATCCTGATTGTAACCTCATAAGTTTAAGAGGTTGAGTGTATGTGGGTTGGGTGCCAACTTCCCAGAGGGAAGTGATTTCCATGGTAGTAAGTCTTCTCAGAAAAGCATGATTCCCCCCCCCCCCCAGGGGGATTCTGAAGTGGAAAGACTTAAAAAGAAAGCTCAAATCATGTCATGACTGGCCAGAAGACTCAGACCCTACAAAAGTACAAACCTGAGATGAATTTCAAATATCTATTCAGCCATTGCACAAAGATGCTTCCAACTCCCAGAAGAGGATAAGGAGTGAGATAGGTAATTGTTTTATGTCAGGTTTCCCCCCCCATACTTGTCAATACATGCCTTTGAATCCTTTTCTATTTTAAACACTTTCTGTGATGGAAAGAATAAATCACTGCCCAAGACCTGATTTTCATTTTATTGCTTAAATGCCTTTTTGAGAAGGGACTCTATTCATCCTATTTGGAATGATCCTAGACATGTGCTATACCTAAGTTTTCCTTTTGATATTTGCTAAGACTTAACCCCTGGTGGGGGGAAAATGAGCTAAAGAGACAGTGAGAGAAGAGTTGATTGTCTTTTTTTTAGGGACCAGTCCCTACTTCCCTATCAGGATAAATCCCAAACCAGAGTCCCTGTGTCCCAGGAAGGAGAGACCTTCTAGGCAATGTCGCCTCAATGACAATTATTGGCGTTATGACAACAACCTCATATTTCTTTTCCTCAAAATAACAATAGTCAGTCATCAAGCATTTATTAAATATCGAATATGTGCCAAGTATGCTACTAAGTTTGGGGGAAACAAATACCCCTCCTTTCAAGGTGTTCACAATTTAATGGGGAAATACCATGCAAGCAACTATGTAAAAATAAGATATTAGGTAGGATGCATTGAAGTTAAACTACAGAGAGAAGAAATTAGCATTAAATGGGATTGGGAAAGACAACAACAAATATTATGATCTCCATTTTATGGAGGAAAGGAAAAGATAGAAAAAATGGTTAGATGATTTTCTCATGGTCATGCAACTGACATAACATTTTATTTATTTTTAAATTATAGCTTTTTATTTAGAAGTTATATACATGGATAATTTTATAACATTGGCAATTGCCAAACCTTTTGTTCCAATTTTTCCCCTCCTTCCCTCCATCCCCTCCCCCAGATGGCAGGTTGACCAATACATGTTAAATATGTTAAAGTAGAAATTAAATACAAAGTAAGTATACATGTCCAAACAGTTATTTTGCTGTACAAAAAGAATTGGACTCTGAAATAGTGTACAATTAGCCTGTGAAGTAAATCAAAAATGCAAGTGGACAAAAATAGAGGAATTGGGAATTTTATGTAGTGGTTCTTAGTCATCTCCCAGAGTTCTTTTGCTGGGTGTAGCTGGTTCAATTCATTACTGCTCTATTGGAGCTGATTTGGTTCATCTTATTGTTGAATAGGGCCATGTCCATCAGAATTGATCATCATCTAGTATTGTTGTTGAAGTATATAATGATTTCCTGGTCCCACTCATTTTGCTCAGCATCAGTTCGTGTAAGTCTCTCCAGGCCTTTCTGAAATCATCCTGCTGGTCATTTCTTACCAAACAATAATATCCCATAATATTCATATACCACAATTTATTCAGCCATTCTCCAGCTGATGGGCATCCGCTCAGTTTCAGTTTCTGGCCACTACAAACAGGGCTGCCACAAACATTCTTGTACATACGGGTCCCTTTCCCTTCTTTAAGATTTCTTTGGGATATAAGCTCAGTAGTAACACTGCTGGATCAAAGGGTATGCACAGTTTGATAACTTTTTGAGCATAGCTCCAAATGGTTCTTCAGAATGGCTGGATGTATTCACAATTCCATCAACAATGTATTAGTGTCCTGTTTTCCCACATCCCCTCCAACATTTCACATCATCTTTTCCTGTCATTATAGCCAGTCTGACAGGTGTGTAGTGATGTCTTAGAGTTGTCTTAATTTACATTTCTCTGATTAATAATGACTTGGAGCATTTTTCCATATGGCTAGAAATAGTTTCAATTTCTTCAGCTGAGAATTGTCCATTCATATCCTTTGACCAGTTAGCAATTGGAGAAAGGCTTGATTTCTTATAAATTAGAGTCAATTCTCTATATATTTTGGAAATGAGGCCTTTAGCAGAACCTTTGACTGTAAAGTTTTCCCAATTTATTGCTTCCTTTCTAATCTTCTGACATAGCATTTTAAAGTTTCTAAAGTACTCCATTGATATTATCCAGTATGGCCATGAATTTTTTGAATGGAAAAACAGAAGCTCAGAACCCAAACAACTTTCCCAACATCATATAGCTAATAAATATCAGAGATGGGAGAATGCTTAAATGATTTGGCATATTTCTTACAACTCTGACATTTGGTGATTCTATAACATATAAACCTCTGCAGAAAGAGAAGTTTCCAATATGAAAAAAAAATTAACAATGTATTGTTAATTAAACAAGTATTTGTTCATTGATTACCATGGGCCAGGTATGGTTCTAGACTCTGGGGATACAAAAACAAAAAAACGGAGACACTCTATGTCATCAAAGAGCTTAAATTAAGTTGGGGGATATGAACACAAACTTACTCACAAATGAGCAAATACAAATTTGTCTGGACCCAATTCTGCAATTTTTTTTTCTGTCTCAAATCAATAAATATTGATTAACCTCATGGGCATTGGTTCCTATGTGAAGCCATTGGAGATATATAAAGAAAGATGTAGCCTATACCCCAAAGGACCTTACAGTATAATTTGGGATATAAAACAACAGCATATTAGGCTACAGAGTGACAACGAAAAATTCTTGTGCCCAAGGCAGATTCTAGTGGGATTGGGGTAGAGTTGGCTAGTGAGATGAAAGAGTAAACAATAGAAAGAGAGCAGGCTGGGAGGGCCAGGTCTTGAAGCTGCCACCACAAGCTAAGAGAATTTCCCATAGCAACAGAAGAAGAGCCCCAAGACTTCGATCCTGTTTAATTAAATGTAACTTTTGATTCTGTTTCTACTTTGTGACATTTCAGAATCTAAATCCAGGTTTTAAACATGTTCATCTTACCATAAAATGGATGTCTATCTTTATAAGAAATAGAAACATCCTTCCTTGCTCTTCATCCCCCACCCTACCTCAAACCCTA
Source organism: Sarcophilus harrisii (assembly GCF_902635505.1). Lineage (NCBI taxonomy): Eukaryota > Metazoa > Chordata > Mammalia > Dasyuromorphia > Dasyuridae > Sarcophilus > Sarcophilus harrisii. The sequence goes on along the minus strand of NC_045429.1, from coordinate 445,689,451 downwards.
CCAAGCAGCAAAATCTCTGGAACTGTCCCTTTAATTAGGAGCTCATTAATAAATCCATCTTGTTCTGAAATCCCCACACACAGCATACAGGAGTTCATTAGCACTGGAAGAGGCAATCTAGATTTCCTCAGATAATAGCATCTGTCACTAATCAAATTAAAGGAGGATGTGAAAACGTGCTTAGAGTTGGACAAATCAGTTGCAGAGTGGAGAGACCGGGAGGTAGGGAGGGAGGGGGGAAGGGCACGGGCAGAAACACAACCTTGAGAAATAAAGAATCACACAATCTCCTTTTTGAAAGGGATTTCAGAAGTTATTTAGCCCAACCCAATCCTGAATCTCCTCTATAAAATCATGGCAAAGGGTCAGCCAGTTTTGACTTGGAGAATCTACTAGCTCTCAAAGAAGATCAATTCACTTTTTCTCTACCTGGTAGAAAAGTTCTCAAATGTCCCTCTCTGAACATTTTACCCATTGCCAAACTTTGTATACCCACTGGCCCAGCAACACTAGGCCGATACCCTAAAGAGTTCAAAGAAAGACAGTAAGGATTCTTATATACAAAGCTTTTTATAACACTTCTTCATAGTAGCACAAACCCCCAAACAAACAAAGAAACTAGGGTAGTGGCCCCCATTGGAAAATGGAGAAACAAGCTATGGCAGATGAATGTAATGGAATATTATTGTGACATAAGAAATGATGAAATGGACAATTTCATAGGAAAATCTCAATGAAATGATGAGGAATAAAGTAAATATAACTAAGAAAACAATTTGTACAATGATGGAAAAAATTGTTGAGAAAAAAAAACACCTTTAAAAGATGTTAGATTATGATCAATGTAATGATTCCTGGTTACCAGAAATAAAGTTGGCTATATGCTTCCTGCCAGAGAGGTGGTAGATTCATAATGCAGAATGAAACATTTATATTGGACAGAGACAATGTAAAAATTTGTTTTTCTTAATGAGGTATATTTTGGTTTTCTTTTTTCCTTTTTTTTTGTTTATTCAATATGTGGAAGAAAAAAGCAAAGATAGAAAATAAAAGATTGTTAATTGAAAAATATTTCTAAGATAAAAAAATTACTTATTGATCCTCACCTTGCTCTCTAAGGTCAAAGAAAACAAGTATAATGCTTCTTTCATCTAGTGGTCCTTAGGTTATTTTTAAAAAGTTGCCATATATTCCCGAAATCTTTTCTTCCACAAATTAAACATCCTCAATTCTCTGAGCCATGAGGTCTAGAACCTTCACTATCCTGTTGTTTTCTTCACACAGCCCAGTTTATCAGTACCTTTCCCACAATCAGGTACTCGAGTCAAACATAACCATCTAGTTAAACAATAAGCATTTGCCAAGTTCCTACCATGTGCCAAGCACTGTGCTAGATTTTGGGGATGTGAAAACAAAAATAAAGAAGTTCTCTCTTTAGGGGAGCTTACATTTTTTTTCAGTCATGGTCCCATTGGGGGAGAACTTTTTCTTCTTTTGTTCTGGCCAATGTCTCTCAACACAACTTGAGAGCCCATTATTTTTTTTCTTTTTGGCGATCACACTGTTAGCCAAACTCAACAAATTTATTTCAAATAGTAGCTATTAAGAAACTAGTATTTTTCAGAAGATGATGATAGAATGGCAAAAATAAAATAGTCTCTGCTCTCAAAGAGTTTACATTCTTACTAGGAGAAAATTGTGTGCACAGATAAGTAATTGCAAACTGATATCATGTGGGAAAGAACAACGAATACTGGAAGATCAGAAAAGGAAGAGTTTAATCTTGAAAGACCTAAAGAATTGTAAAGGATGAAAGTGATGAGTTCTTATGTATAGCATATGAAAAGGCATGAAGGTGGGAGATGGAACATTGATTAAAAAATAGCTAGTTGACAAGTTTGACTGGAAAGATACAATTCACAAAAGAGCGTAATATGAAATAAATCAGAAAAGGTATGTGATAACCAAATGTCAGAGAGAGGAGTTTTTATTTTATCCTAGAGGCAAAGAGAATCTAGAACTTAGGGGGGAGAGAGAAGGATATTTTTAGAAGAGTATTTTGGGGGCATCAACAAGAAGGTGGATTAGAGACAGCAACACACCCAACTCTCCCAATATTTCCCTCCCAGCAACTTTAAAATAACACCTCAAATCAAAATTTGGAGTGTCAGAGCCAACAAATTATAGTGCGATATATATTTCCAGCCTAAGACAATTTAGGAACTTGGCAAAAGAGGACTGTGATATCAAGATGAGGGTCATCTGGGAGGTTCTACAATGGCAGCACCATCAGTGGGCCTTGAAGACGGCTGTGGCAGCAGCAGCAACAATAGCAGCTTCAGGAGCCCAGGGTTGGTAAAAAGGTCAGACAACTGGTCAAGAAGATATTACAAGGGACTTTATGCTGGTACTGAGTCCAGTTGGCACTTTTTGGCAACTCTATTGCTCATACATAGTTCTGGGTTGCTGTTCTCAGGCAGAAAAGAACATTTGCAATTTGTTACAAGAGAGCAAGGATTCTAATTGCAGTTCAAAGGCAGAGAAGAATACTAGTACTTGTGTCTCTAGAAAAGCAAGGGATCTGATTAGAGTCCCAGGGTTGAAAGGAGCACTGGAGTAATCTTTCCTGGATAAAGAGAACTGAGACCAGGAAAGCAGTGACCATACCAGTTGGAATTCACGGGAGCTGTGGGAATACACTGGAACCACCTGACAGTGGCTGCTGGAGATCCAACCCAGACCTGCAGAATGGATCTCCTCGTGTGAGAGGATAATACAAGGAGACAGAGAGGCAGTTGCTGTGCTCTGATTGAGAAGCTATTGTGTTATCTGACCTCTCTCTCTTCCCTCTGCCTCCAATTTATCTCACTCCTGGTGCACAACACCTGTGTCAGCAAAAGCTGCTTTGCAACTCCTTCAGATGCTATGATCCACAGCTGTGGAGGCTCTTGGAGAATTGATTTGTCCCTGACACATACCTCTCCCTGAATCACATTATCTTGTAAGCACCCAAAACTTGCAAATGCCTTCTCCTTTCCTCTCTCCCCACCCCCAAGGTGAGCAAATTTCAAGTTAAGGAACAGGCAGGGAAACTGAGCAAACACCAAAATAATTAAATAAGCAAAGAAACAAACAAATAAATAACTTGAACATAAAAACTGCACAGTGGCAGAGAAGAACAAGATACAAATTTGGGAGAAGTCAACAATGTGAAAACAGCTACAATTTATAAAATTTATAAAATGATAAATGGACAAGAGTCCAGAAAGAATTCCTGGAAGAGTTTAGGAAAGAAATAATAGTGATAGAGGAAAATTTGGGGAAAGAACTGAGTAATTAAGAGGTTTAAAATACTGAAGAAAACAACAATTTAAAAAACAGAATTGGCCTAATGGTAAAAGAGGCACAAAAATGCAGTGAAGAAAAGAACTCCTTCCAAAGCAGAATACACAAATGAGGGGGGAAGGACACAGTCTTACTAAAGAAAATAATTCCTTTTGAACAAATAATTTTCAGATGAATAAATCTGAAACTATTTCTTTTCATATAAAAATGTTCTAAAGCACTATTGATCAGAGAAATGCAAATTAAAACAACTCTGAGGTACCACTGCATACCCCTCAAATTGGCTAAGATGACAGGAAAAGATAATGATGAATATTGGAGGGGTTGTGGCAAAACTGGAACACTAATACATTGTTGGTGGAGTTGTAAACTGATTCAACCATTCTGAAGAACAATTTAGAACTATGCTCAAAAGGCTACCAAACTGTGCATACCCTTTGATCCAGCAGTGTTTCTACTGGGCTTATATCCCAAAGAGATATTAAAGAAGGGAAAGGGATCTGCATGTGCAAGAATGTTTGTGGCAGCCCTTTTCATAGTGGCAAGAAACTGGAAACTGAGTGGATGCCCATCAGCTAGAGAATGGCTGAATAAGTCATGGTCTATGAACATTATGGAATATTATTGTTCTGTAAGAAAGGATCAGCAGAATGATTTCAGAAAGGCCTGGAGAGATTTACATGAACTGATGTTGAGTGAAATGAGTAGGACCAGGAAATCATCATATACTTCAAAAACAATACTATATAAGGATTAATTCTGATGGACGTGGATCTCTTCAACACTGAGATGATTCAGCCCATTTCCAATGGTCTTGCCATGAAGAGACCCATTTGCATCCAGAGAAAGGACTTGTGGGGATTGAGTGTGGATCACAACAACATTTTTTGTTGTTTGCTTGCATTTTGTTTTCTTTCTTATTTTTTTCTTTCTTTATCTGAATTTTTCTTGTGCAGCATGATAATTGTGGAAATGTGGTTAGAAGAATTGCACATGTTTAACATATATTGGATTACTTGCCATCTAGAGGAGGGGGTGGGGGAGTGAGGGGAAAAATTTGGAACATAAGGTTTTGTAAGGGTGAATGTTGAAAATTATCTATGAATGTTTTGAAAATAAAAGGCTTTAATAGTAATAATTTAAAAACAAAAGAATTCCATAAAATTAGAATTGGCAACTGGAAGCTAATAACATCATGAAACATTAAAAAAATACCAATAAAATCAGATAAAAAGAATGAAAAAAAAATAGAAAAGAATGTGAATTATCTCACTCGAAAAACAACTAAACTAGAAAATAGACCAGGGTAGAAATAAGTTAAGAATTATTGGACTTCTTGAAAGAGATGATTAAAAACAAAAAGCCTAGATATTATAATTCAAGAAATTACCAAGGAAAACTGCCCCAATAGCTTAGATTCAGAATCTAAAATAGAAATTGAAAAAATCCACTGATTACCTCCTGGAACAGATCACAAAAGGCAAACCCCCAGGAATATTACAGACAAATTCCAGAATTCCCAGACAAGGAGAAAATATTGTAAGCATCAAGAAAAAAACAACTTAACTACTTTGGAACCACAGTCAGGATCACACAAGATTTAGCAGCTTTCATGTTAAAGGCCTGGAGTGCTTGATATACAAAATTTTGAAAAGCAAAAGAGCTAAAATTACACCCAAAAATAAACTACCCTCTTTTTAGAGAGCTCTACTCTATAGAACATTCCAGGGGGAAAATGGATATTTAATGAAATATAAGACTTTCCTCATTAAAAGACAAAAGCTGAATAGAAAATTTGATATCCAAACACAGGATTCAAGAGAAGGATAAAAAGTAAAGATGAAAAAATAATCATAAGAGAACCAAAAATAAAATATTTACATTTCTATATGTGAAGGTGATACCTGTAATTCCTATTATCAGGGCAGTTGGACACAGTCTACATATTCAGAGGGCATGAGTATAAATCCATGATGTTGGGATGATATTAAAAGAGTAAAGTAATAAGAAAGAGGGATATACTGGGAGAACAGAGAAGGGAGAAGTAGAATAGGGAAAATTATCTCACGTCCAAGAAGCATTCAAATAAGAGGTTTTATAGTGAAAGGAAAATAAGGATGGTGGCAGACAGTGTTGAACCTCACTCACATTAGAAATGGTTCAAAGGGCAGCTAGATGGCACAATGGATAGAGTGCCAACCCTGAAGTCAGGAAGACCTGAGTTTAAATCCAGCCTCTGACACTTCCTGTGACCCTGGGCAAGTCACTTAACCCCAGCTACCTCAGGAAAAAAGGAAATGGCTCAAAAAGTGAGGAATGTATATAGGAGGGGGGGGGTAAAAGAAAGGGTATGGTAAAAGGGAAGACAGATAAAGGGAGGCAATGATTAGAAACAAAGCAGACTTTTGAGGAGAGAGGATAAAAAGAGAGAAGGATAAATGGAAGAAAGCCATATGGAGGTAAAAATACAGTAATAATAATTACAGATGTGAAGGAAATGAGCTCATCTATAAAATGGAAGGACATGGCAGAATGGATTAGAAACTAGAATCTGGCATTGGGTTGTTTCAAGAGACACACTTCAAACAGATATACAAAATTAAAATAAGGAGATGGAGAACAATTATTATGCTTCACTAATGTAAAAAATGGTAGGAGTAGCTATCATAATGTCAAAAAAAGCAAAAGCTAAAGCAAAAATTAAAAAATATAATCAGGGCAAGTACAGTTTGATAAAAGGTTCCATAGACAATTAAATAACACAATTTTACAGCAGGTTTCTCTGTTAAAGGTCTTTTTATAGGAAACATTAAAATTTATAAAAATAAGAGCTGTTCCCCAACTGATAAGTTGTCAAGAGTTTTGAACAAGTAGTTTTCAGAAAAGTACATCAAAGTTATCTACAATTATATGAAAAAATGCTCTAAATCACTATTGATTAGAGAAGGGCAAATTAAAACAACTTCAAGCTACCACCTCAGAGTGGTCAAAAATGATGACCACTGGAAAAGATGAGGGACAAAGATATTCTAATGAAATGTTTATGGGATATATGAACTGACTCAATGTGAAATGAGCAGAACCAGGACATCATTCTACACAGTAACAGTGATATTGTAATGATGATCAAATGTGAAAGAGCTACTTTATCAGTAATTATCAAAAAAATTCCATGGGACTCATGATAAAAACACTATCCACCTCTAACCAAAGAACTGATGAATTTTGAGTGCAAATCAAAATACAGATTTCTCTTTATTTTTCTTTGTTTTTGTTTTTTTTGCATGATATTACTAATGTAAAAATATGTTTTGCATGATTTCACATTTATAATTGATATATTGCTTGCTTTCTCTGGGTGAAGAGAGGGAATTTGAATCTTGAAATTAAAAAAATGCATAATAAATTTTTAAAAGAAGATTATTTTGGCTAGTGTGTGAAGGATGGATTATAGAGGGCAGAGAAATGAAACAAGGTGACAAATTAGGAGGCTGTTAGAATAGTCTGAGAGACCATAAGGGATAGTGAGACCTTAAACTAGGGCAGTGTCCTCTGACTGGAGAAAGAAAGGATAAAATATGTAAAAGAAAGGAAAAATTCCTCTTTTGCTCTCCCCTATCCCATCTACCAAACTTTTTAATAATACCACTATATTTATATTTATACTTACTTGATAAATATACATATATATATATATATAAATGTATATAAACAGATATATATATATGTAACATATTATATATAAGATTTTTATATTTATTTTTAACTTTAAGGTCAGCAAAACACTTCACGTGTCATCTCATTTAGATTTCACAATAACTCTGTGATGTAGGTGCTATAACACAGTTATCCCCATTATTATCCCCATTTTACAGATGGGTTAAATGAGATTGAGAACATGTGGATGATTTGATGAGAGACACACAGTTACACTACAGCCTCCTGTTTGCCATATCACCTTTCTGCTTCATGAAATATTTATTTTTTGCCCTTTCTCTGTTGGTATTACACAGAGGGTGATGTATTATTAACTACATCCTAAAAATGCTGTATGGCTCTGGAAAGATCATTGAAATTAAACTCACAAGACTTGAAGTCTATTCCCAATTCTGATCCTGGACTGCTGGTCTGGCTTCTGACCCCAACCTAATCTAGCCTTCTGTAAGTTGATCTCCTATAGAACACTGAAGATCCCCTTTTCTAGTAGATCAATATTGTCAGCTCTATTGCTTTTACTCTGATCTTGTTCTAGTTACAGAGCTTTTTCCTTATTCACTGGAACCCAATCCTTATCAAGAGATCTTATCATCTCAGTGACTTCATTTTCTCAGAACCACTGAATCTCAGAGCTGCAAAGGAACTCCGTGGCCATCCAGCTCAAGCCAAAGCTGTACAAGATTCTCTTCTATGATATCTTTGGCAGACTTTGCTTAAAGACTTGAAATTATGTGAAACTCACTACATCCCAAGGAAACCATTTCCTTTTTTGATCACTATAATTTCTTGAGAAATTTGTCCTGATGTGAAATTTCAGTTTCTTTTGGAACTTCCACCCATTCTTTTAGTTCTGCCATATAGGTCAAAGTGGAATCGGTCAATCCCTTTTCCTTTGAGTCCTTTAGCTAATTTGAAGACAGTTTCAGCTATTATCCTCCCACCCTCCATTTCCAATTATTGTTCCTCCCCAAGTCTTTTCTTCTTAACTTCTCTCTCTCTCTCTCTCTCTCTCTCTCTCTCTGTATATATATATATACACAGTATTGCTGTTACTCTTGGTTCTGCCCATTTCATTCTTCATTATTTCATGCAAGTTTTTCTGTTTTCCTAAAATCATTGAGCCCAAAGGAATAGCAAGTTATATATAATAGATTAACAGGTACATATGCAATCATCTTTTTTATTTTACTAGCTATGAAAATGCTTGTTTTATTCCATAAGGTGAAAACAGCATTAAAAAAACCCCTAAATGTATATACTTCTTTCAGGTGGGCCTTATGTAATGCGAACTTGGAGTCCCTTGCTCCATGGTTGGCCTGCTCTTATTTCTCCCCAAATTATTGTTTTTCTTTCTGAAACTGCTGCCCAGAAAACTGAAGACAGAAGTACAGTAGGTGTGGAAGACTTTTATATGCCTCATTCTATATGTGTTTCCTCTCTTAGAACTTTGCTCCAACCTCTAGATTGTGTAGGATCTGAGCCCTGCCTTGAGCACTTGGCACTCCTGTCTGTGGTCCTTCGGCATCAGTCCCATCTCTCATGGCAAGGACCCTTTTATTTAGTGATTGACTTCCAAAATGTGAACCATCAGCCCTCTTTGATCTGTGCAATACAGTAGAAAAGAACACTGAACGTACAAGCAACAAATATAAGGTAAAATTCCATTTTTGTCCCTCCTTATCTGTGTGACTTCAGAATATCTTAGTCATTATTGGTCTTGATTTCCTTATTAGTAAATGAAGGGGTTGGATTGCATAATGTTCACAGTACCTTCTGGCTACAGGGCAATGATTCTTTGATTCTGTGACTTTTACCAAGTCCCTATCCCCATATTCCCTCTCCCCATGCTTCCATAGGCCCACTAGACCATTTGTTTGTTGCCAGATTTACTCTTCCCATCTCCCCAATGGATTGTTTTCATATCAATTGCTCATCCTCTTGAATTGACACAATCATGTGGAGGATTCCAAAACCTTCCACCCACCATCAAGATTCATGTCTGCTGGGATTTTCCTGGAGAAAGAAATAAAGGAGGGAGGGAGGGAGGAAACTAGGGGAAAAGAGAGAGAGACAAAGAGAGAGAGAGAAAGAGAAAGAAAGAGAGATAGAGAAAGAGAGAGAGAAAGAGAGAGAGAATTAGAGTAGAATATGAGTAGCTAAGGAGACAGAAGGTCAAATCTGTCCTAGAAATGGCTTAACTTATAAGCATGTCTTGAATAAGTTTAAATGAGTCAGCAGACATATTTATTTCTTAAATTCAGACTCTAACATTTACTCAGAACCTTGAATTTAAAGCGTCACTGTCACCATGGTGGGGCAGAGGTCATAGACCATCTGTCTATTCTACTTTATTTGAAGGATAATTAGTCTTTTGTTTTGGGCCTAAACAGATAAAATCTTTCTAAAATAAAAGTTTTTGAAAAAGGATAACTTGTTTTTAAAATATCCATTGCCAACTGTTGCTTTTTTAAAAAGTGAGTTTTTAATATTTGTATTTGGCTCTTTTTCAGTCTTGGCACTCATGACCATTCCACATGATGACTGCCATTTATAAGGCTGAAAATCAAAACATATGGATTTCCTTTCCTGCAATAGCACTAATAATGCCTTGCCTTGTTCATGGTCAATAACCAGACATCTTCCATTCTTTTTCTTACCCTGCAGAATTTTCTTTCCCGATACTACTATAATTTTCCCCATCTCAGCCTTGCAAGGCCTTTATTTTATGAGAGCTTGGAGTCTCCAAGCAGCTATCACCCATCTGAAATAGTCTGCCCTTTTGTCCTCAGCAGAAGATCACCAACCCCTTTTCAGACAAGTATTATTACAGCCATTTTCTAAAACCCAAGACGCTGAGAGGACTTGGCAGTGAGCTCTTCAGGGGAGGCTAGTGTGGCTGTGGTAGCATCAGGCTGGTTCCCAGCTCTCTTACTCCAAAGAGACTCAGCCCCCTTCCATTTTCCAACTGCTCATTCAGAAAAGTTCAGACTGCCTCCTCCACTCAAAAATCCCTCCTTGCTCTTCAGCCTGCCCGATGCCTGACCTTGGCAGTGTCACCACTGAGGAGATCAAAAGAAAGTACTCCATTCTAGTATCTCAATCAGGGATATGAGCAATTAAAATATGAATTAATCTAAGTAAGATGAAAATGCAGATGGAAAATAAGAGCCATTGGGTTCACCTTGAACCTGTGCTCAGTGCAGCTTGGTTCCTGTGATTAAAGAAATTTTCTTTCCATTAAAAATCTTGCTCTTCTCCTGTTAAAAACACTATGTCAACGAGAATCTCTCAGTGGTTCCAGTAACGAGTGACCTTTTTATCAGTTAAGTCCTGTTATTAATGGCAGGGTGTGGGTGGGGACCCAATGGGAAAAGGGGCTTTTCCATCATGGTGGGCCCGGTGAGGAGGAAGGCGGACATTTAACCTTTGTTGCATGGGCTCTGAGATATTTTAAATAATAAAGGACAGCAGGCTATAGTGGAAGTACTTCCTGACTATGGACTTAAAAGAACTGGGTTAAAATCTCAACTGATATTTGCTCTTAATTGTCACTATGGGCAAATCATTTAACTTCCTTGTGTGTCAAATAAGGAGGTAAGATTAGATTGACTCCCTTCTGGGGGGTTAGGAGAGATTTCTCTCTCTTAAAACAGTTACTGAAGGTATTATACCATCAATGACTTCTTTCTTACAAATTTCAAGTTTTTATTACATATTAAATGGTAGTTGAGGTTGCCCTTTGCCTTCCTGGTACCATGAAAAAAGCCAGAGCCTTCCATAGAATCCCAGCTCAATCCCTCACTAATAGTGCACCCTTAGATAAGATCCCTCAATTTTAGGAGCCTCAGTTTCTTCACCTTCAAAACAATGAAAAATAATTTTGGGGGGATGGGAATGATCTGGATCTGTTTGTTTATCGCTACAGGGAACTGTCAAGGAGGATCAATCCTTGCTCTACAATGAGATCTGTTTAGAGATCAGCCTTGGGATCCAGAGGTGTCCAAAGTCACACAGTCGATACAAGTCAGCGGCAGAACATGAATCCAGATCTTAATGATAGCAAAACCAGCTTTCTGTATATTATGTCAAAAAAAAGTCATTTCTGGTTGGGAGAATCCTAGTAACTAGAAAGATCAGGATGGGGTAACAGATGGTTCTTAAATTACAAATGAAAACCAAGTTAGCAATTCTTCTGGGGTGGCTACGTGGTAGAAACCAGATTGGAGCTCATGAAGACAAGTCTTTCTGACTACTCCAGACCCAGCATGCTCTTCACTGTACCACCCAGCTGCCCAGATATTTAGATAGATAGCAATATATATGCATTTATGCATATATCACATGCATATATGCATACATGTTATTTCATATATAACATTATATATACACATACATACACATAGTGTATATATGCATATATGTATTTTATATTATTTTATCATATTATTGTATATCAATAATTAGTTTATTATATTTATTTACATTTTATTATGACATAATTATATTTCAATAATATCAATACATTAAGATTATTATATATAAATATATCAATAACATTAATATTAGTAATAGCATATAATGTAATGTTTATATCAATATTGCATTTAATTTTCATTTAATATTGGTAGAGAATTTTACATATAGTATCTCATTTTATATTCACCATAACTGTGTAAGAAAATTGAGGCAGTTAAGGGATATTCCTAGAACCATAAAGCTAAATAAATTTATGAGATTGGATTTGAACTCAGGTTTTCCTGACACCAAGGCTGTCACGCTAGTCACCTAGAGATCTTAAGAGCACTGAATTTAGAATCAGTCTTATTATTTAGTGTTACTTCTTTTTTCTCTTGCTACATGGGTGATATGGAGTAAATCATTTAATCTTCCTGGGCCTCAGTTTCCCCATAGGTAATATAAAGATTAGATGAACTGATCTCTAAGGTCCTACCCAGCTCTTCCAAGATACTAGGAGAAAAAAAAAAAAGATGAAATAGAAAGCTTTTAAGTGTAACCTAATTGAGTATTGCATTTTCTTCTGCTCTTGGGAAGTGGTATATTGCATAAATGCCTACAGGTAATAAGTGCTTCATCTTTTATAGGTGGGAAGATTTGGGGGTCTTTAAGACACACTCTTCACCTCCAGTCCTCATTCTCAATCCATGCACTATTCACTTACACATTATAGAAGAAGAGAAAAGAGAATCCCAGACTCAGAACTTTATAACGAAAGGAACCTTAGGAATCAACGATTCCCAGCTTTGTTCTCAATACAGCAATCACTCCAGCGTAGTTGGTAGGTGCTCATTCACCTGCTGTTTTCAAATACAATCTCAGGGACAGGAGGCTCACTATCTCCTGAGGTGACCATTCCAAAATGTTCAGCCTTTACTGTTAAGTAGTTCTTCCTCATATCAAACTTCAATCTGTCTCTTTGTAATTCAGGATCATGGGATTTAGGAATTTGAGACATCATCTCATCCAATCCCTATGTTTCACAGAGAAGGAAACCAAGACTCGTTGAGAGGAAGTGACTTGACTAAACTGAGGTCCCCAGATTTAGTTTTCTTTCTATGCTACCCCTGTCCAGTGTCCTGATATTTACTCTCTAAATTTACACAAAATAATTTGAATCCCATTTCCCTGGAAACCTGTTGGATATCTTAAACCTTAAGTATTCTGTTCTCTCAATTAAATATCCCCAATTCTCTTAAGTGCTCCCATTATGGTATCATCTCATGTCCCTTCATTGTCTCCATCACCCTCATTGGAATGCTCTAGATGATCCTTGTTCCTTCTAAAATCAAGAGCCTAGATGTGATCTCATATGGTCCAACCCTTTTGTTTTAGAGTGTAGGAAACTGAAAACTGGAGGATTGAGTTGGCAGAGGATATAGAGATTATAATGAGACATCTGTGGTTGAAAATGAATGTGAACCTACTTGTGCAAAAAAGTTAGTGGCAGCCCTTTTTGTAGTGGCAAGAAACTGCAAACCGAGTGGATGCCCATCAAATGGGGAATGGTTGAATGAGTTATGGTACATGAATGTAATGGAATATTATTGTTCTGAAAGAAATGATCAGCAAGATGTTTTCAGAGAGGCCTGGAGAGATTTACATGAACTGATGAGATGATTGATACCAATTCCAATGATCTTGTGATGAAGAGAGCCATCTACACACAGAGAGAGGTTTGTAGGAACCGAGTCTGGATCATAACATAACATTCTCACTCTTTTTGTGATTGTTTGCTTGCTTTTTATTTTCTTTCTCATTTTTTCCTTCTTGATTTGATTTTTCTTGTGCAGCAATATAATTATATAAATACGTATGCATATATTGGGTTTAACATATATTTTATCATGTTTAACATAGATCACTTCCCATTTGGAGAGGGGGTGGAGGAAAGGGGAGGTAAAATGGAGCACAAGGTTTAGCAAGGACTAATGCTAAAAAATTATCCATGCATATATTTTGAAATATAAAGCTTTAATAAAAATATTTTCAATGAAAAAAAAATGACTTCCAAGATTCCCTCCAGTGTTAGGATTCTTTGTGATTTATAAGAAATAATAATAATGACTTTTTCATTCCATGATCCTGAACTGAACTTTCTAACATAGTAGTTGCTGTTGTTGCTCTCCTCCTACTACAAATAAGCACTGTCCTTCACACCAGACTGGCCCTATCCAAGCAATTCACAGCAATAGCAGGGAGAAAGCAATGCTAAAGTCCTAATCTTCTGATTCCCTTCCAAGAATATATGTTGCGTCCAGGTCTTTGGCAGCAGGGGGATCCTCTTTCTTCTCCACAAAGTATGATTTTGAAGAATTGTCTCTTTAGAAACTTGTTGTTGGGATATTTAAACTTGGGAACTTTCAGATGTGGGATTATCCAGAAAGCAATTCCCAAAGTTTGTGATTCCCAGATTGCTGACTTGACTCTATACTTTTCTGTACAAGATTTTAGGGTTTAGGGACATTTTCATGAACTTGATCAACATCAGGACTAAAAAAGGGTTACAGATGCTGGCTAATCCAAGTTCCTCATAGCATACAGAAGCCCAATACCTTGCTAGGCCCGGGCACTGGGACTCTCCCAATGCAATACATCCTCTGAGCTTGCTCTTTATTACAAGTTATCCCTCTTTGTTAACAACCTATTACTCTTCTTCACAACTCCAGAGCCACATTCTGATGGAGAATATTTATAAAGGTTTTAGCATATCACCTGGCACCTAGGAGGTGCTTAATAAATGCCTTCTCCCCAAGGGATGCACCATTTGTCCACAAGAACTTATTGGGCCCAGCCTCCTGAGTACCATATCTTTGGGCATGGTTCTGAACCCATTTTAGAATCCTTGGGTGCTGGAGGAAAAGGAATTAGAGCAGTCTCAAAGAAAATTTCACCTAAATGCGGTTTATGATTTCATATTTATTGTAAATTTGAAAAACAGGTGGAGGTTCATCTCCCTACCAGGGAGCAGAGCCCACGTGGAAAACTGGGTAGCCAGATAGTCCTTGGTGCTGCCATGTCTCTTGCAAAGGAGTCTTTTTAAAATCCATTTCTTGTCTGATCTCCTCACACTAGCATGTCCTGGTCTCTCTATTCATGTCAGTCAGTGCCTCTTGCCAATTTTTCTTTTTCCCTCTCAAACAGGAGGAGCTCTCAATTAGGCAAGACCCAGCAAACTGCCATCTTCTCATCTCTCTTCTGCAGGCAGCCCAAATTACTTCCCAACATCCTTGCCTTTTACTGCTCTCTCAGGTCACATCAATCGCAAACATCTCTGGCTCGGGCTGCCAGGATGCCAGAGGAAAATTCCCCGAAAGGATAATGAGAATAATTTGCTTTTATGCAGTGCCTTCCCTTCAAAGTTCTCCAAGTACCTTTCAGACAATTAAATGTTATTGTTACAAATGGGGAAACTGAGGGATTGGCAAATTAAGCAATTTCCCCAAAGACATGCAGTCAATCAGTGAAAGCATAAAACCTTGCTGTACTTCTCCACCCACTTTTTAGACTAAAAGGCTGAACACACCCCAGACAAGGGAGAGGAACAGAGCAACACTTACCTTTTATTTCTCTTGGTCCTCCTTTGAGTCCAGCTTCTCCTTTCTCTGAGCAAGAACAGTAACTAAATCAATTTGCAATTCACTACCGAGATCCCTTCCAGCTTCAAATATATTTCCTTCTCATTTCAACCCCCACTCATCTCCATCTCCAACTCCAACATGAAGTACCGATGTCTCCTCTTCCATGGAGCCTTCTTATATTCCACCAGATAATGGTGTTGACCATCTCCTCACATCTTCCTACTGCATTTTACTTAGATTCCTCTTTGCCACTTCATCCCCACCCATCACTTTCTACTTTTCTCCAAATATACTAACTAAACTATAGATGATACTCTCTCAACCCTCTTATCCAATTGAATTCAAGTTTGAGGGAAAGGAAAACACTAGGCCATCTCTTTAGTCATTATGTCCTCACACCTTATCAATGAGCTATGTACATAACAAATACCCAATATGTGGTTGGTAAATTGAACTAAATTTACTGAGACCAGGAAGGATAATTAAATATTTTGAATTAAAAGAAGGGAACCTCACATTCATTTTCCAATTCTTGCTGGTATATAAAAAGAGATTATGTCCTGGCATAGTGATTAGAGAGCTGGCATCAAAGCCAAGAACACTTAGGTTCAGGGATTGCCTCTGATATATATTAACTATGAGACTCTGGGCAAATCACTGAAAAGTTTCAGGGAAGGTGTTGACCTGCACTGGTAAAGGAAGTTTCTTCATCTGGGAGGTCTCTGTGCCAAGAAAATCACAGATCCAGAATCTTTTTTTTTTAATCTCTAATGATATCTATTTATATAGATATAAGATATAGATAATATAACATAGATATGTATATAATATGTATTGATAATATTATCTCTCTCTCTCTCTCTCTCTCTCTCTCTATATATATATATATATATATATATATAAGATATAGATAGAAGAGGTAATTAAACCAATGATATGAATCACAAAATGCTGGAAAGTACAATTTGCCCCTAGGGCAAGTCCATTATAGACAATAGATTTGATAAATGTTGCATATAAACACTGGCACTGACATTTTAGGATATAATAGTTATTATAGATCTTTGGAGCTAGTTATTTAAAAGGAGGGATTCACTGTTTCATTTCCAGTTTTTCAGCTGCTGGGCCTTTGGATTATTGTAGGCAGGATGTGACTATACCCTGCAGTTCCAATGAGCCTGTGAGAACCAGCCCAATGCCATTCCTTCCAGCCTCTCCGATTCCTCAGGCAGCACTGAGAATGAGCCCCACAAGGCCTCTTCTCTCTTCATCTGCAGTCATCTTGTTGGGGGTCACACGTAAGTATCCATCTCATTAGGCACTGACCCCTACTGGAGCAATCAACATAAAGCACCATGAGTTCTTCCCAGTTCATTGGATGCATAGAGGATTTAAGGCAGGATGAAATGAACAGGAAAGATGGTCTGGTCTGGTTTAATTGCTTCTCAGGTGGCCTCTCATTTACCAGCTCTGCTTTGAGAAAGAACCAGAACTAGCCTAGCGAAACAAACATAAAAGACCCAAAGTACTTGGGGGAATTCAGTTTGATTCAGCAGCTCCCAGGGAGATAGAAGTAGCCAGATTGAAAGGGAGATATTGCTCGAGTCTGGTTAGGCCACTAACTGCGTGTTTCTTTGCCATACAGAAGCAAGATCTCAAATTTCTCTTGGGGTAGATTTAATGGGCAGATAACTTTGTCCACATTCTCTTAACTTGGGATACATTGAATTATGGCTTTGCCTCCATGGCACAAAGTATTAAAATGAATGACAATTAGAAGTTGGCGGTTTTTCCTATCAGCGCACATTTTGAGGAAATAAAAAAGAGGGATGTTGACAACAACTATTTAGCATATCAACCCAAACTTATATCCAAACTCTTCTTTCGATTCCCATGAGATCTTCAATAAATTAAAGAATTGCTATCCAAAGACCAAATTTTATAAGGCGTGTTTAACTTAATGTTTCCAGATAGCCATTTGTACAATAAAGACTGAGAACATTAGCATCTTGCTAAGGCTAAGCTAAAAGAAAGTTTCTGGTTTCAATGGTTTCTGTTCACTGCCCTTTGACCATATGATTATAATCTTTAATTTTCACTAAAGCTTATTTCAATCAATCCATCAGAAATCATTTAATAAGTGTTCACTATGTGCCATGCACTTCTAAGGGCTGAACGGAACTCCAGAGAATGGCAAATAATGCAACCTGCCCTCGCAGAGTTTCCATTCTAATAGAGAAAGACACAAAAGATACATATGTTTGAATATATGGAAGGTAACTTCATGTATACATTCTATCTTGATTTTCCCAGGTTTCCTTAGTCATGAAATTACTTTTCACGATCTAGTATATACTATAAATGCATTTATCTGTATGACTGTTATATTGCTTCCCTCTCCCAAATTCCCTGTTAAAAAATAAAATAAGTTTAGGTTTTACGAGGACTAGGATTGATTCGTTCTTGTGCAACATCTCTAGCGTCTTAAACATAGTAGGTACTTAATTAATGTTCATTAAATTGATTAGAATGAAACTATCTCGATTTATTACTTACATGATATCAAAATGCCTGACAAATTTATCTTTAAAAAAAAGCGAAGCTGTTTTTAGAAGGACATTATTATCTAGACAAAATAACAAGCATAATGGATTGATTTTTCTCCACATTTCAATCTCTTGAACTTATAATAGTTACTATATTCTATGAAAAGGAATCGCTCAAACACATATATACACACACATGCGCACACAAACATATATACATATATATGTCATACATATTATATGGAACATATATCTAAGATTAGAGACTGGATCTGTGATTTTACTATTATAGGAATTCCCAGATGATGATAGGGACTCTCCCCAATGCAGATCAGAACCTA
Organism: Sarcophilus harrisii; assembly: GCF_902635505.1. Taxonomy (NCBI): domain Eukaryota; kingdom Metazoa; phylum Chordata; class Mammalia; order Dasyuromorphia; family Dasyuridae; genus Sarcophilus; species Sarcophilus harrisii. The sequence goes on along the minus strand of NC_045429.1, from coordinate 445,671,406 downwards.
TTTGGCCACTTACTTTCATAGAAAGTTACATAAAACACTTGAGTATTTGAATGATTTGTCCAGGTTCATACTGTGTGTCAAAAGTGGGATTTAAAGCAGATCTGACTAAATCTGAATTTATTGTTCTATCTCCAACATCATGCTATAGTCCAATGTGTTCCATTCAAATTCTTGCCAACATCCTCTCCTGCTCAGCCACTAGACCTTCCCTGCTCACAAAATTCCCTTGTTTTTTATTTGTATATATCATATATACCTATATATTTACATGTGATTGACTTGCTTTTTACCCTTTAGAATAGTAAGCTTAGAAGAGTAAGCTCCACAAAACAAAGACCTTGCTTTGGACTTTATGTCTACTGAGTTTAACACTGAGCCAGACAGCAAAGGAGATACCTCACAGTCAGTGGAGGAACTCTGGGTAAGGTATAAGACCCTTCAGCCCAGAGGGAACCTGCTAACAATGTCTGGTTCAGCTCCCCACTTCCCTAAGGGCTCTCAGCCTTCCTGAGAAGTCAGGGGGCAATGACAACCTGTGCTAAGATTGAAGCAGAGTGATAGCAGGTGGTAAACTATGTACAATAAATAGCAAGTTGTTTATGTGATCCCACGTGCTCAGTGTTGTTTTTGTTATATTATAAAAAGGGGAAAGTCCTTGAAATAAATGGACTCCATTTTTCCACCATCCTTGGGAGTCCCACCTCATCACTTCTCCACTAGGAAGGTATATTTTAATCACCCCAGCATAGGGGCTCTAGAAAGCAGGACACAACACTCATTAAATCCTGTTTTGATTACAAAAGACTGTTATCCATCTATGTAGTGTGCTTTATAGAGACCCCAAATTGGGGTGCCAAAATATACCATCCGGACTAGCTCTCTGGAGGATCTTGGGACCAGTCTTGGTCTCAGTGGAGTGAAGGAGGCAGGAGACTCAGGAGGATGGTCAAAGATGGAGTGTCTATTTCCAGTCCTCTCAGCCCTTAAAACCTCTACACCCCTGCACAATGATCCCATAAGACGTTAACAATAGAAGAACAATAGGATGGTAACTTTGTCATTTCTATGTGGATTTAAAAATGAGCTATAATGATAACTAGACCTCTTTATATCAGTATTCCAGATGCGTATGAGATTCTTTCCAACTCTAGATATGAGTTGGTAGATTGTGAAGCTTGTTAAAATTTGTTGTTGTTCAGTCATTTCAGTCATGTCCAATTCTTTGTTAACCCTATTTGGGGTTTTCTTGGCAGAGATACTGGAGTAGTTTGCCATTTCCTTCTCCAGTTCATTTTACAGATGAAGAAACTGAGTCAAAATAGGATTAAGTGACTTGCCTAGAATCATATAGTTAGTGTGTTTCTAAGGTCAGAATTGAACTCGGGAAGATGAGCCTTTTTGACTGCCCCACTTGTTAAAATAGTTAGCATTTATAACAATCCCATCAGGTGCTAGACCTTGTGCAAAGTGCAAAGTACAAAGTGCTTCACAAATACCACCTCTTGTAACAATCCTGGGAGGCAGACATTTTTATTATCTCCACTTTATTATTAAGGAAATTGAGACAAATAGAGGTTTGACTTAGCCAATGTTGCATAGCTAATAATTGAGAATGAATTTGAACTCAGTTCTTCCTGACTCCAAGCCTAGTACTTTACCCAAAGTGTTACCAAATTCACTGAGGGCAGATACTGTGTCTTGCTAAGACTTCTTCTCCCCTCAAATGCTCAGCACAGTGTTCTTTACATAATAGTTCCTTAATAAATGCTTGTTAAGTTGGGCTGAGCCGTACTATGCTGTAATCTATTGTGCAGTATCTTATTGTGTGCTACAGTATCGTGGTGGGTTATACTGTGCCATGTAGTATGATGCTGTATTCTATTGCATTGTATTCATTGATATCAGAGGAAGGCACATGGAGAGCCCTCATGATACACTTGTATCCAGGAAATATGAAAGGAACAAGAGGAATATCTCCAGCATCCTGGGTGGGCCCTTTATAGAGGATTTATGGAACGATATTCACAAGGATCATACAGCTTGCAAAGCCATGGATGGCTTGCCATCTACATGGAGAGGGGGAGGATTCACACTGATGAAGCTTGAGATCTAATGGAAAGATGAAACGGCATCTCAGAGACAAAGCCTTGCCTGCAGTCCCCCTCCCTACTCTCATTCCTCAGTGGTAGCTATTTCCATAGCAACTGTGACTTGGGGAAAATGTGGGCTTCAATTTAACTGTCCCAGGAAGACCATAAGCATGGGCTATCAATTCCAGATGGGAAGAATGAGCCCAGAAACCAAACCACAAAAACTTACCAGTGTTGGGAGAGTCCTGTGCAAAACCCATAGTCTCCCACAAGCAACAGATCCAGAAGCCTCCTCAGCATGTGGCCAAAATCTATTCCTTAATGCTGTCTATGTTTTCTGATATTTGCACCTTTCTAACCTGGTTATTTAGACTTCCCCCCTGAAAGACAGGCAAATATTGATCATCCAAATAAATGGAGGGGAACAGAGCTATAAATGAGGCATCATGGTAATGTGGAAAGATTCTAGAGATATGAATTCAAGTTTTACCTTGGCAACTTACTACATAGGTGATCTTAGACAAGTTTTAACTTCTCTGTGCCCCAGTTTCCTCTGAAAAATGAGAAGTTTTTTTTGTTATTGTAGACTAAAGCTTTTTATTTTCAAAACATATGGATGGATAATTTTTCAACATTGACTCTTGCATAACCTTTTGTTTATTCCAAATTTTCCCTTCCTTTTCCCCATCCCTTCCCCTAGATGATAAGTAATTCAATATATATTATATATGTTAAATATGTTAAATCCAACATATGTAAACATATTTATACAATTGTCTTGCTACATGAGAAAAATCATATCAAAAAAGAAAGAAAATGAGTTATGTTGTGATCCACACTCAGTTCCCACAATCCTCTCTCTGGGTGTAGATGGCTTTCTGCATCACAAGATCATTAGAACTAGCCTCAATCATCTCATTGTTGGAAAGAGTCATGTCCATCAGAATTGATCATTGTATAATACTGATATTGCCATGTAAAATGATCTCCTGGTTCTTCTCATTTCACTCAGCATCAGTTCATGTCAGTCTCTCCAGGGATCTCTGAAATCATCCTGCTGATCGTTTCTTATAGAACAATAATATTTCATAACATTCTTATACCATTACTTATTTGGCCATTCTCCAACTGATGGGCATCCACTCACTTTCCAGTTTCTTGCCACTACAAAAAGGGTTGCCACAAACAAAAAATGAGAAATTTTGAACAGACACAGCCTCAAAGGCCCCTTTCCAGCTCTTTGTTGATGATCTAAAAATGAATAATTTGAATTTTCTTTGGCAATAGCAGTTGAATATAGAGGGGTTACACCAATCCCTTTCATTGTGGCACTGCATTGGATAGTCAGATGACCTGGTTCAAACTGGCTTTGCCATTTACTAGCTATTTGACCCTGAGTACTCATGACCGTCCTGGTCCTCAGTTTCCTACTGAGCTGCCAAGATAAAACTATATCTCAATCAAAATGTCTTCCCTTCTGTTCTTCCCACATGTCCCTCATTTCTGGAATGCTCTTGCTCCTCATTTTTGACTCTTGGTTCCTTCTAGACTCAGCTCCAATTCTTTCTTTCCTTTTATTTCTAATGATTAGTGCTTTCTTTTTCATTAAATTTTCTTGTATTTCCTCACATATGTACAAAATTAAAATGTGGATGGACTCGATTAATTTGTCAACCAGAGAGTATTTATTAAGTGGCTACACACCTGATATGCTAGACAGCCAGTATGGCAAGGACATAAAGATAGAAAAAAAAAGAATCTGCTTCAAGGACTTATGTTATTATAATAATTAACAACAACAGCATCTAACACTATATAGTGTTTTTAGATTTACAAAGCACTTTCCAAATAGTTTTTTCATCTGATCCTCATAAAAAGCTTAGGAGGTAGATATTATTATAATACCTATATTACTGTTGAAGAAAAAGGCATTAAGACATTGACCCATGTTGAAGAATAGTCCAGTGTTTTGAAAAATAAAAAGCTTTAATAATAAAAAAAGTCCTCAAAACACCCATAGTAGAAAAGGGGAAAAAAGGTTCAGAAAAACAAGAATGATGATGACTATGCTCCTTTGCAGTAATAAAGTGAATATTCACAGTTTCTTTCCAGGAGGAGAATAATGATCAATGAGTAATTGAATCTCTAGGTACTTAAAGAATCATTTCTTTCAGATTGAATGTTCTTTCATCATATGTTTGAATATTTGTAGTTGTGTTGAAAATAAAATAAAATAAAACTAAATAATTTAAATAATATTACAAAAAAGACATTGATTGGCCAAGAATATTTTCTTGAGGGCACACAACATATGCACATATCATAAATACAAAATAATTGGCGGACAGAGCAAATAGCTGTGGGAATTGGGAAAGGAATCAGGTGGCCCTCAAACTGAGCTCTGAAGAGAATGAAGGATGCTAAAACATGAAGGTGATTAAAGAGTACATGTCAAGCATGGGAGACACAGGCAGGAGGTGAAATTTTGTGTATGAGACACAGCAAGTGGGCCAATTTGGCAAGAGTGGAGATTGCATGAAAGGGAGTAATATATAATAAACCTGGAAAAATAGGCTGGAGCAGACTGTGAAAGATTTTAAAAACCAAAATTGGTGTTTTCTTTTAGAGTCGAGTCCACCACAGAAGCATTTTGAGCAAAGGAGTGACATTGTCAGGTGAGCTCTCATCTGTGGATCCTGTGTTGCTCATGTCCAGCTGATATGATAACATGGCATTAAGCCTACACCACCTCCCAAGATTGTCTCTACTTGACTAAAGCACAAAGTTTGACAAGATAGAAAACTTCAAGTAATTTGGTAGGATGTCAACTCCTTTTAGGACAGAAATTAAAATTCATCGTAGAATTTCCTGAAGCACCGACTTTTAGAAACCTTGATTATGACCATTCTTGACCAATATAGCTGTTCATCCAATCAATTTCACCCACCCATACATGCACATTAAGTCATCCTTTGGGATGAAGCCATGATAGGACTTGTAGCACCTTCCCAGTCAGATAAAGATATACCCAAACTTGATGAGATAACAATCCTATCACTAATCTCATCCCCAACCCATTTCTTGTGTCTTTTTCCTGTGCTGTAATCACTTCTAACCCCAGAGATTGAGCTGCCAAGATAAAACTATATCTCAATCAAAATATCTTCCCTTCTGTTCTTCCCACATGTCCCTCATTTCTGGAATGCTCTTGCTCCTCATTTTTGACTCTTGGTTCCTTCTAGACTCAGCTCCAATTCTTTCTTTCCTTTTATTTCTAATGATTAGTGCTTCCTTCTGCATTAAATTTTCTTGTATTTCCTCACATATGTACAAGCTGTACCCCCCCTCCAGTAGAAAGAAAGCTCCTTGAGAGAAAATAGTGTTTTTTCACATGTGTTTGTTGAAAGAATACAAGAATGAAAGAATAAATAAATAAAAGTCTTAGGATATGGAAGTTCCATCTGTGGAGGATTAAGTGGACGCCATTTATTTTACTGCATCAATCAAAATTTGTTAAAAAGCAAGTAGTCCAGAAGTGTTGACTAATCAGGTCATCCTGACAGCCCTTGATGTACTTGGTTATTATGAACAGTATAGCATAGGCTCAAGTCCCAACACTGGTACATCCTGGCCATGTGACTGTGGGCAAGCCACTTAAGCTCTTAGTTCTCTAGGCAACTCTCTAAGATGGCAAATTGTGCATCAGGTGTTAATTTATGTTTGATCAAGAGAATGCCATCACCTAATTGGTCCCTATAGTAGTGAAATTACTGGTCCAGTTTTTAATCCCCATAATAAAGTAAAAATGGTCAGGGATTTAGATTGGAGTTCTGGCTCTTTCACTTGTAGGTTATGGGACAAGTTGTTAAATTAAATTTGTCCAATTTTCTTCGTTTGTAATATGAGAAGATTGGATTGGATCAAATAACCTTGAAAGGCTCTTCCAACTTCAGAAATAATGATCCCATGATCTTCTGTCCTCCTTATTCCACAACAGGAACTCAGAAACTAAGACTTTATAGATCCATAAGAGAGAAATCATAATGTAACAATAATATTAAAGCTCCCATTCTGTCACACTTAAAAGTTTATTGCAAACTTTACCAACAACAATCTTTTGAGACGTTATTATGCAAATATTACTCATTCTAATTTTACACAGAAGGAAGCCAAGGCTCAGGGAAGTTAAGAAATTTGCTAAAGATAGGACAGTTAGGAAATATCAGAGGCAAAACTGGAACTTCATCCAATTCTTTCTCCCAACAACTAGCACCTTCATTTCCATTACCTTGAATGTCAGTGATATTCCCTCATGGAGCCTATATAATTGGGAGATCAACCTAATTTCAATTGCACTTAGGTGTTACTTGAACCAAAGAATGCCTAACTATAGTAGGTTTTGAAAAAGTAATTAAAAGCAGGGCTCATACAGCTCTTCCCATCTTCTACCTCCCCCCAATAATCCTCGGTTTTCTTTTCTTTAAAAAGAAAAGTTTAAAAAATACTATGACTGCCACAATTCAGGAGCCCTGAATATCATTTCAGTCTAGAATTAGTTATCATTCACTATTGGACCAGAATGATTAGGGCTTCTCTTGATGAAATCCTCATCAAGAATCCTACATAGTAGAGAAATATACTTGGAACCATTCTTCAGAGCCCCATCTAACACAAACTTTTTGTCAAATTGGAGTGTGAGAAAAAGGAAAGAGTTCTCAAATCTTGCATGATAAGATGGTAGGAAGTTAATTTCCTCTTCCAAGTCTCAGTGGAGGCTCTGAAGAATGGAGGCTCTGTGAACCATGTAGAATTCTTAGAGTAGTTGAGGATTTCATCAAGAGAAACCCTAATCATACTGGTCTAACAGTGAATAATAACTAATTCTAGACTGAGATGATATCCAGGACTCCTAAAGATCTTGTGGCAGACAAGACAATGATCTTGAAAGATTATTGTCCACACTGACCAGCACAATCTAAAGATTATTCAGGAAACCTGGCAACTCAATAATGGCTAGGTCTATTGAATATTGTTTTTCAATAGGTTCCAAAGGTCTTAAGTCTTAGGGTTATCAATTTAAGTGACAAAAGGCACCTCAGAAAGTATCTAATCTGATTTACCTGTATTACAGATGACAAAACTAGGATACAGAGATGGGACATGATTTGGTCAAAATCATATAGGGAGTAAGTGGTAGGGCCAAGATATGAACCCAGATCTAACAATTCCCAATCCAGCCCTCTGCCCGCTGCATTGTACCTACTCAACTTCACTGTCTGCAAGAGGTACATTATCATGGCACTGGAGAAAAAGCACCATTTTTGAAATCGGGAAAGCTGGGTTAGATTCCTAATCCTGGCATTTATCAGTTATCATTTTATTTGCCTCAGTTTCCTCAGACTTAAAATAGGGATGATAATACTTTCATGACCCAAAGACTCTGGGAGGAAAGTTCTTTCCAAGTCATGAAGTCCTGAATAAATATCAGCTGAATGGGAGCAAACCGCAGGAAGATGTCAGAACACTGTGGATAATTTTGATAAACTTGAAAATAAGATCTAACAATGAGGAGCAAAATAGGCTAAAACAGGATTCTGTCTATTGTATTAAAATAAATGTGCAGGATTCCCTCCTGAGATAAAAGTGAGAGCTGGCTCTGTCCCCGAAGCAAGAGTCAACCAATGCAAGAGAGGAAACAGAGCCCATTAATACACAACCTACCTAGTGACCTCTTCAAAGACAATAAAAATGACTTCATTCCCTTTTTGTCTCCCAAGAACCACACAAAATCCTTTGGTTTTATTTGGAGAGTTGGCCAGGAAATGCTTTAAATACTAGTTGAAAGGAATTAAATAAAAGCATCCAGTGGAATGATTTTAATTAGAACTTAGAGAGTCTGGCAAGTAATTAGTAGATCGAAGAATGACACCTCTAACATATATTCCTCCTGGCTGAGCCTTATGGATCTGAATGAAAATTCAACTTGGATTCATCAAAATGAGAGAGAGAGAGAGAGAGAGAGAGAGAGAGAGAGAGAGAGAGAGAGAGAGAAGAAGGCAGAAGAGGGAGGGAGGGAGGGAAGGAGGGAGGAGAAAAAGGAGGAGGAGAGAGTTCGATAGTGAGAGTGAAAGAGAGCAAAAGCAAGAGAGACAGAAACAGAGATACAGAGATAGAGACATAGAGATAGAGAGATAGGCATAGAAAGACAGAGACACAGAGAGAAACACACAGAGACAGATGGAGAAAGATAGAGAGACAGACACAAAGATAGAGACACACAGTGTGTGTATGTGTGTGTATATATGTGTGTGTGTGTGTGTGACAGAGAGAGAGAAAGACAGAGATTTTTTTTGCAAAGGAAGGAAAAAAAGGGAAAAGGGAAAAAAGGAAGAAAAAAAAGAAAGAAGGGAAAAAAAGGCTAAAAAAAAGGGGGAAAAAAAAAAATAAAAAGAAAAAAATAGGAAAAAGAAGGAAAGGGAAAGAAAAAGAAAATTAAAAATAAAAAAGGAAAAAAAGGAAAAAGGAAAAAGAAAAAAAAAAGGCAGGTTTGGAAAAGGGGAAGAAAAGGGAAAAAGGAAAAGGAAAGGAAAAGGGGAAGGGAGGAAAAAGGAGTATATTCCAACCTACTTCCTTTCTTCCCAGACTATTTTTTTCCCCTTTTTGTTCCCAACTAACATTTCCTTTTGGTTATTTTTTTTAGAAATTTTTTCATTTGGGTTTTTTTTTTCCATAATTTAAAGTGGTCTAAAAATTCGTTTAAATTTGATATTTAAAAATAATTTTCTTTTAACCCTTTTATGATGGGAAAAAAATGTATTAAAATGAAGGAAGAAAGGAAGAGAGAGAAAGAAAACCCAAGAAAAAAAAAAAAAACCCCTATTTTTTTTAAAATTTGGAAAAACCCCAAAAGGTTTTAAAAATTTTCCAAAAGGGGCCCAAAAATAAAAAACCCCAGGGGGGACCAGGGGTGAAAGTAAGGTTGGGTGTCGGGGAAAATAATGAGCAAGAAAAAAAGGAAAAAAAGGGGAAGCCCCCCGGGGGCCCAAAAAAGGTAAGAAATTAAAAGGAAAAAAAGAAGGGTTTTTTTTGAGTGAAGGGGGGAGGAGGCCAAGAAAGACACTTTAAAAGGAAAAGTGGGAAGAGAAAAAGAAAAGGGAAGGAGAAAAAAAAAAAATCCTTCTTTTCCTTCTTCTTTCCTTCTTCCCCTTTTTTTCCCCTTCTTTTCTTCTTTTCTTCCCTTTTCTTTTTCTTCTTTTTTCCCTATTTTCTTTTCTTCTTTTTTTCCTTCCTCCCCTTTCCCTTTTGTTTTCCCCTTTCCTTTTTTCTTTTTCCCTTTTTTTCCCCTTTTCCTTTTTTTTTCTTTTCTTCTTTTTTTTCTTTTCCTCTTTTTTTTTTTTCCCTTTTTCCCTTTTTTTTTTTTTTCTTCTTTTCCTTTTTCCCTTTCCCCCTTCCTCCTTCCCTTTCTTGTTTTTTCCCTTTTTTTCCTTTTTTCCTTCTTCCCCCCCCTTTCTTTCCCCTTTTCCCTCTTTTCCTTCCTTTTTTTTTTTTTTCTTTTTTTCTTTTTCCCCCTTTTCCTTTTCTTTTCTTTTCCTTCCTTTTTCCTTTTCCCCTTTTCCTCTTTCTCCCCCTCCTTTTTCCCTCCCTTTTTTCCCTTTTTTTTTTTTTTCCCCTTTCTCCTTCTCTTTTTTTTTTTTTTTTTCTTTTTCTTCTTTTCCCTCCCCTTTTTTCTTCCCCTTTTTTTTTTTTTCTTCTTTCCTTTTTTTTCTTTTATTTTTTTTTTTTTTTTGTTTTTTCGGTTTTTTCATGGGGTTAAAAAACAAGGAAAGTTTCTCAAACATAAAGGGATCTTGGGGGCAAACAGACTTTTTTGAAAGGTGTTATTTAGTGTTTTGCCTGTGGGTTTTTTTTTCCTCAGGGAAAAAAACCTTTTTTGTCTTGTGGTCTTTTTTTTTTTTTCCCCCCCCCAAAAACCAAAGGTAAATGGCTTGGCAAAAGGGGCAAGCGTAAACATTGCAAGGTGGACAAGTTGTGACTCTGGTTTTCCCAAGTTGGGGAGGGGCTCAAAGGGTCCCTTTCCTCCAACCTTTACCCTTAACATGTTCGGAAAATTCCAAACCAAATTTAGATTTGATTAAAGAACTTGCATTTATTTTTGAAGTTTGAGCAAGAAAATGAGGGCCTTCAGCCCAACTCCCTTTTAGAATGAGTTTTTAAGTGATTGGGCATTCAAAATGACAAAAACCGGGAACATTAAAGGACCTCCTTCTTACGGCGGGTTTGGGGGGCCCAAAAAAGGGGTAAAAAAAAAAAAGGGGGGGGGGGAGGGAAGGGGAAAAGGAAAGGTAAGGAAGGTGGAAAGGGAAGGGAAAAGGAAGGGAAATGGGAAAGGGAATGGGGGGGGGGGGGGGGGGGGGGGGGGGAAAAGGGGAAAAAAGGGAAAAAAAAAAAGGGGGAGGGATCAAAAAAAAACACCCCTCCCTCCTCCCCTTTTCCCTCCCTTTTCCCTTCCCCTCCTTTTCCACCCCACCACCCATTCTACCCTAATTGGGGCCCCAGGGAATTAACACTTAACTCCCTATTACCAAATAACCCATCACAAACCCTGTCCTTTTTTCCAACACTCATTATTACTACTTCTCTACTACCTATCCCCCACCACCCCACCCCACCACCACCACCACTACCCATTACTACCTACTACTACTTTAACTTCCTCCAAAATTGGCCTTCAAATCCTTCCATCCTTACCCCAAGAGCCCCTCAGAATGTTGCCGTGAACCCAAACTAAAATTGTCTCTTTTGGCCTAAAACCTTCAGCTTTTCCTTTTTTATCCACGATTTGAACTAGGAGGCTTCGACTAGTCCACCTATTTTATGGATGAGGGAAATTGGGCGGGGGGTCCCCGCCGGTGGATGGATTCGCCCAACCTTCCTTGCCCGCATTTCCAGGGGAAGGAAGGGAGGAAAAAATCTGTTTTTTCCCCGGACATTGTGTTTAAAAGATCTGGAGGGAAAACATTGTGAAACCATGCACTCAACTGCCAATTGCAGCTTAAGCAAGGGATCCCATGATGGACACTCTCCCAAAAGAAGAGCCTTGTCTTTATCTTCTTGGCAGTTCCTACAAAGGGCCTGTCACATCACAGACACTTGGTGAGCATGTGTTATTAAAATTTAAATTAATGCTCTCCTCCACCCCCATTCTCCCAGATAATTGAGAGTTGGATATACAAAGGGGAAGGGAGGCAGTTTGGTAGTATGAAAATACACACACACACAAATACACAGACACACATGGAAGAGGCCTTAAAGGTCACAATCCCAATTACCCATTTTGCAAACAACTGAGAATGAGGAAACTGAGGCTCAATACATTTGCATGACTTGCCCAAGATCACCTAAGGATTGATGTTAAGATGAGGGGGCAATGCCATCAGCAGTGAACATGATTGGATCCAAACCTTTGATGCTTCTGAAACCCTCCCTCCTATCACAATACATAGACCAATATATATATACTGTGAGAAGATTTTTGAGAGAGCCAAGGAAAGACAGGGAATTCTGTGACTCCCTGCAGGTGGGGTCACCGCTCCTGGCAGCCAGGTGGAGACTGCCTTTCCCAGTGCCATTATCTCTGGGCTGTGCCAGGATGGAGATGCCATGAGCATCTAGTGGCATCCCCAGCCCTTCTGCCACAATCATTTCTGGTTGCTAATGGAGGGGTGGGGGCCCGCTTCATCCATTACCTTGTAATTTTCAGCTTGTTCACTGTTGCAATAAAGCCCCTCTGTCTTATAATTCTGCCTGCATTCACAGCTCATCTTCTTGAGAGCTAGAGTGCCTAAGATGCTTTCTGGTGGGGCTTCATTGAGATAAGTTATTGAAGTCAAGCCGAGAGGCAAGCATCCCGCGTACTGCTATTCATCTCAAAATTTATGTTCCTGCTTCCTTTTGAAGGTCTAATGTAATCACAAACAATGGGTGCTGTATACGCTTAAAAATTCATAATTTTCTCCTACAATGGCTGGGAGGGGGGAGAGAGAGTTAGCGGGAGAGCCCAGCACTTGGAGCTCATTAGTGGAAAGAGACTGAGAACAGCTGATTTTCCTTTTGGATGCCATCCCCAAGTGATGGAGATGCTGCATTCATTCTGAGCCACTCAGTAAGGAGGCCCAATCATTTCTAGAGAAGCTCATTAACCCAGCTCAGGAGTCGTGCTGCAGAACGTCTCTCTGCAGGAGAATTTTTTTTTCAAAATCCCATCCTTCTCCCACCTTGACTATTATTTTTAATAACATATCAGAAGATCATATATTAGACTAGAAGATAACTTTCAAATCACAGAAGCATAGATTTAGACCTAGAAGACACCTTAGACTGTGAGCTCCATTGAAAAGAAGTGTTTTATATAAAAACATGCAGAGCAGAGTTAGAAGGTTAGAACCCAGGTCATCTAACTTCCAGTGTTCTCGGTTTAACTGGTATCCTAGTTTAGCCTGCATATTATTATCACGTGAATGTTCCCAAAACCTTTGAACACAGTATCAACCAACTATGCAAGACCCTCCAGTAGATTTCTATTAGATCAAGGGTTAGATTCCTAACTTGCCATTTGCCTTTTGAAATTCACTAGACATTTCCCCCATCAAGCTGAAAGAGATACTAGCAATAATCTCTTTGATTCCTCAATCAGTCAACAAGCATTTATTAAATACTCTTAGTATGCTACACATCTTACTGATAAAAAATATGAAAATAGTTTCTGTTCTCAAGCTTATACACATGTATATATTTTACATGTTATATATTTTACAACTACTGCATTTAAGTATAAAAATTATTCCTGGTTTATATGTATATAAATATAGAAATTTATCTATCAATATATCTATCAATCAATATATATATATTAAATTTATACATATAAATATATACTTGTATCTATATTTACAGGGTACAAAAACAACTTTTATGTATTATATAAAATATTATGCAAGTATGAGACATTATTATTACTATTATTATTATTATCAACATAGTATCTGCATTGGTTCAGCCAAAGTTACCAACAAAAATCTCATGTCCTATTCTCCACCCTGGTCTTAAGGTTTTAAATCTTCCTCTGTTCAAGACCAAATCATTTGGACATCCCTCTAAGTTCTAAATGTTGAGCAAAAGCTATCTTTCAACTTGAGAATGTTGGAAAGAGCATGAACTCTTAGTAAAGAATAGGCAGAAAGATGGCTTTCTGCTTTTGATCATAGAAAACAGTCCATGGAAGGGAACTTACCCAAAAGTGCCTTTTAGCAGCCAAGAGAAAACTGAGTATATGAAGCAAAACTCCCTTTTCTTTGGTCTCCCTTACCAACTTTATTGTGTTGACTCAACGCTAAAACTTCACCGAACTTTGCAAAGTTTGTAATTGAGAAAGTATGCAAGTTTGGACTGTGCCACCTCTTGATTCTTCTGAATAAATGACTTGAGTTCCTTAGTTTTAATGACCTCTAAATTATTTTACATCATGTTTAGGTTTAGTTTTGTAAAATATATAATTTTGAGGTGCCAATTAGTTTTTGTTTTGCATAGTATATTCTAACCTTTCCTTAATTTCATATTAACAAGCAGAAAATTTGTGTTATTCTTACTGATTTTCCATGGGATGTGAAAAAAATTTTTTTCTTTTTCATTTGTATGCCATACTAAAGATTGCCTATGTGATTTTGCTAGTGAATAAAACCTATAGTTTCTTTTTGTTGGTGTTCTGTGGATTCTTTCCATTTGTATTTTCTGAAAAATATATTCAATTTTTCAGTAGCATTTCTTTGATTATTGCATTCATTTCTCCCCACAAATGATCTAAAATCCTTCCATTATCTCTTCATACCTAGCTTTATTATATATATATATATATATATATATATATATATATATGTATGTATATGTATACTTTTATCTTGTAGAGCTTTTATGTATATATGTATTACATATGGTTTTGTGGGGTTATTAAATTCTGTTGCTATATTTTAAAAATTCTGATTCTATTGCTTTTATCATCATTCTTCAGAAAATCTCCTTAAAATTTCTTAGGTTTCTTCTGTCTCTGTATTTTATTTGTTATTATCATTATTATCTTCCTTTACAATTGTTATTTCTGTCCTTAATCCTTTGATTTTATGACTAATTACAAAGTGGTTCAGGGAAGGGTTTCTCAGAATATTGATAGGGAATCTCTAAGAAACTTCATAGTTGGCACTCATCCTACCTTTCTCTCATTCTTTCTGTTAATTGCCCATCTCTGTCTTTAAAACAATTAAAAAGTATTAAAAAGTTCTAAGTAACACAACTCTAGTTTTCTCCTCACCATAAAATTTTCTTCTATAATTACAGCTTTCCCTTACATTCTAGCCTGGTTTCTCTTTTGATTCACAAGTCTCTATGTCCCCCAGAATACTGATAGAAGGTCAGTACTGAGAGTTTGTCACTAAAAAGGGATGAGACAATGAACCTTTAGAACAACTCTGCCATGGCTTGTTAGAGAAAGCAGAGAGAAAACCTGAGAAGGGATAGCCATGAGCATTATCCTGGCAAGATGATCTTCAGTTATTTTTTTCAGTAAAAATTACTTACAGTTTACATTTTTTCTTTTCCTTTCATGATGATTTTTACATCATGAGGTGTAATTTTTTCTTGTTTATTTGAAAAAAGGTTGGTTTATTTCTAGCCATATGAAAAGGTGCTTTAAATCATTATTGATCAGAAAAATGCAAATTAAGACAACTCTGAGCTACCACTACACATCTCTTAAATTGGCTAAGATGACAGGAAAAGATAATGAAGAATATTGGAGGGTGTATGGGGAAACTCGGACACTAATACTGAAGTTGTGAACTGAATCAACCATTCTGGAGAACTATTTGGAACTCTGCCCAAAGGGCTATCAAACTGTGCATACCCTTTGATCCAGCAGTGTCTCTACTGGGTCTGTATCCCAAAGAGATCATAAAGGAGGGAAAGGGACCCACATGTGCAAAAATGTTTGTGGCAGCTCTTTTTATAGCAACGAGAAACTGAACACTGAATGGATGCCCATCAGTTGGAGAATATGAATGTTATGGAATATTATTATTCTATAAGGAATGATCAGCAGGATGATTGCAGAGAGTCTTGGAGAGATTCACTGATGCTAAGTGAAGTGAGTAGAACCAGGAGAACATAGTACATGGCAACAGCAAGATTATATAATGATCTGATGGACTTTGCTCTTTTCAACAATGAGATAATTCAGGTCATTTCCAATGGTCTTCTGATGAAGAGAGCCATCTATTCCCAGAGAGAGGACTTTTCGGGACTGAGTGTGAATCACAATATAATGTTTTCATTCTTTTTGTTCTTATTTGCTTGCATTTTGTTTTTTCCTAATTTTTTTTTGCCTTTTTGATCTGATTTTTCTTGTGCAGCAAGATAATTGTGGAAATATGTATAAAAGAATTGTATTAGATTACTTGCCATCTAGGGGAGGGAGTGGGAGGAAGGGAAGGGAAGGGGGAACAAAAGGTTTTGCAAGGGTGAATGTTGAAAATTATCCATGCATATGCTTTGAAAATCAAAATCTTTAATTAAAAAATAAAAAAGTACAAAAAAGGAAAGAAAAAGGGTTGGTTCTTCCTAGTTTACTTTGTACTCTGACTTTCTTGGGATTCCCAATATTTAGTTCTCTTTGGTGAATAATGCTGCAAATAATTTCTCATTATAATAATTTAATCTTTCATTTAAATATATATTTTTTTAATTTTGAGAAGAGTCTCTGCTATTTCCATGTGGATCTTTAGCGTGACAGTGACTCCCTAGGTTTAGAAGAAAATACACACTTAAGGTCATTTTGATAATCTTAATAGCTAGAATAAATGAACACTTAACACTTAATTAGAGTTATTCTGCACTAGCTCCCTGTTTCCATTTTTGAGATATTTCAGTGGCCTCTGTATGTTCTCCTCATACATATTTAAAATCATTTTCCTGTATCCTATTTCTACATTGCCTGCCACCTTGTTGTTGTTGATCCTTTGTGTATTGTTTTGTAATTCAATAAGCATTTATTAAATGTTTATCATGTTTGAAGCACTGGGAAAAGGCAAAAATGTGATCCCTGCTCTAAGGAACACATAGTCTAATGGGAAAGACAACATGTAAACAACTAAGTACATATAAGATAGATATAGATATTGATAGATCTCTACATAGCTATAGATATGTCTACATTTATATATCTATATCTACTATATCTATTTTATATTATATATATATTAGACATAAAGTATAAACATGAATATTATAAATATGCATGTATATATACACATATGATATTATACTAAAAATACAAGTTATGAAAGACAACACTCTAATGAAAATAAAAACCCTGAAGAAAAAATAAGTTAAAAAGAAAGAGAGAGAGAAAGGGAGAATGCTTCAATCTATATTCAGACACAATCAGTTCTTTCTCTGGGTATGGATAGGATTTTTCATCATAAGTTCTTATCCTTTGTTTTTAAAGAGGATCAATGACATCATATATTTGTACATGAATTGGATTTAAGAGAGGCAGAGTTACACAAAGTTGTTGATCTCTCCGTTATTGAAGTCTAATAGCAGGACCAAAGTCAAGATGATTAATGATGGCCCAGAATGCAGTGGATGTTGTCACCTTCAATGCTTGACCACAGAATCTGCTTCGGTTCCCTTTAGGTCATTGGAACAGATTGATCTCATCTGCCCATCTTTTCTGGGGAAGTCTAATTCACTGATGAGTTTGAGACCTGTCAGTTATCCTCAACGTGGTTTAGCCTATTTGCTAAGATATTTTAGGGGATGGCCGATTAGCCTGCTGCAGCTTCTTGGAGTCACAGGTGAGAGTTGTTTGAATCTAGTGGACACCAAAGGTGAATGAGTAGTTCTGAAAAGGGCTCAACAAGCCCTCATTAGAGGTTCTAGCCTTTCCTGAACACCCCATATGCTATCACCTTAAGAACGTCCAGAATATCTGACATTGTAACTTGTTTGCTCTGTGACCTTGAAAATATGATTTCACCTCCCTGTATATCAGTTCCTCCTCTGTAAATGGAGGTGGTTGCCTCCAACTCCTCTCCTAGCTTTAAAGTACACTGAGCCTAAATTCCTTCCTAGAAGTTCTCAGAGGCCATCGAGTCTGAGCAACCAAATTTACCAGTGAGAAAACCAATACCAGAGAAGCAAAGTAGGCTTTGGGTCTCATTTCAAGTAAGCGTCCCTTTCCCCTATACCACAGAATGATAAAGTCCAACAACACTTCCAAACTTTCTGATAGCTCAAGCCACAAAGGAACAGATAAGTAATGTAGGCAGGAGAGGTCCATAAGAGAGGGACATTTCAGCTGTTGGGGTGGGATGGGCACAGAAGATTTTCTCAACTGGAGGAAAGGAGTGAAGCTTTTGGGTAAGTGACCCCCCCACCTCCCGTCAGCATGGAGCTTTATGGACAAGCACAACCTCGAAAGAAATAGCAGCCAAAACAAATCCCTGCCCATCCTGTTGCTTTAACAGATGGCAGAGAGGAAGAAAATTGGGAAAGCCCCTTTAAGCCTCACAAAACTATTCTGAGAAGCTACAAAGCAAGGGCCAGATGCCTCAGTAAGTAAGCAGTAGCCACTGAGCGTCTGTGATCCTCAATCCTGCCTGCTTACCCAGCCTGCTGAGTTTCAGACCTTATTATTGCAAATCCTCTTTCCACCCTACAGATTCCTCAGAAATTGCAAACATGTTTGTCTGCAGCCAGCCGGCCTGTAAAGGTCACCATGACAGTAACTGGGATGAACTTTTTCTTTCATAGCCCCTTCTTTGGAAACCACACACATACATGCCCAAAACATATTCAAGGTTGAAGCAGGTGAATCACTGTAAGCTACCTGATAATTGCCCTAGCATACAGGGATAGCTCTATGCAGAGAGAGGGGAGGCTTCCTCTGTATGGCAGGTACTGTTTCCAGAACACAGTTAAAGTGAAAATGTATTACCCAAATATATTAACCCAATAACAGAAAGTCTGACCTTGAGGAGATCCAGGAAGGCAACAAAGAAACATTGAAAAGTCACTATTAATTGAAATCATAGAGCATGAAAGAATCTTTGGGGTTGACCAGTCCAACCAATTCTTCTCAGGATAAAAGGAGATAACATTTGGAAAATAAGGGCATTTATCAGGTTTTTAGCAGTGCCTGGCACATAGTAGGTGTTATATGTGCCATATTGGATGTGAATGCTACTTATCATTATTATTGTTGTTATTACTATTGCTGAGTATTTTTACTATAACTCAGCAACCTTGTGTTACTGAGTAATAATAAACCAGAAAACATTTGATAAGAACTTCCAGAATAACTGGAAAACAGTATGGCAGAAATTAGGTTCAGATTCACATCTTATACCATAGTTCACAATAAATTGAAAACAGGTTATTTATTACCTGAATATTAAAGATGATACCAAGTTAAGCTAACAATCATTCATCAAGCCCTTCTTCTTGCCAGACATAGTGCTAAGTACTGAGGACACACAAAAAAACAAAAATAGGCTCAATTCTGATAGAGTTGAGCTCTCATTGGAAAGACAACATGCAAACAATTATGTACATACAAGATGTATACAAGGAACATGTATAAGGAAAACTGCAGTCTCAGCATGAAGGCATCAGAATTATGGGAGGTGGTGAGAAACTTGTTTCAAAATTGGAATCGATATTCATTAATGGTACTGGTCTATCATTCTCTTTTATTAATTGTTTTCTCCTGGCTTAGGTATTTAAATTTTGAAAGAAAAGGATATATATATATATATATATATATATATATATATATATATGTGTGTGTGTAATATAAACATGAACATACACACATTTTTATGTATGTATTTCAAAGTTATGGATAAGGAATATACTCTTATCCAAACAAAAGTTGCTGCCAATTACAAAAGATGAAGTGGATAATTTTGATTATATGAAAGTGAAAAGCATTAACAAATAAAATGAATACATCTAACATAAAAAAGGAAAGTGGTCATTTTGGGAAAGAAAGAAAAAGCTCTGCATCAAATATCTCTGATAAGTTTTATAGCCAAGAAATTTAGACAACTTTATTACTATTCCATGATAAAATGCCAACCATGATGAATATGGAGAAGTACAGAAAGATTCTGATGAACAGATGTAAAGTAAAATAAGCAGCATACAGAGACAATATAGCCCCTCTGGCTACTACTGTAATGGAATGGAAAGAACAAACAAAAAGCAACAAAAACTGTATGTTGTCTAAGGTGCTCATTAAAACAGTTATTTATAATTGAAGAGGGTGTGCTTTAGGTAATAAAAGACTATCCTGAAAGACAGGAAAACTCCTGGGATAGATTCAGGTCCTTCTTGTTATTTACTTACTGTGTGGTCTTGGGCAAGTTATTTACTGTCTACTACTCAGTTTCCCCATCTGGAAAAATGAGAGGATTAGACTAAATGATCTTTTATTTTTTTTCCAAATCTGAAAGTCTGATCTTACACTTACTTGATCAGCCAAAAAAAAATCCCACAATACATACATACATACATATATTCACATAGATGTATATATACATATAATATGTATACATACAAAATAATGTATGTGTATCATACATGATGTGCAGGTGGATATTACATAGATGTAATTGCAAACACACATATACACTAGTAAAAGATTATATCTATGTTATATATTATATATATATATATAAAATCTCTCTATGTGTTATATATATATATAATCTCTCTATGTGTACATGTATGTATGTGTATATAGAGTACATATTACATACATCAAATAGTCATGCAATATATTCAACACACATCATATAATATATAAGATATAACAGCACATAAAATCACATCATATCATCGCCTCATATAATATTGTACCAGATCATATCATTTCATATCATAATGTATGTTATCATACTATATTACATATAGTAAATTCTTTCTTCAAACTGACTCATCCCCCTCCCAAGTATCAAGACTTCTGACTCCAAAGCCTAATATTTTAATGACACTATAGACTATTCTCTAGAGCTCATTTATCAAGATTCAGTGAGAAGTGCAGTTGATAGAACACTGGACCCAAAGTTAGGAAGATCTGAATTAAAATCCTTCCTCAGAAATTTATGAACTATGTGACTATAAACAAGTCACTTAAATGCTGCCTGCCTCAGTTTCCTTATCCATGAAATGGATCCTATATCTCAGGATTGTTGTGGGGATGAAGTAAGTTAATAGTTGCAAAGTGCTTTGGAAACATTAACACGCTATGGAAATGCTAGTTGCTGTATTTTTAATCATTATTATTATTCAGGACATGAATTGTCCCTGGATGGAGGCCACACTTTCCTAAGGAAGCCATAAAGGCTCTGTGTCTCCCTCTACAATACACCCTTTAAAATAATAAAAATAAAATAAAATTCACAGGCCCATTATCTCCAGCAAGGTGTCTTGCAATAGCCGTGCATTGCTCGACATTCAATGAAGAGAGAATGGGAGCTCAGAGCCCTCACTGGTGCCTGGCCAATTCAGATGAGTGTATGTAAAATTAGAGACCTGGGGGATTGTCAGCGTGACACGGGGTTCGGGTTCATCAAGCTGCTTTATTACAAGCACATCATTCCCGCTCATTGAGTACGCTGAGCAAGGCAGCTTCCCTGGCAGGGGGATGAAGGGGAAGCTGCATTCTGACAGAAGCCTTGGGGCCCTGCTTGCTTCATCCAAGCAAGTCCAGGCTTGGGCAGAGGCAGCTTGGAGCCTCTCCCCGGAATTTCTGGATGATCATCAATCCCAAGGATGCCAGAGCAGCTCAAAGGATTGGTGGGATGGAGAGAGAGCCTGAGGAAGACTGACGCAAAAGAGCTACGATTTCCAGGCTGGAAAGACAGGGGTTCAAAGGGCCACATGAATGAAGGGCAAAACCATACAAAGGATAGGGAGGGGAAGTGTGGGCTTTTTTCCTCCAACCTCAGGATGGTAGAGTTCGGGGATCTCATTGAGGCTTTAAGAAGGTAGTTGTATGAATAGACTTGGGGAATCCATGTACAGAACTCATTACTGGGAAAAGATGAGAGGCTGAGAGTATAAATTGGCTCAAAGGGAGCTGATGTTCATATCTGAAGGAGAAAGAGGTGGGCTGGTGTACAGGATAGAGATCTGACCTCAGAAACTTAGGATCATAGATTAAGCATCTTAAAGTCAATGAAAGCATCAACAAACATTTAGTAGGTCCTACGCCTAATAAATTAATATAAATTACAGTCTAACAACAGTCTAACACACCACTGGTTGCAGGGGATATTGAGACAATAAGAAAATAGAACTAGATTTCAAAGAGCTTACATTTGATGAAGAGTTTGTTTTGTTTTTGTTTTTTTTAAGGATGGATGTAAGTCCATCTCAGTTAAAGACAAATGGCCCTAGACTTCTCAACTTAACAATCAAAGGTATAAATAAGATGGAAACAAGTCTTTTACTAATTTGGGAGAACTGAAGTACCTTGACTATTGAATAAAATAGACAATTAAATATAGACGAAGTATTTGAGAATTGATTGAGAATCAGACACAATTCTAAGCCCACGTTGTTCAAACCAACAATGAATGTTCCTTGAGTCACATACGGCACTAGAAAAAGGCTTGGGTTGGCGTGACACCCACTCTCTATACTTAACAAGCAACTTTTAAATGTTTTAAACATCGTGTATCCAAGATATATATGTTGATTGAACTCAACCCACAGATTGATTTCATTCATATAAGGAACTCCCAAGGAGGAAGTTCTCTCTACTACCATAACTCTGAATCTTTTTTGCAAGCTTCCTGGGGATACCAAGGTTTAAATAATCTGTATAGAGATATCCAACTAATACATGGCAGAAATAAGACTTGAACCCAATGTTCTTGTTTCCAAGACCATATCTTCATGCCCTTTGGCATTAGGCTATAGAGTTGTGTTTGTTTATTTTTGTTGTAGATCATGTTAACTGAGAAGTGTCCAAGATTGCATTGTATAAAAAGTATGTCATGTTTGAGTATGAGTTTGAGTTTGAATACTTGAGAAAGTATGTCAGATTAAGAATCAGAAATCATGGGAATGGGGTAGCTAGATGGCTAGTAGATAGAACACCAGACTTGGAGTCAAAAGAATCTTGAGTTTATGTATAGTCTCAGACACTTACTAGTTGTGAGATCCTGGGTAAATCACTTTATCCCAATTGCCTACTCCCTCCCCCAAATTAGAAGACATGTAGATGCATTTCATCTCTCCTATTTACTTATTATGTGATCTTGAACAAGGTATTTCCTCCTAGATCTCAGTATCCTCTTCTATGAAATGAAAGGGCTGCAGGAGATGATCTCCAATATTTTTCCAGCTCTAAATAAATCCTATTATCTATATTTCAGAGTATAGAACCTAATGTTGATATAACCCATACTAGATTTTTTTTTTGCTTCATCTTTCTCTTTACTTTCATTTTTTTCTTACCCAATCCAGATTCTGGTATCTATTATCTATTGATTCACAGGACATTCTCCCTCCTTTCTCAATGAATTCTGGATCTTGTTTAGTCTCTGTCTCCACCCTAAGTCCTTTCTCTGTATTAGGAGACTTCGATGTCGATGTTAATGTGTCATATAATACCTTAACTTTCCATTCTTCAATCTGTACAACTCACATGTTCTGTTTATTGTTCTATTCCATTCTAACTATACTCAGGAATGAACACACCTTTCTTTGATCTTCATCAGCCACAAGTGTTTCATTTTGGTGTTCAATCTGAAATTCCTCTTTCCACCATCTTCCATCATTCCATCTCACTTGATGCCTTACTACTCCAAAACCTATTCTTTGTTCTCACCATGATCTATGGTCCCTTCACCATATCATCTTTTCCCAGGCAATTATTCTTCCTCTGACTTCATTGTCTTTCCTTCTTGATCCATTTGTGAACCAGGTCAGCTCAACACTATCATCTTCTAATCTCAAATCCTTTGCTTTCTTGTAAAACTGATAATCACCCATAGCCAAACTCTAGCTTTATATTTCTTCCACCATCCTTTGGTGGATCTAACTTTCATATCATTGAATGGAGCTGGAAATCATAAAAGTTCTTCATTCCTCTTCAAGTTCCAAGTAGTATTTATAAGAATGATATTATATGGTACGAAGATTTTCTTTTAAGGGATGGGGTACTTGGGTTTCTTGGTAGGCAACTAGGAAAAAACAGGCAAATAGAGAGAGTGAAGATTAGAAGGAGAAGGATGATTGTGGGAGGGGGACAACAATCTTCTGAAAAAGGCAAGAGATGGCAGCAAACATACGTCAAGAGGCTGAAAAACCACCTCATTATCCTCCATCCTCCTCTTTCCAGCTAAATACCTAGAAAAACTACCTAGAAACTCCTCCTCTCATTCTTTTTTAAGCTATAAGCTGGACTCAATGTTCTCTAAATCTCTGATCCTTTGTGTCTTTCTTCCTCCGGAATTCCTCTCCCCCAGAGTCATTATTCAACAGAACAGCAGCATTCGAACTATCATTTTCTCCTTTTTTCATACCTGAAGAAGGCATTTTTACTAGGAATTTTTGCTGCTAGGAACATCCATAAAGGAAAATAACAAATATAGAGAAGTACCAAGAAACCTGAAAGTTTCATAGTAAATATAATCTTTGTGTTCATTAGAATTCAAATAGAAGTTTTCAGTTCTGGCTCCATCGTTGTTCCTAAACTTTCCTCATTTTAAGAACTTCTAGTTCTTTTTTTTATTCCTCAGGTTGGTGATTAGGGGTCTTTCTTAATTTGTCACTTGATGTACACATTGTTGTTGTTGTTCTTCATCCTTCACTTTTAAAAAAGACAAACAACATCATGGAGTGGTAGTTTAACTTGTGGGTAAATTGGATTTAAGTGAGGCAGAGTTGTCTTCAGAGACACTGAAGTCCAGAAGCAAGACCAAAGTCATGATGATGACTTGGGGTTACCCTGACATCTTTGATGTCTGGCCAAGCCAAGCTCATGGTTGTTAGAACAAATATTTTCATCTCCACATTTCATCAGAGGAAATTTGGGGAAGTAGATTCTCAGAAGAAGGCTTTTAAATTCACAAAATAAAATACGTGCAATTATAAAGAAATTAAATATATTAAAATACAGTCATTGTTTTTTTTTTTTAATTCATGGGGTAAATTTAAAACCCCTGAACTACATAAAGAAGGTTGTTTTAAAAAATCTTGAAGAGTCTCTGTCTCTGTCTCTCTGCCTCTGCCTCACACACACAGTTGTGAATCCTTGATTTAGTGGAGATGTTTAAGTATTCTTCCTACTAATTCATACCTCTGTTTCATCTGATTTGTATTCTAAGCTAATGAGGAAAACCCAATGAAAAAACCAGTCTTGGACTACCTAAAGTAGGTCTTTCTCCTCCTAAAAAAGGATTCTACATTTTCCCAAGACAACTTATCCATATCCAAATGAGCTGCCCAAATAAACATTAGTGTGAACAAAAGAAAACTCAACTTTACTCATCAACAGATTTGAGGTTTTTTATTGGCTCTCAACCTGGTCTAGCCCATCTACCGAGATGTTACCAGGATATGGTCACTGGGCATTCTTGGAACCATGGGTAAAGGTTAGGTGTACACCAAAAGTAAAGTGCCCTAAAAAGGGTTTAACAAGCCCTCATACAAGATACTAGTCCTCTTGGAACATCCCATAAGTATATC
This sequence comes from Sarcophilus harrisii, assembly GCF_902635505.1. Classification (NCBI taxonomy): domain Eukaryota; kingdom Metazoa; phylum Chordata; class Mammalia; order Dasyuromorphia; family Dasyuridae; genus Sarcophilus; species Sarcophilus harrisii. The sequence continues at coordinate 445,646,504 of NC_045429.1, read as the reverse complement.
TTTTATGTCGCACAGATTCTCTTAGGGACTACAAAGGAATTCTAATGGCAGGTGTTTGTAGAAAGGACTTAAGCAGAATTCATTTACATCCTAGAGGAAGCTGCAGACAAGGCTGTCTGTTTCTATTTCAGTATCTTTAAGTCTTCATCTAGGAATATCCACTTGGGTCATTCATTACTTGACAGTTGGAATATTGAAGAAAAAGACACATCTGAAAAACAGATCATACAAAAATGATGTAGAAAGAAATAAAAGCTGACCAGATTCCCAGAAAGTCAGCACACCAAGCAAAATCTTTAGGGGCTCAAATCACACTTGTGTGATATAGAGTGCTGGATGTGGAGTCGGGGAAACTTGTGTTCATAACTTGTCTTTGATACTCACTAGCTGTGTGACCCTCAATAAGTGAATTAACTTCTCAGACCTGAGTTCTCTCCTCTATAAAATGAAAGAGTTGTACTAAATGGCTTCTAAAGCCTTCTCCAGCTCTAAATCCCATTTTCTCTTTAGCCCCAAGAAAGAGAAAACTATATGTTTCTCAATTCTTATATTAATGGAAAGTTATTTCTAAGTAGGAGCTGATGGACAGTATGGGGAAAGAAAGGCTATCTTCCATGAGAAGAAATTCCATCTTAGTAAAGGTGTGATATGGATAGATGGTACATTAAAAAGGTGTTTTATTTTGTTTGTTTTATGTTAAGCTAAAACCTGCCTCAATGTATGGGCTGTGACTAAAATTTGTCCTTAATGATATGTGTCCCTGGACAAGTCACTTAACCTGTCTGCCTCAGTTTCCTCAACTACAAACTAAAATACTAGAAGCACCTGCCTCCACACACTGAAGATCAAATGAGGCAATATTTGGAAAGTCCTTTTTAAACCTTAAAGCACCATATAAGTGCTAATCATCATTGTTATTTTGCTTCTTTATGAAGAAGATTCAGATAAATTGGGAGGACAACTAGATTTTGGACATCAAAAAAGATGACCATGTCTTTGATATCAACTCCCTTTTGTGTCAGTGTCAGAGACAAAAAATAATAGACTACAATAAGGTGATGGGGGAGTGGGAGTGCGAAACCAGGGTCTGACCCAAGCCAACACTTCTGGAGTCCTTAGTTTTAATTAACTCTATGGTTGGGAGTGATTAGGATTTTTTAAAGGGTCATTATCTTATTCTGATTTATGCCTGTCACTGATTCCCCTGAAATGATGCTCGTTAACCAAAAGGATTTGTTTCTCTCACCTGGCTTTCCAAGCTGAATTTTGATTTTATGGACTTTAAATTCAATACATGAATCAGTGTATGACATGGTTGATGGCTTATGTTTAACCCTAGACAGAAGATCGAGGAAGGATGTGTCCACACAGAATGGGAAAGACAAGGCCAGGAAAGTTAAAGGAGAAAGCAGATGAAAGGTCAGAAACCTATATAAATAGGTTTTATTTATAAAACCATATAAATAAGTGGGAGTCACCACCGCCTTGTAAAGGAAGTGTTAAAGAGAAAATCTTTCACTTCTGGAGTCAAAGAGATTGCTAAGTACCTCACCCCAAATGAGCCTCCTAGACTTAAAGAACAATAGACCTTAGACACGATAGACTAGCAGGTCCTTAGTCTTGGAAAGGACTTCAAGCTACCTGATTCAAAATGTCTCCAAGGAGTAATCCTTAAAAATGATCATCCATTCTTTTTGGAAGCCCTCTAGAGATAGGGAACCCAATGATTTTGAAGGTTTCTTTGAGTCATGAATCTGTGATTTTGTGATCCAAAGCATCATCAACACAGTGTCAGAAGGGATCTCAAAGAGATTAAATGACATTCTCATGATCATTTGACAGCTGGGGAAACTGAGACCAAAAAACTTGCCCAAGATCAAACTTGCTGCTCAAGAGGAGAATAATACTAGACCTCAAGGTATCTGGTCTCCCAGGCCAAGTTTTATTCCATCACCATATCATTGCATATGTGATGCTCAGGGATCCGTAACACCCCTGGTGTCAGTATTGCTGAGCCCTTTTCAGAGCTGCTCATTCACCTTTGGTGTCCACCTTCGCTTCTCCTCCGTGGCTCCAAGAAGCTGTATTCTGTGCAGCAGCCACACTCCAATAAAACCATCTTGGCAGATGGGTTAACCCAGGTTGAGGGTAACCAACAGACCTCAGACCCACTGGTGAATTAGGGATTTATGTAGCCCAAGAGTGTGAAGGCTTCTCCTGGCAGAATGGGTAGATGAGAACAATTTGTTCTAATGGCCTGAAACAGGCTCTGTTTATGCTTTGAGTTTGGTCAGACAGCAAAGTCTCCAAGATCATCCACTGTATCCCAGGCCATCGGCATTTGTCCTGACTCTTGCCTTACCAGTGAATTTTGATAACTCTGCAAGAGAGAGATATTGAGGATTTTGTGCAATTCTTTCTCAATTATATCTAGTTCAGAAGCAGGTCAAGACATCACCCTGTAATGTCATTGGTCCTCTTCAAAAACAAAAGAAAAACAGCAAAGAACAGTAAAAAACAGCATTTTACATATAACAAAGGTATGGCTCCCAGAACTGCGAGAAGAGAAGGGAAACAAAAAGCAGAGCCAAGAAAGAGCACATCATTAGACTGTGCAGTCTTGTTTTATGTTGGGGGAAAAAAGACACTGCACAAAAGAAAATATGAAAAGCAGGGGGACGTTATAGAGAAGGGTTTGGATATGAATAATAATGAACAAAAACATTCCTGCTTATTGTTTATCTAATTTTGAATTTTAATGAATAGCTGGGATGGTAATTACTCAATTCCTATGTTTATATAAAACCAACACAAGAAATTGCACAATTCGATATTTACAAAGTGTCAGTTTCTTTTAAATACTAAGCTTCATAATTAGCAGGAGAACTATTCATTAAAATTTTAAACTAGATAAATAAAGAATAAAGTTGTTATTTATTCATTAATTTTTTTAAAAAAATTGAAAATTACCCACCCATCTTCTTGGATGAATCCATACCATTTAACTAAACATAACAAGAAGAGGACAATCAAAGTAGCCTGAATGTATATAACACACATTAACAATAATACAATGCAAGTTATTGGAGAGCAGGGTCTATTTTCATCTTGTTTTCACACCTTCGGTGCCCAGCGCCAGTTAAACATTTAATCAATATCTACTGAGTTATTTGAATTGCTTGAAATTGAATTAGAATAAGGAATTCATTCAAAAATTCAATTACAGAATCACATAAGCTCCTTGAAGGTAGAGACTGGTTCATCGTCATCACTGTACCTCCAGGACCTAGCATAGTGCCTAACACTCAGTGAATACTTAGTAAATATTTATTTAATTGAATCTCAAAACCTCAGAGTTGGATTTAACTTTTAATGGTCACATAGTCCAACTCTTTATTGATGAGAGAAAGGAAATTGAAGGTGGATGGGATTTTCAAAGTCATTTAGTTATTTTAAGGAAGCAGTAACTGTGGTCTAAAGAGATTAAGTGATGTTAACCTTCTGTACCCCCATAGATAAGAAGCATCAGCACTAAAATGTGTATACTACTCCTTAAACTCCAGTGGCAAAATTCTATGGTACTGCCTTGAGAAAGACATATGGTGATGTGCCAAATGTCATATAGCCAATTAGTGATTGAGTTAGGACTAGACTCAAGAATCTTCACCTGCTCACTCAAGTCTACTAGTCCTACTATAGGAAGAGACTGTGTATAGTCATAGGAGTCAAGGAATCCTAGTGCTTAGAACAATGTTAGGGAGACATCTGGGTGAGAGTTAAACACCTGATGAAGGAAGAAGCAGAGGGGCAGATTTGCCTGAGGTGCTGGAGAACCTTGGAATCTTATCTCTAATTCCTATAATCTTATCCTACAATCCTTCCCTATACCATGGGAATTTTGGAGCAAATTTTAGCAGACAGTTGCGTTCTCTCTGCGCAAAGGAATGATCCACCATCTAGAACCCAGACTGAATGTCTACATCATTGGTTATGTTAACAGTGAAGGGATTATAGGTGTTATGCAATGGAGGAGATTAAAAGTCAACAATGATTGTCGTTTATCTCAAGACAAGGATGCCCTCAGAATCTGTGGCAGAGGGGTGGTGAATTGTTGAACTCTAGGTGATGCTACATAGGAATATCAGACTGGGTTGAGTAAGAGATAGTGGGGGCAGGGGTGGTGATGGTGGTGGTATTCAATTGTGGATGTAAGGAGACATGGTGGTGAAAAAGTAGAGTGTATAGTAATGGAGGGCAGAAGACTACCAAGGGGACAAAATACAGTGCTCTATATTTCAATGTCCTGGTCTATGTAATAATTAGAAGTATGCTCATTAAGAAAATTTACCCCCTCTTAAAGTACAACTTGTTGAGTTGTCATAGGGAATCATATTGGAAGGCAATATGGCACAGTATAAAGAAACTGGAGTTCTGGGACCCCGATGTCCTCTTCCATTTGTTTTTGTTATTTCTCTTTTCTTTTCTTTCTTTTTTTCCTTTTGGTGGATATTTGTTATGAGAGCTTGTCCTTTGTTTTCAAAGATCAGTGACATCATGGGTGTTGTCTTAACTTGCTCATGAATTGGATTTAAGTGAGAAAAAATTGCACAAAGTTATTAGCTTCACTCTCTCTTCCAGCAGTAAGACAAAATTCTAGATGGTTGATGATGATCTAGGAAGCAGCGTATGATCTTTGTGCCTTTAATATATGACCAAACACTAAGGCTCCACAGTACCTGCTTCAGCCACCTTCATGGCCATTGGAACAAATTGTTCTCCTCCACTCATTGTGCCAAGGAAATCTTCACATGCTTGGGATAATCCCTTCAACCCATTGACAGGTTTGAGGTCTCTCGGTTACCCTTAACCTGCTTTGTCCATCTGTCAAGTCAATTTCATCAGGATGTGGCCACTACATATGCTATAGCTTCTTGGAGTCATAAGCGAGAGTTGGATGAAGGTGATGACCAAAGGTGAATGAGCAGGCCTGAAAAGGGCCCTCCCATCAGAGGTTCTTGTCTTCCTAGAACCCTTTTTGGTTTCATACAACCTTCTCCATTACTCACTTACTAATTGTGTGACCTTGGCAGTCATTCTCCAGAATTGTACTTTCTCATACTTAAAACAAGGAAGTTAGATGGAACAACATATCAGGTATCTTCTAACTTTGTGAAAATATCGAAAGACGAAAAGGACATTCAAGATCATCTTGTCCAAAAAGCTCATTTTAAAGATGAGAAAATAGAGTCCCAAAGTAGGAGAGTTACTTTACCTAACTTAATAAATATCATAAAAATAATCTACAGTTTTGTTGAACTCCTTTTCCAACGTAAGCGAATCAATTGTTCCATGTTTGGTTCTAACTGTTGCTTCTTGATTCATATACAGGTTCCTTGAGAGACAAGAGAGATGATCTAGCACTCCCATCTCTTTCCACATAGTGGAAAAATCTTTAGTATATTCATTGAAACAGAAGTGGTTATTTTTCTGAAACTTCCCTATTTTTCCTATAATCCAATGAATGCTGGAAATTTTGATTCTGCCTCTTTTGGTCCTCTGCCTCTTCAAAAACAAGTCTGCTCTTCTGGTACTTCTCGGCTCACTTATTGTTGAAGACTAGCTTGCAAAATTTTAAGCACAACGCTGCTAACATATGAAATGAGCATATTTCTTTGGTAATTAGGACCCTCTTTGGTATTGCCCTTCTTTAGGGCTGGGATGTAAACTGATCTTTTCCAATCCTATGGCCACTATTGAGTTTTCCAAATTTGCTGGCATATTGAGGCGCTATACTTTAAGAGCATCATCTTTTAGGGTTTCAAATAGCTCAACTACAATTCATTCACCTCCACGAATCTTATTGTTAACAATATACTTCCTAAGGGCCACCTGATTTCATTTTCCTGGATGTTTGACTTTAGATTGGTAACCATACCATCGTGGTTATCAGTGTTGTGAAGATCTTTCATGTATGGTTCTTTTTTGGGGAGAGGCACTTGGGAGTTAAGTGACACACAACCAATAATCTGAGATTTGATTTTAATTTAAATTCTCCTGAATCCAGGGTTGGTACTCTACTCACCATGTTATCTAGCTACCCCTTATATGGTCCTTTAGTATATTCTTGGTACTTCTTAATCTCTTTTCTTCCTGTTAAATCCCCATCATCTTTGTTTTTCATCATGCCCATCATTACATGGAACTTTTCTTTGAAACCTCTCATTTTCTTGAGGAGATTGCCTGTCTTCCCAATTTTTTTGTTTTTTTTCCTACTTCTTTTCATTGTTCAGTTAAGAAAAACGTACCTCTCCTTGCTTTTCTCTGCTAGGCTAGATGAATCAAAAACTGGAATTAAGATCACTGGGAAAAATATCAACCATCTCCGATATGCAGATGATACAACTCTAGTGGCAGAAAGTGAAGAGCAATTAAAAAGCTTCTTGATGAGGGTGAAAGAAGAGAGTGTAAAAGCTGGCTTGAAGCTTAACATCAAAAAAACCCTAAGATCTTGGCAACTGGTTCCATCACTTCTTGGCAAATAGAGGGAGAAGAAATAGAAATAGTGTCAGATTTTATATTCGTGGACTCAAAGATCACAGCAGACAGCGACTACAGGTATGAAATTAAAAGACCCTTGCTCCTTGGAAGGAGAGCTTTGGCAAATCTGGACAGCATATCAAAAAGCAGAGATTTCACCTTGCTGATAAGAGTCCATATAGTCAAAGCTTTGTGGTTTTTTTTCCAGTAGCAATATACTGCTGTGAGAGTTGGATGAAGACAGAAAGTTAAGAACAGCAGAATTGATGCTTTTAGATTGTGATGCTGGAGAAGATTTTTAAGAGTCCCTTGGATGGCAAAGTGATAAAAATCAGTCAATACTTGAAGAAATTAATTTAGGCTATTCACTGGAAGATCAAATACTGAAACTGAAGTTTATTTGGTCACATAATGAGAAGACAGGACTCATTGGAAAAGACCCTGATGTTGGGAAAGATTGAAGGCAAAAGTACAAGGGGATGGCAGAGGATGAGATGGATCGATAGTGTCATAAAAGCAATGAACATGAACTTGGACAGACTTTGAGAGATAGTGGAGGATAAAAGAGTCTTGTGTGATGCGATCCATATAGTCACGAAGAGAAAGACATGGTTGAAAGTCTAAACAGCAACAAAGAAAAGGTCATAGGATCATAGGATAATATAGTTTAGAACTAGAAGAGATCCAGAGACTTGCAGTTGTCCTTTGTTTTCCTTTGTAACTTCACTCCTTTAGCCTAGTGCTGGTACATAGTAGGGACTTATTGTCTATTTACTGATTGATCAGAGGTCACTAAATTGAGTTCTCTTATTCTAGAGATAAGAATGACAACTCAGACAGTTTCAATGATTTCACATAATTGCACACTAGCAAATGAAGCAAAATTCGTACTTTATTTTCCTTTCTCCCAGTACAGCACTTGATTTACTTTGCTCTGCTGCTTCATTTTTCCCCCTTTACTAAAGCTTTTTATTTTTCAAAACATATGCATGGACAATCATTCAACATTAGCCTTTGCAAAACCTTGAGTTCCAATTTTCCCTCCTTTACCCCCCACCCTGCCCTAGATGGCAAGTAGTCCAATATATGTTAAACATGGTAGAAATATATGTTAAATCCAATATATGCATACATGTTTATATAGTTATTTTGCTGCATGAGAAAAATCGGATCAAGAAGGGGAAAAAACCTGAGAAAGAAAGCAAAATACAAGCAAACAACAACAGAAAGAGTGAAAATGCTATGTTGTGATTCATACTCAGTTCCCACAGTCCTCTCTCTGGGTGTAGATGGTTCTCTTCATCACAAGACCATTGGAATTGGTTTGAATCATCTCATTGTTGAAGAGAGTCACGTCCATCAGAATTGATCATCATATAATCTTGTTGCCATGTACAACGATCTCCTGGTTCTGTTCATTTCACTTATATGCTGCCTCATTTTACAAAACTGAGGCCAAAGAAAACTAAGTATCATTGGACATTGGACTTTGGAATTAAACATCTGAGGTAGGATTTGAATCTTTCATCATCAGAGTCATGGCTCTTTCCATATTTGAGAATAACTCAGATTTCCTGACTCCCAGCTCACCATCACACCATATTTCTGTCCTTAGGGGCCTATCATTTAAAAACATTTCAATCAAATGCTGTTCCTCCCCATGTGGGTCTCAGTTTCTCCATCCAGAAAAGGCTATGTTTTACACAATTAAATGTGGCTGGTTTTCTGCTCTGTGGCACAGAAGGATCTTGTGGACCAGAGGTTCTCAAACTTTTGTTTTCAGTATCTTTATCCCATTAAAAACTATTGAGGATCTCTCCAAAGCGTTTTTGTTTATCTGGATTATATTTATAGACATTTACCATATCAGAAATAAAAACTATTTTTGAATTTGAAGACTTTCTAAAAGAGTTTCAGAGGTCCCCAGGATTCTCTAGACCATACTTTGAGAACCACTGTTGTGGACGGTATTAAATGAGCAGGAGATGCATCAATGCACAGGTGCCTTCAGTTCATAGGAAGAAATCTTTCTTCTCGGTTCATAACTAGGTCTCCCCGTGGCCCTTCCTGCTAGATTTACACAAACTAGAACCAACTCCTTTGAAGATCCAAGATCCAAATATATCTCCCACATAAAATGCTTTAATCCACTCTATCTTGTTGGAGCTGTCAACAGATCAACTGTAGTATTAAAAAAGGCTTAAAAGCAAAGCTTCCCTACTACATTCAGGGAACTCAGGCAGCCCCACACACAATCTGGTGAGAAGCCTTTTCCAAGGCAAGCTCACTGAATAGGAGAGAGCCCTGCCTCCTCCACAAAGGACCCAACCCTGAGTCAGAGAGGGAGAGACATGGCACATGAGGGGAGGAGGTTTGTAGCCTGTAGGCACAAATGAATTCTTTCTAAAGCTCAATCTGACAGGCAGGATTTTGCCTCAGTGGAGCTAGAAAGGAAAAAAGAAAGAGCATAGCAATTTAAGTTGGAGAATCGAATCCAATTTACAATTACAATTTACTCCTCAATTGACTGAGGAGAAAAATGAGGTCCATGGACAGAGCTGCGCTGAGATTTGAATTCAAGTCCCATGAGAGTGTGGTCTAATATAATGCATGAATTTAGGCTCTGACGCATAATATTCTAGGCAAGTATTTGTCCACGTCAGCTATCTTTGGAAAATGTTAATCATTGCTTGCTACCAAAAGGGAAGTCTGTCATAGTGGAAATATCAGGAATCAGATGGCCTGAGTTCTAATCCTTTCTCTACCATTTGGCAATTGGGTGACCTTAGGCAATAATAATTATAGGACTTTTTACAAAGGGCTTTATAAAGATTTTGATATACCTTATCTCATATCGTACTCATAATAATCCTGAGAAGTAGGTGCCATTATTGTCTTTGGACAAGTCAATTCACTTCTCTGGGCCTCAGTTTCCCTAGTTGCAAAATGAGGGTTTTATTTTTTGAGGATCTTTCCAGGTTTATATCTAGAGTACTAGGATTAAAAAAGTATCTCTGTAGTGGAGAAGAAAATAAATTTCTCCTCTGGAAAAAGGGGGAAAAAAAGGAATGAGACATGATCTCTCCAGTTCATCCCTAGAGAACTGTCAAATGTAGATGCTTCAGTTGCAGAAAACCAATTAGAAAGAGGAAGGAATTCTCAGTGTTTAAAACCTACTTCCTCCCCGTTCCTGAAATCATTGCAAGACACAGCTGCTAATCCCCCCCCCCCCATCTCTAATAACTAACGTCAACAACAAGAGATTATTGGGCAAGGAAGAAGCAGAGACCAGTGGGATTTTAATAGTCCTCCAAAGACCTGTAAGTATTTGGAGAATGGATAGACAGGAGCTTCTTGCTTGTGAGGCACCTCTTTGGGGCAGAATGAGGTTTCCAGGAGCCCAGAGAAGACCATGGGATGGCATGTGGAGCACCAAAACATTGGAGGCAGCTACATGTGGCGAACGGAGCACCAAGCAGGGAGTTTTGTGCGTTTCCACTAATTTGCTGTGGGATTTTGTGCAGATTCTTTTCCCTCCCTGGATCTCAATTCTTTCTTTTGCAAATTAGGAAGTTACAATCTACATTCAACTAATGGGCATTTGGGAAGTATCACTCCATGTCAGGCGCTGTGCTAGGTTCTGAAAGCAAAAGGAAAGAGAGTTCCTGAACTTACAAAGTTGGACTAAATGGTTCTGAAGGTTCCTTACAGCTCTGACATAATAAGATCATAAAAATATAGAGTAAGAGCTGGGAGGGACCTTAGAGATCATCTAGTCAGTCATTCAAGAAGCATGTGTCAGTCACTGAAGAAACTAGTGACACAAAGGGATACAAAAAGAGGCGAAAGTCGGTCCCTGTGCTTCGGGAATTTACAATTTCGGGGGAAGAAAATATGAGAATGAATATACTCCAGGCAAGCTAGATAGAGAATGAATAGGAAATCATTAAAGAGGGATGGTGCTGGAATTGAGGATTGGGAAAGGGTTCTAGTAGAAGGTGAGACTTTATCTGAGAGTTAGTGGAATCCAGGAAGGTTAATATTCAGAGCAGAAGATGGAGAGCATTTCAGGGAGAGGGACAGAGAAAATGCCCAGAGCCAAAAAAGCCTTGTTCATAGAATAGCCATGAGGCCAGTCAGAGAAGAAGACTTGAAAGGTGTGTGTGTGTGTGTGTGTGTGTGTGTGTGTGTGTGTGTATTTGCTGTCTTTGTGTTTGTGTGTGTATGTGTATATTTGTTCATGTATCTGTGTGTATTGTGTTTGTGTGTCTGTGTGTACATGTATGTCTGTGTGCCTATATTTGTGCATGTGTCTATGTATGTCTGTGTGTGTACAGTGTCTCTCTGTATATGGGTATATCTGTGTTGCATGTGTGTCTGTGAATGTGTGCATGTGTGCCTGTGTATGCAGGTGTCCATGTGTGTCTGTTTGTACATGCATCTCTCTGTGTCTGTGTGTATATGTATGTTGCATGTGTGTCTGTGTTTTGAGTCTGTATGTGCATGCGTGTTTGTGTATCTCTGCATATATCTCTCTGTGTGTACATGTATGTGGGTGTGTTTGTATGTGCCTGTGTTTGTACATGTGTCTGTGTATATGTGCATTGCATGTGTGTCTGTGTGTATATGTGGGTTGGGGCAAAGATGTAGCAGTCTAGACATGAATGGTAAAGAGAGGATTTGGATCTGTTTCTAAAGGTGACAAGGATTCTGAACGTGGCTTGTTGTCCCTCAGTTCACATCGGACCTCTCATAGACACATTTTTGTTGTCCATTCAATGTATGTGAAAATGTGGATAAGAAACAGTTTTTCATCCATTTGTTTTTCTTTTTTCTTACATGTATAGTCAGTCCAAAGGCTGGGTGGGAGGAGGGGTCAACATATCACACATGAGAAATTTGACATAAGAACAAATACAAGTGATGTCATCTGAAAAAATTGGTGAATTAGTCATGTTGTGAAAGACAGTGATTACTTCTAGACAACCTTGCAGTCAGGTGGCATCCAAAAAAGTTAGAACAATATGAGGAATGCCCTCCCCTCCCCTCCCAATGTATTGGGGAACCCCCTGGGGAATTCATAGCAGGGCAAGACTCATAAGATCAGAGCATCATAGAGAAAATAAGTCCCAGGGACAGAAAGCAGTTTACTCAAATGTCGTACAATTCCTTAGTAGTAGATAATATTGTTGTTCAATCGTGTCTTTCTGTGACCACATTTGAGACCTTCTTGGCAAAGATACGGGAGTGGTCGGTCATTTCCTTCTCCAACTCATTTGACAGATGAGAAAACTAAGGCAAAAAGGGTAAAGTGATTTGCCCAGGTTCACGCAGCTAATGTGTGAGACTGGATTTGAACTCCTGGCTAACAGGACCTGGTGCTCTATCCTCTGCACCCTCTAGCCACAAATCATGGGATAACAGCAAGATGGGACCCTCAAGGTCATCTAGACATGAGATCATAGATTTTGAGTTGGATGGGAATTTAATGAGAAAACTGAGACCCAGAGAGGTCAAAGTTTAGTAACTTGCCAGGTGAGAAAGCTTGTCAAGTGTTTCAGTCAAGATTCCAATCCATCTCCCTGAGAACAAATCCCAATACTTTCTCCTTTGTATGATTGTGCCTCTTTAAAAAAATATGGCTGAATATGTAAGCAGCAACTCCCACGAAAACTGAAATAAGCTTGGTTTTTAACATCTGGCTGCAGAATATCTCCTTTATTCTCTTCTGCCCTTCCTCAGTCCTATCACCATCTCAGATGTAGGACTTCCCACGTTAAGGATTGGATCAAACGGTTGAAATGATTCCCGGTACTAAGGTTATCCAGCCAGGGATCTTTAGCTTGTTTCAAAGAATGAGTACATGTCTCTCTAATTCTAGTCTGCTCACCATGAGATCAAATATAAATACTTCTGGGAAAAATGAGAGTAAAATAGGCAGCCTGGAGACACTTCTATGCCCCAATTATCATCCATTTTCAGGTTGTGTTCTACCGCTTAAAATGATAGAAAATTGTCACTGTTGCTAATCTCTGCTTTTCTGTTTGAATTCATCTTCCCTGGAATTGTTTTGAAAGAGACTTACTTTAGGCATAGGTTTTCAAAATACCTATTTAGCCAGGCATTCCGGTTAGTTAGGACCTGGTCATCCTGAAAAGTCTTGTTTTGTACAAACTTCTGAGTTGTTGCAGAATTGGGAGAAAGCAGACAGAATTGTGGGTTTTCTTTCGGTGTTTTATTTTATTATTGACTGTTCCTTCTTCCTTATTCTCTTACTTTCCCTTCCCTTCTGTTATTATATAATTTATAATATAATATAATTATATAATATGAGAGACAGAGACAGAGAAAGAGAAAGAGAGAGAAAGAAAGACAGACAGAGAGAGAGAGACAGAGACAGAGAAAGAGAGAAGAAAGGAGAAAGAGGGAGAGGGAGAAGGAAGAGAGAAGGAAAGAGGGGGGAAGGAGAGAGAAGGTGAGAGAGAGAGGGAGAGGGAGAGGAAGAGGGAGAAGGAGAAAGAGAGGGAAAGAGACAGAGAGACAGACAGAGACAGAGAGTTACTTTGAAGAAAGATACTAACAGTTTCTGTAAGTCTAAAGGTTGCCATTAAGCCAAAGGTTGGGTGTGATGGGAAGTCACAAAGTAGGGAAAGTCTATGACCAGTGCTTGGGAGCCCTGCTGTATTCTCTCAATTGGAATTGTGGAAGGGTGAAGGAGTTGTCTGACACTAATGGGCAGAACTCAGGGTGCAGTAGAGTAGGAGATGAATACTTGGAGGTCAATTCTAAATCTTCACAAACTTGCTGTGTTATTAATATTATTGGTGAAAGAGAAATGATGTATCTATCCAATAAACCTCACAGGACAGCTGTGGAAAAGATGTGCCCTTGGTGACTTACAAGGACTAGATCCCTCCCTGGGGTTAGGGGTTTGGGGGCTATCACGCCAGACAGACTGTCCATCGCCCTTGACCTGGTTTGGTCCATCTGCTGAGATGGTTTTACCAGGGTGTGACTGCAAGGCATGCTGCCACTTCTTGTAGTGCCTGGTGAATGCTAGATGAAGGTGGACCCCCAAAATGAAGGAGCAGCCCTAAAAGCCTCAAAGCCATCAGTGATTTAGAGGACTGTCTACTGTAAACATGGGAAAACTTTTCCCAGCAGAATGGGCAGGTGAGAACAATCGGTTCCAACGGCCATAAAGTTAGCCGAAGTACTGCAGTTAAGCCCTGTGGAGTGCTTTGAGCTCCACCAGACATTGAAGATGCCGAGGTCATCCACTCCATCCCAGGAAGTCACTAATCATTTTGATTTCTGTCCTGGCATTGCACTTCAATGACTCTGGAAGAGAAAGTGAAGCTGCCGACTCTGCGCAGTTCTGCCTTAACTTAAATCCAATTCGTGCATGGGTCAAGTCATCACCCATGATGTCATCTGTCCTCTTCAAAAATGAAGGATGAACACTAACAACCAGACAAACAATTGGTTGTAGCCCCATTTTAGGGACCTGATGTGTGGAAATTGGGACAGTCACTTCAGAAAGTGTGCTACAGATAGATGAGGGAACGGAAGCTCCGAGAAGTCACAGATCTTGTCTTGGCCATTGTCACAAAGGTTGTAATTATCTGCAGTAGGGTTTGAATGTAGGTTTTGTGACCCTAGAATTATTGCTCTTTCCATTTATCTGTGTTCATGTTCTATCTCCCCAGAGGAATATACGTTTCTTGAAATAAGGAAAATGCCGCTTTCATTTTCCCCAATAGGTAGCACAGCCTGAACCATAGTAGGTCCTTAATGTCTGCTTGTTGAATTAAATATACTGAAACTACAGAAAGGCAGATGTAGGATTGATGAAAAAAAAAACCAAACATCATAACCAATAGGGATGTTCAAAAGGAAAATAGGCTGCCCAAGGAATAAGTGTGTTCCCCGCCAATTAGCAGAAGGCTAGGCAATCATTCTCAGGGAGCATTGTAGATGAAGTGTATGTTTCCAAGGTGGGTTGGACTCAACTGCCTTTGAAGTCCTTTATAACTCTTTGATCCTATGATTCCATACGTGGGCGACCCTCTATTTGCCCTACTGCTATATAGAGATTGAGTGGTACAAAATCACTTATCACACAGGGACCAGATTACAGCAATCAGAAGGCTGAAAGACTCATAGAAGTGGGAAGTGAGGCATTCAAATACAAAGCTAGAAAAGCAAAAAGAAACCAGGGAAGAGGAACTGGATATTATCTTTATTCTCATCCTGGCACAGTGGATACAGTGGCCAAGCCTGGCGTCAGCAAGATTTAAGTTCCACTCTAGCCTTAGATGCTGTGTGACCCTGAACAAGCCACTTCGCCTCTGTTTCCCTTAGTTTCTTCATCTGTTAAATGGGGATAACAATAGCACTTAGCTCCCAGGTAGTTCTAATCATCACATCTGATCAAATGAGATAATGATTATAAAGCACTGAGGAGAGTGTCTGGTATAGGTTAGTTATTACAATTATCCTCATCATTATTGCCAATATCAATGTAATGTTTTAAGATTTGCCATGTGCTTAAGAGAATATTCAGTGGTCAGTGAGCAATAATTAACTTTCTACTGAATGCCAGATTTACTACAGATAGAAAGAAGGGTAAAAAGAAAATCTCTTTTCTCAAGAGGTTCACAGTCAAATGGGGTAGACAATAAGAAAATAATTATGTGTGAACAAGATATAGACATATAAATGTATTGTACCTAATGTTACATGTACTGTACACACACACATATATGTAAATAAATGTATAAGAGAGAAAGAGAAAGGAGAGGCAAGGGAGAGAGAGACAGAGAGAGATGAGAGACCAGAGAGATTGAAATAAGAGATGAGAGAGAGAAAGAAAAGAGAGAGGCAGAGAGACAAGAGAGAGGGACAGATAGACAAGAGAAAGAGACAGAGACAAGAAAGAGAGACACAGAAAGGATAAACTCAAGATAATCAATAGAGAGTGGGCATTAGCCTAAGGGATCACAGAATCATAGAATTTTATAGCTGGAAGGGAGCTTAGCAACAATTTAACCCATACACTCTAAATTAATACCTTCATATCCCATACTTGACAAAAGGTCATTGGTACTCTGTTTGAAGACTTATAGTAGGGAGAAAAGCATTGTGGTTTAGACTAGTGAGAAGGCCAGCCATTATAAAGTACTTATTGTGGACCAAGCATTTTTTTTTCTGGCTCATACAAAGAAAATAGAAGTTTACATTCAAAAGCAAAAGGGAAAAAACAAGAAAAAAACAAATAAACAACAAAAACAAAACCTCTCTATATTTGAAGTCAGAGAACTTAGGTTCAAATCCTGATTCTGTTACTTAATACCTGTATGACAGTATGATAGTAGACAAGTCACCTCCCTCCCTTCTCTATCTACCAGTCTCTTCATTTGTAAACAAAAAAGTTGAAATATTTAGTTCTAGACTTCTAAATCTGTTGCAGCTCTAACTCTGTGATCCCAAGATGTCCCAATGGAAGGGTTCTACCATTTTAGATTAGGCATGATTCAGGAATATGATGTAACAATGAGGTTATTTTTTTCCTTAGATGTAATTATAAGCACACTGATATTTCAGGACACGAGCCAGGAGGCTGGATCACTGTATCTTACCAGAAGAAAAGTGGAGCATCTTCATTCTGGCTTAGTTGGACCCAACACCAAAATGGCTCTAGCCCGAAAGCACGTGGCCCATGCCAAGGCACCCATAATGAAAAGGTTGACTTACTCTTGTAAACAAATTACTGAGAACAAAGGGGTTTACAAATGCCGGCTAATTAGTTTAAATTCCCTAAAGCTTGGAGCTGTTTTTAATTCAATAACACAGTGTAAATTCTCCCGTTAGAAAAGTCTAAGAGGAATTGGCAGAAAGCTGAATAATTGAGATTGTCAGCGATTGCAGCAGGAGCAGTCCTCCTGGTATTGTGTGCCAGTGAGCAGGATGGAGGCGATTTCCAGAGAGGATAAAGAACAGGGCTTAATAAATTAGCAATATAAATGGTAGACAGCTGGCGCTCAACTGCCTCTCCGTAGGCCCAGCTTCTAGCTAAATATTTTTTTCCCTTAAATTTATCCATATACATAAGGGTCTACAATAGATCCTGGGATTTGGAGTTGAAAGAGGGCTTCAAGTTTATTTGGTCTAACTTCCCCCACTCACACTCTACACAGGAAGGAAGGAAGACATAGAGGGGAGATTTTAGAAGGAGAGATCCAAGGGATGGTTTTCGGTTGGGGAGGCTGAGGTGGAGAAAAATGAAGGGACTTGACATACAAGAATCACCCTCTAACACCATGTTGCTCTCCATAGGGTATCAGTAATATCTCTTAAAAAAGAAACTACATAATACCAATTAACACCCAACTTTGAACAGTTTGGAGAGACTTAGGAATAAAACATTAGGAAAAACAATTGGATCTCTCCACCAGCAGTATTTATGCTGTATATATTTTTATATATAGTTATCTCACCCATTATAATGGAAATTCTTTGTCAATCGTGGTTATATTATTTTTTGTATTTACACCCCTTGCACCTAGTACAATGGCTCATGCATAAGCATAAAATAAATATCTGTTGATTCATTAGACTTTTAACTATGCTATCTATGTCTTCTATTTTGGGGGGTTTTAATTTTTTTTTTTATAAAACTCTAATGAGCTAAGGGTACATCTAGAGGATTATCTACATAGATTTAAAAAAAAAAAAGCTTACCAGGCAATTAGTTCTTTTGGGACTAAAAGGAAGACTGCTTGAGTGAATTTTTTTAATGTTTCCTTTTGCAAAAATCAGCCTCTGTGTAAAGATGCTTCATGCAATACACCCCAGCCAGATGTTCCACTGGGGAGAATGCCTCCTACCTAGTAGGGAACTCAGAATGAGAGGAGACTGGAAGAACGAAGAAAATTTGCAGAGAAACAGATGTTCTCCAGTCACTAGACAATTGGGAAGCAATGTGATTATTTAATTCTATTTGGTTGAGAAAAAGGATTTAAATTGGGGGTTTGACTCAACTCATCCCTCTTTGTGGGAGATGAGAAAAGATGGAAGGAAATGTCCTTTGGTTTGATTTGGTTTCCCTTAGAGGCTGTGGTTTGGTGGACAGAGCCCTCATTGGCCTTGAAGGCAAAATACCTGGATTTCCATTCTGTCTCCGATATTCAGCGGTTGGTAAGTGAGTCATTTAACCTCCGTGACTTGGTTTCATCATCTGATAAGATGAAGGGGCTGGACACAACCTCTAAAGTTCCTTTCATTTCTGGTACTATGATCCTTTGATCCCATGATAATAATTCCCTTTATGAGGTACCTCACAGGAGCAATATGAGAAAGCACAATAAAGCATTATTATGTAAATGTAAGCTATTACTATTAGCGAGATGAAGGGATGAGGTAATGATTCAAGCACTGGATGGGAGGGGGAATAAAATTTTTTACTTGTCTCATGTATGTGTCTGCAAATCTGCTTTCATTAAATCCAAAATAGTACAAAATTGGCCCTAAAATATGTATCTCCAAATGGAGACACAGTCTAGCTATAGAAAGCAACTGTAAGGTACAGTGGAATGAGCTTTGAATTGAGAGAGAGAGGATTGGATTCAGATTCTGAAACTGCTGGTGATTATGTGACCTTGGGAAAGTCATTAGGTACCATCTGGGCCACAGGTACTGCTTCTGTCTAAAAAAAAGAGAGAGTTGAAATAAACCACTTCTTAGAGTACTTTTCAGCTAGAAATCGATGATCCCTGGGAACTCAGCAGGAGGTACCAAGGTGGTCATTTGCCCCAGTCAGTTAGCACGAATTCTGTCATCTCTTAGGCTCCTTCCATCCTAGAAATGAGAGTGAATAATCCAGCCAAGAATAATGAGATCCTAATAAAAGGCATAATAGGCAAGAGATAGAGGGCTTACTTGGAGAGCCTGGGATCTCACCACATCCAATCTATTTGAAACCCATTTTTGAAGCCACAATCTCCACCAAGTTCTCACACACTTAGCCAGTTGTTTTCAATCCATGACACATTTTGTTAGACTCAATTCAACTCTGCTGGCTGTGTATGACTGGGCTCTGTAGACCCAAACCCAGAAGTATCTCTGCCAAAAAAGTCACAAGTGGGGTCATAAAAAGTCAGACACAACTGAAACTGAACAAGAAGACTGGACGACCAAAGGGAGGTTAAGTCAACTGTGTTCTATCACTCAGGTAGTCATCCCTTTCTTTGTTCCCATATCCCCATTCTACACAAGCTGTCTTCCTTGCTGTTCTGCCCTTTAAGCCTTCATAGCCCCAAGAGATCATAGACTGATACCAGTTAGATCATTTACTTTAATCTTCTCATTTTATAAATGAAGGTACTCAAGACCAAAGAAGGGTGAGGACTTTTTTCAGTGTTACAGAGATAGCAAACACAAGTAGTGGGATTTGAACCCAGATCCCACGACACCACAGCTGTAGTTTTTTTTTTTTCCTTCTGTGTCATACCAGCTTCCTACTCATGCCTTTTATTTTTACATCATTAGCATTTCTAGCTGAATTTCTTTTCCCAAAATTCCCAGTCTAGCAAAAACAATGGAGCAAAAGAAACCAACAGAACACAACTCATAGCATATGTACCATTACTTACCCATAGATCCCCACCTTTAAAAAAAGGAGTCATGCATTTCCTTACAGTAACACAGAGTTCTCAGTCCTCTCTTAGTCAAGTGAGAGAAAAGTCATCCCCCATGAAAGAGTTAATGTAAGCATTATTGTTTGAGCACTCATTTTTGCTCCAATGTCTAATTAAGATTTGGGTGTCTCAATGATTTAACAGATCTAAAAGCAATGGTTTCCTACAGAAACCCATCACAGTTCAAGGCTTGCTAGCCAAGCATGAAGATCTGCTAATGAGAAATATAAGCTCCGAGTCAGGCCTCTGGATACTGCTATTAAAATGTACCAAATCATGGTTTTAAGCAGAATGGGATAATCATAATGAACGAACTTTTTTCACTCAGACTATAAACCTTTCCATTTGATAGATTTATTCATAACTAATTTAATTCATAGTTAATTCACACATAACACGAGCATTGCTGAAGTTTAAAATAAAATAAAAATCTCCCAGGGATGAAAAAAAAAAAACCCTCAACTTTGGCACTGAGATGACTTTCCTCTGGGGCTCTCTCCTAGCAGAAAGTAGAAAGGGGGAAGTCACTGAAGCAAGGACAGGTACACCTGGAGTCTGGAGACAGCTAATCAAGAGCCCTTTCTCGTACTTACTAGCTGTGTGATCCAGGGCAAGACAGATCATCCTTCAGAGTCTGGATTTTCTCGTCTGGAAAAGGGTTAACAGTACTTAAAATCTCCATACTAAAGCATTGATGGGAGGAAAGCACCACTCAATATTCATTCTAATAAAGGGAGGAATTAGTGAGGAGTGGTTGAGATGCAAAAAAATGAAGATAAAGAAAGGAGTCCAGAAAACATGAAAGTTTTACCTAAGATTAGTCTAAAAAAGGGAAACAAAGATGGCAATTTTCTTCCTATCTGATTAAATTTAATATTAAAATTTTATAAATTATATGTGATATATGCATTTATATCACATATAATAGAATTTATAAATTTTTAAAATATATATTATACGAAATAAAACAATTGTTAAAGTAATAGAAGTTCACAGCTGAGGGAAAAGAGCAAAGAGTAATCATAGAGTCCTAGGAATATAGCAGGAAAAGACATCAGGGGATATCTGTTCTTATTTTATTGAGGGTAAGATAAATTAGATAATATGTCCAAAATTACAGACATGGCAAATTCTACAAAAAGAAGTAGAATTTGAACCTAAGGCCACTCTTTTTTTCCCCACCATAATATGAGTTTCACAGAAAATCTTTTTTTTTTTTTTATTTGTCTTTGTATACTAAAACACTCATAGCAGATGAAGCATATTAAGGTCATGAAATATAAGAAAAAATTAAAAGTAAAACAAAGCCTGCAAGACGTACAATTCTATGGAAATTGAAGTTTTATTATGATTCCTCAAGTTTGAAGAACTAAACATTTCATCTGTCTTTGAGGGCTTGGTGATTCAGGGAGTACTGAGCTCCAGCTTTCATTCTTTTTCTACTTTGTCTTCTCCCTCCCCAGGAGTGGGGTTATTGGTGTGAGACTCCATATATAGCTCTTTCAAGGAATGTGATCCTTTGAACCCTGGCTCTATATCATACCTTCTGGGAAACAGAGAGCTCACTTTTTTAGAGCTCAGTTTCCCCAACTGTAAAATATAAATACAGAAAGCTCTTCCCCATATTCCTTTTCATCATACTCTGGAATACATCTGGCCATCCCACTTAGATTCTGGGTAGTTTGGTACCCTTCCTGCCTCCATCCCCACCAAACATCCATGCTGAAAAATGGACATACTTTTATTTGGGACAAACCTGTTGCTGTTCACCCTTTGTTCTCAAAGCAGACCGATGACATCATGGAATGATGTCTTGATTTGCTTGTGAACTGAATTCAAAAAAGGCAGAGTTGTGCAAAGTCATCAGACTCGTTCTTTTTTCCCAGTTGCATTAAAGTCTAGTAGCAGGACAAACGTCAGGATGACTGGTGATAATCCAAAAAATAATGAATGAATCTGGTGTTTGGAATAAATTTCTTACAGCTCAAAAGGTTTCAGACTTTCTTAACTGGTTTTGTGACATGGAGCCCTTAGGCAGCAGTGTGGTGAAGCCTTTGGGCCCCTTCTCATGATGATCCTTTTAAATTCATCCAATTAAAAATATGTTGGATGACAAAGGAAATTCATATATTGAAATGTTTATCAAAATGTTTTTTAAAACTGGGTTAATGTAAGAGCACTAGCTCTCCAGTGTATATTTTCTCCAATTGCTACTAACCTCCATCTCTCTTTCTTGTTATTCTGCACGTGCTTCCATATATAGTTGTGATCTGCCCCAATAAAAAGTGAGATACCTAAGAGCAGGATGATGGAGAATAGATTTAAAACTGGGAGGGAGCTTAAAGGTCAGCAAGTCCAAAATGCTCGCTTAATAAATGAGGAAAACTGAGGTTTTAGGATCCTACAGCTACTAAGTATCTAACATGGAATTTCTTTTCTTTTTTTTATTGGAGTTTTTACATAAGGGGGAGGATTGGGAGAGGGTGTGGAGGCGTGTGTGCGTGGAAGGGTTTTGTCTCCATGGCTAGACATGCTGAGACCTGGAGACTATCCCTGAGTCAAAAAGTCTAACATGGAATTTCAACCCACATCTTCCTGATTTAAATTCCAGTAACTGTTCCAATATCTTATGCTTGTTCTTTGTAATTGTATTCCCAAGGCTGAACTAAGCATCTTTACTATAAGTTGGAGTTTAATAAAGGCTTAGTGATTGATTGATAGAGTAATCTGAGTAAGAAGCTAAAGCAAGCAACATCAAACTATTTAAATACATCAAAGAGACATCCTTTTGAGAATCACAAAGGATTTACCAGTAGTTCTTAGGAGAACTTAGGTAGTTCTCCCTTTGGACCAGAACATCTAGAATTGTAAGCAAGATTAAAGGTCATTTCCTCATTTTACAGAGAAGAAAACAAAGGCTAAAAGAGTGATAGCAGTCTGGCTATTGGTGATACCATTGGGGAGTAACAAAGATGAGATCCAAGCCCAGGTGGTGAAGGAGCAGAGGAGGTGATCGATCTGCAATTGAAAGGGACTTCAGGGGCATCTAGCCCCATATACTCAGTTTTCAGATGAAGAAACTGAGGTCTAGAAAAGTGAAATAACTTTCTCAAAAATATACAAAGCAATTCAACTTCAGGTAGTGGATGAAAAGCCCATTTGGGAGAGATCATAGATGGCCATGACATCCCAGATGACAGATCACACTGGTAGTCAGAATCACAGAAAGAATATGAATCTAGGGCTTCTGGCTTCAGACCTAGTGTTCACTCTAATATCACAAGTGGAATAAGAATTTCAGTGAGACTGGTGTAGACTTTTCTTCATGGTACTGGAGAATGGGATTGAATTCGAGTGATACTAAGGACTTTAAGGCTAGAATGAGTAGAATTATACAAGAAGTGAATAAATAATTTAGCAACCAAGCAAGAAATCATTTAGCAAGCATTTATTAAGTGCCTACTACATGCTAGGCACTCTGCTGCTAGAGGCTGGAGATACATGTACAAAAAAATAAAATAATCACTGCTCTCAAGGACTTTATGTCAACTAGTCACTCAAAAAACAATCTTTAAAGTCTCTAGCATATTTCAGGGACTATACCAGACACCGAGGATACAAATATGGAAAGGAATAATTTTTATCTCAAGGTGTTTACATTCTAATGCATGAGATAAGAAGCACACACAGAAAATACAATGAATAAATGTAAATAATATACAAATCAGTTCAATTCCAGGTAGTCTAGGAGAGAAAGCAGTAGCAATTGTGAGGGATCATAGAGGATCATAATAATATCAATAGCCAGAGGATATCATCCAGGATGGCTTGCTTCTCCGGCCCAACTTTATGGATGAGGAAAGGGAGATCCAGAAGAATGAGAGTAGGCTTTTATATGGAGGTCAAGATAAGGCTGTCATAGGAATGGAGCAGAATAGACCCCCCTTGAGGGAGGCTGAGGGTCAGGCAATTGTGGAAATGATTAGTAGATGATCTAAGCCAGGAGAAACTCCTGGGTGAGGGAGGAATGAGATGAGCCAAGACTCAGAAGAAAAAGAGGGACTAATGGAGCCCCACTACAGAGCAGAACTCATAGATTATTGTTGTTCAGTTGTTTTAAGTCACGTCTGACTCTTCATGACCTCAGTCAGCAAAGATGCTGGAGTGGTTTGCCACTGCTTTCTTCAGATCATTTTACAGAAGCAAACTGGGCCATATTTGAATCCAGCCCTTCTTGATTCCAGGTCAAGCACTCCATCAGTTGTGCCACCCAGAAGCCCCAGAATTCAGAGGAGAGCTTGTTAAATGATCCTTCTGGGACAAGGGGTCAGTGGTTCAGTATAAAAAAAACCTTTCTATGTACAAGCAAATTGCTATATCTCCCATTTATCCCAAGCCAACAGGCCTTATTTTTAGAAAGAAGTCTGCATGCTGTCTTTTCTGTAGTAAGATGTTTATTGACTCGATTTGAATGAAGGGAAACTTGTCTCAGGAGGAATGAGACATAAGGTCTCCAAGGTCTGCTCCCTCCATCTTTGAGAAAAAGATTCTGGGGCTCAGCTGGATTGTCTACATCCTAATAGATACCTGGGAACTGGAGCTGACTGGGAATAGGATCTCACCCAGTCTATCAGTGATTTAAAGAATAACAGTAATGGCTCTTTACCACTTCACTGCTGGCAAAGTAGAATTTCACGTCTATCATCTCTTAAAGCGCCGACCTCAGAGTTATAGACTTATTCGATCCTTATGAAGAACAATTTGGAACTCTGCCCAAATATTTATTGTTGTTCTTCTGGTGGCAAATAATTGGAAACTGAGAGAATGTCCATCAATGTGGGAATGGCTGAACAACTTGTAGTATATGATTGCGATGGAATACTGTCGTGATATGAGAAATGATGAACAGGATGCTCTCAGAAAAACCTGAAGAGACTTATATGAACTGATGCAAAGTGAAACGAGCAGAACCAGAACACTGTACACAGTAACAGCGATATTGTAAAATGATCAACTGGGAATGAGTTAGCTCTTCTAAGCAGTAAAACTATCCTAGACAAAAAAAGGACCGATCTCAAGGACGAGTAAGTCTTGCTTTTGACATATGCTAGCTGGGTCATGCTGGGCAAGTCATTTAATTTCTTAATTCTCTAGGTGAGTTTCAAATAGAAACTGAGGTCACTAAAGTTTCCTAAAAACCCTCAAGGACTGTATATTCATTTAGAAAATCACATATTGTATTTTTATGTATTTTGTTACGTGTTTATGGTATTTTTATGTCTTTTGTTAAATGTTTGTTGTATTTTTATGTATTTTGAAAGATGTTTCCCAATTACATTTTAATCTGGTCCAAGCCTCACTGGGGAGTGTTGTTCCCATTTGTTGCTTCTGCTCTAGGCAAGTTTCTAAGATGCAAAGTGACAGAGAAAAAAATCCAGATCTTCTTTGATAGAAGGGCTTTTCATCTGCGAAAAAGTCTGTATCTATGAAATCAGAATTCTAGTCCCAATACTTAGCTTTTATTTGCATTTGGTCCTCACAACAATTCTATGAGGGAAGTACTTTTATTATTCTTATTTTATAGATGAGAAAACTAAAGCTGAGGGGTTACGGGACTTGACCAGGGTCATGAAGTTTTTACATGTCTGTATCAGGATGGAAACTCAGGTCAAGGCAAACAATCCCCTTTCTATAGTCAGGAAGGGAGGATTTTATCCTGACAGGTAGCCCTTTTTGTAGTGGCAGCCCTTTTTGTAGTGGCAAGAAACTGGAAACTGAGTATATGCCCATCAGCTGAATATTATTGTTCTGTAAGAAATGACCAGCAGGAAGATTTCAGAGAGGCCTGAAGAGACTTACAGGAATTGATGCTGAGTGAAATGAGCAGGACCAGGAGATCATTGTTCATGGCAACAGCAAGATTATACAATGATCAATTCTGATGGACGTGGCTCTTTTCAACAAGGAGATGATTCAGGGCACTTCCAATGATCTTGTGATGAAGAGAGCCATCTATACCCAGAGAGAGGACTATGGGGACTGAAGGTGGATCACAACATAATATTCTCACTCTTTTTGTTGTTGTTTGATTTTATTTTTTTTCTCATTTTTTTTCCTTTTTGATTTGAGCAGCAAGATAATTGTATAAATATGTATGCATATATTGGATTTAACATATATACTACCATGTTTAACATAAATTGGATTACTTGCCATCTAGGGGAAGGGTTCGGGAAAAGGAGAAAAAATTGAAACACAAGGTTTTTCAAGGGTTATTGTTGAAAAATTATTCTTGCATATGTTTTGAAATTAAAAAGCTTTAATAAAATCAATTAAAAAAAATAAAAGATAAAGAAAATCAATGTGAAATGGAAAAGGTGGCAAGTATCTTTCTGTTTTCCCAGCCACCAATTTAGTTTAATCCATCAATATTTATTAAATACCTACTGTGTGACAGGCATTGGGACTACGAAAGAAGGCAAAAGACAGTCTTTGTCCTCAAAGAGCTTACAAACTAATGGGGAAAAGAACTTGCTAATAAATATATACAAAGCAAGTCGTAATTTAGAACTTTGTTATCTCCTGCTTAGACTATTGACAGGGCAGCTAAATGACACAGAGGACTGAAGTTAGGAGACCTGAGTTCAAATCTGACCTCAGATACTTACTACCTGGTGTGACTCTGGGCAAGTCGCTTCATCCAGTTTGCCTCAGTTTCCTCATCTGTAAAATGAATTAAAGAAGGAAATGGCAAAATTCTCCAGTATCTCTGCCAAAACAAAATAAAACCTCCAAATGGAATCAAGAAGAGTCAGACACGATTCAACAACAACAGACCATTGATGGGGTCTCCTGATCCATTTCCCTGCCTCAAGTCCCTCACCATTTCCAGGACAATTTCAAAATAGCAGCCAAAGTGATTGTCTTTCAGCAGAAGTCTTCTGATCATGTCATTCCCTATTCAGTCATCAATAGGGCTCCACATTGCTTTTTTTGGAATAAAATAATATAAGTTCTTCTATTTAGTTTTAAACATCCTTTACATCCTGGTCCCAGCTTAGCTTTCCAATTTTATCAGACATTGCTGTTATTTCATGCTCTGTAATATAACTGGTCTTTTTGTTCTTCACTCATGCCATCCTATCTCCCACCTCCACTCCTTTGACTTTCTCCTTTCCTGCCATGCATTCCCTTCTCATTTCTGCCTCTTAGAACCCCTCTCTTCCTTTAAAATTGAACCTAAGCATCATTTTTATATGAACCCTTTTCTGACTCCAGTTATTAGTGAGCACATCGCCTTCCAAACTACTTTGTAACTCCCTACTTTGTTTATACTTCATATGTCATCCATGTACATGTGTGTATATGTACATATATGTACGCACAATCACATGCCCCTACACATGTACACCCATATGTATGCAAATATACATTATCTATATACATATGTATACACATACATGCATATATATATCTATGTATATATGCATATGTGTGTACACACCCATATATCTTCCATTAAAAAGTGCACTTCCTGAAAGCAGAGATCATTTTGTTTATCGTATTTTTATCCTAGTCCTTAGCACAGTATCTTACGCAATATGAAGTAGGCACTTCATATTCGGTAACTCCTCACTATAAAATATCTGACATGTTCTGCTTAAAGACCTCCAATGATGGAGAAGATCACCTCCTGAGGCAGATCTTCCACTGTGGGATAATTCAAGTTTCTCCTGCCATATATCTTACCTCAGTCTCTTTACAGCTTGTTCCCATTACTCCAGCTTCTTCCCATTACTCCTACTTCTTCCCTCTGGAGCCAAAGAGAACAATCTAATCCTTCCTCAAGATAGAAAGCTATCATGACCATGAATCTTAGTTTCTTCAGGTTAAAAAAATGCCTGGTTGCTTCAAATGGTCTCTATATATTATGGACTTAAAGCCCTTCACTATCCCAGTTACCTCCTCTGGACACTTTCCGACTTATCAATGCCTTTATTAAACATTGATGCCTGAAATGAAGGAGCAGAGAGTAAATGACTAAGGGAGATGGAGGACAAGGCACCCACAACATTCCAAGTCTGGCTCATTCATCTTCCAAGAGTTGATGGATTTGAAGGTGAGGAATAGAATGCAAGCACACATACATACACATATAAACATGTGGGGAGGGGGATTAGAATGAATATGTCTATAGAGAGATAAAAAGACAGAGGAGAAAAGTAAAAGAGAGAATGAAAAGGAAAGGAAAAAAAAGTAAGAGGAAAGAAGAAAGGAAGGAAGAAAGAAAGGAAGGAAGGAAAGAAGAAGGAAGGAAGAAAGAAAGAAAGGAAGGAAGAAAGGAAGGATAGAAAGGAAGGAAGGAAGGAAGGAAGGAAGGAAGGAAGGAAGGAAGGAAGGAAGGAAGGAAGAAAGGAAGGAAGAAAGAAAGAATAGAAAGGAAGGAAGGAAGGAAAGAAGAAGAAAGGAAGGAAGGAAGAAAGGAAGAATAGAAAGGAAGGAAGGAAGGAAAGAAGAAGAAAGGAAGGAAGGAAGGAAGGAAGGAAGGAAGGAAGGAAGGAAGGAAGGAAGAAAGGAAGGAAGGCAGTAGGTAGCTAAGAGAGGTATATGGAGTGTTGAAGGAGCATTAGCACTCTGGGTGTGAGGGTTGGCTGAGTCTCTTTCAGGGCTGCTCATCCACCTGTGGTGTCTACCTGATACACACAAATATCACCTGTAGCTCCAGGAAGCATATGTAGTGGTTATCCCAAACTTCCCCCAGACAATCTCAGTAGACAGGCCAAACAAGTTTGGGGTAAGCCAGAGGCCTCAAGCCTGTTGGTGAGTTAGAGGGGTGTCTATCCCAGGACCGTGAAGACTTCTGGGAGAATGAGTGGAAGAGAACCATTTGTTCCAATGGCCATGAAGGAGGCAGAAGCAGATGCTGTGGAGCACCCAGAGCCTGAGCAGACGTGGAAGATGCCAAGGTTATCCATGGGCTCCCAGGCCGCTGACAGTCATCTTGATTTTTGTCCTGCCACTGGACTTTGATGACTCTGGAATAGAAAGTGTAGTTGGTGGTTTTGTGCAGCTCTGCTTCACTTAAACCCAGTTAACACACAGGTCAAGACATCACCCATGATGTCATTGGTTTTCTTCAAAAATAAAGGACAGGGGCAGCTGGATGGTGCAGTGGGTAGAGCACCAGCCCTGAAGTCAAGAGGATCTGAGTTCAAATCTGACTTCAGACACTTAACACTTCCTGGCTGTGTGACCCTGGGCAAGTCACTTAACCCCAATGGCCTCAGGAAAAGAAAAAATGAAGGACAAAGGTAGGCAGTAGTTAGGTACACACACACACACACACACACACACACACACACACACCCCACACACACCAGCAGGGAGTTAGAGCTGCACAGTCAGAGCCACTCTGAGAACATGAAAGTTCTGGGAAGTAAAGAAATCTATTATTGTCTTTATCAGCTATAAGGTGCTCGAGTCCTTTTCACACCCCTGGCAGTACAATCAGCCCATCCTCAGGGCATTGTTTTTCAGTAGGTCCAACTTCCCTGTCCCCTGTGTCTCCAGACATCCCAATGGGGGGAGCCCCACTGGGGGACCAAGTAGAACAGTCACCCCTCCTCCGTCTGACTTGCTACAGCCCATAAAGCAGCGCTCATTTTCTCTGCCAGATGTTTTGAGTCTCCCAGTGGCTGAAAACCAACAGATCCCCAGCGGAGAAGCGGCCAGACCACTCCTTCAGAGCCCAGAGGGCAGTCGATGATAGCAAACAGCTGTCTGCAAGCTGTGACTCCCAGTGCTGTCGTCCATCAAGCTGTTTCCCAGACTTTGCATCAACCACCCGACGGGTCACTCCCTGACCATTGCCTCTGGGACCCAGAACATCCACTCCCAGACCCAGGGTCCTGCTCCATCTCCAGCCTTTGGGTCACATGTTGTAGAGACTCCCAGCAGCTTCTCAGCTTTTGCTTTGCTTTGCCTCGGCCCATCCTCACAATCTAATCTTTTCGAAAAGGACATTTCCTCTCAAGCTGGAGAGCTTCCATTCCAGCCTCTTCTCTGCCTCAAGTTGTCCGGGATCACTTGTCCACAGTTGAAAGTAACTGTTCAGTTCATTTAGTCTCATTCCTTTACCTTACAAACGAAGAAACTGAGGCATAGGGAGATGTCAAAGACAGTTTGAGAGGATGATGTCCTCTGAATCTGAATTCTAATCTTCTGGGCTTTGCAGCCAACTCTCTATTCTAATCCATGTTGCCTGTAAGGTCAAAGGTAGCATTTAAACCCAATTCATCTGATTCCAGAGGCTTAGCAAACTATACTTCCATGCTATAAAACTTCAGTTAATTTATCTGTAAAATGGAAAGAACTATACTTATCTCAATGAGTTTCAGGGGAAGAGAGTTTAATAAAACCTTAAAACACTGCAAAAATACGAATTATTATTTTTATTATCAAGCAATAGACATTTGTTGGCCATGCCCTGTATTTGTTATCATTGTTGTCGAGTTGTTTTCAGTCATGATCTCTTTCGGGGTTTTCTTGGCAAAGACACTGGAGTGGTTTGCCATTTCCTTCTCCAGCTCATTTGGCAGATGAAGAAGTTGAGGCAGAGAGGGTTAAATGATTGTTTCAGGGTCACACTAGTAAGTGTCTAAGGCCACATTTGAACTCAGGTCTTCTAGACTCTACTCTTCCTTCTGGGGTCACCAAGATGCTCCAGGCCCTGTACTAGTTTCTAAGGATACAAATAGAAGGAATGAACTGATCCATATTTTCAAGGAAGTTGTGGGCTACCAATATATTGCTTTAAATGCCAACTCTGTGCCCCGGAAGATGATTACCCAGTGATTTCACTAATAAAAGCATAGATTGTCCCCTTCCTACCCCTCCTGCCCCCTTCCAATGTCCTGAATGTCTTGCCTCTTTCCGATTCACATCTCAAGATCTCTTTTGACCTACCCACCGTGTTCCTGTTTCTAGTCTAGCGATATCCCCAGGGATCAGCTCATTTGTAGAGCAACTCACTCCACAATCAAGCTTATACCTCAAAGGATCAGTCCTGCCCACTTATGTCAGTGTTCCCTGATGATTTATCACTCAGCCACAGATTTTCCTCAAGCCCCTTAATTACATTCTTACTATGCGGCAGATCTGAAACCTTAGAACAGTAGCACGCAATCCCCAGCCAAGATAGGAAGGGGCCCGTGCCATCGAGCTGCTAGATGGTATATGTCCCCAAGCCTAGAGAAAGACATAGTGAAACCGTTCCCGAACTATACTGGCAGACGTATCGCCAAAATAGATTTGAATGAATTTAGTCTGTAAAAACATCCTGAAACCAGTCAAACTAATCTATTGCCTGCTTTGTGAAATCCATTTACATAATTTTTTTTCTCATTTTAGTGAGATCAAAGAACCAGGACAACTAGGTGGCGCGGAGAATAAAGCATCGGACTGGAGTTAGGAAGATATGAATTCAAATGCATCCTCAGACTCTAAGAAGAGTAATCCTAGGAAAGTCACTTAACTCTGCGTCAGCTTTAACATTTCAAAGAAATGGCAAACCACTCAATTATATTTG
Organism: Sarcophilus harrisii; assembly: GCF_902635505.1. NCBI lineage: Eukaryota > Metazoa > Chordata > Mammalia > Dasyuromorphia > Dasyuridae > Sarcophilus > Sarcophilus harrisii. The sequence goes on along the minus strand of NC_045429.1, from coordinate 445,615,682 downwards.
TCAAGAAAACCCCAAATGGGCTCCCAAAGAGTCAGACATGATTAAAACAATTAAACAACAAAAGAGTTTCCTCACCTGGCAGTTATCTGAACTGATAAAAATGACAGTAATAGTCATTATTCCTATGCCTCCAGGACCATATAATCTAAAGCTGAAAGGACTCTCAGAGGTCATGGAGTCTAGTCCCTTTTTTATTTACTTATTTCTTTATCCATTCATTCATTCATTTATATTAAATATATAAAAATTAAAATATTTATTTATATATTACAGAAGGGGAAACTGAGGTTCTACAAGACAAAATGGTTTCCCCAAGATGACAAAGCAATGAAACCATCCAAGACACGATGGGAACCCTCAGCGGCAGAATCATTGCACAGCCAGTGTGACTAATTGCCACCCTGATCAATCATTGACAGGCTGAGTTTGTTCACCGCATCTTCCCTGGGTTGGCATTTCCCACAGTCTGTAGCCTGCACGCCTGGTGCTGTTTGTTATAAGCTCGCCTGTTTGGCTGTGATAGGATGGGCAGGATGAATAATATCAGCCACCCCAATGGGGGAGGAGGATGGAAGGAGTCTCCTTGCTCAACCGTCCTTGACATTATCATGTTACCGAATTTCCTTCCAATGATTTGGAACTGAAAGGGGCAGGGAGTGACACATCCTGCCTCTTCTGGGTACCGACCGCAGCAGACGAGCCCCCTCAACGAATGTTGACTGAAGGGAGGGAGAGGGTTGATGTCATGAATAGGACATAAGCTATTCTTTATTCAGAATGATTTATCCTGCAGGAAATGATCGCCTGCCCTGAGCTCCAGAACTAGTTCTCTGAGCCCGGCAAATAGGAAATACGGCCGTGCGTCTAACCATGAAGAGGACAGAGGAGACTTGATGTGGTTGACCCACTGGTGCAACGTAAGGGCCCCAGGACATTGCCTTCTGCCCCACAGAAGCAAGCTTGGGCTCTCTGGACCACACACACACACACACACACACACACACACACGCACGCACACAGCAAATGACCTTTATTTTCTGCTTTCTACCCCAGTGAGAGTGTGAGATCCTGGAGAACAAGAGTTACAGCATTTTTCTATTTGTATCTTCAGTTAAAAAATGTCTGTTGGGCAGTAAATGCTTAATATTCACCCATGGTATCATCTTAGCTCTAGTCCAGAAAGGGACCTCAGAAGCTCTCTAATCCAATCTCTTCCTTAAATGAAATTAAAGTCTTTGCCCTGGTTCAGTCAGGTGTGACTGCAGGTATCATAACAGTGGAAGGAACCTCTGGAGACAGGTTCAAATCCTGTCTCTGATCCTTCTGTGTCCTTGAGCTGGGGCTTATTTTATCTTTGAAGATAGGAGATCAGATTTGATGACATCCAAGGCCCTTCCTGGGCCTAGAGTCAGGATCTCCTCATCCTAGGGTAGGGCTAGGCCTCCCATAATGCATGATCCCACAATCTAGATGGTGACCAAGACATGAGACCTGATTGCCATGAGCAGGAGGGATGGAAGGAGTATCTGGGGGGGGTAAAGAAATAGATTTTTAATTGGAGTTTTCTCCACCTCCTTTCCTCGGGGCCAACCAAGCATCAGATTTGGACATTGCCTTTTCTCTCTCTCTGGTGGATGTGAGACAGGAATTTTTTAATAGACTGACATAATAGAGGATTCATATCCATGCTCTTTTCAGGAATATTTGTGCATCTCATCATCTCAGGATTATTGTTAGAATTTTATTCTCATATTTGATGAATTTATGTTTGTGCAGATCTAGGAATTTCCCTTGTGTTTGAGAGTCTCTGTAAGGACCCTCTGTCTGTTGGTCTTTTTCTCTGTCTCTGCCTATGTCTCTATCTCATTCCTCTATTTCTCTCTGGAGTTCTTTCTGAATGTCTCTATCACTCTCTGTCTCTGGGTTTGATTTTCTCTCCCCTTCTCTCTGGCCTTCTGTTTCTGTTTCTCTATTTCTCTGTCTCTATCTTTTTCATCTGTCTGTCTGTCTATCTCTGCCTCTGTCTATATGTCTCTCTGTGTTTCTGTCTTTCTGTCTCTATCTCTGACTCTATCTCTCTCTCTTTCTACACACACACACACACACACACACACACACACACACACATACACACACACAAGATTGTTTATTTAGTAAAACTAAATTTGTTAAGTACTTATTAAGTACCCACTGTATGTAAAATATTCGCCTTAGACCTGACAAACCACAAACCACAAAATAATAACAACATCTCTTCCTATAAGACACTTTCATCCTTCTGCTAGGAAATAACGCGAAGACTTTGCATAGAAAATGCCATCTACATTCAGAAAAAGAACTAAGGAGACTGAATGTAAATCAACACATGCTAGGTTCACTTCTCTTTTTCCAGTTTTTGTCTCTCCAATGGTTTTTCCCTTTTGCTCTGATTTTTCTTTCCCAAAGCAATGTGTCTCAAAAATAAATAAATTACCTTTAAGAAAGGAAATAACATGAAGAAATAAATATGTAACAAAGATGAAGGGATCCCAGACAACTAGGAACATTGGCAAGAGCTTCCAGGAGAAAGTGGAAGCTGAGTTGAAGAAGCTATAGATTCTAGAGGTGGTGGTAAGGAAGGATCAGATCAAGCAGAGGGACCAACTCTGAAAAGTTATGGAGGTTAGGAGGCTGGGAGGCTGAGTTCAGGAAATGCAAGGAGATCAGTTTGGCTGGAAAAAGTAAGAATCTACAAAGGAGAGTAACGCAAAATAATCCTCAAAAGATAGTCTAGAACTTGGATAGTGCTAAGCTTTAAATGCCATTTTTTGTTCAGATAATATCCATAAACAGGGGAATCGCATGGTCTTTGCCACTTTCAGAATGAATATAAGCTTCTTAAAGGCAAATTTTTATTTTATTTTATTTTTACCTTTAGATCTCAGTGATTGGAATAGTTCCCAACATACAGTGGATAGTTAATAAATACTCACTGATTGTAGTTTACTCACATCTAGCCGGGAGGGATAATCTGGACAGTCAGCTAGCTGGTGGGGAAAAATTGAATTCACTCATTAACAGCATATTGTGCTGTTGTGTTCTTATGCCCATCCACCATTGAAATAGAAATATCAGTAATTTTTGCCTTTCTTATAAGTCCAGAGCCTATTTCTGTTTTTAGTGTAGTACAAGACATTGGATCTACTGAGTCTTGCAGTGAAATACCTACCCCGATGATTCAATGATTTTGGAGAGGTTGGAGGGTTTGGTACCTATTTGGATCATGAGGAACGATTCCATTGGGCCAGACCTTAGCTCTAAGACCCTATTACCAAGAGTGGCTAAAAAGTAAGGGTTGTTTGAGAAACCAGTCATGTCTTTAATTTTGTGAGTCTTTAGTCATAGATTAAACATACCTTAACTTCTCCTACTGGCTATCCTCCGCTCTAGACTTTATTTCTCCAAATACTGTCAGAATTCACCAGTATTTTCTACCAGGGGCCATTCAAGGTAGCCAGTTTCCCATTTAAGGTAACATATCCATTATCTACTTAAGTAGAACAAATTGAAATTTTCTTTTAATTCACTACAAACTACCTTCATTCACATTTATCCAGGTATTAAGAACTTAGAAGACAAGTCTGAGTTCACTCAAGCCATACCACTTGTGATCTCATAGAATTCTATCCTTCTCAAAATCTTCACTTCTCCTTCCCTGTATTTTCTGAAATAGAGATCAAAAAGCTGCTTAAGTAAAATTCTAATATAGTTATTCAATTATTAATAATAATGTAATTGTTCAATCATTTCAAATGTGTCCAATTCTATGTCCCCTTTTGGATCTTCTTAGCAGAAATATTGGAGTGGTTTTGTCAATGACAAATGGAAATGACAAAACCATTTCCTTCTCCAGGTCATTTTATAGATGAGGAAACTGAGGCGAAGAGGATGAAGTGACTTACCCAAAGTCACACAGCTAGTAAGAGTCCAAGACTAGATTTGAGCTCAGGAAGATGAGTCTTCCAAACTCTAGGCCTGGCACTCATTTTATTTACTTCACCTCCTAGCTGACCATAACTAATAACAATAATTATATTTGTATAATATTTTCAGTTTTATAAAATGATTTACATGTAGTACCTCATTTGATTTTCACAATAACTTTGATAGGTGCTATTATTTTTAGTAGATTTCTTATTTTCAAAACATATACATAGATATATTTCAACATTCACCCTTGCAAAACCTTATGTTCCATTTTTCCCCTTCTTTCCCCTCTCCCCTCTCCCCTAAATGGCAAGTAATCCAATATATGTTAATCGTGTGCAATTCTTCAAAACATATTTCTACAATTATCACGCTGCATGAGAAAAAGCAGATCAAAAAGGGAAAAATGAGAAAGAAAACAAAATTCAAGCAAACCAGAACAAAAAGAGTAAAAATGCTATATTGTGATATGCATACAGTCTCCCCCAAAGCCCTTTGTCTGGGTGCAGATGACTCTCTTCATCACAAGACCATTGGAACTGGCCTGAATCACCTTGGAGTTGAAAAGAATCATATCCTTCAGAATCAATCATTGTATAATCTTGCTGTTGCCATGTACAATGATCTCCTGGTTTTGCTCACTTCACTTAGCATCATAAGTCTCTCCAGGTCTCTGTGAAATCATTCTGCTGGTCGTTTCTTATAGAACAATAATATTCCAAAACATTCATATACCATAACTTATTCAACCATTTTCCAACTAATGGGAATTGCCTCAGTTTCCAGTTTCTAGCCACTACAAAAAGGGCTGCCACAAACATTTTTGCACATGTGGGACCCTTTCCATTGCAATGTGAAGTTTCTGCCATACTAGTTTCCAATTTTCCCAGCACTTTTTGTCAAATAGTGAGTTCTTATCCCCAAAGCTGGGATCTTTGGATTTGTAAAACACTAGATTGCTTTAGTCATTGACTATTGTGCCCTATGAACCTAATCCATTCCACTGATTGACTATTTCTTAGCCAGTATCAAATGGTTTTGATGACTGCTGCCTTATAATATGGTTTTAGGTCTAGTATATCTAGGCCAGATCAGTGCTATTATTAAACCCATTTCATGATGGGATAACTGTGTCTGGAAGAAACTTTGTGACTTGCCTCAATACAGCTGACCCTTTAATAATAATAATAATAATAATAACTATATTTATGTAATACTTTCAGCTTTGAAAAATATTTTTACATGTAGTACCTTATTTGATCTTCACAATCACTTTGATAGTTGCTCTTATCAATCCCATTTTATGATGAGAAAACCAAGTTTGGAAGAGGCTTAGTGTCTCTGGGACCAAGGAGTAACAAAGTATGGATCAATTTTCTACCACTTGTGCTAATTTTATCCTGACAACAAATACCAAGAAATCAGCAAATAGCACCACACCATCCATACGTGAAACCATTCATTATAGAAAATGGAAAATTTCTGAATGCTGTGGATAAGTTCACTTACCTTGGATAGTATATTTTCCAAGGATGGACACCAAGATGATGAATTTGATGTACACATTACAGGAGCTAGTTCAGTATTTGGGAGGTCCAAAGAAAAGGTGGAAAAGCAGAGGTTGAAGGTCAATAGAATCATTGTCCTGACTTTATTGTTGTATACTGGTGAAAACTGGACAGTTTACTAGTACGATATCAAGAAATTGAATTACTTACATGTGACTAGTCTTAGGAAGATTCTGAAGATCACCTGCTAGGATAAAGGACTGGATACTGGAATCTATCTTGAGCTAAACTGCTAAACTTCAAATTCTAATTTGAAAAGCACAACTCCCATGGGTTGCCATGTTGTTCAATTGCTTGCCTAAAAGACTGTTTTATAAAGAACTAACACAAGGTAAGTGTAAACATGGGTGTCAGAAGAAGCAAGACAAGGACATACTCAAGATCTCTCTGAAGAACTTTGGAATTGACTTGAGACGTAGGAGACAATGGCACAGGATGGACTAACATGGTGAGCTCGGATTAAGGAAAGTGCTATTATGCTCTAGGAGTTAAGCAGAATTGTGAGAACTCAAAAGAAACATAAAATGAGTAAATTTAGAGACAACTCCATTCCAAATGTTCATGTGGACTATTTGCGCCTGACCTGTGGTAAAACCTTCTGAACTCATATTGGTCTGATCAGCCACAGTTGACTCCAACATTTGGGTCCTTTTCTAGAATGAAGGGGAACCACCAACCAACCCACCAATGGCTACTAAGAGGCAGAGGCAGCTTTGGAATTCAGTTTGGACAAGTGCAATTAACTATCAATTCACTGCACCATCGAGCTTTCCTAGCATTTATTAAATCATAAAAATTCATTAAATGGGACAGATTCTGCAAGGTATTGGATGGGAATACTAAAATAGAAATGAAGCAATGCTTGTCCTCAAGGGAATATTTTCCTTTTTGTTCATATCCAGGATTTCTTCCCTATTGAGAACATCCAAGAAGGAAACTCCCACTATCAATGCAGATAGGTACCTTCTCTACAACTTCTTTTTTGGGAGAGTTACCTGGGACATTGGGATCCTCTGTGTCTTCCTACCCTCAAAGCCAATATGTATCAAAGATAGCAGGACTTAATCCCAGGTTTCCCTGACTCTGAGGCTCTCTATTCCCAGCAGGAATTAAACATATTGCTATAAGACTCTCTAGGTTTCAGAAATTGGAGTGACATTTACTATTTCCTTCACCAGCCTTAACAGGAGAGTCACAGCAGAGGGAGAAGTCCAGGCCAGCATTGAAGGTCAATGTCATTTCTGACTTTTTACATACTGCAAATTACTAACTCTTGTCATTCCCTCATGACAAAAAAAGAGAAAAAATAGAAGAGGGAGAAGGAGTGGAAAGCAAGAATTAGAACAAAGAGGAATCTGGAAGAAGAAGGAAAAAAAGTCCATTTCTAAAGGAGGGATTTTGTCTGAACAAAGTGTTTCTAAAGTGGAAATTCAACTAGCAGCTAAAATTTGATTTGTATGGAACATTAAGCTTTTGCTAATTGATGTGCAAGCATAAAACACGGATTAGAGAAGGGAAAAATATCTGAAATGTTGCATGCTCAAGAAGAAGAAATGAACTTTATTCATATCAGGGGCCATCGTGTTTATTCAGCTGCCCACAGAGATCAGCCGCTGACCTTGGAGGATTCCATGGAATGTTGTGTTTGGACTTGAGGCTAGAGACTCTGGGGAGAGCATGGAATCTATAGAGATAGAAATGAATTGGAGATCCTGCAGAGCAGATGGAGTAGCTCCATCCTTGACTGCTGCCTCTCTCTAACTACTCACCTCCAATTATTGGTGGATTCTACTAATACCACTAAATGTCTTAAGGTCCATTCCCTTAATCTGACATGGCCACCACCTCATTCAGCATCCTTGTCACATCTCATCTTAACAACTAAAATGTCTTCCTAATTGTCTACTCTCTTGCATCACTTTCTCTTTAGATTGTACACAGTTACCAAAATAATCTTCCTAAAGAATAATTCTGGGGGCAGCTAGGTGGTGCAGTGGATAGAGCACCAGCTCTGAAGTCAGGAAGACCTGAGTTCAAATTTGAACTCAGACACTTAACACTTCCTAGCTGTGTGACCCTGGGCAAGTCACTTAACCCCAATTGCTTCAGGAAAAAAAAAAAGAGAAAAAAAGAGAAAAAAACAAACAAAACAAAACAAACAACAAAAAAGAATAATTCTGATTCATTCTCAGGAATCTTCAAGTGGCTCCCAGTTACCTCTGGGGAAAAATACAAAGTCAACCAAGTGCTAGATTGTATTGGATCACATTTACAGGTGAGGAAACAGAGGCCTAGAGAAGTAAAATAATGTACCCTAAACCCCACAGGGAGTAAGTAGCAGAGTATGGAATTGAACCTAGGGTTATTGAGTCACCATTGCTACTGGTGGAGTCTCTGACAAGAAAATAGAGCTCACTCTCCTTTTGATGTAATGTGTGTCAAGGAGCTCTGGAATAGTGTTGAATTTATTGGCAGACACCAAGGAACTTGCATTTTCAGTCCTTTCACAATCTCAATCTGGGCTCTCTTTCCAGGCTCAGTTATCCCTTTTCACACTGTCTCTATTCTAACCAATCTGCTCTATTTTCTGTTCCCTGTACTTGGCACTCTACCTAGCAATTCTATGCTCTGGTGTTCCATGAAACCTCACCCAGAGAATAGCAGTGGGAAGGAAATGAGCCTTTGGCAGCATCCTCTACAGGAAGCCTTTCCTGATTGTCTCAGCTGTTAAGAGCAGCTTCCTCCTGGAGCCACCTTACATTCATTTTGTATATAACATATTCTCATGCACCTATCTGTTGTCTACCTCATCGTACCACAGGCTCTTCCAGGAGATGAACAGTTTTACTTTTGAATTTGTATCTCAGTGTTTAGCACAATGCTTAGCACATAGTGTTTCTAAAATGTTGTCGACTGATTGTCTTACTGCTCCACTCGCCTACAACACGTCCAAAGTCTATCAAAATTTCTATTTTCTTTCAAACCAGAAATTAGTTGCCATTACCTGCAGAAAACTTTTCAACTCCTTTGCTGTTAGTTCTCGTTCTCTTTCTCTCTCTCTCTGTCTCTGTCTCTCTCTGTCTCTCTCTGTCTTGCTCTCTCTCTCTCTCTCTCTCTCTCTCTCTCTCTCATCCTCAAATTATAACATATGTAACTCATCTGTTTATATACTGTATCCCTCCCCTCTCCCCAATAGAATACTTACTCCACCACTTCCGGTTTCTTTCACATTGTAGCTAGTTGGTTAAAGCTTATTGGATTGGACTTGACTGGTAAGAAACTGAGGTGCAGAGAAGTTACCTTCAACTAAAGCAATAAGCAAGATTTTATTAAGTAAGCAGCTGTAGAGGAATGTGTGTGGTGGAGTACCATGGCTAGTGCTGGACTTGAGAGTCTGGAAATTCAATCCTGAGATCTTTACCAGCTGAGTAGCCCTGCACAAATCACATAACCTTTTTATCTCACTTTCCACCTCTTAAAATTAAAATTATATTTTATATATATTATATAAATTATATATCATATATATTATATAAATCATATATATAATATATATGATATGATACATATTATATATAATATAATAACATTAATAATCACACCTATCTAGTAAGACAAATAAGATCATATTTGTAAAGTGTTTTACAAACATTATAATAATATACAAATGTTAACTTATTGTTACTACTATTGTTGAAGCTGTTGCTGCTTTTGTTACCTACTTCCCAAGGCTACTGTAAGGATCAAATGAGATGATAACTCTAAAGTACTTAGCATAGTTCCTGGCACATAATAAGTTCTATATGAGTGTTAGCTATTATGATTAATTATTAGTAATTAGCTATTATTATTAAGGATAACCCTATGAAACCTAAGGCAATGTACTAGATAAATGCAATAAATATAAAGACAGAGTTCATAGATCAGTTGAGAAAACTGAGATCCAAATGTTAAGAAATATCCCCCAAGAAACACAGGGACAAGGTTTGAACCCTGCTCCTCTAGCTCCAATGCTAAAGTTCTTCCCTCCGAGCCACAATTTCAACATGGAAATAATCATTTAGCTTTCTGATGTCATAATAAAACCATTCAAAAATTCTACAGAGATCAGGCAATAAAACACAAATTGGGTCTCCCATATTTGGAGAGAATCAGGGGAGCCCCATTAGAAGTCCTGATCCTTGCATTTTTCCCTCTATGAGGCTAGTTTAGAATTTCCCTTCATTAGACATTTCTGAGATTGTAGACAGCTAGAGTGGCCAGTAAAAGAAAAATGAGGCTGTATTTAATGAGAATTGGAGTATGGTCAAATAGCATCCTTACCCAGTATATTCTTACCTGCTGCTTCTCAGAAAGGTGCAATTTCTCCATTTCCAAACCTCAACAGTTTCCCAGCCTCACAGCTTCCTTCCCATAAAACACTGGTATTTTATTCTCCTCTTTCTAAAGTACTGTACTTTATTTTGGAGGCATTGCTAAATCACCTCAATTCAAAATAGATCTATTCCTGGCCGCTCTGGTCAAATCAGACGTTAGGTGCACTGTGCGCCGCCCACCAGGTATTTCTGCCTAACTGTTTAGGCATGGGATTATTGAGCGAGTCAGCGTCATGGAGCTCTATAACTGTGATGGTCTTGGCTCTTTTCAACAATGAGGTGATTCGAGGCAGTTCTAATGGACTTAGGATGGAAAGAGCCATCCACATCTAGAGAGAAAACTGAAGACTAAACATGAATAAAAACATAATATTTTCACCTTTGTTGTTATTATCGTTTGTTTGCTTTTTTTTTCTCTTTTTTTTCTTTTGATCTTATTTTTCTCATGCAGCATGACAAATGTGGAAGTATGTTTACAGGAATTGTACATGTTTGACCTATTAGATTGCCTGTTTTCTAAGGAAGAAAGAAGGGAGTAAGGAAGAAAGAAAAATTTGGAACACGAGGTTTTGCAAGGATGTATGTTTAAAAAAAACTATCTTTGCATGTATTTTGAAAAATAAAAAAGTTATTATTTTTTAAAAGAATGGAAGCTTCTTGAGGGCAGGAGCTGTGTTTAATTTATTTATTTTACTTGTCACCCCAGCACTTAGTACAGTACTAAACTGAATAAATGTTACAGTTTTCTTTATGTTTTCCATTCACTTATACATTCTGTTTCTAATTCTCTTCCTGTACTAGCAATTCCCCAGTCAGGGACAGACTGATAATATTAAATATCTCCTATTGTTCTTCATTTTCCATCCATTCTCAGCTATCCTCTCTCCAGTAGTTTAAACTTAAAATATCATCTTATTATATAAGCAATAGACATCTTCCCTTAACACCTTCCCATCTCAGTTTTCAGCTGTCCTATATACACAGCCATTCAGCATATATCCCCCAAGCTGTGGATTCTCGTTTGCTTGCACCATGGGCTTCTCTCTGATTTTGGCATTCAGATGGAAAGCTTCATTTTTTTCTTGACTGCTCAGAGAAATGATAGAGACCATTGATATTCATATGCAGGCCTGTTGTCACCCATTATAATGAGAGCAGACCAAGCAAGTGAAAACTGGTACGAACAATCCTGAATGAACAATCCCACGTAGGCTATTTCCATCTCTGTTCAAAAAGCCGGATCACTGATTTGTCTTGATTTTTTGGAGTCCCAGACGGCCATTTTTGCTCTGTTGGAGCCAATCTGTTAGTTGGGAGAGACCTTCCCGTGTCTGCTGTTCTGACTATATGAACCACTTCAAATCCTCTCCTTGAATACAGAGGGCCTTCTGCACATCTGCTCTTCTTCTGGGTCTTTCCTCGTTAGTCATGTGGTCTTTCCCTCATAGAGAAATGCCCGCCATTTTCCCCAGTGTTCACTGAGTGACCGTTTCAGTATTTCCTGTATTTATTTTCTTGTCAAAGAGTCATTTGTGGCTAATAAGAACAAAGTCAAGGAAAGGTTTGTTTATCACCTTGAGCTAATTATGCTTCACAGCTACAGCTACAGCTGTCAAGGTCAAAGACTGACCTCTAATTCCAGCCACAGGTTGATCTCTAGCACAGTTATAGACTGACCTCCCTACCCACAACCTGATTACAGATATAGACTGTCTCATTATTTTAACCAAAGGCTGACCTCTTATCACAGCACCTTCAACTATAAGTTAAACCTTCTCTCTGCTCCTTGATACCTGTGTAACCAAGAGGAAATTGCTTATTTTCTTTGGGGTTCTGTTTCCCCATTTATAAAAGGACAGAGTTGGGAAAGGCCCTTTTCAGTTCTAAATCTACAAGAAGCCCCTGATGGGTAGGAATCCTCTAGGAGGAATAGCATCAGGGATGAATCTGTGATTTCCAGTTGAGGGAAGTCTTCTAGCCAATGTGGGCCGGAAATTTCTCTGAAAATTATAGTCTTCGATCATTGCCCAGGACATTGAAAAGTTACATGATTTGTTCAGGGTCACGCAGTGTCAGGAGTGGGATTTGACCAAGTATTCCTGGATTCAAGACCGGCTCTTTTGCCACTATATCATTCTATATGGAACTGTGGATAGAGCCCTGGACTGGAGTTTAAAAAAAATCCTGCCTTATCTCAGACACTTACTGGTTATATGAACCTGGGAAAGTCATTTAACCTCTGCCTGCTTCAGTTTCTGAATTATAACTCAACTATAAAACAGGGATAATAGTAGCCCTTGCTTCTCCAGGTTGTCATGAGAATCAAATGAGAAAATATTCCAGTGTCTGGCATATAGTTGGTGCTGTATAAATGCTAGTAATTGATTATTTGTTAATAATTACCTCTCTGTATGCAGGAGAAGGGGTATGAGCAATTGTCAGCAAAGAAATGGGTGGTGGAAAAGTACAAGACGCATAATACTAAAATGGCTTAAAAATGGAAAGACTTTTAGAATTTCGTCCAGTACAAATGGCCATCCATGTTTCCAGAGTTTCTGCTATCTACTTCTTGATAGAAAGATGATAGACTCAAGTAAGTTTTTTGGGGAGGACATGGACAAGAGTAATATAAGGTGATCGTGCAAAGATGTCTTGAAACCTTGTAAGCTCCTGGTGGTCAGTGATCATTGTATTTCTCTCTTTGTACCCCAGCACTTAATAGTATCTGATGCATAATAGTTACTCTCTCTCTCTCTCTTTCTCTCTCTCTCCTTTCTCTCTCTCTCTCTCTCTCTCTTTCTCTCTCTCTTTTCTCTCTCTTTTCTCCATCTCTCTCTTTTTTCTCTCCTCCTTTCTCCATCTCTCTCTCTCTTTCTCTCTCTCTTTTTTCTCTCCCTCTTTCTCCATCTTTCTCTCTCTCTTTTTTCTCTCCCCCTTTCTCCATCTCTCTCTTTTTTCTCTCCCCCTTTCTCCATCTCTCTCTCTTTTTTATCTCCCCCTTTCTCCATCTCTCTCTCTTTTTTCTCTCCCCCTTTCTCCATCTCTCTCTTTTTTCTCTCCCCCTTTCTCCATATCTCTCTTTTTTCTCTCCCCCTTTCTCCATATCTCTCTCTCTTTCTCTCTCTCTTTTCTCCATCTCTCTCTCTTTTTTCTCTCCCCCTTTCTCCATATCTCTCTCTCTCTTTTCTCCATCTCTCTCTCTTTTTTCTCTCCCCTTTCTCCATCTCTCTCTCTCTCTCTCTCTCTCTCTCTCTCTCTCTCTCTCTCTCTCTCTCCCCACACACATACTCTATGTATTCCTGAAGAATCCCACTTTGTAAATTAAAAAAGTAATTCAATTTCCAAGTTTAATATTTCAAACTATCTACTCTACTAATGAATCTGACCTTTGATTGTTTAATATTGATGTGTCACCAGGGTTTCCTTCCCTGCAATAATACTGGCTCATCTTTCCATCCTGGACTTCTGTGATTACAGTTTGCTCTGAAGCTTGAGCTCCCAAATCCACTGATTGTTAAGGAATAATTCCAAGCTTTTTGGTAATGGTTTTCCAGAAAGCGAGAGCAGGGAATTAACTTGAAGGAAAAAGGGCCACCCTGTGGTGCGACAGGAGGACCTATCTGGTCCTGAGCCCAGAACTTGATAACACTAGGAAAAAGTTTGTTTGTTTTCTCCCTTGGGAAGGAAACTGCTCAGGCTTTTTATTTGTTTTGATAGCAAAGTGTTGCATAAAATAACATGCAAGAAGAGTGTGATATAAACAAGCCCTCAGCGCAGCAGTGAGTGAGGGAGCGAGTGAGCAAACTGAGTGTGAGGCATGTTAAACACAGAATAAATAGTTTTCCCACTGCCAAATGGCAGCCAGGCCTCCGGGGTGAGATTAACCAGTTATCAGAAGAGATCATGCAGTCACAGACTCTACTTAGGTGTCCCTATGTATGAATATAGATTCCCATTCTGGGTGTGAGCACGTGACATGTATGTGTGTGTGTACTCGGATTGATTGACCCCAGCCTTAGACTTGTAAAACCTATTTCTTCTTATGGGAAGCCTTCCTTGATTTCCCCAGTCAAATGATTCCTTCTTGAAACTCTCATGGCATCCTGCTGGTACTTTTTTGAGTCATTAATCATGTTCTATTTTTTAAATAGTTATTTAGAATCCTAAGATCTTAAGCTTTTTAGATATGAACAGTTTTAAAACTGAGAACTAGATAGATGAATTTACTTGTTCAAGGTCACACAGTATCTTCAGTAAGTGAAAGAACTGGGATTTGAATCCAGTTCTTGAACCTCTCCTCCCTACTTCTTCTTGGGGATACAGAGAAAAGAACTTTGGCTCTAGAATCAGAGGGTCTGATATAGATCTCCCCTACAACTCTTACGACCTGTATAATCTTGGATGAGTCAATTCCCTCTGGTTTTGTTTCCTGAATGGTGAAATGGGGGAAGGGGGTAGCACTGGATGACTTCTGAGGTCCTTTCTAGGACCTTAAATCTTTAATTTGGTGATTCTATCATCTATCATCATGTGATTCCTGATTTTAACTTCTCTGGATATCAGGTTCCTCAAAGGTAAAGTGAGAATAATAAAGTAAATGGTCTCTAAGGTCCCTTTAGCCCTCCATTGGTGGTCTTAAAATCATCTGGGGCCAAGAGAAAGGGAATAACTATTTGTCTGACAAGACAATTGGGGTCAAGTGACTTTATCGGGGTCACATATCTAGGAAGTGTTAAATGTCTGAGGTTAGATTTGAATTCAGGTCTTTCTGATTTCAGGGCTGGTGTTCTATCCACTGAGCCATCTAGATGCTCCCAAAATTATTATTTCTTAGTGCCAGGTATTGCACCAAGTAGTTACCAAATATTATCTCATTTGACTTTCACAACAACACAATTGAGTAGGTGCTATTTATATTTTAAGTTTATTCTTATTTTATAGTTGAGGAAATTAGAAAATCTGAAATTAGAGAACATGATACGTTTAGTTGTATCTGTCAGTGAATAAGCATTTATTCATTATCTTCTATGTGCCAGGCACTGTACTAAGTGATAGGGATTTTTAAAAAAGGTAAATGTCAGTGTCTACTTGCGTAAAGCTTACAGTCCACTGGAGGTGATGTGAAAAAGGTCTTATAAACAAGCTATGTGCAAGGTATTTTGGAGATAATAACAGAGATAAAGGATTTGAATTAGGGAGCAACAGGAATGACTTCTTTTTTTTAATTAAAGCTTTTTATTTTCAAAACATATGCATGGATAATTTTTCAACATTAACCCCTCCCCTGGATGGCAAGGAATCCAACATATGTTAAATATGGTAAAATATATGTTAAATCCAATATATGGTAAACATATTTATACAATTGTCTTGCTGCACAAGAAATATCAAGTCAAACAGCAAAAAATTAGGAAAAAAATACAATGCAAACAAACAACAAAAAGAGTGAAAATGCTATGTTGTGATCCACACTCATTTCTCACAGTTCTCTCTCTGGGTGTAGCTGGTTCTCTTCATCACAAGATCATTGGAATTGGTCTGAACTATCTTATTATTGATTGTTTTTTTTTTTTAATTTAATAGCCTTTTATTTACAGGATATATACATGGGTAACTTTACAGGATTAACAATTGCCAAACCTCTTGTTCCAATTTTTCTTTCTTTTTTTTTAAATTTATTTATTTTTATTTAATAGCCTTTTATTTACAGGATATATACATGGGTAACTTTACAGCATTAACAATTGCCAAACCTCTTGTTCCAATTTTTCACCTCTTACCCCACCCCCTCCCTAGATGGCAGGATGACCAGTAGATTTAAATATATTAAAATATAACTTAGATACACAATAAGTATACATATAAAACATTATTTTGCTGTACAAAAGAATCAAACTCTGAATTATTGTACAATTAGCTTGTGAAGGAAATCAAAAATGCAGGTGTGCATAAATATAGGGATTGGGAATTCAATGTAATGGTTTTAGTCATCTCCCAGGTTATTTTTCTGGGCATAGTAGTTCAGTTCATTACTGCTCCATTAGATATGATTTAGTTGATCTCGTTGTTGGGATGGCCTGATCCATCAGAACTGGTCATCATCTAGTATTGTTGTTGAAGTATATAATGATCTCCTGGTCCTGCTCATTTCACTCAGCATCAGTTCGTGTAAGTCTCTCAGGCCTTTCTGAAATCATCCTGTTGGTCATTTCTTACAGAACAGTATATTCCATAATTTTCATATACCACAATTTATTCAGCCATTCTCCAACTGATGGACATCCATTCAGTTTCCAGTTTCTAGCCACTACAAAAGGGCTGCCACAAACATTCGTGCACATACAAGGTCCCTTTCCTTCTTTATAATCTCTTTGGGATATAATCCCAGTAGTAACACTGCTGGATCAAAGGGTACACGTTTGATAACTTTTGAAAGCATAGTTCAAACTACTCTCAAAATGGTTGGATTCTCACAACTCCACCAACAATGCATCAATGTCCCAGTTTTCCCGCATCCCCTCCAACAATCATCATTATTTTTTCCTGTCATCTTAGCCAATCTGACAGGTGTGTGAGTGGTATCTTAGAGTTGTCTTAATTTGCATTTCTCTGATTAATAATGACTTGGAGCATCTTTTCATATGACTAGAAATAGTTTCAATTTCTTCATCTGAGAATTGTCTGTTCATATCCTTTGACCATTTTTCAATTGGAGAATGGCTTGATTTTTTATAAATTAGAGTTAATTCTCTATATATTTTGGAAATGAGGCCTTTATCAGAACCTTTGACTGTAAAAATATTTTCCCAGTTTATTGCTTCCCTTCTAATCTTGTCTGCATTAGTTTTGTTTGTGCAAAAACTTTTCAGTTTGGTATAATCGAAATTTTCTATTTTGTGATCAGTAATGATCTCTAGTTCTGCTTTGGTCATAAAGACCTTCCCCTTCCACAGGTCTGAGAGGTAAACTATCCTATGTTCCTCTAATTTATTAATAATTTCATTCTTTATGCCTAGGTCATGAATCCATTTTGACCTTATCTTGGTGTATGAACCATCTTATTATTGAAAAGTCACATCCATCAGGATGGATCACTGTATAATCTTGCTGTTGCCATGTATGCTGTTCTCCTGGTTCTGCTCATTTCACTTTGCATCAGTTCACGTAAGTCTCTCCAGGCCTCTCTGAAATCATCCTGCTGTTCATTTCTTACAGAACAATAGTATTCCATAACATTCATTTGCTATCACTTATTCAGCCATTCTCCAACTGACGGGCAGCCACTCAGTTTCCAGTTTCTTGCCACTACACAAAATGCTGCCACGAACATTTTTTCACAATGTGTGTACCTTTCTCTCCTTTAAGATCTCTTTGGGATACAGACCCAATAGAAATATCGCTGGATCAAAGGGTATGCACAGTTTGACAGCTTTTTGGGCACCTTGTAGAAAGTAAGATTTTCTTTTCTTTTTTTACAAAAACATGTTTTATTTCTAATTTTTTTTTATTTTCAAAATACATGAATAGATAATTTTCAACCTTCACCCTTGCAAAACCTGTGTTCCAAATATTTTCTCCCTCCCTTTCCCACATCTCCTCCCCTAGATGGCAAGTAATTCAATATAGGTTAAACATGTGCAATTCTTCTATGCATATCTCCACAATTATCATGCTGCACACAAAAATATCAGATCAAAAAGGAAAAAAATTAAAAAGGAAACAAAATGCAAGCAAACAACAACAAAGTGAAAATACTATGATGTGATCTAAATTCAGTTTCCACACTCCTCTCTGTGGGTACAGATGGCTCTCTCCACCACAAGACCATTGAAACTGGACTGAATCACCTAGCTGTGGAAAAGAGCCTTATTCTGTGCCTTCTTTCCAGCTCTGCAAGTCCTAACTGTGAACCACAGAAAATTCCTAAGAGGCCCCAGGCTGAACCACCCGAGTACATACGTGGTCCTTCTCTCCAATATGTAGTAGCCAGGGTCACAGAACACAACATCAGGTCCATCAGAATCGATCATCATATAACCTTCTTGTTGCCGCGTACAATGTCCTCCTGTTCCAGAAAGTAGGATTTTCACTGGGACTGGAAGAAAGCGAGGGAAACAGGAGGCAGAGACAACTTGGCCACTGATTGGATGGGGGAGCATTGATTGAAAAGTCAAGGATGACACCTTGCTTGCAAGCCTGGGTAATTGTGAGGATAGCGGTGCTCTTGACAGACAAGTTTGCAATGAGGAGGATTTGGGAAGAAAGATAACGAGTGCAGTTTTGGATGTGTTAGGTTTAAAATGTTGACAGGACCAACAAGCTGAGTTGCCCGATTGGCAGCTGGAGATGTAAGTCTGGAGTTTAAGGGAGAGGCTAAGGCTGGAGAAGTAGATCTGAAGCTCATTTGGAAAGAGGTGCTAATTGAATCCATGTTAGGTCATGGGATCACCAAATGAAGTAGTTGAGGGAGAGGAGATTCCTGGGGGATACCTACCGTTAACAGGTATGACCTGGATGATGCTCCATCAAAAAAAAAATGCTGCTCCAGTATACATGAGGCATTATGTATTTGCTGACAGTAATTCTCAGGCCCCGACCTCCCTGCCAGTCTGAAGGTTAGGCAGGAGACAGAGGGACACCTGAGAAAGCCAAGTAAGCATTCAAAACCTAGGGCCACCTGGGAAAGGTCACACCAATTGTGCTACCTTCTCTGACCTCCTATCACAGCCTCTGGGACCCATTCTTGCATCTTAAGTGTAATATCTACAGCTAGGGAGAGATGCCCCACATGGAGGGAAGATTATATGGTGAACATTAGTCACAAGCATGGTAGCAGAGGAGGGAAGCTGGGCTGGGCCATCAGATCTGGACGTCGAACTTCACTCATATCTAGGAAGGCGATTACAGGTGCACAACCGGCCTGGACCAGTCCATGTCATCACGTGAGTTCAGGGCAGTCTATGCCAGAGGAAGAAGGTAGAAAACAGGTAAGACCAGCAGGGAGATGACAGTCCTAGAGTTTGCCCCCCGCCTGCCCTGATGCTGAGCTCTGTGACCCTGGCTACCACATAGTGGAAAGGAGGGTCACGTGTGCACCCGTGGGCCACAGCCTGGGCCTCCTGGGCATTTTCTGGGCTCACGGTTAGGACCTGCAGGGCTGGAGAGAAGGCATGGGATGAATACCAACCTGGGGAGAAGAAACAATAACACATGGCCTGTGTATCCAACCCATCATGAAAGAGAACCCAATCCCTGTCATGTCAGTGGGGATTGTCCAAGCACTTCATCCTCGGGTTGGGCCGTAATGGGGGCAGAGAGCATCCTCGGCCCAACAGGCCCGGAACTCCGAGGCCAGATTTGGGTAAGCCCCAGCAGGTGGGCCACCACTCCGGCCGCCTGCTGGGCCACAGGCCTGACGTGTTTACTCACCTCGGAAGCTCTGCTCACTGAGTGCCTTTCTTGTGGCAGGAGCTGCCTCTGCCTTGAGATTCGCTCGGGAGACAAGAGGCTCTCTCTTACACGCTCCTTTCCCCTCACAGCCCCTGACATAATACTGCCTGCCTCCTCTCCCGCGGCCGTCCTCTGAGCGATGGCAGTGTTTTGCAGGATGCAGCATGCTGTGGCCATCTCATAGGCTCTGCTGGGGCAGGGATGGAATGTGCACCAGATTTCTCTGAGCAGCTGAAATTGGCTTTTAAAATGTCAGACATCCCTCGGATTCCCTGCTGGTCCAATGTGCGACAGTGTAATTTTCTCTGAGGGAGGTTTGTGGGATGGAATTGGTACCTAAAGCCGGTTCTTCAGGGAGGATGGCAAACATTTAGAACTGGATTGAGTGCTGTGGAAGGATAAGAGAGAGGGAGGGATAGATGATCTGGATCTGGAGAACTCATCTATCTGATCACATCGGATCATAGCCCACCTGAGGCACACTGAGGTGAAGCGACTCGTTCATGATGAAATCCCTAGTGATCATCAAAAGTAGGATCTGAATTTGGGTCTTCCCACCTACTTACTCACCTAAGCTGATTTCATGAGCTGCAGGCTTTGCCTCCTGGGCTCATAGTCTGAGAGCTAAAAGGAACTAGCTTCCATTTTCATCTCTCTATCCTCAAATAACCCAGTAATCTAAATCTTATATTTAGAATATTATACATTTATAGTCCCAGTATTTGGAAGAGAAGCAATCGTATGATGTCATTTCATATGATTCTCATAAATATCCCCAACAACTTGAGGAATGTTCCACTATGTTGTCACCCAACTTGCTCTAATAAAGTAAATGTGATTAATCTCCCAATCCACCAATTTGGGAGACACCCTGGGTTCCAAAAAACCAGTTTTCCTCAAAGCAAAGCTTAGGTAAGACTTTTTCCATACTCTCCTCCGTTAGGATAATTAGTATTCTCTCCAACATGAAATAATTATATATTACTTAATATGCATTCAGTATTTTCTTGCTTAGTGCTAGGTTGGATTTCCCCATTGGATTTTAATTTTGGGGCAGCTAGATGGCACAGTACATAGAGATCATAGAGGCAAGAGCACTCAGGTTAAAATCCTGCCTCAGAGTACTAGTGCGTAAACCTTAATTCCAATCATCTTGCTAAGGAAAAAGAAAGTGAACTATGTTGAATATAAGCTTCTTGAGGGAAAAAATATTTCATTTTTGTTCATATTTGTGTCATACTTATTGTTGTTGTTGAGTCATTTCAATTGTGTCCAATTCTTTATGACCAACCCCATTTGGGGTATTCTTGGCAGAGATACCGCTGTACTTTGCCATTTCCTTTTCCAATTCATTTTACAAATGAAGAAATTGAGGTAAATAGAGGGAAGTGACTTTCCCAGAGTCACAAAGCTAGTAAGTGTCTGAGGTTAGATTTGAACCCAGGCCTTCTTGATTCCAACTTTGGCTCTCTGTGCCCTGTATCACTCAGCTGTTCTTGAGTATTTATAGGGCCTAGCATGGTATCTTGTTTACCACAGGAGGGCAGAAGGAAAGAATGGACCGGAGATTTCATCAGTGTATGGAACTTATAGTGTGGAAATCCTCATCCACCAATGTTTAACCTCAATTCATCTTCCATTTATAATCATAAAAAGATTCTTAGGGCATTAAGAAGTCAATTTGGATTCTAAAACCAGGGTGTATCGGGGCAAAATTAGAATCCAGACCTTCCTGACTTCAGGCTTACACTTTGCTCCCAGAGAGAGGCTCAGTAGTGTGATGGAATGAACAAGGCCTTTAGAGTCAGAGGATTAGGACTCTAATTGTCTCTGAGAATCATTATGCTGATGTGCTTGAGAAAGTTTTTTCTATTTCATCTCAGTTTTCTCAGCTATAAAATGGGATGGGAGGTAGACTAGGTGAACTCTGGCATCCCACCCATCTCTAAATTTGACCACCCTGATCTTGAATATCTTCATCTGAAAAATGAGGAAAGTGGACTAGAGGGCCTTTCCACAGATACCTGCTGCCTTTCACTCTCCATATACTAGGGTTTTCATCAACATTTAATTTACTAGATCACATTGAATTATGTATTTAAATTTATTAGATGAAATTTTTGGTGATAGGGAATAGATTCTTGGATAAGAGACTTGGATAATCCAGGATTGCCCAGGTAGCAAGCAAAACCTTCATCTTGGTTCATCTTATTAAATCTAATACTTTTTGACCCATCTGTCCGGCTCATCTTCTCCAGATGAGAAGCAAGCATCTCTCTCACAGACCACTTTCCCATCAACTGGCCCCCAAATTGCACACCAGCTGTGCCCATGAGACACAGAGAATGGGCTTCTTTCCCTCTATATTTCTCACATGCCAGTTCTCAAGGCATATCGCCTTTACATATTGTTATTGTGGTCACATATCAGCGAAATAAATAATGTGAACCAGCTTTCTCAGGTGTGGTATTTATGGCTCAGTTTGTAGTGAAAAACAGTCAGAGGCAGTGGGTAAAAACTAATTTACAGTAATGTCACCCTGGATATATAGCAAATAGCTGCAAACAAGTATGTACAATATAATTAAAAATATGATAACATTATAAAATAGGATGATGGCTAGTTAGAGAGTCAGATATATCAAGGAGGAATATACATATATCACATGAAATATTGCCTCAATTACTCCAAGTCATCAGCTTAGGCTCATCATTGAAAACAATCCATGGCAAAAGCAGCCTTCAACTGATATGTGGTATTAATCTCCACATCGGGCTGAGTTCCTTTTCGGTTGCCCAACGGACAAGGCTAGAATTGGGCAAAGAATTAGCCACGCTTGACCCCAAAACTAGAAATGGTGGTTGGAAATTTCAACAGAGTAGATTTTCACTTGTTAGGAAGATAAAACTTCCTAACAACCAGATCTGGGCAGAAGGAGAACAGCTTCCTGGGAAGGGAGCCCATTCTCTGTCACTGAAGGTCTTATGGCCATAAGCTGAATGACCACTTGTCAGATGTATCCCAATAGGGATTCCCTTCAGTTCCAGCATGGGAGCTGCTGGAGAGCAGGGCTTGTTTGGCTCTTTGTATTGTCTTCCATTTTCTGGCACAGTGTCTAGCAAATCTACCCAATCGATTGATTGTGTAGTTAGAGCGGTTCCTTCCAACTCTGAGACTGTGATAATGGTGAGAGCAAGAGACTGAGAGATGGCACTTGTCCTGTAAATCCTAAATTTGAAAAAAATGTATGTATGATTCTATGCATGTATATGTGTGTGTGTAAGCATAGGTATGGATGTGTATGTGCATATAGAGGTATATGTGTGTATACTTATGTATTGTGTATACACATGCACATGCAAGCATATGCATGTAAGTATATGTATGTGTGTTTGTATATATATGTATATATGTATGTATTTATATTCTGTGTAAGTTTATGTGTATGTATCTATATACGTTGTATATGTATGTATATGCATATATATCGACAAAGATAGATATAAATATAAACAGATTTATATAATCACATTTTAGTTCCAATGCAAGCCTATGACTCGGTTAGAATAGTTATCCCCATTTTGCAGGTGAGGAGACAGGAGCAGAAAGGAGTTGAATACTTTGCCCATGGTTACATAATAAATGTCAGCAGCAAGTTTCAAAACCAGGTCTTCCCAGCTCCTGAAATATCACTTACACCCACTCTTCCACAATGACTCTCAAGGTGTTGGTTGATAAGTTGTTGTTCCTCCGTGCTCAGAGGACCAAAATGGGAAGTGCAGTGTGTCTGCCTGTGACTGATCAGACCAACTTAAGCTCAGAAGGTTCTTCCACAGATTGGGCACAAATAGTCCATATGGACACTTGGAGTGGAGATGTCTCTAAATTTGTGTATCACATGATTCTTTTGAACTACTTCGAGATATATGAACTGGGCAGATCATTTGACTTTCCTGAACCTCAATTTGCTTGTCTGTAAAATTAGATTGAAGTAGGTGAAGTAGTGAAGGCTCCTTCTAGTTCTAAAATTCTGAGTTAACAGATCTTGGGATTATTCAATCCAATCCTTTCATTTTTTTACAAATGAAGAGATTGAGTTCTCAGAATCCTCAAAGAGATTTCCTGAAAGTCATACAGCTTGTTAATGAAACCCAAGTGAATAAAAAGAGTTAAAGGAGAATTGAAACCCAAGACAGATAAAAAGATAGTAAAAAAGAAATCATCAAGCTGCTGCTTTTGGTAAGTCCAAGTACAGTACATCCCAGAAATAATTGGTTGAAAGAACATGATGGTAAAATCACTATCAACCAACTTTGTAAGATGCAAAAAAAAAAAAAAAAAAAAAATGGAAGAAAGAAAAGGCACAATGTGGGAGAACTACTGCCCTCATTTTCAAGCAAGGGAAACTAGAGGTCAATAAACCTGATAGTTCCCAGCAAAATTCTAAAATCCAAAACTAATGGGATGGTTTGTAAGAATTTAGAAAGGAAAGCGGTGATCACCAAAAGTCCACATGTGCTCGTCAAGAATTAGTCAAGTGATCATTTCTAATGAAGTCTAATAGATTTGTTAGTTCCCTGCATATGTTTGTATTCTATGTTTAAGAAACTAGAGTCCCTGATATATATTACAGCATGGTCAGCTGGGTGGAGCCATAGTGGATAGGATATGGGCCTGGGGTCAGGAAGACTCATCTTCATGAGTTCAAATCCAGCCTCAGACATTTACTGGCTGTGTGATGCTGGGCAAGTCATTTAACTCTTTCTACCTCAATCTCCTCATCTGTCAAATGAGCTGGAGAAGGAAATGGCAAATCATTCCAGTATCTCTGCCAAGGAAACTCCAAACAGGTTCACAAAGAGTCAGATAGAATGGCAACAAGTGAACAACAACAAAATAATAGGACATAACCAGTGGATATTAGAGTATCTGAAGGACTATAGCATTTGGCTAGACCTGGTGGTATTTCCTCTTTCCCCTGCTCCTGAATCTTTTTGTTCAATCATCTCACTTTCCCAAGCTAAATTAACAAGCTTCCAATCCAATAAGTGGGTTTTCTATGGATGGGAATTAATATAATTAGATCAACAAACATTTATTAAATATCTACTGTAGCGAGATACATGATGCTAGACACCTAAGATTACCTAATATTTATTTAGTTGTAGATCCTTATATACATATTTAGCATTTCCTCAGTATCTCATAGGTTCCTTGAGGATAAGACATGTTTCAATTCTGGCTTTGTCTTCTTAGTGCTTAGAAAAGTGCCTGGAACATAGATGATCGTGGATTAACTAATTGATTCATTGATGTTATGAATAAAAAGAGAAAAATGAAAAGTTCCTATCTTCAGAAAGCTTTCATTTTACTGCAGGTACAGAACAAAGAACTTTTTAAAAGTCCATATATACGTATGAATATATGGATGTATATATATATATATATCCTCTATTCCCATCTATAAGCATTTAAGTGCATTATGTAAGTATAATGTCTACAGAATCTATATGTCTACATATAGCTATAAATATATTTGTGCATATACATGTCTGTATGTATTTATGGTTGTATATATACATAGATATTCATATACATACATATATGTTTGTATATAGACAAAGCAAATACCTAGAGGAAAGTCTTACTAAGTTGGGCAATCAGTAAAAGCTTTGTCTATGTAGGAAGGGACTGTTGAGTTGTGCTTTGAATAGAGTTAAGATTTCCAAGAGATGAAGATGACGAAAGAAAGATTGTAATGGGAACAGATTTTAGAAAGACTTTACAAAGGAGGAAGATGGAATGTCAGTCTGTCCAAGTAAGCCAAATGATCTATTTTAACCACAGTTAGAGGACCTAAGAGCACTGAACAATGACATAAAAGTATAAAGGACATATTAAATTTAGGGGTAGAGTTGGCTAGGTAGAGTAGGAAAGCTAGTGGATTATTTTTGGTGAGAGGCTGAGCAGCAGCCTCCTCATGGTACCAGAAAGCTCAAGGCTCATATTGGCTAGTTATGAATATTCTTTACTAATTTGTTATAACACATAAATTTTAAAGAAATTTCCATTTCTTATTTGCAAATTGTTAAGCTGTATTCTGTGCAGCTAGGGAGGCTCTGCATTGAGAACCAGTCCTGGAGTCAGGAAGACTCAATATCCTGAATTCAAATCTGGCTCTGGACCCTTACTAATACAAATTTGGGTGAGTCACTTCCCCCTGTCTGCCTTAGTTTCCTCATTTGTCAAATGAGTTGGAGAAGGAAATGGCAAACCATTTTAATATCTTTGTCAAGGAAAATCCCAAATGGGGTCATGAAGAGTCAGAGAAGCCCAAAAAACAACCGGAAAACAAATCTATACACAGGACATTGAATAACTGACTTCCTAGATGAGAAAAGCAGGCTCAGGGTGCTCTGTTCCCTGGTAGCATCCCACAAAGACGGCCATAATCAACACTGGGTTCTTTGAGGAATAGGTAATAGTGGATTTAAGGAAAACATCAGTAATGTATGTAACATGCACCCCAGAGAGGGAGTAAATTGTTGGCTAGAGAATTTTGTTTTTAATTAAACAGGTAATGTATGCTTGCATTTAGTCCTGTAAATGAAAATGTATTCACTACAGACTTGCTGAATCCTATTAGATATCCAGTACATAAGCAGTATGGGTGATTACTGCTGATTACTTTACTATTAGAGCCCTGTGTCTGGAACGCCTTGATTGTGGCTCTGGTACCTCCAGAGCAAGCTTCCATGTGCTCTGCCACAATCCAGGAAGTGAAGAGGGTTCCATCTTGATTTGAGATTCTATCCGGGGCCTTGGATTTAAGAAGATGCCCTTTGCCAATTGGGAAACTAGTGTTTTCCTGCTTTTTTGGAGAAGGGGAGTGAATGCATGTGGGGGATAGAGAAATGGTCACCACTGGCCTTGGTTTCCCCGATCACAAAAGCCTAAAAGGAGGGTGAGCTCATGGCCAATCTGTGCAGCTAGCAGACAAGTTTGTTTCGGATCCCTCTCCCATCATTCTCCTGTTACGTGTCTCCCCACTCATGCCTCTTCTAATATGGTCTCTCCCCATCCCATCCCTCCTCCTCACCCAAAGGAGCAGTTCTCACAGAATAAGGAAGCAGCTGCTCTGAATTCATTGCTATTCCTTGTTTTGGCCTCTTTGTCAGTTCAAAGAATCACAGACTCTCAAATTAGATTGGAGAACTAGCATAAAAAGTATAATGAAAAGATATTTGACTGTACTACTTATATGGATTTCAAACCCAAGCCATTTGGTTTCTTCTACTATGAAAATAAGGCCACAGATCGTCTCCAAATCCCCATCTGGTTCTGGAGATGAGATTCTTGGCCCAGGATTCAAATCTTCCCTCTGCTACTTAATATCCCTGCAATCTTGCAAAGACTTTTCCATGCCTCAGTTTCCTTTTTTGTAAAAACTGAACTAGATAGATTCTAGGATTTCTTCCAGCTCTGAATTTTTGATTTGACGACCCCTTTTGTACTCTCAATAGAGCAGAACTTTCTCTCTATTCCGGAACCACTTCTTCAAAGCTAATTGGAATAATGAACTTATTTGTAGTAAGGTGTCAGTGGTCAGCAATGAGTGATTGTAGCTTTCTATACCCAGGAGCATCCAAAGACCATAGAGATAGAATTTTCAGGAACCTGGTGCCAGCCATTGGTAGAATTTGGAAGACTTTCAAGACTGCCCCAAACTGTTCCCTCTCAGGAAGAGGGTTACCTCCCAACCTGGCCCTAGTTGGGCCTCAAGGATTATAAAGGCAGAGATGGCCAAAGGCCCAGATCCTGGTCCTTTCAGGCTGCTGGGTAATACAGTAGAGAGAATACTGGCCTGAAGCTGGGAAGACCCGAATTCAAATCCTGATTCAGACATTTACTAGTTGTATGACCCTGGGCAATCCACTTGACCATTTTATGCCTCAGAATTCCCACCTGTAAAATGGGTTTAAGCTCCTACCTCCCGGCATTATTGTAATGATCAAATTTGCAAACCTTAAAGGACTATATAACTGCTAATGATGATGATCTTCATCATTATCATCATCTGTATGACTGAGGGCTTACTTTATCCAGCAATTTTTTTTTATACCTACACTGTGCAAAGTATTTCCCTGAGGCTCATTTTACCATCTGTGAAATGGGGATGACAATATTTTGACTTCAGTAGATTGTTTGTGAAAAACGGAAACTTCCCCCCAAATGAATTCTCTTAATTTAGGGAGTTTAATGGATTGAATGATGAGTGAGCCAGTTTTCCAGCCCTCAATAGCTAGCCAGTCCCAAGACACAGTACTTGACCATTGGGGCATCTTATAGGTCTATGACGCTACTAAGTAAGGGGAGAAGCACTGTGAGCTATGAAGAGTCAGTATGGAAGGAAGGTAAAAATGACAGGGATTGGGGCAGCTAAGTGGTGCAGTGGATAGAGCACTGACCTCTAAAGTCAGGAGGACCTGAGTTCAAATCTGGTCTCAGGCATTTAACACATCCTAGCTGTGTGACCCTGGACAAGTCACTTAACCCCAATTGCCTCACCAAAAAGAAAAAAATGGCAGGGGTTCCAATCTCAAGGAACATACATATCACCACAACATTACCTCTTCACTACTTACTCAGGGAACAATAATCAAATCGATATTATAATTGCTAGTAGAAAGGGGAGCCGACTCAGTGTTCTGAGATCCCCCTGAAGCTTCAGTAGATAGAAGCTCATTTCCCTCACTCCCACACTCTGTTATGCCTTTTGTCTGTCTAGAAAATAAACTCTTTTTTGGCCAGAGATTGTCTCACTTTGGGATATTCCCAATACCCACCACGGGGCTCAGTACATGAGAGACACTTAATAAAAATGTGTCTCTTGATGGATTGATCAACGTGTTTTTAGATCTTAAAAATCAAAGAAAGTTAGGAAATGAGTAAACGAGTTTGGTTCATAAAAGCCGTGCAATATTGCTGTCCTGTTCAAAGAGAATATCATTTCTTCTGTTTTCCTGCCATGAGCCAAAAGGATAAGATGCTGTGGTTTTCCAGGTGGGACAATGGCCTCCGACCCTCACTCATCTGTTCTTCCTCCCTGTAGGTGAAGGGGCTTTGGCAAACCAGAGTGTAAGAACAAAAGATAAAAATCAAAATGTCCAAAGAAAGGGAGCTATTAGTCTAATGATAATGTGCTACCTCCCCAAGGCGCATCAGCTTGCATTTTCATCCTCCTCAGTGCCAGATGAGGAAACGTTCCAAAATCCAAGGCCAGCCAGCAAGATCTGTCTATACTAGTTCCAAGCTTTTGGACTTGACTTTGTGGACACATCAGCAAAAACACATCCACTTCCCTTAATCAGGCCCAGGGGTTAGAAGAGGTCTGGAAATCAGCAGGACCATTAGCTGGAAAGCCCTTCCTAAATCTATGCTTCAAGGCAGTGAGTCAGGAGTCAGGTCCTGGCCAGCTCCCAGCCAGCAGCTATGGAAGCCGGCTTGCATCACCTTGCTAACCCACTAAAAGTCAGGGAGGCTGCCTTACTCTCCATTAGAGCATCCACATGGAAAGCCTCTCCCCAACAGGGACTTTGGCCTAGTGTCCATCAGAGAGAAGATATTCACAGGGGATGTTTCCGATAAGGCAGCATGCTGGAGTCGAGAGAGGGCTGCATGTGGAGTTGGAGATACCAGGGTCACAACCTGCCCCCTCAAGCTTGACCGAGCCACTTCAGGGGACCCTAGAGCAAGAGCTAGAATGGCCCTGAAAGACTATCTAGTCCAAACGCCTGATTTTACAGATGAGGAAAGTGAGGCAGAGTGGGATTTTAGGTCACTTGCTCAAAATCACACGAGGAATAAACAAAAATTTGAATTCAGATCCTCAGATTCTAGAGCCAGTGATCTTTCTGCTCACATATTACTTTCACTTTCCTGGGTCTCAGTTTCTTCCTAGCTAAAATGAGTGAGGGAAACTAGATGGACCCTAAATCTATGATGACACATTGTCATATATTAGGAAAAAAATGCCTCATTTACTCTCAGTAGACTTGAGTTCATCTGCTTGTCATAACCCTCAAGTTGGGAAGAGCTGAGTACAAATTCCACCCTGGACACTTATTAACTGCATGACCCTTGCTGGTCAAGTCACTGAACCCGACCTCAGTTTCTTGAACTATAAAACAGGGATTGTAACAGCCCCTATTTCACAGCATTGTTGTGAAGATCAAATAATATTTGTAATTTTTATAATATTTGTGATATTTGTAAATTTTTATATTTGTAATCAAGTGCCTGACATAATAGATGCTACATAAATGCTTATTATTCCCTTCCCTTCGTCTTTTCCCTTTGTGATCAGACAACCCTTTTCTGGACCTGTTCTGTCATCTGAAAAGCAGGAGAATTGAATGTGATAACCCCCAAGACCTTCCAGGTCTAAATCAATGGTGATCTTGAATTATTTTGCTCATATTTTGCTCAAAAGGTTTTAGTGAGAAACACAGGGTAAAGTTTACAAAGCCTGTGCAATTCTTGCTTGTGACAATCTACTTGGGATTGCCCAGTCATCCTGCTTCACCATCAACTGATTCAGTGACAATGTCCATGGAGTTGCTGTAGATGAGATTTCAAGTGGAGAACACCCTCAGCTCAACCAACCAAGAAGGGATTGGGCACAAGCTGATACCTCCAATGGAGATGGGGTCGGGATGATGTTCTTGAGGGGCAGGAGAAAAATCAAAGACAGTCCCTGTCCCCCAGGAGTTCACAGCCCATCTGGGGATAAGAGATTAATTAATGCAAGAAAAACTAATAGAAAGTCAGATGAGGCAGGACAACAGTAAGGGTGAAATTAAATGGACTAAAGAGAAGGAAGGAGAAGCAGGAAAGCAATTCACCCAATCACAACAAGGAAAGGACAAAATCTAGAAATGAAGGTCGTGTAAAAACAAAAGATAGCAATACGAGTTTTTAATAGTGAATGAAATAAAATCAAGTCAGAAAAGAGGGGAGAGAGACAGACAGAGAAAGAGAGACAAAAAGAGAGAAGAGAGAAAAAGAGAGAAAAGAGAGAGAGAAAAAGAGAGGGAGAGAAAGAGAAAGAAAGAAAGAGAGGGAAGAGAGAGAGAAAAAGAGAGAGAGAGAAAGAGAAAGAGAAAAAGAGAGAAAGAGAGAGAAAGAGAGAGAAAAAGAGAGAGAGAGAGAAAGAAGGAGAGAGAGAGAGAGAATGGATGCATGGATTCATGGAGGGATAAAACAGTTATTAAACATTTACTATATGCCAGCCATTATACTAATTGCTCAGGATAGAAAAACGAGGAAACAAAACAGTCTGTCTCCTCAGAGATCTCATAGTCTTTTTTTTCCTAATAGCTTTTTATTTTTCCAAATACATGAAAGATAATTTTCAACATTCACCTTTGAAAAACCTTGTGTTCCAAGTTTTTCTCCATGAAACTGGAAAAGTGAGGGAAAGAGAGATGAAAAGGAGGAGAGTATACAGATTTATTAAGTGTCTGCTATATGCCAGGCACTGTGCTAAATACTTTTGCAAATATTAGCTGATTTGAAAGGACAGAAAAGCATAGGAGACGTACCATGTGGAGACTAACAAGTTAGTTGGAAATAAAAGGAAGTACCTTTCTGAGGCTTCTGATGCTATAATGGGTCCAGGAAGAGATTCATCAGCCAGAAAGAAGGCCAAAAGTTGTCCGGACCTAGAAAGGACCTTGAAGGTCACTGAGTCTAACGCTCTCATTTTACAGGTGAGCAAGATGAAGCTCAGACAATGAGCTTGACCAAAGTCACACAGGGAATAGGTGACAGAGTTAGCATTTCACTTCGGGTTCCATAGCCCCCAAGTTCAGCTTTCTTTCCATGGTCCCTTTTTACACCACCACAATAAATCCTAGGTTCTGCTTATCTTGCTGGCACTTACAGACTATACTGTAACAAGTTCCTTTAAAAAATCTCTGCCTCATTTTTCCCATCTGTAAATGGGGGATAAAAATGTTTTCCAGTCTTATTACACATTAATCCCCTTCTGAGCCTGCTGCCAGCTTTAGAATCATGGTCCTATAATCTCTCTAGGGTAGATGATATTTAAGTGAGAATTCATATAGCAACAAATCAGCTGGAGACTATGGCTCCTGGCTCTCAAATGGGTAATCTGGGGACTAGAAGGGGAGGGATATTCCACAGGAGGCCATCCTTATAGCTACCACATTATAACCCCTAGCAGTCGTCTTCTTTACTGCATACAAACAGTTGTTCTGATGGTGGAGAGTGTCAGATGTGGATGAGGACAGAGGGCGAGATGTAGGATCCTAGAAGGGAGAGGTAAGGCAAAAGTGACATAAGAAGAGGTAGCTTCCTATAATAGAGAGAATGAATACTGAACAAGACCTGAGTTCCAATCCCTGGTGTTCCTCCTTGGGATCTGCGCAGTCTTGGACGAACATCTCAGGTTCCTTATTATGTTGGCTCTGCAAGGATCCTCCGTTCTAGGTCTAAGATCCTGTAGACTGACTCTCTGTGACCTTTTGCAAATTAGTTAACCTTTCTAGGTCTTAATTTCTTCCTCTCCAAAATGAAGAGGCTGAACTGGATGGCCTCTGAGGTCCCAAGCAGCTTTAAATCAAGCTAAAAATAAAAAAAGGCTTCCTCCCACACACAAGACATATATATTACCGATAAAGTGAATTTTAAGAGAAATTGGCCTTCCAGGATACACTGAGATCCTCAAAGAACACCTCAGCCCCTAGGAGTCAAGTTTGGGCCCAGACTCTTTAAGGAAAAGCCACAGACAGAGGTGGAGTGAGAAGCCTTTCACTCATTTAGCCAGAACCGACTTCCTTCTTTTTCTATCCCCTTAACGACTCTCCAGCATCCTCAGGAGCGACGGCTCAGGTGAGCCCTACTTTGAGGGGAAACAAAAAGTCACCCGCCAGCACCAGGCAGAGGCCTTTCATGAGCCAGTCAAGAGGATCAAACAGACAAAAACCCAGCGGCAGGTCTAGCTCGGGGAGGAGGCAGAGCGGCAGGCCGGGCATTGTCTGTCTATCGGAGATCATTAAGCAGCTCGAGGTGAAGAGGCACTCGTTGGAAGGCGCTCCAGCAAGAGCCACGTGTCTGCCAGGTCCCCGCTGCCACCTTCCACGTTCCTAATGGGCTTTGTCACCGGAGCCTCCCAGCATCCTCCGCAACAATGGCAGGCTGAGATCCAGGGGCATCTGTCCAATCCAGTTAGCAAAGCCAGGACAGTCCCCACCAATGTCAAAGCCCTGTAATTAACCACACACTCCTGGCTGCCACCTTTCCCAAAGCAAGACACCAGTTCTGTGAAACAATCAGAGGTGACACCGGCTTCTCCTCCAAATGAATTAATTAGGGACCGTTTCATTCAGGGAAGCCGGCACTTCCGATACACACTATGTATTTACTTAGAGCTATTACCACATAATATTTACAAGATACTTCACATACATTAATTACCACCTAATGAACTCTGTGGCTATGTTATCAATGTTCTGTCAGGGCTGTAAAAAATTATTTTTCTTTTTTTTTATCACCTGGAGGGGAGAAAGAAGAAAAATTAAAATTAATTGCACACACATTAAATGCTTATTTTTAATAGGAAACTTGCAAATTATATGAAAATGCAAAGCTGTCTGGGTAGTAAATCGAGAGAGAATAGCACACACACGCTCTGAGACACACTCCACTGTTTTTATGAGTGAGTCTTACAATCCATTCATTATGCCGTCTGTCCTTCTGAAAGCTGGCTATTAGATTGCCTGTACCGAGGTACAAGCAAATGGCTGTAGAGCCAGCCACGAGAACCGGGACAGCAGAGAAAACCCCTGCTTCCTGAGGGGACATCTCCTTCTCTGGACCCCAAAATACAACTCCTAGCTCCCAGAAGTCATGTGACATAGATAGAGAACCAGGGCTCCCGCCCCACTGACTCACAGAACAGCTGCCATGCTGGAAGCTGGATGGGTGGGTCTTAAAGGTCCCAAGTTTAACCTTTCTCCAAGTCCATCAAAGTGACAGACACTTATTAAGGGCCTGCTGCATTCCAGGCCTTGTGTTAATCAGAGGGTCTAAGTCCTGGACCTGACACTTCAATGGGGGAGGGAACTCTTGGGTAACAGAATTCCCTCTGCCAATGCAAGCATGCATGTATGTATAGATATAGACCTAGATTATAGATTATAGATATAGATATAGACACACATAAAGGTGTGTGCAGATATGTGTATGTATTTATGCATATATGGCATCTTCACATATCTACACATACACACCCCTATATATATGCCCATATATAATATCTATATTTTTCTATATCTGTATATATATATATATATATATAGGTATATAGGTCTAAAGCATATATATGTATATGTATATATCATTCAGGGCCATTTCTAGTCATCCTGACCTATATCTGGCCACTGAACCCAAATGGCTCTGGAAGAGAAAGTGAGACAGTAACCCTGCACAGCCCTCCCTCACTTCACTTGCATGTCACGGCGTCACCTCCCTGATGTCATCAATGAAAGATAAAACAACAGAAAGTATATATGTGTGTGTATGTAAATATATGTGCATGTATATATCTATATATGTATGCATATATATAAAACCTGTATGTACCTATAAATACATATGTGTACCTAAAAGAGTATACTTTGTACATACATGTTTATACATGTTTGTATAAATATGTGTATATGCATTCTCATATATATATTAATGTAGACATAGATATAGGTATAGGTATAGGTATAGGTATAAGTGTGGGTATAGGTACAGGTATAGGTATAGGGTTAGGTAAAAATATAGCTGCATCGGCCGAGGCAATTTCATTGTCCAAGAAGGGAAGTTAGTTGTGTGTTTGTGTGAATGTGTGTGTAGGATTATGTGTATATATGCACACAGGTATGTAATATAAATGCATTATATTATATGCATATATCATATATATGTATATGTTTTATATATATGTATATATACATACGTATATATACACATTTTTTCTTACATATGTATGTGTCAAAGAAAAACTTGCACGCAGTGCTTCCTGGCTGCGAGGAATCTTGCTTTCGATCCATAATCCACTGCTGTTTCTTGATCTTTATCCAACATTCTACACTCTTCTCCCAGCACCCCAAGTCTGTAGTAACTGTTGAGACAGTCACCCTAGCCAAAGTCTTTCCACTTGCCTGCTTCCTGACCCTTGGACGCCTCTCTGATTCTATGCTCTCTCTATTTTGCAGACAAATATCTAGAAAGTGTTTTTTTTCCCTGGAGCCAGGATTATAAGGAAAGAAGAGCTACTGAGCACCTTTATATTACAAGACATTGGAAAGTCTTTTTGCCCTCACTCCCCAGTTATGATCATATGGCATCTCCCTACTGAGGTTCAAGCAACAGCCCCACCCCAGGTCCTGCAGAAGCCTTATCCTGACTCCAGTCAGTCCTGCTTCTCCCTAGGGCCACAGTTCTCCAGCTCATCATCCCCAGTTCATCCATCAAACCCTACTGACTCTTGCTTTTACTCTCAGCAGCTTCCTTCACGCCTTCAGCCATCCTAGTAAATTTTCCTCACCATCCTCCCTCTGATGGAATCATGGCCCTCTCTTACTAGATATGATTTCCATGGAAGGTCACACCTTCTCCCACTTCACAGTATAAGGAGAAATGGACACACTCCTGGGTCCTCATCGCCACTTGCACAATTCCTCTGACACGATGCCTGAGAATATTTTCTCTCCCATGTTGCAACTTCACACACTCTTCACGTCTGGGATATATCAAAGAATGCCAGAATTTCAGAGTTACAAGAGACTTCATAGGTCATTTCTACCTCATGTCTAGTTCAAAAAAGGAATACTAACCACAATCCACCCCCAAAGTGGTCTTCGAACCTTGGAGACTAGAAGGGAAGAGCACCTCCCACTTCACAAGGCAGCCCATTTCTCTCCTGTTTGACTCCAGATGTAAGGAAGTTCACTATGTCCTTTGATCAAGTCTAATTTTATCTGTTAGTACTTTCTAGCCATTGTTCCATGTTGCACCCTCTGGGGCAAACTGCGAATCTGCTTCCTCTTCCATATGACAGATTGTCAAGTAGGTGAAGACAGTTATATCTTTCCTAGGCTATACATCCCCAGTGGCTTCTTTCAATCGATTATCACATGCTGTGAGTGGAAGGTCTTACACCATCCTGGCCGCTCCGCTCTGTTCACTCTCTGACTCATCAATGCCCTTCCTAAAATGTGTCACCCAGCACTGAGTATAGTGGTCTGGACGTAATCTGGCCAAGGGAGAGAGTAAATAAAAGCTATCATCCCTTATTCTTGGAAACTATATTTCTCAATAGAGCCCCACGTGTCATTAGTCACCATACTATATCATCCACTTACACTGGATCTTGTGGTCAATTCATATCTCCAGATAAAGATTTTTTCAGATTTCCTGCAGCTTTTTCTTCTTTTCTGTGTTGTCCCTTCCCATTAAACTGTAAGCTCCTTGAGGGTAGAAACTATTTTTTATTAATTATATCCTTAGCTTAGCAGAATATTTAGCACATAGTAGATACTTTTTGGATTGGATTGAACTAGATAAGTTTCTGTCTCCCCATGTTCTCTACCATCTGGTACTTATAATGTTAATTTTTTGAACTCATCTTAAAGCTTTACATGCCACACCTCTTAAAATTTCATCTCACCTATAGATTGTTCATCTATTTTTCTGGATCTTCTAGGGGTCCTCAAACTTTTTAAATAGGGGTCCAGTTCACTGTCCCTCAGACTGTTGGAGGGCCGGACTAGAGTAAAAACAAAAACTTTGTTTTGTAGGCCTTTAAATAAAGAAATTTCATAGCCTTGGCTGAAGAGGATAAAAGTCCTCAGCTGTTGCATCTGGCCCATGGGCCGAAGTTTGAGGATGCCTGATCTTAACTCTGACATTATGACCACTGCTTCAAATACAGATAGTCACTAGTTAGGGCTTTAATAATTGGTTCTAGAATTTTTCTAGGGATTCAACTCGAACACATTGATCTGGTGTTTGTAAAATCCATTCTCTTCCTTTTAAAAAAATTGAGACATTTGTCCTTCTCCGATGCTGCAGTCTATCTCATGTTCTTCATGCCCTTTCAAATATCACTGACAATGGATCCATCAATCCCATCCTCCCAAGAATATAGCTCATCTGCACCAGATGACTTGATTTTGTCAAGAGCAGCTAAAGGCTCTTCCTATCTCTTAGTTTATCTTGGGTATCAACTCCCTATTAGCTATTTCTGTCCTCTTCTTTCCAATCTGAAGGTCACTCCTGGCAGAGAAAACAAAAGCAAAATATGACTTAAGCCGCGCTACTTTCCTCACCTCTAGAGCTTCCTTAGCAGCTCAGTTCAAGTGTGTCAAATCTTTCTTGGTGCCCCTGATTATTAGCAGTCTCTTCTTCCCCAAATCATCTCGTATTTTGCAATCTGCACAAAAGATGCATTTTCCAAATAGGATGCAGGTTCCTGAAATGCAGGAACTTTTTTTTTATGGGGAGGCAGGAGTCTTTATATCCTAATACCTAGGACACTGCATTACATAGAGTAACTATGTAATACAGATTTATTGAACTGAATTAAATCTCTCAGTGAGCTGTCCTTTGTGAGGTCCATAAAGTCTTTCTTCTACCCTTCTCTCCTTGTCTTATCTTATACCCCCATAGGGCATCTCTTTGATTTTCTCAGTGACTTATGGGCTCTTTTCTACTCCATTCTTTCAAACATCTTTCAATATTCAAACAATTTAACTACATGATTCCTTAACCTCTTCAGCTCCAAGGATCTGTTCCACACTATTTCCGGCACATGGTGGTATAGCCATATATTACACATGTTCATCTTTCAACATTTAGGCTCGAGACACAAAATTTGAAATTTGCACTCTCAAACTATAGCCATGGAAATTTATAAAATCATGGATTAAAAACCTGGATGGGACTTTGTAAACAACTTGGCTCAGCTCTCCCATCTCAAATCCCCAGTTTACAGATGAGAAAACTAACGTCCATGGAGGTTAAATGATTCAAATTCAAAGAATCATTGGTCTAGAATTGGAAAAGACCTTGAGAGCCATTTATTCCGTCACTTTCATTTTACAGATATGGAAGCTGAGACCCAAATTTGGACTGCCTCTCTGCTGGGTATCCTACAGCATATAGAAAACTGAGTTCAAAATCTCTTTTCCTACTTTCATCCTTTTTTTAGTTTTCATTATTTTTGTAAACTATATCACCTTTCTCCATGTTTATAACTGTGGAGAGCTTACTGTGACTTGTGAATTCCCACAGTGTTGGCCCTTCCCTCAACTTCATCTCTCATATCTATTTTCCAAGGTTCATTTCTATAGCAACTCTCTTCATGTGTTACCTTTTCTCAGCTCCCATCATTTCATTCTGGTAACAACTTCCTAGCAAAACCTTTCTACCCCTCCCTTTCTTCTCCAATTGATTTCACTATATTCCTGCCAGAGAAATATTTCTTATACCTAGATCCAGTAATAATTTTCTTTTGTTCAAAAATCTTTATTGATTCTTTTTTGACTACTAAATCAAATTCAGAAGACTGTCTGGTATTCAAAGCCCTCTACAATTTGTCTCCAAGGCCTACCATGATTCTAGACCCACCATGCATCCTTACGAGCCCCATCCATTCTTCATCCAACCAAAGTAGATTTCTCTGAATCTCCACATATGAGATCATTGGTTGAGAGATCTTCACTTTTTTGTCCTATGTACTTTCTCAATAACTGGAATACCTTCATTTCCCTTCTTCACCTTTCACCTCAAATGCCATCTTGTCCAAGACTATTTCTCTGACTTGCACCTCCTGCTTTTACACATTATGTTTTAGATCTCTCACAGATATTTATGCTATAGTATGTCTCACACAGATAATTGACCAGATCAGCGATCTCAAGGATATAGACAACCCCTTCTATAGCATAATCATGGCCCTCATCTTCTCATCCTTTATATCCTTTATCCCTTTCCTCTTCATTAATCCTCCCAAAGGGGTCAATCCCACAGGTAGTAAGTTTTTAATAATAATTCATGGGTACATCTCAGGGAGGGAAAAGGAAGGGAGGGATAGAATTTGGAACTCGAAATTAAAAAAACAAACAACCAACCAAATGTTTAAAAAGTATTTTAAAATGTAATTGGGGGGAAATAAAATAGTATGTATTTTTAAAAATAGTTCATGGAGACCCCCACAGTATGGGAATCTTATACTTTTTCTTTAAATTACCTATTTCTAAAAAAAAAAAAAAAAAGAAAAAAAAGAAAAAAGAAAAGAAAAGAAATAGAAAAAAATAAAAAAAAAGAAAATCAAAAAAATTAAAAAATTAAATTACCTATTTCTATTTCTGATCCTATATTTCATGGATGGTATAGTTTATGCAACTTCCCATGTATAAAGTCTTTTCTTTTGAAATGGACTATAACCTATTTGTAGTCCAGCCCCACTCCCCATTTATCTTTCCAATGCACTGTGGGTCATGCAATTTTGATTCTTTCAAAAGTGTGATATTTCAACATTCATAGCCTTTCAGTATCACCTGGAGAAGATTAATATTTTAAAAAAACCAGAATCTTTGTTCCAAGGAGTAGGTTAGGATCATGGAAAATTTCCAAATGCAATCCAGATTGTTTCCTCCCATCCCATTCTAGTCCACTGTATGGAATGTGAGATATAGGAACTTCTGTTGTTCAGTTCTTTCAGTCAGGACTGTGTGATCCTATTTATGGTTTTCTTGGCAGAGATATTGGAATGTTTGCCATTTCCTTCTCTAACTTATTTTAGAGATGAGGAAACTGAGGCAAAAAAGAGTTGTAAAAAGTCAAACAACTAGTAACTATCTGGGGCCATAGTTGAATTCAGGTCTTCTGACTCCAAACCATTGCACCTTTTGGTTGTACTACCTATTGTACTACCTTGCTGCTCTTTAGAAACTTATTGACCAATTCATTGAAAATTCCTAGTTGTCTGTGTTTGTATCTGCTACCTCCAGTAGATTAAGAGGGCAAAGATGATGTCTAATATAAAACTCTGCACCACTCTCAGCACCTGAGGGTTCCTCATATGGAGGATACATTTATGTTTGTTGAATGATTAAATGACCAAGAAGTTTAAGCCTAGTGGGATTATTCATAAGTCACTGTAAGGACTTTAGCATTTAAGGTTATATTATCAACCAAGATAGTGTGTATACAGTACTTTGCAAACTTTATGATGCTTTATAAACCCTAATTATTAGCATCATTATCATCATCACCACGTATATGATAGCCTTAATCCTGAAACACAGCTTGTCAGAGATTTTCCCAAAGACCACTGGGTCTGACCACCCAATAAAAATGGTCAAAACATGAGACTTCTTTGGCCAAACTTTGGCACGTGACCAATCCCACCTTCCACATATGCCTCGGTCAACTCAGCGGTCTCCATTGTGCTTTGTACTTTGTGCCAGACTCTCCGTGTTGTAGAGTTAGTTACAGACTAAAAAGCCCTTCCAGAGCATTTGCAAATTTTCTCATTAAAGTTTCTCATTTTATGATCCACAGTCGGAGAGATTCTTTTATAAGCATACAACTTGTGGCAAGCATTTGAAATAAAAATACAGTCTGAACATCTTATTCCAAGAAGAGGATTACTGAGAAAAGAAGAGGTCTCATTGACACCAAAGCCTGCTGGAAATGATCCAGACAAGAGGGAAATTGAATATTTTTCTCTGGCAGTAGCCAGGGACAGTTTGTAATTTTTTTACTACAAAATATGAGAATTATATGCTGAATTTTCTTTTTTCTCCTTCTAGAAGGCATACATACTCAAAGAAACATCGTGACCTGGCTTTAACATCCTTCTTGGATGGATTTTTTAGTGTATACAAATAAGAAAATGTGATTTATCAGAAACTATCTCAATTCAGTACCAGGCAAGATATGATGAAAGTTGTATAATGCAAAATATCCTCAGCAGGGAGACAGGGCACCTGTGTTCTAGCCTAGCTTCACCAATAAATAAGCTGGGTGGCTTTAGCAAACTATCTCTCCTACCTGGGTCTCAGTTTCTTCATTTGTAAAATGAGAAAATTCGAACTAGTAGTTCAATGTATTATATTGAAGAAATGAAATGGATTAGCCCTATTTAACTACACTTCTAGATCATCCAATGCCCAAAGCTGAATTCAAACCACCACTCATTGGGGCTCAAAGGGTTAATAAAGTGGGGGGAAAGAGAAAAGAAGTAGGGGAGAAAGAGCTTTATCTTTTGGTAATTTTTCTCTATGTTCCAGAGAGTAATCACCAGACACCTCTGAACTCTATATGAAATTGAGTAAGGAAACAAACATGAAAGCGAGAAAGGGTCTGGTTCTGAGTATGTCATACCTGAAATAACATTCATACTCTACTTTATAATATTCTTATCATTGTCAAATCCAGCCCCTTTGTTTCATTTT
This sequence comes from Sarcophilus harrisii, assembly GCF_902635505.1. Taxonomy (NCBI): domain Eukaryota; kingdom Metazoa; phylum Chordata; class Mammalia; order Dasyuromorphia; family Dasyuridae; genus Sarcophilus; species Sarcophilus harrisii. The sequence goes on along the minus strand of NC_045429.1, from coordinate 445,574,783 downwards.
ATTTTTTCTCAATACTATTTTCTTTTCCCAAGTACATGTAAATATTGTTTTCAACATTCATTTTTGCAAGATTTTTGTGTTCCATATTTTTTCTCCCTCTTTCCCTTTTCCCACTCATCAAGACAGCAAGCAATCTAATATAAGTTATACAGGTACAATCCCTTTAAACACATTTATTTGTCATGTTATGCAAGAAAAACAAGGCCAAAGGGGGGAAATGCGAAAGAAAAAACAAACAAACAAACAAAAGGTGAAAATTCTATGCTTCGATCCACATTCAGTCTCCACACTTCTTTCTCTGGAGGAGGATGGCATTTCCCATCCCAAGTCTATTGGAATTGTCTTGGATCATTAAATTGTTGGGAAGAGATAAGTCTACCAAAATTGATCAGCACATAATCTTCTTGTTGCTGTATACAATGTATTTCTGGTTCTGCTCACTTCACTCGGCATCAGTTCATGTAAGTCTCTTCAGGTCTTTCTGAAATCATCCTGCTGATCATTTCTTATAGAACAATAATATTCCATTACCTGCATATACCATAACTTATCAGCCATTCCCCTTATGAAGGGCGTCCACTCAAAGGCTGCTACAAACATTTCTGCACATGTGGGACCATTTCCCTTTTTTATGATCTCTTTGGGATACAGACTCAGTAGACATATGGCTGGATCAAAGCACAGTTTGATAGCCCTCTGCAGCACCTTTATTTTAGAAACTGAACACTCCAAAGTCCAGAGAAGGTAAGGGATTTTTTCAAGAAAATACAACTTCATTAGTGATCAAGAGAGGATTCAAAATGAGTTCCTTTGACTTCAAATCCAGTAATGGACACAATGTATCTCTGGTAACTCATGCTAGGGGAACCTTTTTGCTGCTTACTTGGCTCCATTCCAAACTTCCCAATCCAAAAAAAAAATTCTATGACAGACAACTCAAAAGATACTTTTCTGAATTCCCTCTAATATACTTTATCATTTCTGATTCACCATTAACCTCAATGAAATATAGAATAGTAGAGATCATGTATTAATGTAACAATTGGAGGATAGTCACCTCCATTTAACTGTCCTTGGAATAATAACTGAATCACTTTGCCTCCCTGAGTTTCATTTTACTCATCTGTAACATGAGGACAAAACTTCTGGTACCCAGGTACATAAATATTAGATTTTCCTTGTCTGAGGCTTTCCCAGCAAGTCACCACGAGGTAACTACAGGAGACAAACATCTAAAAACCCACTTCTTATTTGAATTTAAAATAGCAAAATTGTCAGCAACGTTCATCAGAGGATTTTTCAAGGTTTGGTTCCTCTGGGTTTCGGTAACTTGGTGGTACCATAATGCATACAACACTGAGCCTGGAATCAGGAAGATCTGAATTCAAATTCTAGCTCGAATATTTACTAACTGTGTGACTCTGAGCAAGTCACTTAACCCAGTTTTTCTTAGATTTCCCATCGGCAAAATGAGCTAGAAAAGTAAATCACAAGCCACTTGAAGATCCTTGCCAAGAAAAACTGAGTCACAAAGAGTTAGACACAATTGAAAAATAACCAGAAAATAAAAACGATAACAAATAAATTATTATTAATAATAATCCCTACTGGATTATTAGCTCCTCAAGGGATAGGTCTATGCCTAATTCTTATATGTATCCCTAGCACCAACTGCATACACAATAGATGCCAGAATCATAACTGGGTTGGGCCTTTGAACCAGAGGGCCAAATTTCATGGTACTAAAAGCATTTGTTTTTCTGCAGTAAAAGCTAGCCCAGAATCACATATCTAGAGGCGGAAGAGATCTCCATGACCAGAGATTAAGATAACTTGATTCCCAATAGAGGTGAAATAGCATATTTCTTACCACTTGGCTGAATAGCATTTTGTCTGGAAAAGATCTAGGGGTCTCAGTGGATTGTAGATGCAATATGAGCCAGCAGTGTGAGATGACAGGCAAAAATCCTACTGGGGTCTTCGGCTTTCTCAACAGAGGCTTACCCTCAGGAATAACGAGGCAATAGGGATACTGTGCTCTGTGCTCTAACCCAATCAGAAGTCATTTTAAGCATTATTTTTGGTTTCTAGTACTCACAATTTATTGAAAATAAATTTTTATTCATATTGTTTGTTTTTATATGAATTGTGTTTCCTTAAGTGTCCAGAGAGTCATTCATTGTAATAAAGAATTAAGGGGGCAGCTAAATGGTGCAATGGATAGAGTACCAGTCCTGAAGTCAGGAAGACCTGAGTTCAAATCTGGCTTCAGACACTTAACACATCCTAGCTATGTGATTCTGGGCAAGTTACTTAACCCCAAGTGTCTCAGTAAAAAAAAAAAAAAAATTAAGGTGGAAATAGAAAAATCAATTTGATGAAACCAACATATAAAAAGAAAAAAAATAAATAATCTTCCTTGATATTCTTGTTTCTAGGTCCATGACCCCATTCCTCTGCAAAAGGAGCCTCATCTTAGCAAAGGACACTGACAAGCTACGGGGCATCGGATGAAGAACATCCTGCAAGGTGAAGGGCCCCAAGATTATGCCATGTGAGGGGAATGTTTAGACTGGAGAAGATGATGTGACAGAAGGAGAATAAGGTAGCGATCATCAAGAATCTGAAGGCTTGTCACTCAGAAGAGCTATTAGCCTCGTCTGCTTGGCCCTAGGAAGGCAGCCGAACAATGAGTGGGAGGCACAAAGAACCAGATTTAGACAATCCCAAGATAACTTGCTAACAGTGAGGGCTGTCTCGAAGTGGGATTAGTGCTTAGAGAGGCAATGGCTCCCCCCTCCCTAGAAGTGTTCAAGAAAACTGGCTGGCCACTCAGCTGCTGCACTGAAGGAAGGATTCCGCCCCGACCCATCCCAAGGAGGGGGAGCGATGGTGCTACGTGACCTCCGAGGCCGGTCCCGGGAAGCTCAGAGCTTCTTGGATTCTGTGAAAGTCATGCGAGATATTGATGCAAAAGGGTTGTGTGACCACAAAGCACTATGGGAGTATAGCATAAAGGGTTATCCTGATGCTAATGGTGATAGTAATGATTAAGGAAAGCTTTTTCCAAAAGAGCCTCCCCACTCTGTTTCTCAGCAGCTAGATAACCTTGGGCAAGGTGCTTAACACTAGAAATACAACCAATTGATACAAAAAATTGACTTGGTCTTTTCAAGTATTCTTAAATTCTGATCTTTCTTAATCTCTTTGGACCTCAGGTTCCTTTTCTGTAAAATGAGATACTTAGACCAGACGACCACTAAAGCTCCACTGAGCTTTAAATCCTATGATCCTCTGAGTCTTAGAAAAGATGCTAATGACTTTGCTGTCTCCATCCTAGAAGGACAGAGGGTGAAAATTAAGCCAAGGAGTAATCTGGGAGCCATCAATCCCCTGCCTTCCCAGTTATATTATGCCCTTGTTTTCATGACAAATAGAAGTCCATGGGACTCAGACAGGATAAAAAAAATAACAACCAGATTTCTTTCCAAGCTAAAGCAGCATCCAGGGAGAAGTCCAAGAGCAAATAAGCCGAGGCGAATCCTCTCTAAATGTTGAATTTTGATCACTTCCCTTAGTTCCACCCAGGAACGAGGGGTTTTACAAACAGCCGCATATTCAAATGGCTGCCAGTCTATGATTGTCCAATTATTCACCACGTTCCGTCTTTGATGGCACAGATGTTCTCAATTTCTTATAATAAGTTCTTTCATCTGAAAAGTCGTTCTGCTCAGAAATGCAAAATCCTCTCCAGTTCACCAGCTTTTTTGATGAGCGGGTATAATTGGCCTTCAATTTCCTTATTGTTTTGCAATAGAAAGCCCTAGTTTAATTTCATCTTTGTAAACCTGTAGACAAGAGCAGAACATTCTCCTATTTAAGTCATTCTCCTAATTATAAACCACACTGGATGTACCCATGTCTCGGTCTTGATCATCAGGCACAGATTGTACAAAAACTCATTTTTTTTCCTCCTTAGGTTTTACTTTTCATCCAGGAAGCAGCAGACCTGCCTCCTATTTCTATCAAGCGGAACAAAATAAATAGATAGCTAGATAAATAAGTAAATAGAAATATAAGCAAATAGTGTTGTTTGCTTCATTCTTCAAGAGGACTGTGACCTCAGGGAGGTCATGCAAGTGAATTGATTCAAGTGAGGGAGGGCCGTGTAAAGTCACCAGACTCGCTTTCTCCTCCAGAGCTATCTGGGTCCAATGGCCAGATACAGATGAGGATGCGAGAAAATGGCCCCAACAGATATTGGGTTTATTAAGTTCATGTCGTTCCTAAATCTCTATTGAATGGAGCAATGCTCATTCAACAATTAAGTCTAGGTAAGAATGAGGCAGAGAATGACCTCTTTAACCTAGTTAAAAAGAAAACAAGCAATCAGAGGGGAAGACTCAACTTTTCTGCCCAAAACAGAAACAACTGCTGGTTTACCTTCATTCTGAGCCAGTCAGGGCCCAACAATAACCAAATAGGGCTTGGCCCAGGACCTATTGTTGGCCAATGAACAAGAACCAGAGTGATTTGAGTTTAAGGAATGGTGCTTAAGAAGAAAAAATAATAACCTGGAAACAAATATACAAATAAATGAATATTTTTTAAAAATGTGTTCTCAAAGCCTCCCAGCTACCTCTACTTCTCTTCATTCTTTGATCCTTAAATGATCCCTACATTCTTACATCCATCCACAAGCTGAAGATGAAAGGCCTCTACCGTCTGATTCCAACTGATTTCCCCATCCATTTGTCACATTATCCCCATTTATCCACACTGTTACAATCACACTGGCCTACTAGCTGATGCCTGAGCTGAACAGCTCATTTCCTGCCCTTAAGGGTATCCTCCAGTCTTTGAGTGTACTCTCCCTCACGTCCCCCAATTGGAATTCCATTGTTGTTGTTCAGTAATTTTCCAGTCATGTCCAACTCTTCATGACCCCATTTGGGGTTTTCTTGGCAGAGATAATGGAGTAGTTTATCTTTTCTTTATCCAACTTATTTGACAGATAAAGATACTGAGGCAGGAAGAGGGAAGTGACTTGCCCAGGATCACACACCCAGTAAAGGCTACATTTGCACTCAATGCAAGTCTTCCTGACTCCCAGTGCTCCCTGGTAGTCCCTAATAATTCCTTAAGCACTCACTATCTCCCTGATTCTGATTTGAGTCATTTAAAATCTCTGACATTTGGTTTCTTCAATGTAAAATGCAGTTAATAAAAGAATCCACATCCTGAGGTCTTAATGGAAAGCAAACAGGAGGAAGCAATCGAGTCTAGTCAACAAGCATTAATGAAGTGCTTACTACATGCAAGGCACTATGCTAACGGTTGGGGATACAGAGAAAGGCAAAAACAGCTGCTCCCTTCAAGGTGCTTACACTCTAATGGGGGAGAGAACATGCAAACAACTACATACATACAAGATATTTAGAGAATACATTGCCATCAAAGAGAAAAGACAGTAGGGAAAGACTTCTTGAAAGAGAGAAAAAATTAAGCTAAATATTGAAGTGAGCCAGGAAAGGTAGAGATAAGGGGCAGTCTAGTACAGTGGAAAGAACATTGACTCCGGAGTCCAAATTCTGAGTTCAAATTTCACCTTTGACATTTATTTTGTCTAATTTTGGCCAAGTCACTGCAGTTTCCTGTTTCCTCATCTGTAAATTGAGGAACATGGGTTAGCCTAGAATGCTTCTGAGCTCCCTTAAGGCTCCAGATATGAGAGCCTATAAGATAATATTTGTAAAGTGCTTTGCGAATCTTAAAGCTCTGTGTGAATAAGCGCTGTGCTTATTGTCACAAGGATGGATGAATTTGGAACCGAAGCTGAAACCTAACATAATAAGGAGCACAGTTCACTTAACTAAGAAGGGGTTTGGGGTTGTGTTTTTTTTTAAATTATATGCTTATAGATATAATAAACCCTCAGTAGCTTAGACTAATTGCAGGGGCAGGGAGGTAGCTAAACTGAATTATAGACTGTGTTTACAAAAAAAAAGTCATGTTTCTTTCAAATTCACATTTACATGCAAGATAATGGCTAAGGAAGTATTGACAATTAGAAAACCTGGCTGACATACTTTAGTGATTAAATAAACTGTGTTTGTAATTAGCACATGGTTATGGCACCAATAAAATTGTGTCTGATTACGTTTTTCATGCTTTCATGGGTCTAGGATCTCAAGAAAAGAGGTAACCCCTTCACTAGTGCAGATTGCCACCCAACCATAACAATCTGTGAAACACTTATCTATACCTTCTTGTGCTCTTTTTTCAGAAGGAAAAGATTCAGTGTATTGGAGCTCTTTTGGTAGCTCTTTTAATGTTCCATGGGAACTGTTCTGGATGCCGTTGCTCAAGAAGGAAGTTGGTCAATTGGTAAATGTCCAGAAGTGGGCGACTGGGATGAGGAAGGGTCTTGAAGCTGTTCCAAATGAGAACCAATTTTGGAAACTGAGAATGTTTAGTCAGTCTATAAGTTTTTATTAGGCACCTATTGTATACCATGCATTGTATTAAGTACTATGAATATAAAGAAAAAAAAAAACAAAAAAATTTCTTTGGGATCTTCACATTCTAATGGATGAGATAAAATAACAAGATATGGACAGTGGAAGGTAATAGTGATGGGGTTGGGGTTGGAGGATGGTGTGGAGTTCTAGGAAAGACTATAGAAGGTGGAATTTTTAGTTTAGAAAAGACAAAGGTCAGATATCTGTGTACAGATATTTAAAGGGTTGTCATGTGGAAGAGAGATAAACCCCAGAGGGCAGGACCAGGAAGAGTTTTTGAGTGGAGATTCATAGGATCATTGCCTTATTATGAAAAGGACCCTCTGAAGTCATTTAGCCCAACCCCCTAGTAAATCAGATAAGGAAACTGAGGCTCATAGACATTGTGTCTTGCTTAAGTTTATACAAGTTGTAAACATCTGAAACAGGAATTATTTCCAAGATCTCTAACTCTAGAATAGATGTTCCTTCCCCTGGACTAAGATACAAAAGGGGCAAATTTAAGTTTGATGTTAGGAGAAAACATAATGGAGGATCCCTAACTTTCAAGGTCTTCCAGTTAAGGCTGGAGAATCACCTGTTAGTTAAATTATAATGGAAATTAATATCTAGTATAAACTGAACTAAAATACATGTCCTTTCCAACCCTCAAATTCTGATATTCTGTGTTCTGCTGAGTGTTATTAAAGCTTTTCTCCCCCATGACACAAAGATCAACTTCAGCCCATTCCCTTTCAAAATTATTATTTTGAATCCTCAGATTAAGACTATTTTTCTGTGTTGGGGGTGAGAAGGAGCTGGGAATCACTTGTACTTACCCCATTTACCATAGTGGCAGATATCCTGAATACACTTTTCTTAAGCTAATGAGTTGACCACCCTCCTACCCCTGCGCCAATTCCTCTTAACAGAAAAAACATTTAGATCTTTCTCTCCAACACCAAGTTGATTTATTCATTTACTTCCAACTGAACTTCACCAAAAACCCCCCAGCATCTGCATTTAGTTTCACAGGGCTAGATACCACCGGCTGCTAACAAACTCATGCAGAGACCTTGGAGATAATTAGAAATTATTGATATCAATAAAATGTTGAGAAAACCTTGCTTGGATTTTTTTCCCACCTAGAACAGATTTGGGTAATTCTGCAGATAAAAAGAGGGTTGAAAAGGTTTTGTATGAATCTTGTTTTCTCCCTTCTGCCTCCCCTTCTTCCAGATGAGAAGAATTCTCAATAGATCTTTGAAAAGGGAAAGAAATTTCCAAAGCTACTAATTTGGATGTCAAAGGCCCAGTTTCAAAGGAAACCTCTGTTTGTAACAGCAATAGCTATATAAAATAAATGTCATGAATAGCTATCGGTGCAGGTATAGACACCAGCAAATGGGAAAAGGAATAGATACATTATAGATTAGTCCATGAATTCTTAGGCATTTTGTCTGAGGACAATGTTGACTTCGGCAAATTTTCAGGTTTTCAGTTATGGGCCAACCACAGCCCTTGAGCAAAAAATCAAATTAAATCTAATTGAATTGGGAATACTTTCACCATTAGGACAGGGAGCAGACTCCTGTAGACAGCTTTTTGGTGAGTTTCTGGATTTATTCTCAAGGATGGGGGAAAAGTCTATAAATGCTTACTGAGTTTTTCAAAAATAGACATTATGATAATTGTATTCCTATTTCAATATTATCATTTATTTCCTTTGTATTTCGTTTTATACATTTAAAATAATAAATTATTATTTATTATTAGATAAATAATAAGAGAAAGGGTACCTGGGCTTCTCCACACTGCCAAGGGGGTCCATGATGTTCCCCAAAAGAATAAATACCTTTGCAATAGGCAAATGACTCCAGAAGACACTGAGGTCAACCATTAGACATCAGTGTCTAAATTATAATAAAATAATAGGAGAGTTTCATATTAAATAGACATTGTGTGGGAGTAAGAACACGCTGGCTAGGGCCTTCATTTAGTTAACAAACATGCCAGGTACAGGGGGAAAGAATGTTTTGTTTTTTCAGGGATAAGGGTTCAAATTCCAATTCTGATGTTTTCTGCCTGTGTGAATTTAAGTCACTGAAATTCTCTAGTTCTCAGGATTTTGATCCATAAAATGAACCAGTTGGATTTTATGACTGCCTGAGACTTTAAACAAATAAAATTCTCCAAGCAACTCTAGACCCTGTTCCTGATCAGCAGGAAATGTTTTTTATTTGGTTACTTGACTATAACCAAGTTTGAGAAATATATGAGCTGGCTATTCATGCCACTGACCCTGGCGCCTTCCTCACTGATGATGTCAGTCTGTTGTAATCAATTAAGTGTGGGGCTTGGCCCTCTCCACTTCTGCTGTGGATTTAATTTTAGCCAATTATGAAAACCTATTTGCATCTATGATACCACTAAGTGATTGCTTGTTTATATGTATCAAAATTAGAGCCTGCCAGACTGGAGTGGTCTGAAATGGACCCCCAGAGCCCTCAGATGTCCAGAGAGTTTACCCACTTCTCAGAGGGCTTTCTGCTCTTGTTGTGGATGGGGTAAATGACATTATGACTGGTCAACCAGAAAGGACATAGGGGGTCAAGGAGTCAAACTGGACCGGAGAATCACACAGGTATAAGAGGAAAGGGCTAAGATTTGCATACAGGTTTTCTGACTTCAGAACTAGGAAATGCAGTGGAAAGAACAGTAATTCAGGAGTCAGAGGAACTGGGTTCTAATGATGGCTCTTACTTGTAAGGTCAGCAAATCACTTACATCTTTGGGCCTCTATTTCAGTGCCAGCCCTGGACACCGCTTCCCAGCTACCTTTTTCCCGTGGCCATACCCTCCAATTATCTCCTCCCCAATAAACATTAAAATTCCATTCCTGGGTCTCCCAGTTTGAATGAGCTTTTTTGCCTTCTATTGTCAGGAACCAGTCATCCATAAATCACTTCCATTTTTTTCAGCCTCAGTTTATTCATCTGTAAAATGGGAAGAGTGATAGCATAGGGTTGTTGGGAGGACCCATTCAGACACAACATATGCAAGTTGTTTTGTAATCCTTGGCACGCTATATAATTGGTAGCTATTATTGTTATAATTCTGTTAACCTTGGGGATACTCCAAACATCCAAAGTCAGTGGTGACCAGTGGCCTCTGTGGATTGGATATGACACATCACAGGAAACAGACTGGAGTGTCTGGGATCACTGGGATCTTCCTAAGCTCCCCAACCTCCATATATTCTGTTCTCCAAACAAACCGGACTGTGCTCCTCACTAGGTGAGTCTCTGTCCATCTTTTCAGCCCAATTCAAATGCCCAATACCCCTACCAACCCTTCCTTCCTAAACATCACTTTATTTGTTCCCACTCTAGAAACAAATATAATATACAATATTGAGGACAATCTGTGCTTCTGTATTATTCCCTGGGCTGCTTTTAGTCATTTTAGTCATGTCCAACTCTTTGGGACTCCATCTCGGGTTTCCTTGACAGACATCTTGCCATTTCCTTCTCCAGTTCATTTTACAAATGTGGAAACTGAGGCAAACAGAATTACATCATTTGTCCAGAGTCAAATAACTAGGAGGTATCTGAAGCTGGATTTGAACTCAGCTATTCCTGATTCCAGCCTCGGGATGACCCTTATTTCTCCTTCCTCTTAATCCCTCCTTCTCCTACTAAACTGTAAACTCTTTGAAGGTCGGGACTCAGTCTTTTCAGACTTTCCCCCCCATATCTAGAGTAGGATTTTCTGTACACAAAGGCCCTTCTTGAGTGAGTGGAGAGATCATTTATCATATGTATTTATATTTGCTTGAGGCAGCTTGACAAAATAAATGGAGAGCTGGTCTTAGAGTCAGCAACAGCTGAGTTCATCTTGTTCCTGACATACTGGCTTGTGTGATCTTGGGCAAGTCCACTTAAGTTCTGAGGGCTAAGATTTTAATGGCAGAGTGGGTGCTACCCTGCAATGGCAAGGGAAAGTTTTCTCATATAGGAGTACCTGATATCAGTAAAAACCCATATCCAGTCCCTGTCCCTTACATGTACACATTTTGTTTTCATCAAATGAAATATAAGCTTATTGAGGGCAGGAACTTTGCCTCTATGTCCCCTGCCCCTATCATGGTACTTGGATTTTTTTTTAACCAAATCTGATTTCATTGAATGGAAGCATGGTAGAGTCAGTAGAGACCCGTGCTTAGAATCAGGAAGTCTTGAGTTCAAATCCCACCTCAGATATTTATTAACTGCATAATTTGGGGCATATCACTTAACCCCTGTTTGGCTCAAGTTTCTTATCAAGTTTGCAATGAGTGTATTCAGCTCAATAACTTCTAAGGTCCTTCCTAGTTCTAAATCTGTGGATGTAGGATTCCCCCCCAACTTTCCATTTCTATAAAAATCCCCAGGCAGTTAATATCTAAATTAGTGTGGTATCCTCAAAGCTGTTTTTGACTGCAGATTTTCTCACCACCAATACACCTGGAAAACCACTGACAAGTTGACTTTGCTGAAACACTCCCTTCATAATTCCTTTCCCCCTCCCCATGCCTCTCCCTGCTCAATTTAATTTCATTCAACCACCATTCACCATTCACCATTCACCATGTTTTCAGGGCTAGAAACCATGGGAAATAAAAATTTGCATGATATTATCATTGCCATCATGGAGCATCATCATCATCAGCTAAAACGCATGCAGTGCCTTACCAATTTACAAATCACTCTTCATACGTTAGATCTTTTGATCATCATACTAACCTTGTTAGGATGATGCTACAGAGGTTTTTATTTCCATTTTATAAATGGGGAAAATGAGACCCAGGGAACTTAAATGTCTTTGCCATGGTCAAGAGAGTGTCAGAGATAATATTTGTACTCTAGTCTCTCCTGATTAGAAGTATGACGTTCTATCCATTTGTATGTGGTTATTTGCATGCTATTTCCAGTATTAGATTGTAAGCTCCTTGAAGACAGGGCTCTTTACTTTTCTTTAAGTCCCCAGTACTTAGTATAGTGCCTGTACATAGGAAGCATTTAAATACTTGTCTGTGTTCCTATTCTCCAAGAATGCTCATTTTCCTTTTTTATCTTTTCCCATCCTGATGGATGTGAGATAATACCTCAGAGTGGTTTTAATTTCCATATCTTTTATTGCTAGTGATAAATGGAACAGTTTTAATGGGTTCTTTGATAGCTTTCTTTTTTCAAAAACTGCCTTTTCTTTACATAGATTTGGACCATTTAAATCTTGGAGGATTGACTATTGTTCTTATACATTCATATCCATTCCTTATAAATCTTGGATATCAAACCTTTGTCAGAGAAATTTATTGCAAACATTTTTCTCCATTGCTGCTTACCTTCTAATTTTCCATTTTATTTAATCAGAATTTTTTATTTCAACTTTTGGAATCATTTCTATCCTTTTCCCCCCAATATCTTTCCTATTCATGGTTATTCAAGGTTGTTTTCTTAATTTCTTCTCCAGTTTGTTTATGATATGATTGTTTATATTTAGGTCTGTCACTCTAAAATTCACTTTCCACTATACTGCCTTGAACTTAAACCAAGCACGGATGTTGAAGACAACAGTTCAAGGTGTTATGATATCCCCAAGAAAAATGGGGAGCCAAAGTTAACCTCATAAGAATGGTAAAACCCCAACTAGAATCCTAGGTTTCTCAAAAGTCCACTTCGTTGATCAGGTAGTTTCAATGACTACTACCATTTCTAACCCCCTGCCCAGTTGATCTTTTCCAAAAATCCTGCTTAAAACTCATCCAGATTAAGTAACATAAATAAAATATCTATGTATCCCACATGTCCATCCATGAGTAATTTGTGTTTGTCTTCTATCTCTGGACCAGCCCATCAGTCAGGTCACCCTGTTTAGAAGGTGCATTGAAAACACAATCTAGGGACTATATACTCACTACTCACTTCTTAATGAAATGAGCATAAAGAGCTACATGTTTTGTGTGGATTAAGCAATTATTGACATGATGTCAGGGATGAGCTCAGAGATAGGACTTGAAAAAGAATTAGAAATCCAATGAATGGAAGGCACCAATGTCCATTTTCTGACAGTCATCATTACTTAGGAAGAATGAGCTCTGTAAACAGAAGAGATTTCAGCCTCAGCTCATTGACTGATGGGCAGGACAGCCTTGAAGAAGAACATTTAGCTTCTGCTCTTGTTTCCCATTGTCATTTGTCCGAAATGTGGACAATTTGTCCATGTATTTGTCCAGAAATGTGCTTTGTCGTGAGCCTTGAATTTCAGAGAGAGATTTTTAGGGTCAAGGAAGTCACCATCTTGGTAAAGACATAATAGCTCTCATCATTTCTCTACCCAGAATCTTTTAAGGCAGCAGAAATATCTTGGAAAGAGATAGTTCTATAATCCCTAGACATGCAGCATGTCATCAGTTACTCAACCATTTGCTTGTTTTTAAATGATGATTGAGCAAGATGCAATCCACTGATGCCAAAAAGGCAAAAAGAAAAGAAAAAATGGACTTGGAGAGAGGAGACCTAGCTTCAAATACATAGATCTTGTATGGGATCTTCAGCAAACCATTTAACTTAAGCTGTAGTTTTCTTTTCTGCAAAATGAAGGGATTCTAGTAAATTATATCTCATTTCACTACAACACTAAATCTGTAGTTTAATGAGCTTCTCGGAGCCCCGAATAGAAGCTTAAAATGTTGGACTCAGGTATAATTGAATGCCTTAAAAAAACTAACATATCATCTATGATTTATGTCAAGGACTTTATTAAACATTGCCCTTAAATGCTCTAGGAACTATGGGATATTTGATATGTACTTATGACAAAATCTCATTATAATGATATTTTTTGTATCTAGCCTTCTATTACCCTAGATATAGAAACGGCTTTAGATCCGGTCTTCGTTATCACTTAAGTAGGCTGTTGCAGTACTTGGGGCTTCTTTCTTCCCTTCTTCCCCTTAATCTACTTTTGAAAGAATAATCTTTCCTTTCACAAGCTCTGTTTATAACACTCTGCTGTGATTTACAAATATATGTCATATTCATAAAAAGTGGACTCAAGTTTAAGAGGACAATTAAAGTAAAACAAACACATGATAAGGTGGGGGGGGGGCAGAAAAGTAACACCCAATTCCTAGAACTTGAAGTCTTTACTCTTTTTGTATAATCTTCATATATTTCCTTTTGTGTTTATTGATCATACTCCTCTGGGCTTCCATGGTCTATTTCTTTAGTCCACAGACTGCTTTCTTCTTGGCTGTGAGGAGTCACACAGCCTCCTTCTAGTGCAGATACTTATATGTCTCTGTCTCTGTCCTTGAGAGGGTCCCTCTGCTCTGATTAGATCCATTAGTTTCTACTCCATTAATTCTGATGACATGACTGATGTATGGAGAGATGGGAGAAAGTCCCCCTTCTCTCTGCACAGGTGTGCCTACAAAAAGCTTTCCTAATCCTAGAATTCTGAACCTTCCAAAGTGACCTGATACATATATGTGCGTGTGTGTATAACTATATATAAATATAAATATATATATATATTATATGCACATATATGTACACATATTGGTTTAACCATCAAAACTTATTATCTCAGCCATTGTCGTAACATTATCTCAGCCATTCATAATGTTTCTTTCTTGACCCATGGCATTAGTACCTGGCAAAAATATCAGGAAATAGACAAACGCACTTACAGATTAAAATCTTATCATACGTTAATATTTTTTTGTCACGTGGCAGGAATAGTTACCTATCTAGGATTTATGGAACAATCTGAATTGAGGGGTGATAAAAAGCCTCTCCCTCATATTTGATATTATCTATACTTCTCTAGTTTGGGAAAGAGAGAAGGATGTATTGGGAAATGAGGTTAAAGTGAAATAAATATATCATTTACATTTTTTTTAAGAAAATAAAAAAACACAGATGCAAAAATAATTTATTGCCCTTATCAGATTTCACTAAAGCCATGTCCTTTCTAAAACCCAGGGCTTTATTCTTCAGGTCCAAAGCCTTATTATACAAGACATCCATTCAGGGTTGTCCTGACTCCGAAAAGTCTGAGAATTGCTCAGATTTCTCTTGATTCTCTTCCCTAAATTGATCCAAAATCTCTGGGAGGCATCTCAATTGGAGAGAATGAAAGAAAAAAACCACCTTTTCATTTGCGCAGTGCTTTTTGAGGTTGAAATGGATGCCCCTAATATTGTCAAGCCCTTATTCATTTCCATAAAGGATCTTCCCAGTTCTCACAACCGAACAACCCAACTGGACCCCACTGGTTGGGGCTGTCTTCCAAACGACCTGCATTTGCCAGACGACAAAGTCAAGAATAGTTAAGTGAGTAAGTCTATCTCTCTTTATAAGTGCATTGTGAACTTTATAGTTTAATATTAAACTTGCATCATAAAAAACTGGCCCATAAATGGCTAATAAAAGCATGGTTTACAGCTTGTAAAGTGCGTCAGTCCTTTGTGCTGGTTTTCTTTGGGAGATTTACATCCTTGCTCCATGGTGGAGAGTGCCAGGTTTTTTTTCCCCTCTTCCAATCCATTAAAAGTAGCTATTGACAAATGACCCTTTGGATCAACTCTGGGCAGTCTTGATTTTGAGGTCTCCAGGAAACTTGATTCTGACATCCAGCAAGCCACTCGGTAATATCCCAAGGAAAACCTGGGTTCAGTGACAGCCAAGGCCACCAGAGATCCACTCTGAAAGAGGGTAGCCTGGCTGAGAGGAGATAAATTGGTGCTAACCCCCAGATCTCATTAACACCTGCCAAGCCCTTCATACAAAATTAACTATTAGTGTGAGTGCCGAGGGCACGAGGAGCTTGGTCAAAGAGGCACAAATGCCAGTTTATCAAAGCCCTGAACCACCAAGGGTATATGGGCTCCCCCAGCTGTACTCCGAGTCTCCTTTAACGAGTTCAGGGATTGGATATAAGTTTTCTCCCTCAGACTCAATCCCTGTCGTCTTTTTTTATTGATATATGCCTGAGTGTAAATCAACTCCTTTTCCCCTTCCCACACACACATACATACCTTATTTCATTTTTATTACTCATCTTTCTATTTTATTCAAGTTTATATATTTTATCATTTTCTTCTTGGTCACATCTATTTCATCTCAGATTTTCTTTTGAATCCAGAAGCCCTTTCCCATTCTGCAGTCCTGCTTAAGAGAGAGAAAGAAGTACCTTCATGAAAGATCATGGAAACAGCGGACAGGGACCTTGGAAGACATCTAGTCTAACCCTCTCATTTTTGAGTTGAGGAAACTGAGGCTCCAGGTCATATAGACTTGGTCACACCAGAAGTAATAAAGGCAGGATCAAAACATTCAGATGATTGTACAATATCTCAAAGGAAACTTGGAGTAGATATAATCCAACCTCCTCTCTCATCTTAGAAATAAGCAAAGTGGGGCTCAGAAAACTTCAGTGAGGTCCAATGCATCATGACCTCATTGGGGGTGGGGTGTTTCTTGGCAAAAATACTGGAGGATTTTGCCATTTCCTTCTCCAGCTCATTTTATGTTTGGGGAAACTGAAGCAAACAGAGTTAAGCCTAGAATCATATAACTAGTATCGAAGGGCAGTTTTGAACTCAAGGAGGTGGGTCTTCCTGATCCCAAGCCCAGTGCTCTGTCCACAGTGACATCTTGCTTCAAGAGACCTATTTTAGCATCTAATAAATAAATATATGTCCATTTTCTTCCAGGGGGGAATTTTAGGCAGATGCACTGATGTTGAAATAGCATACTGTTGTGGATAGAAGACCAAGAAATGGGTTAATGTTTTGATTCTGACTTATATTGATCAAGCCACTTAATCTAAGGCAACCTTTGAAATCTATGGTTTACTGTAAGAAAGGATGATTTCCGAGAAGCCTGGTGAGACTTACAGGAACTAATGCTGAATGAAGTGAGCAGAACCAGGAGATCATTGTATATGGCAACAACAAGACTATACAATGATCAATTCTGACGGATGTAACTCTTCAACAATGAGACGATTCAGGCTAGTTCCAATTGTTTAGTGATGAAGAGAACTATCTGCACCCAGAGAGAGAACTATGGGAACTGAGGGTGGATCACAACATAGTGTTCTCACTCTCTCTGTTGTTTACTTGGATTTTATTTTGCTCCTTTTTTCCTTGTGCAGCATAATAATTGTATAAATATGTATACATATATTGGATTTAACATATTTCTACCATGTTTAACATATATTGGATTACTTGCCATCTAAGGAAGAACGTAGAGGAAGGGGGGAGAATTCGAACACAAGGTTTTGCAAAGGTTAATGCTGAATAATTATCCACGTGTAGGTTTTGTAAATAAAAAACATTAACTAAAAAAGAAAGAAATCTATGGTTTACAGAAAAAGAATTGATCTGCATTTAAGGGGGAGTTTCCTCATCTGCAAAGTCCCTCTATGGAAGAAATCACCAGCCCAGTGTCTATCATGTTTCTAAAATATTTAACAGCTGGATGCTGTACTAGGTTTTGGTGTCGGGAGCAGGGCCAGTGATGGAACTAGCAACATTCGCAGTCAGGCTAATGTCACAAAATATGTCCTCAATTCAGTTTGGGATGGAGGAGATGGCAGATAGCCCCGTGGCATCTGCTTCTGTGAACCCAGGAAAGAATTCACCTGGAGTTCAGCTGCCAAAATGAAAGAAATCTCCATCCGATCATGTCTTATTTCACTAATAATTCTTTCTAAGTAGGTGCCGGGATCCACCTTGCTTCCATGCTGCTAAAGAACTAAAAGTATTCTCAAAACTCCTTATAAATTTGCTTGCCCTGGGACAAAGCATTGGTCCCCCCACCCTAGTTACAACTCTGTGAAAAGGCTACAAAATAGATAGTTGCCATTATCTTTGAGGAATAATATCATGAGGAAAGCTCTTACAGTGTGAGAAAAGAGATGAAACTATGTAAATATCATGCAAGATACAGGATGTGGCCATCAGTGAAGGGAAAAATATTCACCTTTCTAAGTGCTTCCACAAAGAGTATTTCATTTGATTTATGTGATCACCCCGAGTCAGGTGCTATTGTTACTCCCATTTTACAGATGAGGAAACTGAGGCAGACAGAAACATATGAACACAATAGAGTGTGTATATGTGTGTGTCTATATGCATGCATGTGCATATATACGTTATATATCCACATATAGTTGTGTATACACAACTATAGGTACACTATATGTACTAATGTGTACACACAAATGCACACACAAATCTAAATCTATCTCTACCTAGGACTCTATTTTTATCTAAAACCGTGACCACCTAGTTATCACATTAGAAAAATCATCAGCACTGAAGTTAGCATCTATACCTTGTTTTAAAATTTGTCAAATGCTTTACGTATGTTACCTCATTTAATCTTCACAACCACCTCGGGAGGGAAGGCCTGTTACGTTCACTTTATAGAAGAGGCCACTGAAACAGAGATTCAGTATCTTGTCCAAGGTCACATATCTGAAGCAGGATCCAGTCTCAGCTCTCCCTGATCTAGGCCCATCACTGGCTGAGCCAAGCCTTCAAATCCCAGCCCTGCCATGGCCAGAATGGGTCCTTGTCAAGTTACTTAATTTCTCCAAGGCTCAGTTTCCTCATCTGTAAAATGTGGGGCTTGGACTAGATGGTTTCAGATTTCAAATCTAAATGCTATGGATCTCTATTTAATCCTTCTACTGTTTTTTTTTTGCTCTCCACTCATTTTTTCCCCTGAGTTTATCCATTTATTTTGCTTGAAAAAACATCCACTTTTATTACAATTTATTTTTTTCAATCTTGTTTTAAAAAAAAAAAAGACAGCTATTATTATTCCTGAAAGAGTGAGTATATATTATTCTTGAAGTGAATTCAGTCTTTTGTTGCTGGAAAGACCCCTGCTATTTCTAAGACACCTTTTTCTAAGCTAAGGTCCCTTCCCCCACCCACACACCCACGCACCTCTTCTCCTACTCCCAGTCACAATTTCTGTTTTATAAGTTCCAATTTTGCTATTTCCGGCTCTCTCAGAGTGAGACCCACGGGCAGCTGGGAAGGGGATCACTCAGTGGACGGACAGCCCCAATACCGGAACACTTTCCTTGTAACCGTTTGTTACATGGATCCAAGTCTCTTGAACTGGAATAAGATTTATCGGTTGCCTGGGGATACTCACTGCAGGAATAAGATCAATGGTGTAGAAGGTGCTCTAAAGAGCACCCACCCACAATGAACTGGTTTGTGAAAGGTGGCCAGTCTCCTTCCATAATGCATTTAAAGGAATTGAAAGGAGATGGGGGAGGGGGCAGAGGGGCAGAAGAAAGAGAAATGGAGAATCAGAGAAAGGGAGGGAGGGAAGAAGGGAGGGAGAGAAAGAGACAGAGAGAGAAAGAGAGAGACAGAGAGAGACGAGAGAAAGAGAGAGACAGAGAGAGACAGAGAGACAGAGAGACGGGGGGGAAGGAGGAAGAGAGGGAAGGAAGGAGAGAGAAAGAGAGAAATGGAGAGAAACACAGAGGGACACGGAGAATTAGAGATGGAGGAAGATAGAGGAAAAGAGACAGAGAAAAGGAAAGAGAGAGAGAGACACACACACACAGATACAGACAGAGACAGAGAGATAGAGAGAGAGAAAGGAGGGAAGGGAGGGAAGGAGGGAAAGAGAGAAGGAAGGAAAGAGAGACAGAGACAGAGAAATGGAAACACAGAGGGACACAGAGAAATAGAGATAGAGGAAGATAGAGGAAAAGAGACAGAGAAAAAGAGAGAGACAGACACAAACAGACAGAAGACAAGAAACAGAGAGAATTATCTTTGCCTTTAGTTCTTTACTCTTTCTGTGACTGAGGCTTCAGTGCTCTCACCTGTAAAATGGGAAGATTGATGACTGCATACAGCAATGTTTTGTAATTCCAGGTATTTAATAAACATAAAGGCCTTGGAATAATAACCATATATGTAAGAATTTAAAAGAGCCCCACGTTTATAGAAGACATACATGTTTTGGTGCCTAAAAGTTTAGGCTTCGAGTCAAAAAGAGTTCAAGTCCTGGTTGTGTGACTTGGGTGAATCACAACCTCTCAGTGCTCCAGGAAACTCCCTAAGATTATATATTACAGGGACTGCTGACCTATAATGATAAAGGGCACTTCCACACGAAACTCCCCACACTAATTAAATCACAAACCCTGGAACGTGAAAAGAGTTTGCTGAGCACTTTCTTCCCCCAAGCTCCTCTGAGGCAGGTTGTGACAACATTAGTATCTGCATGTTACAGGTAGGGAAATTAACGCTCAGAAACATAATAAAATAACAATAATAACAATTACAGCTGACATTTGTATAGCACTAAAGTTTGTAAAAACTTTCACATGCATTATCCCCTTTGAGACTCCCCCTAACTTGGAGAGAGATAAGAGCTACAGGTTAGGAGGCATTAGAATGCAAGGGCAAACCTATGGCATCAGAGATAAGACCTCGATCAATTCCCAGCAGCTCTACCAGCTGGGAGTGGCATTACAAGTTCCCTTACTTCTCTTTGGATCTGAATTAATGGGATCTGAAAATGAGTTTCTCTCTTTCTCTTTCCATTAGTGTTTCTCTCTGACTCTCTCCATCTCTGTCTCTGTCTCCATCTCTGTTTTTGTCTCCATCTCTCTCTATGTCTCTCTTCTTTCTGCTTGTCTCTCTTTTTGTCTGTGCCTGTCTGTCTCTGTCTTTCTCTCTCTCTGCCTCTGTCTCTGTCTCTCCGTTCCTGTCTCTGTCACTGTTTCTCTGTCTCTGTCTCTATGTGTGTGTGCCTCAGTCTTTCCTATCCTTGACCCTCTTCTTCTTCTTCTTCTTCTTCTTCTTCTTCTTCTTCTTCTTCTTCTTCTTCTTCCTTCTTCTTCTTCTTCTTCTTCTTCTTCTTCTTCTTCTTCTTCTTCTTCTTCTTCTTCTTCTTCTTCTTCTTCTTCTTCTTCTTCTTCTTCTTCTTCTTCTTCTTCTTCTTCTTCTTCTTCTTCTTCTTCTTCTTCTTCTTCTTCTTCTTCTTCTTCTTCTTCTTCTTCTTCTTCTTCTTCTTCTTCTTCTTCTTCTTCTTCTTCTTCTTCTTCTTCTTCTTCTTCTTCTCTTTCTCTCAGTCTCTCTCTGTTTTTCTCTCTCTCTTTCTCTGTCTCTCTCTCTCTCTGTCTCTCTCTGTTTCTCTCTCTTTCTCTCTCTCTTTCAGTCTCTGTCTCTCTGTCTTTTTCTCTCTTTTTCACTTTCTCTTTCTCTTTTCTCTCTCCCAATCATTGTTTCCTCATTCATCAAAACAAAGAAATGCATTTTTTTAAAAATCTAAAAACCCAGATAAACAAAACGCTGACAAAGAAATTGGGTTTGCTTTTCCCAGCTGTAAATCCCTCTCCCTTCCAGCTGTAAATCACCTCTCCCCTCCTGTGACAAGGAGCCCATTCCCCCAAATGGGGATCCATTGGTATCAGGCCCATGGGCCAAAAACAACAAAGCGGGCCCTGTGTGAGCTTGGGGAGCCGACTATCTGTCAGGTGGAGTCCCAATAACCCTTGGCAAAATGGGTTCAGGAATCGCTGCCCACGAAGTAACTGGAGCCAGTCACAGGAGGCCTGGCAGAGGCCTTTCCAAAAGCCTGAGTCCCATCTGCAATGTGAGTGCTGAAGACACTAATCACGAGCTTTCTGACCACAAGGCTGGGGGCTCCGCTAGGGGCAGGAAACCGGGTTTGCCGCCAACTGAGTTTTCCTCCAAGAATTCTGAGTCAGGGTCTTGGGCTAAGCCAAAACATCTGGCAGTGTCAAGAGCGGAATTCAATCCTTAACCAACAGAGTCACAATGTAAAGAACATAAAATCCCTGATCATAATGAACCCTAATGGACTGTGTTGCCTTTCAGAAACATTTCCTAATGAGCCTTCGGACGCGCCGTGATTCCAATTTGCCATGCATTGGAGAGAAGAAATAACATTTGCTTTTCCCCGGGGAGCCGTTAAGACCCCCTGATTTATAAGGCTTTGTACATAAGGAGGGGGGAGCCAAATCTGGTCAGTTTATTCAATGGTACCGTCCCTCTCCCTTCACCCTTATCTCTGATTTCGAAGAGTTGGCACTAGCTGGGTTTCGAAACAAACCAGCCCTTCATGGCTTGGTGCAGACCAGAGGAGCTACAGGAATCTGGGCTCCCGGTTCTCTTCCACCCTTGGACTGCCTCCACCTTGTGTTTCCTAGTTTCATCACTTATAATCCCAGACTAGCTAGAGAACTACAAGGAATTTCAGAAGCCATTTAATCCAACCCCTCTCCTTTTACAGATGAAGAAACTGATCCCAAAGGAAGCTAAGTGACTTGGGAAACCCGAGAGATCCCAGACACCATTCAATCCCACCTTCTTTTTTTTATATGTGTCACAGGATCTCTTGTGAGAAATAAGAAAAAGTTTACAAATTTAGCATGTCTGGACTAGAGCAGGAGTCATGGCATTGCAGGATTCAAGACTGAAAGGGATATTATATTAATCCAACTAGTCAACAAACATAATAAATTTGGATTTTCTTTCAGGCTCGGTACCTTAGTCTTGTGACCCAGTTTGGAGTTTTCTTAACAAAGATACTGGAGTGGTTTGCCTTTCCTTCTCCAGCCTATTTTACAGTTGAGGAAACTGAGGCAAGCAGGGTTAAATGACTTGCCCAGAGTCACCCATCTATTAAGTATCTGAGGCTGAATTTGAACTAAAGTCTTCCTTATTCTAAGCCCAATACTCTATGCCCTATACTTATTTATTAAGTTCCTACTTTATGTGGGCCCAAAGTGAAAACAATCCTAGCCTCCTCATAGGAGAGTTCAACTGTTCCAGCCCTCTCATTTTACATATGTGGTAACTGAAGTTCAGAGAGGAAGTCATTTCTCCACAGCCCTTCAGGTGGGAAAGAACAGGAGCAGTATTTGAGCTCAGATCATGTCTCCAAATCGGTCTCTCTTGCCAGGACACCAAAGGCATGAGCAACCAATCAACCAATCAACCAATCAATCAATCAACATATAATAAATATTTACTTTCTTCTAGGTACTTGGTGCTGGGGGATAAAAATGAAACTATCTCCACTCTTTAAAAGTCTGCATTCTACTGGGGAAATCATCATGTGCAAAAATAAACAAATGAATGAATGAATAGGTAATTAAGGAATGAGTGAATAAATGAATGAATGGGTAGATGGATAGATAAGTAGACAAATGATGAGTGAATGAATGAAACAATATTTCGCAAGGGCTGAAGGGAGGGTCAAAGTTTTAAAAAATATATATGTTATAAATTGTTTTCCATATAACCAGGAGAAAAATAAAATGCTAAAATGATGTGTAGGAAGTGTCAGTTGAGTGGAACTTGGATCTGGGGTTCAAAATTCTAAGAGTCAAAAGGAAAGAATCCATTAAGAGTGGGAGAAACCAGGTTTTATATGAAAATACCAACTCAGCCAGTTTGTCTGGAACATGAAGGGGGGAAGGGAAGGGATCTGCAGTGAGCCTGGAAAAGCTAAGCTAAAGCCATATTGTTAATGGATTGAAAAACCAAACAGAGGAGTTTTTCATTAGTGTTTTTCCTAAAGGCAATATGGAGCTTCTGAAATTTCTTGAGGAGGAGAGTCACTCAGTCAGCTCTGTAATGGAGCAGAAGTCATGGCTGCATGGAGAAGGGATTGGCAAGGTGGACGATGAGTTCCGGAACAGCAAGGAGTGATCACATGGATGGCAGAAAAAAAGTGATTTGACTGGAACAAGGTTGTAAGTGAATGATCAGACATGATGTGAGACCTGTCTAAAGAGCCTCAGCTCATAGAATCGTATAATATATAGAAGAAACCTACCTAATACTGAATTTCTTGTGTAAAGTTAGAGATAATCAATTCCACTTCTGTTTCACTATTATCATTTTAATTCAAACTACTGATGAGACTGAGGTTGTAAAGCTGACAGGACCTTCACTCTAATTCCTTCATTGTATAGATACAGAGACTGAAACCAGACACAAGAGACTTACCTTCACACAAACAGGAGCACAGTCAGGAAAATTACAGGGTGTGCTGGATATATGGTGGGTAGATGGGAACGGGAGGAAGGGACATCCCAAATGTCCCTGAATAGAAAACAGGAAGGAGCCGCATAGTGGACCCTCCCCATGAGACCAAGACAATCATTTGGTTCTCCTTGTTAACAAATTCTCCTTATATCCAGCTTCATAAGAGAGGGTCCAGTGATAAGAAGGTCAATGTGTGTTAGATGAATTGTGTTTTAAGGAAGAGTGGAAGTTGTAAGGAGGCAGATTCTAGCTAAATATAGGGAGTGGTTTCCTCATCATTGGAGCTGTCCAACAATGGAATGGGTTGCCAAGGAGATGATCATTTTCTGGTCCCATTTGTATTCAAACAGAAGGCTCTTGGACTGCTTTTGAGCTGTGGTGAATCCAGGATCTTGTTATGCTAGCTTACAGATCTTTAAAAAAAAAAGAAGAAGAAGAAGAGAAAAGAAAAGAAAAGCTGCAGGGATCCTTTGAAGTCACTTATTTTACAAATGAGAAGACTAAGTAAGCCCCTCCACTAAGTGGCTTTCTGATAAGAGGTAATAAATGGCAAGAGAGAAGTTTGAACTCCATCTCTTCTCACTCCAAATCTCCCTCTCACCCTCATGACCACACTCTCATAGTCTGCATTAGAATGGATGACTTCTGTAGTTTCCTCTTAAAACTTTATAAATCTAGGAAAAAGTGGATATAAGATCTCCATTTATTTCTGTTTGGGGGAGCTTTTCTCCTAATTGCTGATTAGAGATCCCCACAGGATAAAATCTGCTTCAGAAGATATCTCATTCAATTGAATAGCCTTTGCAGGGATAGCCACAAACCAAACTGCAGGGGAGGAGGGAACTTCTCTTCTCCCTTGTCCGCAGCACCAACCAGATGTTCCAGGTGCCACAAGCTAATACTTTCCCAAGAACTGCTGCTCAGAGCAGCCTCCCCCTCCATGGACACATCCAGGGAATGTCACAGAAAAGCTAGCTATCTTCTGTCTTCCTCCCTTGTTATCTCCTTCTTGCTTGGTGACTATTAACTGTTTTGGTTAATAACAAGAGCTAGAATTTGTATCTCACTTAAAAGTCTGTAAAATCCTTTACAAATAAAATGTCAGATCCTCATATCAATCCTATGAGGCAGAGTCCCATTTTATAGATGAGAAAGTTGAGATTCAGAGAGATTAAGTGACTTGTTCCAGAGTCTCAAAGCTCTTTCCTTCCTTCCTTCCTTCTTTCCTTCCTTCCTTCCTTCCTTCCTTCCTTCCTTCCTTCCTTCCTTCCTTCCTTCCTTCCTTCCTTCCTTCCTTCCTTCCTTCCTTCCTTCCTTCCTTCCTTCCTTCCTTCCTTCCTTCCTTTTTGCAATTAAGATTAAGCGATTTATTCAGGATCACACACCTAGGAAGGGTTAAGTGTCTGAGGTTGGATTTGAACTCAGGTCCTGCTGACTCCAGTCAATTCTCTATCCACTCTGCCATTTAGCCACCCTGCGAATAAGTTCCTAATGTAGCATTTGAATTCAGATCTTCCCAACTCCAAGTCTATTTACTGTGCCACCCAACTGCATTAAATAACGGCTAACATTTGCTAACATCCTAGGCAACCATGTACATTTTTTCAGGGACCTTCTGGAACAAGATCTTGATTCACAGAGTAAAACTAGTAACTGGAGTGATTCAAGGTAGGGGAAAGTGGGGAGGGGCTTTCGGAACTTCTGAATGACCTCAGGCCAGTCACTTACCTACTTAACTTTAGGACCCTCAAACATAAGATGAAAGAGTTGGACCCAGAACCCTCCTGGCTCTAAACCTGTGCTTTGGCTCCTCAAGTAGGCAGCCGCTCACTTCAGCTGTGCTCAAGGAACAATCTAACACCTGGATCCCAGAAGAAAAGTATTTGTGGCAAAAGGAGAATAAATAGATTCAAGCTCCTTTGGGATCTTCCCCATCAAAGCTAATTATGAATCCCCTCATTGACTCCTATCCTCTAGTTAATGAGCTTGTGTTTTTAGGGAACACATAGTAGGTGTTAATGAATATTTATTGACTGACTGTTTTTAGGGAACAGAGTCAGTCAATAAATATTCATTAAGCACCTACTATGTGCCAGGCACTGTGCTAAGCCCCAAGGAAATGCAGAAAGGCAAAAGACATCATTTGCTTTTATTTTCTCAGAGATTTCCTATTTTCTCTCTCCATACTATGTAGCTTAGGAAGAATGACTGTCTAGCTTTCATTGCATTATCTTATGTTTCTTGGTAACAAACTTAAAATCAGGGCTAATTCTAGAGGAGATTGGCACCCTGGGGGTGTGATACAGCAGAAAGAACTGTGGCAAAGGATCTGGATTCAGAATCCCTCCTCTAACATTTCCTTGCTTGATGGCATTAGGAAAATGGCTTATCCTCTCTGGGCTTGTTTCTTTATTTGTAAATGGAAAAGGGTGGACTATATGGTACCCTAAGTCCCTCCTAGCTCTCAGTTTCCAATCCAAGTACAATATTTAAATTCAGGTGTGTTCTGGTTAAAACGAATATCAAGATTGTAATAAGAAAAAAAACCCCTACAATTTCTTCTCCTATTGGTGACTCATTATATCTCCTACTTTCTAGTTGTATGAACTTGGATAAGTCACACATCATGTCTGGCCCTGTGTGTTCTGTCTCTCTGTGTGTCTCTGTTTCTTTGTATCTATCTATCTCTGTCTCTCTGTCTCTGTGTGTATATCTCTCTGTTTCTGTCTCTCTGTATCTGTCTCTGTCCCAATCTGTCTCTGTCTCTCTGTATGTGTCTCTCTGCCTCTCTCTGTCTCTCGCGATGTTTCTCCTCTCTGTGTCTCTGTCTCTGTTTCTGTGCTTCTCTCTTTTCTGTCTCTCTGTATCTCTGTCTTTCTCCTCTGTCTCTCCCCCAACTCTGTCTCTCTGTGTGTCTCTCCTAAGACAGGGAATTGAGAGGAATACATTGTAAAGAGGAGATATCACTAAACAAATTTAATTATTCTAAAAAATAATTGAAATTGGTTTGGCCAAATGGCCTATGAGGTCCCTTCCAGCTAATAGATCGGTAATTTCCCATAGTCCAGTCTTCTTTAACTGACTTGAAATCCTGGGCCCCTGGAAAGTTGCCTCAGATCTCCCTGGCCTGTGGGCAAAGCTTTATGGTCTGGCCTATGATGGCCTCCTGGTTTCTATGTCTTCAAGTTCCAGCTAAAATCTCTCACTTTCTATGGGAAGTTTTTCTCAATCCCCAATTCAATCTTCTCTTGGTTGATCATTTCATATTTATCCCCCACAGGACTGATTCGGAGCTAGTTTCCCTCATTTAATTGTTGTCTTCCAGGGTAGGCTCTGTCTTTTGGCTTTCTTTATATCCTCAAGATTTAGCACAGTGCCTGGCACATAGTAGGTGCTTTATAAATGTTTATTGACTGACTCTGTTCCCTAAAAACACAGGCTCCTAAAATATTTGTAGATCGCTTCAAAGGTACTCTCTCTCTTTCTCTCTTTCACCCCTCCAGGCTTCAGGCAGTTTGTGGGTGCCCATGGAGCCCAAGTGTTAACTGTTATCATTTAGGGTAATTTTTCTTGACAGCTTAAATGCCTCCCTCCCCCCTTCCCCTGCCACCACCCCCCGCCACCCCGTGTCTGTCGAATGGCAAATCAATGGCGCATTCTCTTTAAACGGCCTGCACTTGGTGTTTTACTGCCTTTCATGAGGGGCCCCCGCATTTTAATTACTTCTGCTGTGCCCCACACTATATATAACACTAATGTTTCTGAGACTGCCAGCAATTAAAACCCAAAATAAATAAGCATTATAGACTTCAAACCCAGCCGGTTCTCCAGGCATTGTGAAGGATGGATGGGAGGCAGCCTTTTGTTTTTAATTGAGCGAGTAGTTCTGGGCCCAACCAATCAGAAATGGCGGAAAAACAGCTGTTTTTCCAGCGGTTGAGGCAAGGGGGGGAGAGAGGTCATTGACGCTGGTGTCTTCTCATATGGACTTCTGGCTCCCACAGTGCTCTTGAAGAACTTGCTGACTCAGGATTTCGAGCTCCAAGAGGAAGATATTATGGTTGCCAAGTCCACTGTACAACTGCAGCTTTACCCCAGAACATTTCTTGGTCCCAGATTGAAGCACAAGAGGCTCTGTTGCTATTTTTGCTGTTGTTGTGTCTGCTTTTCCACCTTGGGAAATACGCCGCAAGGGAAATTTTGATGTCGACTGATTCTTTTTTTTTTTGTTTATTAAATAAATGTGTGTATGTTTCATTACTGAATAACGTCCACAACTGGGAAAGAACAATTAGAAGATCAATAATTATAATATGTCTTTTTATAGCACATTAGAGTTTGCAAAGCACCTTCCACACGATAGCTCTATGTGATCAGTAGAGAAAATGATATTCCTCTTTTATACATTACATATATGAATATGTAAATCTATGCATAGAATTATCATTTTGTACAATATAAGAGGAAATGGAGCCACAAAGGAGGCCCCAAAGCAAGGGTCAGTACCCAGGATTTGGGTCCAAATTTCTGGATTTCCCCTCATATTGAAATGTTTTTTTTTTTTTTTATTTAATAGCCTTTTATTTACAGGATATATACATGGGTCACCATATTGAAATGTTAGTCTCTACTGTGAAAGATAAATATTTGTGAGCTTAAGTGAGAATTTAAACCTTAATAACAGAAGCAGAAAAAAATTGTCAGGGCAGTATCAGGCCTGGGTCCTGAAGAGTGATGGAAATGAAAGGGAAAGAGGCCAGGAAACCAGAAGTCAGGACTGGTCAGCAGGCTATGGGAAATAACTCAGTACAGCATCAAGAAATAGCCCTAGGAAAATCATTTGTGAGAGAAGGACAGAGACAGAGACAGAGATAGAGACAGAGAAGCAGAGATAGAACAGACACAGACAGACAGACTGAGAGAAATACACAAGGAGACAGACAGGCAGAAACAGAAACATAGACAGACAGGTAGAGAGACAGAAGGACAGATAAAGACAGTGATACAGAAAGATAGAGACAGAAACAAAGACACAGAGGAAGAAAAGAAAAAGAGACAGAGAGAAACAAAGACACAGAGAAACAGAGACACCAAGAGATGAATTAGGGACACACACACACAGAGACAGAAGGAGAGACAGAGAAAGAGAGACAGAAAGAGACAGAGATAGACAAGACAGAAAAACAGAGAACAATAGAGACAGAGAGACAAAGATAGGCAGAGAAAGAAATACAGAGACATGGAGAGAGAGACACAGACACAGAGAGACAGACAAACAGAGAAAGATAGAGAGACATGGCTATAACTGAGGGGAAAGAGAAGTAGGGTTCTGCAAAAGTGAGAGCAAAAGAAAGGGAGAGAGAGACAGTGATGGGGGAAGAGAGCAAGACAGAGAGGGGGGAGGGAGGAAGAGAGGGAGGGAGAGAAACAGAGGCAACAGAGGCACAGAGGGAGAAACAGAGACAGAAGAACAAGACAAAGACACAGAAAGATAGATTAGAGAGAGGCACACACAGAGAGACAAGAGACAAAGAGAGAGAGAAGCATAGTTATAGACTGGGCTGCTAATGGAAAGAAGCCAAGTCTAAGTACTCAGGCTGAGATCAAGTCTACCTTGATCTCAAGCCTACAACGGAGGCTAGGTAGAGGACAGAATAAGGAAATTGGGCTTCGTTATCTCTCATGCACCTCAATACAAAGTAACAAAAATTCCTGACAATGCTAGACAGCCTCATACTACATGGAGTGCCCAGCCTGGAGTCAAGAAGATTCATCATGCCGGATGATCTTGGGCAAGTTCCTTCACTGTTTGCCTCAATTTTCTCATCTGTAAAATAGGCTGGAGAAGGAAATGGCAAACTACTTTAGGATATGTTTTCAGTAAAACACCAAATGGGGGTGAGGAGAGTAGGAAATTACTAAAATGACTCAACAACAAAACATATATATACAAAATAATTTCAAGAGAAGAGAACATTAAAAATTGGGAACACTGGGAAGGAAGTTATGTATTCTAGGCAATAAAGAAATGCAGGGAGTGTGTTCTAGGCATGGGGGTAAGCCCATACAGAGTCTGGACTTCCCTTAGAATAACTAGAAAGCTGGTTCAGCTGAAAAAAAGATTATTTGAAGAAGTATGACATTGGGCATCCCCCAACCTGGTTTTATGTACTCTCTGTGACATTTGACCTGTCTAGGTGCTTCTTCTAAATGCAGGTACATATGACTGGTGTCACAAAAAAGCCAGATTCTATAGGTAGTTCTTATAGCTCCACCAACAAGTAGCCTTCTTGTCCTTAAAACTACCTAGGGGTTTTAGTGAACTGCAGCCTCAATATTAGTCAACAGGATAACATGGAAGCTAAAAATAAGTCGATGCACCCTAGGCTATGTTGATGGAGACATTACAAGGTGATGTTCCTGCTATCCCTGTCTACTCTGCCCTGGTCAGATCTCATCCAAAGGATTGTGTTTAGTTTAGGGAACTATATTTATGAAGGAAATTGACAATTTAGAGGATGTACAGAAGAAGCTAAGCAGAATGGGGAAGGTTCTTAAGATCATGACCTGGAAAGATGGATTGAAGCAATTGTTGTTGCTTAGCTAGGAGAGAAAAAGACTTGAATAGGGAGGGAAGGAGAGCTGAGAGCTGTCACAGTATTTTTTCATAATATTGACAAGAGAACAGACTTGTTTTGTTCAGATTCAGAGTGAACAAAAATGGATGAGTGTTGCAGGAAAGCAGATTTTTGAAACACATAAACAAAGACTTCTCAATAAGTTGGGATGTTTGAAAGTGGAAGGGGATACTCTAGGAAACAATGGGTTCCCTTTCATTGGGTCCTCCAAGAGAATGTTAGGTGACAACTTGTCAATAATGTTATACAGAGGTTGAACCAAGATGGCAGAAGACCTGAGTCCTTTCCTAAATCCCTCCAGATCCCTTTAAATAACTCTAAAAAATTATAGAGTGGCAGAACCCACAAAAAGATGAAGTGAAACAATTTTTTTAGCCCAAGACAACTTAGGCAGGGAAAGTCTGTTCTGCCAGGGTAAGAGAGAAAAACAGTCCATTGCAAACCATCCCAGTGCAGATTGGGCTCAGCAAACCAGGAGCATGCCTTGAGGCAAGGAATCAGTGGTAGCAGTGGCATTTTCCAGACCTTTCAGCCCACAGACGGGAAGGAGATCAGAAAACTGGTGAGAAGATTTACAAAGGTCCCTTTGCTGACACCAAGGGTAACTCTGTTGCTTTACCTCTATTTGGATCTGGGTTGCAATCTTGGGTTTAATTCCAGGGGAGGAAGATCACAGTTCCTGGGCTGAAAAGTGTTCTTGTGGTCACTCACAAACCAGTGCACAGCATAGGAGAGTAATAAATATGCCTCCCCCTAGATCATAACGCTTAGAAAGAGCCAAAAACTTACAGGTTCCCAGAATTACCTCTGAAAATGCCTGCACAAAAACCCTGAAGCTTGAACCAGTACCCTTTCCACTTGAGAAGCAAAACCCCCTAGTTAAAAGTCAAGAAATAGACTGAAAAATGAACAAATGGCAGAAAAAATTCTGACCACCGAAAGTTACTATGGTAACAAAGTAGAACAAGACATCCACTCAGAAGAAGACAACAAAGTCAAAATTCATGCATCTGAAAACTCAAAGAAAAATATAAATTGGTCTCAGGTCACAGAAAAGCTCAAAAAAAATTTCAAATCAAGTGGGGGAGGGTGGAGCCAATATGGCAGAGTAAAGCCAGGAAGCTGCTCAAGCTCTCCCAGTTTTCCTCAAAAACCACATGAAACCAAGCCTCTAAACAGCCTGATAAAATGAAACCACTTTCCAGCTCAAGATATATTGGAAAAACTTCAAGAAAGGTCAGTTTCACTAGGGTGAAAAGGATGTTCAGGCCAGCTCAGAGAGAGTCTGGGAAAGCCGATGAGAGGATCTTAAACACAGCAAATCAGGAACTAAAACCCTCAATCCTGGGTCAGTAGAAGAGCAAATCAATGGGGCAGTTTTTAGTACCAACTCAGAAGGCAATCTCTGGGAAACCCGTCTGTTTTCTGAAAAGAGCAGGCAAAGCTACCCCCTGCAAACACATGGGGCTCCTATGCTTAAAGCCAAGGCTCAGAATACACAGGATGCTTAGGACTGTGCCCCCTTTACCTCAGGAACAGAGATCAATCAAAAAAGTAAAAAAAAAAAAAAAAAAAAAGAGGAAATATCCAAAGAAAAGGAAAGAAAATGAGAAAGAAACAGAAAAGAACCTTGTTTATAGAAAGATATTGTGGTGACAGGACAATTCAAAATACAAACTCAGACAAGGACAAAATGTGAGAAAAAAACCTCAAAGAGTGATATGAATTGGTCTCATCCCCAAAGAGGATCCCCACTTTCACTTCTTGAAAGTGTTCATAAAATATTTTAAACAGGCAAATAAGAGAGGTAGAAAAAAAAAACGAGAAAAGAAATGAGAGGTATGCATGAAAGAATAAACAGAAAAATAAGGAAAAATTGTCTGAATAAAACAACTCCTTATACAGTAGAATAAACCAAATGGGAAAAGAGATACAAAATATAACTGAAGAAAATCACAATAAAAACTAGAACAGGACAAATGGAAGCTAATAACTTTGTGAGAAAGCAAGGAGTCAAATAAATTAAAAAGAATGAAAAAATGGAAGAAAATGTGAAATAACTCATTGACAAAACAGTCTATCTGGAAAATAGATCCAGAAGAGACAGTTTAAAAAATTATTGGCCTTCCTGAAGGCCATAACAAAAAAAAATCCTGGATAGAATTCTTAAAGTTAAGAAAAACTGTCCCAATATATTAGAAACAGTTGGGGAAATACTCATTGAAATAATCTTTTGATCACCTTTGAAAAGAGATCCCACAAGGAAAACCCCAAGAAACATTGTTTTGAAGTTCCAGAACTACAATGTCAAGGAAAAAAGTACTGCAAGCAACCAGGCAAAAAACAATTCAAATATCAAGGGGCAACAGTCAGGCTTATCCAGGATCTGGCAGTTTCTACAATAAAGCATCAGAAGATCTGAAATACCATATTCTCAAAGGTAAAGGACCTAGGATTATCACCAAGAATTAACTACCCAGAGAGACTCAGCATCTTTTAGGGGAGGTGATGGAACTTCAATGAAGTAAGAGATTTTCAATAATTTCTATTGAAAAAAATAACAGTATTTAACAGAAAAGTAAATCTACAAACACAGGATTCAAGAGAACCATAGAGGAAAATATATATTATTTAAAGGTTAAACTGTTTACATTCCAAATGGGAAAACATTATCTGTAACTTTTGAGAACTGTATCTGTCACTGGGGCTGACAGGGGGCACCACATGAACCAAACACAGGGGCAGCTAGGTGGTGCAGTGGATAGAGCACCAGCCCTGAAGTCAGGAGCACCTGAGTTCAAATCTAGTCTCAGACACTTAACACTTCCTAGTTGTGTGACTCTGGGCAAGTCACTTAACCCCAATTGCCTCAAAAAAAAAAATGAAAAAAAGAATAAAGGATACCACAAACAATGAAATAGTAACAATATTAAATATGTATACACCAAGTGGTAGAGCAGCCAAATTTCTAGAGATTTCAAGCTTATTACAGGAAGATATAAAACAGCAAGACTGTATTAATGGGGGACTTTAATCTTCCCCTCTCAGAATCAGTCAAATCTAATGATAAAATAAACGAGAAAGAAACTAGGGAATTTAATAGAATCCTAAAAAACTAAATATGATAGATCTCTAGAAAAAATTAAATAGGGGCAGAAAGGAATATACCTTTTTTCTTGGTGGTTCATAGCACCTTCACAATTGACCATGTATTATATATTATACAAATACATTGACCTTGTATTGGGGCATAAAAACCTCACAATCAATAGTAATAAAATTCAATCAAACAACAACAAAAGAAGTGAAAATGTCATATTGTGATCCACACTCAGTTCCCACAGTCCTCTCTCTGAGTGTAGATGGTTCTCATCATCACAAGATCATTGGAACTGGCATGAATCATCTTGTTAAGAAGAGTCACATCTATCAAAATTGATCATTGCTGTTGCCGTGTACAATGAATTCATGATTCTGCTCATTTCACTTAGCATCAATTCATATAACTCTCTCCAGGCCTCTCTGAAATCATCCTGCCAATCATTTCTTATAGAACAATAGTATTCCATAACATTCATATACCATAACTTATTCAGCCATTCTCCAACTAATGGGCAACCACTCAGTTTCCAGTTTCTTGCCACTACAAAAAGAGCTGCCACAAACAGTTTTTGCACATGTGGATCCCTTTCCCTTCTTTGAAATCTCTTTGGGATATAAGCCTAGTAGAAACACTGTTGGATCAAAGGGTATGCACAGTTTGATAACCTTTTGAGCATAGTTACAAATTGCTCTCCAGAATGGCTGGATCTGTTCACAATTCCACTAACAATGTATTAGTGCCCCAGTTTTCTCATATACCCTCCAACATTTGTCATTATCTTTTCCTGTCATCTCAGCCAATCTGAGAGGTGTATAGTGATACCTCAGAGTGGTCTTAATTTGTATTCCTCTGATCAATAATGATTTGGAGATGCAAAAATTTTAACTAAAATATTAGCAAAGAGATTACAGCAACTTATCAGTGGGATGATACACTATGACCAAGTGGGATTCATACCAGCAATGCAGTGCTGGTTCAATATCAGAAAAAAACGATTACCATAATTGACCATATCATTAATAAAATCAACAGAAATCACATGATAATCTCAAGAGATACAAAAAGCTTTTGACAAAATACAGCACCCATTCCTATTAAAAACACTAGAGTGCATAGGGATAAAGAGAGCTCTCCTTAAAATAATAAGTAATACTTATCTAAAAATCAAATGCAAATATTATTTGTAATGGAGAAAAGCTGAACACATTAATAAGATAAGGGGCAAAACAAGGATGCCCATTATTACCACTATTATTCAACATTGAACTAGAAGGGTTGGTTTTAGCAATAATAAAAGAAAAGGAAACTAAAGGAATTTGAATGGCAATGAGGAAATAAAACTATCATTCCTTGCAGATGATATGATGATATACTTGGAGAATCGTAGAAAATCATGCAAAAATTTACTGGAAACAACGAACAGCTTTAACAAAGTTGCAGGATATAAAACTTACATTTAAAATTACTGTAGACAAAATAAAATGCTTGGATGTTTACCTATCCAGACAAACCCAAGAACAATATAAATACCATTAAAAACACTTCTCACACAAATAAAGTCTGATCTAAACAATTGGAAAAATATCAATTGCTCATGGGTATGCCAAGTTAATATAATAAAAATGACAATTCTGCCTAAATTGATCTACTCTTTCAGTGCCATACCAATCAAACTGCCAAAAAATATTTTATAGCACTAGAAAAAGTAACAAAATTGATCTGGAAGAACAAAATGTCAAGAATATCAAGGGAATTAATGAAAAAATACAAAGGATGGTGGCTTAGCTGTACCAAACCTAAAAGTATATTATAAAGCAGTAGTCATCAAAACAATTTGGTGCTGGATAAGAAATAGAGTGGTGGATAGATTAGATACATATGACAATAAGAAAAAGACAATAAGAAAAGAATTGAGAGTGGTACAAAAGGAAATATAAAAGGCTAATGAGAAGAATACCTTAAAAAGTAAAATTGTTCAATTGGGAAAAGAGATACAAAAGCTCACTGAGCAAAATAATTCCTTAAAAAACAGAATTGAGATAATGAAAGCTAATAACTTTATGAAATCAAGATACAGTAAAGCAAAACCAAAAACATTTAAAAATAGAAAAAATGTATAGTATCTCATTGGAAAAACAATTGACCTGGAAAATAGATCCAGGAGAGATAATTTGGATTTTTTCTCTCTTCCCTCCCTTAACTTGACCCTTCCTAAAACAGCAAACAATCTCATATAAATTACATATGTACAATCATTTTAAACATCTTTTCATACCTTAGACATCATATTTCAAGAAATTGTAAAGAAAAGCTTCCCTGATATTCTAAAATGAAAAGATAAAATAGAAATTGAAAGAAAACATTAATTATCTTCTAAAAGAGATCCCAAGATGAAAAGTCTCATGAATATTATGGCCAAAATCCAGACCTCCCAGATCAAGGAGAAAATACTGCAAGCAGCCAAAAACGAAGCAATTTAATTATTTTGGAGCCACAGTCAGAATAGCACAAGATTTATTTAATTTTTAAAATAATAATAGCTTTTCTATTTTTCAAAGATAAGTGCAAAATAGTTTTCAACATTCACCCTTGCAAAACATTATGTTCCAAATTTTTCTCCCTCTCTTTCCACCTCTACTTCCCCTAGATAGCAAGTAATCCAATACAGGCTAAACATGTTCAATTATCCTAAACATATTTCCACATTCATCATAAGATAATACAAGATTTAGTAGCTTGTAATCAAAGAACTGGAAAATGCAGAATATTATATGCCATATAGTAAAAGAACTAGGAATCACTACCCAACATAACTGAGTATAATCCTTGGGGGTGGAGGGGAATGGATATTCAGTGCAATAGAGGAGTTTCAAGCATTTATAATAAAAAGACCCAGAGCTGAATAGAAAATTTGACTTTCTTATACAATAAGCCAAAAAAGTATAAAGAGGTAAATAGGAAAGAAAAATCATAAGGTAATCAATAAGACTAAACTATTTATTTTCTTACATGAGAAAATGATATTTGTAACTCCTAAAAAAAAACCTTTCTCATCATTACGACATTTAGTATGGGTGTACATAGACAAAAAAACATAAATGTGATTTGAATGGCATGATTAAAATAAAATTAAGGTATGAGAAGAATGCTCTGGAAAGGGGGGAAAGTGAGAGAAAAAAAGGGGCTATCCATCAATTGGGAAATGACTGAACAAGTTATTGTACATAATTGTGATGGCATACTATTGTGCTTTAAGAAATGGTGAGCATAGATTAGGTTCAAGGGATAAAACAGTCAACAAATATAGCAACCTAGTCTTTGACAAACCCAAAGATCCCAGCTTTTGGGATAAGAACTTACTGTTTGATAAAAATTGCTGGGAAAATTGGAAACTAATATGGCAGAAACTAGGCATTGATCCATACTTAACGCCGTACACCAAGATAAGGTCAAAATGGGTTCATGACCTAGGCATAAAGAATGAAATTATTAATAAATTAGAGGAACATAGGATAGTTTACCTCTCAGACCTGTGGAAGGGGAAGGTCTTTATGACCAAAGCAGAACTAGAGATCAGTACTGATCACAAAATAGAAAATTTCGATTATACCAAACTGAAAAGTTTTTGTACAAACAAAACTAATGCAGACAAGATTAGAAGGGAAGCAATAAACTGGGAAAATATTTTTACAGTCAAAGGTTCTGATAAAGGCCTCATTTCCAAAATATATAGAGAATTAACTCTAATTTATAAAAAATCAAGCCATTCTCCAATTGAAAAATGGTCAAAGGATATGAACAGACAATTCTCAGATGAAGAAATTGAAACTATTTCTAGTCATATGAAAAGATGCTCCAAGTCATTATTAATCAGAGAAATGCAAATTAAGACAACTCTAAGATACCACTACACACCTGTCAGATTGGCTAAGATGACAGGAAAAAATAATGATGATTGTTGGAGGGGATGCGGGAAAACTGGGACATTGATGCATTGTTGGTGGAGTTGTGAACGAATCCAACCATTTTGGAGAGTAGTTTGGAACTATGCTCAAAAAGTTATCAAACTGTGCATACCCTTTGATCCAGCAGTGTTACTACTGGGATTATATCCCAAAGAGATTATAAAGAAGGGAAAGGGACCTGTATGTGCACGAATGTTTGTGGCAGCCCTTTTTGTAGTGGCTAGAAACTGGAAACTGAATGGATGTCCATCAGTTGGAGAATGGCTGAATAAATTGTGGTATATGAAAATTATGGAATATTACTGTTCTGTAAGAAATGACCAACAGGATGATTTCAGAAAGGCCTGGAGAGACTTACACGAACTGATGCTGAGTGAAATGAGCAGGACCAGGAGATCATTATATACTTCAACAACAATACTAGATGATGACCAGTTCTGATGGATCAGGCCATCCTCAGCAACGAGATCAACCAAATCATTTCTAATGGAGCAGTAATGAACTGAGCTAGCTATGCCCAGAAAAATAACTCTGGGAGATGACTAAAAACCATTACATTGAATTCCCAATCCCTATATTTATGCACACATGCATTTTTGATTTCCTTCACAAGCTAATTGTACAATAATTCAGAGTCTGATTCTTTTTGTACAGCAAAATAATGTTTTGGTCATGTATACTTATTGTGTATCTAAGTTATATTTTAATATATTTAACATCTACTGGTCATCCTGCCATTTAGGGGAGGGGGTGGGGGGGTAAGAAGTGAAAAATTGGAACAAGAGGTTTGACAATTGTTAATGCTGTAAAGTTACCCATGTATATATCCTGTAAATAAAAGGCTATTAAATAAATAAATTAAAAAAAAAAAAAAAAAGAAATGGTGAGCAGAATGCCCTCAGAAAAAAACATGGACTTACATGAATGAATGGAAAATGAAATGAGAACACTGTACACAGTAATACTATTACTGTGTACAATATTAGCAATATGATAATCTACTATGAATAATTTAGCTATTCTCAGCAATACAATAATCTAAAACAACTCTGTAGGATTTAGGATGAAAGGGGCTGTCCTATCTATAGAGAAAGAATTGTTAGACCCTGAATACATAAGAAAGACACTTTTTCTTAGTTGTTTTTGTCTGTGTTTTTTTATACAGATTGATTTACATGGAAATGTATTTTTCATAACTACACATTTATTACTTATGTCAGATTGCTTGCCTTCTGGAAGGGAATGAGGAAGAGAATTTGGAGCTCAAAATTTTGGGGAGGAAAGAATGTTCAAATAGTTTTTACTTGTATTAGGGGAAATACAAGATTAAATAAGATTAAAATGCAAAGAAGAAAGATTGAAGATTAGAAACAGAAAGTGTATGATTGAAAGAGTAAGCTCCCAAAGGAAATGAAAAAAAACAGGAACAAGAAAATATACAGGAAGGACTAGCCCCAAAAGAAAGGCTTCTTCCTCCAAGACTGGAGCAAAGAAGAATGAAATAGGGGATGATTTGAAGGGAATGTGAGATAGAGAACTAGAAGGGAGTTCAAAGGAGAAGCTTTGATTTTCTTGGTAGAGTATATAATAAGGTCTTCTGTTGAATGAAGGGTGGCTTGAGGAAAGAAAAAAGTTTTGAACAGTTGATCCGGGCAGTATGTAACAAAGGAAAATCATGGAAAGGTAAAAGGGACAATATCCCTTTTCTCAACTGAGAAAAGATGACCTTGTAATGGATTTAGCATTCTTGTCTGACATCCTACAACATTATTCAGCATTATGTAAGCAGAAACAACGGATAGATAGTGAGTGGGGTAGAGTATTTTAAGGTTGGGATCTGGAAAGGGATGAATGACTGGATTGGGGAGGGGGAGAGATTCTAGGGTGGAAGATGAATAAAATTGAAATGTTCATCTATGGCATTAACATGTTAAAGAGAAGAATGGAAAGCCAGATAAAGACTGGGAAAGCAAGACAAGAAACTGTGATCCAGACAAATAATAGGTTGAGGAGTGATGAGACAAAGAGAAATGGAAGGAAAGAAGGCTATAGTCTGAAGACAAATGCCAGAGTTCTGAGACTTAAAGGTAGAGCACTAATGGGTGATAAGATCAGTTATCATGGTTATGTAGTTGAGGTAGGATAGATATACAAGTCATGGAAGGTTGATGATCTGGGAAGCCAATTCTTTCAGTACCTGGGGATGTAGTTCATCTGGCCCAAGAGACCTGAATTCATGAAGAACAACAAAGTGCTCTCTTCCTATTATCTCCTGTTTATGTTGGTTGTCAACTTCCTAGCAGACATTCTTTTATTCTATTCTTTCCAGTTCAAAGGTTATTCTATTAGGTAAGTCACCAGAAGAAAAATAATAACTGAGTAGTTCTACTTTCTCTCTATTATCAGTTATCATCTTACATCCAGCCCTAGCAGTAGTCCTATTCTTTCTTTGATTTTCCTTTTCCCTAAAATAGCTTTTAAAAGAACATTCTTGTTGTTTCAGCTTTCTTCAACATCCAGCACTCATTATAAACTGAAGCAGTTTTGACACTATAGTACCAAGCCATGATTTTGTATTTATATTCTGTTATCTTCCCTGCCTGTTACCTTCTGAATATACATTGTTAAAAATCTACATCAGTTGGAGATTCTGTGCACATCAATATTGGGGTTTTTTTTAAACAATTTCTCTTTTCCTCTACATTGGCACAGGTCCAGCCTCTGTAACAGACTAGGTGATTTTTTTTAATGCACAGAAGAGAACGAGAGCCAGAAAGAATCACGGACAAGGAGGAAATCTTTTAATGTTTTGTGCTGAATTCGTTGTGAATTTAATAAGTTTTACATAGTAAAGAGCCAACATTTCTTTTTCTGTCACATGTATATAGAAATTTCCATTTCATTTGGTATTTATTAAATACAGAATAATAAAAAAATAAATTAATGAAGGAATAGATGGATAGAAGGATATTGTACATGTGATACTTGGTTAAGTATGTATTGGGATAGATGGATTGAGAGGGCCCTTCCAACAATGAGATTCTGTTTCCTATATAACTTACATGAATATAAATTTTCTTTTGTTCATGTTCACTAATGTCTTTCATAAAGAATACTTAAATACTCAACATGCAAAATGTTCTCTGCTCTCCCCAATGTGGGTATTTCTTCTAATGATCTGTTTCTTACCTGATTCATGCCTTCACATCCTGTGTGACATTTTCCTATGTCTTCCAATAAGGTCATCATAGTAACTTTACCCAATGTTTTGGAGGCCTTTCTCAAATTCTTCTAATATTATACAGATCCCAGTGGAGACCATTCTCTGGAAAGTGTGTAGCCTGTAGCTTCCCTATCCACTTTCACATAACCGACTTTTTTGTTTAATTCATATATTTTCAATGACATCTCTACATCTACTTTTTCTTCAAAATTTCCTGTTTGCAATTTTTTGCAACCTATTCACTTCCAACAAAAAGGTTTCCATTTCTCTCTGGTGGCCCTCGTTTTCCACTCTGAAACTGTAGTATTTGATGAATTAAAATCAT
The DNA here is from genome assembly GCF_902635505.1 of Sarcophilus harrisii. Lineage (NCBI taxonomy): Eukaryota > Metazoa > Chordata > Mammalia > Dasyuromorphia > Dasyuridae > Sarcophilus > Sarcophilus harrisii. The sequence goes on along the minus strand of NC_045429.1, from coordinate 445,533,910 downwards.
AAAACAAAACCAGAACAATAGATCTGGATTTTTGGGGGGGTTAAAGATTATATATTTTTTCTTTTGGGGGTTTTTGTTATTTTAATAGATCTTTGTTTCAGGAAGAAGCTTGAGATTCACTATTGCTATAGAGGAGAGTCAATACATAGTCAAGATGGGATTGGATCAGGGAAGGTTACCCCTTTGTAAAATGGGTATATTCTACTAATGCTCTCTAATATTCCTTCCAGTTCTAAATCTAGGAGCCTATGAGTCTTCTGGAAGACACTCCTTTATGTGGATGACATCATGTTGAGTTTACAAAGCCCCAGAACACTGAAGAAGAGTCTCCTGGAAGAGATTCATATGAATGAATAAATGGATGGATCAATGTTTAGGAAGCACTGACCGTGAGCCAAGAGCTGTGCATTGTGTTGAGGATACAAATACAAAAACAGACAGTGCCTGATTTCTACTAGAGAGACACAAGACATGCTAATGGGTTGGTAGCCTGAAGGAAGCTGTTTTGGTTTGGAAAGTTAAAGAAATGGAAGCTACAGGACAGTAAACTAACACATACATTCCAGAACAAGAGTTGGCTGAAGGGGATTGTGGATCCAAGTAAGAAAAGTAGGGCATGGAGGTGTTCAGAGGGAAGCATGACTGGAGCCATGTGACCCACTTACCCATCAGGAAAATGGGGACACCAAGATGAAGGATTAGCTTAACTCATCAACAGAAGAAAAGCAGGTAGATAAAGAAGGCCTATTGTCTATAATTTATATGCAGTTGGAAACACAAGCAATAGTGTTCATTGATCTATATATAGGGACCTTGGACAGGTGCTGGCAGCAGAACAGGACTTGGGCACAGAATTGAAAGAGAGGAGATTACTTAAAGACATTGCATCATTCTTTTAATGAAAGCAGACAATCCCTGGATTAAAAGAGACATATCTGAGCTTTGTATTTAAGGCTATCTACAGTTTAGTTTCCATATACCTTTGAAACTTTATTTCAAATCATTCCCTAGGAAAAGCTCTTGGTTGAAGCCAAACCGCAAAGTCGTGCTGTTTAGAACACTCAACTTGAAAACAAGATAGATCTGAATTAAAATATCTCTCAAAGGCTTAGTAGCCCTAAGACCCTGGATGAGTCAGTTAACCTTAATTTGTTCATCTATAAAATGGAGATAATAATAACACACAGTGTTCCCCAAACTCAATATCTTATTTAACATCTCTTTACTTTTATCTGAGTTGCGTCTAAGGCTTGGAATCATTCAGCTCTCATCAAATCTCGGTGAATTGATACCTCCCTTCAATGCTCATCTCAGGTGCTGCATTTCCCATGAAGCCTTTGCTATCACCAGGTGTTGACACTCTCTCCCTCCTCAAGCTGCTTTGTTCTCACTTGTCTGAATGCATATTATCTTCCAGTTCCCAACCCACCTTTGACTCAATTTCAAAGACTGAAAGTTCTTTGAAAGCAAAGACTTTATTTTTTGTCATTGGCCCTCACTGACTATTATAGTCCAGTGCCTGGTGAGCAATAAATGCTTAGAAAATGTTAATTGAATTGTATTGAATTAAAATGGACAGACACCCAGCCTTGATAATGGAAAGGAATCTTCTGACTATTCTTCCCTGCTTCAGGCTCTAGACCATGTGCAGTCATATGCCAAAAACTACAAGAGAACAAAATAGGAGTGTTTTTTTTTTCCCAATAGCTTGTGTTTTGAGCTCGTTACTGGCTAGAATGAAGGCATAGTGATTGTTCTTACTGTTTGGTGACTGTCATTAAAGCACTAAAGGTGAATCATCTCCTGTATATCTCCAAATGGTTGTTTGCTTCTCATCCGTGCTCTCTTTCAAAAGAAGCGAGCGAGACGAGCATCTTTTGTTTCCATAAAAATTGGCCCGCTATCTAGCTCATTAGACTTTGGGATCATCAAGTGTTGAACACAGATGAGCAGAAAGTGGCTATCAGCACTCCATGCTTTCCCTCTGCTCCTCTAACACCTGTCAAAATATCCTCACCCATTTGCCACTCATGACACTACCCCTGACACTTGTAGTGCGAGGTCTTGCTTTCAGGAAAGGCTCACCATCTGTACCAGCTTCATGTTCCCACTCATTGACTCTCAATCTCTTTTTCTTCAGATCACATCTGAAAACATATTTCTTTTCCTTGTCTTGTTCGCCTGTTCGGCCCAGGCTGGCCTTCTTCAGCTGGATAAATTCCTTCCTTCATGTCACACTGAATGTCTTGGCAATGCTGTTTCTGGCACTTGCTGGATGGAGTCTTATAATCATAAAGGCTGTGATAATTTGGATTTCACAGTGCATGGAGCAGATGAAACAATACAGTGTTTATAATCTACTCGGTGCTGATACCCTGACAAGAAATGTATTCCAGAATCCAAAAGATAAATGAGACTTATACAGTCCAGTCATCTGGTCCAACCTGTATCAGAAAAGCAATTCCTGGTTCTTCACACCAAATAAGTGGTTATCTAACCTTGAAAGGCCTTTTGTGACAGGACAACTCACTACCTTCTATGATAGTCTAGTTTATTTGGGGACTGTGAAAATTGTTAGGAATCCTTGCCTTACAGGATCCTAAGTCTGACACTTCACAACTTATGGAATCATAGCATCATTGATTTAGAGTAAAGGGGATCTTAGAGGTAATCATGAGAAACTCCTTTATTTTTATAGATGAGAAAACTGGAGATCATGGGGGGGTGAAGTGAACAGTTAAGATCACAGAGCTCCAGGGCTGAGATCTTTTCCTTCCACTAGTGAATTAATGAACTAATAGCACTATTAAAAATGATGTCTAAAAACAACGAGAAGCTAGGTTGCTCAATGTATTGGGCATCAGGACTAGAATCAGGACCTAAATTCAAATTCAGCTTCAGACACTTCCCAGCTCTGTGACCCTGGGTAAAACAGCCTAACATATTTCGACTCAGTTTCCTCACCTGTAAAATGAACTGGAGAAGGAAATGGCAAATCATCCCAGTATCTCTGTCAAGAAAACAACCAAATGGGATCACAAAGAGTTGTACATAACTGAAAAGACTGAACAACAAAATAAGAAGAAAATAAATTAAAACACAATGTGGCATAGGGTGGAAAATTGACTTTGGAGTGAGAAAAATTGTAATTCTAGACAACTTTCTCAACCTTTTAGGTGTCCCTACACAACTCTTTAAGACTTTAAGTTTCAGATCTTTATTCATAGAAAAGCCTTCCCACGATGAGAGAAAATTGTTATTATTGTCTACAAACGTTGTTCTTCTGGTTATTCTCAGTTCACTTGAAACTCTGCTCTTCATGATTTCTTATGGTGTAGTAGCATTTCTTTTTTTTTTTTTCGTAGTAGCATTTCATTATATTCATGTACCCTAATTTAGTTCAGGCTTTCATCAGTTCATGGGCCCTCCTTCTTTTCCAACCATTTACCATCAAAAAGGGAGCAGCTATAAATATGTCTTTATACATGGGTCCTTCATCTCTTTTGCTGATCTCTTTGGGGGCATAGACCTCTTGTCGAGACTGCTTTGTCAAAGGGGGTGAACAATTTGCTGACTTTGAGAGTAGTTCCACATGGCTTTCCAGAATGGCTGTACCAATTCACAGCTCCACTGTGAGTAAATTAGAGTGCCCGTTTTCACACAGTCCCTCCAACAACTGTCACTTTCTGTTTCTGTCAGTTGTGATCATCTGGTTGGCATGAGGTAGAACCTCAGAGTGGTTTTCATTTGCATTTATCTCATCAGATCACATAGCTGTTGATAGCTTGGATTCCTTCCTTTGAAGACTGCCTTTTCACCTGATAGTCTCAATTGTTGGGAAATTATATTTTTTTCATTTTTTTTCCTTCACACAAAGTCTATATTTCTTCTGTAAATTCCACCCATCCCTCCCTGTTCTAAATTTGGGGCCATGTAGAACAAATCAACTTGTGACCCAGAAAGCTAAAAGGCATGTGGCTACTTGACCCCAGGGTCAGCACCAGAGCCCCAGGTTTTCTGAGCACTAGTCCAGCTTTCTGTCACATCAAACTGCCTCCATCCCCCCAGGGATCAGAGCGATGGGTTACATGTTGGAGAAGAATGGCGTACCACTTTTATTACCAGAGCTAGGTGGGGAATTTTCCTAATTGGACAGTTTGACCTTCCAAGTCAAGGCTTCCCAAGTGAATTTCTTTCCTGCATACTGCTAGGATTTATTTTTCTTTCTTCTCTCCTGAGACTCCAGTCTCAGTTCATTCAATGTTTCTTCTCTGTTTGACTGAAGCATGATCCCCCCTAGAGGGCAAACTCTGGTCCCCGACATGGGAGTGTAACCCTCCTGTCTCAAGGAGTCAGTGGGACATAATGGGTTGAATAAAGCGTGGGGATCGGGATGCTTCGGGGAGGACCACGCAGGCAGAAAGCCCCTCGGCCTGCTCCTCCACAACAGACTTGCTGGAGATCTGTCGCCCCAGTGTCTCTGTTACTCTACAGTCACGCCGAGAGCCAACGAGGGAAGGCAGGAATCAGGGCAACTGTCTGATAGCTTTAATGTTAAAATGTGTTGAACATTCACAGGCTACAGAACTCTGCTAAGTGAACCAAATGTAGCTCCCTGAGGCCATATGCTCCACCACAGCCCAGCTGCAGCTCTCTTGAAAAAAGCAGGGATGTTGTGCGAGGGCTGTTTTCTGCCTCTTGTTGAACCGCTAATGCCAGATGCCATCATCAGAGCCAGGAAAAAAGCAGAGAATTCTTCAGCCAGCATCTCATCCCCAGAGAACAAGAAGACTCTTGCCTTTTCAAAGGCGTCTGCAGATTGGGTCTCATCTACATATGTAAGGGAGCATCCTTCTACTCTTAGCCCTCTTTTTCACTCTCCATTGCCTCCTTACATTTACACACACACACACACACACACACACACACACACATTTCGGCCAAACCCATAATGGGCACTAAGCAATGGACCTCCAAAGATCCACTTTGGAGAAACAACCCGGCTCATGAAAAGCCTCTTTCCTAATTAATCTCAAATGCAACATGAGCTAATTGTCTCTCATGTCTTCCATCTAGAAAGACACCATGCTACAGAGGGGAGCATACTGCCTCTGGAATCAGAGGGGCCGAGCTCAAGTCCCGGCCCCATTCAACCTGTGTGGCCTTGAACAAGTGATTCAAACTCTCTTGGAGAGACTTCCCAGTTTCTTCATCTATAAAAAGAGAGTAAGACTGGATGGTACGATTTTAAGAACTCCTTTCTCCCCCTGTGCCTCAGTTTTCTTACATTAGGCAAACACTGAATATCCTCCCATTTCTAAATCTATGATCCTATGAAATCTCTGACATGAGGTACAACCTCAGAGTGGTTTTCATTTGCATTTATCTCTTCATATCACATAGCGGTTGATAGCTTGGATTCCTTCCTTTGAAGACTGCCTTTTCACCTGATAGTTTCAATTATTAGGAAATTGGGTTTTTTTCCCATTTTTTTTAACTCAGTGTCCTTTTCAGTCAGTGAAACAAAGAAGCTGGGATAGATGACCCCTGAGGTCCCTTCCAGGTCTGAATTTATCCTTTGATTTGAGGAATCCATCTCCAAATAGCAGACAGAGGGAGAAGGAGGAAAGAAAATTGCTTTGTTTCTACAAGCTTGTCACAAGGCAGCTGTGTGGTGCCATAGTGTCAGGCCAAATTCAGTCTCAGGCAGGCACTAGTTATACAACCCTGAACAAGTTACCTCACCCTGTTTGTCTCAGTTTCCTTTTCTGTAAAATGAGCTGGAAAGGGGAAGGCAAAGCACTACAGTATCTCTGCCAAGAAAACTCCATATGGGGTCACAGAGTTGGATAAGACAGAATCAATTGAACAATACTGTTCTAGCTGCTGAATACACAAAGGATACAATGAATGAAACAATAAAGAATCTTGCTATATATGTCAAAATCGGTGCCTAATCCTAACTAAATACAAAAATAAAGATTCTCTGTCTTTTTTTCTTTTTGTCTCTCTCTGTCTCTCTCTCTGTGTCTCTGTCTTGCTCTCTCTTTTTCTGCCTTTCTTTCTCTCTGTCTCTCTCTTTCTCCCCCGAACTGGAAGAGTTGGGGAGGAAAGGGCTTATGTCCATACATTAAAGTGTATGAGGAAGAGTAATCTCCAGACACTTTGGTGGGAGCCAGGTTATGAAGGGCTTCAAAAGCCAAAAGGGGGCATTCATAATTTATCCTAGATTCAAAGAGGAGCTACTAAAAATTTGGAGCAGAAGCATGCTCTGGTCACCCTACAGCTTTAGGAATACCATTTGCATTTTTGTGCTGAGGATGGATTGAGTGGGCAAAGCCTTCAGGCAGGGAGATCAAATAGGAAGCTACGATAATGGTCCAAGTGAGTAGGGATGAAGGTAGTGGCTGTTTCTGGAGAAAAAGGAGCACTGTGACAGGCTCTAGGGAGCAAATCCCTTGTTTACAAGACTGAATAAGACAATCAAAGAAACAGGGCATTTAAACAATAACAAAAAAAGATGTCTTCAGTGGGGCAATGGGAGGAATCTTGATTGAATTGAATCTTGATTCAGTTTTATTTTGTGGCCTTTATTCCTCAAACCTTCATTTTCTTGTTTGTGAGGTGGGAAAGGGAGTTAGACACAGTAACCTCTGAGGTGTCTCTCAGACCAGGGACTCATCTTTTTTTGTGTCATGAATACTTTTGACAGTCTGGTAAATTCTTTGCACCCTTTCTCAGGATCATTTTTTTTGCATCTATTTATTTTTTTAAATAATAGCTTTATATTTTCAAAATACATGCAAAGAGAGCTTTCAACATTCACCCTTGCAAAATCTTGTGTTCCAATTTTTTCTCCCTCTCTTCCTCCTACCTTATCCCCTAAAAAGCAAGTAAGCCAAGGTAGATTAAGCATGTGTGGTTCTTCTAAACATATTTATCATGCTGCACAAGAAAAATCAGATCAAAAGGGGGGAAATAAAGAATAAAAGCAAGCAAACAACAACAAATAAGGTGAAAATACTATATTGTGATCCACATTCAGTCCCTATAGTTCTCTTTCTGAATACAGATGGCTCTTTACATCAGCAATCTTTTGGAATTGCCCTGAATCACCTTATTGTTCAAAAAAGCCAAGCAGAATCATATTTTTAAATATATAAAGTAAAATGCTTAGTATTGCAAAGGCAATCAGTTATGTTGAAATACAGTTCTCAAATTATGTTGAAATACAGTTCTCTAAAGAGTTTAATTTTTTTGCAGTGTCCAGGTTAATAATCACTTCTTTGAGTCTCTGAAGCCTCTGCTCAAGGCTACTACTATACAGTATGTTATTCAGTACAAGATTGTGTGATAAGAAATTATAATAGAACACTGCCATCGTTCAAAAGGGAGAGATTAGTGGGCTCAGAAAGATTCTTATCCTGACCTCTAACATCCCACATCTCAAAACATAGATTCCTGCATCATGTGTGGCTTCAGCTTGTCCTTGGAACCACTGATCATATTTTAATGTAAAACAAAAACATATTCTCAAAGGCTTTATCTTCTCTTCAGAAATTATTTATATTGGGATTAATGTTTGCCAAGTGTGCGAGACGTTCCATAGAGGAAATCTGCTGAGCAAATGAAAAGCCAGTCACACTGCTGATAAATGTGAGAAGGAAGAAACATCCTCCAGAAGGAAACCAACATGGAAAAAGAGAATGAGCTTGCCTATCTAATGGTACCAGGGAAAGAAGCAGCATTGATCTGGATGGGGAGTGAGAAAAAGCAACTGATCTGGATGGGGAGTAGGGAAAAGCAACTGATCTGGATGGGGAGTGAGAAAAAGCAACTGATCTGGATGGGGAGTAGGGAAAAGCAACTAATCTGGATGGGGAGTGAGAAAAAGTAACTGATCTGGATGGGGAGTGAGAAAAACTAACCAATGGATGGGAACATAGGATCACAGATTTAGAGCTAGAAGATCACAGACCCAGGCTATTGATTCAAACTTGCTCATTTTACTGATTAGGAAACTGAAGTCTGCAGAAGTCAAATGATCTATCCAGGGCTACTTATATAGTAAGTATCCAAGGTCAGATTTAAACCCAGGGATTGAACTAATTTTCACTTCAAACCCTTTAGCTCATGCCACTGCATGATCTACTTTTGTGAGAATTTCTGTGCCTAATAGTGAACATCAGAATTTCCAGAATTATAGATGGTATGAAACTGGAAGAATTAGCTAATGAAGTAAATGAAGTGTTGATTGAATCGAGCAATGTTTCTTAATTATTGACTATGTTATAGAGGCTGGAGTTATTGAAAATAAAAATGGAATTATCCCTATCCTCATGAAGCTTTCTTTCCATAGAGGGAGATTTAATTATCATTTATTATTTCTTTGTCCTTGAACAAGATACTGTACTAGGTACTGGAGATGTGAGATAGAAATGAAATAATGTCTGCTTTCAAGTATCTTAAAGTCTCCTGGGAAAATATGACATAAGATCATAGCACCCTATACACAGGGGTAAGAGGTTCCTTAGAGACCAGAACGTAGATAATTAAATACAAGTCAAAGTCATTTTTTTTTTTTGCTGAGGCAATTGGGGTTAAATGACTTGCCCAGGGTCCCATAGCTAGGATGTACCAACTAAAAAAGAACTGTCAGGTTCTATGTGTCCCAGTCAACTGTCTTGACTTCAGGCCTGGTGCTTCATTCATTGTGCTATCAATTGTGCCCACTTTCTGGTGTTCACATCGATGAAATTCAGTGAGTCCAGAGAACAATAACCATGATGGTATATTGGATAGAAACTGTTGCTTATAGGGCATCTGAGTTTTTCTTTATTCAAGAGGTTACCTATTCCTTGATCATGGTCTGTCTTCTGCCTTGACCTTCTTCTAGGATGCCATCCTGTCACCCTCCACTTCCTATTCAGAAACAATTATAACAGTCTAGACCAGAAACTTCCTGTCTAATTAGTGGTGGGAAATCAAGTAGATCTACTAAACAGAACCTATGAAAAAAAAGTAGCCGTCCTATTGGAATCAGCTATTTCTGGATCATGAAGCCATGAATCTTGGATAATTGTTGATTCTTTTAGTCTACTATGGTCTGAAGACTATTGCGTTAGACACCTTGGGGATATCTCCAGTTGTATCCCTTTCTATCCCACTTTGGAGGGATTGGTTCCAACCTCTGAATAAAGTAGATCAGAAAGTTGACCTGGTTTGAAGGTATCAGTTCTCATCCCTAGTGAGATAAAATTGTGGAGGAGTGCAGAGATCTTCCTTGTAATCTTTCCTTTTTATGCCTGCCTCCCATTTCCATAGGGTTCTCAGATTAAGCTTTGTCTTTAGTCTTAAGATTAAATAAGATAAACAAGATCATTCTTTTCTTTTCGACACTGACTGGATCAGTTAATTTTTTTTGGAAGAGCTCTTTATGACAAGCAAATGGATTTTTAATACCATCCATATCAATACCAATACCCTTCAAACTTGGGTTGAAAAAAAAAAAAAGAAATGTTTGACCTGGAGAAGCAAAGCCTTAAGTTGTGGAGAGATTGATATTGGGAAATAGTTGTCTACAAATCATTGGCAGGCTATCATCCAGAAGGACTATTTCATTTATTTTTCTTAGTCTAGAGGGCAAAACCAAAAACAATGCGTGAAAATTACTGAGAGGATGATGTTTAGCTTGATATGAAGAAAATATTTCCTAGCAACCAGTGCTATTCAACAGCAAAATGAAAATGGTGATTATCAAGGCAGATGGGTTACTTGGAGGTTGCTTGGTTGAGTATGGGCTTAAATGGATTTCCTCTGAAGTTCTTTCTCATTCTGAGATTTGATGATTGTTTTGAAGCTATAATCCCAACTTCTTGGCCTTGACTTCAACTTGATAATGATGAGTAATCATAGAAGGCAAGTAAGCTCTAGGTTTAAGAAGCCATAGATCTTTCAAAGAATTAAAATATATTAATCCATACAACAAATAAATCTCTTGCTTCTCATAGATTCCAAAAGAAATGAAATTAGGATTCTAGTATCTGAAGCCAAAAGGTTCAGAGACATGAAAAACACTAAGAAAAGTCTTACTGCAGATATGTAAAATCCTAAAATTGTACTTCCCAACAAACTTATCCATCTGAACTTTCTTTGCTCCCCTTGCAACTCAAATATACTTATGAAAAGAGGGTTTGAGAAATGATTGGTATTATGTGATTTGTAGTTCAGAAGAACAAGTGTTCCCTCATAGTCAGAGGAGAATTAGAAGATGAAATTAAAATATAATGAATATTTTCTAAAATTGTTTTTACAAGTAATTGGGGAAAACAAAATACTAAATAATAAAGGGGGAAAGGATATCATGAACTTTGTTCCAGAAAAGGGTCTTGAATAATACCTGGAATTTAAAAAGATACAGAGAGACAGAGATAGAAAGAATGACAGACAGAAAGAGACAGAGAGAGAGAAAGAGGGGAGAGAGAGGGAGGGAGGGAGAAAGAGTCTCTTAGAGGAAGATAGAAGGGAAAGAAACCAAATATCTTCCTGAGCCCTACCTAAGACTTAATGAACAGAACTGGAAAATATGAACATTGGAAAGTATCAGTTGCTTAGGAGCAAAGCAGAAACTGGAAGGAAATAGCAGCTATTATACAAAAGGGAGACAGCGGGGGGAGTCACTGGGTCTCTGCAGCCATCTTGCAACAGAGACCTTGGACAGGCTACTGGCTATATTACCTCTTCAAAGCCTAGAGACAATCACCACCACCACCATCAATAAAGTCTGCTCTTTCTCCCCATGGCTTCTCCCCCTGCCTTTCAGTAATCGACAGTATAAATATACTTTACTTGTTTCTTTTATCTCAACGTTTCCTGTCTCTCAAACATACCTCAATTATAGAGATATGCAAAAATTTTAATGATAGCAGAGTCGATTCTCTGTCTAAATGTTGGGAATTTTTCCAACTGAGGGCTCTGAGCTATTTTGATTGCATTCTGACTTTTTTTATCTGATATAAACTCTAGAGGATGAGGCTATTCATACCCAACAGCCACCATGTTGCTCTTAAACTAAAAACTGAACTACTTGCTATAACAGAGTTGCACTGATCAAATCTCCATAGAGAAGCAAAATACAGAGAAGAGAGGGCAGTGATGGAAAAATAGATTACACTCCAGGGAAGAGACTATTATGACTTGAGAAGGATTCAACTTGATTCTATCTAGCAGGAGAAAGCTGCAAAAAAAACCCCAAAAAAACCAGGACCAACCTCCTGCAACTTTATATATCAAAGAGACACGTAATGGTAGTGTACACATGTATCTGTATTTATGGCACATATATATATGTGTGTGTGTGTGTGTGTGTGTGTGTGTGATTTCTAGTTGTAATATCACTAGATATTTCTGGATACATCTCTAATACCTATCCTCCAACACTATGATAAAAAATATTACAGAAATTTTATATGGTGCTACATACATGTATGCAGACATATATATGTGTGTGTGAGTGTGTGCTATGTTATTGATGATAAATCAGTAATGGAAGTTCTGTGAAGAAAGGGGGTGTTTCATTTTTGTGTTTGTATCTCCATGCCTATCAGAGAGTCTGGAAAATTATAGATGGCTAATGAATGCATGATGATTGATCAATTGCACACAAAATGCAAAATTTCCTCTGTATGATACCCCAAATATGTCTGAGTGTTTTAAAGCACGTTCTTGACATGATGAGTGACTCATCTTTTGCATGATGTTTGCCTTTATTCAAAGCATTTTCTCTTCCATTATCACATATGATCCTCACATCAGTCCTGTCAGATGGATGGTTAAAGGAATAGATGTACTTTACAGATGAGGAAATTGAGACCCAGAGAGTTTAAATGACTTGTCCAGAATCACAGAACTACAGAGTTATGATTAGAAGATGGGTTTCCTGACTCTTTGCCCAGTGTTCTCTTCATTCTACCAAATTGCCTCTAAAACCAGTAATTTGCCTGGTTACTAAAGTGTGTATGAATAGGATATCATTAGAGTTTGTGGAGACAGTTGAAAAGCAAGTTTTAAAAAAAAGAATTTTAGACCTCCTTTGAGAATCTCACTGTTTCATGACAATGGGTACCTTCTCTTGGTTTTTGCTCCTTGTTCATTGACTCTTGGTTGTTAATAACTCAAACTCATGATTGCTAACAAAAGGAAAATACCCTGGGGTTATGGGACATAATTGCATAAGTGAGCAATAAGTCCATAACCCTATAACAAGAGCCTTACAACCACAACAATCCCAGTAACTTAAGCTAACCAGAAAAGCTCAGAGACCAGGAGGTTGCAAAGTCATAGGTACATGTGTATGAGTATGAAAAACAAACACACGTGTAGCATGACCAGGGTGTCTGTGTATCAGTGTGTCTGTATGTTCTCATCTGGAATATACCCACTTATACTGATTCCATCTAAAAGAACTAGTATCAACCCAGCATCTGATGCGAGTGATCTGATCTGCTTGATTTTTATAGAGACCCTGAAAATGATCAAGTATCACCCTGTTACTTTACAGATGGCAAAACTGAATCCCACCAATAATGCTGAAGGATTTAATGGCTAAAACAGAACCTGGTGAAAACCATGAGCTTTACCTACCGTACCAAGATTCTTCCCACTAAACCATGTTACTAATGAAAAAGAAAATTTCCATTTTTAGTTTCTGGTATCTCTCTTTTGATTGGTCTGCTATGTGCCTATCGGTCACCTACCCCATCAAGGAGACGTGTTTTTTCCTCAAAAGTGAGAGCCTCTGAAGAGTGGCACTCTGAGTCTGTCTGTGGGAAATTATAGAACCAGGACTTTGGCCTGAGACAGTAATAATGCTAGGAGATGCAGATGCTGATGAGCATTAGAGCCAGAGCAAGATGATTGAATTTTTCAAGTTAATGTAGATAAAGCATTACGCATTTTTAAGTCCGGTGCTAGTAATTATTCTCCTTAAAAATGCTTTTGTGACTATTATGTACCTAACATCTGTACTTCCACCAGATTTTTATTTCCTTTAATGCCCTGAAAACCTTTTCTTTGCTTTTAAAGTGCCAGAGCTTCCTTCCTTTATTCTTTCACCTTTTCTGCTTGATAATCATTCACTGGATTGGCTTTTTTTCTTAGGTTTTTTATTCCTTTTCTTTTTTGCCCACTGCTAAGTGGAATGCGGGAGAAAATAGTCAATATATGGTAGTAAGACACAGGATAACATAAAATGAAAAGCACTGAATGTTGATAGTCACAAGGACTGGGCTTGAATTATAGCTCTATTAAATATTTCAAGGACCATTGGTAAATCACAGCTAAGAAGCTCTATAATGACTTAAGCTCTAGAACGATGAATTTTCTTTCTATACTCTCTATTCTCTCTCACAGAATAATTGTAAATGTTAAATAACCGTGGCCATGAACTTCTTTTGAAACTGTAATTGGGGACAGTCCCTTTGCACATAGTAGGTAGGTAGTACTTAATTGATTTGTTATATGAATAATAAATGGAAAGCTAGTACTTAATTGATTTGTTATATGAATAATAAATGGAAAGCTAGCTCTGTTTAAAAAAAAAACAACAAGGTGATTCGGGCTTTTGTCTTATCTTGAGGCATATCTTTTGGGGAAGAATGAGTTCTTTGCTCCATAGAATCTTAGGAACATGCTGGTAAAATGTCTTTGTTTAACTTCTAGACTTCTTGTCATAAATGACAAGAAAAGTTAAAACTTTTCTTTGTCTCAGTTTCCTCATCTGTAAAATAGAAATAATAATAGCATCTACTTCTCAAAGTTGTAAGATTAATAATTAATAATTATTTATATAATCATTTAATCATTAATTAATTAATAATTAATGATTAAATAACGATTTAAGCTTCTGTACAAACTTTAAAGCCTAGATAAATTTATAATCAGAAATGCTAAAATGAATTACTATATTGTCACCCATTTCTCTCGGGTCAACAGAAACTTAGATGGAAATGTGTGGGGTATAAATTCCAGAAAGAGCTGCTCTAACCCCATACAGATTATAAAACAAAGAGTCTGTCTAGGATCTAATGGGGCTCTTCCTTTAGGAAGCCCCTCTGCAATGCAGATCTTGGCTGGCACACCATCCTGCAGGCAATCAGGTTTGCTATAGATAAGGTGATCAGCAATGTTATAACCTGCCAATTTCCCATCCCAAAAAACTTTGTCACTTTCTATAGCAAAACCCTTTCCTCATCTCCAGCAGGCCAGATTAATCACACTGCACCAGGACAACTGCATATCCGGCACCAAAACAAGACAGGTTTCTAGGCGTCCCAGATGGGTTCCAGGCACATTCCTGATGAGAGAGCCCATTTTTCAGGCAGTGGCAGAGTTGTAAACAACTTGCGGTTGATGTACAATTCACCATATGCAAAAATATATCATTCCAAAAGGCAATTTACAAGTCTAGGTGTAGTGCTGAAAGGAAAAAAAATAAAATAAAAAATAGTCACAAAGTCCCTGGCAGCACAGGGAGATTCAGTGCCTGGAAGCTGGGAGGCTTCAGTTATTGCTTCTTCCCTATTAAAGAGGAGAAATAGATTTCTGAAGGAAAATATCCAGAAGAAAGCCAGCTGGGAATGAGGAGACCTGGCTTCTCATCTGGGCCCTGCCACCAACCACTGGGGTCTCCCCAGGCACTTTAAAATGGGGGAAGGAACAGAATTGGACAGACAAGCCAAACTCTAAGCTCTAACATTGAATGCTAGTTCTGACTTTCCAGCTTTAGCTTTCTATTCTAACCCCTGATCCTTTATTAAATACAGAATCAAAGCTCTGCAAAGGGCAAAGGATAAGCTTCTTTCATGGACTCCCTGGCCTCTTGTCACGCAGAAGCAGCTTGGATGGTCTTTCTGCTCGTGGCTAAATCAGACAAGGATAATTCAAAAGGCAATCATGCTGGATTTGGTGGTAGAATGGCTGAGTTCAAATCTCAGGTCTTCCACTTACTTACAAATGTGTCTGAGCAAGTCACCTTAACTTATTTAAGCTTCAGTTTCCTTATTTCTAAAATGAAATGGTTGGACCGGAAGAGCTCTGACGTTCTTTCAATTCAAGGAGGATATATTAAGCAAACATCAAGATGAAGGACAATTCCTGAATCTGGATGGCTCAGTGGATAGCGTGCCATTGAGTTCAAATCCGACCTAAGGCACTTAGCTGAGTGACCCTGACAAGGCACTCCAGCCTGTTTGCCTCAGTTTCCTCATTTTAAATCGGGCTGGAGAAGGAAATAGCAAACCACTGCAGTATCTTTGCCAAGAAACCCCCAAATGGATCACAATTGAAAGTGATAGAACAATAACCCCATCCTCCAGCACTGATTTTCCTGGCCTCGATCATTACATTGTACTTGACTACTAGGATATACAACATAGGGTTTCTTCCATCTTTATCTCATCTATACTTCTCTACTTTGTGACTTAATCCATGTGGACATTCTGTCTACTAAAGCTAATTGCAATCCCTCCGTGTCTTAATAAACAGTTTTTACGAATCTCCCCACAAACGAACCAATCCATCATCTGCCTCTATATTGTGATAGGTTTCATGCATTTTAGCTAGTCTGGTCCTTGGACAGAAGAATGGGAGCTTATACCAGTCACAGAATTGGAAACTTTAACAAGTTGGCAAAAGTTGTCAGATATTATATTCTTGTGATAGGACCAATATCTACCAGAATGTCCTCTACCTTCTCCTCGTCCCAAACATCTTAGCCTAATTCTTTCTCTAAAAGGCAAGGAAGTTGTCCCTAAAACTGGACTGGTCCAGAGGTTAAAGCATAATCCTTCTCATAGTTCTTCCTGATGGCCTCAGGCCTTGTTGAAGTAATTTTCTGAGAGCATAGAGCAGCCACATGGAGTCTGTGCCCTTTGGATGTGACGGATGTCCCAAGGCTGTTAAGCTTCACCCTGCTGACCCGACAAGTTTTTATGGAGGTGAAGTGAGTTTACTCAGGCTAAGTGTTTTATTTTAGGTGAATATCCTTTAAGTAAACCTTTTGTGAATGATGGAATTATCTACAAGTGTCCCATTTTGCCCTAATCTATCAGGATACCTATTGAGACAAATCCAGCTCATGATAGCTTTACCACATGCCTTTGAAAGTCCACACCATGGGACATAGTGTATAGAGCATCAGCCCTGAGGTCAGGAGGACCTGAGTTCAAATCTGGCCTCAGATACTTAACACTTCCTAGCTGTGTGACTCTGGGCAAGTCATTTCACCCCAATTGCCTCAGCAAAAAAAAAAAAAGTCCACACCACCACACAGTCACTTATTATCACAGACTTAGAGCTGGAACATATCTTAGAGGCCATCTTTTCCCGTTTACTCATTTTACAGAGGAGAAATTGAAGTCTTAATAAGTTAAGGGAATTGCTCCAAGTCACAAAAGAAGTTAGATGACACAACAAATAGAGGGCTGAACCTGAAATCAGAAAAAACTGAATTCAGATACTGCTTTAGATATTTCCAGTTCTGTGACCATGCATAAGCCATTTAATTTATCTCAGTTTCTTTGTCTAGAAAATGGGGATAATGATAGTAGCTACCTCCCAACTGAGGTGAGTATATTGGGAATTTTAAAGTATCATAAAAACTCTAGCAATTATAATCATTATTTAGAAGAGAGAGGATTTGCACTGAGATCTCCAATCAATGCACCACACTTCCATTTCTAATTTAATGGGAATTTGAAAGGCCTCATTGATCCCCCAAAATCTCTTTCACTGCTACTCTGACATTCCATCATTAGAAACCCATTTCTTTGGATATCGGATATTGTTACTCTACTTTCATTCAATAAGTTTCAAGAGGTCCTGGTTAAAAGGCAAATATCTCTGAGAAGGCAAACGGCATTAGGCCGTCAGCTGCCATGACCATCTTTGAGCTGATTAGTTTATTGGATAACTGGAGGTCACCTCAGAAAGCAAAATTCAGTGAAATGAGATATTGCAATGGGATTTAAGTAGAGAAAATAAGCCATAAGAAATAAAATCACAATAAATAGCTTCAAGGCTATCAATGACCTATGGAAAGTTCCATGAGACTCCACTGTAGAAAATCGTCGGCTTCCTTCCATGATACGAGCTCGATAAAAAGTATGATAATATCTTCCCTTTTATTCAAGATAAATCAACACCAAAATGGGAATGAAAATCTCAGACAAATTCTTGCAATATGTTCAATGGTTATATCTCTCTGGGCTCATTTGAAAGGAAAGCTTTACACTTAATCCTAAAGAACCATGGACAAGATCATTCTATTTTATTCTATTTGGGGGATTATGGTATAAATGCAGGATGACTAAAGGATTCCTAAGGTTACTGCTGAGGCCACATAATTCCTTTAGGAAATTTTTTTTAATAAAGAGAGTCTAGGGGCAGCTAGGTGGTGCAGTGGATAGAATACCAGCCCTAGAGTCAGGAGGACCAGAGTTCAAATGTGGTCTCAGACATTCACTTAGCTGTGCAAACCTGGACAAGTCACTTAATCTCAATTGCCTCCTAAAAAAGCGACACATACAGAGAGAAAAAGCAAGAGAGAGGTGAGGATGGAGAGGGGAGGGAGAAAAGAAAAGAAAGAAAGAGAAAGAGAAAGAAAGAAAGAAAGAAAGAAAGAAAGAAAGAAAGAACGAAAGAGAAAAAGAGGAAAGGAGAGAGGGAGGGAGGGAGGGAGGGAGAAAGAGAGGGAAAGAAGGAAGGAGGGAAGGAGGAAGAAAGGAATGAAGGAAGAGAGGCAGGGATGGAGGGAGGGAAGGAAGAAACTCTACACATTATATTGGTATAATATCAAGAGTACCACGAGAGTCCTAGGTGGCAGTCTAGGACTAAGCACTTCACTCATTTGGACACCAACTTTTTCTTCTCTAAAATAAAAGAATGAGACTAAATGATCTCTCTCATCTTTCCAGTTCTAAAATTCTTCCCTCTATTCTCTCATCCAACACTCATGTTTTATATATAAGAAAAATAAAACTCGGGCAATTTAAATAACTTGCTCTAGATGATATAACTAGTTAGTAACAGTTATATGTTGGTACTCTAGAGTACCAACCCAGTAAGATTTTCAACACATCCCAACAACTTGTTGACATCAGTATCATTGTATTTAAGGGGAAATATTATGACTTGGCAGTGGAAACCATGAAGTTGCTAGTGATAGGCAGAGCAGAGCAATGGAAAGAGTGATAGCTCGAGGTTCAGAGGACTGGGGTTTGAATTCCAGACATTTTATCTCTGTCTGTGTGACTTTGAGTAAGATAATTTACTTCAAGCCTCTTTTTCTTGAAACTGGGCAGAATGGCAAATGCCTAATTTTGTTTTGTTGTTAGAGAAGCTTTTTCTGCTAATGCTGATGGGTACCCACTCTTACAATCTTACAATTGTTTGAGGCAGTTAAAGGTTGTTTTTTTTTTTTAAATCCTGGTCATAACTTCTAAAAGAGAGATGAAGAATGGCTACGGTGGTTAGGATGTAGAATTTGATATTAGAAGAGCGGGGTCCCAAATCTGTCCCAAACACTTACTGTCTGTGGGGCCCAAGGCAAACATATCCCTGAGCACTAGTTTCCTTATATCCAAAGTTCAAAGACTGGACTGGATGACCTCCAAAATCCCATCACAATAAGCCCTTAATGTATAAACATCACCTCAAGAGTCTCATGTTTATTGTCTGCTGACACTGATCACTGACCGTGGTGCTGACCAAGGTTCAAAGATTCTGATCCTTGGTGTAAGTAGTTTAAAGTTCCTGAGGTCATCAACTAGGCAAGAATCATACAAATTGGGAGACGTAAATATTATTGAACACTACTGTGTCATAAAATTGCTTAATCCACAGAATTCAGAGACACATAGAAAAATATTTTCCAAATGATGAAAAATGAAGAATCAATGGACAGCTAGGTGACTGAGTGAATAGAGTGCCAAACCTGGAGTGAGGAAATCCTTAGATCAAATATAGTCTCAGATATTTACTAGCTGTATGACTTTGGACAAGTCACTTAATCCCACTTGCCTCAGTTTCCTCATCTGTAAAAACGAATCAGAGAAGAATATGGCAAACCACTCTAGTATTTTTGCCAAGAAAATCCCGGATGAGATCACAAAGAATTAGACACAAGTGAAAAATGATTGAACAACAAGGCAGCACACAAAGCCAGGAAAACAAGAAGTACTAAAGCTACAGCATTTACATGACCATAATAATAAAAACAAACCTGAATGCTGTGTAATTATAATGATCATAATTAATCTCAAAGAAGAGAGGAAAAAATGCATCGCTGACTTCATTGTGGGGGGCAGTGGGTGTGGAACATTTACACTGCCAGATTCATTTAATTTCTTTCTTTTCCTTCTTTTTTCCTCTTCTCTTTTCCTCTTCCACCTTCTTCAATTATCTATTTCTGCCCATGTCTATTCTTTCTGTCTGTCTCTGTCCCTCTCAATCTCTTTCTGTCTTTCTCACTGCCTCACTGTCTCTGTCTGTTGTCAGTCTCTCCCCTCCTCATTTAATTTCAGACATGCCTTTCAAGCTTTGAAAGGTCTAGAGAATTTTGGACTTCCGTATTGTCTGTCAATATCTCTCTGTCTCTATCTTTATCTCTCTGTATTTCTATCTCTGTTTCTCCCTCTCATTCTTTGTTACAGGGAATAATTCACTGGATAGAGAAAGAGGGAGAGATATATCTAAAAATGAGAGTGACATAAAACAAAAGATCATTTTAAAAAGGAAAATAATTGAAGTTCTCTTTAGTTCAGTTTTATTACTGTCATTTAGTGAAGACTCTTTTGTAGGCAGGGGCACCTTGTTGGGCAACATAATTTTACAAGCATATCAACCATCTTGTGGTAGCCACTTCCTAAAAATGATCTAAGTAAAACCTGGTAGAGTAGGTTATCCGGGCCTCTCTCTGCAGGAGACTGTCTAGTCTCTCTGGAGAAATTCAAGGGGAGCTATTGTTAGCCAGTAACAAGAAAAGAGAAAAGGGGGATACCCCTCCCACTTCCACCTTGGGATGTGTCACAGTTTCTGGTGATGTTCTGTATCTCCCAACCATCTTTCAACCAAGAGGCTGAGAAACATCCTCCCCCAGCTCCACTTAGACAAATCTATAGTGACTGACAGCAGAAGGTGCTTAGCAGTCCCATGCATCTTTAATTAGAAAAGCTGCTGGCTCTATCAATAGGGAACATTAGTAGTCAGCTCCAGTCTTCCCCCCTTCTTTGGCTCTCCCTATCTAAAGGCCTCTGTCATGAGCTCCCTTGCCAGAAAAGACTGAGCTGAAAGAGTTTCAGCACACTGGAAATTTTTTTAAATCCTGGCCCATTTTATTTGAAGAGAAAGAATAGGTTAGGTTAGCAAGTTGACTGAACCCTCATGGCTTCCTAAAATACCATTTTCTTTATGTAATTCCCCTGTTCAGCAGCCTACATTTGCTTACTCAATAGACTCCGAGTTCCTAAGCCTAATATTCAAGGCTCTTTACCATCTGGCTCAAATCTCCCTCTTTAAGCTTATATGGATTTCCACCTTATTTGGACCCTGGGCTATAGTCAGTCTAGTCTACTCACAGACCTTGGTTCAATTTTTTTTCAATTTTTAGTTCAATATCAGTGCTGTGTTAGTGGGAGAAGGGGGGACACTAAATTTGGAGGTACAAGATCTGAGCTCGAATCTCAAATCTTGTAATGTAGTGCCTGTGTGATTTTAAGTAAGTTATTTACCTCTTGGAGCTTTAATTTCTTCAACTGTAAAAGAAGAGATAAGACAAGATGACTTCTGAGGCCCTTTTTCATTCTAGATCTACTTGTGACTTGTCTGTCATCAGTCTTATTTAGAATGTCCTCTTCAAGTCATTCCAGTCCATCAGCTACTGCTATGAAATGGAGATACAAGCTCATAGAATCTTCTTTTTGTCTTCTGTATACCTATGGAAATCTTTCTCTCCCTCTTCCCCTCCTTCTCTGCCCCTTCCCCTTTCTCATTCCCTCTCTCCCTCCTTCCCTTTCTCTTCTCTTCTCTTCTCTTCTCTTCTCTTCTCTTCTCTTCTCTCTCTCTCTCTCTCTCTCTCTCTCTCTCTCTCTCTCTCTCTCTCTCTCTCTCTCTCTTTCTCTTTCATCTCTTTCCGTGTCTCTCTTTCTCTGTTTCCTGTCTCTCTCTGTATCTGTCTTTTCCCCTTCCTTCTTCCCTCCCTCTCTTTTTTTGTCTCTCTCTCTCAGATTTAAATTCAGCATTAAAAAAATAATCTCCAGCTATTTCTCAAGACTTTAGATCACATCAAGTCCTGTCTTATTATCAAAACCTTATTTGATTAATCCCAGTCTGTTTTAGCTTCTCCTTCCTTTAAACTCCTGTAGCATTTACTCTCTGACCCACTGCTTTTTGTTGTTAATTAACTTTTTTTGCTATGTAGATTCACATATTAATATCATATGGTGAAGAAAGGGAACCAGCTGGTCAAACCCCATCATTTAACATATGAAGAACCAGAAATGAAGGGACTTGCCTAAAGTCCCAACTAGAAAATATATCCCGAGATGCAGCCTGTTATAATGGTAAGGGTGATGAGTCTGGAGTCAGAGGAATTAAGTCCAATACATCATTCTAGCACTTCCTCAAGATATGATTTGGGGCATGACATTTTACAGCTTGACGACTCAGCATCTACAGCTATAAAATGAGGCAATTGAACTAGATTACTCCTAAGGTACCTTCTGGCTCTAAATCAAAGATCATTGAGGGCAAGGCTTTGTGTGACTCATCAACACCCTCATTAACTAACACACTACCCAATATAGAGAAGGCACTCATTAAGAAGAATAACAAAATAGGAGAAGGGAAAGATATTGGGGAAAACCAGTCCAAGCCAAACCTGACAATCAGTCCAAGCTAGATTTGACTGTGGCAGGTCGATTCTACATCATACCCAATAACCGGTGACCCAGCCATAAGTCAAAAGACTTCCACTGAGTGAAGGTATTACCTTGTTGGGATAGCACTACTGGAGTTTTGGCTTTGATTGTTATCTTTTTTCTCACTTCAGACTGAAGTCTATACCTCTTTAACTTCCATCATTGATTTTTGTTTTACTGTATTGGACCAAGCAGATTGTAGATCTAGCCATTGAGCAATTCTGGATGGCGATAAATAGCCAAGTGATATGTAATGATAGTATACGAGTTTGTGTGTATGTGTGTGTGTGTGTGTGTGAGAGAGAGAGAGAGAGAGAGAGAGAGAGAGAGAGAGAGAGAAAGAGAGAGACAGAGAGATATCCATTAAGTGTAGGATGGAGTGAGTCTTGGGAAGGGTAGGAGCCACAGTGGATTTGGAGTCAGGGAGACATCTAATTATGTGACTTTGGGCAAGTCACTTCACCCTGTTTTTCTCAATTTCCTCATCTATAAAATGAATTGGAAAACAAAAAAGCAAACCACTCCAATAGTTTTGCCAAGACAACCCCAAATGGGGTCATGAAGAGTCAAACAAACAAACTGAATGTGTAAAAATTACACATTTGAAGTGGTGAAGCCTGGGAATTCAATATATTTGGAGCTACAGGGAGAGTTAGAGTTCTGATGAGGGATCCTGGAAGTAGAAAGAAGACAACTAGACACATCTATTATCATCATTGTCCCTTGTCCAAGTTCATAGGTTCTTCAGAAAAATAGGACCCCCAAAGACACCATCATCATGCTCCAATTTGCCCTTATCACCATAGACAGATTTTGGGGATTGCTAGGGAGATACTTTTGACTTCATGAAAACAATTAGAGCCCACAAATCCATGGCAAAGTGCATAATCTTGGAACTGGAATCAGGAAGATGGCTCAAATCCCACAGAGACATTTACTAGCTATGTGACCTTGGGTAAATTAACTACATAAACTTCAGTTTCCTTACTGTAAAAATTGAAGGTTGTATTTAATTAGTTCTAGGTTCTAAAATGATGATTCTATAGAGCAAAAGGTACCTTGACCATTTAGATATTCTTAATTATGGCCATATTGCCTTCTGGGTGTGTTTATTTTGAATCTGCTGATAGTATTCTAATCTTTTTTTTTTTTTTAATTCTAACTCTGACCTCCTGACAAGACCATCTCAGACTGGTAAATTAATACACAAGAAGATAATGAAGAATCTAACATGTTCTTCCTTCCTTTACGGGATATTTGAATTTTAAAATAGAATATTCTAAGAAGGGAATACTTTCTTCAATATTTACCACAATGCCCTATGGTTGTGGCATGAATAAGAAATACCTATTACTATAAATTATAATTGTGAAATGTTTTGGAACTCTGAGATGTCATATTTCAGAGAACCCTTCAATTACGATAAGTAGGTGCTACCCAATGGCCCTGTCAGAAGGTGCAAATATTCATATGACACCATCTTTCTTCTGTAGTTTCATGCAGTGACATGCTATCTTTATAGATATAAATATAAATACAAATACCACTTCTGTTTTGTATTTACTGCTCATGTTGATGTATTACATTACAAGCTGTATATTTGTCTTCATTCCAGAAGAGTAATATATCTCTTTTTTTCTTAATTCAATAATTTAGTTTTCTATATTGTAACAACTCAAGTTCTATTCCCAAGGGAAATGAAAGAAAGATGGGAAGATGCATCCCTTTCAGAAGAGACAGAAAATGGGAACTTGTTGGGGAAGCCCAGAAGATAAATAAGTTCAATCTCAATTGTCCAAACTCTCTTCCCTAACACCTGAGGTTCATCCCACTATTTGAATGCCATTGAGGAATTATTGGCAAGGAATGGCTAGAGCAACAAAATGGTCAACAGGTCCAAACAGGGGTTTTAAAACCAGACAAAATTTGGCTTTTCCAGATACTTGTGAAAGCCAGAAGAGAAAAACTCCCCAGAATTTTGTTTCAGAGATGGAAAAATATTCAATAGTGTCAATGTCTGACACTATTCAATATCCGACATAAAGAAATCAGAATGATTTTTCACTTGACAGAGAGGTCAAGTTCTAAGCCATTAAAATCATTTTGTTTAGACATTACCCTTTTGGGGATTTTCTTGGTAAAAATATTGAAGTGGTTTGCCATTTCCTTCGCTAGTTCATTTTACCGATAAAGAAACTGAGGCAAACATAATTAAGTGACTTAAGTGATTGAGGTCAGATTAGAACTCAGGTTCTCCTGACTTGATGCCTAGCTCTTCATCCACTGTGCTACTTAGCTGCCCCGTATCCTCCATACATTCCACGTTTTGGGTGGTTTGCTGTCCTTGTCTGAAACTCATCTAACTGCCCAATTTTAGTCATGTGACCATCAATTCAATAAAAGAACTGAAGGTGGGGTTTGGGGAAGCCATGGATTTTCAACCATAGGAGACTTTAATTTCTCAATAGGGCACTGGGGAAACCAGACATAACAGAATTTATATGTTCTTCTAGGATGCTCTAGAAATGTGGAAGAATAGCGGAATCATAAGGAAGTCAATATTACTGGTACTTCATTTAGAGGAGGGGTTCTTAACTCTTTTTTGTTGTGGACCTTTGATGAAGTCCACGTTCTCAGACCATGTTCTTGGACTTTATGGTGAAACTTTGATGTCACTTCCACAGGTCCATAAAACCTAGGAATTGGAGAAGACCTGGTGGAAAATGAAAGGAGAAGTTCTCATGATCACTACCTTCAAGTATTCAAAATTCTGTCATGTGAAGGAAAGAAAAAATATTGCTCAAAGGCCAGAGTCAAGACCACAAGCTAAAAAGTACAGGAAGGGATCCCACCTTCCATAAGAGGAAGATCTTTGGATCAAATGGAGCTATCTGGAAATGACTATATTTTGAGATAGTGAGCTTTCCAATAGTGCAACTGCCTCCTGAAAGAACCAGGGTGGCTGTTTCTCAGGGATGCTCAACAGAGGATCCCTGCTTTAGTTGCTTCTAGTTTGGATTGATGTCCCCCAAATTCCCTTCCATCTCAGATGTCTAGGATTCCCCACATCTCTGGGAAATGCCTATAGTAGTACCCTGAGCATGGTACTAGGCAACTATCCTAGTTTCAGTTGTTACTGGCAAGGGCCAAGTCCTGAGGCAGAAAGGAAAAGTTTGCTATGGCAGGTGGAAGAACAGGTGGAGAAGCAGCAGGGAGGAACGTTTGCCAGCCACACATGAAGAAGAGCCTGAAGCAAAAGAATCATCTGAGTATACATACATATATATGCCAAACCAATCTCATCCTTGATGCACCAAATCTGGCCTAAAGTGAAAGATGAGCCTTTGATTGATATCAAAGAACATAGTGTAGGGAAGGAAAGGGGGTCACTGTGCTGGGAAAAATTCTCACCATTCATTCAGGTATTGATTCATTTAATAAGCATTTATTAAGTGCCTACTATATGTCAGGCACTACTAGGCAAGGAAAATACAAAGGCAAAAAAACAGAATTATTGCCCTTATACAGAATATATTCGATTTACAGGAAACAGAATATATCAGTTCAAAATATATAAATATAAATAAATATATAAATTTATAAATATAAATATAAATATGAAATGTCTCATATAAGAGGTGACATTTGAGCTGAACCTTGAACAAAAGTAATAGTGATAGTTTCTTTATAGCATTGTAAGGCATGCAAAGAGTGATATAAAATATATATTCATTTACATATTATATAAAATATAAATATATATATAATATTATATAAAAATATATATAACATAATATATATATATATATTCATTTTATAGCTGAAGAAACTCAGGCTGAGAGATATAAAGTGATTGCCAAAAGTCATACATATGTTTGAGACAATATTCAAACTCAGCTCTTTCTGACTTCAAGTCTACACTCTCTTCTCTCCATCACTTATCTGTTACTGAAAGGCAGAGGTGACGTGGTAGGATATTTCAGGAGTGGGGCACATTCAGTGCAAGGGTGGCTATATAGGACATGGAAGGTTGAGTAAAGCACTGAAAATAGGTCAATTTGGGTAAAATCTAGATTTTTAAATGCCCTCAATGAACTCCTATGAAGTTCATATCAGTTTACTCCATACTGGCTCCTTCCTATAGCACACTTCATCCACTCTGGTGTCTTCATTAGTAGATTTCCAAATCAGCCTTTTCGATCTGAATCTTCTCCCAGGAACCTAGATAGATCATTAACTATAGGACATCTAGTTCCTCAAATGCAAAAAGTCTCAAACCAATTTATTCTTCTCCCACTCCAGCATCTCCTAAGACCTTTCCTTACTGACTTTCCACCTTCTGTCAATGACATAAACATTTTTGGCTCTATATTTAGAACTAATAGGGACCTTAGAGCACACATAATCAATATCCTTATAGTCTTAAAAATTGGAGGAGTGGTACTGAGATGTCAGAGATACTGTATATCACAGGACTGGAAACAGGTCTTTCACACTGAGGTCATTTTCCTAAACTTCATGCCATACTACCTCATGTTGCCCCCCTATTCTCTAATCTAGCCAGATCATATCTGGAAGATTATATTTAATTATAAGCATACCCTAGAGATAGTCCCAGAAGGAGAAAATATGAAGATTACTATCCTTGGCTTCAAGATTTTTGAAGCTCATTTGAAGGAACTGGGGTTGTTTAGCCTGAAGAAAAAAGGTTTGAAGGAGGGAATGTTGAGACTGGGTGTAGTGAAAATGTTGGTTATCTTTACATATTTTAAAAGCTATGGAGGATTATAATTATCTTATTTGGTTTTATAGGGAAGAACTACAAGCAAAAAAGTAGAAGTTGCAAAGAAGCAAATTTCTCATTTCTAATGAACAACTTCTGGCTTTCCCCAAATGAAACAGGCTAGCACAGGGGATATTATCGCCTCACTAACTCCAAAGGGTGGGTGATTTCCTGTTGGCTGTCTTGTGAAGGGAATTCATAGAATACTATTTGAAAAGGTACTTTCAAACTGCAATGCTTTATGTAGATGCTATTATTATATTATATTATGTTATGCTGCATTGTGTTCTGCTTCGTTATGCTATATTGTATTGTATTGTATTGTATTATATCATATCGTATTACATGATATTGCTTCTGAGGTTCCAACTCTAAAATTCTGATTCTGTGATATGCTTCTCTGTACTATTCCCAAGAGCCAATAATACAAAAGTGAATCTCAGGGGAAATTCTGAATAAATGAAAGCTTCCCAAACTTGGAACTCCAGCTACCCCATCCTTTCTTTTATAGAAGGAGCCATGCTTGGACTGCTACATATTTTGGCATGGCAACTGGGGGAGCCAAGGAGAAATAAGAGCCGGTAAAATGTCTCAGATAGATTATTAACTTTTAGCTAAGGTAATTAAAGTAAAGAGAAACAGATTTTGATTATTGATGAGAAAGGAAAAGGAACCAGGTGACATCTACAACGTTGGGTTGAGTTCTGGGTACCACATCTTAAGAAGGACATTGATGAGTTGGATATTGTCCAGGAGCTCAGCCCGGGAAAGAAGATCTAAGTATTTGAGACAGGGACAAGTTCATCTGAAAGGTGGGTCTCTATTGAAATGGTAATTTGAATAATTAATCAAACTACAGATATGACAATATGATCCAGATCATGCCCTTAGAGGGTTGTCCTCACTATCTGTCCTTTCTATCTGGCCCCCAGATTTAATCTTTCCCTATCAACTGCTGTTTTTTTCTGTTATCTATAAACTTATTCCTACTAGGTATCGTGCTATATATCTTCCCCCTTTAACTCTTGAGGGCATGTCTGAGAGCCCCAGTGGTATTCAAACATCTACAGCCCCAATATTAGTCATACCCCTAGGATCCCCCAAATAGAGCATTTATGTGACTAATAAAAATAAATAAATAAAATAAAAAAACAACAAATAAATAAATGAATGAATGAATGGATGGAAGAAAAAATAAGTAAATAAATAAATAAATAAATAAATGAATGAAAAGATAAATAAATAAATAAAATAAAGATGTTAAGCTGATTTCAACCTGTTTGTCACTACCAAGGTTCTCAGAAATGCCAGCACTGAGAGCTACCACTACTGGAGGCTCTAAGTTGAGCCTGAAACGTCATTATTTCCCCTCAGACAACCACTGAATCTCTCAACAAAGAAGCCTTCGCAATTGGTCCCAGACAGCTGCAATCCGGGCTCCTTCACCCAGCCTTCTGCTCCTACATTCCTGCACACCCAGACTCAAAATCCATATGGGGGCTTTGGCCCATTTTCTCTTTCACTGGTTTAATGAAAAGCTGCCCAGTTAGAAAACCAGGAGTTCTGAGGCTGTGAATTCCCATGGGCATGATAATTATGCATGATATGATAACAGCTGAGCTCTTCTCCTTCCCCTGTTGCAACAGGTTTCCTGGGTGACAGAAGGGGAGATGGGGATTTTTGAACCAATGGTACTCTGCAATGTGTTGCAGTGGGAGAAAAAAAAATAGCTAGATCTGGGCTCCCTAGTCCTGGATTCAGCATCAATTTGCTGTGTGTGACCTCCACAGTCACTTCAGTGATTTGGGGTCCTCAGTTTCTCCTGCTGTAAGATGAGAGAGGGGAAGGATTCTAAGGTCGCTTCTTGCTCTGACATACACCTGTGCAAGATGGTTAAGGCTTAAGCACCATTCTGTGATTTGCCTTACAGAAGAGCATGGGAAGAGATCCCCAGAATCCTTCTCTAAAGAGATCTGGCTTGGATACAGAGTTTTCAGGGTCACTGTGATGCAGAGGAGCAGTCACAGGTTTTTTTTCCCCCCTAAGGCACTTGGAGTTAAGTGACTTGTCCAAGGTCACACAGCCAGGAAGCATTGAGTGTCTGAGGCCAGATTTGAACTCAGGTCCTCCTGAACTAGATTTTGAACTAGGACTATAGATGCCAGCAAGTGTAATACTGAGGCAGCTGGGGGTGCTATAGTATGCCCAGAGCAGTAGGCTTGGAATCAGGACAACCCATCTCCCTGAGTTCGAATCTGATCTCAGATCCTTACTAGCTGTGGGACTCTGGGCAAGTTATTTCATGCATGCCTCTATTTCCTGTAAAATGAGCTGGAAAAGGAAATGGCAAATCCCTCCAATATCTTGGCCAAGAAAACCCCAAATGGCATCATAAAGAGTCAGATACAATCCAATAACAATGTTATCCTGCTTTTACCTGTAGGGGAAACTGAGGCATAGCAAGAAGCCTTAAGTGCTAATAAGCACTAGAAATGGGATTTGAACCCAGGTCTCTCCCAAATCTATCTGGCTCTCCATCTTGCCATGCTGCCTATTGCAATGGGGGGCACGCCCCTCTCCAAATCACCATGGAACCAAACAATGTGTGAGCAGTGCAAGCCACGTGTTTTTTTCCCTTGAGTCTCCTTCCCTCATCTAGTTTCATCGTTATTAAGGTTCATTTTTGTAATTCTGATCACAATCTGTTCTTTACCCACTATATCAGTGAAGATACTAATTAGACAAGTGCATTACAATAATGAATAGTCTGTTGTTGAGATGGAAATTTCCCACTGAGATAGCAAGTCTCCAGGAGGGCCAACTTCTGAACTGATTCCAAAGCACAATCGTGACCTTGACCACCTCTTATAGGTGGGACTAACTCAGCTGCTACAGGCTAT
Organism: Sarcophilus harrisii; assembly: GCF_902635505.1. Classification (NCBI taxonomy): domain Eukaryota; kingdom Metazoa; phylum Chordata; class Mammalia; order Dasyuromorphia; family Dasyuridae; genus Sarcophilus; species Sarcophilus harrisii. The sequence continues at coordinate 445,504,253 of NC_045429.1, read as the reverse complement.
TTCCTGGCCTTTGTGCTTGCAATTCAGGCGCAATACCACAAGGTGAACCCAGAGGTGGGCAGAAAAGGCTTTGGGATTCCAAACAGAAGCTTACAGTTCCCAAGCATAGAAGTATTTTCTTTTTCTTTTTTTTGCTGAGGCAATTAGGGTTAAGTGACTTGCCCAAGGTCACACAGCTAAGACATGTTAAGTGTCTGAGACCAGATTTGAACCACCTAGCTGCCTTCACAGCACATATTTTCAAAATGCTTCCTTTTATGGTTTTATAAGACAAATAAAGTATTAGAATTTTTACTTTTCTTAAACTGAATATTGTTAGGATGACCAAGATGTCATGTGACAATTCCATCTTTGCTTCCCCCCCCCTTTTTTTTCTGCTGAGGCAGTTTGACTTAAGTGACTTGCTCAAGGTCATACAGCTAGTAAGGCTGGATTTGAATTCAGACCCTCCTTACTCCAGGGTGGGTGCTCTAACCACTGCACCCTCTAACTGCCCCTTCACTACTTCTTTATAACCAAGAAAAGGAGAAAAACAATCTCCCTCCAGGCTGGACCTAGAGATAAAACTGGGACCAGAGGAGTATGTCTCCTCCCATTCCAATGCCATGGAGGGAAGAGAAAGAGGGACACAGAATAAGTATGTTCCAAGAATTGATATTCCTTTTTCAAGTTTTTTTGGAGGGAAGGGGAATATTCAAAAGGTGAGTTTTTTTACAGCCACAGTCTCATTTTTCTGTAATCTTTATTAAATCCCAAATCATTTTCCCTAAATCAACACAACTACAGAAGGCAGGGACTGATCCGTGATCTTACTCATACAGGGACCTAACCAGTGAGGAAATTCTCTCTGCTAACACATGAATGACACCTTCTTCTGCATCTTATAAACCATGGAGACGTTAAGTATATTACCCAAGATCACACAGCTTGTACATGTTGATGGCAGGGCTTGAACTCAGGGTTTCCTGGCTCTAGGACTGACTCCCCATCCAAGAGACCATCCTGCTTCCTTCTACTTTGATGACCCAGTAGTTTCTTCATTCTAGAATGTTCTCTGGACCAAACACCAAGACCTAGAGACCCGAGTTAGATGCTTGTCAGAGAAAAGGTTCAGCCAGATCTAGAGGCAAAAAAGCCTCTAGTCTAGTGTGGACCTGAGGTATGTGGGGAGGGATGGAGGCTGATGGCCACCTGTGCCTTCAGTTAGGGAAGACATTTAGGGAAGGCAAAGAGAACAGAGCTGTTGTTGACCAAACCAGCCAATGTCTTGTGCTAAGTGGAGAGAGTGACTGGAGGGAAGAGTTCAAGCAAAATGATACTAACAGTGAGACCTCTTGAGATGTTCCATGTGTTCCTTTCCCCTTCAAACTTTGTGGAAGATGCTGTTTGTAGCCTTGAGATTTTGTGTTCCTGGTACCCAAGAGTTGGGGCATAAACTCAATTGAGGAAACAAAAGAATTATACTAGGCACTGGGGACGAAAAGAAAATAAAAATACCCTTGCCTTCAAAGGGCGTGCATTCTGACATTGGCTCCTAAAGGAACTGGCGTGATGGCAAACTACGGTCAAGGCAAATGAACACATCTTAAATTTCCGAGAATAACGTTTCTGGACTAGTTTTCCCATCTATGATTTTGTCTGGAGTAGTTTGAGTATCAAATACAATGACAACTCTGCTAGGAAAAAATATACTATTTTGTCTTTGTATTCTCATTGTTTAGTGCCTGGCATGGGATCAGTGGAGGTTCAATAAATGTTCAGTGATTGATTGATTGATTGATTGTATTCAACAGCCATGGAGAATTATGTCAACCGTCATGTTCACTTCAAAAACTTTTTGCTTCTCTATGCCCATTATCCCCATGAACAAAACCCACAATGGGCAATGAGAATTCCCAGACGCTTCATCCTATTCATGCTCTAAAGAGCTTTCTATGATATCCCCATCCTAGAATGGCACTGAAGCAACAAAAAACCCATAACATTAAATAGCATAGTTCCTAATAGACTAAGCTTTTTTTTTTAAAAAAAAGACTTTGTTATTTTTTATATCTCTACATTTCCCCTTAGAGTTGTTCCTTTTCCCTTCTCCTGGAATGCCATCCTTTATAACTAAGACTTTTTTTTTAAGCAGAAGGAAGGAGTGACTCAAAATGATCAATACGTTGAAAAAATATCTGAGAATGTGACATCAGATTTTGTCACATTCTGTATGTAATTTTCTGTAGTTGTCGACCCCAACAACCTTGCTCTAGAAAGGAACAGGGAGAAGATATGTTTTCTCACAATGTTCTCTACTGTGTTTTGATGTTCATGTCATTCATCCATTTACATCGCTATAGAAACTACTTTTTTTTAACTCTGCTTCCTTCACTTTGCATCAGTTCATATAAATCTCTCTAGGCTTCCCTGCATTCATCTCCCTTGTCATTTCCTATGGAGCTCATTGACAATCATCTTGACTCATATCTTGCCACTGGACTCCGATGACTGCATGACTCTGCCCCACTTGAATCCAATTCATTTGCAAATCAAGATATCACCTTATTGGTGTCATTAGCCCTTTTCAAAAAGGAAAGACAACTAATAAACGAGAAGATTTCTCACAATACACTAATATTCCATTATATGCATATTCTCCAATTTGTTTAGCCATTCCCAGGTCAGTGACCATCTCCTTTGTTTCTAGCTGTCTACTACCATGGAAAATGTGACTATGAATATTATGCTATACATAGAATCTGACTATAAGCTTCTTGAAGGCAGTGACTATATTGTTTTTCATATTCAGATCCCCTTGTCTTTCAAATAGTGGATGTGAATATAAAATATATAAATATATATATAATAGAATATAAAAATAGTCTATTAAAATCTCTTTATTTCATTTAGATTTCTAAGTCTAGTATTTCTATTCTAAGTAGAATATAGAAAATAGAAATCACGAAATCAAAATTTTTTAACAATACATGGTTATATACAATACAAAAGAAGTGGAAGATGTTTGTTTTGCTCTTCTACTGTGGCTTTTTCTTAGTTATTTATCTCTTCAATTCTCCTTGCCCTCACTTAACCTCTTTCCACATACAACCCTCTGGTACTTACTAATGATCCAGCAATAATGAACTTAGTAGCCTTTTCCCTCTGCTCAAGTACAGTTCCCACTGACACACAGAGAGAACAGGCAGAAGGTTGGAGGATAGCAAGACCCTTGAGGGCCACAGACTTCATTTCTGAAGGGTTTCTTGTAGATACCTGGCATCTGATCCAACTCTATCAAAGCATGTTGAAACCTGTTTTGGAAAATTAAGTGACACATCTCATTGACCCCTGTGCTGATAGCTAGCATCCAAAATATTTTCTAATTTACACACCCTGTATTTATTGACATCTTCTGATTAACTTTGCAAGAATCATATGAGATTGCTCTACCCAACACAGCCTATTTGGAGTAACTTACATTAGTTATGATCATGGCACAAAGACCTGTTGCTCCTTCCTCCACCTCCCTATGTTCACAGAAGGTCTATCATCCAATGGGTATTTTGAATCACAGATTTAGGCTGAAAAGAGGATGGATGATATCTAACCCCCTTTCCTTTTTTTATAGATTCAATCCAACCAATGCATTTGAGCAAGGATAAATTAAATACCTCCCGTAAAATGTTATCTACCTCCAGAGAGAGAACTAGAGAACTCAGTAAAAATTGAAGCAAACTTTTTTCACTTTCTTTATTTTTCTTGCTTTATTTCATTTTTCAGCAATATGGCTAATTTGGAAATGTGTTTTGTGGACTTCACACGTATAATTGATGTCATGTTGCTTGACTTCTCAGTGAATCAGGGAGAGGTGCCAGGGAGGGAGATAATTAGGAATTCAAAATTAAAAAAAAAGGAATGGTAACATACCTACTATGTGCTAGACCTTGGAAATAAAAGGATAAAATAAAAGATAGACAGTGTTTTAACTTCACATATCATCCAGTCATTTGCCAAAGTCATCATCTAATCAATGCCCTGGAAAAAAAAATTCTCTTTGTCACTATCTCTTATGTACGCTACTTTCCTCTTTTAGAATACAAACTCGTTGAGGGCAAGGACAGTGTCTGTCTCTGTTTCTCTGTCCCTTTGTCTCTCTCCCTCTGTCCTCTTCTCTCTCTCTCTTTTCTTTCTCTCCCCCTGATTCTCCTCCTTCTCTTCTTCCTCCTCCTCCTTCTTCTCTTCTTTCTCTTCTTCCTCTTCCTCCTCCTCCTCCTCTTCTTCCTTTTCCTCCTCATCCTTCTTTTTCTCTCTCTTCCCATCACTCTATCTCTGTCTCTGTGTCTCTCTGTTTGTGTCTCTCTGTCTTTGTGTCTCTCTACATCTGTCTTTGTCTGCTTCTTTCTCTTTCTCTCTCTGTCCCCTCCAAGGAACATCCATTCTATTAAATAAGATTATATTTTATTACATTTTTTAAAAAATGTTAACTATTTGATAGTAGGAACTTTCTCAATATTTTTGTTCATACCTCCAGTATTTGGAATTTAATATGTGCTTCATATGTGTTTTTTCATTCATTCATACATTCCTTCATTTATGAAACTGAAACTCAGAGAACCTTGTAGCAAAGCAGGAATTCAAACTCACCTCTGTTTCCATATCTGAAATTCATTCCATCTCAATATCTTCAACCCAGAATATCTGCCTACAAAGACATCACAGAATCTTGCCATAGAAATGGCTTTTGTCACTGCTCTCTCTCTCCCTCTCATTTCTTTCATTGACTGGGGCTCTTTCAGCCCCTCACCCAGAGGGTAGCACCTTTCATGAAGCTAAAAGTGTACTTGGCCAATAGAGTTGGGACCCAGAAATTGAATCCCAAAGTCCTCATTTCCAGTTCCCAATTCTATCCCACTAAACAATAATATAATTCTTTCTGTAATCCTTACTCCTTAATCCTATGGATTATCTCTTGGCCCATACAATGGTCTCTACACTGAATGCCAACCCCTCTCCCACTCATCTTAATCACCAACAAAACTGTTTCCAAGACACAGATCAAGTTCTGCTTCTTCAATGAAAAAGACATTTATTAATCATCTATTATGTACTACACATTGTGCTAAACAATGAGGGTATAAGAAAAACAAAAATAAACAAACAATTCTGCTCTCAAGGACTTTAAGTGTAATGGAAGAGATGATATGCAAACAGCTATACACAAGCAAAATTTCTACAAGGAAAATTGGGGATAATCTCAGAGGGGAGACATGAAGATTAAAGAGGATCTGGAAGCATGTCTTGTAGAAGAGAAACTTTTGCTAAGACTTGAGAAAATCCAGAGAAGGCAGAAGGCAGAGATGAGGAGGAAGAGAGTTCCAAGTAGGGGAGATAGTCAATAAACATTTTCTAAGCATGGGAACCAAGAACCCTACCTTCACTGAAGAAGTCTCTGGTGACCAGGAATTTGGGTGAGTATTGTTAATAGACAAACAGGGAATTTATTTTCTTAAAAACTAAACTAGTAATCTTTTTTTTTGGCTGAAATGGGACAAATGCTAGCTAAAGACTCTCCATCCCTGTCCCCAACCCCTTCAACCCCATCCAGGAGTGGCGCTATAGAAAGCATGCTTAAGCTGATAGAAGGACAAGGGCTACTTATAACTTGGGAACAGGTAGCTAGACTTCTGGGTACATTAAACCACATCTCCCCTTGGTTCATAGAGGAGGAGCAGAGCTCTAGAGATAACTGGTGCCTGGTTGGACAACAAATGTCCGCATATTGCAGTGAAAACGGTCCTCATTCAATTTCCATGGAGGCATTCTATTTATACAATATAATTCAGTTAGCACTAAGAAATCCTATTCCTAAAAGAAAAAGAAAAACTGCTTGGAGTAGCCAAATGGGGAAGCCTGATATTAAGGAGGAAGACAATGAAGAGATTAATGACCATATCCCCACAGGGCATAGAGACTTAAGTGAGCAAGGGTGCGGTGACTTTCCACCTCAGGAGGCAGCTTCAGCCCCACGTTGGGCACCAAATGTGAAGACCGCCTATTTTAAAATCAGCCAGAGTCAGAAATTCAGGTTAGGGGAAAATCGTCAATCTTTATTCTCAGTGAAGAAAGATTGGAAGTGGAAGAGAATGGGCAATAGCAATGTGTGCAGCTGAGTCAAGAAGCTAGCTAGATCAGCAGCCACACAACCAACAGCTACAAGCATAGAACCCAGGCCCAATCTCTCCCCCCCTCTCTTCCTGTCTCTCTGACTCCACCTACCAAAATCGTCATTTCCTATACAACACATCAGGACTTGCACAGAAGTGGGTGGGGGCCGTTCTTTATCCGAGCATGTATATTAATAGAGTATAGTCCAATTACTATTTAGCCTCACATGCTTGGGACCTCAGTGTATCAACTCAAGCCTCAGCCCATTACATTCAATGAGCTCCTTGAAGAAGAAAAACATATCTTACATCACTTTAGACAGGGCTAGAGCAGTATTCCTGAAATATTCTGTAGGAATTAATTCAATTCAACTAGTTTTTATTAAGCTTCAATAATGTTATCATTTTCACCCTTCAGACTTCAATTGCCTTCTCTGCAAACAGATCAACTGAGTCAAACTGAAGATCTCTAAAGTCTCAGGTCATAACTCTTCGACCTCCCATTGCTGAATTATAGATATCAGTTACATCCTCTCACCAGCCTTTATCTCCAAAGTGATGATGATGTAGATGAAGATGAGAATGACAATGATGTATTGATGGATACTACATTTGAGGTCAAAGGATCTGGGTGTGAACATTGGCTCTGCCTCTTACTTCTGGTCTTGGGGTAAATCATTTAATATCCATGGACCTCCTTTTCTTTCAGTATAAAATGAGGGAATGGCCCTCTAATGGGAATGGCCACTAAATGGCCCCTGAAGCCCCTTCCCACTCTTAATCTTGAAAGCGTCTATAGTGACAATGATGATTTCCAAGAGTGAACAGGACAGTCAAGCTTTCCGTGGCTAGTCCCAGACAACTGCTTTTTTGGTCTCCACTAAATTCCTCTGCCCTGACCCTTGGGTTAATTAAGGCTTCAACCAGGTCTTCATTCTTCCTTGAAGAGAGACTGGCAATCTATGAAAAGCCATCCCACTGTGTTGAACTGCCCCTGGCCTTTGAGAAAGTGATGAGAAAAGTAAATTGGGGAAGAAAATTGAGTTTCCCAAAGCAAGGGTTGTAAGTTGCTGATTGACTGACAATAACTGCATCTGGCCATTGAAACAATATTTTTCGAGCCAGATTCAGTGAAAATGTTAGTTACCACGTCCAGGGAACACACAGACAAAATGGTTCTTCAAACAGGATGAGTCCATCACTGCTGACATTATAATTTTACTCCACTATTTTCAACTAGGTCCTATGGGCTTTTCTTTTAGTGTAATTTTTCTAGCCTACTCTATCCAACAGATACTCTGCCACGTCACCCAGCATTACTTTGAAATTCTCCCTCAACTCTGATCACCTCTGTCCTAAACTATTGAAATAATCTTTTCCTTGGCCCATCCCCCTCTCAGTTGCCATAATGATTTCTCTGAAGTAGTTATAATCATGTCACACTCCTCAATAACTATGGTTCCCTATTACCATGAGGATCTAAATTAAGGGGTCCTCAAACTACGCCTGCGAGCCAGATGCGGCAGCTTAGGACATTTATCCCCCTCACCCAGGGCTATGAAGTTTTTTTTATTTAACATTCTGAGGGACAGTGAACTGGTCCCTATTTAAAAAGTTTGAGGACCCCTGAAATCATGGATTTAGCCACGGGGTAGGGGTCAGAAGGTGAAGTAGATAGAGCACTGGGGTTGAAGTGAGGAAGACTAAATTCTAAGAATTTGAGCATTCTCATAAAAGAAGAGTTTTCTTCAGACACCCTGGTTTCAATAAGGTTCTCCCCACTACCTCATGTAGTGATAAAAAAAAGGTTGTACAGAAGCTTCTCTTAAGCCTCTTCCTTGGCCTTATCCTCTGTCAAGACTTTTGTCAGTGACTAAGATAAAAATATCAACTCCAGCTTATCAGACTGGTGGATGACAGAAAGTGGAAAGGGATCACAGATGCAATGGGTTGTAATGGATGATGAAATTGAGATAGAAAAGGACTTTGGCTGGCTGGAACTGTGGTCCTAGATGAAAATAACAATGTTGAATGTAGATGAATCTCAAGTCCCACATTCGGACTTCTAAAAATCAATTACGGAAGTTATGCATTTGGTGCATCCTTATTAGCTGGTTGCTGAAAAGAAAATTTGGATGATGTAGAATCAGGGATCTAGAAGACAGTGATTTGAATGACTAGATCCATCAATCAACATTTATTAAGTTCCTACTGTGTATTCCACACTAGGGATATGACACCAAGGGAAGATAACATAGAATTATCATGATATGTAAGAAACCCTAGTTTTAAGTACTAGGTTTAAAAGTTATGTTCAAATTTTAGGTCTATAACTCATTAGTTGAATCACTTTAGATAAGGCTTGTGTTCTTTCTAGATCCCAGTCTGTAGAAGGAAGAGATTGAACTTCCAGCTCTAAACCTCAAAAATCTTTACGATCTTTGACTTTCCTGAAATCTCACAGTCAGTTCAGAGCATGGTGTGGACTACAACTTCAGCTCTTCAAATGAATAGCTTTGCTGAGGTCTGGCTCTGTTGTCTCTGAAAAAGACCTGAATTCAAAAGACATCTCTGACATTTGCTAGCTGAATAACTGGCAAATCAATTCATGTTTCTGAGCCTCAATTTCTCCATTTATAAAGCAGTGCTGATTTAATCTATAGTTCATCCCTCCTAGGATTGCTATGAAGCTCAAAAGAGGCAATGTTCTCAAACTTACTTTATACACTTTAAAAGTGTTTTATAAAATGTCACTCATTATCATTGTTATTTTTATTATTGTTATCTTTAGATTCAATCACAAATGGTTAAAGTGTGAAAGAATATTCTCAGAGGAAATCAATAAAGCAGATAAACTGAATTTCAAGTCTTTTGAAGTCAGGCTTACTTAAGAGAAAATCAACAGTAATGGAAAGAGATTTGGACATCATTTTACAAATTTAGAACCTGATTTGTCCAAGGTCACATATTTACTAATTAGCATACCTAATTAGCAACGTTACTCTAATGGAAATTCTCTTCTCATAGTGTGGTGTGTATTACATATTTATATATATGTATTTATTTGTATATATATATGTATTTGTATATATGTATATATATATATGTATTTGTACATATATGTATATATATATTATTTGTAATGTAAATACATTATATATATGTATTTATTATTATTGTTGTAGTATTATTATTAAATACATAAATATATGTATTTATATATGTGTATATATGTATGTATGTATAATCATTCTGCAAATGCTCAAGTTATACTTTAAGGGTACGCACTTGTTTTTATTTCCTGAGCTCCTTTGGCAGACAGGCTAATGAACCCCTTCTCAGAATAATGTTTCATAAAACAAAATGCATAAGATTTCAAGGAAACCAATTTGTTTCTAAATAAACTACCTTTTTTAAAGTCCATAGATCATAGTTTACAAACCCTTGCATCACTCAAATGTCTGGATTTTTTTTTTGTTAATGGGGTGCAGGAAAGGAGTAAAATTAATATACCAGTGATTTCATCCAGTGGGAGAACACTCCCAGTGTGAAAATTCCCTCTGCCAATGAAGAATCAGCACCTGCCCTACAATGAAAAGTTTTAGAGTTGTCCTAGACAGTAATCTTTATTTTAAAAGAAAATCAATAACCTATTTTTCCCAAAGGGTCTTTTCCCCAAAATACTCACCAGGCCAATCAAAGTGTGAATTGTTTGCACATAGGAGGATGGATGAGGATGAACTTTGGATTAGTCTTGTTTCATTCTGTATCATTGGCTCAGATATCCAATATTCTGGATTAGCTCTATGGCGAAAAAATCCTCTCTAAGTCAATTGGACTTTTGTGGCCATTTCTTTTCTGTTGGTTTCCGGAGGCTAAGGGGCTAATGGGCTGGGCTGAACGGTTCTAACATCTTGCAGGTAAGGGAAACAGCCCTGGCCAGAGCTGCTGCCTCCTCAGCCCCAGCCACCACAGATTTCCCATTTCTAAATTAGGAAGGCTTTGTCCTCGAGGAGATGTGTCTGCAAAGGTGGATCCTCCCTTCCCTTGGCAGGCAGAGAAGCTGAGCTTGGCTCTCAGTCAAACTGGTAATGAGCAGCTGGGGCCTGTTGGCAGTCACCAAGTTCTTGTCGATGACTTCTGAAATAGGAAAGGACAGCAAACAATCATTTCCTTGCACTTGACTGAAGGCTGTCTGTTATCCCGACCCTCAGGGATTCGGCATATTTGCAAGGAGAAGCATTTCTCCAATCCATGGGGACACATTCCTTGAAAAAGTTTATGTGACTTTGTGAATCTAGTTTCATCTTGTTGATTGCTTGGATTCTTTTGTTTTCATTTATTTTCAAACTATCTCATCTTTGTTGTAATGATATGATTTAATTATTCCTGTCCTTTTATAGCTACGTGGTTATTCACTGAAAACCCAGTGCTTTCCCACCTCCCGGTCTTTGCTCATGCTGTTACCTCAAGTGAAACTTCAGTCCTATTCAACTCAGTTGTTATTTCTTTCCTAAATCAAAGATCAAAGATTTAGAGTGATAAGGTTCCTCAAAAATCATTTGGTTCAACCTAAGTCATGATGGAGAAAATTTAGACTCACACAGGTTGTAAGAAGAATTGAACCCAAATCCTCTGACCCCAAATGCAGCACCCAACTGCTGCCTGAGCACCCCCCACATCCCCATTAGAGGAATTTTCTAAAACCCACTGCATTTTGTTCGGTCTATTTCATGTCATTTTCATATCAGTTAAAATCTATTCAATTCAACAAGCATTTATTAAATGCCTACTATATGCCCGGAATTGTTCTAGGTGCCAGGCATATTTAAATAGGTCCTAATTTCACAAACTTACATTTCTATGGGGGTGGAGGCAATATTTAGATCAAATAGTTGATTTTTTAAAATACCCTTTTATTTCCAGGGGGAGCCATACTAGCCTAATATAAAAATTGTAGAGGATTCAACGGGACAAGTAGGTGATGTAACGCACAGATCCACAAGGCCTGGAGTCAAAAAGATTTCAGTTTAAATACAGCCTCAGACACTTCCTAGCTGTGTGACTCTGGGCAAGTCACTTTATCCTGTTTGCCTCAGTTTTCTTATGTGTAAATGAGTTGGAGAAGAAAATGGCAAAATTACTTGAGTATCTTTGCTAAGAAAATTCCAAAAAGAGCTCACGAAGAGTCAGATGTGATTGGGAAATGATTAAACAATACCCAAGGACACAATGGAAAGGTAAAGATATGGAGACATTTGTGGTGATTTTGGGGGGAAATGGAGGAGAGGAAAGAGGAAGGGAAGGGAAGAGATCTTGGCTTCTATCTATTCACTGGGCAATGTCACCTCTCAGTCTTTTTGTGCATTACTGAGTCACCTCCAACTCTCCATGATACCATTTGAGGTTTTCTTGGTAGAGACACTGGAGTGGTTTGCCATTTCCTTCTCTAGTTCATTTTACAGATGAGGAAACTGAGGCAAATAAGATTAAGTGACTTGTCCAGGATCACATAGCTAGCAAGTGTCTGAGGCTGTATTTGAACTCATGAAAATGAGTCTTCTTGATTCCAGGAAGCCCTCTACCCATTGGACCACCTAACTGGCCTTCTTATTGCTCAGTCTAATAAACACCAAACCCCTTATTTTAGGGTATTTATTTCATTTTCCCCACCTTTTAAATATTAAAAAAAAATTTAAGGTCCATGAAACTAAGACAAACTTGCCTCATTCAGAAACTCCAACCATACATACTCACAAAGATATGTCTTGTACCTTACGTGAATGATAACAATCAGACCCTTCCTCTTATATGTCTTTTTTGCAATTTATTTACCTTTCAAGTCTTCAAGCTTGATGACACACTAGAGAGTACACCGTGAATGTAGACTCAATGATCCTGAGTGTCCCTTCTGGCTCTGCTATTTAAAGTTCCTTGCTGCCATAGGAAGGTAATGGAAATATTTCTGTTTATGAAGAACCATGTTTGTTAGCAGATAAACTATGGTCATGAATTTAAAGGAACATTATTCTGCTGTAAGAAAAGCCAGACATGAAAAATACAGAAAAGCATGAAAAAAGCTACCTGAACTGATGCAGAGTGAATGAAGCAGAGCCAAGAAAACAATATATCCAATGGTGACCTCTCTGTATGTGAACAGAACAATCTCTACCAAAAATCAAAACTGCCAAGTTATAACCATCAAGCTTGGTTCCAGAGTGGAGATAAGAAAAAATATTGCCTCCCCTTTTCTTCTACAGACATGGGGGTCTTTGGGTATGGAACAGAATGTCAGATATTTTTTTTGTTATCTTAACCGATTGCTTTTTCTGTTTTTCCCCCCTTTTCTATTTATATTATTTTGTTGATGTGGTTGTGAAAAATGCTTCTCTGGGGGGAATATAGGGAGAAACGATGACAGTGTAAAAATAAAAGATATCAATAAAAATATCTGAAAAAAATACAGTATTGCAAATCTGAAAACAAGGCAGCTTTTGGCAAAAAAAAAAAAAAGGCATATAACTGTTTTTTCTACCCCCAATGTGTTGCAAAGATGCAGCTACACAGACAGCAAGGGAAGTTTGTTTTAATTACCCAGGCAATTGAGGATGTGTTGACTTAGCCCAAGGGGGTTTTCCTAATGCAGAACAGAGCAATGCAGCAAAGGATGATGCTGGAAAGGCAAATCTCCTGCACTTTCTCTTTCTTCATATCCCTTGTCTCACCAGCAGCTGCTGAGGTCCACCTCCAGAACCCCATTTCCATTGAAAGGGCAGATGACTGCAACAACTGTTAGTGATTTCCAGGGGATGTTATGTCCCTTTCCAAGTACAAAACATCAAGGGCCACATCCTCCCTCTGAACAATACCATTTTCCTTTCTTCGAGCAATGCCATGATATATAGGCAAACTCTGTGTTAATTGGATAAACCAGTGGTGAAACCCCCAAAGAACAATTAACTTTCATGTGAAATACTCCCGGCTGAAATCTTAGAAAACTTGCATGTAATTAGTACTCTCTTCCAGCCCTCTGGTGTATAAAATACAATGCATTAGGGCTTGTAACACTAATATCACTGGGAATGCCAGGAACCTGGGAGAATCTAATTTGCTGGGAATATGCAGACCGCAGGCTAGCACCAAGTGGTTCCACCTGATTTAGCTAATATTGTTCCAAGCCATCTGCATCCACCCTGAACTGTCATGGAGGCACTGTCTGTCGGATTTCACATTTATTCATTCAACAAACCTTCAAGAAATATCTTTTGGAGAATCACAGAACCCAAAAAATCCAAGGCAGAAAATATGTATGAGAGCCCATCTCCCAGTCCCTCTGGAAAGCAAGAATGAGCTATGAGATCCTTCTTTCTGGGAGTCTTCAAGTAAAGCTGGACGACTATTTATCAGGCATTAATAATGAGATTATTATTAATTATTTAAGCATCATTAATAGTAATGATAAGAGCTAGTATCTATATAGAGACTTCAGATATGTTAGTTCATTTTCTCACAGTTAACTACATTGGGAGGGACTTATTATTATTTCTATTTTTTTTTAATAGATGAGGCAGCTAGGTAGTGCCATAATGGTTATTATTTTATTATTAGCTGAGCTGGACTTTAGGTAAAATGAGTCTTCATGAGTTCAAATCTGACCTCAAACACTTGCTAGCTATGTGATCTTGGGCAAGTCATTTCACCCTGTTTGCCTCAGTTTCCTCATCTGTAAAATGGGCTGGAGAAGGAAATGGCAAACCACTCTAGTATCTCTGCCCAGAAAACCCCAAATGGGGTCGGAAATAATCAGACATGACTGAAAATGACTGAATAAATGAAAAAACTAAACTGAAAATGTTAGGTGACTTATCTAAAGCCACAGAGCTGAGCTAGTAATAAAATAGTAGCTGACATTTACATGGCATTCACTACATGCCAGGTACAATTATCATCTCATTTGATCCTTACAGAAATCCTGGGAGGGAGAAGCTATTTTTATCCCCATTTTACAGATGAGGAAATTGAGGCAGGGAAGAAGTGATTTCACCAGGTTTTACATTATTAATACATAAATGTATGAGGCTGGATTCTAATTAATGTCTCCTTTTAAAAATAGTATTTTATTTTTCCAAATACATACAAAGACAGTTTTCAACATTCCTCTTTGCAAAACCTTGTTGAACTCATGTCTGCCTGACTTTGGAGTCCAACAATCTGTATGCTACCTAGCTTCTTTGTGAAAAGAGAGAGAGAGACACACAGAGACAGATAGACAGATGGAGACAGAAAGACAGAGATAGAGATAGAGAGATACAGAAAGAGACAGACAGCGAGACACAGAGACAGAGACAGACACAGTCAGAGAAAGAGAATAGACAGTAAGACAGACAGACAGAGATTCTTGTTTATTTCCATGTGGGGCATTGTGAACTCCTGAGATCTCTTCTATCTTTGAGCTTTCTTGGCTCCCCTATATAATATACCTATCAGTCAGTCCATCACACTATTTGAATACTTCCCTAAACAGGGAACTCACTAATCCTATAAGGAAGGAAGCCCATTCTATGGATACTTGCAATGATCCCAAAGTTTTCCTTTCTTTAACTTCCATTCATGAGATTCAGTTCTGTTCTCTAGACTCTCTGGAAATTATACTCTCTCTGCTATATTATATATCTGCTTTTATGTATTTTTATATATTTGCTTAGCTGAATAAATGAAATGATCAATCTTGTCTCTGAAGAGTACATGAGGAAATTCACCTTCAAACTTTCCTTATAGGAGTGAGGGGCTATGGGTATGGAGAGATATATATGATGTATCCAATGGCATCATTGTATCATATGTTGAATTTACTTAATTGCTTTGAAATTTATTACAAGAGAAGATTCTATGGGGGGAGAGGAGAATATATGGCAAATTACCATCATATAATAATAATAAAAGGCAGCCACAAAACTGGTTTTGAAGCTAAGTAAATATATGATAAAATCATTTTATTAAGATCCCAGAATTTTGAATTGATAGTTCTTAGAGATCATCTAAATCTGACTCCCTGATTTTATAAATAAGAAAAGAAAAATCAAAACTGGAGAAACAAACCAAAGGTCACATGGACAATGTTGGTGCTGGAGCCAAAGTTGGCAGGAATTTAATCCATCCCTGAGCAAAAAATTGTCTCCATGATATACCAGAGAAGAAGGTCAAAACCCCTGTTTCCTGGTCCTTAGAGATCTTAGATCCCCCCAGAATTTTGCAGCTGGGTCTTCTAACTTCAGATGGGAGCTCCTCCAAATTGACAATCTCATTTTATGCCTTCTTTTCTTCAATTAATTAATTCCATTTCCCATAATTATTCCTACCATTGCATGACTACCAGACCTACCACTATCTTGGCACTCTAAGAGAATCACAGATTTAAATCTGGAAAGAATATTTAAAATCATCTAAATGAAGCAAGAATTATTGCTCTAGAAAAAGAACTGAATTAGGAATGAGTAGACCTAGGTTCAAATCCACCAATATCAAATGGATATTGGGTAAACTAGATCAAGATTTCTTAAACTTTTTCCACAGGTGGCCTCATTTACTCAAGAAATTTTTACGTGACCCCAGGTGTATAAGTATATAAAATAGGTATACAAATCAAACATTTACTAATGATGAATCATAATTTCATGACCCCCACATGTAATTATAAGACCCCATATGGGGTCGCAAACCGGGGCTCTCTGAGGATCCTTCCAAACCTCTTATTTAAAATTTAAATTTAGAAAAAGGATTGTTTTATTTTTTACCCATATATCCCTAGCTCATGATAAGTGTTTTCTAAATATTTGTAGATTGTAGATTTTTATGTTAAATGAGGAGAGATTAAAATCCCCTGGCTAGGACCCATGCAGGCTGTTTGTGGGCAGCTCTTTAAAGCTAATTGCAGAAAAGTCCAAGTGAAATGTTCTTCTTCCCATACCCCACTACCTCTCTAGAGGATTGCTGAGGTCCTGAATCCCCTCCCCACCCACCTCACCTTTGCCCACCGTAGGTTCAAGAAACTCCATTGTCTGGTCACTTTCTTTCTTTCCTGGGAAACTGCTGGTGCCTCTTTTTAGGATTTGGGGACACGGATGATTTGCATCCGCCCTGACTGATCAGCACAAAAGTTAGTTGGCAGGAAACACGTAAATGTTATGGGATTGTCTGGCTGCGGTCGCCGCAGCAGCCTTTAGGAACCCATTGGTATTGCAGACACTATCTGCTGAGTCAGCCCTCCCATCTCTGTCTCCCCCCATCTCCCGGCCCACAGTGGCTCCTAAATTTCCCACTCAGGTGGGAGATGTCAGAATTAATTTATAGCTTGACAGAAAAGCCTTTCACCAGACTGGAGAAGGAGGAAGAAACAGAATTAGAAAAATCGAGAGGAAAAGGATGACACCTCTAATACTCAGTACTCGGGAGGCTGGCTGGTGAGGGCTGTTGGAGGGGGGCTGCCCATATCGGGTCAGATGTTGGCGAGAGCAGATCCGATCCAGCTCAGAGGGTCTATCAGTCATAGAGCGATGATCTGTGGATGGAAGTTAGGAGGAGGCAGACTCCAGCTCGCTCTCAGGGTCTCTTTAACAGGTAGATCTGCCCAACAATGGACTCCCCTGTTTCCTTAGGACCCCGGAACTTCTCACTTTTCTTAGTGATTAAGAGAGGGCAGGATGCTTGCCCTGCAGGATCGCTGTGCAAGGAATTCTTCTAATGGCTGGAAAACTAAACTAGCTGGTGCAGTAGAAAGAGCACTCACTCTAGTCAGGGGGCCTGGGTGTATGTGCTTTAACCTCCCTATACCTGTTTCCAAATCGATGTAATGAGAGGGCTAGACTAGATGGCCTCTTTGGGATGGAGGGCTAAGAGTCAGAGAGTCCTTGAAATAGAGCTTCAAATCCTACCTCAGAATCTTCTGATTCTGGGACCCTGATCCAGTCATGTCATTTTTTGGAGCCTCAGTGTTCTCATCTCTGAAATGGGAATAATAGTATCTACAATAAGAACTATGATAATAACAACTGGCATTTATTTACAGAGCGTTTTTATGTTTGCAAAGAGCCTTGCATAGGACAAGTAGGTGGTACAGTTGATAGAGGAATGGGCCTGGACTCAGGAAGATTTGAATTCAAATGTAGCCTTAGATACCCTGAAGACCTTTATTTGTCCCAATGTCTTCTTCTATAGCATGTACTGCCCAGAGTTGTTGCACAGATTAAATAAGATAAGGTTTGTAAAGCACTTGGCACAGGACCTGGCACGAAGTAGATACTTTATAAATAAAAGCTATTATGATGGCAATCGATGGTGTTATCTAAATTTGATCTGCTCAATGGCCCAGTGAGATGTTACTCTCCTTTACAAATGAGGAAACTGAGGTTGGATGGAAGTTGCTGAAGCAGGATTTGAATTCATATTTTCCTGAACACTGTGCCATCCAGAGTTCCATGTAGGTGGGAAGTCATTTGCAAAACTGCAAATGTTACATTGATATGGACTTAGACTCATGCTTCACACTTTCTCCACCTCAAAAACAAAACAAAACAAAAAACTACTCCAAAGCATTACTTAACAGACTTCTTACTTTACTTTTAAACTTGTATTAATTTTGGTTTTGCATTATCTTC
Organism: Sarcophilus harrisii; assembly: GCF_902635505.1. Taxonomy (NCBI): domain Eukaryota; kingdom Metazoa; phylum Chordata; class Mammalia; order Dasyuromorphia; family Dasyuridae; genus Sarcophilus; species Sarcophilus harrisii. Next base: position 445,486,453 of record NC_045429.1, on the reverse strand, counting down.
ACTTTTAAATTTATCCCCCCCCACCTTCCTTTACACAGTGAGTCATCCCTGTAAGACAGAGGGAGGAGGAGAAGAGGACTTTGTCAAAACTAAACAACACATCCCATTTTTCCCTTTTCCTTTGATTATTTTGGCATCTTGCCTAGTCAGTCCTATATAAAGAGGCAATCTAACACCTTCAGAGAGAGGGCACCTGTGTTTGTGTCCTTGGGTCACCCAAACAATCACTCAGAACATAAAAGAATTCATTTCTGACCAGCTATTTGACAACAATGTCAATTAATAATTTTTTTTCATGGGTAACTTCTTTTTAGTGTTTATGACTTGAAAAAAAAATGATTATTTCCATAGAGAAGAACAGGCAAAAAAGAAATACAGGATGCTGCTGCTTCTTGGATTTTTAGCCTTAAGTCAATGTTTGCAATACTCCCCTGCTTCAATTTGTCCCTTTACATACTTCTTTCAATTCTTTTTTCATGTGTTTTTGTAGTATTCCACTGATACTTTTTTCTTTCTTTCTCTCTATTCTTTCATCTCTTTTTTCTTTCTTCTTTCTCATCTCCCTTCTTGTGATCTTCTTTTTCCAACTTTTCTTGTTTCCTTCTTTTTCTTTTTCTCCTTTTTACTTCCTTCCTTTTCTTCCTTCTTCTCCCTTTATTCTCCCTGGATTTTTCCCTCTTTCTTCTTCTTCTTCTTCTTCTTCTTCTTCTTCTTCTTCTTCTTCTTCTTCTTCTTCTTCTTCTTCTTCTTCTTCTTCTTCTTCTCTCTCTCTCTCTCTCTCTCTCTCTCTCTCTCTTTCTTTCTTTCTTGATTCCTTCCTTCCTTTCTTTCTCTATATTTCCCTCTCTTCCTTCCTTCGTTCCTTCCTTCGTTCCTTCCTTCCTTCCTTCCTTCCTTCCTTCCTTCCTTCCTTCCTTTCTTCCTTCCTTTTCTTTCTTGGTATTGCTAGAAAACTGTCATCCCCAAACTTCCTTCCTCAACAGAAATGGCAGCCTCCTCTTACAATTCATTTTTTAAAAAATATTAGGCTGATAGATATGGAATGCCATTGTTTTCAAACAATTGAAGTCAAGGGCAATGAAGAGGTGCATGGTGAACATGAATGGGTGGCAATACATTCCCAACCAAGATTTCTGTAACTGCAGCATGTTGGAGAGATGTAGGATAGAAGAAGGCTCTTTGGGCATGAGGGCACTTGGCACTAGTGACACCATTCAATCTATGGGCACTCACACCATGCCAAGAGAACCAGAGGATAATGACAAAGTTCTGGCAGGAATTTATGGGACCACAGATCAAGAAATGGTAAGGAGAACCAGAGGACAATGACAAGATGCTGGCAAAAATTTATGGGAAGATGTACACAAGAGTCTTGGGACCACAGATCAAGAAATGGAAAAGGCCATCAAGTCCAATGTCCTCATCTTATAGATGAGAAAACTGAGGCCCCCAGAAGGTGAAGGGACTTATTTATAGTCACACAGACCATATATGTCTGAGGTAGGATTTGAATTCATCATTTTCTGACTAAGACCAGGGCCCCTTGACATTGTGGCTACAGTCACAGAAAAAGAGAGGACATTCATGGCTTCTGAAAGAAATATTTTTGTCAATGAAATCACACATAAATCACACACAATGACAAAATAAAAGTCATTGTGATAGATGAACTGGGGGGGGGGGGTTCAAAGAAATTCCAAGTATGGAAACGCTCTCCATCAATACGGATTTAGAGCTGGAAAGTTATTAGTGGCCAAGCCCAACCTCCTCCTTTTATAGGTGAAGAAAACTGAGGCTGAGTGAGATTAAGTAATGTGCCCCAGACCACACTGCTAGTAGTGTCAAAGCGGGCCTCTCTGACCCCAAGGTCTGCCCTTCATCCACTACACAGTTTTGTCTTTCTTTAATTCTTCCATATTTTTTAAGACTCAAATTTCCTCTCAGATGCCATCAGCCTGTCTGTAGCCGGTGAGCACCAGAGATTTCCAACCTTGTGTCAACAGTCCCCTGCTTCAAACAGAATTCCATTGACTCAGCAAAGGAGTCTCTCTAAGAATTAATACCAACAGAACTTTTAAGGAGCGTAAGTGCAGGGTTTATGTAGCCTTGGGTTTCTTAACAGAGCCGAATCAAACTGCATAATAAAGTAAAACTGCATAATGAAATGATCGAATGGGGGGAGATCAAGTCAGGCCCGATTTGGGAGGCCCTTTCATAATGACTAGGCTGGGAGCAGTCTGTGGATTCAGCAGAACTGAATCATGAAATGAGGAATTAAGGCCGTGTCCAATTATTAATATTTTACACTCGCCCATCAAGCCCCCCTTTTATGCAGCTCTGAGACATGAGAACAAATGGGGTGGATTCCAGGGCAGCATCAGGGGAAGGCAGTTCAGGCCTTGGTCATGATTTATGTTCCTCTCCTGGCCGAGCCAGCTGGGTTTTGCACTTATATGGAACGTTGCTGGGGCTTCCCAGAGCACAGAACGCAGGTCTTAGTTCATCTCCATCTCCCAGGCTGCCCTCTCTCCCAACCCCTTTTTCCTCCAGGGCCTGTTCCTCCCTCCCTGGGTGACCTCCCTTCCTTTAACTTTTCCCAGTCTATCGAGCTTGATGAGGCCTTACTAATATTTGGGGCAGCTGGGAGGCCCAGGGGGATAAAGTCTTGAGCTTCACATCAGGAAAACCTGAGGATGAATCCAGGCTCAGACATTTTCTGACTGATTCTGGGCAAGGTGGTCACGTCCACTCTACGTATCACCTTGTCCCGGACTTTAATATTCTGAAAATGATGACATCCTATCACTAGCAGCCTATGTTCTCCATGACCTGGCTCCATCACTTATTCTTCCTTTTTTTTCTTACATCTTCATTTCTCCCCTCTCAATGACTGTTCTTCCTCTGCTCATGGTGTCCCCTAGAACGGAAAGCTCTTCTTTTTACCCTCCCAGTCCCTCAACCAACCTTTTCTTGATAGTTATCTTAACAATCAAGCCACAGAATTAGGCATCTGCACCCCACTTTTCCTTTTCTACTATCCACCCACTCCTCAACTACTTAGAACTGGCTTCCACCACCTCTACTGAAATATCTCTCAGGCAAGGATTCTTAACTTGGAGTTCATAAATTTAACTGTTGTTGTTTAATATTTAATATTTCAAGAACTATTTCAATATAATTGGTTTTCTTTGTAACCTTATATATTTTACTTTATGCATTTAAAGATTTTTTTTTCTGAGAAAAGGTTCATAGACTTGACACAAGTACCAAAGGGTTATACCACACAAACAAAGTTAAGAATCTCTACTCTAAAGCCACTAATGACTTCCTCGTGACCAAATCCAATGCCCTTTGGATTGTTTTTTTGTTTGTTTGTTTGTTTTTCTTTCTCTCATCTTTCTTGCCATTTCTAGGAGCAGCTAGATGGCACAGTGGATAGATCACAACCCTGAAATTGGGGGGGGGATCTGAGTTCCAATCTGACCTCAGACACTTAATACTGCTTAGCTGTGTGACCCTGGGCAAGTCAGTTAACCCCAATTGCCTCAGCAAAAAAAAAAAGACATTTCTACAGCACTTGACTATGGTCATCTTCTTCTTAAGCTTCAATGATCTTGGGATTTTAAATTTTTTTTCTACTAACAAGCATTTATTTTTTCTCCTCTTTTCATCTCATTGAAAAACAAGAAAGAAAAAGAAAATGCTCTTAACAAACATGTATAATTAAGCAAAACAAATTCCTCTATAAACTGCGTTCAAATATGTATAGCTTCTTCTATATCTTGAATCATCACTTCTTGGTCTGGAAGTGGGTAGTATAATCCATCACTGGCCCTCTGGAATCATGATTAATCTTCCCAGTGATCAGAGTGCTTAAGCCTTTTCAAGTTGTTTGCCTTTAAAAGAGCGTTGCAATTGTATAAATTGTTCTCCTAATTTTATATTATTATAAATTTCTTCTAACTTCTCTGACTGTTCCTTATCTATATATTCTTTACTTATCTTTTTGCTTATTTATTTTTACTTTTTGTTTTTATTTTACTTATCTGTTATATTATCTATCATCTCTCTATTTTGCTGGTTTCTCACTAACCTCCCTGCCCCTTAAATTTTGCTGTTCTGACAGTTTTGTCCTTATATAATGTTAATATTATACATTATACCATTTTGTCTTTTTTTTTAATTCTTCCATATTTTGAAACTCAAATTCCCTCTTAGATGCTGCTGGCTATCTGTAGCTGGTGAACTTGGTAATATTTATTGACCATCTCCTTAGCTGTAATTTTGTTGTTGTTATTATTCAGTCATTTCAGTCAGGTCCAACTCCTTATGACTTCATTTGGGGTTTTCTTGGCAGAGGGACTAGAATGATTTGACATTTTCTTCTCCAGCCCATTTAACAGTTGAGAAAGTGAGACAAAGAGAGTCAAAGAGTGCCCAATGTCACATGCTAGTCAGTATCTGGGACCAGATTCAAATCCACATCTTCCCGGCTCCAGATCCAGACCCACTGCCCACTGAGCTACTCTAGCTTGGATCGTAATATCCCAAAATTCTATCCCCACCCCAAATCTCTATCCAGATCTCGAAGCCCATATTTCTTACTGCTTATCTCTACATAGACAGCCCAACCCATACTTTAGACGCAATATCTCCAAATGGCCAATTGAGTCATATTTCAAATTGAACGTATCTAAACTGAACAGTATTTTTTCTTCTCCAAAACTGGTGCAATTCACTAATTTCTGTTTCTATTGAAAATGTAACCATCCTCCCAGTCAACCAACCACCAAAAGTCATCTTTGACTCTGCCTTCTCCTTTTTCCCATGTATCCCATCAGCTTTTATGGCCTGGACATTCTAACAGCATCCTATGTCTCCCATTCATTATATTCGCACTATTGGCCCTCAAAGACAGGCTATCATCTCTTTTTACATAGATTACTTCCAATAGACTCCTAACAGGACTTTCTGCTTCCAGGGTATCTCACCTCTTCAGTCTGTCCTTACCCTTCTAACAATGTAATCTTACAATTTCCTAGAGCAGGAGAAACCTCACAGCCCATGTAGCCCAATCCCTTCATTTCCCAGATAAGAAAACTAAGCTGAGAAAGGATAGGTTAACTTCCTCCCTCCCTCCTTCTATCTTTCCAGAGGATAATAGTTGCGTAGCTTTAGAACTGGGACGGGATTCAGAAACCACCTAATCCGACCATCATTTTATTAAGAAGGCAACTGAGATTCAAAGGTTGAATGACAGGTAGCCAGTGAAAGAAGCAGAATTTGAACCCTGAACAAAATCCAGTACTTTTCCAACTATGCCGAGCTGCCTTTTAGGAAGCTCTGTGTGCTTCTCAAAGCTAGTTTAAAAGCTTCTTACCAACTGTGAAGACAACAAGGGGCAGTGGCAAGGGTGCATAATTTGGATTCAGGAAGGACCAAGTTCAAATTAGTTTTATCACCTTCAAAATAGTTTTATCACCTATAAAATGGGAATAATGATAGCATCTGTCTCACAAGGATTTATAAAGATAAAATGAGACAACCTTCACAAAGTTTTTTGCACAACTTCAGTTGGCATTTTAATGCTAATTATTAACGATATAACCATAGCTTCTGAGGTTCCTTCCAGTCCTGGAACTATAATCCTACAAATCACTTGGCCTCCCTGAGACTCAATTTCCCCATATGTAGAAAGGAGGACATGGATTAGATGTACTCAGTCTGTCAACCTCATGATCCTATGATCCCATGTTTATTAGTCACTTAGCATCTCTTAGTCTCTCCTATAAAACAGTCATAATACACCTAACTTCATAGGGTCCTTGTGAAACTTAAATGAGATATCTCATACTTAAACGTTTTCACAATTCCCTGCAGCTTTAAGGAATTCTTAAAAAGTCAGTTGTTAATATTATTATCTCGTTCCCAAGGACACCTCAATCTGGTTTTCCCTCTGAAGACTTTGGCGTCTACTTAATACCAGACAATATTAAGGAGTCACTTGTTTGTGGATTCTACTTTCACCTGACATTTCATTGTTGGAAAAGAAGGGATTGAATACAAAAACCAACTACTTGATAGAAACAGATGGAGCCAGTTTGGTTCTTATCGCACCCAACTCCTCCATTTACTGATTGGAGACATGAATCTAGGCACTGGCCAACCTGAAGATGATGCTACAGTTTTTGGTACCCAATGAATCCATTATTGCTTCTGTCCTGGGGAGGTCAGACATTAATTCTGTTAATTCTCCTCTAGCATCTCTCTCCCTCTCCCATAGCCTTGTGGACTCCCATATAAATTTTCAGGGTATCTGGGGTTCTATCACTCTTTAGACTTTCTAATTTCTTCATTTTTTTCCCAATTTGGTCGTGATTTCCTTCAATACTGCTCTCTCCCTTGGGGATGAAGGCTCATTTCAAGCATCTGGTTTCCATCCTCTTTGTGAATACTGAAGCAAAATATTCATTTAATTTGTTTTCCATTGTTTTTTTTTCCATCCTCTCTCCATAAATTATCCTGTCTCTTTTTCGAAGCCTTAATATCTCCTTCACTGAACTTGGCATTCTCATTGCACATGAAGAATTTCTTAATATTTATCTTCATCTCTTGTGCAATCTCAATGAGATTGCTTTCCAGAGTCTGCAGTCTCCTTCCTCTACCTAATAGTGTATTACTCATGCCTTTTATTGTTCACATAAACTCGCTGACTTTCTTCCTCCTTCTTGGCCACCTCAGGTCATTTTTGCCCAGAAATATCGCATGGCCAGGAGGCTGTGAGGGGTATAATTATGCTGAGTATGTAAGAGAGCAAACAGATCATTTGAGATGAACTGGTCCAGAGCCTGTTGACTTGCTTTCTGACTTCTTGTACCATACTTAGACTTCAATATCTATGGATATTGATAAGACCATGGGATCTTAGATCTGTTATTGGAAGGGACATCAGAAGCCACATAGTCCAATTCCTTCATTTTACAGATGAAAAATTAAGTGAGTCAGTGATGCTTTGAAAGTCTGACATGAAAGAAAGTAGTCTGAATTAGTAGAAAGGGTACTGATTATCGAGTCAGAGGACCCAAGTTCAAATCTTGACTTTACCACTTTGAAAAAATGTTTAATCTCTCCAAGTCTTAATTTCCTTATCTGTGACATGAGGTGATTGGGCTAATTGGCCTCTGAGGTCCCATAAGCCTATAGATCTATGAACTATGAAGTTCCATGGATACTTTGGTTAATTCCCTTGTCCACCTTGAGTTTCATTTCCTCCATCTTTAACGTGAAAGGTTTGGATTAAGACCCTGATTACAGCCCCTTCCAATTCCAGATCTAATAAAGCAAATAATAAACTGGAAAGTTGGAGGGATAAAACCCAGATTATCTGGTGCCCAATGAGCACTTCCTTTCTCTAAGTCATGCTTCCTCTCTCAAGGTAAAAGTCAAGTCAGCAGGATTCAATTTTTCACTTGAATATAAAGACATTTCTTTTCAGATCAGTTCTGGAACTGAATTTGTCTGTTGAATGCTGCTCATGGATTTTTCTTGTGTTTGGCTTGTACAGAGATGCTCATTTTTCCTTCTTCACTAACTGCTTCATCCTTCTTAGCCAGTGATGAGTGTTGAAACTGACCAATATCATTGAGCATTTGGGCTCTCCCTAAGTATCAGAAGGAGAGTCTTTTGGAGGCTGAGTTGAATGTGAATTGGACAGGTTGGTTTGCCTTTGGTGGAAGAGCGGGGTGGGGGTGGGGGGAAAGGAACATTGTCAGTTCAGTCTACTGTGGAATTGGTAGTATTAATGATCTGAAGAACACTTTGGGGATTTCTGTCGGATGCTTATTTTAATTTAAGCTCTTGGGGTTTAACTTCCAAAATAGTCCTTTTCATTATGAAAACTAATAACTGGCTTATCTTCTTGCTAATTTGGGTACTAAGGTTAATTATCTATAGTGGAGTGGGCTCAGGCTAATCTGAAGTCTACCTGAATAAGACACTATGTCTAATTGATCCTCCCATGCAAGGAAGAAAGAGTCTCTTTGTGAAAAAAGGCTTTGGCTCTCTTTGATTTTCATTTATCATCTTTCGCAGGTTAGCATCAGGTGACTCAGATTCTTCAAAATGGCAAACAGTTTATCCCTTACCAAGGAAAAGGTACAATTATTTATATGAACCATCTGTGAAAGTCAATGGTAGGATGACTTTACCTTTATATATCCTCATTTATTTTATCTTGTACTCCTTCTTTAATCCTTGCCCCAGCAATGAAATGGGTATGTGCACAAAGATTATAAACCTGTAATTACAGTACCTCAAAATCTTGCCATCATTTTATCCCTACTTCATAATCAAGACGAGCAGCTGGGTGGTATAGTGGATAGAGCCTGAACCCAGAATCAGAAAAACCTGAGTTCAGATACATTCTACATATGTGACCCTGGGCAAGTTACTTAATTCCATTTGCCTCAGTTTTCTCAAATGTAAAATGAATTGGAACAGGAGATGGGAAACCATTCTAACATCTTTCCCAAGAAAAGCTCAAATAGGGACACAAAGGTGTGGACGTGACTGAAACAACGGAACAACAACAAATATAGGTGAGCTAACCAAAGGCATATAAATGATGATGATGATGATGATGATGATGTCTTGCTGGCAGCATGGATTGAGAATTAAAAATCTGGGTTCAAATCCCAGCTCTTATATTTGTTACCTATGCAATTTTAGTAATTTGCTTAGCCTCAGTTTCCTCATCACATGGAGGTTAGACTTGATAATCTTGATATATATATATATATAGATAGATAGATATAGATATATGTATAATGTGATCTATTCTAGTATCATAGAATAAATAACCTGAAAGACCAATATCATTAAGCATTTAGGCTTTCCCTAAATATCAAAAGGAGACTCTTTTGGAGGCTATGTGGATTGGACAGGCTGGTTTGCCTTTAGAAGCAGGAAGGTAGCGGAAGGAACATTGTCAGTTCAGTCTATTGTGGAATCGACCAAGTATTCCATTATCCTTATTTTAGAAATGAGAAAATTAGGACAAAGAAGGTCTCATAAGATCAGAGACCTATCATAGAAACAGATCTCAAAGACCAATGAAAGTAAAACCTCCTCAGTTTACACATGAGGAAGATGAGGTCCAAGGACATTGAGTGACTTGGGATCCTAAATGATGTAACGTAATGATGTATGATCTGGAGCTAAAGAATATTTAGTCCATTTCCTTCATTTTCCAAAGAAGGGAAAGGACTTTCAAGGATTGTCTCATTTGATTCTCTTACAGTCCTATAAGGGCGTCAGGACAGAACTTCTTCATAGGAGGGTCACTGACTATACCATAATGATCACCCCACCTTAGAAGTCAACCTTCTGGGTAGTGTTTCAAAGCCTTTGGTCAGCAAGCAGCATTTATCAGGATAAAAGCAGGAAACTGGCCAGAATTAAGTTCTCCAGAAGGTTTATTAAGTTAAAGTAACTTGGATGGGACAATGGAATTGACAAGCTGGTGTATCATCACAAATAAATGAGTAAAAAAGGTATCTCAAAGATACTTTCTCTTTTTATCTCTGAAACTCTACCAGGGGTCCTCAGACTATGGCCCTGGGGCCAGATGCAGCAGCTGAGGACGTTTATCCCTCACCCAGGGCTATGAAGTTTCTTTATTTAAAGGCCCACAAAACAAAGTTTTTGTTTTTACTATAGTTCATCTCTCCAACAGTCTGAGGGACAGTGAACTGGCCCCCTATTTAAAAAGTTCGAGGACCCTGCTCTAAGCAGTGGTAAATAAATGTATTCGAAGAAAGAAAGGCAGGAGAAAGGGAATGGAAGTGAAAAACAGAAAGGACACAGAGAAGGTTGAAAAGAGGAAGCCATTCTGTGTTATTTCCATTTTTACACTCTCTTTGTATCCAGTCTAGTTTCATAGATATCATTAATTTTCCCCAAATCTGATGGAAGTATGAGCTAGTATTGCCTGGAGCGACCAAGTATACACTTGATAATTTAACATTTAAATTCTCTTCTTACCACAATCTTAGCTCCATTCTTATTCCTTTCTAGTTAAATCTCACTCTCACCAAGGACTTCTGGGAACCAGATTCATCCCTGAACTTCCTCTGAACATTAGAGGTCTTGGGGCTCTCCCTTCCCCATCGCCTCTGATTTATTTAAAAATTACTTTCTAAACCAACTTCAAGCAGCTCCAAATTAATTTAAACTTCCCCCAAACTGAATTTGTCAATGTCCGCCTTTATAATTCGTTATGTTGTATTACAGCCTACCCCTGAACATGGCGGTGTCAGAACTCAGGTGATGTACGACGGTCTCCATGTATAATATATCATAAGAACAGTTTCAACTTGGATGATAGATGGACTGAGCCTGGGTAGATTTTTAAAAGAGACCTAAATTTCTTTATTTTTTTCCTCTTCTCTTTAAGCGGTTGAAGGCTTGGCTCCCAAGAGATTACTGAAAGTCTAAATCACTTCCCACTCCCCCGCTGCCCCCTCTTCTCTGCATTTGACTAAGGTCCCCCAAGTCAATTAACCTAATACATTGACATCATGGCTGAAGCTGATCAGTGGCTTTCACTCCAAGCTAGAAGTGCTGGCCACTAGCGGTACCGACTTTTGAATTGCGTCCGGAGATTGAAAAATAAACCACTTTTGTGCAAAAGCAACCCCAGGGTTCCCAGAAATGCACCATTGAGCCCCGTTGGTCTGACCCCATGAGAGTCAGGAGTCCTCAATGAGGCCTTGTTCTTTCCTTGGCAGTGTGGACAGGAACCAGCTTTAATGCAAATAGTGGGGGAGGGGGTCAGGAACCAAGAGTCCAGCACAATTCTCTAACGGGAAATATCTACCATGGGCAAATATCTCTTTGCATTCGTCCCTCAGTGTTTTCCTACTCCAGGATCTGTGGCTCTGTGCCCGTGGGAAAATATGCTATATCCCACTTCGAGGGATCTGTTAAAAAAAAAACACTCAAAAAGAAAACCATTTGGCTTTCATTCTAGCCTAGACTCACTATGTAGAGTCACGGAAAGGGGCCATAGATCATAGAGAACTGAACATAGACAGACTATTAGACCTGAAGAAAACCTTAGAGAACGTCAAGGCCAGGAAGGACCTTCACGTCATCAATGCCAGAGGGACATAGTGAGTCTTACCTGCAATCCCAGCTACCTCTGTGTGAGCACACTTTTGTATTTATATTTGTATTTATTCATTCATTCATTTATTCATTTATTTGTTTATTTATTTGTTTGTTCGTTTGTTTTGCTGAGGCAATTGGGGTTGTCCAGGATCACACAGCTAGGAAGTTCTGGATTTGAACTCAGATCCTCCTGACTTCAAGTCTGATGCTCTATCCATTGTGCCACCCAGCTGCTCCCATAAGCTCACATTTTTAACAAAATTGCAGTAGCTCAAAACAGATGTGAGATGTGCTGGTTTAGAGACGTTTCCACTCCAAATGTTCATCTTTGTAGCCAATCTGTGATGGAGCCTTCTGAGCTCACTTTGGTGTGATTGGTGATAGACACACTCGATTGTCCACAGGGCTCAACATAACGATGGACATTTTGGTCTTTGAGTGCAAAGGTCAATGGCCAGTCCAGCTACCCGAGAGGCTGAGACAGGAGGATCTCGAGTTCTGAGTTCTGAACTGCAATGGGCTGTCAGAAATCTTCACTAAATTCTGGTGTGGTTCACCAAGGTTGGGGGGGGGGGACCAGCTTGGACCAGAAAAAAAAAAGGATTAGAACCAATCTGCTTTGTAGATAGCCTACAAACGAACTAATTAATTAATGGGTAAATGGATAAATGAATGAATAATTGGATGAATGAACGAATAAAAGATTCTTGTTTGTTTTGTTTTGTTTTGTTTGAAAAACATAGCTTTTTCTGCTAAGAGTTAGAATCAAAAACATAATTTTAGGTACTGGTACAATATAATGACATAGAGAAACACGGTCAGGCTTCAGAAATATAAAGTTTTATATTTAGCTTTGAAAGGGATCTTAGAGCCCATTTAGTCCATTTTAAGTCATTTTAAATGTGAGAATTTAAACCCACATTGTCTGGATCCAAATCATGCTCCACGTTACCATGTTCACCTGGCATTAACTTCTCATTTTGCAGAAAAGAAATCAGAAGCTCAAACAGGGCAATGTTGGCCCAACATTACATCTTTAGTAAATGGCAAACAAGGTGAGAACCCAGAGTTCTGAATCCCCAGTCCAGGGTTCCTCCCAGCCCACCACTGCTATCTCCATTCTTCTGAAGGGTTTTCATCATCTTTTCAGCTTGCTTGGGATGGATGCATTATCATCATGATTACTTTCTGGAAGGGAGGAACCCTTACGTAGTGTAAATGATTGTCCTTAATTGTTCAAAGCAAAAATGGCTACTAGATATTAGTTTGTCCATGAACTCATCCTATCCAGTTCTGACCTTGGGAGCAATAACACATTATTCATTGCACAGAAAGGCCTATATAAGAAAAAAAAAACCTCACTTGAGAGAAGAAATTCAGAATTAATGATTTAAGGTAAAGTAAAAGCAACTAAAATATCAAATCCTTTTCTAAGAAAAGATATTTCTCCCCACCCAATTTTCAGCAAAAACTACTAGAGGCACTATACACAGGCAAGAATGATTTTCTTCCTTAAAATCAGCCAGAGACATTTACTAGGTTAAGCTCAGGAGCCTTCAATCAATCAATAAATACTTATTAAGTGCAGGCACTTATATTAAATTTACAAAATTTGTATCAAATGTAATTTTATTTAAACTATTCTTTAAGGAGAAATGGAAGAAGGAAGAAAGGAGGAAGGAAGGGAAGGATGGGAGGGAGAGAGGAAAAGATGGGATGGAAAAGGGGAAGAGGGGGAAGGAAGGAGAAAGGGCAGAAGAAGGAAGGAAGGAAGGAAGGAAGGAAGGAAGGAAGGAAGGAAGGAAGGAAGGAAGGAAGGAAGGAAGGAAGGAAGGAAGGAAGGAAGGAAGGAAGGAAGGAAGAATTTATAGCTACCTTTCTTCTCTTCCATCACATCAAATGCCAGAAGCATTAAAAAAGCAATCCTGACCCAAGTGACTCTTTCTGACTTTGTCTATCAGAAGTAGCCTGACTTGATACCGCAATTTAATTATTACAAGGAAGGCATTGGGCTTTTGAAAGCCTCCATGACATTCCCTCCACACCCTTATCTCACAAATGATGTACTATTTTTAAAGTGCTTAGCACAGTTCCAGGGACATCATAGGTGCTTAATAAATGCTTGTTTTATCCATTTAAGAGAAAAAAGATATTTAAGTAATATTTACAATCCACAAAAATACATTCCTACATTAGCAATGTCAAACAATGAGGCTGTTTTTATATTAGAAGCCACTCTATACCCTGTTCCCTCATGGGAAATGATGTTTCTTGGAGGACAAAACTAAGATCAATTATGCACACCTGTAGTTGTGTTGCTGTCCCTCCAGAAGGCCTGGTATTCTCCCAATAGCCCTGATATTCCACCTCAAGTCTGGGAAGCCTCATAAAAAATCAAGCATGCACAATCCAAATATTTTATACTTTATTGCATGTTAAATATAAATATTGTCTTAGAGAGGGCAGGCAATTCTTTGGAAGGGTGTTAGGGAAAGATTGCAGCCAAACATTCACAAAGCTCACTCCTTGAGTACTAGAAATAGACTGGGTAAACAAGGTTGGTTCGCCAGTGTGAAACCATCCACCGTAGGGACTCCTACCTTGCTCTATGGTCCTTCAAAGAGCCAGAATGACAGTAAAGGGTTCTTTTAGGGAGAAGATTTTTGTCTAAAATTTTTTCCTTATATTGGGCAGCCTCAGGCCTCTCAGCTTGGGAGATCCTGCTTTCTCCTTGGATGGGGCTGTCACGTGCAGCTCTGTGCCTCTGATTATCCCTCTGCCCAGAAACCACTAATTGCCTGCGCCCCACTCAGGTCTACCAACCGTTCATCATTCTCCCCTCATGTTGAAATCTGCCCAAATAAACCAGGAGTCAGAGCTGCCAGCTCCCATCCAATCGGATCCCATCCCACCCAGCCCAGAATGACAGGCAAGAAGGAGAAAGGAGAAAAGCCAGCATTTGTCATTCAAAAAAGATAAACATTTTAGAGCACAGCCTGACTGTGTCAGGAACACTTCTGTGTTAATAGTACGCCTGCAAGCTTTCAAAACAAGTGTTTACCTGTCACAATAAACAGTTATGAGTGAGGAACACAAAGCATAGGGAACCAGGAGCTGGCAAGCTTCCAGACGTGCCATGTGCTGTTAAGCTCCCGAGACTGTCATCCCCGGGAAAATAAATCTCTTCAGTTGTCTTCTGGGGTGTCAGCCTCCATCACACCACTTTTTTGACAGCTCAGGAGAAGTCAAGAGGGAGGGGGACTGGGGGGAAGAAGGACAGATAGGAACTAGAGGGGGTAGTACAAAGGACATCCACTTTGAGAATATAGATAACTATGAGAGGAGTTGACTTAGCAACCTATCAGCCAGAGATTCAAAGCTCACCTCTACAGTCAGTCATTAATTGTAGAAGATTAAGGCCTATTCTTTATTTTGTTTTTGCTCAAATTAACAAACACTTTATTTTCTTTCCATTCCACGTAGTCCTCTATGGAAAAGAAAGAAAAGACAAAACTTTGGTAATAAATTATGCATAATCAAGGAAAACAAGATTAAGGCAGTTGATCAAAAAAAGAGAAAGATAAATTTTGGAGCGGACGTAGGAAAACAGACACATTGGTACCCTGAGATCTATTCATTCAAACCTTTTTAACTTAATAGGATGATAGGGTCCCTTCCAGCTTCTTTTTTAGTCACAGGAACTCCTGATAAGAAAATGTTGTATCTTCTAACAAAGATTGTTGTTGTTGGGTCATTTTAATCGTGTCTCACTCTTTTGGGATGTCTCCTTTGGGGGAGTTTCTTGGCAAAGATGACATAATGGCTTGCCATTTCCTTTTCCAGTGCATTTTACCGGTAAGGAATTGAATTTGGGGATTTTCCCACAGATACACAGTTAGAAAGTATCAGAAATAGCATTTGAATTTGGGGTTTTGAAAGACCTCTTTCAGTATAACAGGCTGGACATATTTTGCATTTACTTATCTACAAGACAAGACTACATTTTGACCTTGTGGCCAAGAGGAAGAAAATATGCTTTATAATCTACAACTATTGTTGTTGTTTTCTAACCCATAGACCCTTGGAATAAGGGAAACTCTGGAATAACAGGATCACAGACCAAATGATGTCACAGGTACTGTTGGGCAGAATTAGCCTAAGGTTCTTAGCCTAGAACTTGGACTTTTGCATTTTCTTTATCTTTATGAATGAGACTTCTTGGGGGATGAGGAGTGATATAACGAATTAGAAATCCCCATTCAAGGAATTCCTGTTTGATCAGCATAGTGGCCATTTCCCAAAACATCCTAATTTAACAAAATGTCAAAGCTTCAGGAAATGAGACAAACTCCACTACACATTATTTAAAGGTAAAAGCCTCCAACCCATTTCCATGTTTCTTTATGGCCTCATTCAGAGTTCCCTCCTTTCTCAGGCAAGTAAAATAATTAATATTTTATTGTTCTTTTGCTTTTACATAACTTTAAAATCTCATACAATCAACTAGCTGATCAAAAAACATTTATATCTCCTACGTGCCACACACTATGCTGTGTGCTACAGAAAAGAAAAAGATATAGTGGACATTCTAACTAGAAATACATCTGCATAAGTAGCTATCTAAAAATACAGTAAGAGTAGAAGAAGGTAGTTTTGGAGAGGAAGGCACTAGCCTGAGGTGGGCAAGGAAAGGAACTCCTAAAGAAGGAGGCATCTGAACTTTGTTTTGAAAGAAAGCAGAGAAAATTGAGAATACTAGACATGAGGAACAGACTGACACAACAGCCCACATAAGGGGAATGTGGGATGGGGAAAATTGGGAGGAATAATATGTTGGCCAATATGGCAGGATTGTAGAGAAAGCATCGGGATCAAGAAAGCCATCATTCCCTTTCCTTCCCTACCAAGAGAACTATTTATTTTTTAACAAAGAATTTTAACAAGATGAACCAAGTCCACCATGGTATATATATTTCATAGTCCTTTGACTCTAGAAAGAATCAAAAAGACAGTGAATTTTCATAACTCTTCTTCAGGACCAACCATGACCATTGTAATTATATCATTTTCAAGTTTGATCTATTGATTTTTCTTATGTTTTCCATTTGCATGATTGTACTTATTTAATATATTATTTTCCAGGCTATGTTTATTTTGCTGCATCAATTCATAGAAGTCTTCCCATATTTTTCTATATTCATCATATTCATTCTTTCTTTTAGTACAATAATATTCCTTTACCTTCATGTATCATAATTTGTTTAGCCATTTTCCAGGCAATGAGCCTCTATTTTATTTCCATTTCTTTGCTAACAGGTAATTAAAAAAAAGGAACCACAAACCACAGCTTAAGTCTGGTTTTAGTCAAGTGATGGAGCCCAGAGATATCCCAAGGGTCCAAAGGAGGCTCTTCTGAAGAAAAGAAACAAAACAAAACAAAAACACAAATGTCTACTTAATGACTAACAGAAACAATTGGAGTCTGAAGTAATAGAAAAATTATGTTTTGGCATGATTTCCAGCTGGTTGCTTTCAGAATCATACTTACAAACCACTGAAAATGCAGCAGCACACATATGTTTTAAGGACTTGGAGAAAATTCTTACTAAGAATGCAAGACCTAGTCTATCATTTGTTGTTAAACATGGTGTTCAGATCCCAATGCCAATCCTATTAAAAAGGCTGTTTGGATGCTTGGATAAGGGATAGAATCTCCAAACATAAGGAAAATTCCTGCTGTGTTCAATCCTGTGTCAACACACAATTATTCCCCATGTTGTTTCCAAAGGAGTTCCAACTGCCATTTTTAACTATCCTTGTATGCACAATTCAATGGACAATTTAGAGGAAACCAGTGTCGTTAAATACCTGGTTCATTTAATCCTCCCCAATTTTCTTAATCAAAATATTGGGTAATTTCCGTCCCATTGGTTACTTGTCCACGTTAACCTGTTGTTCAACTCACATGACCTATAAATTCAGCCAAAATGACAGATGTAGAGATGCTTGAACTACATCTCCAGTAACACTGAATCGTGCTTCCCATGTACCACCATGGGATGATGGAGGGGTTCTCTCTGCTCCCCCACACACATACCTTAGAACCAATTCAAATATCTTCTGACTGCTTCCTGTCAGCCATAACACTCTTAATTAGCCACAGAGTCTGAATGCCCTGAATATTAGAGATCGGCAATCCCCAAACCTCAAGCTTCTTTTTGCCAAAGTTTATAAAGAGATTTCTCTGAGTTCTCCAGGGTCAGGGGTGGGAGATAGAGACTTGTTTCCTTTCACTTAGCCACCAATTATGAATTCATGGCCTCTGGAAAAAAGAGAAAGATAGAGATAGAGTGAGACAAAGAAATAGAGACAGACAGACAGAGAGAGAGAGGAGAAAGAAGAGCACATGGGAAAGAAAGTAAACACATGCTCACTTGGCATTGAACACTCTATACCGAGTAGAGGTAATAAGTAAAAGCTAATTATCTGCCTTGTTATAAGGCACTATAATGGTGGCCATTTGAGAAGAGAAAGAGAATAGAGAATATAGAGAATATAGAAAGAGAATCAACAAAATTTGGACATTGATTAATATGTGTCTGGCTACTAGACTACCCTACCTTCTTTTATAGCCATAGAAGTATCCATTGATGATATCCATTATGACCCTTCTTGGGCAGTCACGATTGTTCCAGATTACTTATGCTCAAAACATATCTTTCTCCTCACCTTTGGAGAATCTATGATTTTGATTCATTAGAGATGTGACATTATATTTTGTTGTTCAGTTTTTTCAATTATGTCCAACTCTCTGAGAACCCCATTTGGAGTTTTCTTAGCAAAGGTTCAAGAATGGTTAGCCATTTCCTTCTCCAGGTCATTTGACAGATGAGGAAATTGAGGCTAATGGGATTAAGTGATTTGCCCAGTATCACCCAGTTCGAAAAGTGACTGAGGCCAGATTTGAATTGAGGAAGATGAGCCTTCCAGATTCCATTCCCAGTGCTCTGTTTTTGTCTCATCCAGCTGCCATGTGGTGTTCTATGGTCCATAGCAAAGTATGGCATAGCCACTGAGATAATCCATTAATCAACTACAAAGAATTGATAAAATACTTACTATGTGCCAGGTATTACAATAGCAGCTAGGGAGACAAAAATCAAGGATAAAATAAAAGACTTGGCTCTCAGGGAATCTGAAGTCTAATAGAGAAGATAATGTTGTGTGTGTGTATATGTGTGTCTATACATATATTTGTATGTATATATACATATAAACAAATATATTTTATACACATATATTTGTTATGTATCTATATGAGAAGATAAACAGATGTGTATCTATATACATATATTTGTTATGTTCTCTCTATGTAGACTCATATATTCATAAATATGGAATAAAAATAAAGTACAAATGAATATATTGCAGATAAATCCAAGGTAGTTCAGGAGGAAGAATTAGGAAAGGCCTTATGTGGAAGCAGACACTTGAGCTGAGTCTTCAAGTATTGATTCTACTGGATTTGATTTAACTTGATTTGAATTGATTGGGAGGAAGAAAATAGGCGTATCACATTTGGGGAATGTAGCCTATCCTGCCCACATTGGGAGCTCCTTGAGGGTTGCAATTGGTTCATTTTTGTCTTGATTTCAGCCAGTGCCCAAGACAGTACCTGATCCATAGTAGGTGCTTAATAAATGTTCATTGATTGATTGATTAATTTATTCCTCTTTATATGCTGTTACTAATATGGTACCTTAGGGAAATGGCATATAATATATTCAGTTGTATGAATGAATCAATGGATGAATCACTGAAATCAAGCAACACTTTCAACATGAAAAAATAAAGGCAACAAACTCATACTATATTGGAGTGCTGTATATATGAGCTCTTAGGGTTAGAGAAGAAGGAAGTATTTTGGGGATGGGAGGGAAATTCTACATTAATGATAGCTAATATTTAGGTAGAACCTTGTACAAATTTATCTTTTGTGATTCTCATAATAGCACTAGGAGATAAGTTCTTCAGTTATCATGATATCTGCTTTATATAAAGGAAATTGAAACTCCAAGGAATTACACTGACTTGAGACCAAACTGGGAGGTACTTTGAGACGCCATTAAATGCAACCTCTTCCACATGTGGTTAGTAAATGTTAGAGTTGGGCGGCAGCTAGGTGGTGCAGTGGATAGAGCACCAGCCCTAAAGTCAGGAGGACCTGAGTTCAAATCTAGTCTCAGACACTTAACACATCCTAGTTGTGTGACCCTGGGCAAGTCACTTAACCCCAATTGCCTCAGCAATTGGAGTTGGGATTTGAGTTTGCAGCTTTCTAACTTCATGTCCAGGTCTCAGACACTTAACACATCCTAGTTGTGTGACCCTGGGCAAGTCACTTAACCCCAATTGCCTCAGCAATTGGAGTTGGGATTTGAGTTTGCAGCTTTCTAACTTCATGTCCAGGACTCAGTTGCCTGACAATGAGAAGATGTAAGAATTCACTTAGATCTTAAAGAATGGGTAAAAATTGGTTTGGATTAGAGATGAGTTTCACCCTGCTAATTTTATAGAAGAGAAAATGAAATAAAATAAACAAGTTCACCCATGAAGGGAAGAGTCTCTCCTTCCAAATTCTATGCGCTTCCCACTATACCACACTGTCTCCATACAAATCGGATCGTGTGTCACATCCCAGCCATTTAAATCTACCTTGGATTTTTCCAGTTGACATTACCCTACTCTGACTCACCTGTGATCAGCACCGTCTCTATTGAACCTCCAGAATTCACTTTGAGTCTCTGAGGAAAGTGATTCAACCTCAGAACTCTGGCCTTGGGAGTGATCCATCCAACTGGACCCAAGCTTACGTCACCCGTGGCACATAGCTGTCCCTAGATCAGACCATGTTTCATATCCAAACTTTGTCTACCTGGACTCTCCCTCTACCATTTTCTCCTTCACACTCTGAGCACAATAATAAAACCTATGTTATTATTGTTTATCAAATGAGTGCTCTATAGATCAACTAACTCTTCATTCCTATGACTCCCCAGTTCCAAATGGCCTTCCTTGGATAACCCTTCTTTACCTGTGTTGTTTCATGCCATTTATATTTCACTCAATGTAAGTTTTTTGAAGGCAAGGACCGTCTCATTTGTGACACTAAGTAAGCACTTTATAATTTTTATTTCAAATTCACTTCTTTCTTTTCCCTTTTCTCTTCCTTCTTTCCTCTTTCCCTTTTTTTTCCTCCTTTTTTCCTTCCCTCCCTCCTTTCTCCCTCTCTCCTTCCCTCTCTTCCTTCCTTCTTTCCTCTCTCTCTCACTCAGTCTTCCTTCCTTCCTTCCTTCCTTCCTTCCTTCCTTCCTTCCTTCCTTCCTTCCTTCCTTCCTCCTTCCCTCCCTCCTTTCTTTCTTTCTCTTTCTTTCTTTTTCTTCCTTCCTTTCTTTTTTTCCCACCTTCCTTCCTTTTTTCTTTCTTCCTTCCTTATTTTTTCACTCTTTCCCTTACTTTTCTTTTTGTTTTCACTCAATCCATGCTGAACTCATTCATCATTAAAAGCCAGAGCTTGTGTACAAAATACTGATAAACATGAAGGAACATTACAGAAAACTCAAAATGGTAGTACAAATTGGAGCCAATCAGGAAAAAAAGTGAAAAAAATTCACTCCAGAAACCTTTGTTCTCTCGGGTCATGGTTTTAAAATTACATTCCAAGGGTAATTGAACTGCTCAATGGCCAGTTTGGGGAGCAGAAAAGATCCACAATAGGAATTATAATTGGTGATGAGGTCTCCTGACTCTAGCCAGATTCTCAGAGCCACATGTTACTGAGTAGATAATAATATTGGGTCAGTTTTTAAAAACTGAGGTCAAAAGGGAACTGCAAGCATGGGACCAAAGATTTAACCCCACTTTTGTGGCCTCGGTGCTGTTATCTCCATAGGCCAAATTTAAATCTCAACCACCAATGTAGGAGTTGGGATTAATGAACTATGAAAGAAGAAAAAAATGGTATTTAAAGTGTTTATGAACGTTAGCCCATGCTTGACTGGAATAGGGCTCTTCAGCTAGAGTCTGAGACATTCATCATGTCTCAGAGAAAATATTTCTAGTGCTTAATACCGCCTCACTAGGCTGGGCGGGGGGAACTGGCTTGATATAAATATACATTAGGGAGGGAAGGTTTAGAGCAAACTACATAAGTTGGGTGAATTAGCTGTGATGAGAGTGGCTTGCAGATGGATGGACTGTGGACTGCAAACTCCCATGAAACTTCACTGACCCCTTATTGCCTCTAGGATAAATTAAAAATGACTCAGCTTTGAATTTAACCATTGAGCTCTAGTGTACAATTCCAGTTTTATTTTCCCTTACTCCTCCCTAAATGCACTCATCCTCACCTCCAAGTTTTTTGTGAGGCTACTCCCCACATCTGGAATGAAGTCCATCCTCACACAAGCCTTTTAAACTCTGTAGTTTCCTTCAAGATTCAACCCAGGTGCCTCCTCCATTGAAAAGTCTCCTGATTAACTCAATTATTAAGGTTTTATCCTTCCTCAAATTGTATTGTGTTTATGTATATTTGTGGTATGTCCCCTAATTGTGCACTGTCCCCTGTGGGTGTGTTATATTCCCTAATAGAGGAAAGGAAAAAAGAAAAAAAATTTCTCTTTGCTGACAGTGCCTTCAACATAGTTGGAACTTAACAAATTGTTCTGATATTGAATTAAAAGTATTTGAAGGGATGAGCTTGCTAAGGCCAATTGTTAAATTTTCAGTGTCAGCATTTACACTTTAGAAATGGGCAATTGCTACAAATCAGGGATTGATTTATTGTTTTGTTGATTGTCTAGACTTAAGAAAGTGTTGGTAATGAAGATTAAATTCAAAAGTGTGTGTTCTTTTTTTTTTTTTCCTGGAGCTAATTGTTAAACATGTACCAGCATGTCCCAGTATTATTCCATAAACATTACTTGAACTTAGCAGGAGTGGAGGAAAAGGCTCAGGGAAAAAAGATGCTATTAGATTGGAGGCCTGATGATAGAAGAGGAAGATGAAGAAGGAGAAAAAGAAGGGGGGAAAGGAGGAGGAGAAGGAAGAGATGCTTATATAATGATTTAAGATTTGCAAAGTGATTTACATCAATTATTTCATTTGAGCTCCCCCCCAGTACAGGGCTTGAGGGAATGGAAGCTGATTTGTACAAAGATTATTCAGATTTTGGGAGATGGCTTTAACCAATTATTGGGGGGAAGGGGGGATTAAGCCTAAAAAATGTATAAGCAAACCTGGATTTTCCAAACAACCACCAAAATGGAAGTGGTTCTGGGATTGCAAATCAACACAACGGACTTTGCTATCTGTAAAGGCTTTACATTTAACCCTGGCCAAGAACTGTTGTTTGAAAACAAAAATAGCTAAGTCCAACAAGATTCAACTCTAGAAATTGAGCCACCGAATAATAAATTGTGAAGAGTCACAGAAACTTCCAATGATCGTCTCTTGAGCATGGAAAGGAAATGATGTGTTAGGAGGGGTTTCCTTTCAGTAACTGGACTTTTGTAATACAGAAGCATATTGATATATAGGTCTTCCCAAATAGGATGATAGTTAGATTAGAAAGAATGAAAGGAACCTCAAAGGTAAACTCTGCAGAAAAATAAAGAAGTTGCTTAATCAGTCTGGCCAGAGCAGTCAGATATGACATCCCCACCTTGCATTTCTGATTCTGTGTCAAGCAGACAATTTGAGACAACTTTCTCCCCTACCTGTATGACAGAGCTGACCCATCATTCCGGGATCAGGTAGACAGCATCCATCTCTTTTCTATAGGCAATTGGTACATGAGCTTTTGCATCAGAGCTCGCTGCTCTCTGCCATACATTGACAGGGTATGTGTTCAGCCGAACCACCTGCCTGTGCCCCTAATACATTGTGACACCCTATTATACTTGTGCCTTTATGAGCTTCCAAGGAAATTACATTTGAAATTATAGCATACAAGTCTAATGGAAAATCTAATTGTCCCAGTGATGGTTTATTTATCAATCATTTATCATTTTGATTTATAAGGTGCCTAGAATGATTCAGGGAGCACTAGTGTTTAAAAATCTCCCATACAATCCAATAAATGGTTGAAAGGGACAAAGTAAAAGACACTCCTAATAGTGTTTCCATGGGCTAATCTCCCATTGCTTTTCAAAGGCTCCGCTTGTTTATTGGACTAAAGCCAGAAGAACCAAGAGATTAGTCTTAAGACCTGAAAGATGGAGAAGTCCCAAATGTCTTAGAAAATTCATTTTTTGAAACTAATGACTCTGGCTACATGTGGCAGTTGGAAAAGGTCCAGTTAAGCTAGTCAAAATAATAACATGTATAGACTGATGGACCATCTCAAAGATTCTTATCTTTATTCATATATTTGCTTATTTAATAAGCATTTCCTAAAGCATCTACTTTGTGTAAGGTGAAGGAGATACAAAACCCAAGGGAAAAGGGCCCTGACCACAAGGTGTTTTGAATCTATTGGAAGAAAACAATACGTGCAAACAAAACACAAAATATAGACTTAGCAATGGAAGCTAGTTCTGTAGTAATGGGGAGCTCCCAAAAAAGGAAACTCACTTTTCTTGCAGATTGGCAACTTCTCTGTGAATCAGATAAAGGGAGGTTAAGTGAATTGTCCAGGATCACACAATCAGTATGTGTCAGAGGCACGACAGGTTAAATAAAATGCAATCCTTCTCTGTCTCTTTGTGAACTTCCTTTGGTTCTCTTTGAATCTGAGTCTGCTTTATTTCTTAGACTGTTTTCTATTCATTACACCACATAAAATGCAGATGGAATTAACCAAAAATGATTTTAGAGCAAACGGCACTAGCAACTGTTTCTTGTTCTATTAGTTTGGATATTTGATTTTATATTTTATAATTATTCATTTAATTATAATGATCATTTATTGGCATAAAAATGGGCAAAACAGATTCCACTGATTGCTATAATTTTCTTTTTGCATTAGTGAGCTTTCATTTTTGGCAATTTGGTTTTTCTCTCAAAAATATAAGTTAAGTTATAATTTATTTTGCTACTTTGCCCCCAAAAAATCAGCTGTTAGTTTTATTTACCAGTTCAGTAGTATTTATTTCCAATTTTTGTTTAGCTCTTCTCTGAATTTCAGAATTTACATTTTTGTATTGATTTGAGCTTTTTGTTTATTGCTTTTCTACTGTTTATTTTTAGTTGCATATGCAATCATTTGCCTATTCTTTTTCACCTTTCTTGACGAATGTATTCAGAGATAAATTTTTCTCATAAGGACAGCTTTAGGTGTATCAACTTTTTTGATATATGAATTTTCTTTTATGAATTTGTAATTATTTCTATAATCAGTTATTTGACCCCAGTCAAATTTCTCTAACATTATTCAGTCTGAATTTAATTTTGAATTCTTTGTTCAAATAGTTTTTTTTTCCTTTTAAATTATAGTTTTATTGCATTGTGGTCAGTGGAATTTCCATTTTTGCTGTCCTCAGTTCTTTTGTAGCAAAAGTTCTACCAAGTTCATGTCCAAAGAGAGCCCCTAGGCTATATGAGCTTTTTGTCTCAGCTACCACTAGACTAACTTCTGAAGGTTACTCTCAAAGGTCTTTTCTTGCTTCTCATATTTGTCTTACAATGGCTCTGCAAAATGGCAACTGGACTCTACAACCTTAAGAGTGCCCTCCTGATCTTTTGAATTCACAAGGTCAGAAGCTTTAATCTCCTTCACCTAAAAAGGAAAAGGACAAAGGCAGAAGTCAAAAAAGTGGGAGGGGCACCTAAGTGGCTTGGAAAGCACACCAGTCCTGAAGTCAAGAGGATCTAAGTTCAAATCTGACCTCAGACACTTAACACTTTCTAGCTGTTTGACCCTGGGCAAGTAACTTAATCCCAATTGCCTCAGAAAAAAAAAGGGAAAAAAGAATTATAATAATATCAAATCTCAAATTATATTATAAAGCAGTACTCATTAAACCATACTGTGCTATCTAAAGCATAAAAAAATTGATGCAGAAGAAAGAGGAAATAATAGAATAATTTTACATAAATCTAAAGACTCTCAACTATTGAATTTAGCTGAAATTAGGTTCAGACTAATATCTCACATCACATCTTACAATAAACTCCAGATGGATAAGTTAAAAGGGGTCTTATAATAAGCAATCTAGACCAAAGAAAGAAGTATCACTTAAAACTCTTGATAGGTGAAAAGTCCTTGAATAAACAAACAAAAAGAATCTCACGACATAAAAAGAGCTCTTTAGAACGTATAAAATTGAAAGGTTTTACATAAGCAAAATCTACACTGTTAAGATGAAAAGAAATACAGATAGTAGAGAAATATTTGTAGCAAGCTTCTCTGATAAAGGTCTGATGTTTAAAATATAAAGGGAATTCTAATATGTAAGAACAAGTCTTATAGAAAAAAGAAAGCTCTCAAAAGAAGAACTGCAAATTAACAATGGTTACAAGAAAAATGGTCTACAAGGAATATGACAATATGTTTTGAAGAATGCACATGTTTAATCTATGTGAGATTGCTTGCTGTCTCGGGGAGGAAACAGGGAGAAAAATTGGAACACAAAGTTTTGCAAAAGTGAATGTTCAAAATTACCTTTGCATGTATTTGAAATAAGAAAATAATATTTAAAAGAAAAGAAAAAAAAAGGAAAATGTTCCAAAGAAGGAGAGGAGGAAAAGAAAAAGGAGGCTCTTTGGGCCTCCTCTTCCTCTCCCTGAATGGAGAGAATGGAGATTAGACATTGCAGAGTTCCTTCTAGATGCTCCACTTAAGAAAGGATACCCAGAACAATCTATCTCATCATTTTCTTCTTGGTGGCAGGACTTTCAGCACAGAATACTCCACCCTTTTAAGCTTCTTTTTATGTGTTATATTACCAATATATTGTGAGTTCCTTGAGGATGGGGACTATCTTATGACTTTCTTTGAATTCCCAGAGCCTAGAACATAGTAGGTGCTTAATAAATGTTTACTGACTTTGAGTTATAAATGCAAAGAGAAGAAAAGAAAGTTCACAAAGAGACAGAGACAAGAATTTTATTGGACTTACCCTGTCATAATATATATTTTAAAGACTTATTTAAATAATAAAGAGCCATGATTTCATATAGTTATCTTTTTCTACTCTTTATATATATAGAAATTATTATTTGCTAATCAGTCAAGGGAAGAGAAGAAAATATACTGATCACATTTTATTCTTTAGGATAATATTACTTATCCATTAACAAATGGTTAGATCTATTCCCAAATATTAAATGATTTAATTGTCAATAAAAAGACTGACTTCAAAATGACTCAACAATTTAGCAATAATCAATTTCCTAATTAGGTTAGAATTCTCCCTACGGGATCTATATTTCTCTTCTCAGTGGAATAGAGAGAAATTATAGCAAGGATAGGAATGAAGAGAATCACTGAATCAAATATCTGTAAAGAATTTCAAAGGTCATCTTGCCCAATCAACCTGTCACTGAACAAGAAATTCCTATTATGTCATCACCAATAAAAGGCCATCCAAGCTTCCTATGAAGAGCTCAGAACTGGGGAAGTCTTGAGATGTCACTCAGTCAATCAACAACATGTTAAGTACTTACACGGGACGAGGACTATGTTAGGGACTAAGAATACAAGGGAAAACAAAAATAAATAAATAAATAAATGATCCATGCCCTGGAGGAGTGTTCATTCTAAGGAGGAAGATCTAGTCAGATCTAAACTTTGGAAAGACCCATTCTACTTATGAATAATTTTAATCAATAAGAAAATACTTTTTACTTTAAGCCGAAAACTACTTTTCTGTAAGTCACCCAATATTCTTAGCTCTGCTCTCTGGTCCAAGAAGAACAAGTCTGATCTCTCTGCTATGACAATCCTTTAAACATTCATTTTATCCCATTTTCAGTTCCGTCATTCAATCCCCATGTGGTCTTATGTTCCTCACAGTGGTTAGCTTTTAACTGGAAGCTCTTCAGGTTGTTATCAATGTTCCACCAAAAAAGTGAGGCTCAAAATTGAACATAATATTTTGGATATAATCTGTCAATGGCAAAAATAAAAAACAAAACAAAACAAAATGGAACTATGATCCTTTTCATTATGGATAATATGCGAACTAAGATTGAATGATCTTTTCCAGAAAATCTCACATAACACTGTTAAGTTTTCTGAAGTTTGTATTCACTATAGTCTTTTGAGTATTGCATAACAGGCTGGAGATTATGTTCCTCAGGTACAACCTTCAAGAACTCAGGGTCCACTCCATGCCACAATGAGGTATCAGATGGAAAGAGTAATAGACCATGAATAAGATAGATGGCCATCCTTTAGTATACTTGCAGAAACACATGAACAAGGACTTTGCAAGATGGGAAGATGGAGATGAATATATTTTATCCCCCTACTTCACTAGACATTCCTAGAAAGCATATAAACCTCCCTCTTTACATTCATACATTTACGTACTCATACATTCACATTACTGAATTCAATGTTTGTAACATAAATATAAATTTCTTAATCTCTCTTCAGTTGAAAAGAGTTGAATTACCCAAACTCCCATAGTTTATAAAGTAGCACAGCTGACGCTCGAATTCGGGTCCTTGATCTTCACATCAGCTGGACTTCACATCTACAACATAATGCCTCCTTCTCAGAAGAAAGATATTGTCTGAATAAATTGGTGACATTTAACTTGAAGAAGAGACTTGAGTGAAACATGACATCCATTTTCAAATGTCTGGTAAGTTATCACGCAGGAAAAAGAATGGGATCAATTCTACTTGGACTTAGAAGGGAAAATTAATTTCAGTAAGTTATAGGGAGAGAGCTGAAAATATATGGAAAAACCTTAAAACTTCCTGGTCAGATGGTGAGCTCCGTTCTATCACTAGAGTTAGACAATAGAGTTTGTGGGATCTCTTCATCTTCAGAGAGCAATACCAAGAGGAGAGTTCAAAAAGGAAGAAAGGAGGATTGACATTGTCAGAGGTTGCTATTAGACTTGAACACAGCAGATTTTCAGATACTCAGCTAAACCAGCTTTGTTTTTTATTGCATTTGTTTAATAGTTCCCCAGTTACATTTAAAATAAAAAAAATAAATTTGTTTTTAATTTTTTTGACTTCCGGGTTCTCTCCCCTATCTCCAGGCACAATTGAGAAACTGCAAGAGTTGGAAGCTATAAAAAACACTCTTTCCATCTCTACTTCATTGTCCAGAGATATCAGGATCTCTCAAAGACCCCAGTCCTGTTCTCTCTCTTTCTCATGCATTCTCCAACACAGCAATAAAAGCCAAGCTTCTCTTGGGTGGAAGTCCAGGCTGCTCCCTAAGGTTAACATTGCGACCCATAGCAGACAAGAGTTCTTTTCTTCAATCCCTGAGCTGGTCTTCTGACAGCAGCTGAGTCCTCCCTGTCAGAAACAGCAGGACTGATCGCACATCTAATTGAGCAATGGGGAGGAAGTCTTCCAAGCAACTGCTGAGCCATAACCACCCGGAGGAGTTTAATTGATGAGAGATAGGGAGCTTTTGGTGACCCTGGGAAAGATGATGATGCAGAGAAAGTGATTAAGTCACCACAGGTGAACAGACTCACTGGCACATGGAGAAACCAAGACTGGGGACAGCTTTCCTTTCAGAAGTGACCAGTGTGGTGTGATGACCAGAGGAAAAGCTCATCGTTGGAGCAGCTGCAGAGTGGGTCACGTGGCTTTTACCACACTGGTAAGGTGCTGGGCTATGACACTCAATAGAGCCTGCCATTTTTTCTCAGAAAATAGCCTGGCCCCCTTGGGCCGGCTCACCAGGAAGGGCCCAGAGACAAGTTTCTAAGGAAATGCCTCTAAACCTTCCCAATGGTAGCCAAATAGCTCAAGATTTCAATGTATTCCTGCTAATACAGTCAAACTACATTTCCTACAAATATCTATTTTAATTTTTATAGTCTGATGAGACAGCACGGGATAATGGATAGAATTGCCTGCGAAGTCAGGGGGACTGAAATTCAAATCCCATTACCAACACTCTGATACTACACAATTCATCTCTCTGTGTTCATCATCTGTAATATGAGAAGATTGGACTCAGTAGATTCTAAATTCCCTTCCAGCTTTAATAATAATAATAATAATAATCCCATTGCAGTCAAATGCTCAGTAATTAGAATAAAAAACAATTTCATGGGGAAAAGGGTGTGATGTAATGGATAGTGAATTATGTTCACAGTCAAGAAAATCTGCGTTCAAATCCCACAAAAGACACATATTTCTGCTGTAGGACCCCGAGTCTCTTATAACTTTCCAGAAGTCCAGAGAACTCAAGACTATTTGAATAGATCAGGAGTATACCTGGGAGCTCCATATGTCAATGAAATAATAGGTCAAAGCCAAGAAAAAAAATTAAAATTAAAGATAATATTATGAGACCTCTATGAATGTTTGTTGTCTAATAAAAGCTGTTCTGCTTTGGTAGGGAAGTTTTCTCAACAGGAAATCTGTGTCCTAATGAAATTATAGATTCAGCCTTATGCCAAACCATTCTTCTTGCAACCAAATTAATTTAAGACATTTGATTAGAAGGCAGTTCAGTGGTTTGGGTTAGAGGGGTCATAAGACAGCCCTTTCTCCCATCTAGGAGTTGGAGGTAAATAAGAGGGACATTAAGGCTCAGACCTAGCTTCTAAAAACCATATAAAAAATTACCAGCACACATGGTGAGCACCTTTCATGCTCTGGGGTAAAGATACACACACACACACACACACACACACACACACACACACACATACTCACACACCTCTAATCCAGTAATTTTTTAATGAGGACAACACAAAGAATAACTTTTCTGCTAAAATGTTCTTCCTTCCTTTTTTTTGTTTTAAACCAGTTTATACCCTTGTCCACTTTCAAAATTCTCTGAGGCCAAGAAATCTTCCTTGATTTACTCTACAAGTGACCACAATTATTCACAATATCACAATTATTCATATTTCCTTGATTTACTCTACAAGTGATAACAATTATTCACATTTCTAAAGCACATTAGAATGCCTTGTGGTGGACGGTACAAGTGTCATTATTTGTATAATTGGTATAAGGCAGAATTAAGATTTGAACCCATATCTTCTAGATTTTCAGCTTGCTTTATCACAAAACTAGGGACTCAGAATTCAAAGTAACAGCTAAGGCCATCTAGCCCAGCCCCTTCACCTCAACACCTTGAAAGTTGACATCCATTGGTTCGAAGACTTTTGGGAAAAAGAATCCACTATCATAGAGGCAGCTCATTCCACTTTAGGAAAGATTTCATCCTTATTCAGTCTTTTCCTTATCTTTGTCATAAATATGTCTGTAATCTTCTTCTAGGGTCAAAGAGAACATGATTACTCCCTCTTCCATATATTTTTCTTCAAGCTATCACTCTTGGTTCTTTCCATTCAATCTCCCCTGGCATGAATTCATGGTTGGTTTCTCAAAGAAGGTTTTACTTTCAGACTAACTCTGACTGCTGTCAGTCAGCTATGACTGTGAGATCCAAGAACTCTGAACTTCTCAGAATTGCACATTTGTCTCCAAGGCTGGAAGCCTATACAGGTGAATGTATGATCCCCTCTGCTCATGGTTGAAACCAAACAAAAGAGTCAGGTCTACAGGTGAATGTATGATCACCTCTGCTCATGGCAGAAACCAAACAGAAGAGTCAGGTCTACAGGTGACTGTATGATCCCCTTTGCTCATGGCAGAAACCAAACAGAAGAGTCAGGTATACAAGTGATCTCTGTATGACCACTTCCACTCATGGCAGAAACCAAACAGAAGAGTCAGGTCTACAGGTGACCTCTGTATGATCACATTCACTCATGGCAGAAACCAAATAGAAGAATCAGGGCTAGAGGTGACTGTATCTGCTCATGGTAGAAACCAAATAGAAGAGTCAGGTAGAAATCCATCATTCACCTGAGTCATATTACGCAGTGTTCATGGTCCACCACACTCCCAGGGCAGGAAAAGGGTACATGCTTCCTTCCCTCATCCCCAACAAGAAGTTCCAATAGTTCTGATGTGATCAGCACATATTGGAGACAGGCCATTGAGTCCTCATCTCTTTCTGCTCAGCAGACGATAATGGGATTGTTTCATCACATCAAAGCATCAAGCCTTTCCATCATTGAGCCACACACGTCCCCAGAAGGTGTCAGATTTCCAACGCATGTTATTTGGATTATACGGGCCGTATCCCACAGAATATGAACATGTGTATAATCACAAAAGCATCGAAGAGACCTTGATTGCCACTGAATACAAACCCTTTCATTTCACAGATGAAGAAAATAAGACAGAGAGGTTGTAATTTGCCCAGAGTCACACAGCCAGTAGGTTTCAGAGGGAGATTTTGAATGCAGATCTTCCTGACTCTGAATCCAACACTTCAGGATTCAGACCCACAAAAGTACTCCCTCCCCCCACATCCACACACACCGAATTTCAAATCCAATGCTCCAAAATGTCTTAAATTGTCAGTGATCACAGCATGAGAACGATTCAAGCCCAAGTCCTTAGTGTCTGACATCGATGATCTCTCCATGAATAGTTCTACATCCTGTAGACACACACTAGTGTGTCTTGTGTGTAGCTGGTACACGGGTAAATAACTGTTAAGCACATATCATGAGATGCACATATATATATATATATATATATATATGTATTATAAATACAAAGTCATTTCTAGAAAAGAGATTGTTAGTGACTGACTGGGGAAGGGTATGAATTATGAAGGACCTTCCCTGGAGGAAGGCACTGAAGGGGATTCTAAGAGTCAGGGATGACCTGGGAGAGCATTCCCGACCTGAGTGCAAACATTCTGAGGTGAGGAGTGAAAGAGCGCGCATGGAGAAACGGCTGTCGGGCCATTTGGTGGGAACCCCGCATAGAGAGAACCACCCAATGGCTGCTCAGCCCAGAATCTGGCAGGACCAGGACATAATTTATAAAGAAGATATGTTCTTTACAGGTGGAGTCAGAGGGTCAATGCTGGAAAGAGGTCAACAGTTTCACAGTAAAGACCTGAGAAGGCAGCCATCATTATCCCATAATTGACTGGGAGAGTGGTCGAATATCCCAAGGTGAAACATAGGGCACTTAACATATCAATAAGGTCAATTATCAGATTATATCAGTCACCTTGGTGCTGTTACTGCCCTCCATTGCTCTTATTAACCTTCCTGATGAAGAATCTTTCAGAAATAATTATATTAAAGCACCATCCTCCCCAGTCTAAAGTATGTGAATGTTCCATTTCAGTAGTCATGTGTCATAAGATAATGAATATCTGATTGCCTGCCTTACACACTGAGGTTTTTAATCAGACTTCTTCTCTTTGCTTGGATGGAGGTGAGGACCATGCTCGAAGGGAACTTTACATGCTGTGTTCTTAAAGGTAAGACCAGAAAACATGGAACAGAAAAGGAAAAAGAGCAGCAACGGTCTTGACCATAGGTGGTGTAGGGGGCCACACATCCCATATAATTTCAGGGATCGCATGAAAATCCCTCTCATAAGATTATAGATGTAAAGTTTAGAAATCACCTAATCCCAAACTTTCTTTTTTTAAAATCAGGAAACTGACAGAAGATACAAAATGAAATGATTTGCCCCAGATAAAGAATCATAGGATCATGGATAGATAGGATCATGTCAATCATGTCAATCAATTAACACTTATCAAGTACTTACTATGTGGCAGGCACTGTGCTACACACTCCAATTGCAAGAAATCTCAAAAGTCACCTAGGTCATAGGTATCAAATAAGCCAATGTAAATGGGACATATTTACTTTTTAAAAATTGTTTTATTTTTTCTAGTTATACACGTACTTTAATTTTTAATACACATTTATGAATACTCTTGAATGAGAAAAATCAGAACAAAAGGGAAAAACTGTAATGGGCTTAAACTGAGTTGATGCACTGAGGTCCAAGCACTTAAGGCTAATTACCAATTGGACAATACTCTATTAATATATGCTTGGAGAAAGAATGGCCCTGCCCACTATTCTGTGCAGGCTTTATCTGTTGGCATATAGAGAGACTGGGTGGAGGATTTAGAGGGTGGAGTAGGACAAGCGAGGTGGTTCTGGGCGGCAGAAGAAAGAGGAGATTCTGGTGTCTGCTCTCTCTCCTCTCCCTTCAACAAATAATAAAAATCAAGGACTTTTGCTTATCCTGACTCTGGGTGATTTTAAAGTATCCAGAGTACTAACGAGGTCTTCACAAAAAAACCACAAGAGCAAAAAACAAGAAAAAGGAAATATGTGAACAGATCTTGTTGGGATCTATTTACTAAAGTCAATAAAAATACAAGAAGACATAAAATGATAAAACATTTTAAAACTAAGTTAATCTGCAGGCCAGATCCTTATGTATGGTTTATGGCTCCCAATGCTATTTGAATTTCATACCACTGATCTAGTTAATTATTTTCATTTTTCAGGTAAAGAAACTGAGACCCGAAAAGTAATGACCAACTCAGGTAATAAAGCTGGGTTTGTACTCAATAAAGAACTCTAGTGAGTTTTAGTTCTTCAGTGGAATAAACCTGGAAAAAGACCTGGATTCAAATAATACCATTGATCTTCATTCATCTTTGTAAATTTGGTTAAAGCATTTAAGCTCACTGGGACTCAGTTTCCTCCATGTAATGAGAGACTTGAGTTTGGCACCAGGTGAAAGAATGATGAATTTAGCCTTACAGAACCTGCCTCTGCCTCCTACTACTGTGTAACTCAGGGGAGGGTCTCCCAGTTTCCTGATCTGGACAATGAGAGTTGAACTCAGTGGCCTATAAATGCCTGTACAGCTCAGACTCTCAGATCCTATGAGATCTATGAGCCTCAGTCTCCTCATCTGTAAATTTACTGGTCCCTCAGCTTCCAATTCCAGCTTTCTAAATTAGGAACACAGTGGAAATTTAGGCAGGAATCTGTGCAATAGGAAAAATATTCCAGTAGTAGGAAAAGAACATCACAGAACATGATATTCCTGATGTTCTCAATGGTTTCCAAAGTACTAACTCCTCCACTAATGCTAAGGTAAGGCAGAGTGGATAGAGTATTAGAGTTGGGTTCAAGAAGAACTGAGTTCAAATCCTATCTCAGCTTCACTTCCACATATAATATGGGATGATAATAATGGCTGGTTGGTTGTGAGTTTCAAATGAAATAAAGCAAGCAAAGTGTTTTTACCAATTTTTAAGAACTGTATAAATACTGATCACTATCATTGAGCCAATCTCAGCTGCTTAAGAGAGAGTCTGGTCTCCAGGGAATGGGCAGCCCAGTGTCTGCAAGTAGAAGCAAGAGTTGGAATTTGGTCATAAAAGCATTTGCATTGAACTTGAAATAAGGGAGGTCTGAATTAAAATTCTGCCTCGGACACCTGTCAGAGCTGCCATCACAGGCAAAACATTTCACTTACCCAAACCTGAGCTTCCTTAACTATAAAATGGGAATAAAGTTGCCTGTGGGTCCTTCCTCACAGGGTCATTGTGAGAATGAGATGAGATTGTCTATGCTTCTTAACTCATATCAGTGTCAGCTATTATTACCCGGAGCCGCAGTGGGGAATAGGATGCTAGAGAACAAGACAGTTCCTAAAGACGATGTTGGAGGAAATTGAAATGTTCATAACTAAAAGGAATAAAAATACATAACGGATCAATTCCCTGTGTCATGATTGTTGTTATTGAGTAATTTCATATATTGGATTTATTTATGTAGATAATGCAGCAATCAATAAGCACTTAGGGAAAGCTTATGCCATACTAAACATAGACATTACAGAGAAAAGCAAAAACAGGTCCAACCCTCAAGGACCTTACATTCTAATGAGTACGGGACAGGTAAATAAAACGGCACATATAAGGTATATACAGGGTAAGGAAAGGTAACCTTAGAGAGGAAGGGACTAGCAGGTATAAAGGCTGAGAAAGACGTTTTACAGCAGGTGACATTTGAATCCAGTTTTGAAGGATGGAATTCTAAGAGTTGGAAGTGAGGGAGGAAGATATTCCAGACATAGGAGACAATCAATGCAAAGGCATGGAGAGGGGAGATGTGCTCCTGTTGGCAAGGAGTAGAAAGGAGAGCAGTTGGAGGGGCTTTAATGTGAGTGAAGGAGAATCTGTATCACCTGGGAAAGCAGGAAAGGGAAGGATGGGAAGAATTTTTACATCAAGTATGAGTTTAGATTGATCTTGGAGGTAATAGAGAGTCAGTTGGATTTATTGAACAGATGCCAGTGAAATGGTTAGACCTGGGTTTTAAACAAATCACATAGATAGAGAGAGAGGGGTAAGGATGGGGGTGGGAGGGAGAGATCTATAAATACAGATAGATATAGATAAATAGGTAGATGGAAAGATGAATAGATAGATATAGGGATAGTTAAATGAAGAAAGAGAAATGGATAAAGATAGATAAATAGATATAGAAATAGATGATATGGAGATATAGATAGATAGATTGATGAATACACAGATAAAGATAAATATAGAGATAGATGAATTGATGAATATATTATAAAGATAAGTATAGCTAGACAAATAGATGGATGGATGATAGGTGATATATAGATAAAATAGATTAATGTAGAGGTAAACAGAGATAGCTGGATAGACAGATCAATAGATCTTCCAGATATTCCTATTTGTAGGTGACATTGTGCTAATTAAAGCAAACTGCAGAACACTGCTTATTCTCTTCAATTAGTTCCAACATGTGCCCTGTAAATACGGACCTCTGTTATTTGCCCCCTTCTGTTTGTTCTTTCCTGAAGGAGTATTAGAGAAAGCTATGACCTTGTAAGCTTTGAAAGGGCAGGACAGCAAGCTACCAGAAGTCTGGGAGCTAGAGTCCCATGATGGATTTTGTGGGCAGTCCAAGTGTGGAATCCTAAGAATTGTTGTATAGGACTCATCCGGCAAATATATTACATTTATAAATAGCCATGAGAGGATCGTATAAAAATCAGTGTAATTTTTAATCTACTCTCCCCAGAAATCAAAGTGGTGCAGGACAGAGGGAGCACTTGAGTATTGGAGGGACATGTTTGTATTTCTCTTCTGGCTATATCTTTTCAACAGAAATTATTTTGTTGGAAGACACAAAAAGGGAGGGAGAGAGGGAAACAGATTATGAAGACAGAAAGATATGGAGAGATGAGACAGAAATTGATTGAGAGACACAGAGAAGGGGAGCAGGGGAGAGGAGAGATAATGATTGAGAGAGACGGAGAGAAGCCAAGAAAGAAAAACTGAGAGAGAGAGACAGAAAAACAGAGGGAAAGAGAGAAAGAGAAAGCAGAGGGGAAATAGAGATAGAAAAAAGAGAGAGAAAGAGACAGAAAGAGACAGTCAGAGACAGAGATTAAGAAGGGATTCTTTCTCCTCTTTGGATCAGTCTGGGTAGTTTCAGAGCTCCCCTCTTGTTATCAAATGTCATGATTCTGCGTTGGTCACAACAATAATGATGGTAATAATGAAAATGAAGATGATGGTGGCAATCTGAGGCAAAAAGGAGCTGGGGGTGGGGACCAAAGTTTGCAGGCTCCTCATGTCTGGCACTTCTTTGCAAGGCTGGTGTCTTATTCTCAAGAAAGTGGGGCTCCATTGTGTCTGAACTTAGCTGTCACCTCTTTTTCTAAAACAGTATGTAAATGTGATGAGGAAGGAAAAAAAACATGAAACATGTCGGTAACGTTTAATAAAATAGAAGGAGGGAGGCAAAGATTGTTCAGAAAAGAAAGAGATTTGGAGGGGGAGGGGAAACAGGCATCTGTATAACCAAAACACATCTGTCACCTTTCACAAAG
This sequence comes from Sarcophilus harrisii, assembly GCF_902635505.1. NCBI lineage: Eukaryota > Metazoa > Chordata > Mammalia > Dasyuromorphia > Dasyuridae > Sarcophilus > Sarcophilus harrisii. The sequence goes on along the minus strand of NC_045429.1, from coordinate 445,449,343 downwards.
GAAAAATCTGGGACATCCCTGTTCAACCTCAAAGAGAATGGAAACAGCATTTAAGGTTTAAAAAAAAGTTTGCATTTTTACCTGTGAGATTGTATCCATGTGTGAATCTCTCCGCGTGTATTTTAATGAGGCTTTGTCTCTTAAAACGATAGAATTCAGTTGTCTCACTAGCAACCTTAGGCACACTGAACTTGTCTTCAATTTGTGCCATGTTTCCATTAATAGTGTTTGCCGCTCAAATTCTCTAATTGTCTCTAATATTAATTAAACTGGGAATACATCTTGGATTTTCACTGGAGTCATTCCATAAAAGCGGCATTAGAAGGCTTTTTAATGGTAGCCTAATTGCATACTGTTTTCTCAAGAAATATTACCCTTATGAAAATCAAGGTCATTACTTTTTTTAAAGACATAAAAATTAATAAGTTTTTCCAGGGAGACAGCGCAGGAGGCAGAAATTTGTGAGCGTGCTGTGAAACAATTCATTGGGATAAGCAAGAGATGACATTTTCTGCCATTTTTTTCTATTTCTGGTTGCATCATTTCAATGAACTGCACACCAATGAATATGATATGTGGTTAATTTGTAATCCAATTGGCTTGACTGAAATCAAGCTTGTTTTGTTTTTGTGATGTTTTTTAAACCTTGGCTGAATTCGATGAGACAACATTTACTAATTGGTGATATCAGTGATAATACTTAGATGATGTGAATACTGTATGATGGGGAGTACTAGTCCTGGATTACAGATAAAGAAACTGAGTCTCAGAAAAGAATCAGATGACCCGGTTACAAATCTCAACTCTTACTATGGCCTTTGGTTAATTAATCACTTGATTTCTTTTGATCTTAGCTCCATAGTCAATCAATCAACAGGAAGTGATTAAATGCTTACTATATCCCAGGAAATGTGCTAGATGCTAAAATTACAAAGAAAAAGAATTTTTATCAAAGAGCTGTCATTCTAGTGGAGGAGATCAAAAAGTACATATACTATTATTTTGCAAAATGAATATATCTTTCTATGTAAAATTTGCATGACACTGGGGTCAATTAAATAAATGAAAAACACACACATATAACATTGGATCATTGGGTCACTTAGAGTTTGAAGAGATCTTAGAGGATCATTTAACAGATGAGGAAACTGAGACATACAGAGAGGTAAGATGACTTGTCCAGAGTCACATCGCAAGTATGTGAGATTTTGGCTCTTAAATTCCTGACTCCAAACCTAGCCCTCTATCCGCTGTAGGATCTAGTTGCTTACCTATACAATGAGACAGTTGGACTAAGTGATGGAGTTCAAATCCATACTTCTCCGAACTCCACACTGTGAACTCTTTCTATTCTGAGGGAAGCAAATCCCAGTGGGTCCTGAGGTCAGATAAGACTTCATTGGAAATTCAAGGCTTGAAGATCCCAGAAGGAAAGGTAGAACTTAACTCAATGGGAAGGTTGAAGTGCATCTCCAGCAGTGTGCACATTTACAAAGCTGAATAGCCAGGTCAGAGTGTGTGGGAATACAATTAGTGAGAATCTCCTAAGGACCAAGACTCTTCACAATAGCATCAATCCCCTTGCCATGGGTCATCCCCATAACAAATTGTCTATTGATCGGGAGAAGATGAATTCCCTACTATAAAGAATCCAGCACAACACCCACTAGGTCCCTGAGCCAGGTTCATGTTGTAGACACTGACCTTGAGGGTGAGCCTTGAGGGAAGTTGTGAAGTCAGTGCAAAGTTGAATTCCACATTTCCTCCAGCTTCTTCCAAGGCCCTCCTTCCCCCCTTTCAACAAGTCACCTCCAGGGTACAGAGTGATGGACTTGCAGACAGAAAGGGAGTGAATCTGTGACTTCACTGACCTAGGGAATTCACAAGTAAGAAATTTTGTTTTTCCATCTACATTGCAGCCTTGTTATATTGACCAATCTGAGTTTCCATTCCCCCAGAGCCCTATTGTACTTCTTGCTAATCCAATCAAGTAATCTTTGCTAGTATAAGCATCTATTGGACCAGCTAATGGCTCACCCTTCCAGGTACCTGGGTCACTTCCAGGTCCTAGAGACAATGGCCCAAATAAAAACTAGGCAGACACGCAATGGGGTAATTTCAGGAGCAGTAGTTCTCCTAGATTGCTTAAATTATTTGATTTGGGACTGTTTCCAGGGCATTTCTCAGATTTATTAGCAGTCTCAGCCATCAGTGACTGTTCTACTTTACAATGATAATCAGAAGTAGAAAAAGTCCAGAAGCCAGAGTCCTTATACAGGGGCTGATATTGATTCCCTGGGTGAATCTGGTTAAGTCATTTCAACCCCAATGGGGTTCAGTTTATACATTTGGAAAAAAAAAGATGAGCCATACTTTTCCCTTCCAGGCCCCAAATTCAAAGACTAAACAGTTTTAACTGGTCCTTCCCAAAGGGAAAATCTCCCTGTCAATGCCTGTCAATTAGCAAATACTTTTTAGCTCATTTAGCCCTAGTAGAATACAAACTCCTTAAGTTGTGAACTGATTCAACCATTCTGGAGAGCAATTTGGAACTATGCCCAAAGGGCTATAAAACTGTGTATAGCCTTTAACCCAGCGATATTACTGCTAGTTCTATATCTCCAAAGCATCCAAAAAACAGAGAAATAAGCATACAAAAATATTTATAGCAGCTATTTTTGTGATGGCTAAAAATTAGAAATCAAAGGGATGCCCATCAATTAGAATATGGCTGAACAAACTGTGGCATATGATTGTGATGGAATAACACTCTGCTGTAAGTAATGAAAAGCACGATGATTTCAAAAAAACTTGAAAAAACTTACACGAACTGATGCAAAGTGAAGGGAGCAGAACCAGGAGAACATTATACACAATAACAGCAAAACTGCTTGATGAAAATCGTGAATGACTTAGCAATACTCATCAATACAATGATCCAAGACTATCCCCAAAGGACTAATGATGAAGCATACATACTATACGCCTCCAGAGAAAAATCTTATATTGTTTGAATACAAACTGAAGCATGCTATTTTTCATTTTCTTTCTATTTTCTTCTTTTATTTCAGTCTTCTAGTACAAAATGACTAACATGGCAATGTTTTACATAATTGCATATGTATAACCTATATCTGATTGCTTACTGTCTCAGGGAGAGGGAAGGAATAGAATTTGTAACTCAGAACTTTAAATAAAAATTTTCAAAAAAAAGAATATAAAATCATTGGAGGCAAAAATCATTCTCAGATTTGTCTTTATATCTTAACACAGCGCTTCAGTGCTCAGGGATGGGGAATGGAGCTTATTAAGTATCTATTATGACCTAGACACTTTACAAAGTTATCTTATTTCATCATCATAATCTTCTCAGTATATTTTCTCAGGCAGCCTATTTTATAGATTAAGAAACTTAGACAAGGACAGGAAGACATGAGTTATAATCTGACCTCAAAGACTAGCTGTGTGACCCTGGGCAATCACTTAAATTCTGTTTGTCTAAGTTTCCTTATTCCAAAATTTCCTAGTCCCAAATTTCTTCTCCATGGCCATCCAGAAATTCACTAAAGTCCCTACTAAGTACTTGGTATGTAGAAGGAAGGGCTGGGAGGGAGGATTCAAATATACATACTCATATCCCTCATGTTAAGATAAACCCATACATTTGTGAAACTCCACTTTGATGTATAATTTTTTTTTTGCTAATTTTTAGCTGATTTTTCTTTGCTAAAATTTCATTTAGAAACAATTTTTCAGTCACATGAAGAAAGTGGCCCTACTCATCTAAGTTCAAATCTGGCTCCAGATACTTACTAGTCATGTAATCCTGAACAAGTCATTTTATTTATGTTTGTCTCATTTTCCTCAACTGTAAAATGGGCATAAAAAGACCACCTCTCTCCAGGATTGCTGTAAGAATCAAATGGGATATTATTTGTAAAGTGCTTAGCATAGTGCCTGGCACATGATAGGTATTATATTAATGTTAGTTGTTGTTATTACTACTGCATCTCAGTGATAGATTGAGATAATAATTATATGAGGATTAAAGGAGATAATAATTATAAAGTGCTTAGCACAGTTCCAGACACATAGTAAGCATATATAAATGTTATTATCATCATTTCCTCCTTCCTTCCTCCTTACCTCCCTTCTTCCTCCTTCCTTCCCTCCTTTCCTTCCTCCATCCTTTCGTCTCTCCTTCCCTCTCTCCTTTCCTTCCTTCTTTTTCCTTCTTTCCTTTCTTCCCCTTCCTTTCCTTTCTTCCCCTTCCTTTCCCTTCCCCTCTCCCTTCCTTCCTTTCTTCCCTCTCTCCCTTCCTTCCTTTCTTCCCTCTCTCCTGCCTTCCTTTCTTCCTTCCTTCCTTCCTCCCTTCCCTCTCTCCCTCCTTTCCTTCCTTCCTTCCTCCCTCCCTTCCTTCCTTCCTTCTTTCCTTCCTTCCTTCCTTCCTTCCTTCCTTCCTTCCTTCCTTCCTCTCATTCCCTCTGGCCCACACCACCCCATCTTCAACTCTGCCCCCATCCTTCAAGTCCAGCTCAAAAGCTACCTCTTTTAGGAAGTCTTCACTGATCTCTCATACTCAAAAATCCTCTTTCCTTCATTTAAACTGATATGCTTTGTACCTCTCCGGTTCTTATTCTATTCTATTCCACATATACTCCTCTGTTAAAGCTTCCTAAGGACAGGACTGATTTTTTATCATATTCATAATTCACCCAGTGTTTAACACCAAAGCAAGAACTAAATATATGAGGAATGAAAGAATGAGCGAATGAAAGAATGGTACACCCCTGAGTACAAACATACATTTAAAGGCATAAAGAAAGAGGTAAGGAAGCTCTCTTCCATTCTAGCTCTGTGCCTTTGCCAAGGTATTTCATGATATTCTAACTTCCAGTTACTTGTAGACCTGTCTTATTCCTTACTAGTCATAAGGAATGAATGAATCCATTAATGGACAGCATATATACGTAGCTATTGTATACACATGCATATTTATCTCACTTTAAGAAAACCTATTGCTGTCTATAAAAATTCATTTTTAAACAACAAAAAAATAAATTGAGGAGTGCTAAACAACTTGTACCAAATGGCTAAAAACGAGCTCCCTTACACCATTTAAAATCTGGCTCAATTTTCCAAAACTTAGCAGACATCAATGTCAAGGAACTTATTTCCACCACAAAAGGAGGTATTTCTGCACACATATACACAGGGCTATGTTCAGAGACACTGTCACTCATATTTAACCCCAGTGCTCTTCAGACAGACCCCGAATCATTACCTCATCCTGGGCTGTATTTATCAATCTGTTATGCAGTGCTCCAAGGAAACACCAGTTGAATGAGAAAAAAGGAAAGCTGCATTGTGTCCACATTTGTCACCGTAAGCAGTCAAAAACAGTCAGACTCTGGGGTGGACTTCTAGGCCTGGCACTAGGCTAATTTTCACTGGATCTTCAGGACCATACTTTGCACATAGTAGGTGCTTTGCCCTATGTGTTCTCTAAGCACAAATCTACTTTCCCTGGAACCTTTATATCCTGCTAAGAGAGGGGGGCAAAGACTTTTTTGTGGGGAGCTTAAGGGAATGTTTTATGCCATCTGTTCTTACTGATTCTACCAGGCCAAAACAAGCAATTTTAAAAGCAGAAACCTTTGCCAGGTCCCTGATTTGTCTCCATGTTAACAACAAAGAAATTGTTTGGTGCAATTGAACTGTTTCCTTTATGGAATTTGTGTTTTGCTGGATTGATCTTGCAAGCACAGAGGGAGTCGCCTGGCCCAGTTGTCAGGATCGTAACTGGAGGATTGGCGGCTTGCTTGGCTTGCCAAGAGCTGAGAATGTCACAAACCAAGCCAGCAGGATTTAGAAGAATAAAATGGTGCAGGGAAGGATCACAGATAGCAAGCGCTTAGATCATCCCCATGATGCTCTGGGAGGCAGTGGGGAGGATTGCATGAGATCCCAGCTCAGGTGGAGCCTCCTTTGAGAGACCTTTCCCTCGCTCCTCTGTAGAAAACCAATTTCCATATTCTTTATCTTCTATGTTCTGTTTTATATCCTATATACTACTTAACTTACTTGTAAGATATTGCTGTGAATGGAGAGTTCCCCAGAAAGACCCGGATTCAAATCCTGCCTCTGAGACCACCTAGCTCGGTGATCCTGAGCAAATCACAAGTTCCCAATGCCCTGGACACACTCTAAGATCAAAAATTATACCAAAGCTGCCAAGCCACATTGGCAAAGGGAGTTAGGCGGGGGTGATCTCAGAGGCAGGAGTTAAATCCAGGTTCCATTTCACAAGTCTCTCTTGACCTTTGTGAGTCAATAATCCTTTTTTCTCCTGTATGTGCTTTAAGCTTACAGTTCCAGTTAACTAAAAACCTTCCCCAACCACACACAGGGTGCAAAGCCTGGAAGAGTTTAACTTCATAAATGGCAATGCTTCACGATAATTAGTTACCTGAAAATGTCATGGAAAGCCATCCCATCACTTCAAGTCTTGGAGCAAAAGCTGGCAGAGGCTGTTTTAGGGCTGCTTTGGTCAAGCATGATTTAAAATCTAAGATTCCTCAGGCCCCTTCGGATGCTGTGTTTTTATTAAATTCTCTCTTCCTCTAAGCTATATCTTGTGCTAATTTGTCTGTCTCACTATTGTTCTGCCTCCTGTCAGTCAACTTTGACTCATTATTAAATTAGCTTTTCCCAAATGAACATTTGCATCAGAGTGTTGACAGACTTCAGAAAGTAGTGAAAAGAGTATATTATTTCTGGGGTCAGAGGATCAAGGTTCAAACCCTCTTCTTTCATTTCCTTAGTCATGTGACCTTAAGCAAATTACATAACCTATAGGAGCCTCAATTTCCTCATCTGTTAAATGGGCCTAAAACGTCCCTGAAAAAATTATTCTGGGGTTCAAGTGAAAGGAATGCTAAATATAAAGCACTTTGTGAAACCTAAATGCCAAGTATTAATCTCTATAACATGACTTTTGTCCAGCACTAAAAACAGAAAAATATGCTATTCTTATAATGGAGGAATACATCAACCAAGATCTTGTCTTTGACCCTGTGGAGATTTAGGAGATGGATACACTTAATGACCCTGAATAAGGATCCCCCTAGCAGAAGGTTAGAATCAGAGGTTTTCCTAGATTTAGGGACTTTTAATGCCATGTGGTCCAACTTCCTCATCTTAGAGATGGTGAAGCCCAGGGAAATCAATTGATTTGCTGCATTTGTCCCATTGTCAGATGAGATTTAAACCCAAGATGTTTGACTCCACAACCATTGTGCTCTGCAAAGAGCCGAGTTAAGAATGGTCTCTGCACCTAATAGAGCTGCTCCTTTTGCACCAGTAAAATTAAGCTCCTGTTCTAAGATTCAACTCAATTCAATTTTTAAAAATTTATTGTGTCTACTATAGAGAAGGCATTGTGATGAGTTCTGGGAATCAAAAGACAAAAAAAAAAGAACATTCCTTATTCTCAAGAACCTTCTTGGGAAATACAACATGTCCGCAGAGAAATACCAAATAATCTGAGGATAAAGCACTAAATGGGGAATAAGGGAAATTTTTCTCATAAGTGACACGTGGATTGAGAAGATAAAGAGTTCCCCCATAGATAATAACCAAAGAATATAAATAGGCAGTTTAAAAAAAACAGTCGTATGAAAAAATAACTCTAAATCTTTAATAATAAAAGAAATACACATGAAAACATCTCTGAGTTTTCACAACTGCTAGACTGTCAGAGCTGACTAAAACCACAAAATAGCAATTGCTTGTAGGGTTGCAGGAGGATGGGTATATAGGAAGGTGCATTATTGGTAGAACTATGAATTAGTCCAGCTACTATGCTTAAAAAGTCACTTATTTCATATTATTTGACCCAATGATACTATAACATGCACATACATGTATATGTCATATCTTATATTAAATATATTCATATATTAGTGGTATCATTGGGTCAAAGAAGAATGAATTAGAATGGGAAAAGGCATATATATATATATATATAATATGTGTATATGCATACATATATAATTTATATAATGTGTGTATATACATACATATATATATATATAGTATATGTATATATGTATTGTACATGCATATATGCATGCCACTAAAGGGATCAAAGAAAAAGGAAAAGCACTCACATGTAAATATATAGAGATGAACACACATGTATGTGCGTGTATATACATGTGTGTATATATACATGCATACAAAATTATAGCAGCATATTTTGTTGTAGTAAGGGATAGGAAACAAAGTCTGCCCATAAGGGAATGGAAATCCTATAAGCATCTAAAACTCATTATCTTCACACCAAAATTACTTCTTTCCTCCCAAACCTTCCCCTCTTCCAGACTTTGCTCTTTCCATCAAGGACCTCACCATCCTCGCAATCCCCCAGGCTCAAAACCTCCATGTCTTCCCTGATTCATCACTCTCACTCATTCCACATTTCCAGTTTATTACCAAGACTTATCTTTGCTTAATTCACAAAATCTCTCACATACAGATCCCTCTCTCCACTCACCCACAACCCTAGTTGAGGACCTAGTGGCCTCCTACCTGGACTACTGAAATTGTCTTCTAATGGGTTTCTCTGCCTTGTGCCTCTCTTCATTCTAATTCAGCCTCCATTCAGCAACCAAAGTGATTTTTCTAAAATAAAAGTCTGCCTATGTCCCTCTCAATACTCAATAAATTCCAATGACTTCTGGGTTAAGTAAACTGAATTTTGTTGGACAGCTACAATCCTTCCTAACCTGTCTTCTTCTTATTTTTCCTGTCATCTACTTTCATGTGCTCTGATTCTTCCAAAAAGTGCGCTCCTTGAAACAAACCAGAAAAGGTCTGTTTCAATTGGAAATGGGAGGGAGACAGCAAAGCACAAGCAGCTGAGCACTAACACTAGCGCAGAAAGTGCAGGCTCCACATGGCAGAGAATCTATGGGGAGGAATCTACAGGAATCTACAGCAGTATTGGCCACTCTGTCCTGGTTGCAAGCCAGTAGATCAGCAGAGAAGTCAGAAAACATCCAATAAAACCCAAAAGAACAATAGTGAACCCCAAAATGCCAGAATCTCACGAGACCTGGGCTTGCAACTAAAAAAGCTAGAAAAGAAAAATATTAAAACCCCAAATCAAATACCAAACTTGAAATTCTAAAAATAAAAGGAGAGATCAATAAAATTGAAACTACAAAAAATTATTGAAAAATAAAACTAAGATTTGGTTTTATGGGAAAAAAACAAAATAGGTAAACCTTTAGTTAGTTTGATTAGAAAAAGGAAAGAGGAAAATCAAATTGTTAATCTCAAAAATGAAAAGGGAGAACTATCCACCAAAGAAGAAGAAACTAGAGCAATTATTAGGAATTACTTTGCCCAACTTTATGCCAATAATTGTGACAACCTAAGTGAAATGGAGGAATATCTACAAAAATATAAATTGCCCAGATTAACAGAAGAGGAAATAAATTACTTAAATAGTCCTATTTTAGGAAAAGAAATAGAACAAGTTATTAATCAACTCCCTAAGAAGCAATTCTGGGACCAGATAGATTTACATGTGAATTCTACCAAACATTTAAAGAACAATTAACTCCAATAATTTATAAACTATTTGAAAAAATAGGAAATGAAGGATTCCTACCAAACTCCTTTTATGATACAGACATGGTACTGATACCTAAATCAGATAGGATAAAAACAGAGAAAGAAAATTATAGACCAATCTCTCTAATGAATATTGATGCAAAAATCTTAAATAAAATATTAGCAAAAAGATTACAGAAAATCATCCTCAGGATAATATACCATGACCAAGTAGGATTTATACAAGGAATGCAGGGCTGGTTCAATATTAGGAAAACTATTAGCATAATTGACTATATCAATAACCACATTAACAAAAACCGTATGATCATCTCAATAGATGCAGAAAAAGCATTAAAATTATTAATTATTAAGATTAAATCCAACATTCATTCCCAATAAAAACACTAGAGAGCATAGGAATAAATGGACTTTTCCTTAAAATAGTCAGAAGCATCTGTGCATTACCCTTTGATCCAGTAGTGCTGCTACTGGGCTTATATCCCAAAGAGGTACTAAAGAAGGGAAAGGAAGCTGTATGTGCCAAAATGTTTGTGGCAGCCTTGTTTGTAGTGGCAAGAAACTGGAAATTGAGCAGATGCCCATCAATTGGAGAAAGGCTGAATAAATTATGGTATATGAATGCTATGGAATACTATTGTTCTGTAAGAAATGACCAGCAGGATGATTTCAGAGAGACCTGGAGAGACTGACATGAACTGATGCAAAGTGAAATGAGCTGAACCAGGAGATCATTATACATGGCAACAACAAGACTATACAATGACCAATTCTGATAGACATGGTTCTCTTCAACAATGAGATGATTCAAATCAGTTCCATTTGTTCAGTGACGAAGAAAGCCATCTATATTCAGGGAGAGGATTGTGGCAACTGAGTGTGGATCACAACATAGTATTCTCACTCTCTCTGTTGTTATTTGCTTTCGTTATCAGTTTTTTTTCTTCCTTCTTGATCTGATTTTTCATGTGCAACAAGATAACTATAAAAATGTGTGTGTTCTAACATTTATTTCAACATATTTAACATATTTTGGACTACCTGTCAGCTAGGGGAGAGGGTGGGGGGAAGGAAGAGAAAATTTGGAACAAAAGGTTTTACAAGGGTCGATGTTGGAAAAATTACTCATGCATATGTTTTGTAAATAAAAAGCTTTAATTAAAAAAAAGATGAAAAAAAGTGCCCTCCTTGCCCATGATGCTCCTTCCTCCCTGCCTATGTATTTAATCCTTAATGGTGTTCTTCATGCTTAGAGTGGTCTCCCTTCTGATGTCTGCCTCAGTTTCCCAGACTTTTTCAAGAGTCAATACAAGCATCACTTTCCTGGTTCCCACTCCTCAGTTCTGCTAATTTCCTCTCAGATAACCTTTGACCACTTACTCTGTATATATTGCATATGTATCTTATCTATTCCCATATTTTTTCTCCCACTGGCTTTCATTAGAATGTGAACTTCTAAAAAGCAAAGACTATTTTTGCCTTGTCTTCCCATTGCTTAGCATAATTCTGGGACATAATGAAGTGTTTCATAAATGCTTATTTTCCCATTCATTCATTCATCTATTTTGTTTTATCTTTTACTGAATTGTATTGTCTTGCTTTAAGACACAAATTCTGTCTTATCTTACATCCCTCAATTATTCACTTCCTCCACATGGAGCCAAGAACCATAGAATCATAGAGTATCCACTGGTGGGCTTCCAAGAGACTGAATGAACTAGGAAAAACTTCAAAGATATAAATCCAGACAGGGACAAAAAGCTCCATTAAAATTCCAAAGGCAAGTCATGGAGCTGAGACTGCTCTATTTTAAGTTAACTGAAATCAATGATTAAAATAATCATTGAAAGATCAATTCATCACTTTCCACTAGACCTTCTATTATTTCTTGGCAAAGTCACTGGAGTAGTTTGCACTCCCTCCTCCAACTCATTTGACAGATGAAGAAACTAAAGCAAAAGAGTTAAATGATTTGTCCAGACCATGCAGCTGGGAAATGCCTGAGGCCAGGTTTGGACTCAGGAAAAGCACTCAGATGTCCTAAGGTCACATAATTACTACCTGCACAAGGTACTGACTTCAGCTTCACTGAAGTGGACTCTACCCACTATGTACCCATAAGACCCTTCCTGATTCCCTTTACCTGTAATGCCTTCTCCAACATTATCTTGTATTTATTCACGTTTTCTCTGATAGAAGGCAAGCTCCACAGTTTCTTGGAAAGTCTGAAGTTGTGGGTCCAAATCCCATTAGAATGGTTTCATGAAAATGTTACAGCCTGCGAAAAATGTTTCCAGGCTTTTTGAAGGGAATACTATCTGGCAGCTGGCATTGGAGTATGCTCTTCTTTGGCATGGGGAGTGCCCTGGGAGAGTGTGTGAAAAGAGCTAATGGTCACATTGGAAAAACCCATCTTCAGAGTCAAGAGAACCAACTCTAATGCTAGTTCAGTCACTAACTAGCTTGACCTTGAGCAAAAAGTCACACTCCTCTGGGGCCCTGTGTTCCCATCTGTAAAATGAGAGACTCAGACTCATGGTAGGGTGGTAAGAGCATTGGTTCTAGAGTTCCCAAGGCTGAAATGTTGCCTCTCAGACTTACTATATGGGCGACTTTAAATAGCTAGTTCTTTTCCCTGGGTCTCTATTTGTCAATGCCCTCTTAAAATATGGCGCCCAGAATAGAACACAGCCACGGAACGGAATAGAACGAGGTCTGGCGAGCAGCGAATGTTGTGGGACTTTTATGATCTAAGCCCAGGGTCTGGATCGCACACTTCTGTGAACACAGGCTCTAATTACATTCGTCCTTTCAGCATCCAGGGCACTCTCCTCCTGCACCTGTGGTCCTCTCAAATGCCCAGGTCTTTTTCACATGACTTGCTGCTCCAGCAGTTCATCCATGGAGACCAAACGCTTTGGAGTGCTTTTAAATGACATCAAACTCCCTTTGCAGCCACGGGAAGAGAGACCTGAGCCCAGGACATAGTGCAGAGATGATCCCTGACAACGTGAGTGGCTGGAGTCGGTTTTGATTGTTCAGGGGAAGGGAGATGAGTCGTTCCTACTGCCATTGAAGTGTGGACGCAAGCCAGGATGGATCATTGCCCTCATTAGGAGGACTCCCTGATAAGTGTCATCTCCAGCTCTTGCCAACAGAGGCAATGGTAAAGTGGTGGAAACAAGGGATGGGTATTTAACTCACCTACAGTCAAGAATCTTGGAAATGGAAGAGGTCTTCGGAGTGATTCCATTCATTGTTTCAACCCTCTGAGAGGAGAAGTAGTCTGGAGACAGAAAAAGGGGGCTTGCATCTGACCAAGGTTCGAATCCTGGTTCTGCTGCTTATTAAACTGCCTGACCACAGGCAAGTCCATTCTCCTTGCACAGTTCATTTTTAAAATAAAAGTTACAGCCGACACTTATGTACAGCTGTCAGTTTTGTAAAGTATTTTTCCATACAAGTTTCATTTGATCCTCACAATTATTCCTGTGAAGTAGATGTTTTTAGTAATGTTTTACAGATGGGGAAACATACAGATTTTCTGATCTTGAGTCTAGCACTATATTTACTAGACCATCAGGAGGAACTAAATGTGTCTGCTACTTCATGACCCCCTTTGGAGTTTTCTTAGCAAAGAAATTAGAATACTTTGCCATTTCCTTCTCCAACTCATTTTGTTGATGAGGAAACTGAGGCAAATAGGGCAAAGGGACTTGCCCAGGATCACACAGCTAAGAAGTATCTGAGGTCACATTTGAACTCAGGACTTCCTGACTCCTGACTCACCACTCTATCCACTGTGCCACCTAACTACTAGTTGAGTGGATTATATTAAGTGTTATGAAAGGACTGTTCCAATTTATAGCATGATATTATAAGTCACTTCTTCAAGGAGAGAAAATGCATCTTCACTCCCCCACTCTTATTCACAAAAGTGGGAGACTGTGGGTTTGTAACACTGCATACACTATCAGATTCACTTAATGAGCCAAACTTACTTTTCTTTGTTTTCACTCTTTTTGTACAAAAGACAGCTCTCTGATAGAGAAGAGGCAGGGATATACTTGGAAATAAAGGAGACATACAAGGCAGAGATGGGGCAGCTAGGTAGTACAGTAATTAATCTCGAACACTGATCTTCATGAATTCAAATCTAGTCTCAGACACTTAGTAAATGTGTGACCCTGAGCTTAACTTATTTTGTTAACTTAAACCTATTTGTTTCCATTACCTCATATGTAAAAGGAGCTGTAAAAGGAACTAGCCAACCATTATAGTGTCTTTGCCAAGAAAACCCCAAATGAGACCACACAAAAAACAAAAGAAAACAACTGAACAACGATATGCCAGATACATTTGAAAATAAAGGGGATGTACAAGAAAAAATAGTAATAATTTTTAAAATTTATAATAAAAGTAGATACATAGTAACTATGTGACCAAGGACTGTCAATTTCATAACAAGAAACAGTGCATTACAAGGGTTTATTAAACACTGTGGGAGGGCCAAGCAAAAATATTAACAATTTGTGAAAAATGCCTGTAGACTTGTTCAAGTGAGACATTTAAGTTTTGTGTACCTCTGTTTTCTCATCTGTAAAATGGGTATAAAAAATAGCATTTCCTTCTCAGATGATTGTTAGGATTATATCGTATTGTATTGTGAATATTGTAAAGCACTTGGCAAATGTTAATGCTGTCTATAAATTTTTAACCAAAGGAGTGCTCCTTTTAGGAGATGGTCATCCAACTTCTGTTACAGAATAATAGAAGTGATATTATGTCTTTAAACATTCCCAGTATCTCTATCACGACAGCAATCCTATCAAAACAAAAATGTCAAAGAAACAGAATTGACATGATTTATCCGGTGTAAATCTATACTAACTCTTAGTGATCATTATTCTCTTCTAAGTGCTCATAATCCATGTGTTAAATAATGATGGTGCTAATAGCTAAAATTTAAGGTTTGTAAAATAAATTACAAATACCATCTCCTTTGATCTTTACAATAACCTTGGGAGGTAAGTGCTGTTGCTATCCCCATTTTACAGATGAGGAAACTGAGATAGACAAATTAATTAACTCACCTAAAGTCATGAGAGTAGTAATGAGGTCACATTTGAACTTAGGCCTTCCTGACCCCACTTTATATACAGCTCAATAGAGTGTGTGTTTGGGGGGGGGGGGAGGATTATCTGGTTGTTTTAGTATTTTCCAAAAGCTTTTATGCTCATTTTGTACTGTAGCCTTCTTGACAGTAGTCTCAAAGATATATGCTATTCTTAAATTCCCTTTTGGAAAGTGTCTCTCTTTCCATCTTATATACATTATGTTTTTACATTTTAATTTCTTAGAGAGCTCCTTGTGTGGTCACATCAGTTTCTATTTTTAAGAAATTATTCAGATAGTTATGATTACATATTCAAAATTTGTATCTTTTAAACCTCTTATCCCACTTGAGTTATCTTTACTTTTCATTCCTCTGGCATAGTCATTATTTCTTTAAACTTTATGAAAAACCGAATTGCTAAAGTCTCGGTTTTATGTATTATTATATTTGACGTTCCCTTTCTGCAGATTTACAAGTTCAATGACAAAAAAGTCATTTGTCCTAAGGTTATGGTAAATTTTGCATTACTTAAGGACCAAAGTAAATCCAAAGTTTAGTTATTCTAAAGTCACTGCTTCCCTCAGTCTTTGTCTTCAATGTTTCAAAAGCTCTGTGATTTAATCCTGGTGGATGCTCTTCTATCCATGTGACCCAGAGTCCATCTCCATGAAGCTTCTTTTAGTTCTGTAGCCAAAATCAAGCAAAAGCCCTAGCTGTCTGGTGGTCAATCCTCTGGTGTGAATCTCTCTGATCTAAGCAAGCCAGTCTTCAAGTAACAGCCAGATTCCTGTTTGAAATCTTTCTGACTTAGTGGGATTTTATCAGAGTATAGTCTTTTGAGACCTTAGTGTCACCTTCAAACCATCAGGAGTCATGGGAGAAGGATTTTAGTGGAATGTCCACCTTCTATATCATGAAATTGCCAGCAAGGCATTTCTAGAATTTATGGGCTGTACTGAGACTGCCAAGAGTTTAAAAGGGATTTATTTTGGGCTCTATGAATCATAGAAATGATAAGAACGAAATCTAACCAAGCTAAACAGGTTTTCCTATAAGGGAGGTTTAATGACTAAATGAAAAATCCAGAAAGGGGTGTGTGTCTGGGAGGGAAGGGAGAATCGGGGGGATTAGGTAGCTGGGGGCTCATATGAGGGAGCACAATGGCTGGCTTTGTAAGAATGGAGCTACCAAGAGGAGGTTATTTCATCAGGGCCTGAGAGATCCCTAAGGTTCATACGCAGGAAAGCAGCAAGAAACAGTAGAAAGAACGTGAACTCTAGTGTTTGGGGAGCAACACTGCAATATACCTCTGGTGAGGAGTATTTGTCTAATGTTGGGCAAATCAAGTGACATCTCTAATCTTTATTCATTTCTAAAAGAAATGAGCTTTTGAGCGCTCTCCCAGTTATAGAGCTAATATATATATATATATATACACTCATACAGACACACATGTAGGAGTACATGTGTATATAATGTATATATTTATATCATACAAACATACATTATGTACATAATACATATGCATGTACACACAGAGACATACATTCATCTATGTCTATATAGATAGATATATACATATGTATGTATATACATGCATGTGTATATAAATTATATGAATGGGTTTATGTATATTGTATATGTATATATATAATATATACTATTTTTGTATACATGAACCCACAATATCATTCTAGAACAGCATGCTACAACACACAGTATACAGCAGGAGCCTTAAATGTTTATTTTATTGAATGGAATGCACCTGGAACCTAAAATTAGCCAGAATCTGTAGCTGCAAAGTCTCCTAAGCTTCCTCTCTGTTTTAAAATTATTATCAACCAGACTGTATTGATCTATCTTTCTTTCTATTTTCTATCCTGTCTTTATTCATCCATCCATTCATCTATCTACCCATCGTTCTATCAGCTCTATCTCTTATCTATCTATCCATCCATTCATTCATCTATCTATATTCACCTATCTCCATATCTATCTATCCATCTATTATCTAATAATCAATAAACTCCAAGCCAGCTAAAAGTGAATAAAAAAATTATTTCACAGTTAAACTGCCAAAATACCTGAAGCAATGGACAATTGTTAAAAACCGTAGAACATTTGCTGAGTTTTGATCCTTTCCACCTTGTATTTTAAGTGCGCTCACATCTGAGCTGATATTAAGCCACCATTTTGTAGAAAACCCCATTCTCTCTAATTCAGAGGCTAATGTTATCATCTGCCCATTTTGTCTGAGTCTACATTGGGCTCAGAATTCCCAGGGACAATTTTTAAAACAACATTTATACATTAGAACTTCTTAGCTTTCATCAATGAAATGAGCCTCCTTCTGTTGGTTCTGATCCAGCAACAATGATGATTGATATTCCTCTCTGAAGCTCTTTTATAATAGTTTCAGTAAATTTCAATCCAATAAGCATTAATTAGGCACCTACTATCACAAGATACGATGCACCAAATCCCTGGGTTTTTTCTGTTCTATACAGAACTACCTCTCCTACCACCTTCTCATCATTCCTTATATTTATGAAACTTTTATTCTACTTGGGGAAAAAAATCATGTACAGAAATAGGTAAATACAAAATGTTTACAATATAAATGGGGAGAAGTAACATTAACAATTTGGGATTAGGAAAAGAGCTTATTGTAGGATACATAATAAATCTCTCATTTCTTGTGTTTTACTTGTAAGAGCTTCTCACATGACCATCCCACAAACCTTTAGTAAAAACAGAGACATGGAATAGGAGTCATCCCTACAGCAAGGTCTCCTGCAGGCATTTTATCTTAAGCCAAATGTCACCAGAAGTTACTGTGATGGACATAAATATGCCAATATTTGGGGAAGGGGAGATTTTGAGCTGGAGATCAGACAGAACCAAATGGAGCAATTGCCTCTGATCTTTTATTCTGGTAATGGACCTGATACCCGGCAGAGCACAGATGCAGCCTTTATAAATGGAGAAGGCAGAGGTCACCATGTTGGAGTGCTCAAACAAAGGGCTGCACTGAGAAAGGGTTTGAGGTCCTTGGAAGAGGAGATGCTTTCTGGTGTTTTTGCCTGTCCCTTCTGCTGAGATCTATACGTAGACAGGGACCTTGTGGTTGATTTCCTGATTGACTGATTGATTGACTGATTGTTGGATGGGTTTGTCTCCTCTTCTGGATCCCCCTCTACTTTCTAGGCAAAATGAATTCTTTACCCAGATAGGTTTTTTCTAAGCTTATCGCCTTATAATGGTCATGGATGTCATTGATGGTTCTGGAATCATTCCAGGGCTTCACATGCTAGATAGAGGAGTTTCTATTTGTTCCTAAAGTTGATGGGAAGTCACTGGAGCTGAAAGTTCACCTGGAGGCACCTAGAGTGGTAGCAAACACTGATGAGTTCAGCTTCAGTCTATGTGCTTCTGGGGTGGGGGGGGGGGCCAATAGTGAGGAGGTCTGGGAGGATGTGTCCACAAGGTATTTCACAGCTCCAGGAACTGACAGCTCCTGATTCACTGCTGGGAACACAGGGACCTAGGCCAGAAAGCAGGGAGAACAAACAACCCCATCAAGGCTTCTTCTGGGTCATTTGTCCAGGCCGGGAAGGTACAGAACCAGCAGGAGATGTTTACTCACTTGGAGATGCACACCTGTCAGACCTGAAGGGGGAGAACCCTACAGGGAAATTTCTCCTAGCATGGTCAGAACCAGCTAGTTTAGGCAAGGGGGGAGGGTGTGAGGAAGAGGGGAGTTGGGAGAAAAAAGCAATCACTGGACAAACCTCAAGTCAGACTGCCTGGCTTCTCATTTCTGTCCTGCCACTAATAAATATACCATGTGCCTTCTACATCTGCAAAGTAAGGGAGGAAGACTAGACAAGAATAATTCAGTCATTGGGGTATGGCAACTGATATTGATGTCACTCTTACCAAAAAAAGCATTTTTAAAAATAATGGAAATGAATTGAGAGAAATAATTGAAATAATTAAAAATCCAGTTAGAAGTTTGTGAATATAAAGTTGTATTTTTTTCACCATTCAAATAGCTGGACTTTCTGAAATTTATCCACAGACTCCCATGGGCCACAAGTTCAAAAAAGTCCTTCTTTAGAGACAGGTTAGCAAAGAAACACTGAAAATTAGAAATTTTCACAGGATCATAGAATTAGAGAGCTGGAAGAGACCTCAGGGCCAGTCAGTTCAGCCCTGACCTGAAAGTTGCTTCTATTATAAATACCCAACACATGGGTTATCTAGTCTATACTTGAAAATTATCATTGTGGAGAAACCTGCCCCTTGCAGAGGCAGCCCTTTTTACATATGGGGAATGATAATGTTTGGGGCAACTAGGTAACACAGTGGATAAAGCATGGGGACCCCCATTTGCCTCAGTTTCCTCATCTGTAAAATAATCTAGAGATGGAAATGGGAAAGCATTCTAGTATCTTTGCCAAGAAGACCCCACATGGGGTCACAAAGAGTCAGACATGATTGAACATGATCCCTCCCCTCATTTTCCACCAATGTTGAGCCTGAATTGACCTTTTTTTCTACTTTTTCCCATTATTTCTACTTCTGTCCTTTGGGATCAGTTTGTATGTACATGGTTGATCTCTCTTCTCCGTGAAGTCCTTTCAAATAGTTAAAGACAGCAAGCTTTTCATCCCCCCACTTCATATCCTGAGGATGTGAATCCTCTGTGTGTTTCTGGGGCCTCTAAATTATGTATCCCTCTTCGTCTTCTCCAACCAGAATAATGTTTTCCTTCCATCCTGGTCTACCCACATAGGAGAGCATCAGAACCAGAGGGGTTCCACTTCCTTGCTTCCAAAGAACCAACAGAAAGGACCTTGCATTGGCCACAACAAAGCCACGTGAACTCTGCTTGAGACCTGATTATCCTGAAGCTACAAAGCTTAGGGTAGAACAGGGGCAGGCCTTGGGACCGAATCCTGGCTCTGCTACTTTCTATGGGGCCAATGACAATTCAGTCTCAGCTCACTTTTCTATCTCAATTCTCCATGCTCATCTCTTTCTCTCTGTCTCTTCTCCCTTCCCCATATGATCTCTCTCTCCATCTCTCTGTGCCCAACTCTGTTTCCTCCCTTTCTTTGTCCCTCTGTCTCCCTGATCCTATCTCTCTGTTTCTCTCCATCTGTCTCCTCCTCCTTTTCTTTTTCTCTTTCTGTATCCCTCCATCTTGAGCCATTTTTGTCACCATCGTGCTTCCATCACCAATGACCCCAGCCCCACAAAGATCACCCAGCCTCTCTCACTTTCCATTTCTTCCTCTTAAATGAGGAGATGAGACTGGAAGATTCCTAGAGTCCTTTCCAGGAGAAATCCTGTGTGTTTATTTTAATTTCCTTTGACATGTTTACATACTATGATATTTCCTGTCACTTTGGGTTTGTTATTACAAGGGTCAAGAGCTCAGAAAGCATACGAACAGATTTGGAGCTGGAAAGGACTTTGTCATCATTGTTTGGTCATTTTTCAGTCATGTCTGGTGCTCCGGCCCCCAGTTTGGATTTTCCTGGGAAAGATACCAAAACCGTTGGCCATTTTCTTCTCTGGTTTTAAAGTGATCAGGCAGGTGCAGGGGTAGATCAATTTGGTGGGGAAAAGGGCCTGAGTGGAACATCTGCCCACCCTGTGGGGGTCCTAGTGCCCTGGTGGGTGCCCAGATGGGAGGTAGAGCAGAGTGGTCCCCAGCTCCAGGGAAGCTTTCTTGCAAAAGCTGGGGCGTGGCAATCATGGCTGGACTCTATGGCTGCCCAGGTCTCCTCTGGCTCTGAGCAGACTTGCTGTTGTTGTTTTTGTCTCTCTCAGGCTGCGCTGTGTGAGCACCCACTGCATTCTAAACTCCTGTTCTCATCCAGAAAATGGAAAAGATTTGTAACACTAATGGCCACCTGCCGGCTTTTTTTATGAGACTCGAGACAATGCTGTGCCACGTTGAATGAATCATCCCTAAAATTAGAAGTCAGCTCCTCGTGCTCCTTCCCTGTTCTACATTGTAAATAAAATTTTCCAGTTTTCCTCTGATACTCTCTAAGCCCCCAGTGGTTTTAACTCTGGGTGGAGTGGGGGCTGTGCCTGAGATTAAAGGGATTCTCAGAAAAAAGTCCCCGGGCCAGATAATGCCAAAAGCTACAGGCTATTTTATTTGACATGTATGAGAAATACATACAAGTGAGAAACAGTAAATAGAGCTGGATTCGGGTACAAGGCAACCCGGGATCATAGTGCCATTGACTTAAATCCAGAAGGGATCTTAAAGACCACTGACGCTAACTCCATCCATTTACAGATAAGTAAACTGAGGCACAGAGATGTGAAGGGACTTTCCATTTCACCCTTCCTAGAAGCACAGACTTAGAGCTAGAAGGGAATCAAATCATCATTTTACAGTTAAGGAAACTGAGACACAGAGATTAAGGAAATTGTCTAATCTCACACAGTTAATAAGAATCTGAGGAATGATTTGGACCCAGATGTTCTTGATTCCAAATCCATAAGTCTCTTCATGCTTCATGCCTCTGGCACATAGGAGCTTAGAGTCACGTCTCTGAGATAATACATAACAGAATGGGTGGAAACGTTCACCGGTGGATGGACGTCCCTTACTGGGAAGCTATCTGCACTGATGAAATAACAAGGCAGGGAAGAAGGCCATGTGGTTTAAGTGGAGCTGCCCAAGGTAGCACCAAAGGAGGAGGTGGACCAGAAGGGAGGGGATTAGGGCAGCATTCACCTTCAGACTAAGGCGCTGGGATTGATCCCTCCAAAGCAGGGTGGGTGGGGGGACACAGCTGGAGAAGTAGCCAGGGAACCTGAGGCATAAACCCTGAAGAAATATACTGCATGTCTAGGATGGGCTCTTGCTGTATCCAGCAGGGCAACATGGTGGGTATTATTAAGAGTGGAGGGACTAGAAGCCTCCAAAACAAGGCAGGGGTCATACCCAGCTCGTGGAACCACTGAGATTCAAACAACTACTGTTTAGTGGGGAAAGGCTCCAATCACCTACTACCCAGAGAGTGGGATTTTGGGTGACTCTTATTTCTGGCTTAGGACACTGCAGGTCACTTACCTTATTGCTGCTCAAAAGGCAGAAGCCATTCTGCTCTCCTTAAAGCTGGTAGACAAGAGCCATGAATTTGGAATCGGAGCATGTGCAGTGGAGTCTTAGCTCTGCTAATTTCTGTTTATATGTTACTTCTTTCTAACTTTATCCTCTACCCCGATCAACTTCCTCTCAAGTCCTCAGTTTCCCCATCTGTAAAACCCAGAGGTTAGATTAGATGAGCTCTGTATCCCTTCCAGCTTTAAGTGGAGGTCTGTGCTAAATCCTGGTGCCCTCCTTTTAGCAAGGACATGGACAATTTAGTGAGAATCCAAAGGAGGCAACAGGGGCAGTAAAGGGCATCCAGTCTGTAGCATATAAGGGTCCACTAAAGAAACCAGGAATAGTTAGCCTAGAGAAGGGAAGACTGGGGGTGGGAGAGGGGAGCATTATGGCTTTGTTTAAGTATTTGAAGGACTGTCATATGGAAGAAAGATTAGATTTGTTTTGCTTGGTCCCAGAAGGCAGAGCTAGGAACATAAAAACTCAATATGGTCTCAGGAATAAGCTTTAGTTAAAAAAATGGAGACAGGAATGTTGCAGTGCTAGCCTGTCGCAGGGCCAGCCGGCACCCAAAGCCCTCTGAGATGGCCCAGCTGATACAAGGCTCCCCCACACCGGGAACACCCTGCACAAATCGCACTCCACAGATTGTCTGGAGCTCAGAGACGCTGCGAAGAGAGCCGGGGATCATGGGGCAATGGGCATCTAGCTGGGTCTCTGTTTATGTGATTCCAACATAACGAGCCAACAAATAAAAGATGTCCAGGATGGAACAGGGAGGTTGTCTTAGTCTGACTGCCTTAAAGCGTTTTAGAAATGAGGGAAGCAGAGAACTAGCCAGGCCAGTCACAATCTGCTCTTCACAAAAAAAAAAAAAAAATATATATATATATATATATATATATATATATATACATATATATGTATGTGTATATATATATGTATATATATATATTCCTCATATGCTCACATTGAAACAGAAGACAAGAACTGAGACAAGTCTAGACTACTCCCTTGCTTGTGACCTCGACAGGCTGGTGGTGGGCACTGGTAGCCCCCAGAGATGCTCTCTTTGGGAGAAAGGCCTTGATGTCCACATGTGAATGTTCTAAGGGAAAGGGATGGATTTGGAGTTAGAGATCGAGAAGTTTATCGAACCCTATTATTTCCTGACAGATAAGGAAACCAAAGTATAGGAAGGAGAAGTGATTTGTCCAAATTCATATATCCATTAACATTGGCTTCCTTGTTCTTTGTGTGAGAAACTCCCACCTCCCAGAATTTCCACTGGCCAACTACCAAATATGGAACACTCCCTCCCTCGTTATCTTTGTCTCCTGAATTTGTTGTCTTCTTTTTTATTGTTGTTGTCCAATCCTTTCAGTCATGTCCAACTCCCTATGACCCCACTTAGGGGTTATCTTGGCAAAGATACTGGTGTGGTTTGCCATTTCCTTTTCCAATTCATTTGACAGATGAGAAAACTGAAAAAAAATGAAAAATGAGAAAAAAAATGAGAAATGGTTAAAATGACTTGCCCAGGATCACACGACTAATAAATATTCTTGGCAGAGATATTGGAATGGATTGCCATTTTTTCCAACAATTTTACAAATGAGGAAACAGGCAAATAGGATCAAGTGACTTGGCCAGGTAGTTTAGATTTGTACTCAGTAACATGATTCCAATCACTGCCTGGACTTCCTTCAAGTCCCAGCTAAAATCCTACATCCTCCAAGAAGCTTTTCTCTGCTCTCCTTAAGCTCACTGCCTCCCTTATTATCTTCTGTGAGCTCCTTAAGAGTAGAGCTTGCTTTATTTTAGCCTTTCTTTCTTTGAATTGTGAAATTTATCACAATGTCTGGCCCATAGTCAGTACTTAATAAATGCTTGTTAACTTGACACCTATAGTAAGTTATGGAGATGGGATTTGTACCTAGGGTCTCTTAAGTTGAAAACTCTTTTCATGGCATCATGACACTTAATACTTGACACCTGGGTGACCATGGAAAACTCATTTAAACTCTCTGGGTCTCAGTTTCCTCATCTGTAGATGGAGGCAGTTGGCTTAAATGCTCTCCAAAACTCCTTTCTAGGATTCTGTGAACACAGAGCTTCATTCAGTACTTTTTGTATCCAAGCCAACAACAACTTGGTAGCTCAGTGGATAATCAGGAAAGAGTGAAATCAATAAAACTTGAGTTCACATCTGGCCTAAGATATGTGACGCTGAGCAAATCCCTTCACCCTGCTTGTCTCAGTTTCCTCATCTGTAAAATGAGCTGGAAAAGGAAGTGATGACCACTTCAGTATCTCTTCCAAGAAAATCCCAAATGAGCTGCCAAGGGTCAAACATAATTGAAAACAAATGAGCAACAAGAATGCCCAAGCCAGGTTATCTTCCCTCCTAAAGATCCAGAACTGGTTGAGAATGAAAAGAGGCAGATAACTAGCTAGAATGCTTTCAGAACATAATGGCCTCACCAGAAAAACATCCTTTTGTCCTTGAAAATAGATTTTCTCCTGCTATCTTGTAGATTAAGAATATAGAAGAAACGTTTTGACCCTGAATGAAACTATTGAGTCTAGCTCCTGAAGAAATGGAGATCATTCAGTCTGGGTTGGTGCAGGCTGAGTTCTGAAAGTACGGAAGCCAGGAAATGGGTTGGAATATAGGTAAAGTAGCATCCCTCATGGATACAAACTTATGTCATCCTTGAATGTGCTCACTCTTGATTTCCAACTCATAGAATCTCTCGCTTCCTTCCAAACGCAGCCCGGGGTCAGTTCACTTATGATGTCTAATCCAGAGTTTCTCAAAATGTGATCCTGGGACCCCTGAAATCCCAGATGCACTTTCAGAAGGTCTATAAACCCCAAACTATTTTAATCATAACACAAAGACATTGTAATTTTAATACTAATACATTAAACACTAATAGCTAAAACCCACACAAACATAAGTTCTTTGTGCTTCTCAATAATTTTTAAAAGTACAAAGACATTTTGACTCAGACTCATTTTCCAAATGGGGAAGTAACCTATCTTGTGTGAAGCACAAGTTATTTTCAGAACTTGACTTTGAATCCAGAGTCTTTTTTTTTTCTAAAACGAATAGCACAAAGAAATAGAGTAGTTGATCAATGAAATGGTTTAGGTTGACATAACAAAATAGTCAATGACTATAGCAATCTAGTATTTGACAAACCTAAAGGCCTCAGCTTTTAGGATAAGAATTGACTATTTGACAAAAACTGCTGGGAAAATTGGAAACTAGCATGGCAGAAATTAGGCATTGACCCACACCTAACACCATATACCAAGATAATATCAAAATGGGTTCATGATTTAGACATAAAATGAATAGCACAGGGAATGAATCCCTTTGACTCAGAGAAGGGAAGGTCCAATGTGGATTGGAACATTAATGCTGATTTAGAGAGAGCTTTTTTAGCATAGTGCCACACATAGTAGGTGCTTTAAAATGCGTATTGATCAGCTTACTGACAATGGATGCACAATTGCAGAGAAGAAAACTTAAGGTTACAATAAAGACAAATTTCCTAACAATTAGAGTTAAAGCGAGGCACTGATTAGTGTAGATAATGAATGACTCCTCTGAAGTGGTCACATGTATTTGAATTTACACTATTTAAAGTTATCATTGCGTAAAATATGGTAATTGGTTCCAGTCCAGTGGAAATATGCGATGTGAATTTGAATAATGTTATCATTTCATAGGATTTGTTATTGACACTAATCAGGACATGGCTGCATCCCAAAGTGGAATAGGTTTCCTTGGGAGATAGCAACTTTCCTTTCGGGACAAATTATCAGGGATGTTATAACATGAATCCTTGTTCAAACATAGGTTAGAATAAGTTAAGCCGTCAGTTTTTCTTATAAAGCAACTCCTCTGTGCCACAACTGTGTGGGGCAGTCAATAGAGCCCTTGGGCTGGAGTCTGGAAGATATGGAATCAAGAAATCTACTTCAGATACTCACTAGCTGTGTGACCCTGGATAAATAATTTTGCTTCTGTTTGCCTCAGTTTCCCCATCTATAAAATGGAAGTGTTAGTTCCGATTAATCATCATTATTATGTGGGATATATATTATGTGGGAATAACTGACTTCAGAGGTCCCTTCCAATTTAGAAATCCTATATGTCTTGTCTTCCCATTTAAGCAAAGTTAGAGAGTACTTTGTACATTTCTGCATCCTCTATGATATCTAGCACTGTGCTGGGCACATAGGAAAATCTCAATCAGTCTTATTTTGGTGTGTTGAGGCTGTAGTTTTCCCCAATGTGTTCCTACTCTGATAAGCCTGGAAGCCAACATATTATCTGCAGTGTCCTGGAGATAGCTGTCCTTGGCAGGTTTCCACCTCTGTGAAACAAGCCCCATAAATTAAAGGGGAAGCCTTGGAAACCCCCAATAAATTGCTTATACCTGTCAGGCGAGATCCTGCCTCCCAAGCAGGGACAGTACCGGGGGGGTGAGAGTTAAGAGTGCCCACCCACTGTGGTCAGAAAGCAGCTGGCAGCCCCACCCCAGGCAGATTCTGCCGCTGAGGAGGGAGCAAACAGGGAAAAAAAAGCAACCGTGGCTTTTCTGTGCCCCATGCAGAAGGTTTCTCCCTCCCCCACAGAGGAGGTGGGTGACAAATCCAGAAACAGGCTGATTTCTTCTTGTCTCTGAACTCCTGCAACACTATGGCACTTAGGTGACAATTAGTCACAGACTGCCTGATGACGTCTCTTGTGTAGGAACCTTTGTTGGTTGCTAATATTATTATTTAATTTTTCCTACTGAAGCCCCACTTAAGGGGGAGGAAAAGATACAGAGACAGAGAGAGAGGCAGAAACCAAGGGGAAGACAGAAAGAGACAAAGGGAGATAGAAAAAGACAAAAACAGTGTGTGTGTGTGTGTGTGTGTGTGTGTGTGTGTGAGAGAGAGAGAGAGAGAGAGAGAGAGAGAGAGAGAGAGAGAGAGAGAGAGAGGAAGAGAGACAGACAAAGAGAAGGGAAGGAGAAAGGGAGAGAGGGAAAAAGGGAGAGAGAGAAAGGGAGAGAAGGAGGGAAGAAAGAAAGGAGAGAGACAGACAGACAGAGATACAGAGATAGAGACAGACAGAGAGATAGAGACAGACAGACAGAGAAAGACTTCTTGTTTCTCTTTTATTATTGTGCTTCAATAAAGGTTGGCAGTTATGTGGGTCCATGGGGCCCCTTCTGTCCTTCATCTATAGTATGGCTAAATCCTCTACATCAAATACCCAGACTACAATGAAAATCAGCTTGGCTTTATCTGGAGACAAAACCTATTATAAAAGTAGAGACAGCAAATAAACAAGATTTAAAGGGAAGTATGCCATTTCTAAGGGCAGAGATGAGACAAGGAAAGGGAGAGAAATGAAGAAGAGCATAAATTTCCCAGGTCCCAGCAGCAGCACAGTCAGGGAAACCACAAAGTATGTCCTGGTAGATCACTCCTTAAGCAGTTCATTGAGCCAGACAAGGTTCCAACCATTCTTGGTTATGTTCTGTTTGGAGGAATAGCATCTTTCATCTGTGATTGGCTGACTGCAGGATCTTTTCTCTTCTCTTCCTTTTCTCTTTTCTCTTCTCAGAGATATAAGTTTCCCAGCTTTCCCTCTGTCTTGGGCTCTGCCTTCCATCATTATTCAGATTTTACTTTCAGCTGGAAAAAAGTTCTCATTACCCTTGTTGAAGCTACAACAGTTTTGTTTGTTTGTTTATTTACTGAACAAAAACCATATCTGAGGTTCCCAGAGAGCAAAAGATTGATTCCATCCATCTTTGTATCACTTCTCCTTCCTCTAAAAAGTTAGCACGGTGCTAGACAAATATTTGGCACTCAAATACATATTTGGTTGATTTTCTGATGGGTCTTTGTGGGATCAACTCCATGGCGGTCATTATGTTTACTAATGTCTTTTCAGTTTAATCTTTCCCCAGAGGCAACCAGAAATCATAATCTCTAAATCAGTGAAAGGAAAGTCCTCTTACTAATGCATTGTTGGTGGATTTGTGAACAGGTTCACCCATTCTGGGGAGCAATTTAGAACTATGTCCAAAGAGCTATAAAAGTGTGGATACCCAAAGAGATTTTTTAAAAGGTAAAATGACCTATCTGTACAAAAATATTTAGAGCAGTTCTTGTGAGGGCAAAGAATTGGAAATGTCTATCAGTTGGGGAATGGCTGATCAAGTTGTTATGTCTCAATGTAGTGGGATACTATGGAGTTATGGGAAATGACAGGCAGGATGCTTTCAGAAAAATCACAATAGAATTCTATGAACTGATGTAAAAGTGAAGTGAGCAGAACCAGGAGAGCACTGTACTAGTGTCTGATGATTGAATGACTTAGTTATTCTCAGCAAGACAGTCATCCAAGCCAAAGGACTCATGATGAAAAATACTATCCACCTCCAGAAAAGGAACTGATGATGGAGTCTGAATGCAGATCAAAGCGTACTATTTTTCACTTTCTTCATTTTTATGTGGGATTTTTTTTTTTGGTCTGTGACTCCTTTCACAGCATGACTAATATGGAAATATGTTTTGCATGATTGTATCTGTATCACCTACAATCAAGCTGCCTACTGTCTCAGGAAGGGAGTGGAGAGGAGGGAGAAAATTCAGAACTCAAAAAAAAAATTAATGAATATTAAATGTTTAAAATGTGAAAAATGATTATTTATAGGAAAAAATAAAATTTGATTAAAATAATAAAAGCCCTCTGATAAAAAACTTCAGTCATGCAGCCACTGGCTTTACAGATAAGAAAATGGAGGACTCAAGATCAAACAGGTAGTGTGTAGAACTGGGGAGATATGAATCCATGTCCTCTGACTCATCAATGCTCTTCTCACCATTTAGACTCAGAGCTAAAATTAGTTTAAAAAGCATCAGATCCAGCCCTTTCATTTGATAGATGAGGAAACTGAGTTTAGAGAAATGAAGTGACTGCTTTATAATGTGTTTTTAAGTCTGGAAGTGTAAGACCACTTACATTGGCTTTCTTCTGCAGTACAAACTGTGATATTCCTGCCTGAGGGTTTTTATATTAAATTTCACTGTAATTTTGCCTTTTTATTTAAAAAAAATCACCTTGCTATTTTAATTGGTACTGTGTTTATTCAGTGAGGGGAAAAAATTAGTCATGCCCAGCTATACGTGCCATATGAACAAAATATATAGTCACATAGTCCCTGGACCTCAGTTTTTTCATATGGAAAAAGGGTTGAAGGTTGGCAGTTACATGACCTCTAAAGACCTCTATTATCTTATGAGATGTCCCTAGATCACTGGAAGATCACAGAGGTAGAACTAAAAAAAGACTTCAATCTTATGTCCACTCCCGCCCCCCCCCCCCATTTTATAGATGAGCAATTAGAAGTCTATGGAGTTTAAGATCATATAGATAAGTCAAGGATCTGCAGGTAATTTAAGACCCTTTTTATGAGGTCTCCCTAGACAAAGGATGCTTTGTCCTAGAAAACATGCACGAGCACACAACATTCATAAGACATGCTCCCAGAATCCTCTGAAGCCAAGAGATCCCCAAAAGGAGCATAGAAATATAACCCAGAAGGAAAAAGGGCACGGGACCACCAAGGACTATGTAACACTTCTACTCCCATCCTTTCAACCCTTTGGCCATCAGCTTGCCTTTCACCTTGTTACCATGAGGGATTCTTTGAGAACCTGCCACTGGCTTCTCATGGCAGAACCTCCCCCTTAAATAACCCAGAATAAATGGCCCTGTTGTGTGAAGTTTGGGGAGTCAGTAACACAATATAAAGAAGATTGGTTATCAAGTTCCAAGACCTGAATTCAAATCTTCCCTCTAATATATAACCTCTATGTGACTTGGGTAGGAATTTTCTATACCTCAGTTTCCTCATCTGTAAAGTGAGGGTGAGATTGAACTGTAAAATTCCTTCCAGCTCTAGGTTTCTAAACCTTTGGCTCTGCGGGTCTAACTCACTACCTGTCTAAATGAGAGACAATTATCTGCTTTCCCTTGTTGCTCAAAGTGATTTCATTCTCCTTGTCTAGCTTTCCCAGTATTTTAACTGAGGAAAGAAACGGTGACTCAACTTGACTCAAACAAAAACATGAAGGAACTTAGTCAAGATCACCCAGAAAACAGGGCTAACCCCAAGTCCAAATTTAGCATGTATTTTCAGTATATTCTATATTTAGTGATCTATTAACCACCTGCTATGTGTCGGGTGGTGTGTGCTAAGGGCTCACCATGCAAAGAAAGGCATAAGATGATCCCTGCCCTCAAGGAACTCACTATCTAATATCTCCTTCATCGATCACTGAAATCTTAAATGCTTTTGCAATCTTCTTTAAAAAATATACCTTTCCAAAGTCTGAATTATTTGAACATATTATCAGTTGGAAAGCCACTCAATGGTATTCCCATCCATCACTCTTTTTTTTCTTAAACTGGTGGGTATTGATCACCCAGTCTAGAGAATTGTGTCAATCAATAACTGTTTTCAGAGAAATATTGTGCAAGGCTAAAGAAATTAGTTTATTTTGTAATGGGAAGAAATAAGATGTCAATCAGACCCATTGGATTTTGACTTAAGCGACGACTGAGCCCAGCTTAGTGACAGGTAAAGTCACAAGTAGGAGAAACTGAGATCATGGGAAAAGACAGCTCATGTTCTTGGTAAAGGAGGGGGATGAGTAGCCAAGAATCCTAGATCTGAGCTTCCCCACCTGAGCATTAGACAGCCCTCACACACATCTGTGGAAGGGTTCAGTTGGGCTTCAAGTGGAAGCCTTTGGATGTTACTAGTCACTTTCCATTGGAAATCAAAGGCTCATGAAGACCTGTCCTTTTAATCCCAGAGAACTGAAGCAAAAAGGGGAACACCAAAGCAAGGTCAAGGGATCATAGATTTAGAACTGGGATGAAAATCTGGGATCAGCTAGTCTATTGCTCTATTCTTCCAGGAGAGGAAACTGAGTCCTCTTTCCAATTGTGGCAAAAAACAAAACAAAAAAAACATTAGTTTCTGTGAAGGAGTACATAGCTGTGAATCAAGGCAGCACGTTTCACAATTCCCTAAAATAATAATTGATGTTCATATGGCATTTTAAGGTTTTGAAAGTGATTTATTACACATTATCTCATCTGATACACACAACCACTATGTTCTACTACAGGTAATATCAACCCATTTAAGAGATGAAGAAACTGAGGTATAAAGAATTAAAGTGATTTATCCAAGGTCTCATAATGATTAACTATCAGAGATGGAAAATGGATCAAAGTCTTTGACTTTAAGGACAATATGTTATGTCCCTGTCCCATTGTTTCCACGTCAGTCGATCAGACATCTAGTCTTTATTGAGCACCTACAGTGTACCAGACTTTGGAGGGAGCTGTCCACCCAGTGGGGGTAAAACCGATGCAATTTTGTATTTATGTTGCATATATTTATTCCAACCATATTTATATATGAATGTGTCATGTCCTTCTATGGAATGAAAACAAAGTTTGGCTTTGATCTTTCCATCCCCAGCATGAAGCACAGTTCTTGGTAAACAATGGTGCTTAATAAAAATTGCTTAATTGATTGGAAGCATCTTCCAATTTGATTCCCAATCTGCCCATCCTTAGGACATTTCTAGGCACTGTTCAGCATCAATAATTAGCACAGGGACAATGTGGTATAATGAACTAGGTAACCTTTCTGGTCCAGTGAAAAAAATCCATAAATTCTGAGTCAGAGGTTCTGTATTCAAATCCTAGTTCTGTCATTCAGTACTTATTTGAGTTATTTTGTAATGCCAGAGAAACTGAGGCAAGACAGAGAATGGCTTATAATTTTTTAATGCGGAGAGTTTAGACTAGCCAGCCCAATGGAACTCATGTTCAAAAATCATTCGGCAGTGAGGAACTGAGGCAGGGAACTTTTATAGGGTTTTAGCTAAACAGTGTTTGCAAACAGACTATATAACCTGAGGATACAGTCTTATAGGGGAAACAAAGGCAGATAAGGGGGGTGTCACTGAGTGAGCCAACAAGCCATAATTCCAGGAAAGGATCCCAACTTAATCCTGACAAAATAAGGGTCAAGATAAGAAGGTCAAGGGCAGGAGACAGTGAGGCAAGGAGCAATACTCAAAAGGAGGGGGAATTATCCTAGCAAGGACTGAGATAAGGCACCTGGAGTTTTATGACTCAGTGGTATTTCAAGGTTTTCCTTGACTCAATTCTCCCAGTCCTGATGGCAAGAAGGGGGGGCATAGCCATAATAATTTTATTCAGGGCATAACAATTTAAGTATTTGGGGGCTTCATTTTTCTCATTGATAAGGCAGGAGACTTGGATTAAAAGACCTCTAACCAGGGGCAGCTAGCTGGCATGGTGGATTGAGCGCCAGCCCTGATGTCAGGAGGACCTGAGTTCAAATCTGGTCTCAGACACTTAACACTTTCTAGCTGTGTGAGTCTGGGCAAGTCACTTAACCCCAATTGCCAAGAAAAGAAGGAAGGAAGGAAGGAAGGAAGGAAGGAAGGAAGGAAGGAAGGAAGGAAGGAAGGAAGGAAGGAAGGAAGGAAGGAAGGAAGGAAGGAAGGAAGGAAGGAAGGAAGAAAGATTTCTACCTCTCAGCTCTAGGTCTATGATTTCTCTAGACCTCAGTTTCCCCAGCTGTCAAATGGGAGGGGGGTGCAGTACAAGATAGCCAGAACTAAATCTATGACTTTAGGAAAAGTGAATCCAACCAGTGAAGTGTTGGGAATAAAATGCTCAAATTCAGGGCGGGAAGACCTGAGTTCAAACATTGCTTTAACACTTAATAATTACTTGACTGTGAACAAGTCAGCTAATTTCCCTCAGTCTCGGTTTCCCAAATTAAGTGACCTCCAGCTCCCCTTCCAACTCCATAGCTATCGCCCCACAAACCTTTCCACCCCTGCTCCCAGCCAGTCTGTGCCTGTAAATATGGGCCACGTTCACATCTGAGTTTCCCTTTGTGCGCAGAGGTTGCCATGCCAGCAGCTGCCTGGGAGGTGCCCAGCTGCCCTGTCCCTACCTGCAAACAGCCACCAAACAAAAGGATCCTTGAGTCTCTCATTGGGATCAGGTTGAATTTTGGAGTCATCACAATCCACCTTGGCCACAATTTCATTCGAGCTGCATTTTCAAAGCTCGTGGCTGAGAGGCTGGGAGGGATTGGGGGGGGGGTACATGCAGCTGTTTTTCAAGAAATTAATTTCCATCCCTGCAGTGATCAGTCCTGGTTAAGCAAGAGAATCAAATTATCTAAGTTACTTCTGCTGGGAAGGACGGCTGTTCTGAATCCTGATGAAACATAACACAATGGGCCTATTTAATTTGAAACCCCAGACTGCCCGGCTTCTCATTTATAATGATAATGCGGTTTGCTTACATGGAAGATCTCAAAGAACTTTGCCAATGTAAATTCTGAATCCTTGGGCTCTCTCCGTTCTCACAGTTGCCGATTTTCTTTAGTCGGAGATCCGAGATCGGAACCGGGAGAAGCAAACGATACGATAGAAATAGCACTCTCTCTATCCTTGGAAAACCTGGCTTCAAAACCTGTCCCACATACTCTCTAGGTGACCAAGGACATTCCCTGGGTCTCAGTTTTCCCACCTGTGAAATGGAATGGTTGGCTTAAGTGGGTTCCAAGTTCTCTTCTATCTCCAGATCTGCTATGGCTGATTTTATGGTTCCTAATGACTCCTGAAGGACACAGCTGGGTGGTTTAATAGATAGAGCACAGGGCCTGGAGCCAGGAAGCCCTGAGTTCAAATTTTGCCTCAGATACTTCCTAGCTGTGTGCCCCTGGACAAGTCACTTAGCCCTGTTTGCCTCAGTTTCTATAAAATGAGCTGGAGAAGAAAATGGCCAACCACTCCAGTATCTTTGCCAAGGAAACCCTAAATGGGTCACAAAGAGTCACATAAACTGAATAACAACAATCCACTTCTGGCTTTCCGGAAGAAATAAGCACTCTCCATCAGCCAGGACTTGGCTTTGGTCCTTTCTGACCAACTTTACATATACTTTTGGACACCATAAAAGGAAGATCTAGGCAAATATGGATTTACAGATGGGAAATGGGAAATGAATAAATATCATGGATTTTCATCCTATTCATCCCATCCCATGAGAGGTGTTTTTACTATCCCTGACAGCTTGGGCAATTATGGGATACAACTAAAGAAGGAAGAGCCTGATTCTAATCAAACAGCTCTGTTTCTTAGGGGCACAGGATGGACAGGGTAATGTCCCTGCTTGGTTTATATATTGCTGCTGCCTGAAATTTAACCATGGGTTGGAAAAGCTGCTCAGTAACTCACTACCCATACCACAGGTCAGTATATGGACAGCAATGTGGACAGTAATAAACCCTCACACACACACACACACACTCACACTCACTCACACCACTCACTCTCACACACACACTCAGATACACACACACTCACACTCACACACACACACACTCACATACACACTCACTCACACACACTCTCACTCATACACACTCACATACACACACACACACACACAAAATCTCCCACTTCCTCGCCTTTGCCCAGGCTGTTCCAGATGCCTAGAATGCTGTTCATCCTCACCTCCTCCTCTTGAGATCCTCAGCTTCCCTCAAGTCTCAGCTGAGCTGCCACTTCTTCCAGGAGGCTTTTTCTGTGCACCTTAGTTCATTCCTTAGCTATTAATGTTCTTCTTCTGATCACCCAGACACATACAAGTAAATGTTTAACAATTGGCTCTCAAAAAAAAAGAAAAGAAAAAAAACATTTGCATGCAAAGCATACTGCTAATTTAATCTGTAATATTAACATTTTCTCTGTCACTTTCTTAAGTCTAAACAATGAACAAAACAATAAATCAAACCCTGATTGGGAACAGTTGCCAATTTTCGAAACTATAAATACTAATGCGGAAAATTTAACAGTTTTTTTTTTTTAATTCAGGACTGACTGGAGCTGGTCCTTGAACACCTGTCACATTCTACCAAAACTAATTTACATTTAATTCTTTTGTTCTTCTGAATTTAAGAGTCAGAATTACAACTAGCTTGGAACCAAGAACTTGGTTCAGGCCAGTATCTGGCTCCTATTGACCATATGATTCTGGATGGGTCACCTGAAATCCAGAAAATGGCGCTAAGACCACTAAGAAATTAGAGATCTGCCTTGGTGGGTAGAGTTTTCTCTCTTGGAAGGCAGTAGAGCCCCACTTTATACTGAATTTTTTACTTGATTTCCCCAACTGCTAATTCCTTTTTGAGCTCTTTGAGGGCTCAAGACTTGGTGTTTGTCATTGTCTTCCATAGTGATTTGCCCATAGTAGGTCCTTAATAAATGTCTATCAAACTGAATTGAATACTGAAGAATAGGGAGACCAAAGTGAGGTCTCACTCAGCTCCAAAATTGACTAACTTGCAGGAGGCTGCAGTCACATGGCCTGGAATGTCTGGGTTTTGGTAAAATGAGCCTCGCAATTTGCTCCTTCCTCTGAAACTTTGCATAGTTTATTTAAAAAAAGTCACAGAAATGAGCCATTTTTTTCCAGCATTAAGGAAATAGGACATAGTAGGTCTGTACAAATGAAAGCAGACTAGAATGGCAGAGTGCCTTCCCCAGGTCTCCATAGGAATGTTAAGGAGTTATTATGGGATGGTAGAAAGAACATGATATCTGATTCTAAGGGGGCCCTACATCAGAGTTCTCTCTCTACTCATTGAAACTCGTGTGACTATGAGCAATTGACTTAACCCCTCCCTCTGATTCTTGATTTTCTCATCCATAAAATGAGGGGAAGAAGAGACAACATGGTCTCCTCAAGCTCTAAATCTATAGTCTTATAACTCGTGTAAGACCACTAACCCATCCTCATTGCTAAAATGCTGCTGCTTCTAACACCCAGCAAACATTTCTCTATTGACCTTGAGATCACTTGCAATTTGGACCCTTTTGAGGTCATGGAGTTCTATGATTTTCAAGCACGTAGGATCATCATGTTTAAAAAAATGGCAGCCTGGAGGAGCTTGAGATTATTTAAAAAGTAAGCAAAATAAAACAAACCACTACCATTTCCCAAATGCAATGTAGCCTTTTCTCTATTCAGTTCTGGGCCCACTTTATCATCCACATGTAGAGTCCATCCAAGAAATTTATGGATAGACAGACCCAATGGATCTGTCATAAAATCCCAAGTCACAATCTGGGCAATATGAATTCTTTGCCTACTTTGTTTTTCTAGGCTCATTTCCTTTGAGTATCGTAGATGTCATTGAAGGTTCTGGCAGCGTCCCAGGGCTCAATGCAAACAGCAAAAAGTCATCTGCAAACAAGCAGGTCTTAAAATGGAAATTTAGACTCAATTAAAAGAAGTACAACATTCAAAATGAAGGGAGGAATAGTTCCACTGTACTCTACCTGTGCTGGATCTCATGTTAATAATAATACATTTATATAGTGTTTTAAGTTTTATAAAGCACTCATTTACATCTCCTTGGGTTATTGGGACTGTGAATATCATTGTTCTCATGTTACAGGAAACAGTTCAAAGGGGTGATAGAAGCTGCTTTTTGTATTCCAACACAAAAGTTTGAG
Organism: Sarcophilus harrisii; assembly: GCF_902635505.1. Lineage (NCBI taxonomy): Eukaryota > Metazoa > Chordata > Mammalia > Dasyuromorphia > Dasyuridae > Sarcophilus > Sarcophilus harrisii. The sequence goes on along the minus strand of NC_045429.1, from coordinate 445,412,771 downwards.
CTGAGAAGACACAATATGTCGGCGGAGGAACTTGCCCTCGCCATCTTGGTTGACTCATCCAACATGCTCTGTGAAGAGCAAAAACAGATAAGGCAACCTTTTAGTTCAGTCTAACAAGAGAGAAACCCATCTATCACCTACCATGGATTCTGTGTATATTTGTGGGATAGTATGACCCAGAGTTTTGAAGAGAATGTGTTTACTAAGCTAAGATTTGAACTCAGGTCTTCTGTACCAACAAGTCTGATCATCATTCTAATATATGACACTGTCATATTAGCAATATTATAGATGGTTCTTTTTTAGATAGTCATGGTTAAGTGACTTGCCCAGGATCACACAACTAGTAAGTATCTAGCTTACTCAGAGCCAGTATTCTATCCACTGTGTCACTTTGAAATGCATTTTCAAGAAGCCTTTTAATTATTAATAACATATCCAGATAAGGGTGATGGGATGGTAAAGGGACTTGTAATGACATCATATGAAAAAAATAATAGGATGTTTAGCCTAAAATATTATAGAAATGGTATCTTTTCTGATAAAATGTAAGTTCTTTATGCATGGCAACATAGTAGGTGCTTAAGAGATGCTTATTGACTGAATCATGATAATAAGAACAACTGACTTTATGAAGGGCCAGGACTAGGTCAGATGGTCCCAGTCTTTCAGGTTTGGAATTAGAAGGAGACCCACATTGATCCTCAAACAGTTAATGGTAGGAGGTTTGCTTAACCCTAACCTAACAGAGAAAAGCTATTCAGCTTGGATGCAGTGTAGATTCAGTTGTGAATAGTTTCCCTGCTTCTGTACAGGCCATAATGGTCTATTTGTCAGAAGCATGAGGGAAGAACTATTGACTCCTTGTGTTTTGTCTTTCTTTTGTGCTTAAGCCCAGGATTTAGTCCCTCAAGCCAATTATATTCAGAGAACAGTTTCAATATGATTTAAGGAAAAACTAGCTTAGCATTCCTATCACAGGATAGGGAAAAGCGGTAGGGATGGGATATCCGTGTTCATATATTTGAAAGGTTGTTGTTTGGAAGAAGCGTTGTATTTATTTTGATCCTAGAGGACAGATGATGGACCAATGGGTAGAAGTTATGAGAGGATAGATTTCAGCCTCAAACAGAGGCTATTGTCCTTTTAAATGTTAGCCAAGATAGGGCCATAATATAGAGATAAAAATTAAGAAATATAGTTTATTATCCCTTGGGGGAGGGTGAGAAAGGGAAGGAAGATTAGATCTAGAAAATCTACACACAATTTAGAACTATGTACAAAACTGCAATCTCTTGGATCCAGCAGTGTCTCTACTGGACCTGTATTCCAAAGAGATCTTAAAGGAGGGAAAAGGACTCACATGTGCAAAAATGTTTGTGGCGGCCTTTCTTGTAGTGGCAAGGAACTGGAAAATGAATGGCTGCCATCAGGTCGGGGATGACTGAATAAGTTATAGGATATGAATATTATGGAATATTATTGTTCTATAAGAGGTGATGAGCAGGATGATTTCAGAGAGGCCTGGAGAGACTTATAGGAACTGATGCTGAGTGAAGTGAGAAGAACCGGGAGAACATTGTACACGGCTACAAGAGACTTTTGTGATGATAACTGTGATGGACTTGGCTCTTTTCAACAATGAGATGATTTAGGCCAATCCAATAGTCTTGGGATGTCATCTGTATCCAGAGCAAGTATTATGGGGACTGAATGTGGCTCTTACATAGTATTTTCATCTTTAAAAAAAAAAAAAAAGAAAAAAAATCTGCACGCAAATTTTGGCTCTCCCTTCATACTAGAGAAGTCTAAATTATTATGGTATTAAAAAATAAAATATGTTGACAATATACAATACTTTACATATGTTTTATGAATTTCTAAACTTTTTTCTGTGTAGTCTGCTGGCTTTCATATGTCATCTGTGGCTTCTGCAAAACTTCCCTAAATTTTCTATTTAATTTCTTATGCCAAGCTGTTTTATATCAAAGCTGTGATGGGGAAAATTGGGAGGTAGAAAGAATAAGTGTATTAAAAGGTACAGGTAGGAGCTTTCAGATTAAATTGAGTCTTCCACACCTGTAGGAGTTGGAGGCTTTGGAAGCTCAATTGCATAGCCAAAGGCTGGAAGAGATTGTACACTGGGCCCTGAAAGCCTCCCTACGTACTGCCTCCAGCCACTCATTTGCAGAGGTGAGTAAGAATTCAGAAATATATTATTTGGTTACTCTGATTTTGGTATGACATCCTTCATCAAAGAAATCCACCAGGAAGCATTGATGAATAGTAGAACCTATATCTTCCCTAATACTTGCTTTGAAAATGACAAGTGTCCAAGCTGAGGCCCTAAAGAGGCTTAATTGGAGTCCATCTGCCAATTCAAGGCCTCTTCTTTCTGAAAGAACATAGTGGAATCTGAAGTTTGGAGGGAGCAGAAAAGGCAATTCTCTAGTGAAGTGCAAACACAGGAGCTGGAATTGCCCATTAGAGACACTATAGACTGTATGACAACACACTACATCGGCTGAAGAGCCTGCCCTCGCCATCTTGGTTGACTCATCCAACATGCTCTGTGAAGAGCAAAGCCGGATAAGGCATCCATCCAGCTGAGATAACTATCAACATTTAGTTCAGTCCAACAAGAGAGAAACCCATCCATCACCTACCATGGATTCTGTGTATATTTGTGGGAGAGTATGAACCAGAGCTTTGAAGAGAATGTGGTTACTTACTATTCTGGGTTTGCCATTTGAATAAATGTCTTTCCTAAGAGTTGTCTAAGTCTACTAGCAGCGTGTTAAAAGGAGACGCACTAATGGGTGCTCATTTAATACAAAGTTAGGATTAGTAACCCACCCTTATGGGAACCCAACCTATGAATGTGTATGCATGACTTACATGAGTAAGCCCATGGTATATGGAGTATTAAGAGTATTGGGGTATTTTTAAAATAATAATTGAAGCTATTTAAAGGGGAAATAGGTCGTGTTCATTAAAAGTGTTCCAACAAGAAATGGATGGCCATTTACCCAGGATATCATATGGTTCATCTCACATTCTCTATAGGGTCTGTTGATATTGTCTCCCCTGATAAAATGCATGTTCCTTGAGAGGTTATTTCACTTTTGTCTCTGTGTCTAGAAAGGCTGGCATATAGCAGGTGCTTAATGATTACTGACTGGTTGACATTCATCCATCTGTCAGAGGGATGGGCTAGATTACCTCTGGTAATCTGTCAGCTCTAAGATACTAAAAATCTAAATTCTAAAGAAAAATTCATTCAATTAAAAAAAATCTTTTACCACCATAATCAGGCGAATATCCCACTGCTTAGAAGAAGGATAAAAGATGAAGATTTCTGCAATGTTCTCCAGCCCTCCCTACTTTGTAAACATATATTTTAAACCCAGCCAAATGCTGTGTGGATTGTTGTTCTTGGTACCTTTCCCAGCTCTTTGCTCCAATTTAAGGGGGCCAGCATATGCCTTTGTACCAACTGTCTTTGTACCTCCCTCCTTCCGTGGCCCATCACTGTTCCACCTATCCATTTTGGAGTTATCAGGTCTCTTGTCTTCTAGACAATGGTTAATTCCCTAAGTACGAAATGCTCAGATTGTTCTGGGTCTGCTTGGCCAAAGCGATCCATTTTGCATTTTACTTGAAGCAAGTCACCTGCAGTGATTAAAAAAGTAAAAAATCAAATTGTGGCAGGTGTTGACAACTTCCATCTCCAAACCGTGTTGCCAAATTTCCAGCAAGCTTTCCCTAAACATCTCCCTGAGACATCTGGATGATTTGCTCCCTGCTTTTCCTCCTAGATTGAAAGACTGGTTATCAAGTGAAAAGCCACAGAATCCCCAAATCTGGCTAGATCTGTATGTGTCCAAGCTTTGAGCAAGTCTTTTGGGTACCAGAGGTGAAAGATGCTAGAGGGCTCAACTTCAAATAAAATTTAGTAGTGGTCAGGTGGTACAGTGGGAAGAGACCTGATTTAGAGTCAGGGGACTTGAGTCCATATCTTGGCTCAGTCATTTACTTGTGTGATCTGGGACATCCTTCCTAAGCTTCAATTTTCCCATCTATGAAATGATTGAATTGGAATAAATTTGGTAATTCTTAGGGTGGGATCCATGGCCTTTTTATTTTAATATTTTGATTGCCGTATTTCAACATAATTATTTTTCTTTGTACTCCAATATATTTTATTTTCTGCATGAGCTGATATTTATATAGAGCTTTAAAGTTTGCAAATTGATTTTAAAATATTTAATTTTTTTCTTCACAATGTTGGATTGTGGTTGAGTTATTTTTCAGTCATGTCTGACTTCAGAAGTCCACTGAGATTTTCTTGACCGTGGTTTACCATTTCCTTCTCCAGCTTATTTGGCAGAAGAGGAAAGTGAGGCAAACATGGTTAAGTGTGTAAAAATGGATACCTTAATTTTGCTTGAACTCTCCAATTATCCGGGTTACCAGGAGAACTACATAAGAATCGTCTGCATTGATTTGACATCCCAACAATCCTTTGTGGTGACCAAGAATAAATCTAGCTGGACACACACACACACACAAAATAGCAACTCTGAAGCTCATTAAGCTTATACCAGCTTTGAAACAGACCCTAAACTATTTGGTGGTTTATGGACCTTCTAGAGACATCACGATTTTCAAAGACTTTATGGGTTTTGCATTCAAACTTATCCTCAAAGACGCCCCTAAATTTGATTAGGAAGTTCTTGGAATTATTCTGGTTTTGGAGACATCTCCTTATCAAACCTTGAACTGTGGATTGTTTATCACCAAGGTTGCCTTCTGATTTGTATATCAAAGGATCCCAGCTTTGACACCTGGAATTTCTCACTCAGGCCCTTTTCCCCTTGGAGATGGGGGTCACTGACTCATTCTTTTCCAAGATCACCTTTCCCTAAAATTCCTTCCTTTCTTTTGTTTATAAGATACATAAACTCTCCCCATCCGTAACTGAGTAGACTGTCAACATAGGCTGGCAGTCCCCTTGTGCCTATTTTACTTCCCTGCTTAATAAAAAACCTTTCCTTAATTTCACAAGCATTGTCTTCCTCTGGCTTTCTTCTCTTTAGGGAGAAAGAGGATTACCGACAACTCCCCATCTGGGGAGAAAAAGAGACCTGAATTCTCTCAAGAGAGATTTGCCTCCTTTACAAGTAACTTGCTCAGGGTCACAACATTGGGAGGTAGATACAAATATTAGCCCCATTTTACAAATGAGGGAACTGAGGCAAGAAGTGGTTAATTGACTTGTCCAAGATCACATAATTAGTAAATAACTTAGATGAGATTTGAACTCAGTTCTTTCTGACTCCAGATCCAGATCTTTATTTATTTCACCTCCTCTCACTGCCAAAAATGCATCTTTTTAATGTACTTAAAAACATTGCTCTGAGAAGGGATCATAAAAAGAAGTGAAAAACCCTCTGAGATATCTTCTCGCTCTGTACCCATGAGCCCCTCATGTGCCTCTTGAACTGTGAAGGGGCCTCTCTCAACATGAGCTCCCTATGTGATGATGACGATGATGATGATACTAGTAATAAAAGCATTATCATCTGTGATGGCTGGCAGGTATATCCTCCTTAAGGTATGTAAATGCTTTACAAGGAGTATCTCATTTTTTTCCCTCACAACTCTGGATTGTAGAAACTCTCTTCATTTTACATTTACATTTTACAAATGTAAATCTCTCTCCTCTCTCTCTCTCTCTTTCTCTCCCTCTCTCTCTCCTCTCTCTCTCTCTCTCTCACTCTCTCTCTCTTTCTCTCTGTCTTTCTCTCTCTTGTCTCTCTGTTTCTCTCTTCTCTCGTCTCTCTCTCTCTCCTCGTCTGTCTGTCTGTCTCTCTCTGAAAAAGAGCTGTTCCTCACCCCCACTCCTATTTATTTGATGGGAGGATGATACAGACATGGGGGATGACAAGGGAAGAGAGAGTTTCATCAAACCCCCACGCAGACTTCTGTGACCTAACCTGCCTTTCTCGGGCTGCCTCCCACCCTTCCCTTTCTAAAGACCCAGCTCTGCTCCTATAGTGAATCATCGGAGTGAGTGGTTCCGACAGATAGCAGAGCCTGTGGCCCCTCAGAGCAAACACAGCTGCCTGGTTACCTCATGGAGGAGATATGGCCAGGTAACAGAGAAGGCAGCCTGATTACAACCATTCTAATTACTATATGCTAATTGGGCTGCATTCATTAGTACACTGCAATGAAACCACCTTGGCCCACTGCTGACTTCCTATGATTCACAGCTACCAGATTTAAAATAGGATATTCCCATCAGGTAACAACCTGAGCAGATATTGCAATCAATCCATCAGGAGACCATTTATTTAGTACCCACTATGGACCAGGAATCGGGCTGGGTGCTATTGATCCGAAGTTGAGAATGATAAAAAGTGGAAAGGATTTTCCAAGTGGCCTGGATCTTGAATACAAGGTCAGTGCTCTCCTTTGGGGTATCCAGTAGGAGGATGTGCACGTCCCAGGTATATTCAATTCTGAGGATCAGGGGGTTTCATCACTGAGAACCTCCTCTTCATGAGCCTTGATTGCCACCTTTTATTCCTTCCTGTATGGAAAGCTTAGGCAGAGGTGATGTAAAACAAGAGATAGGGATGGTATTTAGTCAAATACATTACTGCTATCAGAATAATTAATGTGACTTGAAGCCCACAAGGGCAGGATTTGGAGTTGGATGTCATAGTCCAGCTCTGTTACTTACTCATTTGACCTTAACCAAATAACTTTCCTCTTCGGGCCTTCATTTCCCCTCTCTAAAAACAGTGAGATCAGCCAGAGATCTTGCCACATCCCTTCGGGGTCCAGATCTGCCATCCGGTTATCTGCCTGATAGGACCTAGGAGAGCTCTCGCTCTAGAGACATCAACCCCGCCTTAAGGTCCCTGCTACAAGTGGGTCAATCTTCCACTCTAATATTTATAACATTGTTTCCATGGAAACCAGGGGCCCTGGAGAGCCTAACTGGTGAGTGCACAGTCACAGAGCCCACTGTCTCTGGCTGGCCCCAGTTGCACAACCTAGCCCATTACGGCCACCTGCTCGCCATCCATACTGCTGCATCCCCCTCTGGACCGGAGACTGGGTGTTCCAACTGCATTTTGGACATTCCTTGGGGTCTTGACTGTCTTCACAGTTAAGCATTTGCATGCAGACTCACAGGATAGGTTCTGCTAAGCTGGCCCTAGGAATACTTCCTACTTAACCCTTATTGTCTCTGGGTCAACTGTCCTACCGCCTGACACACCTCTGCTTTCTATTTCTTACCCTAGGAACCATATTGAAAAAAATGCCGATTCCTCCTATACCTTTACTTGTCACCCCTGTGACTTCCTAGTCCCAAACACTCTTTACGGACTATCGCTGCCTTACATGTATTATCACTCCATACTTAAACTCCTCAAGGTCAGAGACTCTTTTGCTTCTATATTTTTATTCCCAGGACATATTGCAGTGCTTGACAAACAGAAAGAACTTCATAAGTGCAATTCCATAAATCATAGGTTTGGAGCTAGAATAGACTTCCCCATATTTTACAGTTCAGGGAACTAATAAATTTAGTGGATTGTCCAAGTTTAATAGATAGTAGGTGTCAGGGGTAGGATTTGAACTCCAAAGACAGAATTATTTCCTCTCTACCAAGTTGCCTCCTTCTTTTTCGTTCATTTATTTGTGAAATGAAATGTCCTTACAGGGACAGAACTAGGGATTTTCCCCCACCTGGAACACTGGGGTAGAATTTAAAAAATAATGCTTCAGAGGACACGGTACAGTTACACAAGGAGATGGAGTAGTCTGGTCCTCACCCCTTTGGAAGTTGGGGAGAAGGCAGCCATGAAGAGGGACAGCCACATGATGATTCTCTAGGGAACGTACAGCATAGGGTAGCCTAACCCAGTTGGAGACTTATTATAAGGGCAACCATGGGAACAGTAGACATCCTAGGGAGGAAATGCTAACTCATAAACTCTTCTCCAAAGACAGTAAGATATAGTTTTTTGTATATATCATATCATATCATTATATTAGTTTGTTTATTTGTTTGTTTGTTTATAAGAAAGCACTGGATTTTGAGTCAAAGGGTTCAAATCCTAAACTCTTCAACTAACAGTGTGACTTTCACCAAGTCATGGTTCTTCTCCTAAACTTCAGTTTCTTCATTTGTAAATTAAGAATCTGGTCAGAGTGGATGACTCCTAATCTGTTGCTGCCCTAAAACTATGATCCCACAATGAGAGTACCTCAGAGTTCCAAGGGGAAAGGGCTGACAATGGATTCCGTCGCCCATGCGTTCCATCACTCTTTGAGGGTAAGTTCTTTTTTCCCCCCTATTTTCTTTTAATATAAAAAATATGATATTCCAGCCAAGGCCTACATGATGCCCTTTATCAGTTAATATATCTCCAATCAAAACTTTCATCACATCATATTCCGAAAGTTATGCAGACGAAGGAGCCATTGTCTGAGAAACATGAATTCCCTGGCACTCATATTGAAAGCACCGGGACTGATTAGTTATCTGGCCTCAATTTGATAACCGAGGAGGAGAGAAGCATATTTTGTGTCACCCGACTACTTTGGCAGCATAAATGAGCTGAACCGTGCTCCTATTAATAAACAATGGGCTGTAATTTTTATTTGGCAGGGAGATCTGCGGCATCTGAAATTTCTACAGTCATCGATGGGCTTCCTATTGAGTCTACAGTGTGATACAAGAATATTGATTAAAACCAAAGCAAGAACTTTCCAAAAAATAGCCAGGATAATTGAAAAAGCACCGCACTGATAGCAGAAGGAATATTCAACATCCATTCACTCCTGGATTCATTCAACAAGCATTTATTAAAGGTCTACGACGTGCCAGGAATTTTGTAAGGGACTAGGAATACAAAGAAAAATAAAAACGTCCCTGCCCCCCAAAGTTTACAGCCTACCGTGGAGAAACAATACATATACATATAAGCTGATGCAAAATATGGACAAAGCTGTTTTGGTACAGAGAGTCCAGAGGGACCAGGAAAAGGCCTCGTATGGGAAATAGCACTTGAGGTCATCTGTGAAGAAATCTAAAAGACGCTGGAGGAAAGGGAGTACATTCTAGGCGTGAGGAACTGTTTGTTCAAAGGTACAGAGAATGGAGATAGATCGCTATCTACAAGAACAGTATGTGGCTCTTTTTGTTTGGAATACAGAATGTGTCGTGAGGACAGAGAGAAAGGGATGGTGCTGTTGTTGCCCTATTTCAACGTGATAAACTTACTTTTAGCAGCATGTGAGCAAGTTAATTCCCAAGTCCCAACCCAGTTGACTTAATTATTAGAAATTATCACAGGCAATAAGGTATTAAGTACAAAGATGCGTATTCACTTTTTTCCATTGCTACACGTGAAGAAGTTGCCTCAATGGAATTGGAAGGGCAACCGGAAAAATCTTGGTCTTGTCCATGGTAGCCTTGTCAAAACTAAGTGCTGGCCCTTGCCGCACAATGGAAATAGCAGTTTGATCCCTGTTCCATGGTAGCAGAGGACAACATGGAGAGGATTTGATGTCCTTCTCCCCCATCTACCATCACAATAGAGCTGGCCAACAGAGTAAAGAGACCAGACAGTCAGAGTAGGGAGCAGCTTTGAGGAGCATGATCTTTGTAGAAGAAAAAAAGAATTGAGGGAACTAGTCCTGGCAGTCAAGAGTCAAGTTGTTGAGAGGAATGGTCCCAGAGAATTAAACTGTGTGAACTGTCCAATAGAAATAACTACAGTTGTTTGGAGGGCATAGAAAGGGAGAAAGGGGACATATGGATACAGTAAAATAGAAAAGACTACAGTAATGAAGGTGTGAGTTACATAGACCACATGTATTCCTTAGGAATTGCACTTAAAATTTATACCTAATCTTCCTACTTAGGCTTTTTTTGAGGGCTGATGTACCCCAGGTTTAAAGGGGGAAATTTTTATAATTACTCTTCTTATTGACATTTAGTAAATTCATTCTTGTTGAACTAACTGTATCTAAAGGTTGAATACTAAAATTAAGTTCACTAGTGGGGGTCCCTGAGTATACAACTTTCCCCTTGATCTATAAGAGTAGACTTTTTTCCCCGCTAAGGAAACTATCCCTTAAGTACAAGTGAAAATTGAAAGGCTAGTTCCCAGAGCGGATGCTACTTTAAAAATCGGCCTTCATTCCAGTTAAAGCAAGGAGTCACATTTTCCTTTGTCTTGGCTGCCTCAAACCCTCTCCATTTATGTCCTTGCTTCGGTGCTAATAAAACAGATACTTCCCTTTCTGGAAATGTAGATCGCCCCATCTGCAAAGTGGGTGCTAATGGAAGCTAGGTATTGTTCCTAATGGGTACATAAGCCTTTTTTAAATTTTGAAAGGTCGGCTACTTCCTCAAAAAAGTCTCCTTGTGGCCACATGTGTTTGTGTTTTCTGTATCCCTTTGATAAATTTATACTGACCTGGCAGTGTGAATGGAAGTATTAATGTGTAATAAGCCAAGAAAAAGAGCTTGAACCAAATTGTAAAGGGTTTTAAGTATCAAAATATACTAACCTAGAAGCAATAAGAAGCCACTGAAGCTTCTTTAATAGTGGAATTATATGGTCAGATCTGTGCTTCAGAAATAGCAATTTATTAGGGATACAGAGAATGAGTTGGAGAGGGAATAGAGGGGAAAGAGAGAGGCCACTGAAGAAGCTATTGCAATAATCCAACTGGTAAGTAATGAGAGTCATTAACTAGGGTGTTGGCCATTTAATGGGAAGAAAGGTACAAAGATAAAAGATGTTGTGGTCAATACTTGGCAACTTCTTGGATCTGGGTGATGAGGGAGAAGAAAGAATGAAAAATGACTCTGAACATCTACCAGACTACCAGCCCTGTTTCCAGCTTGTCTCCTGCCCCAAGCCATCATCCAGGAAAACAGCCCTTGTGGAGATGTCCCCTAACAACTCCCCCCTCCTCTCCAGCTACATCCCCCTCCTCTCCAGGAACCATGGTTTCTGAAGACTTCTTTTAACCAATATTCTTGTTTCTGTCAAATGGTTCAACTCGGAAACATACAGTTTTGTTAATGGAAATGGCTTCAAAGATGATACATTACCATCTGCTTTGTCTTTATACCCAAGGGACCGGTGGAACTTTCCATCTGACTTACTCTTAAAGAGTCTGCTTGACTTTTTCCCTCTATTAGAATGTGAGTTCTTTAATAGCATGGATTATCTTGTTTTTCCACTTCCATTTCCAGAACTCAGCCCAGTATTTTCTACCTAGGAGATACTTAATAAATGCATTTTTCATTCTCCCCTTCATTCATCGAGTAAAAGAAGACTAAGCAGTGGGTAGGATCATAATCAAGAGAGAACAGAGAGAGGAAAATTCAGAGAAAAGAGAGTTTCTCAAAGGACAGAGTGGTCACCGGTGTTGAACGCCCAGGAAAGGAGGAGGGCTGAGAAAAGACCATCAGATTTGTGGCAATTAAGAGGTCACTGGTCTAGTTGGAGAGAGCAGTTTCACTTGAGTGATGTGGTGTCAGAAGGCCAAGTTGTAAGAGGTTGAGAAGTGAACAAGAAAAGAATAAATGGAGAAAAATGAGGGTAGACAGCTTTATCTAGGATTTAGTGAAAGGAAGAAATATGGGATGATGGCTGAAAGGGGATCACGGGTTCAAGTGTGTCACTTACTCAGTCCAAAGTATTGATTAAGTACCTACTATGTGCCAGGCACTCTGCCAGCACTAAGGGTAAAAAAGTAAAGCTAATATACTACCCCAGTCCTCAAAAAACTGATATTCTTATTAGGGTGAACCACAGTAAAGGTATCAAGTATATTTAAAACATATAAAATAAAGGTTTTAAAAGGTTGAGAGAGATCCGTGTATATTTATAAGCAGCAGGGAAAGGGCCCATAAGCAGGAGATTAAAGATTGGGGTGTGAGGGAATAATTGATAACTGGGCTAAGCTGTAGAAGGAGAAAGGGGAAAAAATGGAATCAGAAAATGGGATCAATTACCACGCACATTGGTCATTTATGAGAATGACTTTCCTTTTCCCTATTTTTACATCCTGAGATTTGATGGGTTGTAACCCATATACTTCATGGAGCTGCCTTCTCTGCAGATTTTAGATATGATTTAATTCAATTGTCTTCATCCTACTTCACATAAAGCTATAGTCAGCTGTATCCAAATTGGGGCCATAACTTGCAGTCAAACTGATCGTCGTAGGCCAAACACCCAATGGTGCATTTCAGAGGTACTTAGGATTGTCACTTACTCCAGAGACTGACATTTAGGTAGATCCCACAGAGAAGTCTAGGAAAAACTCCAATGGACCTTGGAGCATTGTATCCTCCACCCACAGAGGAAGATTGCCTTCAAGGACAGAGGACAGGAAATGTTGTGGGAGGTCGGCTCTCCAGATCCTTAGTGTCTGGATCAATCCAGGTGAGTCGATTTGTTTCTTCTTTAATACAAACTTTTCATCTGATAGATTCTTTATTTGAGTATTTTTGTGTACCAGCTATAGGCCGGTCTCTCTGCTAGGCTGTAAAAAGGAGTTAAAAGAGGGAAGGATATATGATACTTTCTATCCTCAAAGATCTCAACATGATTTTTTTTTTAAAGAAAAGACCTGTGATATTATCAGCAAAGGACACTTCAAGTGAGGAGGCTCCCTCTCCCACTGCATGTCAGATTGGATCTTCTTCCAATATTGCTCCCTTTTAGCTACTTAGAATCTCCAAGAGTCGGCACTGAGACAGCCTTGCCTGGATCTTACAACCAAGTGTGTCAGAGGCGGTGACTTAGCTTAAACTAATTTAAGATTAATCTTCCTAATTCCCAGGACAGTTTTCTGTTCATTATAGTAAAGTGTCTCTGTGTTTACTGGATAAAAACCAAAAAAAGCTTAAACAAAGATTTATTTACTCTGATATTTCAAGGATGAGTATGGAGATACCTTTCACAAACACTGCTAGTGAGTTTTGTCTTTTAGAGCTTGCTATAGTCAAATCTCTGATGATCTCATCTCCAACTTGTGGATCAGCTCAATGGATTGATCCTGAAAAAGATTATCAAAAAGATAATCACCAAACTCCAGGTTTGTGGGGAAAGATGAACTTTGTGAGCATTCACGAGAAAGCAAATCTTATCATTTGAACATTTGCTATTCATACAGCCACTACCCTACTTCAGATCCTCATCTCTTCTCATTTAGACTGGTGCAATAGCCTTCTAACCAATCTCCCTGCATCAAATCTCCTACCCATTCTTGTCTGTTCTCCATACAACGGCCAAGGTGATTTTCCCAAAGAGTAGCTCTGATCATGTAGCTCAGTATCACTGGCTCACCATTCACTTTCAAGATCAAATAAAAAGTTCTCTGTGTGACATTTAAAGTTCCTTATAACCTGGTTCCTTTCCTTATGTGCTTTATTCTTCTTTATCCATTATATGGATAAAGAAGAAAATGGCAGACAACTCCAGTATCTTTGCTAAGAAACCCCACAGGAATCAGAGAGTCTGGTAAGACTGAAAACAGCTCAACTTATTGTAAGAAACTGGCTTATTTATAATTACTTGAGCAGCAATATTCCATCACCTCACCTTTGTATTGGTTATCCACCATGCCTGGAATGCTCTCACTCATTGGCTTTGCCTCTTGAGTTCTCTAGTCCTTTCAAGATTCACCTTCTGTAGGAGATCTTTTGTTGTCCTCCCTTTGACCTACCCACTCATTGTATCACTCTCTGAGATTACCTTCCATCCACTCTGCCTTTCAGGTCCTTGTATTATCATTTAAATGTTATCTCCTCCAATAGAATGTAATAGGAAGTAATCTGAGAGTATAATCCATTCACTCTGCAGTGTATATGATATAATTTAAATACTGTGTCCCCCAGTGGAATGTAAGCTTCCTGAGAGCATGTATAGTGTTTTGTTCTATTCTGTCTGGTTGTTACCTCTCTTTGTATCCACAGTACTTAATACTGTACTTGACACATAGTAAGCACTTAATAAACCCTTATTGACTAACTCAGACATTGGAGAGAAAATGTAGTGGGACATTAAATATATGGTGCAATTAATGTTGTGTATACCATAATGTGATTAGAAGTCTCAAGTATGAGAAGCTAGCATTAACATGGCACAGTGGATAGAAAAATGGCCTCAGAGGCAAGACCTGCTTTCAAGTCTTATTTTTTCTGTTCCTTGACCAGCTTTATGTCTTGGAATAAGCCCTTTAACCTCTTAATGTCCCCAGAAAATTCTCTAAGATATAAGTTGTAGAAAAGGTATCCATTTGCATTAATAAAATGAATGTCCCAGGAACATCTCAAAAATCAACATTTCCTAAACTGAATTCATGATTTTCTCCTAACCCAGTCCAGCCCTTTTCCAAACATCCCTATTTCTTTTGAAAGCGCCATCATCTGTCTAGTCTCCCAAATTCATGCCCTCAGCATTATCCTCAGCTTCTCACTCTCCTTCCCCCATGTATCCATTTAGTTTCCAAATTCTGATGTTTCTACCTTCAAGACAACTTTCAAATATAACCACTGCTACTGTTATCATTGCTACTGTCTTAGTCCAGTCCATCATCACCTTTCACAAAGGTAATTGCTAATTGATGTCTCCCCTTCAAGTCTTTTTCCATTCTAGTCCATTCTCCATATTGTTAACAAAGTACCATCTGACCATATCATGCCTCCATTCAATCAACCCCAGTGGCTCCTGTTGCTTCTAAGGCCAAATGTAACCTCCTCTGTGAAGCCTCTGGAGCCCTTCACAGTCCAGTCCTAACCCATCTTTCCAGCCTCGGACATTCCTCCCCTTTCCCACACTCTGTCTTGCCGCCCATGAACCTTCTCTCGGTTCCTCACACATAATGCTCTATCTCCTCTCTTCATGCATTAGCACTGGTTGTCTTATTGGATTGGATTGGATTTCTTCCTCACTTTTCTTCTATACTTGTCTAGGCTCATATTCTCTTCTCCCTCCTCACTAGAAAAGGTCACAGTCTGGTCTACAATATGAAGGGGATCCTCCAGAGGTCCAGAAATTGGAATCCATGGCAAGACTATGAGTTTAGAAGCAGGTAAGCCCAGTCTAAGAGCACAATTCTGTGGAGCAACTGGAACCCAAGCTTACAGCAGATCCCGAATCCTATAAGCAGGAGAACTACTCTGTCTATTGACCATGCTACAATATTGGAATGGGATGGGTTGGGAATGCTTTGTACTAACTCTTTTAAGTCTGAGCCCATTCTCCCCAGAGATCGAGGCAGTGTAGAAAAGAATGTGTCCATAGTTTAGAAGAATATGTTTATACTTCTATTCTTACTATAGCTTTTCAGTAATATTTCTTTGTAACAATTAATTGAGATTAATGATAATAGGGTACTTAACCATCACATCATTAGCATACTTTAGCAGTCTGTTGATGATATTAAAGAGCTATTAACCACCTGACAATTAATGTTAGGAAGAACACACCAAATTGGGGAGAAGGGATGGGGTTCAACTGACAGTATTAGAGAAGAAATACATAAATCCTCAAGAATATATCTAGAACCCTGAGAGGGATATGTAGCCAGATGGTTCTTCAGTGTGAGGATGAGACCTCCAGAACTTACAAGGGTTATATTTGAAGTTAAGCTACTTTATATTTATTAGAAGCTATTCTTCTTTCATTTATTTTGTATGTACTTAAATATGCATTTATAGATATATGTGTGCATATATATTATGTATTTGTTACATGTATATATGTGTGGGAATGTGTATATATACATTAGAATGTAAACTTCTTGAGAGGAGGGATTGTATCATTCTTTATATTTACATACCCAGAGGCCAGCTCACTGTTTTACACATAGATGTTCAATAAATGTTTATTAATTGAGTGATCAGCAAAACAAGTTCCTTACCAAGAATTCTATGCTGATAAAATAACAGTTCTATGACCCCCACTCCTTCCCAAAAAAACCTATAGGAAAATGTGGAAAAATCAAAGTGGGGGAGAGAAAAGATTTGAAGACTTTAAAATTACAGTCATAAAAGTCATTAAAAAAAAAGTCCAAGGTATTGTGTTAAATGATTAGGGAGACAAAAAAAAAAAAAAAAAAAAAAAAAAAAAAAAAAAAAGCACAGCCAAGCCAAAATAAACAGATTAATCATCCCTGCTCTCAGGAATCTCAGAGTTTAATATAAAAGTTAATGAGAAAGAAGGGACATATAAAAAATCCTCTTGGGTTATTTCATAGGACTAGAAAAGACTTAAAGGCCCACATTCTAGACCAGCCCAAAGATATAATAGAGGAGGAAATTTGAAACTAATTAATTTAAAAGTAAATTGTCACTAATAAAGTTTAGTAGATTGTATTAATGTTTAATATTAAGTTTTAAATTTAAAATTTCACTAAATATTAAATCAGTCAATCATTTTTAATCATGTTTGATGTTCTGTGAACCCCACTGGAGTCTTGGCAAAGATGCTGCAGTGGTTTGTCATTTCCTTCTGCAGCTCATTTGACAGATGAGAAAACTGAGGTAAACAGGATTAAGTGACTTGCCCAGGACCACACAGCTAGGAAGTGTCTGAAGCCAGATTTGAATAGGAGAAGACCTAGTTCTTTACCCACTGTACCATCCAGCTGTACAAATAGTTAACGGAATACTTAATTATACTTATGTTCATATAGAGAAGCAATATAATAAGCAAAGAGCTAGTTTTGGAGTAAAAAAGATCCAGATTCAAGTTTTTCCTTTAACACATAAATCGCAGTGGGGCTCTAAGTGAATTACTTAATCTCTTAGTATCTTTAAGTGGACTATATGCTACTGATAAGTTATTTATTTGAATTAGTGCAGGGATTTTCCACACAAAGAAACCCAGATATATATGAAATCATGGTTCTAAACATACATATATGAGGTCTGTGCATATGGTTATATTTGATAAATACAGATGCACGTGTGTGTGCTGGTGTGAATGTGACACAGACAGCATATAGTAGGTCTAGCAGAGGAACTCTCATTATGGGCTATACTTGGAAGAGAGGGAAAGGCCCTCAACTGGACCTTGGTCTCTGCTAAAATTCTGAAAGACAAACAGGAGACAGAGGGTGTTTAGGATTAAGAGCATCTTGGGTTTTGAGTTAGAAAGGATCTCCAGGACCCATCTAGTCCCATCTTCTCATCTTACAAATGAAAAAAAAAACTGACTTCTATATGGAGGTTAAGTGACTTGTCCAGGATCATAAAACGAATAATAATTATTGCTAGTTTTCAAATATCATTTTGAGGTTTGTCAAGTTCTCGGAATATATTTTGTCATCTTGATGCTCACAATGACCCTTTAAAGAAGGTGTTTCATTATTTCCATTTTACAAACGAGGAAACTGAGGTTGAGAATAGTTAAGAAACCTTTCCAAAGTCATCCGTCTAGTAAGTGTCTAAGGTGGGATTTGAACCCAGATTTTTCCGACTCCTGATCTGCTCCTCTGTTTAGCATATCCTCCCACCCCAAAGGTTAAAAAACAGGAAAAATTGTGTCCTGTATGGGAGATAACAAAGAAAGCAGGTTCCTTACAAGAGAGGAGGAGGAAATGTTGATGTTGTAGTATGTGGTGAGGATGGCTAGGTTTGTTCAGCTGAGCAGGAGGAGTCTAGGATGGGAGGTAAAACCCAGCCAAGTGTGAAAAGCCAATCCTAACTCACTAAGAGGAAAATTTTAAAAATTAATCCCACAAAGAAAAAAAAACTAATCCCATAAACAAAGATTATTGGGGATAAAAGCAGAGGAGGAGGAAGAGAGGATGTAAAGGGCAGAAAGGAAATGAGTAAGAGAGAAGGCAAAAGGAAGAAGGACAGAGAACAAAACGAAGGACAGAGAAGGAAAGGAAGAGATGCTGAAAGGAGGTGGAAAGGAGGGGACATCCATGAAAAGAGAGTTGCAGATCAGATAGAAGGAAGTGAAGGAAGAGAAAAACATGAAGAAAGCCCTGAAGGAGGGGGAGTTGGAAATGAATGGCTGAGAGAATGACAAGTGAAGGGGAGAGGTTTGAAGGAGGGAGGGAAGAAGGAAGGAGTGGGGCCCAGAAGAGAACAGAACGCCGAGTGCTCACTCAAAGGAGTAATGAGTCTCTCTGGAGAGCTCCATCAGCCAAGGAAACCACTTTGCCTCATGTCTCCTTGACGCTAAAATAGCAGGTTGCATAGTGAACAGTTCATTCAAGCTGGCTATTTGGCGTCATGGAAAGAATTGGTTGAGTGGATACCTCCTTGGTATTTCATTTTTCTGAATTGTCACGGCACTTGGGACATTTTGACACAATCTCAGCGATTTCATCACTAAGGAAGAGAAATAAAGTAATTGGTGTATAATGGAAGAGGGAGAACATGCTTCAGAAATGTGATTGTTTATAAAAAAAAAAAAGAAAGAAAGAAAGAAAATCCATGTCTGCTAGGTAAAATGTCACTTCTGGAGAAATTACTCATAGCATGACAGGCCCAGAGTGTGAAGGGACATCCCAGGCCATCTAGATTTGTAGATTCTAAATCTTAGCGTTTATGTGGTCCAGCCCCTTCCTTCTCCCATTTTACAGCTGAGGAAACTGTCTCAGAGACGTGACTATTTGCCTAAAGTCACACAACTCATAAGTATCATCAGAAATTAAATTGAACCCAGACCTTTGACTGCCTTCTTTCTCTGGTGCCTCAGTTTACAAAGGAAACGCAGAAGAAATGTTCCATTCTGTTGTGAGTTCTTCTGAACCCCAGAAAGTGATAAACACATATTCCTTTTCTGTTTTCTCTTTCTCCTTCTTCTACTTGCTTTACTCCAGCAACTGGACACTCAACAAAGTCCCCAGGAGTAATGTGAGAGCCCTATCCATCCCTTTTGCAAAGCGAATGGAGAGCTGCACTCAGAGTCAAAATTAAAGGAATAAATAAAAAGTCTTTACACATGTTTTCTATGTGCCAACTACTGTGCTTAGGATATAGATATAAAAACAGACACTTCCTGTCTTTAAGTAATTTATATTCTAATGGGAGAAATGACACATAAAGGAGAATGGTGATTTATAGTCTTGCTTTTTTTTCCAGTAATTTTCAATCATGTCTGACTTTGTGACCCCATTTGTGGTTTTCTGGGCAAAGATAAAGAAGTGGTTGCCATTTCCTTTTTCAGTTATTTTACAGATGAGAAAACTGAGGTGAACAGGGTTAAGTGACTTGCCCAAGGTCACATAAGCTAATAAATGTCTGAGACCAGATTTGAACTCAGGTTTTCCTCCCTCCAAGTCTGACACTTTATCCATTGTCCTATCTGGCTGTCCTATAAGATGAGTTATGGCAAAGAGAGTGAGCAGAAAAACAGAACAGCCCATTAACAAACTATTCCAGAGTCAATGGTAGTGTGATTGAATTAGAGAATTGAACTGAAAAAGAAATGGAAGGGAGGAAGAGTGAAGGAAGGACAGCAAATGGTTTGGATAATATGAAGATACAAGGTCCTAAGTTCTTGATGGAACCAAGGAAAACCTGTCTTTAAACACATTAGCTGTGAAACCCTAAACCCATTCTCTCACCGTGTCCAATAACTCTCGATAATTACAACTTATATAGATAAGTGGCCAATTTGCATCCTAAGAGGATTTCCACACTGGAAGTCCCCTATCCTGATAAAATCACAGATCCAGACCTATACGTATGGGCCACTTTATCCCCATAGAAATACACACACACACACACACACACACACACACGCACATATCAATTAAAAAAATGTTCTGTGCTAAACACAGAGGATGTAAAGGAAAAAAATCAGAAATAACAGCACTTGGGTAAGTGACTCCCACAACGGGTAGGATGATTTGATAGGCAGTAATGGAACCTCACAGCCAGACAGATGGGCTACCGATACTGGGTGTTGGGGGAGAAAGAATTCAATTATTGGGTGTTGTGTTAAGTGGGATAAAATTCCCCTCCCTACTGCAGCAGGCCTGGGGAATGGAAAGGCTGTTTCTGTACATTAAATGAGGGTCTTAAAAAAAACTTTGATCAATAATTTCTCTTTATGAAAAATAAAACGGATGAAAATGATCAGAGATTGAATCTAAATACTTAATGGCTATGGCCACCTAAGAGGAAACATGGCAAATGAGACTCAGAGCAGCTGCTCAGGAAGCTGTCCAACTGGGGACCGAAACCCAAGACGTCTTAGAACATTTTTCCTGAATTTTCCAAATTGGTGCCTCTGAGCAATCCCTAGGGAATCCATGCCCTGGAAAGAAATCCTGAAAAAAACTCATCAATCTCTTTTTACAAGGGCAGGTTGGAAGCTTATTGAGAAGACTACAATCAATTAAAGTTTCAATTTGTCAGTCATGTTTTTGGGGGGAGAAGACAGTAGGAACTGACATCTGATTTAATCAACAAAGCAATCCCTTCTTCCAAGGCTCTACCACTTACAGCCTTAAAAAGTTTCCAGGTGCTCTTAAAATTACATGGCCAAGGTCTCTCTGAAGCAAGACAACTCGTTGGCTCAGAGGCTGTGTACATGACAAGAGTTTTCCCCTGGGGCTTGTTATTTTTTTTTAATGATTATACTTAAATATAATTGGCTTCCTGTAATACTCTGTGTTTTATGGGAA
The DNA here is from genome assembly GCF_902635505.1 of Sarcophilus harrisii. Taxonomy (NCBI): domain Eukaryota; kingdom Metazoa; phylum Chordata; class Mammalia; order Dasyuromorphia; family Dasyuridae; genus Sarcophilus; species Sarcophilus harrisii. Next base: position 445,392,062 of record NC_045429.1, on the reverse strand, counting down.
AGGAAGAATATAACCCATAGCTTGAAGAGCAACACATTTGGGTCCCGGTCTTGGGCAGCTAGTGGTGCCATAGAGCATAGAGTCAGGAGTCTGGAGTCAGGAAGATTCATCTTCACAAGTTCAAATCAGCCTTGGATATTTACCGGCTAGGTGACTCTGAGCAAATCACTTACTCGTGTTTTCCTGAGTTTAAAAAATAATAATAATAATAGTCCCTATCTCCTAGAATTTTTGAGATCAAATAAAGTAACATGTGTAATGTGCTTAGCCTGGAACATAGTAGTTGCTATACAAATGTTAGTAGTGTTAGTGCTGGGTTCTGCCATTCATCTTACCTATGATGATGCAGGAGTACTGATTTGGGACATGAGTTCAAATCCCACCCCTAATACTTCCACCTTCATGACCCCGTTGGACAAGCTGCTGATCCTCAGTGGGTCTCAGTTTCTACCAGGCCAAGTGAATGAGATGACCGCTAAAGATCTTTCAGCTCTGGAAATCTGTGACTTCAAGAGAGAGATATATTGTGGATAAATGGGTACGCTTGAAGTTAGCAAGAGCTGAGTTCAAAAACAGCCATAGACACTAGCAATGTGGTCCTGCTTGCCTCAGTTTCTTCATCTATAAAATGGATGGCATGTACTGTAATAAAGCTTTATTATGAGAACGAAATGAGATAATGTCTGCAAAGAGCCTTGCAACCCTTTAAGTGATATAAATGCAAGTGTTCATCATCATCATCATCATCATCATCATTACTCCAAACCCAAGCCATCTTATCTCCAAGAGCCCCACTCCCTAATCTGGAAATTGGAGATAATAAGATCTGCAGTATATAGCTCACAGGATTATTATAAGCCTCAAATGAGATAATGTATGTAACATGCTTTGCAAACTTTAAGGCACTATATAAATATCATCTATTACTGTGGCATAATGGGTGTTGGGGGAGAAAGAATTCAATTAAACAAGCATTTAGTTTATTAAGCTCTACTTGTTTGCCGGTCCTGTGCTAAATGCTGGGGCTGAAAAAAACAAACAAATAAATAAATGTTTCCTGCCATCAAGGGATCATCACGTTAGTGGGAGGTCAGCCCTCGAAAGAGGAGAAAGGGGCAAAGAAATAGATTAAAGATCTGGGGGAACATGGGGGCCGGCTTCGCAAAATATTGTGCAATAACACAGGTTCATTTCATGTCTAAGTTCAGTTTCAGAGAGTATTTCCCCCTTGGGTCTGTGGTTTGGTCCAAGATCTCTTTTTCTCTCTTACCCTTCTCTCTCCTGTCTATAAGGAACCAAAAAGCTGTCTTTCCAAACCAGAGAAAATGGACACAATAATAAATTGCCACTAACAAACACCCTTGACTCCGCTTCTCTTTTTGTAATGAGGAAGAAGGCTGTGTGGGCTTAGAGCCGTGGATTTTGGCAGGGCTGAAGCCAGCCTAGGGAAGGCTAGGTGGCCGTGCCCTTGACCAGCCCCGGCCCCCCTCAAGATGCCCGGCCCAGAGGCAACAAGGCGGCCTCTCTCAGTGCAGGTAACAGAAAGGGGCCCAGCACCAGCCCAGCTCCTCTGTGGCTCAGCTGCTAATTACCGACAAAACTCATCGGCAATCCATAAACCGGGCAGGAAGCAAGGCCTGGGCTTTTGCAAGGCTGCCGCTGGCTGGAGTCAGAGATGTTTAATCGGCTGCCCTAGAGGAAATGGCTTTCCCACTGACTTCTCTGCAAACACAGCATATTATGATGGTAACCACTCAGACGCGGGGCTGGTACCCATTAGTTAGCATGACAAGTGGGATCTCTGGAATGGATCAGTGCCCCTCGGGGGGCTTCTGAGGGGCAAAAGCATCTACCAAAGAGTCAGGACTGTGGCGTCCCGGAGAAAATTCCCAGACGCCTCAGTGATGGGAAGGTCACCATAAGGAGCACCCAGAAGGGGATGTTCTTTGCCTTCTTTGAGAGATAGTAGGACATACGCTTGCCCTGGGAAACCGTCCTCCATCAGACTCAACCAGCAACTCTCCCTACACAACTGCACAGTCCACCCCCATCAGGATTCCCTTTTTACACCTGTTTGGAAATGTGTGTGTTTATGAACATGGCAGAACACAAAGTGCCCGGACCCTCTAATTGTGATTTCTGTCCAAGAGATTGGCTGCAGCATCTCTGCCCACATCAGATCCAACAGAACCCCTGCCAGCCCGCCTCTGAGAGAGAATGGGAGCCGCTTTGGGCTTCAGTCAAAGTCAGAACCATTCAGCGGCTCCCTGCCCCTCCAGGACCATTATAAAATCCTCTACTTGTCATTCAAAGCCCTCCCTGGCCTCGACCTTCCCAGTTTTCTTAGCCCTAAGACACCCTTCATGTATGCTGGAACCTGGAAGACTTGTTCCCCATCTTCTACTTCTGGACTACCCCATGCCTGGGATGCTCACCTTTACCTCCCTTTGAGACTCAGCTGATATCCACTACCTGTAGCCTTCCACTTAGTCCCTTTCCCCCTACTGTTTATACTATATATATCATATAGTCATGGAGAAAACAACAGGAGGAGAATTAGGTGCATATAAGATTTATGCAGAGCCCAGAGTGGATGATTTCCAAGGCAAGACACACTGACAGCTGAGGGGTTGGAGGAAGGGAGAGGCCCGAAAAGGCCTCCTACAGAAAGTAGCGTTTGAGCTGAGTCTCTAAGAAGTACAAGGAAGCCAGGAGGTAGAGGCAGGGGAATATTACAGGCAGGGGAGACGCTGGGAAAATTCAGAATTAGGAGACAAAGAGGCGTGTGCAAGGAATAGCAAGTAGCCCAGAACGCTGGGATCACAGAACTCATGGACAGCTGTGGAATGGGAGGAAAGGGCCAGGATCTAGATAATAGCCCAATAGTTAGTATTTAAGCTAGCCTGTAAGCACTTAAAGCTGGGTTTGTAAAACACTTCACACGCTATCTTTTTTAATCTTCCCAACAGCCCTACAAAGGAGGTGCTGTTATTACCTCCATTTTATAGCTTAAGAGATTAAGTGCCTGTCCAAGGTCACATAGACCATAGTATCTGAGGCTAGATTTGAACTCTGGTTTTTCTGATTCCAGCCCAGCTCTAAACAGAGATTTGTAGTTTTGATACTAGAGGTAATAAAAATTCCCTGGAGTTAATTAGTTAGGGGAATCATATGGTGAGTCTTGTGCTTTAGGGAAGTCATTCTAAAAAGTATAAGGAAGCCAGGAGGTAGAAGCAAGTCAGCTGAATAGAGATTGGATATGAGTGGGGTGGAATAAGTTGTAGCACCTATTATGAGCTAGGCACTTTATAAACATATATATATATATATATATATATATATATATATATATATATATATATATATATATATAACTTATATATATAACTTATATATATATTTATAATTTATATATATATATAGTTATATTATATTTAATTTATATGTTATATATAATATGTTATATATAAATATATAATTTATATATGTTATATATAAATTATATAATATATATGTTATATATAAATTATATATAATATATATATATATGTGGGTGTATATATATGCATATAGATAGATTTAGATTTATCGAATTCATTTCATCCTCACAGGAACTTTGAGGAAATGCTATTATAATCCTCATTTTTAATTTGTGAAAACCGAGGCAAACAGAGGTAAAATATCTTCCCAAAGGTCACACAGCCAGTAAGTTTTGAGCCAAAGAGACCCGGCAGAAGTCTATTGCAATAGTCCAGGCAATGAAGGACTGGATAAAATGGAAATAATAATCTTCAGTTCACTGGAATTCTAGAAGGAAAACATCCCACAAACTTTAAAGCACAATGGACATAGGAACTCATTATTATGCGTGTTATTTATTATTAAAACTGGTTATCAATTATTCAAACTACGTTATTAATAATTGTTAGGCAGTTATTATGATGTATTAGTATTTGTGCCATGAATCAACCCTTTAAATGATGGTCTTCCTCTCATGGTTTAATAAAGGAAGGGGGGCAGTCCAGTCCATCTCTAGATATCAGAGGCAGGGGAATTGGGGTGGACTTTTAAGTGCTGGGCTGGATCTGACAGCCCTCCTTGGCATTTGAGTAACCCGACTTGTGGGATAGCCTGGGCCAGCCACTCCTAACTTTGCTCTGGAAGAGATAAAAGGTAGTGAAGTATCATTGAGTGGGTCTTAAGAGCTTCCTCCATCCTGAAAAAGCATCAAATATTTATTCAAGTTCCTGGGTTGCCACTGACGGATCAAATTTGAATTAATTCCCCTCCTGCTTCCCACCATGAGAAGTGAGCAGTTCTGGGTTAAGAGTTGGGGAGCCACCGGTCTCTGAGCATTAAAATGAAGCCCACCAGCCTTGGCGAGCATCCACGTCGGGAGGGGCTAACGATGCTTTCTGTTTCTGCGCCGGCTCTCTCGTCATATTTCTCCGGTGGATAATAACAGGGCACGGTCGACACTGACTTGAGATTTTCGAAGTAAAATTAACTTTTACATATGAGTCACTCTTTCCTAAATATAGAGGCAGGAGTTGGGGTGGGATGGAAGAGGGCAAGAATCGACCTGAAATAATAGAGATCCTTTATCGAAGAGGCAAGGAGCCCACATGGTAATTAAGTGGTGTATCAGCATGGGCTGCACGCCAGTGCTGAGATGCTGTTTACAGCCAGAGTAATTCCCAGCAAAATGTCTGCCTCCTCATCACCGGCTGCCATGTTGGATTTACTCATTTACAATGATGCTGCTCTGTCTGTACCTCTAAGTAGGTCAGTGTGAAGGCGCCAAGGTAATGGGAGATAATAGCCAGAGATGTCCCTCAGTCAGTTCTAACATTGTCGGCCGACTGGGGGACTGGAAGGATTAATCCTCTCCTCTTGATCTTTGCCTTTCCTAAGGCATCCCAGCAGTACTCAAAGAAAATACAGTTTTTGTAGGGTTGGTGGAAGGTTTTTTTTTTTTTTTTCTTTTTGAGTCATGCTAATTCAGAAGAGAAAAGCAACAGCTTGAGAAATGCTAGGCTAGGCTTTGTTTATTTCAAATGTGTTGGTGTGAAAACAGCAACCCTTCTAACATTTGATCCTGTTTGGGGCTATGACCATAGATTCCAGAAAAAAAAAATGGCCTCTCCAGCTCTCTCTGAGAAGACAGATCCAGAACTAGGGTTGGGCAAATGGGACTTTGCACCTGGGTCTGATATTTGGAGAGAACAGGAATGGCATCTGACATAACAGGAGCAGTCCTCCCATGATCTCACTCATTTTCAGCACTACTTGGTGCTTTGTGCCTCAGGCTCAGACTGATACCCCATGATATTTGAGTTGCCATTATAGCTTTTACCATGAGAGTTCAGGGGTGTTCTCATTCCCCAGGTTGAGATAACACCCATTTATAAAAGGTTGAATTCTACATCATGACCACCTTGAAGGAGAAAGCAGTGGAATCCAACCTATGAGCTTGTTACAGATCTGACTCCCACCCTGCTCTCTCTGTTAAGAATGATCTCTGGCTATCCTCAGATTTCTGCCTGCCTGATATTGGACCTTGTGCCCTACCTCTGACCCTGCCCTATCTCTGTGCTTGCCCGAGGCACTAAAATCACTAGTCATGGTGACTCTGAATGAACATAGCCAGGCTTCAGGAAAAAGCAAGGGGCCTGTCTCTTCCTGGGTCTGCTAATCCTGGGCCTGCCTAGTCCTGGATCGGCCTAGTTCTGGATCTGCCTAGTCCTGGATCAGCCTAGTCCTGGATCTACCTAGTCCAGGGCCTACTTAGTCCTCGTTCTGCCTAGTCCTACATCTGTCTAATCCTGGGTCTGCCTAGTCCAGGGCTACCTAGTCCTCGATCTGTCTAGGACTAGGTCTGTCTAGTTCTGAATTTGCCTAGACCTGGATCTGCCTAGTCCAGGGCCTACCTAATCCTTGATCTGCCTAGTCCTGGGTCTGCCTAGTCCTGGGGGTGCCTAGTCCTGAATCTGCCTAGTCCAGTCCTGGATCTGCCTAGAACTGGGGCTGCCTCAAAGTAGACCCTTGACCTCCAACAAGTTATTCAACAAGCTTCAATCTCAATGTCTTTGTAGTCAGTGAGCCCAGGCTTAAATTCCCCTCTAACACCACCTTTATGACTTCCAGTAAATCCCTCACCTTGCTAAACCTCAACTTCTTTACCTGGTAAATGAAAAGTTTGGACCGGTGGCCTCTCATCTCCCTTCTCCATCCAAATCTATAGCCAGTCCATTGTCATCTGTCCAGTGAATGACGGCACAGGACCAGATGACAGATAGATATGGATTTGTCTTAGGACTTAGAGCTGGAAAGAAACCATCTCATTTTGTAGAGGAAGAAAAACAGCTCGGGGATCATCTAGTTTCATTTTCTGGATTAATAAACAAAAAACAAACCAAAGATGGCACAGAAGTTATAAACAGTCAAGTCAAAATTACAATGCAGGACCACCTGGGATTATGGGATCATGAGTCGAAAGACCATCAAGTCTAAACCATCCCCTCATGTTACAGATGAGGAAACTGAGGCTGAATAAGAACAAGTGAGTTGTCCAAAACCACAGAATAAATAAACAGCTGAGATTAAAATCCAAATCAAAATTTTTCTCACTCCAAGACTAGAATTCTTATTTCAGGTTACCTCTGGATTCCAATTTTATTCCTAGACACCATCCTTTTTTTTTTAATTCTTTTTTTGTTCTTTAAGTTTTTAAATGAAAAAAAAAAATCAGAGAAACTCATTTTAATGTTATTTCATTATATAGAGTAACTATACACACACACACACACACACACACACACACACACACACACACACACACACCAAACATACCATTCACTTCCTCAACTGATTTCATCCCTATTGGGGAGGCTGATGATATGGAGACTATATTTAGTCAAACAAATTCACGCACGTGGGCCTCCTCTCTGTAGTTTGCAAGAGATAGAGAAATAACACTGGCACATGCTGAGCTTCTAACTCTTCCACCCTCCGAGGCAGTGGGTGACTAGAAATGTTCCTGGCTCACAGAGGGAACTTCTAATGATGAGATCCATTCTTCTCTGTGCACAGCTCTGGAGAGAACCAGTTTTTAAGCTTCCCAGGATGCCTTTACACACAGGACCTGTAAACCTGGTGGGGTTTGCTCATTATTTTAAATATTTTGATACCTGTATGTCAGTAAAATTTGGTTCTGTTGTAATACAATATGGTTTATTTTGGGCATTTAAAAAAAAACTCTTTTCAAGAAAGGGTACATGGTCTTCCCAAGACTGCCAAAGGGGTACAGGATATAAACAAGGGCCTTCCTAGGACACCTAAATAAAATCTTTTTTTTTTTTTTAACTATTGATTATTTGCTATTTTTTTTACTATTTACTTGCAAAAAGACATCAATAACTGCTGAGCCATGTTCCTCTCTCTCTCTAAGCCCACAAAATTTAACTAAAATAAACAATACATGTTTCAAGAGTGTCTTTGAAGAATATACTATCTTTCCCCCAAACTTCACTCCTCTTTGAAACTTCCCTGTTTCTATACATAGCACCCACTGACCTTCCAGTCATTTGGTTTCACAATCTCAGAGTCTGATTCATCTCATCACCCATATCCAATGAGTTGCCAAGTCTTCCAAGCCATCAATTCTCTTCTCTCTAATCACATAGCCCTCAACACCACTCACCTGGATTATTGCAATGGGCTTTTAATTGGTCATCCTGCCTTGAGTCCCCTCATTACTCCACTTCATCCCCCAACTCAGCCACCAAAGTAGATTTTCTAAAGCACAGATCTAGCCATGTCATTCTTACACTCAATCCCAAGAGCTACCTATCATCCTGAGGATAAAATACAAGTTTTTTTTGTTCAAAACTCTGCTCAAGTATCCTTTAAGGCTTTTCTTGATCTACTAGATGCTAGGACCCCACCTTCCAAAAAAAATCACTCTGTATTTATCACAAATATCTTATATATAGTTATTTGTGCATGTATTGTCCCCCTCAATAGAGTGTAGTCATCTTGAGAGCAGAGGCTGTTTCAATTTCGCCTTTGTATTGTCAATAATTGGCCATTGAAGGAATAGATTTTGCCAGTGACATGTTCTAGCCAATCACATCTGTGTATATAGTCACATAATTGACTGAAAGATGCGAAGAAGATGTAAAAAAAGCTAATTTTTGTTGACCACAGAAAAGATCATGGGATCACAACTCTAGTGCTAGATAAGACCTTAAAAATCATTGAGTCCAACCCTTTTTTACAGATGAGGAAACTGAGGCACAGGAGTTCTATATAACCTTTCAGAGATTACAAGTATTTAAACCTGAGTTGTTCAAACTTTAAGGCCAGTATCCTATTTACTATATCACACATTGATTAGATAGAGCAAAATGAAACCTGGAAGTAGAAATTTTTGACTATTAGAGGTCTGGTAAGATCTTCTCAGAATGATTTAAAAGGCATTAAATAAAATACGTACCCTTGTATCACTAACCAATTAAATTAAAATATTTTCAACATTTTTTAAAAATATGAAGATCTCAGATTAAAAATTTGGGCAGAATCTCTTCTCCAACTAAGAATCCCCTATGCACTTAACAAAATCATACAAGAATCCTTGAAAGACCCAATAATCATTCAAAAGAGACGGGAGTTGACATATCTTGCAAGCCAAGCTGCCATGTTTGTCTAGAACTACTTGAATCAGAGAAATATATAATGAAAAATGAAGACAAATGGCCAATGTATTAAGGTTCTTAATGCCAGACTAGGGCTTTTTTATTTTATCCAAGGCCAAAGGGAACCAGTGAAGATTTTAGAGTGAGAGAATGGCATGGTTGCCACACGTGTGCTTGGGGACTCCTGGTGGCAGTTGTATAGAGGAGGTTGGAGGAGAGACCAGCAGGACTTACTACAATGGTCCCAGGTGAAAGTTAAGGGCCTAAAATGGAGAACTGATGTTTTAGGTGGTGAAAAAGGGACAGATGCTAAAGATATAATGGAGATGGATTGCCCATAAGGCTTGGCAACTGAAGGACATAGGAGGCAAGGGAGAAGAAGAGCAAGGAGCACCCTGAATTTATGGGCCTTTGGCACAACACCCCATTCAGAAGAAAAAGATGAACAAGTTAACAAAAGTCTTATATTTTCAAATACCCTTAATAATAGCCCTTTCTCTTGAGCAAAATTATGAAACTATTAGAAGGTATATTGCAGAGGAGGGAACGTGCTAGAAATATTCTTCTCTGGGGTGAACCTTGGCACATTCTGCGCAGAAAAAATGCTCAGTGGAATCTCTGGTGAAAAAAAGTGTCTTAAGATAGAATGGTGTGGGCAAGAGGAGGGTGGTGAGGTTCAATTGCTTTCTCCACGGTCATTTGTGAAGAAGCAGATTGATCCAGAAAAAGTCCTGCTAATACAGGGGGAGAATGGATTGGGCCCTAACATCTTTGAGCATTTCTGCACTGAATTGTTTTTTTCCAACCGACATTGAGTCATGAGGCACACCAAATTTCTGAGTGTTTTCTATTGGTCTCTGTGAAATCTCATACCCATTCTTGGCTTTCTACAGGTTTCCTGGAGTGAATAGGCAAGGCTTTTTGTACAGTCTTGGGGTGAGTTGGGGAAGCAACACTTGACCCTTCAGGAAGCATCCAAGATTCAAGCGCAGGCTACATAGGCCCTAAAGAGATACCTTTGCCTAAGGATGATCTGAGGAATAGGAAAAATTGATGATGGTGGAGAAAAAGACTTGGGTCATTCACTGTTTTTGCTACCAACGCAACCTCCATGGACAACAGTGAATGATTTAAAACACCATCTGTGGGCTGGAAAATTCAGAAGGGCTGACTTAGCGTGGAAGGGGAGGGAGAATTTTTTCCCATGTGGCACCCAATTCCAAGTCTGGAAACACTTGATTCCTTGGACAAGCATTTGCCAATTTCTTTTTGTGTATGTGAAGCACTCTACTAGGCACCATAGGGATTACAAAGACCTGTAAGACATAGGACCTGCTCTCAAGGCACTTACAATTTATATTTGCAACTTGGAACACTAATCTTCAAGGGAAAGAACTATCCAATGATTATAAATTCACAGATTTAGAGCCGAGTAAGCCTCAGGAACCATCCAACCATTGTTTTATAGATGAAGAAATAAGCCCAGCTTATAAAATTAGCAACTTAAAAAGCCAGAATGCAGGAAATTGTTTTTAATGTGCTATAATTCTCACTAAAAGAAATGAAATATACCATATTGGAAAAACTCTTGATACTTTTCCATTAGCTGCTTTTGCAAATAACTAATCCAAGGAATAGGACAGCTGAGTGGATAGAGAAGCAGTCCTGGAATCAGGAAGACTCATCTTCCCGAGTTCAAATTTAAAACACTTACCAGCTGGGCAAGCCTTTTAATTCTGCTGGCTTCAGTTTCCTCATCTGTAAAATGAGCTTGAGAAGGAAACAGCAAGTCACTCCAGTATCCTTGCCCAATAGGATCCAGAAGAGTTGGACATAATTGAATAACAGAAAAGCCAAGGAATATGGAGGATGGGATTTCTTTGGGGGGGGGGGGAGGTGAGGGATGAAGAATCACTTAGTAGAATAACCATTCATGACACATGGGACAATTTTATGTTTCCTACTTCACTCTGGTGATTTCATCAATGTTGGGGGATCCTGGTGAGGAAGTTGCCTTTACCAGTGCCAATTGGCACCTGTCCAGAAACTTAATAGCTTTCAAGAGCTGCCTGGAGGCGTGGAAATATAAAGTGACTTGCCAAAAATCACTTGATGGAAGATCAGAGGTGACTTGAACACAGCTCTTCCCATTCTATGAGGCTTCCCTTTATGAGTTCAATGTGCCATTTGCATCATGTACCAGTCTGCTGCCTCCTGGACCCAGTGGAGAAGGATTATAAATTCCACATAGAAGAATTCATATTTTTTCCTAAAAGTAGTAGAGAACCACAGAGACTTGTTGAGTGAGGGAGTCACACAGTCAGATCTACACTTCAAGATCATTGATTTCATAGTTTCAGGCCGAATTCCCACAAAATAAAAAGACATAGATAGATTACAGTCTGCACCAGAGGAGGAAATGTCCAATACTTGTGAGGATATATCTCCATTAAAGTATTAGAAGCAGGAATAGCAACTAGAAGACAATAGGTACTTCAGGAAAGGACACACTTGCTAGTCGCATTTTATGCACAAATTGGAGATACAGTCAAGAGCGAGGAAAGTGTCCTACTTATTGATCACCTGCTTTCTTTACAAGGCCATAATTGGGTTGCTTGACTCCCTATTCATGTTTCCTCTAGCAAGAAAAGCTTTTCAAATGTGGTTTACCAGCTAAGCATTCAGTGTCCACAGACCACTGTGAAGAGTATTTTTACATTTGACTGCAACTCAGTAACCCCAATTCAATCTTTTGTGCTGTTAAAAAAAAAAACAGACAGAGACAGAGAGGGAGACAGAGACAGAGAGGGAGACAGAGATAGAGACAGAGAGGGAGACAAAGACAGAGAGAGAGAGAGAGAGAGAGAGAGAGAGAGAGAGAGAGAGAAAGAGAAAAAAAGAGAGAGAAAGAGAGACAGAGAGAGCTGGTAATGTGTTATCAGTAGCTACACTGGTAAACGCATTGTATACTTCAATTAGATTTCCTTTATCTAGCTCTTTTTTTTTTTTCTACTCTAAAGTGCCTTCATAATGCATCTCCCATCCCCAAATAGCAGCACAGCCTTTATTGAGTGCTGGAATATGCTTTATTAAAACCCAAAATTAATATAGTTCTATTGTGTCATCTGCCAGCTGATCCAGAGTTAAAGGTCTCTGGTGTTTTCATTATAACCAGATTCTAGTTTCAAGGGGCTAGTAACTCACACACTTTAATTCACAGCTCTCTATATGAGAGGATGGGGCCCATCATTCCCAGAGAGTGTTCTGGCTCCCAAATAGCACAAGGCCAAAACACTCGGTGGGTTCCATAAATCCAGTTGGCCTGGTCAGTCCTGAGGGTGGGATGAGAATAAAAAAGACTCACTCTACTTGTTTATTGGATGGGATGAAGTAGGAAAAAAAAACAAAACCTTTTTTTCTTATGGAAAAAAAAGCACAAGTGCACATCTGGATAGGGAATTCTTATTTTTCAGTCTCGTGTTTTGGTTTCCCATAGACCTTACTGGTGGTTCTCAGGAATTGTTTATCCAATCATCTGGCCCCATCCTTATTGGCAGCCAGAACAGGCACCAGCTCCAACAGGAATGAAGAGGCAGATTGTTAAATCTTTGGGGTGAGTATTCACACCTCAGAAATCCTGCTACAATTCAAGACTTGTTTTACTGTTTTGTTGATTGTCTGGACTTTTAAAAGTGCTAATAATGCAAATTAAACTTAAAAGTGAATTGCATACATGTCTTCCTTCACATCCCTTGTATTACTCTATAAATATTATTTGAGCTCATCAGGAGAGCAGTAGAATGCTCCGGGAATGAAGTTGTCATTCTGGAGACCAAGTGACTATTAGCTAATAATAATTAATACTCATAACAACTGGCATTTATACAGCACTCCAAGGTTTGTGAGCATCAGAACACCCCTGACAAGGATGTATGATTTTAGGGGACCAGGAAAAGGCATCCTACCTCCCAAATGGTTCCTCCACAAGTCAACAAACATTTATTCAAAGCTTATTATATGTCAGACACTGTGCTAATAAGTGGTATTACAAATATGAACAGAAAGATCATGTCTGCCCTCAAGGAGCTTACTTTTACACAGAAAAGGAAGCTAGAAAGGAGAAAGAAGGATGAAGGACCATTGGGTCCAGGGACATTACAGGGAAACAAGAATACAACCTAGAGAGAAATGAAAGCATGGGTGACCTGGGTGCCTTCCGTAAAATGGAGGTTCTGGAAAGAATGGGCCAGAATGTGTGAAGTCCCTAGCCTGAGTGAGTTTCCAGTTTCTGGAACATGGGAGAGAAAGTCCAAGAGGAGAATCAAGAGCGTAACCTCCCTCCCTCCCTCCACAATTTGTTTCTTGAAATACCTTCTACTCAGAGTGGTTTTAAACCACATCCATAACATGGATACCAGAGAGATAATATTAACTTTAATGAACTTATCTTAATCCTGTCTGCCCAGGTGGTTAGTGTCTTCCCTCTGGAAATTACTTTGCATATATTTAGTATTTAATTTTCTAGAAGCACAGCATGATGCAGTGGAGAACACTGGTGAAGCAGCCAGTTTCACATCCTACTTTTTACCCTTGCTGAACTTGTCATGGGATATATCAGTTCAAATTACAACTAAAGTACCTTTGGCCCCAGGGCAAGTGGTTTTTATCTCCTAAATCTCAGTTTCCTCATCTGTAAAATTAGAGCAATGGACAAGATGGGGTCATACTCTAAACCTTTTTGGTGTCCTGGACCTCTTTAAGCCAAAGCCAAGCCCATGAATCCCTTCTCAAAATAACATCTTTAAATGCATAAAACCCAACCCAATAAACATTTATTAAATATCTATAACATGGTAGGTACTGTGAAAAGCACGGGTTAACAATTAATAAAAAGGAAGACAATCCCTACCCTTAATGAGCTTAAAATCTAAAGGGACTAAAATTAAAATATAGAGGATTACAAAGGAAATTGAAGGTTTAAATACAAAAAAAAATAATAATATGCATGAAGTTAAAAAGAAAGCAAAAGCTAAATAAAGATGTCATCATTTTTCTCATTTAAGTTCATGAGCCCATGAAATCTATTCACAGGATCCCTGGGGATGTAATGATGAACCCTACTTAAGAATCCTTGCTCTGATTTTAGGATCCTACAAGTTGTACCCAGAGTTTTTCTTCAATAGAAAGATCCTTGATGGAAAGGACTCTTATCTTTGAAGATCAGATTTAGAGATGGGAGAAATCTTAGAGACCTTCCAGACCATCACTCTTACTCTACAAATGGGAAAATAGGTCAGGAAGAGAAGGGGTCTGCCCTTCATAGAGTTACAAGGGGAAATTCCTTGGGCCATAGAGGGCTACAGATAGCGAGGAAACTCTGGGTGTCTATAAAGGTCTATAAGATCCTTCAGCCCAGAGGGTCTGATTGGGCTCCCCAACCAACACAATGGCCCCTAAGGGCTCTGGGCCTTCCTAAGAAGTCGGGGGCCATGACAAGCTGTGTTGTGATTAAAGCATCAACCAGGTGGCAAACTATATACAATAGCAAGTTGTTTATGTGGTCCCAGGTATACAGTATATACTCAGTGCATGACCAGTGTTGCTTTGGTTACATAAGGGTATGAAAATATATAGGGGTGAAAGAACTGGGAATAAACAGACTCCATTTTTCCACCATCCTCAGGAGTCCCTCCTCGTCACTTCTCCATTAAGATGGTATATTTTAATCACCCCAGTGTGGAGGCCCTATAAAGCACACAACACCCCAGCATGGGGACTCTAGAAAACAGACCACAATATTTTAATCAGCCCAGCATCGGGGCTCTAGAAAGCATGGTACATTTTGTCACCCCAACTTGGAGGCTGTAGAAAGCAGAACATAACACTGGGCCAAGTATGACTATTCTCTTCCCCCAATTAACTGCTGAGCTAGAACAGCAATGGAAGCAGGGTCCTTTGAAAAAGAAGGGTCTAGCTCTGAGTTTATTTTCTATCCTGGTGTCATAGTGATCCACCATGTGACTACCTGCTAGCCAGAAGGGTAGGTTTGCTGCCTTTATTTACCTTTCTGTGTCATTTCTGACGGAACCACTAGTTTTGAAAATTCTGGATGTCTGAGGTTGCCAGAGGCAGTTCCAGTATCCACAGACAAAATGGCAGCAGTAGGGTCTACTGGGAAGTGGCAAAGAATATCTACTCATGTTCCAAGCAATGTCCCTTACAGGGTAATTTAGCCTTTTTTACAAAAGGGCCAGACATTTAATATTAGAAAGGATTTTACATTATAGGTTCTCTAATCCTAGACCATTATTTCATGAATGGAGAAACTGAGGCTCAGAGAAGTAAAGTGATTTACCTTTGATAACACAGATAATAAGAACAGAGTTGACATTTGAGCCCAATTCCCTAACTTTAAATCCAGTGTTTTTTCCTTGTCCAACTTCTCAGCAAAAATCACGGGAAGAGGAATACAAACTACTGTCTCTTCTAAGGAGCATCATTCTGCTGGTGATACCCCAAAATAATGGGTTACTGGGAATCAGAATGCCCTCTGACAGTGTCAACTCAGTCTGTCGGTAAGACGTCCATAACTTCAACTTTCTGTCATCCACACTGCCCAGAAGATGGATGACTTTTATCAGTGTAGTACCACATTACTCTGCCAAGGCATGTGTGGACAGGAGCCAGGGAACACAACCTTAGTACCCAAAATCCTAATATTCCAACATGGCCATGCTCACCAATACATTCTTCCGGCTTTGCCGTAGCTTGTCAATGTCTTTCTCAACCTTGTCATTTTACAGATGAGAAAATTGAGACCAAGGAGATGTGACTTGAAAATAGCATCACAGATTTGGTCTGGCCAGGGCTTTAAGAAATTGTTGTTCTTGTTATTCCTCTAAACCAGAAGTTCTTTGTTTTTTGTGTCTTTGATTCCTTTGGTATTATTAATTTTTAATAACAATAATAATTAAATTATAATATAGTTGTCATATATATACATACATGTATACATGTGTATGTCATTTTAAAATTTTCAAGGTGTCTCTCACTTGATGAGCACTTTTTTTCAGGCAGTGTCTAATTATGTGAGAACCATCATGCTATGGTGGGAAAGAGAATATGGTATAATGGAAAGATTTCCAAGTACTATCTAAGTGACCTTGGCTAAGTAATCTGGCTCATCGTGTCTTCAGTCGAGCAGTTGACCTCTAAGTCTTGACTGATGATCTGTTACCATCCGAATTTGATGTGACATGTATAGTGGAGAGAACCCTCGCTCTGACATCAGAGATCGGAGGTTGAAATCCAGCCTGGATTCCTTCCTGCCCATGGGACTTGGGCTGACCTCCAAAGTCCATTGCAGTGCGAAATCCAAGATTCGTGCCACGTGCATATGTCAGGCAGATGTTGTAGGTCTTGACATCGACATGGGCACTGCCAGTCTAATATTGGAAGAGATGGTGGGAATTCCTGCCCAGCTCTTCCTAGCTCCCATTGGGCCTAATGTTAAGGAGATAGCAGAGGATCCTCTCCCCTCCCTCATGGGAGCTGGCATTGAGGGCACACTCTGCCACCACCAAGGCTTGATATCGGAGGGTTATTGGAAAAAACTACAAGTCAGCAGGAGAGAGGCTATTGTGTCAATTAAGCCGAGTTCGGAGGAAGCATCCCAGGGTCATTCTGGGATAGCTGTGATTGGACAGTTTTCCCATGAAAATACCTATGTCCCTGTCTCCTGCCAGTTCAGACCATCCATAATGAAGGAGCAACCTGAAACTCCAGCTTTCCTTCCTTTCTCCCTCCCTCCCCAACCAAATCCCCCCTGCCCAGGGCTATAATAAGACAACTTCTCAAGGCCTGGGCCCGGCCAGCTTGAATATTTACCAATTTCACTTCTCTGTGTGGATAGAAATGGGCTGTGACAAGCTCAGAATTCAGCAGCAACCCCATTCCTTCATGGGATTCTTTTATGTTAGGGGAAAAAAAGAGGAAGGATTTTTTTTTTTTTTTTTTTTTTTTTTGCAGGGAGCCAGAGCTTGTTATTTTCCAGGAGCTGTCCTCAAATGGCCCAAGGACAGACCTGCTGGTGAGACATGAAATGAAGATCTTGATGGAACAATTTGAACTACTCCCACCACTATTTTTCCTATCCTTTAAGCCTGCTCTCCCTCACATCCCCATCCCTGGGAGGCTATAGTTCACCAGAGTATGATGGCAGCCAGAGATGGAACTAGGAAAAGGATATAGAGCTTTGTCCCAAGGAGATGAATTTGGAAGGTAGTGGTAACACTTATATTCCTTCAGATGCATGAAATAAGAGTTTAACACTAGAATATTTAAAATGGTAAACTATCCAATGGTGGTCCAGGAGCAACAGCTTCCCGTATACCTTGCCATATTCCCTATCCACCTCCACTGAATAGAGCATCTTAGCAACTAACAGTGAGCAACTTAGTACTAGAAGCCCATGATTTCTGTCTCTTCCAGAGAGGGCAATATACCATACCCCCACCCTTAAGGGAATGTACCTCTGGCTACTTACCCCAAGCCCTACTTTGCTTGATGCTTTTCCCCAGATACAATTTCTTTCCTACTGTATGCTTCTGTTATACAATTAATAAGCATTTATTGAGCACCTGCCATGGATCATGCACTAGTACTTCTAGGCAATGAGGTTGCAAATACAACACAGTCAATCCCAGACAGCAAAATGGGGGCAAGTTGCCTCTCCCAATCTGCCACTGATTCAAATGTCTAAGCAATTCTTGGTTTTCGCCAAACTCCTTGATTTAATTACCCTCTTGTATGCAACAGAAAGCTCGCAGGGTCCTCCATATAGGGAATATTAAGTGGCTCCTCCTGCATTCCCTTCCCCTTCTCTCCCCCACCTCTTGGACTCGCTCACAAATTTGCATATGGATGCCACGTTTAGTTTGTTATTTTCCAATTTTCCGGTCTCCCAGACTTGTGCTCAGTGACTTCTCCAGAATGATGGCTGCTGGCACACACACTTCCTTCCTGGAACATCCTGGGCTGAATGCTGGCTTGCCCTGAAAATTTTGCTCCCTCCAAGTTTCTCCAATGTGCTCTCATATCTCTTACTCATTCCTCAGCCTCAAATTTTCCCCCTAAGAGAAAAAAGTCCAAGTCTTTTTGGAAGAGAAGAAAGTGGGTTAGCATAATTTTGCATCTACTTCTCCTTCTGGCACACGGCTATTTCAGGGAAGATGGAACCAGGCTGGCAGCAAGGACGCTCTAGAACCAAGCCCTTTGCTGACCCATAGCACTTGCTTTCAGGCCAACGCAAAGAGATCTCATTGAACAACCAAGGATCAAGATGACTGAGTCCTAAGATCAAAGATGGCAGAAATTCATCTGGACTTCAAGTCAACAAACATTAATAAAGACCTGTTGCATAAAAGGTTTATTGAAGATACTAAGACAAAAACAAACAGTCTTGCCCTCACAGAGCTTACATTTTACTGGGAGAGATCTCGAGAAATAGAAGACCTTAAGAGAAGAGGAAGAATATTCTTAACTGGAGGAGGGAAGAAGGGGAGAAACAGGACCTGGGCTGAGATTTGAGGTTGAGGTGAAGGCATGTGGTCAAGGAATGAGAAATAGCCTCTGGAAAAGACATGGAGGCAGGAGACCAAGCCAAGGAGACACAGATAAGTCAGCTGGTCTAGAACAGAGTTGTGAAGAGAAATGAGATAAAAATGATCTTAGAGATCCTAAGATCACAGATGAAGAGTGAAGAGAAATCTCATCTGATCTCCCATTGTTTTAAGATAGGGAAATGGAGGCTCAAAAAGGCATCAAAGGTTCCCAAAATATAGGAAGTGGTACAGTCAAGATTTGAATCCAGGTCCCTTGACTCTATCACCTGACCTTCTACACACACTTTTGACCACTAAGGCAGCCAATTCCATTTTTATATAGTAGTAATTAATTATTAAGACTTTCTTTATGTCGAGTTAAAATCTCCCTCGCACTTACTTTTATACTCATTTGTCCAAGGTCCTTCCCTCCACAGACGAGCATAGCAAGCTTAAGCCTTCCACCGTATACCTGCCTTTCAGAGTTAAAAGAGAACTTTCAGGTGTCATCATCCCTTGGCCCAACTCTAAGACTATTTCATAGCTTCTCTTGTCCAGCCACTGACTTCTCCTGGCCATGTCTCCCAGACTCTCTTAGGATTTGAAGTCCTAAGCATGAACTTCTAGATATGTTCTAACAAGGGAAGAATACTCCAAGACTGTCCCCTCCTCTCATATAAACTTTTTTTTTGTTTTTATTTGTATTGACCCTTTTTATTTTCAAAACAGAAGCATAGATAATTTTTCAACATTGACCCTAGTAAAATCTTGTGCTCCAAAATTTCCTCCCCTTCCTCCTACCACCTTTCCTAGATGGCAAGTAATCCAATATACATTAAACAGGGTAAAAATTATCATATAAATTCTTAATGCAGCCAAAGTCTTGGTAGACAAGGAGCTCTTGACCTTTGTCTACTGGACCCCTTGGACAATCTGCTGAGGCCTGAAGATTCCTGCTCAACTTCATGTGGATTGCCCATATTCATAAGGGAAGAAGGTGCTTAGTTCCAAGTAGAGATTAATAGGAGGTGGGGGGGGGAATGTAATCTTTTTCCATCCAGGTTCATGGACTCCCTGAAATCTCTCCATAGAGTCCCCAGGTTAAGAAGCCCTGCTTTAGGTTTTTCAGGTGTTGAGTCATATTGATCCTTCTGTCCACCAAAAATTCCAGGTCTTTTTCATATGCACTAATTTCTAGCCGATATTCAGAATTTGATGATCAGTCATTTATTAAGCTCCTCCTCTGAATCATGCTAGGTACTGGAGATTCAAAGAAAGGCAGAAAGGCAGTTCCTGATCTCAGTGAGTTCACGTCAGTATGCAAGCCACTGTAAGCAAATATGACCCAGACAGAATCCAGTGGATATAATTAATAGACATAAGGAACTAGCATTAAAGAGAGATCCAAAAAAGGTTTCTGGTGGAAGATGGGATTTTTACTGAAGCTTGAAACAAGCCAGAGAAATCAGAAAGTGAGGATGAGCGGGGAAAAGGTTCCAGACATGGAGGACAGTCAATGAACAAGCCTAGAATCTAAAAGGGGTAACTTATGCAAGAGAGAGCCAGAAGACTAGGGCCACTGTGTTCTAGAGGCTTCCCATCCCATCATCTCCATTTACTAGTTGAGGAGCTTCGAACATCTCAAGTCAACATCCCAAGCTTCAGCTTCCTCCTCTCTAGCATTACAATGCTCAAGTCTTCCCTACCTGCATCCTAAGAATCAAATTCGATAAAATGTCTTTGAGTGCACTTTATAAATTGCAAAGTGCTATATAGGCTTAAATTACACCTCCTTATTATCTCTATTACTTTAATATCTCAAAGACCTGTGATTTCCGTCAGGCGGGTACCCCCTCTAGGAATGAAGATGACAACCATTTCGTATCTTACTAGACAATTTAATGAATGACTGTGCTCCAAACAACATCTATCATCGATAGGGTGAAATCAAAGAGAAAAGCTTCTCTGGAGACTGCAAGTGGATAGAGAAATGCTCTTGGAGTCAGGGAAGCCCGAGTTCAAATCCTACCTGCTTCAGACGTACCTGTGTTACCTTGGTAAATGACTTAGAATCCTTCATCCTCAATTTCCTGAATCCCACTTTAGGCACTGACTTAGATGGGTGATTCTAATCAAGTCATTTATTTCATCTTTTCCTTGGTTTCCTCATCTACAAAATGGGAATTAAAATAGCTCTTCCTTCACCTGATTATTGTGAAGATAAAGTGAGATGTAAGGCACTTTGTAAATCTTAAAGTGTTATGTACATGTTTATCATTTATTATTATTATTGTTATATTTACATATTATATATGTATATTTATTATATATATATTATATGTGTATTTATGTATGTGTGTTTTTATGTATGTATATATGTATCTGTATACATATATGTATATATGTATTATTATTGTATTTATATATTATATATGTATAGTTATTATTATATATATTATATGTGTATTTATGTATGTGTTTTTATATATATGTATATGTGTATCTGTATACATATATGTATATATGTATTATTATTGTTGTATTTATATATATTATATGTATATTTATTATTGTTGTTATTATTAATGATCCCATAGAGCCAGAGCTAGAAGGACATTTAGAAACCATGCATTCTATCCAGCCTCCTAAATTTCACAGAATAAACTGGGTTCCGGGGACAATGCGATTTAGCCAAAGTCATACAAATAGCAAACATTAAAAGTGAGGTCTTCAAGTCCCCACCAGGAATAAAATTGCTGACTCCACCGTGGGGCAGGATGAAGGAGGGATTATCAGGAAAGAACCAGGTGGTTGTCAGGGTCTAATAGAAGCTGCATATCCCTGAGTCAGCAGATCAAGGCATGGATCGTTGGCTGAGTTATGTGCCATGGTCAAGAGTAAAGACAGGGTCTGGGAGCTGGGAGGTGTGGGCAGCCACATCAGCAGATCCCCAGGTCCTGAGTAAGTCAAATTTTGTCCTCTAGGAGAGCAGTAAAGGAAGAAGGTAGAGTCATATCTCAAGTTAGGCAGGCAAAGAACAAAGAATATAGAATAGGTCATTCAAAGAGCATAGGAATATGGAGGTAGAGGAAATCTTAGAAGCTATCAAGTCTAACCTAATCATTTTACAGATGGGGAAACTGGTCATGTAGCTATTTTAAGTGACTTGCCCAGGGTCATACAACTAGTAAGACTCTAGGTCCAGCATCCTATTGTGTAGAACAGGGCACCCAAATGAACCTAATCTTAGGACAAAACCTGTTTTCCCCTTGCCCTCTTCTATTCATCTTTGGCCTGAGGAAGTTAAAAAAATGGAAGCATCTGATGGAAAAAATGGTTGGAAAATAGCAGAAATTGATAAGAAATATCAAAAACCACTCCCACACTACTTAAGTATGAGCCCTTCCTTGGTCGACCTTTGTCTTTGTCTTTTCTCCTTAACCTGAGCATAAGAGACTGGGCAGAGGAAGACAGAGGACAGGAAAGTCCCAGACCACCACTCCAGGTGCTTCTCCCAGCCCATCACGATAACTTCCATCCTGATCTTTTGTCTCCTTGTGCATCACTCAGACAGCAAAGAAGGATCTCCTCTTGTTGCTGTTACTCAATCGCCATGTTTCCATAACAAACAGATATTATACTATAGTTTTTCCTCACTTTCTATCGCAAAAGCATTCCTAAGAAGTGGCATACAAATCAAATCATTGTCTATCAAAACCTATTTAAAATGCAATAGAGAGTGAAAATTTAAAAGAAATGGATGATTACCTACAAAAATACAAAATGCTAAAATTAACGGAACTTGAAATAGAGATTTTAAACAACCCAATCCCAGAAAATGAAATTAAGCATGGCTTAGAGGGACTACCACAAGAAAAGAAAATAAACTTTGGTCCAGATAAAGTTACAAGTAAATGTTAACAAATATTTAATTAAGTATTTGATTTAACCAATTAATTACTAATATAATTTCATTAATACCTATACAAAACAAATTCCTTTCAAAAACTGAAAAAAAGCACTCTATATCCTCCTTTTTATGAGACAAATATGCCCTCAATATTTAAACCAGGGAGAGATAAAGAAAAGAAAGAGACTAATATCATTAACAATTATTGATGCAAAACTTATATAATATCCAATAGTGGTATAAAACAAAAGTCATAAACAAATTTTATCTTGTTTTAAAAAAATATTAGCCTGTTTATGGCAGCCTTTTTTGTAATGGCAAGCAACTGGAAACTGAGTAGATGCCCAACAGTTGGAGAAACTGAATAGATGCCCAACAGTTGGAGAAACTGAGTAGATGCCCAACAGTTGGAGAATGGCTGGATAAGTTATGGTATATAAATGTTATGGGATATTATAGTTCTATAAAAAATGATCAACAGGTGGATTTCAGAAATCCCTAGAGTGACTTACAGGAACTAGTGCTGAATGAAATGAGCAGAACTAGGAGATCATTGTACATGGCAATAGCAAGAGTATTCTGATGGTTGTGGCTCTCTTCAACGAGATGATTCAGACCACTTTCAATGATCTTTGATGAAGAGAGCCATCTACACCTAGAGAGAGGACTGTGGGAACTGACTTTGGTTCACAACATAGAATGTTCATTCTTTTTGTTGTTGCTTGCTTCATTTTATTTTCTTCCCATTTTTTTTCCTTTTTGATTTGATTTTTCTTGTACAGCAAGATAATTGTATAAATATGTATGCATGTATTGGATTTAACATATATTTTACCATGTTTAGCATATATTGAATTACTTGCCATCTAGGGGAGGGAGTGGGGGGAAGGAAGAGAAATTGGAACACAAGATTTTACAAAGGTTAATGTTGAAAAATTATCCATGGATGTGTTTTGAAAATAAAAAGCTTTAAGAAAAAAGAAGAGTTTTAAGAATAACCAGAAAAAATGAAAAATAAAAGTATTAACCAAATTTCAATGAGCTCTGAAGTCCATATTGCTGAGCTTCCAGAATTTGGTGAATTCCAGCAATACTGAATTTATTTCACATTTGAACCACTCAATGGGAAATGTTTGGATGGGGTACTTTTAATTGTTTTCTGAAGCAAGACAATTATAACTATTTATAGATATTAATGACTTCTCTTTTCCATTTTAAAGAAAAGTTTCTTGTAACAAATTGCCACCACTGGCCAGAATGCAAGCACAAGCCCTGGATTTTAGTTAGTGACATAAATAAACATTTTTCCATTTTGCTCTAACTTTGTGATTCCTAATTAACCGACTACTATGACTCTCAGATCTTGAATAGTCATCAGTAAAAAAAAAAAAAAAAGAAAAAGAAAAAAAAGTGCAGCAAGACTACAAAACAGAAATGTTGCATTCAATTTTATACGTTTAAAATGTTTTATGTTTAAAAATATATGTTTATACATTTACAAATAAATGTTTATTTGATATTATATATATTTTACTATCATATGTAATATTTGATAATAATGTTTATATATATTCTATCCAAAGCTTCTTTGGATCAAGTGTGGATCAAGCATGTAATTTACTGGGGAGTCATGAAATTATGATTTATTATCAGTAAATGTTTGATCTATATCTAGGGGCACATAAAAGTTTCTCAGTCAAAAAGAGGTTCAGAGTGGAAAAAGTGTAAGTCCTGTAATCTCTACAGCATTCCTGAGGGGGGATGTGGGAGGAGAGGGAGGTCATGCAGTTCTGAGCCTTCCATTATCTGAGCCAAAGACCTGGACGTCCTGACCCAAGAAGATATACTCAAACTAGAATTCGGCATCTGGTCACTTCAGAAAGTTCATTCATTTAATAACATGTATCTATTTAGCTCTCTCTGTTTATTTCTCTATGTCTCTGTGCCTCTGATCCTCTCTTCCTCTCCCTCTCTCTCTGTCTCTGCCTCTCTCTCCCCCCTCTTCTCTTCCTCCCTCCCTCTCCCTCTCCTCCTCTCTCTCTTCTCTCTGTGTCTCTCTCTTTCTGTGTGTTTCTGTCTCTCTCTGGGTGTCTCTGTGTGTCTCTGTCCCTCCCTCCCTCCCTCTCTCTCTCTTCGTCTTTCTCTCTGTCTGTCTCTCTGTCTCTGTCTCGCTCTCTCTTCTCTCTCTTTCTCCCTCTCTTTTTCTGTCTCCCAAGAGTTGTTTAGTCCTTATGACTTTGTGACCAAAAAGGCCTCTCATCGGGCCCTTGATTGACTAATTATACATTTTCTATGTTTAGGAGTATTGTTAAGAATTCTGCTTTCATTATATAGGAGTCATTTTAATAGCTTCTCATGCTCATTACTAAGTTAATAGTTCCCCTAATAGCTCATGTGCTTAGTAGATCAACTTATACGGGATTTGTATATTCATTACTGATGTGATAATTTTCCCGTAGTCTTTGTACTAATTGTTCTTATTAAATCTCTCTCTTCCTCATGTATTTATTTTGTGGGGTTCAGCCTTCTAGATGTTTTATATTCAATAGTTAAAAGATCCCAGGCCTTGTGTCCCTACCAGATTGAGGGGGGAAAAGACTGTTGAAGGTGCAAGTCTCCAGTAGTTCTTCTGGAACTCAGTGTCCCTGTCTCATCAACCTCTAAGTGACCTGAGTTGTTATCTCCTCTACTGACTTCCTTCTCAGCATTTCCTTCTGGGTTTTTGGAACCGCATTTCTTTGTAAACTAAATCTCCAACATTTTTTTTTTACCTTTCCCTGTCCCTATACCTCCTTCTACTCTCTAAAATCTTCTAATACACTATAGATAACATTCCTGGTTATTCAACCTGATGATAGTCAAACTTTCTTATGTTCTCCTCAGTTCTAGAAGTGACATGGAGAGGTCAGGTATTTCTTGTCCCCTTCAACCCCTGGTATACCACAGTTAATAACAATCTCTCAACGCTTCAAGTTCATTGAAGTTCTTTCCAGTGAAGTAAACCAAGCTTTCTCCATCTTGTTTCTGTCATCTGTTGTTTTTCAAGGTCCTCCTCCTCCTCTTTATTCAATTATTTTAATTTGTGCCTCAATCTTCCTTTTCCTCTTCTTCCACAATCATACTTCTATCAATGATTATTCAAATACGCTGACCTCACAACTTCTTGGCCACTTCAAATAATCTCTCTTCCCTCTCCTTTGCAATAATCCACACCGGTTCTAATACCTCAATATGTCCTTTATCCATTCCCCTCCTTCACACTCGTAATACCGGCTTTGCTAGGAGTGGCCCTCGTTGCCTCTCTCATCCAAAATACTGAAAGAATGTCCAACTTGCAGCTCATCCTCTGTCCTCTCCCCACTGAATCCATCCTAGATGTTATCTTCCTAAATAATTAAATTATTCCCCTACTCAAAACCTTCAGTGATTCTCTACTGCCCATTCAGTTGAAGTCCAATCTCCATAGGTTGATATTTAAGACTTTCTTGAATCCTACTCCAATCTGCCTTTCAAGCTCCATTTCATATTATCCCCCACTGCATACTCTATATTCTACCCAACTGGGTTACTCATCTACTTCCAAATTATATATATATATATATATATATATATATATATATATATATATATACACACATTATATGCTATATATGCTTTCATATCTATATCTATCTATCTATCTATATATATATATATACATACACACATATATATATACACACACATATACAAATATAGCTACTCCAGCTATGAAGTTACTCACCACTTCCCTCTCTTTACTCATGACTGCAATGCCCTCTCCAAACCTCTGCCTCCAAGACTGAAGTAGCCCAGGATTTGAGATGATCATCTCAATCTTGCAGCCCAGTACCTTTATTCAAAGATTACCTTCTGTTTTTATGGCTTATATCTTGTGTATAAGTAATTTTTTGCATCCTAATTCCCATTAGAATGTGGGTTCTTTGAAGGCTACAATTATGTGGATCTTTCCTTTGTATTACAGTACATAGTGCCAGGCAATCATTTGATCAATAAAGATGTATTAAGTTCCTACTATGTAGGCAATACAAAAAGAGATAAATAGTAAGAGCTTAATAGATGCTTTGTTGATGGGCTGATAGATGACATAGGTTTTCTCAATATGGGACAAGACTCAGTCTGGCAAATCAAGTCTTCCCAGAATCACGAATGTTTTAGTACTTTTGCTAAATTCCTAATGATGGGCCATCTTTCCTCATTAAAAAAAAGATATCTTTCTTAGGAGAAAGTAGGCAGTGCTTCACCTATCTAGCATTCTACCTAGCCATTGGCTAAGATGACCTCTTTCTTGTTTTAGTGGATTCTTCCAGCACCCCTTCCGGAGACTCTCTTTTAAAAATCTGTCATCTATAGATTCTTATCGTTTTCTCCCTCCCAGTTCAGTTCATATATCTTTGGCCAGGCACACAATATTAAATTATCTAGAAAGATCACATTTAGAATGATAGATAAATGATCTCTTTAGCCTATAAAAGGTCTCATTTCCTAAAGTAACATACTTTTAATCAGCATCCCCCATTCTAAACCTTTAGATAAAAATTCCAGTCTGTGTGAAAATAAGGGCGTATATATTTCTTCATTAAATCATAGGTATATAATACCATACTACCCAAGTATACTTATTCCCACACACACAGGAGATTTAAAAGCCCTAAATGGAATTCAATAGTAGATTAGCCATTTGTTATTAATAATTTATAGGGTACCAGAAGATACCTAAGAGATCAATTAAGTGCCAATTTCTTTTTTATTAAAATTGTGCTAAATGATGAGTACATAAAGAACAAATGAAACAATTCTTGCCTTCAATAAACTTAAATATTAATGGGGAAAACAGCATGTGGGGGGAGGGAAGGAGTAACAGCTGGAGGTAGAGTGGGAGAGGTCTCCAAAAAAGGTTCATAGAAAAGGTGGAACTTAAGCTGAACTTTGAAGAAAATGGGAATTGTAAGAGGTAAACAGGATGAGGGGGAGCATTCCTGGCATGGAAAACAGAGCCTTTATCAGCTAGTCCAACTCCTACTTTTGTTTTATTTTATTTGTTTTCTTTTTCTTTTTTTCCAAATCCTAATTTTAGAAACAGGAAAACTGAGACCTCAAGAAGTAAAATAAAATTGTTAAGGACATACAGCTAATTGTTGCTAGAGGCCAGACTAAAACCTGGTCTTCCTGGCACTTTTACAATGCAAATACCAGAGCAAACCAATATTGTTCTCATTTATTTCACTCAAATCCCATATTATTGTTTTTTAAAATCTCATTTGCCTAAATAATTATATGGGGAAAGGGAAGAAAGAGTACTATAATTCATGCAAACTATAACTCTCACAATGTAAAATCATTCTCCATGACTCCTGACAACAAACCAATTGAAATGAATTAAAATTATAGGAAGTTTACCCATTTGAAAATCACCAAATCATAGATTTTCAGAATTGAAAGGGACCTTAGAATCCAAAAATGAGTTTATTCTATAACATCCTCAATAAATCGCAAATCAATTTTTTCCTGAAGACTCTAGGGAACTCACTAGGCAGCCTATTCCACTTTGGAATAGCTTTAATTGTTAGAAAGGTTCTCTTTACATCTCCTTATATCCAGCTTCTTTAGGAGAATATTGTGGAGGGGAGAGGAGAAGGTGGAGGGAAGAGAAAAAAAAAAGAAAGCAATAGAAATTCAATAAGGTGAAAAAAATCATTTGGTTGGGATTGGATCAATGAAACAGCAAGAGAAAAGACATTTTGAGAAACTGAGGAAAATGTAAAGTACAATCTCTAGGTCCAGATTCTACTTTTAGTTTTTACAAGAAAATATGTTAAATGTTGAAGGAGAAGGAAGACGTATCATAGAAAATAGAAATGATAAGGCAAAGGGGATAAGAAAAAGTAAACAGGAAGCAGGAGAGAAGAGGGGAAATGGGGTGTGATAAAGAGTGGTTGACCCTCAAGAAAGGAATTTGAACCTGGCTGTCAGTTAGTAAGAGGCATTGATTAATAAGTATCTTAAGGGAGCCCTTAGGATTAAGATGTAAATACTTACAAATATTTTTAAAACAAGGCTGAAAGTATGGAGAACATATAGAATTTTAAAATGATTTATATTAAGTTTAGAATAATTATATTGCTGAAATTGTTATCTGTGTTCAAGTGTAGGATGGTCTGCCTCCTGAAGTTAAGGGATTCAAGAATTATCTCATCACATTCTAGGACAATTAAAGGATAATGAAGAAAAACACAATTTCACAGATATATGGCTTCATTAGAGGAAGATGAGGATATGAAGTACAGGATAGAGAATGTAGCCCTTTCTGGAGACTGGAGAGCAGAATTTCAACCAGAAGAGGAAAAGAAGGAAAAGGACAATTTTATACTAGGGCTTAAAACTACACATTGAAGGGCTTTCTAAGAAGGAAGAAACTTTTTCCTTGAAGGAATGATATAATCAAGCCACAGGAGATTTCATTCAGTAAGAGCCTGATGAAGCAGCAAATAAAGGCAGTAATTGGTGATCCTATGTTCAAGGGTGCCAGGACAGCTCTTGGCAACCCGATGGAGAGGTCTATCATTTTCTGCAACATGTCTACAAGACATAATGGAGAACTTCCTAAGACTTCTCAAAATGAATGGCTACTACCCACTTTTCATGACTCACATGGGCACAAATGAGGCTGATAAGAATCTACTAAAAGTATTATCAGATGAAGAGAGCCATCTACACCCAGAGAGGACTGTGGGAATTGAATGTGAAGTGCAACGTAACATTCTCACTCTTTGGTGTTGTTCGCTTGTATTTTGTTTTCTTACTCATTTTCTTTCCTTTTTGATCTGATTTTTCCTGTGCAACAAGAGAATTCTATAAATATGTTTACACATATTGGATTTAACATATATTTTAACATGCTTTGCCATCTAGAGGAAGGGGTGAGAGGAAAATCTGAAACACAAGGTTATGCAAGGGTCAATGTTGAAAAATTATCCATGCATATGTTTTGAAAATAAAAAATATTTCAACAGATTGCAAAGACTGAAAAGCCAGTTTGCAAGAGCACAATTAAAAAAAAAGGTATCAGATATTAGAAAGTTTTAGGCAAGAAAATGGAGATCATAGGGGTGTGGGTTGTATTCTTTTTTATTATCCATTGAAAATAAGAGATACAAAAGAGAAAATGTGATTTGGGAAATAAATAGCTGGCCAGGAATGTCCTCTCTAGTAATGAGATTCAGAATTCTGGAACATAACTTAAAAGATAGAAATGGTGGACTCCTTACCAGGAATGGAGTACTCCTAAAAATTAGTAAGAATGCATTTGCTTAGTGCCTTTTAAGTCTAATCACACTGGAAAGTGCCATCCACAGAGAAAACTATGCAACTGATTTTGAATGAAGGTATAATATTTTCACTTTGTTGTTGTGGGTTTGCTTGCTTTTTTTCTTATCTGTTTTTCTCTTTTGATTTGATTTTTCCTGCATAAAATGAAAATTTGGAAATGTAATTAGAAGAATTGCACATGTTTAAAGCTATATCATTCTGCTTACTGTATTGAGGAGAGGAAAGGGAAGAGAGGGAGAAAAATTTGGAACACAAGGTTTTGCAAAGGGGAATGTTGAAAACTGTCTTTGCATGTATTGGGGAAAATAAAATACTATCAAACATTTTTAAAATAAAATAAATTCAATCATGATAGCTATTAACTAAGAAGAATGGACAGAATATCATGATGTAGAAGATAAATCCACCAAACAATAAATCATTAGGTGTAGAGTCAGTAAAATAAGAAAGGTAGCAATTGAGACATCCAGATCACAGGAGACAAAATCGTGAAATGAACCAGACATAAAACTCATGGCCTCAAAAGTCTATTCACAAATGCACAAAGTCTGAGCAAAAATAAAGTGTCTGGAGCAATCTCAACAGAAAATTATCAAATCTAACCTCACAAGTATCTCTGAAATTTGGCCAGATGAAACCCATATCTGTACTATGCTTCTGGAAGGAAGTTGAAAGCCCAGATGCTATAGTTCAGACCCAGGGAAGTTTGAGTTAACACATCACATCCCTTAGGTGGATTGATGGGAAACTTAAATTTGAGAGTTTACAGGCAAGGCATTTTTTAAGGAGCACTTAATATGGTGGGCTTGGAAGCTTTTTAGACTGGTCAGAATTTCTATGCAAGCTACTTTTACTGGGTTACTGAACACACTTTGAAGAAGGCTAAGGTGGGTAGCTTCCCTTGTGCTTCTGTTGAGTGAAGGGATGGTTGACCCAAACCCTCAGACTCCAAGTCATTTACTACACCAGATAAAGCACAAATTGGTGCAGTCAACAAGAACAGGCAAAGAAATTTTGGTTCAGGAAAAATGGAGAGGGTAATAGAGATTGTAAAGGATCAGTACTCCCTGATCCATACATAGAGAATAGCAAAAGCAGTAAGGAGGAAAGTAGAATAGTAGCATTGACTCCAAAAAACAACAGCAAAATTGCCAAGTAGTAAGTAATAACTAGCTCCAATGGAGCAGACAGTATTGTGGTCACTATCCTGAGCCCCCAACTGCTCTCCTAAGTCTATTGCTCCTTTTCTGAAAAAGGTTCCTCTACTATGCTGCAAGATGTGGGAACCGTTACGCTATGAAGTTGGTACTAGACACTAAGGGTCAGGAAATGGATTCTTGTAGCCAGGATATTATTCCATAAAGCCAGCTTAGCTTGAGTTAATTAATTCCCCCAAAGGTCAGCAACCAACTGAAGGAAGGCCCTTTGGAGCTAGGCCTGACTCTGTAATCAATTTGGTGGTTCCTTGAGTCTATGGAACCTTGGGACTCTTTTACTTGGGGTCACTAAAATCTTCTTTATAGAAGAAGGCTAGAGAAACAGTATTTGTTTTAATAGGAAACTCAGTAAAAATTTAATGACATCAAGAGAAAAAAAATTGAGTAGTAAAAATGGTAGTTGTCTGAAGAGACAAAAGGAAATAATAGAAATCTGCCAACCAATTTTTTAAATTATGAACAATTCTGAAACATAAATTGTAATTACGCTAAGAAAATAAATGAACTGTGGAACATCAGTGTAACTAAATATTGCTGTACAATAACAAATGATGGATATAGAGAAACAAGAAGAAATATGAAGTTATGGAGAGAAGAAATCAGAATCAGGAAAATAATATACACAGTATGATGGTGACATTGTAGCGACCACTACAGCTAAATGGAAACAACAACAGCAAAGCAATCGGAACTGAATTCTGCAAAATTATAAGGGCCAAGTTTGGCTCCTAAAGGAGAGGAATAAGAAAATGCACCTGCCCCTATTCTTTTGGAAAGGTAGGAGACTATGAATGTCAGATACTGCATACAATACTAGCATAGTGAAGGGTCTTCAAATCTATGACATATGAGTATAGTTTGAAGGAAGAGAGAATCTGAACAAGAAAAAACAAGAGGGGAGGCTTGAAAACTTCTCTTTTGGTAGGAGTGTTATTCTGAGCTTGTTCTGCATCACTATTACAAAGAAGCAAATTTAAGCAAAAATTTAATAATGAACACTGTTAAAGGTGGAAGTGGATGGTGTTCCTTAAGAGAACTTCTTCTCTTAGGGGGAAGGGGCCTTCTTCCTTGGAAATCTTCAAGCAGAGGCTAGAATCCCATTTTCCAGTGAGGATTCATTCAAGGTATGAGCTGGCCCAAATGGCTACTCAGATCCTTGTGGGATTGGCTGCAGGATCTCATAAATATTGGCAACTTCCTAAATGAAAAAAAACTCTATCAAGACAAGTCAGTGTCATCTCTGTAACTTAGGGAATAGCCTAGATCACTGAAAGGTTGATGACTTGTCTGGGGTCAGAAAACCAATTTGAATCAGAGGGGGTTTTGAATTTGGACCTTCTATTTCCAAGACCAATGCACTACCCATCACATCCCACTGTTTCTCCTTATAAATTTATTTCTGCAACTTAGGTTCATTGTTCCTGGTTCTGCTTCTTGGATCCATCCCAATGAGTCCAACCCTTCCTCCATGCAAAAATCCTTCTGATTTATGTAAATGGTTCTGATTCTACCCACTGAGTATT
Source organism: Sarcophilus harrisii (assembly GCF_902635505.1). Lineage (NCBI taxonomy): Eukaryota > Metazoa > Chordata > Mammalia > Dasyuromorphia > Dasyuridae > Sarcophilus > Sarcophilus harrisii. The sequence goes on along the minus strand of NC_045429.1, from coordinate 445,359,746 downwards.
TCCTTCTCTGGGCTAAACATTCCATTGACTTTAGTCAATCCCCACATGGCAAGATCACCATTCTGGTCCCTCTCTTCTGGATGCTCTCCAGCTTATCAATGGCATACAGAACTGAACACTGTACTCCAGGTGTGGTTTGGCCAGGACAGAGTCCAGTGGGATCATCATCTCCTTCACCCTGCCTATTCTGCCTCTCTTGCTATTACCCCAAATCACATTTGCTTAAGTCACATGACATCCTACTGATACATATTGAATTATAATTCACAAAAATCCCTGGATCTTTTTGCCAATAGTTGCTACCTAGCCACACCTCCTCCAGCTTGTACTTGTGAAGTTGATTTTTTGAACCCCAGTATAAGACTTTACATTTGACCCCATCAAATTTCATTTTCTTTATTTCATCCAACATTCTACCCAGCTGAGACCAATTTGGATCCTATCTGAGTCGAGCAATGTGTTGGCATTATTCATTTCATTTTGTGCCATCTACAAATTTATCCTTCCCACAATGCCATTTATCCCTTTATCCAGTGAACTGATTTAAAAAAAAAAAGAAAGAAAAATAGCGCAGATGCCTGAGGCACTCCATAGGTGACCTCCTTCCAAACTGACATCAAACCATTAAAGACTACTAAATGTGATTAGCCACCAATTTACTGGAAGATGTCAAAATGAAACATAAATTGAATTCAAGATCTGTCTTGATGCCCTTTAGGAGGGTATGAAATTTGGTCATCATCACTAAGTACCTTAAAAATTACTTTAGAATATAGATATCAATATGAAATGACCATCAGCCAGACTGAAACTAACCAGGCTTCATTCAGATAAATAGCTCCAAGAAAGAAGGACAAATAAAATCACTCATGAGACAGAGTGCCACAGCATGTCATTAAGGGGAAGTTTGAAATGTCTGGGATTTATCTATCATCTATGAACACAACTATTTCATCCTCTCAGATTATTCTTGAAAATTACTATCAGAGACAGAGTATAGAGTTAAGTCAACCCATGAGGATTTCATATGCTTATTTGGTGGGGCAGTTGTGGGAAACGAGAACTATCACAAAATTAATATATTCATCCATTTCCAACTGATTTTCACCAGTTCAAATCAGTGTGAACCAGCTTTAAAACTTCTGGATCAATGCCAACCAATTTCAACTTTTAAAAATTTCTCAACTGGGAAAACCTCCTAGCCCAGTCAAGCCTTCCTAACTTCCCCTTGACAATTATAATAGCCTCCTAATAGAATTCCTGGTCTCAAAACTCTCCAATAATTGATCCTTCAGTTAGCTACCAAAGTAATTTTCCCCAAAGTTCATGTCTTTCTATGTCATTCCTCTACTCAAAAAATCCCAATGAGTTTTGGAACTCCATTGGAATTCCCAATGAGAAACCCCAATTCCTCTTTTTCATAGTTAAAGCTTATCACAAGCTCTCCCAATTTACCTCTCCAGCATTATTAAATTGTACTCTCCTTCATACAATCTATGATCCACTCAGCTGACTTTCTTAATGTTCTTCCTTTAACATCTGTGAATTTTCATTGGTTATCTATTTCCCTTTCCTGGAATACACTTCCCACTCACCTCCACCTCTTATAATTAATCCTTGCTTTCCCTCCTGTCTCACCTGAAACACCACACTCTACATTTTTACACCTTTCAAGTAAAAACTAGACTAACTGGTAGGAGAGATGGAATATTAGTGCTCAAAACACTTGTCCCTTATTTTTCTGAAGTTGGGAGAAAGTGGTAGAGCATGGACTTCAGACTAATAGATTGTCCTAACTCCATTACACTTTTTATATGCACTCATTGTTCTTTCCAAAGGACTGTAAGCTACCTGAGAACAGGAAGGACTTTTTTTTTTTTTTTTATCTCCACATCCCTTAGCATTTAGCACAGAGCCGGATACGTGATTCAAGCTTAAATGCTTACAACTGACTGATTTGAGCTATCCAATGTGCTGCTCCTTAAATAGTTTCTTCTTACTAGAGGATTCTAAGAAAAGACTGGTTAAGTGCTCATTCAAGCAGAAAGTGTCACAGACTGGATACAAATGCTAGTCTTCAGACTTAAATCTATCTCCCTTTTTGCTGCTCCTCACTTCTACTCCTAGGTCCCAATTTTTCTTTCTGGATTGAGACAGAAAAACATCTCATTGGATTTCATTGCGCAAGGCAACAAGATTATTCAATGATCAATTCTGATGGACATGGTTTTTCCTCAACAATGAGAAGATTCAGGGCAGTTCCAATGATCTTGTGATGGAGAGAGCCATCTGCACCCAAAGAGGACTGTGGGAACTGAATGTGGATCACAACATAGATTTTCACTTCTTTTGTTATGGTTTGCTTGTTTTATTTTCTCATTTTTTCTCTTTTTAATCCAATTCTTCTTGTGTAGCAAGTTAATTGTATAAATATTTATGCCTATATTAGATTTATATATATATATTTTTACCATGTTTAACATATATTGGATTACTTGCCATCTAGGAGAGGGAGCAGAAATTAAAACCCAAGGTTTTGCATGGGTCAATGGTGAAAAATTATCCCTCGCATATGTTTTGAAAATAAAAAGCTTCAATAAAAAAAAAAAACATCCAATTTCTCTCGCTGCTTCTCTATCATTTTCCCTGAGATTTAACCAGTTTCTTTTTTTCTTTTAAAGACATGAAAATCGCTTTTAAAAATGTGGAAGAGAATCTGAACCAACCCTGCCTTTCTTTGGGGCCTTGCTGCCAAGGAAGCAATTATTCTTTTCCAGATGTGTCATTTCAGGGAGCAAGTGAAGCTCCAACCTGTAGCTGGGAACGATAACTGATCATAGACTCTGCTACAGAAAGCGTAGGTGGGTAATTTCTTCAATGTATTTCTGGAGATGCTAGAAACATATAATAAAAGTTAAGTGGCTTGAGAATATGATGGAATTTGGATGATCCAATACATTATAGCTGTGAACCTTAGCAAGCATCCTGGCAGAGATCTCCTTCCTCAAAATGTGCCCACTTGCCTGGCATGAACAGGGTATGGGGACTGAGACCTAACTGCCAATGATGAGTCAGGGAATGCCACGATCAACAGGGAATTTAATTTGTGAGTCACCCAAAGGGTAGATTATAGACATGAGCAGGCTGCAACATTTTTCCAGCTAGAGAACCAGTATAAAAGGTACCATTAGAAAGATGTGTGGTCAGAAAACCATGCAGGTTGCTCGTTGAAAAATGAAGAGATTAAACAATGAACAGCCTTCAAGTTTTAATGGTATACATGCAGTCAACCAAGAAACATTTAGCAACTTCCATTATGGGATTCCATCCTTCCCCATGTATAGTGATTTATGCACCATGGAACACCCCTTATTAGAATGTAAGCTCCGTAAGCACAAGCACAGGTTTGATTTTTCTTTGTATCCCGAGTGTTCACTAAGAAGGCTGGAGTATCATAAGTACCTTTCCAATGTTTGCTAATTGATGGATGTATATAAGCTATGTGTTAGAAACAGATGAAGTAGGTTTTCCTTTCAGGAACTCATTCTACTGGGGAATACAACATAGGGATCTACAAAATTTTACCAGAGCCCTTTTACAAAGGAGGACTTGAACTTCGGAGAGGTCATAGGACTGGCCTGTGGCCACATGGCTAATAAGTGTAAGAATCGGCCTTTTAAGCCCCGATCTGTGGTGCCTGGACAACTCTCCTGGTTCCTTTTAATGAGATTTAACAGCTCCCAGTACTTGGCAATAGTTTCCCAAATGGAAACCACCTGTGTTTGAATGTCTGCATGGCAACAGACCCACCCACCACAATGTTTGGTGATTCTATCGCCAACACTGTGCCTGATGGTCCATACACCGAATATCTTAAAGGCATCTTAAACTCAACATGCCCAAAACTGAATTTATAACCCTTTCCTCTTTCTAGCTTCCCTCTTGCCATCAATTCCACCATCTTTCCAGTTACCCAGGCTCACAACCAATTCTACCCCATCCAATCTTTTCCTAAATCCTATTGATTCTACAATACTTCTTCTAAAGATCTCCTTCTCTTCTGGGACACTCTGACCATCATGGTCCTGGCCCTCACTCCCTTATGAATGGATTTGCACAATCGGCTGCTGGCATGTCTGCCTGCCTCCTGTGTTTCCCTACTGTAGTTTATCCTCCACTCATATATGAAAATAATCTTCCTAAAGTACAAACTTGACTATGTTGCCCACCCACCCACTCATCCAATCCATTATCTCTCTTACCTTCAAGAACAAATATAAGACCCTTTGGTTTGACTTTCAACATATTTTATGACCTTTTCTTCTTATCCTTTTGGTCTGTTTATATCTCATTTTCCTCTAACACCCAGTGTCACTAGATTCCTTACCATTCCTCCAATAAGTCAATTCAACTTCCCACACTGGACACTACCACTGACTGTCCCCAATCCTCTCTACCTCTTGATTTCCTTCAAATCTCAGCTAAAATCCTTCCTTCTGCAAAAAGGCTTTCCCAATCCTCCTTAGTGAACTCCAATTTATCCCACATATAATTTTGTATATATAAATATATTCAAAAATATATAAAACTACTAAGTACTTAGCCGAGTGCTTGGCACATAGTAAGTACTTAATAAATACTTGTTGAAGTGACTTTATTTTTAGTCTCAAGCCTACTTGGTACCAGTATATAACTCACTGAAAAATGAAAATTTGAATCAAAATAATGGATAGAATGTTGGGGATAGGGAAGAATAAGATGAAGTCAAATAAATGATTGGTCTAAACTCTTTCTTGCTTCTCTCTTTCCATCTCAATTCTTGCTGCCTTCCTCCCGAAATCTTGTCAAGCTGGAGAAGACCTAGACCTCTTTTACCTTACCTCTTACTCAAATCATGAATATATATGGTAGCATGTGACCTCAGCTGCCAAAGAGATACTTCTAAAGCATTGGGTCTCCTCCTATACTTTTTTTTTTTTTTTTTTTTTTTTTTGCTGAGGCAATTGGGATTAAGTGACTTGCCCAGGGTCACACAGTTAGGAAGTGTGACTAAGGCCAAATTTGAACTCAGGTCCTCCTGACTTCAGAACTGGTGCTCTATCTACTGTACCACCTAGGTGCCCCTTCATTGAATTTCAATGGTTCCTAGTTCTCAGAGGTCAGACCTGTTCCCAATATGGCCTTAATTAGTTAACTTTTTCACCCTTATAATGTTTTTTCTCTTCCTACACTCCATGGTCTAGTCAGACTGGCCTTATACTCACATATATTTGACATCCTCTCTCTCTCTGGAAATAAGCATCAGAGGATATTTAATTACAGGAAGGAACACTTGGTGGGTAACGCTGAGCATCTAGAAAGCAAAAATAGGCAGTGAGCATTCAATTTAAAATCAGTGCAACCTATAGAAAAGATAAAAGGGATTGATACCACTAACATCGAGTCTTACCATAACTCCTATTTTCCTTGATTTTGTGCCATTTTAACGTAATTTTCATGAAATGATTTTTGTAAAACTTATTGATATCTTTTCCTTTTATATCACCTTATTTTCCAATATATTCCTCCCCACTCTCCCTTCTCAGAGAACGATCCTTTATAACAAAGAATAAAAAAGAGAAAGTAAACAATTCAACAAAACTAACGAACACATCAATACAGAAAGACTTTATGAGAAAGAAAAGAGATTGAAATAGTCATTTTTCCCCCCAGGCAGGAATATTTGTTATGCAACTGCCATAGTCACCAATAAAAGCAACTTCCATTCTAACATGTCTGTCCTCTCAGCCAGGTTTAAGAGGATAATATATTCTGGATATTAGAATGATTATTTTGAGCAGTCAATGGCAAGCCCACCACTCATTCCCACCTTCCAAAATGAATACCATGACTTCCATGAATTTCCTAAAAGAAAAGGGAATGTCAAATGCTAAAAAGCTATTTAGGAAAATTAATACCTCTAGACCTTGTATAGTGCTGACCCTTAAAAGTGGTTCATATAAGAACCAGTTCAATCTGGTTTGTGGTCTACCTACAGACAATAATCAAGTTTGAGCTAGGTTTTTGTCAATCCAACCACCATCTAAATGTTACAGAGTGGACTCTGGTTCCTCATTTCTCCTTCCAGATATTGCATTGGTTAAGAACAGAGAAAGACAATGTAGATAGCGGCCATTATCAGTATCTTTTATTCTTTTTCTAGAGCTATTTCCCAAAGTCATGTCCAATATCTTTAGGGCTCGGGACGATGGCGGGCAAATAGTCTTCATCCTGTCAAGAGCTGTCCTTGTGGGCTGTAATTGCTGTATCTATGAAGAGTGTCAGGGATGGATTATTGGAGATGTCAGAAACAAAATAGGAGAGATTAAATGGACACAAAGTGCAGAGAGAGGATGTAATTGATCTTTGCCTGAGTGTGGAAAAAGAGGGAAGAAAGGGTGAGCAAGCCTGGAAATGGAGATTGGAACCTGGGAGGGGAGAGTGTCCCACATGCTTCCCCTATTCTGAGTAGTCATTCTTAGGGGCCAATATGTAAGCATGTAGTAGACTCAGAGCTGTCTTGGGAAATCTTTCCTGGGATAAACGACAGTGTCCTGGTCAGTCCCAAAGAAAGGGAGACTCTGCTACATCTCAAAAACACCTTAATATTCCTTCCTTCCTTCTTTCCACTAACTATGGTGGGGTCAGGGAAAGACAATGTTGTTAGATAATTGATCTGGCCACCCATTGCTTCTTTCATTGTGCGGAAAGCTAAAGGCCAGAAAGGGCTCCCTAGATTTCATGAAGAAATGAAGTGAAAATCAAAAGTCCAAGCCAGGTCCTCTAATTCCGGCCCTGTACACTATGATTAAGTTTAGAATCATAATAATAAAAGATTAGATGAGTAAACCCAGGCCACCCTGGAGAACTGAGATGTCTTTAGGGCTTTCTTAAACAAATAAGTTCCAGGACCCTAAGACCAGCTCCCTTGTCTCTGATCATTGACTGGTCCTGGAGTTTGCATATTCACCACCAGACTCTGACAGAGAGCTTTGTCTGTCTCTTCTGTAATATATAGCAATTGCCAGTCCATTAAGTCCCCAGAGTCTTGTCACCAAAGCATTAGTGGGGTCATGACTCCTGTTGGCCAGTTGAATAATACAGAAGTAGAAGGGGGGCAGGAAAGGGTCTGAACAGAGCTCTGGGTGACTCAAACTCCCCAGCCAGGTCACATACAGAGAGCATGTTCCAATGACCAGTGCCTGTGCTCCAATGATAAGCTCATGGTTAAACATGCCAGTCCAATCCAACTTTGCTCAAGGTCAAGACCTTCACATCATAGAATACTAGCCCTGCTAGTCCCAGTCTTCAGTCTCTTTACATTCTGAGCCAACTTTGGTTTGTGGGTGGTGGAGTCCAAAAAAAAAAAAAAAAAAAAAAAAGATTTTTTTCTCTTTCAGTCATTCTTCCTTTAAAAAAAAAATTCTTCTTCAAAAGTTTGAAAATGTTTTCACAAATATCTATTCTTAACTTCACCTATATTTCCCCAATTCAACCCTCCCCCAGAGAGAAAAATCCCTTAAATTGCAGTTCTTACTGTGCTTATGTCATGGACCCTCTCACCATTGGATGAAGCCTATGGATTAGGTATTTAAAGAAGTAAAATAAAATGTATATGATTTTTTAAAATCATATTAAAATAAAATGTCAGTTTATATGTATATATAGTATGTGTGTGTTAAAGCAAGATTGAATCACAGATTAAAATCTTCCAGTATAAAAAATAAAAAGGAGCGCTAGCTCAGCAAACTTTTAAAAGTTTTAAAAAGTCTGACATTATTACAATATAGATTCATAGATCTTGAGAAGAAAAAAAACTTTAGGAGGCCTGTAATCACACACACACACACACACACACACACAGACACTTTTTACAGGTGGGGAAATTGAGTCCCAGAAAGGTTAAATAAGTGACTTGCCCACTGTCACACAGGTAAAAAATAAAAGTATCCCATGCCTATTTTCCCAAAGAAGGGAGGGAGATATCTTCTCAAATTTCTTCTATATATGTAAGTTTCTGACCTAGAATTTCTTCATCCAAGGTCTGTGTGTTCTCTACATTTTCCCTTCTACCCGATACCCTTTTATTCCTATTATGATCCTTTTCTGGACACCTGCTTTATCTGGAATCTTCTATTGCAAGCTACAAACTTCCAGCTTGTCAGTTGATTGACAATGCAAGATCTGACTTTGATTCCCAATTGTTTCTTGCCCCGATGAGTAGTTTTAAGTAAATCACCTAACTTTTGTAGGACTCACATGCTTCCTTATTTATTAAAAAAAAAAAAAAAATTGAGGATTGAGCTGAATGAATCCCTTCCTGCTCTAAATCTATAATGCTATGCTTCAGTTTCCCTCATTTATAATAAAGATCCTAAGGATTTATAGTGGGAAATGAATTGGACCTAAGCAGGACTTTCCTCCCCTATGATATAAAAAACAAAACTAAACAAACAAGAAATATGAGCTGCCTTTGACCCCAAGCTGAACACACTATCCTGAGACAGGAATGTAGATGTTTCCAGGAGTCTGAAACATTCTAAATGTCCTATCTTCCTTCCATGGGCTTCAGAACCAAAATTTTTCTAAGCATATCCCTTCCCAGCCCACCTTTACAAGCATCAGGCCCAGCCCCATCCTAATGAGGGTCAGTGGGCTACCCTGATTTGGTTTGTTCTGAAGCAAAATGGGACATTGTTCAGAATAAGGCAGGGGGTGGAGTCTATCAGTGGGCTGTCTTCACTTAGTTCCCCTGCCTTCTACTCCCTTAAGCTATTTCCACTTAAGCCACAGTGACCTTCCCTTTGAGGCCTTCCCTTAAAGCTGTCAAACAAAAGGGTCTAGTGATTTCATTACTGACTGTCATGACTAATTCTCCTGAGAATTATTCCCTTTCACAGACCATGACACCAGGTAAAATTAAATAAAAATGACTATCTAGGGCAGTCTCAGAGTGGAAAAGAAGTAGAAAAGAGCAATAGCTGAAAGCTATGCCTGAGAACTGGCCATGTGTATCACTTTTTTTCAAAATGTAACATAGACCCTCACCAGAAGAAATCAAGCTCCCCCACTCCCTACTATTCCACAGACACCAATTTCCTATTAGGCACAGTGAATAGGGACCTAAATTTAGATCCAAAAAGTCATAGGTGCTGAACACACCCTTGCCACTATTATCTTTGTAAACCTTAAGCAAGTCACTATACTCTTTTGAAGTTTATGATATTTAATCTGTAAACTGAGGAGATTGGTTTATATGACATCTTTTTTTCTGATTTGGTGTATTTTCACCAAGTTAAGTCACTTAAACCCCAAGTTTCAGTTTCTTTTTTATCTCTAAAATGAGAATTTGAAAAAAAATAAACATAATATCATTGCAAGCTTGTTGTGAAACTCAAAAATCAGATAATACTTTAAAGTTCCTCCAAATAAAATTAACTGAAAGTAACACACACACACACACCCACACACCCTTAAGGAAATGAATATACTGAGCTTTTGATTTTTACTTGGAGACCAACTTGAGGCTAGGTCAGCTCAAAGTCAACTAGTTCACTCTGCCTAAACAGGTCTAAGATCCAAAGCTGATATTATGCTTCAAATCCCAGCAAGATTCATTCTCTACAATTTCAACTTTTTGTTCTAGAAACCATTAATGGATTTTATTTTCTGATCCATTATGCCATCCCTTTTCTATTTTATGGGCGAGTTCACCCCATTCACATTCACAATTTTGACTGTTCATTTTGTATTTCCCTTCATCACATTCTCTTATATTTTCTCTCTGCCATTATATGTATATTTTCAGCTCCTTTCCAGTTCCTTTTTGCCTCCTTATTACAATATGACATTCTTCAACAAGGCGAGTGTCATTTTTATCTTTGTATCTCCTGTACCAAGCATAGTCCTTAGCATCGAGCGAGTGCTTCTTAACCAATTTAATGTTTATTTAGGTTGGATCTCAATTCTTCCCACTGTACCTCATACCCATTCTTTCTTTAACAAAAGCCCTCAAAATGTTTCCAGTCTAGCATAAAGGGAAAGAAATGAAAAGAACCGAGTCTGAGTGATAGCTATGATACTTAACAAGCTATGTTACTTTGGATAGATCATGTCTGGGCTTTTACTTTTACCTCTGTATAAAAGGGATAATAATACCTGCACTACCTGTCTCAGAGGGTTGTGAGAATCAAAAGAAAAAACAGATATAAGATGACTTTGCATATAGACCTATAAGGGATTATTTTTTACTATCCCACCAGAAATTGTGAAGAACAAAACTAGTTGTCTCAAAAACTGTAAGACAGAAATAACTCAGGATAGCTGTTATATTGGTCCAAAGAAATGTACCGAATTCATCTGAGTTGGTCTATTATCCTTGGCTGACTTGCTTTATACTTTTAAAATTTGCAGTAAACTGGCCTCTAATAGTCTTAGTGGATAGAAAATTTGGCTCAAAGTTAGGAATATCATAATTCAAATTCTACCTTAAACACTTACTAGCTGTGGGATCTTTATATGTGCCTCAAGTTCCCTCATCTGTAAAATGGAGTGGCTAGATGAAGTGACCTCTAAGGTCCCTTTCAGATCTAAATATATGATCCCAACCCATTCAAACACCAAGGACTTTTTTTTTGCTCTCTTTAGATCTTCAGACAAGTCAATACTCTTTCCCCTATGTCATGCTGTCCCTTAGAAAAACCCTAAAGACAATCTTTTTCTCCCTCCTATTCCTCCTTGATCTCCCCATCTTCCTCTCCTTTTATATTCTTTATTTCCTCATCTCCTTTTTTCTTCTCCTCCTCCTTCTGCTGCTCCTTCTATACCTCTTACTCCCCACTTTATTTCCATTTCTCTTTTTTTCCCCCTTTTCTATAGCTTAATGTGTAGAGTATTACAGTTGAATTCAAGAGTCTACAACCCACTTCATACACTTACTAATGGTATGAATTTGGAATTAGTCCCTACACCTCTGAGCCTCAACTTCCTTCTCTGTAAAATTGGGCAGGTGCCTCAAATGTTCTCATTTTGAGGATCAAACGAGATAATAGAATCAAGAACTCTGCATGGTTTAAAGCATTATATAAATATCAGCTATTTATCCTTCTCCATTTTCTCTTCTTTAAATGTATATTCTCCTAAAGTAAATAGGAAAAAGTATTCAAGAAGTTAAATTACATGCTCTTTTTTGGGTATTGAATTCTTACATGTATTTACTCATTTTAGTTCTACAGATAGACAGATAGATAGATATGGATATATATGGAGAAGATGATAGAGAAAGAAATAGAAACAGAAACACGGAGAGAAATAACGAGACAATAGGGAAAGACAAAGAGAGAGATATTAGAGGAGAGAATAGATATTCTAAATAAATAAAAAGCAGCTGTTTACTCATTTCTGACATTCTGGATATGTAAGAAATAGCAATAACAGAAATGAGACCCTTCTGTGGTGCCAGTAGCAGGATTTAGTGAGCAGCTTTGAAAGAATGATATGTAGCTAACAAGGAGAATGAATCTACCAGCCTGGGAAAATGTGAATGTATATCTCACAAACCAATTACTTGTTTAAGAGCAGGAGAAGAGAGGTGGCAATAGGGGCCACACTGCCAAACTACAAGAGACCAGTCCAGTGGCACAGAGAGTCAGCCAGTCCCATTGGAGTAAGGGACCTTGTGACTCTGGCACATCCACCTGTGGGAGGCAAATCAGGGGAGTGATCTCCTGGAATTAATGACTTTCTCCTGTCTTTTGTCAAGGCAAACTGGTGCCTGCTGTGCAACAGTGAAACTTTTGCTTCTCCCAAGGACCTTTGGCCAAGACTGGGCGTTAGCTTAGAGATCAAGTTTAAAGCCTTCAATTCACAGTTCAAGACTCAAAGAATCTTAGATCTGGGAGACCTCAAAAATTATCTAGTCCAACTTGATCTGAAAAATGAATCCTTTCAACAACACCCCTGATAAGTGGCCATCAACCCTTCACTGGGAGACCTCCTATGATGGGGAGCTCACTACCTCCTGGAACAGGAGAGGCAGCTCTAACTATTAATTTTCCTGGTATCAAGCCTGAACTTGCTTCTTGAGACTTCCCATTCTTTGGTCTGGAAGGATGAGGAGTGAAAATAGAATGTCCTGTTTGACAGTTAAGAGATCTTCAGTAACTTTGAAGAGATCATTTCAAGGGAGTGATCGGGTCAAAAGCCAGGCTGAAAGAGACTGAGGATTGAGAAGAGTCTGTGAAAGGGAGAAGAGATAGAGAATAATAGCTTGAAGTGATGGTAGAATCTGGTGAGACTTTGTTATTGCTGCTACTACTGCTGTTGTCCTTGTAGGGATGGGAGGAATTCATTAGTGTTCGTGAGCTACAGGCAAGGGGTTATTAATTAGCTTGAGGAGGATGATGATGAGAGAAGGAATGTCCGATTCTCCCATCTCAATGTCTCTTAATATGTGACTTTGGAGAATTGAAAATAACAGCCAGATGTCAGCTCGCATCTCTTAAAGCAGCCTGAGATTTCATTGGATTTTGCCAACTGCCATATCCTTCTATTGATTCATATTGCCTTTCCACCAAAATCTTTTACACGTGTACTACTACCTTGCTATCCCTTCTCCATGCTGTATTTGGGCTCTAGATTTATGTAAGTAAAAGCATAAAATCTATGATTTACACCCATTCCATTTTTTCTTACTGGATTTAGCTCACTATTGTCGCTATTCTCTTGGACTCTCATCTAATCCCTTCTAAATGCTCAAAATCCCAAAGCACATTTGCAGCATTATGTATATACAGTGCAAATGGGAAGTGAACTTAGAGAGCAAAGGTTAGCAACAAAGGAGACTGGAAAAGACCTCCTTCAGATTTTGAACTGAGGCTTGAATACAACTAGGGGTGCTGGGATGAAGAAGGGAAGACATGGAGTCTTCCCAGCATGGAGGACAACCATTACAAAACTGGAGGCAGCAAAGGGAATATTGTACTCAAGAAACAGGAAATATACCCCCCCCAAAAAAAAGAAAAGAAAAGAAATAGGAAATATGCCAAAAAAAAGAAAGAAACAAGAAATATACCCCAAAAAAAGAAATAAACAGGAAATATGCAAAAAAGAAAGAAAGAAAGAAAGAAATATACCAAAAGAAAAAGAAAGAAACAGAGAATATACTACTCCCCCCAAAAGAAAGAAAGAAAGAAAGAAACAGGAAATATACCAGATTGTCATTCTTCTTTATGTACTCTATGGTCTAGTCAATCTCCCTTTATCCTGAGTTATATTATCCTATTAATCTTTTTTCCCCTTAACATTACCAGTCTAAAGATTATTCTTTCTTTGGTGAAGAAAAAGAAGCAATATAGGAAATGAGTAGTTCTGCCCTCTCAATTGCCTAGTTCCTTTGCTGTTTCCATTTACTTAAGGAAGGAATTCTTTTCTTTTTGTTTATTTGTTTTTTCAGTTTATTTTTTTTTCAATTAAAGCTTTTTATTTTCAAAATAGATGCACAGAAAATTTAACTTTCGCCCTTGCAAATCTTGTGTTGCAGATTTTTTCTCCTTCCCTTCCCTCCTAGCCCTTCCCCTAGACAAGTAATCTAGCATGTTAAACATGTGCAGTTCTTCTCTACATATTTCCACAATTATCATTCTGTACAAGAAAAATCAGATTAAAAGGAATAAAATGAAAAAGAAAATAACATGAAAGCAAACAACAACAAAAGTGAAAATATTATGTTGTGATCCACACTCACCCCAAAATCCTTTCTCTGGGTGCAGATGGCTCTCTGTCATAAGACAGTTGGAATTGGCCTGAATCACCTCATTGTTGAAGAGGGCCACGTCCATCAGAATTGATCCTCATATATAGTATTGTTGCTGAAGTGAACAATGATCTCCTGATTCTGTTAACTTCATTCAGTATCAGTTCATATAAGTCTCTCCAGATCTTTCTGAAGTCATCCTCCTAATTGTTTCTCATAGAAGAATATTATTTCATAATCTTCATATACCATAACTTATTCAACCATTCCTCAGCTGATGGGCATCCACTCAGTTTCCAGTTTCTACAAAAAGGGTCGCCACTAACATTTCTGCACATGTGGGTCCCTTTCCCTCCTTTATCTCTTTGGGATACAGGCCCAGTAGAGACACTGCTGGATCAAAAAGTATGCACAGTTTGACAGCCCTTTGGGCATAGTCCCAAATTTCTCTCCAGAATGGTTGAATCCATTTACAACAAAAGGAATCCTTTTCACTCCTTGCAATTCCATTGCTATGGCACAGCCTAAAAGCAAATGGGGACTTTTGCTGTTCGTGTTCCTAGCATTTCTCAAAAGCCTTAATTATCTTAGGGCTGAAGATTTGAAGGTAATCGCCCTAGAATGTGGAGTTGGTTGGTGTCAGGGGGGAAAACCCCAACTCACCCGAGTCCCAGTGCAGGAGTCTTCCAGTTATAGAGTAGAAAAAATATCAAATCAGGAGCACTTATGTCAACTCTACTGCTTATGGTTTGGGTGACCTTGGACGAGCCTCTTAACTTACATGCTCCCCAGCTTTCTCACCTGTAAATTTAAGGTTTTAGAATAGATACTTGGAAGGTCTCTTTTAGATGTAGATCTGTGGTCCCACACTGCTTTCATGGTACAGAGATTAGGGCATTTCAAGTAGGGTTTCTTAAACTTGCTCTACTTGAGAACCCTTTTCACCCAAGAATGTTTTATGTGTTCACAGGTATGTAAGTTAATAAAATACATATACAAACCAAATAGTTACTGAAAATAAATCAGCTACATGACCTCCTATAGGGTCAGGACTCCACAGTTTAAGAAGTTTTGGTCTAAAGCATTAGCTCCCATGGCAACACAGGTGACTGAGTCTGTCATTTAACTTCTCTGAATCTGGTCTCAGTTTCTTCATTTGTAAAATGGAAGAAGGGCATACTATATACTCTAAGTTTCTTCCAGCCCTGATTCAATGATCATACAAGGGCCAGCCTGTCACTTTGCAGTCATGTGAGTGAGAAGTTGCTTCAAGTCTTTGAACTTCATTATCATTATCTGCAAAATAAAAATAATATAATTTAACTGCCTTGCAAGAATGGGGTGGGGAAAGTTCTTTGTAATCTTGAAAGCACCATAATATCAAAAGTATTTCTAGAAACATCCATCTTCTACTAGATATGTATTGCTGAGTGTTTAAGATGGAGACCAATTTTATTCTGAATATAATTTTGTATTTTTTAAAATTTTGTTTGTTTTAATATTCCGCTTTTGTTGAAAAGCCTTCAGTTGGAAAAAAAATTTCAGTTGACTTAAATGTGCTGTTTCCACTGATAGCAAGAGCCACTCGCCATGCTGACCTGCAGACCTAAGTCCCAACTCATCCCTGACCCCACTCCTGACAATTAAACCCGATTGGCTAGGACACCTGGGAAGTTCTCAATTACCTGCAAGGAAAGATAGTAAAGCATCTGTTGTGTTCTCCCACAGCTTGTGAGCTGAAATCAGCACCTGGGCTCCCGAATTAGGTCATTCCAGGTAATTTCACTGTCTCTCTAGCTTCATCCTGTTTATCAATGACAAACTTTTCAGCTCTCTTTTTCTCTATTTCTGCCTCTCTTTCTCTCTGCCTCTGTGATAGAGTCTGTCTGTCTCTGTGTCTCTGTCTCTGTCTCTCTCTCTATTTCTCTGTTTTATAACTTTTCCTTTATCTCTTTTTTTCTACCTCTGTCTCTCTGTGTATGTCTGTCACTTGTTTCTCATTGTCTTTTTCCATATCTGTTTTTCCCTCTTTATCTCTTTCTCTGCACTGTCTCTTTTTTTCCATCTTTGTCTCTCTATGTCTCTCTCGGGCTCATATTGCTTCTTTCTATCTGGGTCTTTTTCTCTCTGTCCAGGTCTTCCTATATCTCTCTCTCTCCCATCCCCAAGCTGAAGGGAGCCTTAGCCATCAGAGGATGAAAGATTTTGACCTGGACAGGATTTCAAAAGCCATCTTGTCCAATTCCCTCTTTTTGTAGATGAGAAAATTAAAGCTAAAAGAATCTGTGTGATCTGCCCTGCCCTGGAGGCTAAAGTCCCTGAGTCTCAGAGCTGAGAATGAAATCCACATGTTCTTTTCTCCAAGTTATCTTCCCTACCTACTCTGCCATATTTCCTCTTCGGGTAATTACAGTTTATTGGGGGTGGGGGGAAGCATCAAACCAAAAGCCAGGTGATCTCTAGTTGAATCTGCCCCTGGTCTTCACTATGTGACCTTGGCTCGAAGCCTCAATATCCTCATCTATCCTAGAAGGGGCTAGACTGGAACACCTGTCCCTAAGGACTTTTCCAGGATGAGTCTTATAATCTAAGATCTTGGACTGGATAATTATCAGCCACATGATCTTTTATAAATCATATCTCCTTGTGAGGAGGGGAGAAAAAAAAAAAAAAAAAAGGAAGGCCGAAAGGCGGGAGCCATTGCTTCAATGCCTCCTGTGTCTCCTTATGCTAGGTACTAAGATTAGAAATAAAAAGGGAGACATTCTATGCTCTTAAGGAGTTGATATCCTAATTGATGGATCACAGGCTCTAATTCAACTCACTCATTTTACAAATGAGGAAACTGAGTCCCAGACAGAGGCAATGAATACAAGCATGAAGTGGCTAAGTGGGGACTTAAATTTAGGTACTTGGACTCTAAATCCAGCCTTCATCTACATCACTACATCATAATGGAACAAGATAAAAGGACTGGTTAAAAAAAAACGAAGTTAAAGACTATTCTCCCCACCCTACCAATCATTTGGAAACAAAAGGGTCTAAAAATCTTGCAGGAAAGTCAAAAAGAGGAAGGAACAAGAAGAGAAGATAACTTGAAAGGATAACTTATGGTGTAAACAGCACAGACAGTGGGAGCCAGGATTGGGAGGGTCCCAACATACAGGACTAGGTTAATCCTCCAGTAGAAAAGTTTTCAGAGACTTCAGCAAAAATGTCATTCCCCTGTTGTTCAAAGTTCCTAGATTAAAAAAAAAGTTAACATCAAACAAATCAACCAAGATGGAGAATATTATTCCAATGTGGCAAGAAGGAGTTACAGAAGACCAGAAACTCAAAATCTCTAAGGGAAGAGTGGAGAATCTTGAATCCTTCCAGTCCAACCCTCCAATTTTATACACGAGGAAACCAAGATAGGAAAAACAGAAATAACTTACATAAGATAATACAGTTTGTAAGTAGCTGAAGCAAGTCTCAAATCTAGTTACACTGCCCCCACATCCCATCTCCTACACCATGGACAACCATATTGGGACAGATAACCTAAATCTCAAAAGAGAGACCTCCCTGAGGGACAGGAAGACAAAGCTATCTGTAGTCTAGGAAATTTGGAAAGTTGGATTTCTATCAAGACCTAAGATATACCTCTTCAGAAAAAAAAAAATTCAAGGTTCTGTTATCCTCAACGTTATGTTTCTGAAGGTCAGAGGGTCATTCTGTGGGTCTCAAATTATAGAAATAGTTTTGATCTCAAGGTCTTGGGGATTAAGTACCAGGTTCTTAGACCTTCGACTCCAAACTGAGCATTCTTTCCAAAGTACCAGGTTACCTCCCCAAACCACCTTAGGAACTTGCATTTCCTGCCTTCTTCCAGCCTCCATCATCTCAGAAGTAGAATCAAGCCCCTGGGGGATGTTGTGGGAGCACTCCTGATCCTATCTTACCCATACAGGTACAGGTACTCCAGTAGTGAATTACCCAGAGCCACATCACTCTGGTCCCTTTCTATGTAATTTCTGTCTTTGAAAAGAAAATCTTTTCCTCTTTTCCTCCCTCTTGCACAGCACAAAAGCATTAACTCAGGAGCTGAGCTATTCACAGCTCTACAATTCTGCCATGAAGTAACAATTACCCGTATTTGTCCAAATATAGGCTGCACTTCCTCTCCACACACTCTGGTTCAGATAAAACCCTTGTTTTCGAGCTTTTAGGACTGGAGGCCCAGTTTTAGCTTCACTGGGCTCCCCACTAAGAAAGGAAGTGGCTCCCTGATAGACCTCAGACCCACCCCCACACCTCTGCTGGAAATGCTAAGGAAGCATTTCAAGTGATTGGATATTAATGGTAGCTCACCTTTATATTAGCTTAAGGCTTTTTTTTAATGCTTGGAACCAGAAACAGCTGAGTTCAATTCCTGCCTTAGAGTTTTACTAACTCAATGCCTCCAATAAGTCTCCTTAACTTTGAGCCTTATACCTCTGATCCAGCAGTGAGAAATCACAGATTTTTTAAAATAGCATTTTATAAACATTACCTTGACAAAAGCCTCAAGATAGATGCTTTGATGATTTCCATTTCATAGATTAGGATATTAAGGCTCAGAGTTTAGTTTAGTTTAGTTTTTTTAAATAAATTTTTTTTTATTTTCAAAATATATGCAAGGATAGTTTTGAAGATTTCTCCTTGCAAAATCTTATTTCCAAATTTTTCTTCCTGCTTTCCTTGCACCATCTCCCCCAGACAGCAAATATCCAATATTTGTTAAACATGCGCAATTCTTCTATACATATTTCCGCATTTATCATTCCGCACAAGAAAAAGCAGATCAGAAAAGGGAAAAATGAGAAAAAATATAAGCAAACAACAACAAAAAGGTGAAAATACTATATCGTGATACACATTTAATCCCCACAGTCCTCTTCCCTCAATACAGATGGCTTTATCCATCCTCTCTATTGGAATTGCCAAGAATCACCTCGAAGTTGAAAAGAGCCATGTCTGTCAGAATTGATCATCACACAATCCTGATGTTGCCATGTACAATGATCTCCTGGTTTTGCCCATTTCACTCAGCATCAGTTCATGTAGATCTCTTCAGGCCTCTCTGAAATAATCCTGCTCATCATTTCTTATAGAAGAATAATATTCCATAACATTCATATACCATAATTATTCAGTCACTCCCCAGCTGATGGTCTTCCTCTCAGTTTCCAGTTTCTGGCCACTACACAAAGGGCTGCCACAAACATTGTTGCACATGGGGGTTCTTTCCCCTTTTTATGATCTCTTTGGGATACACAACCACAGAGCCACTGCCAGATCAAAGGGTATAAGACTCAGAGTTAAGCAGACTCGTTGGAGGCATTGAGTTAATAAGAACCTGAGGCAGGAATTGAACCCAGCTGTTTCTGGTTCCAGGATCAGGATTGTGGCCTCTAAGCCCCGCTGAATCCTTGTCCAGAGCTGCTCAATGACAGCGATCACAAGGCAAACCCCTTCCTCTCTCTCCTCCTTAACCCCAAAGTTGGAAAGGCTCATTCAGGATGGGAAAGGGGAAGGGACCCTTGCATCTCCCTTTCTTAAGGGCTCATATTTTGTTCCATCTCAGGCCTTTCTTCTTGGGAGATGACAGAGTGAAACTTGTGATTTTGAGATAACCTAATACAATTCATTCATAAGTCAAGACATCATCATGCAATTGATCCATTTCAAAAATTAAGGACCAACAGCCAGGCCCAGGAGCTCAGCATCCCCCAGGGGGAACGTTGAGTCCTGCTTGGTCCTCTAAAAGCTGGGTGGCCTGAGGAAAATCACTCTGTTTCTCTGGGCTGGCTTTTGTCATAACTCTAATATGGAGGAAGGAAGGGAGGAAAGAAAGAAAAGATGGAAGGGAGGAAGGAAAGAAAAAAGGAGGAAAGGAGGAAAGAAGGAAGGAAGGAAGGAAAAGGAAGGACAGAGGAAGGGAAGGAGGAAGGGAAAAGGAAGTGAGGAAGAATGGAATCCAAGTACTTAACAGAAAAAAAGAAGTTCTATTTTCTACCTTCAACTTTGTCCTGAGGGACTGTGAGTCCTTTTCTATTTTTCCAGTCTCCTTCACCAGCACTGGGTTGGGGGACAGAGAGGAAGAGAGTTCAGGATGGCAAAAGCAAAGGATGACAGAGCTGGCGGGTGCAGGATCTGGGCTTTGGCTCCCATTCTAATTAACTCGTATCTGCACCCATTCATTGACAAGGCCTGAGGAACAATGCTTCCATTCTTACGCTCCCTTTTCTTCCTTTCTTTCCCCTCCTTGTTCTGAACAGGAAGAACAATTCTGATGATTGTGAATGAGAATACCCGGTCCCTCATGGGATCAAAGCCTCTAATTCTATTTTATCCCATTCATAAACCTTTCTAGGTGAGCTATCAGCTGAATTCCAGTCTTGAATTATTCAATGGGAGCTATGTATTATCGTATGTCATAGGAAAGAGCCTGTAATACATATTTAGTATTCTTTTAATCTGCTTGTTCCTATATCATGTCGTTGCTAATCCTCCTCCCCTCTCCTATGTTGGATAATCCCTTCAACAGCACACACAGCCATTCCACTTAATCCTTCTACTTCTCCTCTACTAGGTCTGCTATATAAGTTGTGGATTTTATTAAAGAAAAAAAATCCCTTATTTTGTTCCCTACAAACCAGTTATTTTTAAAGAGCTATTTAAAACCGGAGAGTTGCTTCCTAGAAAGATTATAAATAGTGCCTCATTATCTGGGACCAAATTTCAATAAATCTTTAGATGTATAACAGGAGATGTATAAACTCGTAAATTAACTTCTGCTAGAAACTAATTGGCCACAGCCAGATTCAGTCCCCTTTTTGCTATATGGATAACCATTCAAAAGGAGAGAGTGTGTAGCGGGAAATGGGCTGAATGAGAGGGTGTGGGTTCAAATCTTGCTTTGGCTATTCCATTCTTTTACAATCAATAAGATAAAGCACCTACTGTGTGTCCATTACCAGAGACATATCCTTTAGCCATTACAAAGGTGACACCGGTCAGAATGGAAGTCTCTGATGAAGTACTAGAAGACTATATATGGCCCTGTAACTTTTTTTAATCAATGACTTGGACAACGGCCTAGATTACACGCCTGTCCAGATCTATAGATAACACAAAGCTGAGAGGGATTTTTGCGTGGATAATACGAGTTAGAATCCCCCCACACTCCAACAAAATCTCATCAGGCTAAAATGTTGGGCAGAGTACAAGTTATCTCAATCCTGAAACACTCTGTCTACAATTTTGAGTGTTTCACTGGGGGATCGTCAAACCCTCTCCAGATGGTCGGTGCAATCAGTGGTCCTCCTGGATCCTTGGGAAGTCTAGTGCTGAAGTTTACAGCCTTAGCGCTATTCAAGAGACCCTTAGAACAGACTGAGGTGATACATTTGCATTTGATTTGCCTATGTCACCACAAGCCAACCAAACAATAACTCTGGGAACCCGGCCAGAGAGAAGGAAACGAGAGGCTAATTTCGCTTAGCGGTCTTGCCATATGATTGCAGAATTGGGGGGGGGGGGATGGCGCTGAACACTTAAGGAGGAAAAAAAGGGGTAGACTTGGTCTGAAATTGATCATTTCCATTTCCTTAGGATTCCCTGGATTATAAATTTCAAATGTCATCATCAAACCATAACATATTTTCAAACTTTGTCATGTAAAATCTTAGATTACATCTTAAAGTGGAGGAATCCCTTAATGCGACCACTGAGAAAATACAGTCCAGACACCCATTTTGCAGATGAGAAGGTGAAAAATCAAGGCGATGAAGAGCTTGTTTGTGCTTATACAATTAGTAAATGTCAGAAATAGGATTGGACCTAGTTCTTATTGATCTCAAACTCAGCATTTTAAACATTGAACTCCATACCAAGCTGACTCTCTTAGTTGAATCCCAAGTGCTTTCCAGATTTAATACCCTTTGAATCTTCTTCATCAGTCCACTAGAGCTGAGATGCTAGGGATTTGAGAATGAAAATGGAACCGTCATTTCCCTTAAGGATTTTATATTCTATTGAGGGAAACAATACAGATATATATATATATATATATATATATATATATATATATATATATATAAACAGAGTAAATCAAAATAATTGGAGGAGTGGGCAAGATTACTAACAACTGAGAAAGTAAGGACCCACCCCTTATAGAAGATGGCATCTGAGTGTTGTTTTATTTCTAAAGCATAAGACTATGAGGATTTAAGATTCCAACTAATACCAAAAAAGAAGGGTGAGATGAGGCAGTTATGAGAGTTTAGCAAAATTTGCCGTGTAAAACTTTTGCATTCATAATTTGAGTCCCACTATATACTTATGGAAAACTTTGGACATTCACATGCAACATGAGACTGATAGTATCAAAGCTAAAAGAGATCTTACAACATATCAAGTATAAATCAACAATCATTTTGCAGAGGAGGTTCACAAGGAGGTTTATTGACTTGTCCAGGGTTACCAATTAGGAAGTAGCTGATTGATCTCAGGTCCTCCCAACTGGAGATCCAGATCCCTACCCATTAATTACTTCTCCCTCATTAAAGGAGGTCATGTAACCATAAATAAAAATCATGGCAGACTGTAAGTTGATTTAGAAAACTACAAATTAACATTATCTATGCCTGATAATATTTTTATTTTGTGAACTATTTCTCAATGACATTTTGACCTAGTTTGGGCAGCACTGGGGAGTTTTGAAGGGTCACATGCAGTTCACAGGTTGTGAGTTTGAGATTTCTGCTGTTGATTATCATAGAAGTATTGAATTTGTTCTGGCTTAGTTTCCCAGAGACTGTGTTTTCCCCTTAGGGGGCTCAGATACTCTGAAGGTCAGGGGAAGGCTTTTTTTCTTCCATTGGCTCAACTCCCACCAGCTAGGTTTCCTCTAGTGTTAGCCCCTAGTGACTAATACCCCAGTTCCATTTAACCATTTAATATTAATTAGCTTTTAGAAAAAGATATTTACTTCAAAGATGTAACCACAACAAAAGCATGAATAATTCCCTTTAACATCTTAGGGAGTGGGGGGGGGGGCACATTTTCCATTATTCCATATGGTTTCTGGGGGAGAGTTCAGAGTTAGCTCAATTCCTCCAAACCATTGATCTTTCTAATTCATGTCCTAATGTGGTGTTGATACCAGGTGAGTCCTTCCCTGTGCTGCTACTGGGATGGGTCCCTCCTGAAGGACTCTCCTGGACTTTCAGGATGTCAATGCAAAGTTGGCTGCAATTTTGATTTTAGCACATTGGGATATTTATTATTCAACAGATGTTAGGACGGGTAAAGGACCCAGATCTATGTTCACATGATCTCCGAAGTAGACTTCCCCCTTAGAACATTGTCGCTCGCTGAACATCGTGAGGGGAGTCAAACCAAAAAAGAAACAGCCAATGAGAAAAAAAAATTGGCCACAGCTGAGTCGGGCATCTATTAATGCTTCTACAGCCAATCAGAGTTCCCTATTCTCCACAGTTAGCCAACCAGAACCAGTTACAGAATGTCTACACATGTTCCACAATCTCTCCAAGGTCCTTCCTCCACGCAGGCTCCACTGTTCTTTTGCAAGTAAGTTTTCTAGACACCCCCCTTTGGGAATTTGCATCAGTCAAGCATGCTAATGAATTCTGCACATGTACCCATCTCCCATTACACAGAATACATGTATCCATAACACTCAGAGCAGAATATTCCACTCATTGAAAACATGTGTAGTATAGGAAAATAATACAAAAGGGCTCTTGTGACGTGCCCCACCTCACTCTGTCTGAGATGCCGTACCCCAGGCTGTTGCCTACGTTGACTATTCTGGATCCAGCTCAGACCAAGAGTGATTTTGTTGCTGTTGTTGTTCAGCCATTTCAGTCATGTCCATGATCCCATTTGAGGTTTTCTTGGCAAAAAAACGTGGTTGGTCATTTCCGCCTCCAGCTCATTGGACAGTGAGGAAACTGAGGCAAACAGGGTGAAGTGACTTGCTCAGGGTCACACAGCTGCTAAGCCTCTAATGCCAAATTTGAAATCAGATTCTTTTTGATGGCTGTCTAGACCTCTATTCATTGCTTCACCTAGCTTCCCCAAACTGACTTTTACATTCAATTTAATTCAACAGCTATTTAATAAGCATCTATTATGTATGAGGCACTAGGGATCCAAAACCAAAAATGCAACAACCCAGGTCTTCAAGAAACATATCATCTACTACAGGAGAATATATATATGCGAAAAAATGCAAAATATATGCGATACAATAGCAAATAGAAATAGTCAATGCAAAGCAATTTTGTGGAAGGGAAGCATTAATCAATCAGTTAGTTGACAAGTATTTATTATGTGCCTACTATATAAATCAAAGAAATTGAGGGGTAGAGCAAAGAAATTGGGGTAGGGGGGAGCACAGCAACTGAGGAGATTAGCACAGGCCTTGTATAGATAGTATAGAAGATGGCATCAGAGTGGTTCTTATAATCAATGTGTAACACTAATGAGAATTTAAAATTGTCACTAATAGGGGATAGGAAGAGACTGGGATAAGGCCCCAAACCAAGCAGCTCTGCCCTCAAGCACTGTTATTGTTGTTATTCAGTTCTATCCCATTAAAATTTTCTTGACAAGGATAATGGATTTGCCATTTTCTTCTCCAGTGTGTTCCCATTTTACTGATGAAGAACTGAGGCAAATAGATTAAGTGACTTGTCCAAGGTCACATGGCTAGTAAGTGTCTGGAGCCTATTTGAATTCAGATCTTCTTGACTCCAGACCTGGTATTCTATCCACTGTACTACCTAGCTACCCTGAAGGGTAGCGGAAAAAAAACATATTCAAATATGGGGAAGTATTAATGAGATAGCCAACAAACATTTATTCAGGGCTTAACTGTATACTAAGTACTGTTTTGGGGAACTGGAAAAACAAGGCAAAAAAATGAAATATTCCTACTCTCTGGGAGCTTCCATTCCACTGGAAGAATACATATAATAAGGACAAAATAATTTCAAAAGACATTAGCAAGTCAGGAGATTAGTCGATCAATCAATCATAGGATCATAGTTTTTGGTAGCTAGAAGGCACCTACTATATGCTAGGCGCTTGGAGATGTTAAGGCAAAAAATTAAGTTGTTGCTGCTTTCTAGGATCTTACATTCTAGTGGGGGGCTGTCAATGTGTACTTAGATAAATATATACCAAGTCTATATCAAATAAATACAAAGTAATTCGGGGGGATCAAGGTCCTGGAACTTGGGGAAGGTAGGTAAGAAAGGTTTCAAGATAGAAGTGATCCTTAAACTCTGTCTTGCCCATTTCACTAGAGATTCCAAGAGATGAAGGTGAAGAGAAAGAATGGCTCAAGAATGACCCAATGGACTCTCCTGTCTTTTGCCACCTCTGGGTCACAGTGCTCCAGAGGACTTCAGGACTGAAGAAGATTCAAAAATGGCGTCCAAAGGCTTTTATTGTGTCTACCACTTCATCACGTAACTCATTCAAAGTCTCTTGAAAACTAAGAACTAGTAGGTACATTGGAGGTTGGATTATGTGGTAAAAGTGACCCAGGTCTTTTTTGCAGAATTCCCAGCTCCATGTGATGTGGACTTCACAACACTAACCTCGTCACTCAGCACACTCTACACACCTCGCTCACTAGTATCGACTCTCTCATATGGGGTGTTAATTGCTTTATTATAAAGGAAAGCAATATTCACCCTTTTATGAATTTTGATTTAATGACTTGAGCACATTCATTATTAGTTCATTATGGTTCTGTGGAATTGAGGCCTCCAGAGTTAAAAGGATGTCCCAGTGCTAATCTGGCCTCAATTAAAATGTAATCAGGCTATGGTTAATCTCAAGGACTAGCTGGGTTTGAACAAGGCAATGAACAAGACACCCAAAGTGGCTCAGGGAGGGGAAAAAAAAATGGCCAGCCCAAGATGGTTCAGGGACCTCACTGGGCAGCATCCACGGTTCTAATCTATACTCATTTCAGGGACCAGATCAGTTCAATCCAGTAGGCATCAATTTAATGCTTATTGTGTGCCAATATGAGAGAAAGAAAGGAATGAAAAATAGGAGCTACCCTCAAAGAGATTCCCATCAGAAAGGTAAATGAACTTGCCCAAACCAGAAAGCCAATTGTTAAATTTTCAATGTGAATATTGACACCATGGAAATCCATACACACTACAAATCACAGCTTGATTTATTGCTTTATTTATTGTCTAGACTTGAAAAAGAGATGGAGAAAATGTTAATAACATAGATTAAACTTTAAAATAGATCATCACCATATTTTTTTTCAAAACCGATTAGTCAACATTTATAAATACATCACTGCTTGTATTCCTCTGGAAGGATAGATATAGCATGCACATAGGTCACGTAGAATCATAGATAGAAGGTCACTTAATTAAATCCCATGTGATTTTACAGATGGAGAAACTGAATGGGCCAGGGAGTGATTAAGTAATTTATCCAAGGTGACACAAATCAGAAATTGGAATTTGAATCCAAGTCCTCTGATCTCCCTCCCATGTCACCATTCACTGATTCTTTCATATGTACCTTGTTTAAACATTGTTTCCCCTATTAGAATGTAAGCTCTTTGAGGGCAGGGAGCTCTTTGTATTTCTTTCTTTGTGTTTCCAGTCCTTAGTACAATGGCCTGGTACACAGTATTTAATAAATGTTTCTCAACTGATTGATTCCAGAGTCGATATTTGGCATTTGATTCCACAGAGATAATATCATCCAAACTCCTAATTTGACAAAAGAAGAACCTGGGGGGGGCAAGGGGATTACCTTGGGGGGCAGCATCACCATGATAGCAATAATGTCTAAGAGGTACAAAATTTATTTTAACTCCAGGCAGCAGAAACATAAGCACAGGGTAGAAATTCTAATGATGTCAGGAATATCGTCCTCATACTTAGTGCTCTTGGAGGATTTCAAGTAGAGGCTGGTTGACCCCTTGCCAAGTATTCCACGGTGGTGATTCCTTTGGGACTCTGGGTGTTTCTGGATAGCTGCTGAGGTCCCTTCCAACCATTGTTCCATTCTCTGATTCTGTGATGTCTAGAGAGTGAGTGGAAATTGCACGGGCAGAACAGAAACAAGAACTCGAGTTTCCAGACCCCAGCGTTCGGAGACATGGGATACCAACGCTTACTAACACATCTCCAGGAAGATAGAGAAATTGCTAACCATGACCTTCAGAGAATTATTTTTAAAGGTCAACCAGAGACATGACCAGCAGAGAGACACCACAAATTACTCTGCAAACCATGTGGAGTTCAGTCCCTGGAATCACAGATCCCCAGCTAGAAGACTTGAAAGATTGTTTAATCCAACTCTCTCATTTTACAGAGAAGGTACCTGAAGTGCAGAGACATTCAGGGATTTATTAAAGGTCTCACAGGCTGTAGGAGGAAAAGGTAGAATCCAAGCCAACATCCGTTGACTATTTTTCCATCCTAAGGATGATTCATATTTTAAATGATCCAAGCTCTTATTAAACTTCTTTTTGTCCAATATATAACGAAAGGCTTGAATTCAATCTGCTCTCTCCTACTTAAAAAAAAAAGGATCAATTCCTGTTTTGCTATTTAACAGCAGATGGTGCAACGGATAGAACACTGGGCTTGGAAATCAGTAATTATCTCCCTGAGTTCAAATCCAGTCTCAGACACTTACTAGCTGTGTGACTCTGGGCAAGCCACTTCACCCTATGTGGCTCAGTTTCCTCATCTGTAAAATGAGCTGGAGAAAGAAATGGCAAAACACTCCAATATCTTTGTCAAGAAAACCCTGGATGGGGTCATGGAAAGTTGGACATGACTGAGAAGTGACCGAATAACAATCACTCAAGACTCTATCCTTTGCTGGATTTTCTGTTTCTTCCTGTTTCTTCTGTCAAATGAGTAGTTTGATCTCCAAAAATCCAAGCCTCAGTTTAACATTCAAAAGCCTGAAAACAGAATTTGAATCCAGGACTTGTGGCCACCCCATCATCGAGCTAACTTGCCCTTCCTTCCTCAGATTGAGAAGGCATGACTTCTAACTTGGAGATTTCTTTCTTCCAAAGGACTCTTTCCTAGCCAATGAACCTCGGTCTCTTTAGCATTCATTTCCAACCCTGAAGACCTTCAGACATAGAAGAATCAATTATTTCTAGTTTTATTCTAGGCTAAAAGGGAGCGGAGCCCTATATTCCTCAAACTACATTTTGGCTTTTATTTTAAACCACTAGAAAGCATTATGGAGCAGTCAAGGGAATTGACAATGAGGGCTTGTTCTAAAATAGAAGGATTTAAGAGATCTCATTACCCACTTTCTAATCTTATCTCCAGGCTAGAGAGTAGATTAATTGGTGCAAACACTGATCCAAAGCAGCCCAACTCAAAGACCGCCATGCTTGATGAGATAGGCTTCTTTTATACCCTCAGCTTCCCCTTTAGGAAAAGATCAAGATTTCACATTGCCCAGAGGAAGGGAAGAGGGAAAAAAAGGATGGACCTTAGCCTGAATGAATCAATAAAACTTCAGACTCCTTTCTAGTCCTAGGCTGCATATGATCCTTAAAAGAAATGGGGGGTGGGGGCTAGGGGATTCTAGGGAGAAGGAAATAATTGTGTTAGATTTCCTGCAGGGGAAGGAAATCCCTTCTCTAAAGAACTGCAAAAGCTTGGAGTCCAAAAGTGCCTCTTGTAACTGATGTCTGAAGAGGAATAGCCTCTAACAAATAGCCACAAGCCTCTTCTTCAATACCTTCCACAATGAGGAACTCACTACCCATTGCCCCTCTTCCTCTTGAATTTTTTTTCTCTAGCTAAACCTTTCTAATTCTTTTCACTGTTTTTTACATAGAGGAAAGGTTCTATTCCAAAATGGCTTTCTTGCTCCATCTCCCACCTCCAAGCCTTTGCTTTGTCTGGCTCCCATGTCTAGAATGCCGTCCTCCCCTCCCTTCCACCTTGTACAATTCCTCACTTGTTTCAGGAAGCAACTCAAGCCTTACCTTCTAACCCCAAATTCCTAAACGTTTTTGTAGATCTCATGTACCCTATTGGCCACCTGGTAAAGCTCACCACTAATCTGCTTCATCACTCAAATTTACAATAGAAGGCAAAGCTAAATTTCATTTAGAAATTAGTTGGGGGGAGTTATGTTTTTTCCATATAAGTTAATAGACCCTCCCTTTGGGGGAGTGGAGAGGACACCAGCCCTGAAGATAGGGGGACCTGAGTTCAAATCTGACCACAGACACTTGTGTGACCCTGGGCAAGTCACTTAACCCCAATTGCCTCAGGAAATAAAATCTCCAGTCTATATACAAATAAATATACACATACACATCAATATCCACATTCTTATATGTATATGTTTGTACAAACAAACAGAAATGTTTATATACATATATACCCTGAATCACTATATGTATATGTGAAATAAATAACATGTACACATATATGCATGTGTACATGATGTATATATATGCAGAATGAATATATACACACCCACCATTACAACATATTTATTTGTACACAAAATAAATACTATACACACACACATATATATGCACGTGCATTGTTTACATGTAAACAGAATAAATTTATTTCTACATCTTGAATATCTAGATATACACTATGCAGAGATATGTTTTACGTGTCTGTAAAAATAAATATATGCCTATATGTACACATATACACAATGACTATATACATGCCCTAAATGACTTACATATGTATGTATGTATGAAATAAAGTGTACATACATGTGTATGTATATATGTGTGCATGTGTATATATATGTCTACATATGTACAGAATTAGTATATACACACCCTGAATATTTATATTTCTGCATATACATGGGATACTTATACAATGTTGTGTGTCTGAATATATGTAAATATATACACATGTGTGCACACATGTTTATATGTGAACGTGTTTACCTTGTGGTTTGTGTATGTGCAATGTATATGTACATATATACATGCATATCATTACATTAGTCAAATGTAAGTTCCTTGAGGGTACAGCCTGTAATCCCGGGGCCATTCTCACTGCCTGTCGGAATAAAATTTTTTGGTTGATTAATCGATGCCGTGACAGCTCGTTGTACATTTGGACAACTCTTGGTGTAAGTCATTATTTCCCTGCAGAGACCCTAACTCTACTTCTCTACCGCAACTGAATGTTTTTAGCATGTTTCTGAAGCACCTGTTATGTGTATGGCCCCGGGTCCTAGACGCTGCAGATAGAAAGACAAAAGTACATTCCCTGTCCTTGAAGAACTTACATTCTAATGAGTCAGCTGGGAGTGTAATAGACAGAGTCAGAAAAATCAGAGTTCAAGTCCAGCCTTGGATATTTACTGGTGATGCAGAGAAAGCCACTTAACCTCTTTGCCTCAGTTTCCTCATCTGTAAAATGGGGATAAAAATAGCACCTGTTTCACAGGGTTGCTGAAGATCAAATGAAGTGTTTGTAAAAAGTACTAAATACAGAGCTTGGCATTTAATGGCTGTTTTATAAATGCTTATTCTCTCTGTGTCTCTGTCTCTGTTTCTTTGTATCTCTGTCTGTCTTTCTCTCTCTCTGTCTTTGTCTCTATGTCTGTCTCTGACTTTGTCTCTGTATCTGCCTCTGTCTTTCTCTGTCTCTGTCTCTATTTTTCTCTGTGTGTCGTTCTGTCATCCTTTCTCTCTCTGTCTGCCTCTCTCTCTCTCTCTCTCTCTCTCTCTCTCTCTCTCTCTCTCTCTCTCCATTTCTCTATTTTTCTCTGTCTGTCTCTCTCTCACATACATACACACACACACACACACACACACATTCACATGGATACATAAATGGATCATAACTAGAGTGCCAGCCATGGAGTCAGGAAGTCCTGAGTTCAAACTCAGACACTTCCTAGCTGTGTGATCCTAGGCAAGTCACTTCAGTTTCCTCACTTCCAAAATAGGATAATAATAGTGCCTACCTCAGTATTGTTGTGATAACCAAAAGAAATAATAATTATAAAGTGCTTAGCCTGGTGCCTTGTAAATAATAAGCTCTATATAAACATTAACTCCTTATCAATTTATCTTGCTCTTTATTTATACTTCTCCCCCTTTGATCTTGCAGAAAGTCCCTTCTTTTTACATATGATAGCCTTTCCAATATTTGAAGGCACCTATTATGTCTCCTCCCCTCCCCATTCTTCTTTCCTCTAGGCTAAAGGGCCCCCCAGTTCCTTCTTAGAGTCTCATAGGAGGTAGGCCCCTCCCCTCCCCTGGTCTTCAGTCTGATTGCTCCAGGATTTGAGCCCCCCAAACCAAACTCAGAGAACTGGGCACCCTTCAAGCACTCGCTAGAAAACGTTCCAGTGACATGCTGGTACGCACAATCAGCATCATGGGTAGCGTTTCTTCCCAACGTATTTTTCTGTAGCAAGATTGTCAGTATTAAAATTCCTTCTCTAAAGTGTCGGCTTAAGGGCCAACATTTTTCTCCCGTTGTTTGAGTTTCATTTTTCATGTGAAGTCATAATCCTCGGCCCAGACTCCATAATCCAATAAGGAATCAGCGGCTGCTGTTTCCATTGAGGACAGAACAAGAAAAGGTAGCTGGTCCCACTGTGACTGGAGGGAACAAGAGGTGACAATAGCTCAGGTCTCCAAGACCCTGGAGTGTGACTTTTTAAGTGTGTGTGTGACTCTTTCAGGTCAGGGATTTAGAACTAGAAGAGATTCAAGAGCTCACTTGGGCCAACCCCCTCACTCTACAGATGAGGAAACTGAGTCCCAAAGCAATGATGTGATTTAGGAGCACAGATCAATAGCAAGAAGGGATCTCAGAGACCATCCAAAACATCCTTTTCATCTTGAAGGTGAAAAACTGAAGCCCACAGGTGACATGACTATTCAAGGTCACACAGGCAGGCCAGAATTTGAACTCAGGCTCTGTAATTTCAAGTGATTTTAGTGATCTTTCCATGATACTTCCATACTTGCCAAAAAAAAAAAACTTAGACTAAATTGACAGACTAAATATAAAGGACACTTTATTCCAATAAAATGTTCTATAAAGGGAAATAGATTGAATTCAGCCAAATGGTCACAGGGTTAAAGCAGGAGATTTAGATTAAGGATGGACCAAAGTTTGAATCTTATATCAAACATTTACTAGCTCTGTGACCCTAATCAAATGATTAACCTCTCCAAACCTGTTTCCTCATTGACAAACAAGATAATAATAGCACTTACATCTCAGAGTTCATATGAGAATAAAATGAAATGATATTTGTAAAGTGCTTTGCAAACTGGGCTATAAATGTTAGCTAGGATGTTATCCTATATGTAATCAGCCTGTAAAGGTGGCAGGGGGCAAATTGAAGAGCTTGAAAAGCCAAACAGAAGAGGCTGCATTTGATCCTAGAAGTAGCGGGGAGTCGCCGCCCCCTTTTAAATGAGAGAAAAATATGATCGGGCTATTACTTTAGGAATGATAATTTAGCAACTGAAGAAGATCTGTGGAAAAAAAAGAGACAAGATGCAGTGAGATTGCTATAAAGGAGATAATATATTATTTCTAAAAGGCAAAAAATAATACAGGCTTTACAAAATCAAGACTGAATTAAACTGCAAAATGGAATATGACCCTACAGGAAACAAAGTGGACGCTTAATCGAACAGATTGTTGTTCAATAGTTTTTGATTTTTTGTGACCAGATTTAGGGTTTTCATAGCAAAGATAAGTGGTTTGCCATTTCCTTCTCCAGATCATTTTATAAGACGGGGAAACTAAGGCAAACAGGGTGAAGTGACTTATTCAGGGTCACAAAGGGTTTGAGGGTAAATTTGAACTCAGATCATCCAGTTCTCTATCCACTGTGCCAGTGAGGCACACATAGGGCTTTTTGTTATTTTATTTGTTATTTTCATCTATGGCAGATGAGAAAAAGAAATAAAGAAGGAATACTCCTTTGCGTAGTGTGAAGGGGACTGACAAGAGATAGATGCTCAATGTTTATTTCTGTTTTCTCTGCAAAGGAGAAAATTCTTCACACTGGAAAGGAAAAAAAAACAACAAAATGACTTACAGAGAGA
Organism: Sarcophilus harrisii; assembly: GCF_902635505.1. NCBI lineage: Eukaryota > Metazoa > Chordata > Mammalia > Dasyuromorphia > Dasyuridae > Sarcophilus > Sarcophilus harrisii. The sequence goes on along the minus strand of NC_045429.1, from coordinate 445,326,810 downwards.
TAAAGAAAGATATAATAAGAGGTTTTGCAGTTGCCCTTGCTGAGTTCACCTCACCCAGCACAGACAAGTTGCAACCTTGGATCTAGAAAAGAACTGGCAGATGGGATTGATGAACCACTGTCAACAATAATTGGAAATTTGTAGAAAATTGGAAAGGTGCTGGAAGACAGGAGACTGACCAATACGTGATTTTTTAAAAAATGGCAGAAAGCAAAATCTATAACTTACCACCATATTTTCTTTTTTCAATTTATAAATCTCTGGATTTTGACCAAGACATTCCTGAGTGTTTCTAGTTTGAGTTTCCTTTCAGGAAGTGATTGATGGATTCCTTTTATTTTCATTTTACCTTCTGGTTCTCATAGAAGTGGGAATTTTTATTTTGTGACTTCTTGAAATATGGGTTCTGAGTCCTTTTGTTTAGTCATGGCTTTGGAGGGGGTGTGATAATTCTTAAATTATTATATCTTCTAGATGTATTTTTCAGGTCAGTTGCTTTGATAATAGACATCAGGAATTTCCTCCTAGTTTTTGAATCGTTTGACTTTGTTCTAATATTTCTCATTGTCTTAGCGAATCACTGATTTCTGCTTAATCCATTTTATCTTTGATGGACAAAGTTTTCTATTCTGAGCTACTTATTTTCCTTTCCATTGTTTCCTCCCAAACTCTCATTATATATTTTTTAATCTCTAACTTCAATGTTATTCTTTTTTCTAGTCTTTTTGTTTCTCCAAGATCCCAGTTATAGTAGCTGTGGAATAAGTGTTCTCTTGTTTTCGGTTGACCCTTGGGCTTTTAACCCATAGAATTTTTTAATTATGCTTGGTGCTTTCTTCTGTTTATTCATGTTTTCCAGCTTCAGTTCTGGGTTTGGGATCGTGTGTTTGGACCAACCATTCCACCTTTTCTGGACATGTTGGGTAGACATTTTATCCTGTCTCTTCCGTAGACTGAATGCTACTACCATTGTTTTGAAGAGGGTGGCTGCTATCGGGCCCCATTTTCTACTTCAAACCATGAATTTTATCTCAGAATCCTGGTTGCCCCCTCCAGAGTCAAAACTCAGTCTCTTTTTCTTTCCCATTACACAATCCTCAATTAGGAAGTGGTTTTGTTTTCTGCTAGACCTTAACCAGTCTAATGGAGATTTGGAGACTGCAGTGGTCTCAGGCCTCCTAAACAGCCCTTCTAGTGGTAAAGCCCAAGAGCTGACTTTTCCATATTTCCCAATGTAGATCCTTCTCAACCTGCATGGTGACCTATTGCTATTAAATCTCTCCCCCTGATTTTATCCTGAAAGATTAAAGCAAGAATCTGGTTTTAGGCATTTGAGGAGATGATTCTAACTTACAATACCCCTGTCCAGAGTCCTGGCTGATGTCAGGTCTATTTGCAGACAATGGTATTAGTTCATCTCTTCTCTCTGATTCTGCTAGCTTTTGGCCCAGTCACTAGAGCTTTCTGGATTCTTCTTCTTTCCCATTTACCTCAGTTGGCAGTGGCTTGCATCCCTACTCCTTCCAAATGCTAGCTGGCTTCTGGTTCCTTTATGGGAGTTTCCACTCTCTCCCTTTTTCTCCCGGCTGCTGATGGATTCCTGCCCAGGAGATCATGCTGGTTTCCCCAGAACAAGCCTCTTCACTCCATGGATTTCCCATTTACCTGAGCTACCACTTGCATCCCTAACGTGACCCTTTTAACTCCCTTCACGTTCTTCTGGTTGTCTTTTTGTGCAGTTCTGCTTCCTTGAGGATTTCTTTAACCTTGTTCTTTCTGGGACCAATTTCAATTTACATGAGAGCTATGCTACTCAACAATACCATCTTAACCCAAAGTTCTTGATTGATTGATTAGTCATAGACTTAAAAGAATGGGGGTGTCACTGAGAAATCAATTAGTCCAACTCCCTTGTTTCAGAGAATAAGCTTGGAAAGGAGGGTAGAGAGCCACTAGTGGCCTTTGGCATATGAGAGATACTCTTAGACCTCCGTACTTAATCAGATTTGTTTAATTGGTTGTTTTTTAGTCATGTTTAACTCTTCATGACCCTATTTGGAATTTTCTTGGAAAAGACTCTGAAGTGATTTGCGATTTCCTTTTCCAGCTCATTTTCCAGATGAAGAAACTGAGGCAAACTGTGTTCCATGACTTGCCCAGAGTCATACAGCTAGTAAATGTCTGAGACCCAATTTGAAATCAGTAAGATGAGCACTCTAAGTCACTGCCCCACTAGAGTTAGGAATGTCCAAAAGGAAGCTGCCAAAAAGAAAATTAATCCTTGAATGACATTTAAAATATCTGGGTTCAAAGAAGGCATCTCCTCCACTTCTCTGAAGAGGTGGAGTACCACGTGTGTGGAACACTGCATGCAACAGCACACTTTTTCAATATATTGGCTTCATTTTCTGGACTTATTTTTCCTTTTAAATAATTCTTTATTACAAGAAATGACTTTCTGGGAGGATGTAGTGGGAGGGATATGCTGGAAAATGTAGGTGATGTTAAAAGGGAGAAAGGGAGCAAGTGTTTCTTAAGTGCCTAATTATATTCCAGGCACTGTGCTAAGTGCTTTACAAATATTATCTCTTTTGATATTTTATTTTGTAAAAATAAAAGATATCAATAAAAATGTGTTCTCTAAATGTGTAGGCTGAGGAGTGTGGTGATTAAAGAAGTTGACAATGGGGTACCTTTTACATATATTATCTGGATTATTACCCAAGTATGGGATGCCCCGTACTGTAGTGAGGAAACAACCCTCCCCTAATATTCGCACCCTGGGAAAAAGCCCCATTTGCTTTGTGCTAGATATGGCTCTGCTTACCTTAAGTCCTCCTGGAAAGCCGAGGTAGCAAATTTGTGAACCATTCAGCTGGAGAAAATCCGGATTTTAGCTGAATGTCTAAGAGGTAATAATTAAGGTAAATTAACCGTTATAAGCAGCGTCTTATTCGGCGGGCCAGCTACACCGAATGAAATACAACTAGATGCTGGGAGGGAAACGGGGGAAAAAATAAGGAAAGGAGTCGATTAGTCAAGGACAGGAGAATATCATTTGCCAACGAGGCTGCCAGTGGTGAGTTCAGGGAGTCAAGCACAGTCTTTGAATCCCAACACATCTCTACGCTCAAGTCATCTTCATCTTTTATCTCTTTCAATGGCATCCATTCACTGAATAGACAAATATCTGCATTCTTGTAGATAAAATGAATACAGAAGGAGCTATTTCCAAAGATAGATGACTGTCCTTTTTCCTTCTGCAAAGTTTAAGAAGGTAAAAATTATCCTATTATGGGCACAGTGGTCATGAAGAGAAAATGATGCCGGGCCTGAGCGGGAGAAATTGCTCTCTATGCATGGGAATTTTTTAGCATTAGATTAACTCGCCTATCTCCTGCCTGCTAATGGGAAAGCCTTCACCTCGTTGTTTGGCAGGGGATCTGCATTTGCATTTAGATGGAGCTGTACATGGGGGCCCCTGGTCACTGATTGACAGCAGCAGCCATGGGATAAAAAGATTATCACATAAGGGCCTGGTGGCCCAGCTGGGCTAGGTAGGATCAGAATCAGAATGGGCAAGAGTCGACATCTGAATAAGTCTGTACAAGGAGATGGCAGAGTTTCCCTGGGATGAGGAAAGGGAAAGTCAGGGTCCTCGATGACCCCAGAGGGAATGTGAGGTTACTATGACACATGGAAAGAACACTGGTTCAGGAGTATAAGAATCTGGCTTCATGTGCCATCATGGATGTTTACCACCTGTGGGTAACCTCCATGACCCTCAGATTTCTTCATCTGTAAAATATGGGACTAGAGTAAGTGACCTCTTAGTTCATTTTCATACCTTGGTCCATGAGCTCATAAATTGGGATGAGTGATCTCATCTTGGGAAGTCCCAGATTTCTGGTCTACAGAAGGAGAAGTTTGGCCCAGAGGAAGGGTTTATGTGGTACCTACTAGTGCTAGACACTTGTGCTAACAAGTATTATCTCCTTTGATCCTCACACTCACCCTAGTGGAGGTTCTATGATTAACTCCACTTCACAGATGAGGAGACTGAAACAGAGGTTAAGTGATTTGCCCAGGCTAGTTACTTTGTGTCTTAGATTGGATTTGAATCCAGGTCTTCTTGACTCCAGGCCAAGAGCTCTGTGCACTGTGGCACCCCCTAACAGCCTTCAATTATACTGGGTAGCTTCTGACGTTCCTTTATTTCTGATAAAACCTTCTAGGTTCCAATTCTATCCTATGAGCAAGAGATATGGAGGAGTGGGTGAAAGGATGGATGGATGGATGAGTGGATGGATGGATGGATGAAGGGAGTGAGGGATGGATAGGTGGATGCATGGATGGATAGGTGGATGGGTAGATGGGTGGATAAGTAGATGGGTGACTGAGTTGATGGGTGGATGAATGGATGGAGAATAGAAAAACAGAAAGGTAGATGAATGGATAAATGGATACACAGAAAAGTGGATGGATGGATGGATGAGTGAAGTTTATAAAATACTTACTATTTGCCAGGAACTGGAGGTAAGAACTAGACCTCTGATTTCACTGGTACAGGGATCCCTCATGTAAGGAAACTTCTTTTAACAATGGAGGTCAGTAACTCCTCTGAAACTTAGTCTTAAAGGTTTCCCTAAAGCATTGAAAGTTTAAATGACTAATTCACTTTGAGTCACAAAGAAACAATGTGCAGAAGGAAGACTTGAACCCTGATCATTTTGATTTGAGGACCATTTCTTTATCTACTGATTTGTCTCTATACTAAGCACTGAGGATACAAATACACAATACAAAGATAGAGAGGGTCTGCTTTCAGGGAACTTATACTTAATAACCTCTTTGTGTCCCAGTTGCTTTATCTGTAAAAATGAGAGATTTGGACTCAATGAACTCCAATACCTTTCCAACTCTAATTGATGAACATATGATCTCTGAGGTACCTTCCGCCTTTAAATCCAATGTTCTTCTGGATAAGACCCTTGCCCTATCAAGCAGTCCAGTTTTGTCTTTCCTCTGCTTTTCCCTTGGGCTTCATGAGACTGAAAATGACCTTTAGCCTTCGGCAGAGAATAACCAGTTTTGGCAAACCAGAGAGCCCATTCAATGTTGGTATAACAAATGGGCGGCTGCTAATTTCAAGTGTCCTCTTATCTAATTCCATTAAAGTAGCCTCAGCAGGTCCTCCACTCTAGAATACCATTACCAATCAGAAATCCTTACAGGAGGCTATCAGAAAGCACTACTGATTCTAAACTGATAAGGACTCAGAAAGGTCCATCTGGCAGCCTGCTAATGGGATGGCAAGGGTCTTTTTACCCTGTTGTCCTAGGAGCTGTCCAAGTCCATGGTGCTGGAATGATCACTAACAGGATGTAGGGAAGGGCAGGAAGGAAGGGAGAAATAGGTCAAAGTTGGAGAAGAAATGCTTATTAAGAGGAATCAAAAAGCCTTTTCTTTCAGGTTTCATCTACCAAATTGTACTTGATATTTGAATTTCCCCAAGGTTCACTTCCATAAAACCATCCTGAAACTCTAAATCCAGTGGTAGATAAGAGGGTTTTTTTGAGTATAATCAAATAGGCTTTGTTCATTGTTCTTTCTAGTCTATGTACATGTCTACAGAGAGGAGAGGTGGGAATATAAGAGAAGGTAAAGGCAATAGAGAGTGAGAGAGGCTAACAGAGGAAAAGATTCTTGTTAGGTCTAGACTCATCAGTCAAATTTTTGCATCTGAGCTGGGAGGAAGAGGAGACACTACCTCGGAAGTGACAGAAGGAGAAACTAAAGCCCCAAGAATCACATTCTTTAAAGTCACTAAGGCATCTAGATGGTGATCCACGTGGTTCAGGCTAAGGACTCCTCAGTTCTGAGAATATGTCTCAGAACAGATGTTGCTCCATCACAGGAAGCCTGAAGTGAGTTAAATTGGGAAAGGATGGAAGAAAGGGTAGAAAAGGGTCAATGGAATGTCCAAACTTCCAGTTATCCTGCGACTTTCTACTGTATCATCCTGACTCTGGAAGGTGCCTTAGAAGTCATTTAGTCTAACCTCCTTATTGTTTAGAGACAGGGCACAGGATTTACTCAATATCAGTAGTGGTCTAGTGAAAAAGGTAAAATCCAGGTCTCTTGACTCCACTGGGGGAAAGGGGAGGATAATAGAGTAATACAATAAAAAGAAGACTGAACTTGAAGTAATGTAGCCTGAGTTCAATCCCAGCTCTACTTCTCCCTGCTGAGGTGATTTTTGGGTCTGTCACTTAACTCCCCAAGCCTCATTTTCCCCATCCATAAAATGAGAAAATTGGACTAGATAAACTCTAATATTCCTGCTACCTCTAGAAGTAAATGCCTTATGATACCCCTGTCTATACCACTATCAACTAATCTTCCACAGGATAAAATTCATGGCTGGATACTAACAAATCAGCAGAAAGTCACCCAATCAGATCCTCTGTCAAACTCATTTCCATTTGTCAATCATAGTCATCCCGTGTATGGTGTCTTTGACCTGCTAAGTGGGACTATATTTACTTTACATCCCAGGCAAGACCGAGGAAGAACGGGGCTCTGGAATCTGAAAGTTAATGAATAAATAAGTTAATTTTGTATGAGGAAAGTCTCTGCAGCTTGAGCTACTGAAGACCCTCTCAAGGCCCCAGACAGTCTAATTTACACAGCCTCTCCTCAGCTGGACAGAATTCGATAGAAGGCAATTAAAAAGCCTTGATTCCATTGCCTAGCCCAGTGGGGGCTCAATAAACACAAGTCAGTCTGATCTTGGTTTGACGCATGCTGTTCAGGAAGTGGCTGTATTTCATCCCTCGCTGTCCCTTCTCTATCCTCAATGTTTCTGGTTGGCTGCTCCGAAGCCTTGGAAACCACATTTTTGTTTCCAAGTCAATGTTTTTTTCCTGTTCCTTTTTAAATGGAGAGGCAGCCTGCTATGGTACAAAGAGACATAGGTTTGAAAGAGAAATCTGGCTCCAAGTGTTTCCTGTGATACTAGCTATGTGGTCATGGGCCACATAGTCATAGAGACCTCAGTTTACTTCTCTGTAAAATGATATAGTTGGACTGAGTGACTTCAAAGTTTCCTTCAAATTACAAACACATGATCCCATGTTTTAGAGACAGTATGGTACAGTGGAAAGAGCCCTGACTTTAGAGTCAGAGATCCTGAGTTCAAATTCATCCCTTCATTGCTTACCATTACTGTGACTTTGGCAAATCACTTTACTTCCCTGTGCCTCGGTTATTTCATCTATAAAATAAAAGGGTTGTACTAGATCACCTCTGAGGTCTAGATCTATGAACCAATGATCCCCTGAATTCACACTATTAGCCTAAAATTATGTGTCTGACCCCAAACCTTCACAGGCTGGACCAGACCTATTGTTGGTACTCTCTAAGACCTTACAGTGATTCCTGGCTTTGACTCTTCCCATTGCCATCACCATCCCCTCCCTTTGGCTCCTCCTCCATCTTCACTTGTCTGGCTGGTTTACTCCCCTGCATTCAGTTCCTGCCTTCAACCTGTCCCAGAATCTCTTTCTCCATTTGCCCTTGATCTCATTCTCTCCCAACATTCAGGGTACATGAAGCCAAAAATGTCTGCAGCTGTAGCACCCAAGATCTGTCATTTGTATGCATTCCACAGAATGAGTGTGAATTGTGCTGAGTGTGGACGGCGTTCCCTTCCCACATATAGCAACCATGGAGGATGTCATGGAATTCTTTAAGACTTGGACAATTTTACTGGAATAGTCAGCCGCACAGTTAGGGTGAAGCCTGAAAAGTCTATGGATATCACCCATCTGAGGGGCAGGGTCAAAAAAGAAGAGGCATAAGCAGCAGAAGAAAAAGGTCAGTTTGGAATTAGGGAATCCTGGGAGTCAATTATATAAGAGGAGCTTTCTTGACAGCACATTAAAAGGTACAATACCTTGCCTAGAGTAGGGAACCAATTTATATTTGTTGGATTGGATTGGATTGGATTGGATAGCACATCTCAAAACACCCAAGAATAATGTTTCTTATGGTTCCTTAGAGATTATTAGATTTTCTTTAGATTTTTATAGGAAAAGAGAGAGGAAAAGAAAAGAGAAAAGGGAGGGAGGGAAGGAATAAGGGAAAGGGGGAGGGAAGAAATAGGGAGGAAGGGAGGAAGAAAAGGAGGGAAGAAGGAAGGGAAGAGTGGAGGAAGGGAGGGAGAGAAGGAAGAAGGAAGGGAGGAGGGAAAGAGGGAAAGAAGGAAGGAAGGAAGGAAGGAAGGAAGGAAGGAAGGAAGGAAGGAAGGAAGGAAGGAAGGAAGGTGGGTGAAGACACATGTTAGTTAACTCTATGGAAACATAGCTATTAAGTGTCTGAGACAGAATCTGAACCTGGGGTTTTTGAATCCTGGTCTATAACAGTAAAATTTCATTCAAATTATAAACACATGATCCCATGTTTTAGAGACAGTATGGTACAGTGGACAGAGACCATCATATGCTTTAGCTAACTTGTGAGCACTAGGGATAGATCTGCCAGGTTTTGGAGTCCTTCAAACTCACTCAATCTTGAAGGGCTGAAATCCTGAGAATGTTTTTTTTTTCCTTTGTAGAACCTTGATTTTTTTCTCTTTACATTGTGCTATGTATAGATTCCAGGAAGTTTTATTTCTCAGACTCCTAGAACCCAAAGGGCCCTTTTTCTAAGTCATTTTCTGCACTTGCAAACACAATCACACACATACACTCAAATCCATGTGCACGTGTGTCTGTCCTATTCCTGGAAAAATTCAAAGATCCCACTGCCTCCTTCTCTCTGAACTAGTAGTGACATTTCTTCCTGAATCCAATAGTCAGAAGCAAAGTGAGTTTCCTGTATCCTCAGGCCATGGAAACCACTCTCTTCATTAGTCTCCTGCCCCATTAAGGAAGCTGTCAATGCTGGGCATTTAGCCTCTTGATTGGGCCAAAGAGAAGCCAAGGTTCTCTCAAGGCAAGTTTTCTTGGCAGCCAGCAGCCCGGTCTGCCACAAAAACCCTTTCAACTACAGTGATAGATGATCTCTCGCCTGACATGACTGGAAGAGATGGTAATGGGGATTAAAATGAAAGAGACTAGAACTCTCCTGGAAGTGTCTTCCTTTGACTGCCAAAAAAGAAAGACTTCCACACTCTAAGGATACTGCTCCTTTCTTGAAATATTGCAGGTGGGGACAGCTATAGACACAGCAGGGGAGAGCTCCTGCTCTGATTCAGAACTGCTGAATTCTAGAGTTGGAAGAGGCTTTGAAGAACCAAACCAATTGCTTCATTTGAGGGTTGTGGAGTTTGGCCAAGGGCACAATGGCCTCAGGGCCAGGACTAAAACCGAAGCCTTTTGGCCCTTGTTTTTGGCACCTTCCATTATTTAGACCCTTTCTAACAATGAGAGCTGTCCAAAAATGAATGGTGGGCATTCCCATACCTCTTATTGGGTGTAAACAAGAATAGTCTAGGTGACCATTTAAAATTACGGTGTTACAGATTTTGAGAAGGGGTCTTAGACTCCATCCAGTTCAACATTGTCATTTTACAGATAAGATTCCTGAGACCCAGCATGGTCAAGTAACTTGAATAAAATCACAAAGTTGAATAGAAGAGATTTAAATACAGGTGATAGAATAACTAGAAGGGATTTCAATGGGTACCTAGTTCAACCCTCTCAACTTATATATGGGTAAACTGAGGCATATAGGGTTCGGTGATTTACTCAGGGTCACCCAACTAGTAAGTGTCTGAGGCCAGATTTGAACTCATGAAGACAAATTTTCCCGACTCCAAACCCAGCACTCTAAACCCCAGTTTGGAGTCAGGAAGATTTGTTTTCATGATGAGGCATGACTTGTACTGGCAAAGTAATTTGCCTAAGCTCACACAAGTTGTGAGTGTCAGGGTCAAGATTTGGACCTTCTTCTGCCTCCAAATTTAGTGTTCTTTCTCTTTTCCATTTCTGGGTTGAGTTAGATCTGTTTATAACACGCCAGGACTTGGAGAGAAGATGGAGGTACATGGAGTCACAGACGGCGACCCCACTTAAATCACACAGCTAATGTTTGCCAGAGGCACAAGCCAAACTCAGGTCTTCCTGACGCAAACCCCAGCATTGTACTGACTGCATTACTCTAGCCCCCAGGGATAATAACAACGGTAACAAAATCCAGAAAAATTACCAAAGAAGGAGTTGAGAAGGAGCATGGAAACAAAAGCACATGTTTGTGACTGGCTTGTTTAGGTTAACATACACATGTTTTTAAACAGACTGTAAATAACAGATTCTGTGGTTTCCCATTTATTCCTTAGAGTCTCTTGGATGTTTGTTTTTTGTTGATGGTTGCTAAGTACAGGATAAATTTTAAAACAAGTAAATATATGAGGCAACATGAGGTAAGTGTCCTAGGAGAGGTGTGGACAAAGAGCTTGGAGAGCTTTAGGAAGAGAGGAAGGATATCTGGGCTTGAGGTGCCGATCCTTTTTTTAAATAAAGCATTAACATACTGAAAAAGGATGTTCTTTGTTCTTTGATAGCAGAGAGCACCCTCACACAAATTAATCAGACAATCCCAACAGATATATAACTTCATTCATTCGTTTATTCATTCATCAATGCAATGCAACTGAATAGGCATTTATTAAACCCTTTCTAAGTACCTGATGCTGTACAAAAAAGGAACTAGTGCCTACTTTTATCTTTGAGGACAGGCTGAAACAGCATATCCACTCTATGGGTTTTGGACTCTATGGATATATATATATGTGTGTGTGTGTGTGTATATATATATATATATACACATGTGTTATATTATGTGACATATATAGAATATATTATTATATGTTATATATATTTTTATATAATATATTAATATTGTTGTATAAAACACATATATAATTCCTACATTCTCTACTCTGACAATTCAAAGGAAAATGTAAAGAGAGATAGAGATAGAGACAGAGACTAAGACTGATAGATAAATAGACAGAGATAGATATGGATGTAGATATCCACACATACAGATATATATATATATATATATATATATATATTCACTTTATGTATCCGCTGTATGTACATACAACATACGTGTAACATGTAACCCAAATACTATAGTAATAATATATGCATATACTATATAGGTCATATATAGTACATAGAGTATATAAATACCATATACATGTATAGTATAGCATAATATATATAGCACAAAGCAATATAAAAATTATAACATCAAAGATATATTATATAAGTATAATCTTATTATATAAAAGATATATTATATAAGTATAATCTGTGTAGATGTAATCTAGATTTAACATTTATAATACATACAGCCAGATGGTACAGTGGGTATAATGCCGGACCTGAGGAAGACCTGAGTTCCCTCTCTAGCAGGGGGTGGGTAGCATGCTTCGTAATTCCTCTTCTCAAAACACAATTGATCTAAGGCGATATTTCCAAAGTCTTTCAAAGATCCCCTCCCTGATAATATTATCATTAGATAAATAGTTCTCTTATTTCTATTCGTTTCCCTCTGCATCAGATCATGGAGTTTCCAGTTTCCATTTCAGCTTTTCTAATGGCCCAGTAATATTCTATTACATTCACCCACATTTGCTATTCCCCAATAAGGAGGCAGCTCTTTGATCTCCAGTTCGTTGCCACTACGAAAGGAGATGCTATTCATGTTTTCACACATATATGAGATTTTTTTTCTTTTTTTTTATCTTTTGGGAAAATATATAAATATATGTGAGGGTGTGTATACACACAGATTATATACACCTATATATGTGTATGTGTATATATATATGTATGGATACATATATGTGTGTGGACACGTGTGTATTCAAACAAGTATGGCTTAGGGTGGCTTGTCTTTCCTAGCTCCTCCTGCTCTCCAAGCTCATTTTGTCTGTTCATTCATAGAAAGAAGGAGGCAGACAAGCATCCATAGGGCAGCCGCACCATGCTGGTCACAGGTGTGCTGGAACACGCCCCACTGCAACACAAAGTGAGACTTTTCCCATCTCTTCCCAAAGGAAAAAGCTTGCCTCCCACCCCCACTCTCGGAATTGTGGTCTGTGCAGCTGGAGCTTGTGTTATCCCCAATTTTAAACCAATTGATCCCATAGCAACAGGCCCAGCAGCTTCCCTTAACAACTGCCCCCCTTACAACTTTTACAACTTCAATGAGATATGAAATGGCTTTTCTCCTCTGAGCACGAGACACAAAGCATCGATGACCAGAGCTGCGTTTTTTCAATCAAACCAGAAATAGAACATAATCTCGCCACCATTTACATGCATGGTTGCATGGGAGAAAGTGAGTTCTGTGATCTGAAAAGGCTTTTTTTTTTTTTTTTGCTAATCTGTATAAAATCAATTAAACAAGTTGATATTTTCCCCCTCAGAATTGATGAAACTGAATAAAACTGCTTTGCAGATGTAGCTACTTAAGTAGCTGCACCTGGTGAAGGGAGGTGGGAGAGAGGGAGAGAGAGAGAGAGAGAGAGAGAGAGAGAGAGAGAGAGAGAGAGAGAAATGGAGAGATGAGAGAGACAGAGAGAGAGACAAAGACTGAGAGATAGAGAGAGAAACAGAGAGAAAGACAGAGAGACAAGCAGAGAGAGACAGAGACAGAGACAGAGAGAAAGAGAGAGAAAGAGAGAGAAGACAGAGACAGAGGCAAAGAGACAGAGACAGAGATAGGCAGACAGACAGAGAAATAGAGACAGCAGAGACAGAAAGACCGAAACAGAGAGACAGAGTCAAACAGAAACAGAGACAGATACAGAGAGAGATAGAGACAGGCAGACAAAGAGCGACAAAAATAGAAGGGGCTGGTGAACAGACAGACAGATTCTAATTTCATTTTTAGAATCCTAGACTTTCAGACCTGGCTGAACGTGGAACGAGATCATCCAGTTTGGGCTCCCTAACCCTCTTCTGGAGTAGAATGCCAAGTGGCTGCTTGCAGATCCAGAGAAACTCCCTGCTAGCTTTTACCCCTTTGTTCAGACAAATATGCAGTCATAACCAGGTTAATCATTCTCTCAGAAGATAAACAAAGATTTAGATGATAGTTCATTTCCCACAGAATTCTAGACTTTGAGCCCCAAGCTAAGAGGTCATGAAGCTCAACTTCCTAATAAATAAAAATACAATGCAAGATTTTGTCATTTAGCCTTTTTTTCCCCAGTCACTCTTCCTGATCTCTTTTTGCCTTTTTTTCCTCCGGCTCATTTTACAGATGAGGACACTGAGGCACACATGATAAAGTGACTTGCCTGGCATCACACAGCTAGTAAGTGTCTGAGGCTGAATTTGAACTCAGATCTCTGACTTCACTTTACTCCTCTGTAAAATTTGGGGGAAAGGAGAGTTATTCCCAAAGAAGAAGGGCTGTCATGGCAGGAGAGCAGATGCCAATGGCAAAGGGCCTCCAGTTCCCTAGGTTGGTTTGTGGCTCAGATGTGCCCCAACCCACTCAGGGCTCAAACTGATGAAGAGTTTTGGACAAAGAACTGACATGGCTCTATGAGGACCCTCTCCTTTGCCCCTCTCCTACCCCCAACCCATCAATTACACAGGAGGCAAGGAAGGGGGGAATTCTGGATGCATGATTTCAAACTCAACTAGAAATGGAGGCTACTAAACCGTATATAAGGATCCCTGCAGTCTATATATTAACAAAGCACATTTGAGCCTCAAAAATCCACTGAGGTAATTAATATTATGACCCCCATTGTATAGATGAGAAAACTGAGGCTGTGAAAGTGACTTGGCCAGAGTGACACAGGTAGTGATTCCCATGTTCAGTGCTCCATTTATATCCCTAGCATTTTACACATAAGTTCTGAATAAAATTTTTCATTTATTCATCTGTTTTATTCATTCATTCTGCTACAAAACCTAGCTGCTTCTAACTCCTTTGACTAAATCCAATTTCTACCATAACACATTTATTTTACAAATGTTTATTAATGACTACTGGGTGAAGGAAGAAGAAGAATCTCAGAATTGAAGAGGAAGAAGAAAGAGCAGTTGTCACGTCCCCTGTCCCACGCACACCTGGGAACTCAGAATTCTCAGAGACGCAGAAGATAAAGGCATTTGTGCTAAGCGTCTCTGTGGGGTCAGTGAGAGCCAGGAGGAAAGCCGATTGAAGGAGATGAGGGAAGAAGAGAAGATTGGGGATGAAAGAAGGATCATTGCAAACCAAAGTCTCTTCAGCAAATGGCTCTTGTTAATAGATATTTGAAGGATTTATGCTACAGAGGTGAGAAAAAAATGCCTTACATGGTCTGGGGCGAGATAATTCCTGGCCACTCGTTGAAGGAAGCGGTTTTCCTGGAGCTCTGGGAAGTCTCACAGCAACTGGTGATATTTTAAATGAAAACCCTCAAGACAAGTGTTTTGGGAAAGCTTCAGCCAAAGTGCTTATGGCCTCTTAAAACACAACAGGGGTCATCAAACAAAGATGTTTATGGACTAGGGACAATGGAAGTCTAAGACAATCAATGAAAGCCAACTGAAGGCCATCACTTAGTGAAGGGCAGAAAGCCTGAGAAACCTACTGTGGCACCCTGAAAAATGGGCAGTTGGCCAAAAATGCATTCATTCATTCATTCATTCATTCATTACTAAAGACTTCCTTTGGGTAGGGTTTTGTCTTAGGGCTATGTCAAGAGAGAAAAAAGGGCATAAGATTCCATATTATTGTTCAAAGATCTTATACCCTAGTTAAGAATGTGTTTACATCCGATATTATATAGGATATATAATATTAATATATTATATATTAATGTGTATATAATATATTAAAATATAATATTAATGTATTATATATTAATATATAATATATTGGAATATATAATAATATTAATATTCTATATTAAATTGCTTACCATTTTAGGAAGAGGGAAGGACAGGAAGGGAGAAAAATTTGGAATTCAAAATTCTAGAAACAATGAATCTTAAAAATTGTCTCTATATATGATCGGAGAAAATAAAATACTACTAAATATGAGTATATCTATTTGTATGTACATACACATACATGCATACATACAAAAATATACATGCAAATTTAGCCACTAATACAAGCATCCAAGATATAGAGCTAGAAGAAATCTTAGAGGCAAATCAGGCAGGCAGAAAGGATATAGAAAAAAGAAAAGAAAAGATAAAGGAAGCACCTACAATGTGTCAGGCACTATGCTAGGTATCAAGTCCAAGTCTCTTTGCAGTGGAGGAGACTGAGACTCAAAAAGTTTAAGTGATTTACCCAATGCCAGATTAGGATTCAAATCCAGGGTCTATGACCCTAGACCTAATGCCCTTTCCAACACCAAACACCAATTGAGTGGTATATACCAATGGTTTTGAACCTATAGACTTTGGAGAAGAAGTATGACAAGAGGCCTATGAATCCATAAATAAGTCAACTCCATCCTAGATTGAGTTGGAAAGGACCCTTCTAATCCAAGTTCCTCATTTTACAATTGAGGAAACTGAGGCAGAAAGAAGTTAAACATCTTGCTTCCAGGTCACTCTGAGAAAAAGGCAGGATTTAAATCCAGGTCCAGTCATTCTAAATCTGTCACTCTTCATTGTGCCACATACCGCTACGCACTGAATAAATGTATACATATCTCATATATATGTATATATACACATATATATGGGTATATATATATATATATAAAATCTTTCTTCAAGTATAAATAAATGATGCTGTGTTTAAACAACCACAAATTCACCTAAAGATATCACTGAAATTATGTCCTTATCTGGCTTCTCAATCAACCAGATACTCAGAGGACAACTACTATCTTTTGCCAGTCCCTGATTTGTCTCTTTTTTCACATTAAAAAGGGATTCTTTTTCTTCACTAGATTGGGAACTTTAGGTCAAGGCAATAAGGATACTTACAGGACATAGAGTTCTTCCCTTAATAAAAGATACAGATAGCCACAGAGTCATTTTCCCAGACAAGAGACAGGAGGCTAGCTTCAGGTCAGCACTCACCAGGGACTGCAACGATTCCGCCGAGCTGGTTATGACACCTTCCTGCAGAACAGAGACATAAATTAATCCCTTGTTCTTCCCAGAAGTCCCACTTCCTCAGAGACACAAGGTCAGATTGCCCTGATTCCTTTGTACCAGTGACTAAGTCACAGACTCACACATCTAAGTATAGCAGCAGTTGAGGCAGGAATCTTATTCCCTGGAGTATGAAATCAGGTCATGTGGCTCTCATGTTACTTCAAGTTTCTGTTCTGCAAAGAAAAATTCTTCCCATGGTCTGGAAATCAGATCACCAGCATTGGGCAATTCCAACTAGGCACATGGATGTGGCCTGGGAAGACTTCAAAGGAGTGAAAAAGGATTTAAAATGGAGGAAGCAGGAGATGGCATGGGATTAGCAAGGGAAGTAGCATGCCTGATGATGTGGAGATGATTAAGGTGCAGCCTGAATGCACCATCTTGGCTCCAGTTAGGGAGCAGAAGGAGGTGAAGGTTGGAAAGGGGACGACAGAATTGTGGGCGTGTTTTTGTAGGTTTTTTTTGCTCAAGAACTCTCTAGAGGTAGCTGGACACTGATAGATAGATAGGTAGGTAGGTAGGTAGATAGATAGATAGAGATAGAGATATAATATGTATACATTCAGTGCCTAGAGGTATATAGCACAGTGGAAAGAGTGACATCTCCAGCTAATCTCTACCCAGAAGAGATTTACACGCTTCGGAACAGTCCTGGACATTGGGAATGGCTATCAGTGCTTCCCATTGGCTACACACTGTCATGGGAAAGACACTATTTCTCCCAAGAAGTGGGACTGTAAAAGTAATTTGTTAAACCAGGTAAGCCCATCTTTGCTGATTTTAAAGACCTAATTCCTTCCTAGAGTTCTAAAAAGTATTGGTAGATGTAGGACTCTGAAAAAAAAAAAGAGTCTCACATTTGAATTCTACCACAAAATTCTACCCTAAAGTGTCTAGCAATGGAATCTGTCTCCTCCATCCTCTTCCATCCCCTCCCCTAACATCACTTCTGCTGGCCCTTTCTCTCATAAGATGCCTCCGCAATAGGTTGTGATGAAAAAGAGATGAGTTCCCAGAACAACCTTCTTTGCCCATCTCTATTTGTCTTATTTATCTGTGGAAGATTTGAAGACAGATTTTAAGCTGGGTAATTCACCACAGGTTGATAATCACTGCTGAAACTTCGGTTTAATCTGTTGTCTCCTCTCTGGGACTGTTCCAAAGCCCTAGACTTCCCTCAGATTCCATGGCAGGAGCATGATGAACAAAGTGGAAGTTCAGGAGAGAAAATTTTACAATTTTCTGTGCAGACTTTTACAATTTAGAAATCAGTAAACATTATAAATTCAAGTCTGATTTATCGTTTTGTTGATTATCGAGACTTAAGAAAGTGACCACAATGTTAAAGGTGTGCCATGTACTTTTTTTTTCCTTGTAGGGCTGTTTGTTAAACATTTATCCATGCGTCCATGACATGAAAAAAGATTAAAAGCCGTGTTCCAGATCTATGACCTTACTCTGTAGAGTGAGTAATAAGTGATACAAAGAAAGATCAGCAGTATTTGGATTCTTAATCAACTCTGATTCCTAGAATTTTCTGATTCCTCAACTTCCATTATCTCAGTTTCTTCATCTGAAAAAATGAGCAGGTTGGACTAGATGATTATCTCTGGGGAACCTTTCATCTCCAAGCCATCTTTGGCTTTGATCTTATGCCATCCATGACCTCAGTGCATTTCATCAACATTAAAATCCCCCAATCTCCTAGTGTACTTTCTCCCAAAGCACAGAAACTCTCTATACCCTGCTCATGCACAAAGGGACCGGCGGCTTTTATTTCTCTTCATAAAAAAAGGAACGAATTCCCTTCCTACCTCTTTAACCATCCTCCTTTTTAAATTGGGAAAAGGCAGAAAGCCTGTGTATTTTAGCTCTTAATGGTTCCATTTTAATTTGCACATATTCTTGATAATAATGAAATCTGCTTAATGTAAGTTAAAAACTAAAACCCTGCCACGGCAATTCACAAACATTTAAAACCTCGGCAGCAATTCTAGGAGGATTCCCTGTTAATATTCTCGAGGACTTCTCAATGGATACTCTAAGCAGGCCTCCATATTAGCAGAAAGATCAAACAAATTAAAATTGGACTCTTGGTAACAATTGGGAAAAATGAATATTCACACCCTTCAGCATGAAATGCAATCTCACTGGATGGGAGGGCTCTTGTATAGTTAAGGGGAATCTAGTCATCAGGAAACCTTTAGTGTTAAGTGTCTTTTAATGTGGACAGACGGTGTCTTCTGACCTCAGTGTATTTCTTTCAAGAACTCACAAGAGAATGATATCAATCAAATTTAAAATAATACAACCCCAATCTGCTTTGTTATGTTCAAGGCCATCTCCCTGTACAAAGAATAGCTGGTTTTCCGACCGGCACAAAAGGACACCAGCTTTTAAACATATGCATGTGTCACTAAAGCCAGAATGCAGAAAAGGCCTTAGAAATCCATAGAATCAGAAATCTGGCCTATCCTCTCATCTTACATAAAAGGAAAACTGGGGCACAAGGAGGTTAGGTGACTTGTCCACAGTTATATACCTGGATACCAAATTAGGGTCAGATACTGATATTTTATATTATTATGGACATGGAGTCGGGAAAACCTGAGTTTAAATTCAGCCTCAGACACTTACTAGCGGTGTGACCCTGGCCAAGTCATTTAATTCCATCTGTAAAATGGGAACAAAAATAGTAATACCTCCTTCACAGGGGTTGTTATGAGGATGAAATAAAATACATACATGAACTGCTTTATAAAACTTAAAAGTGTTATATAAATGTCAACTATTACTATGATGATGATATAATTATTATTGACAAATTCCTATTCTAACACAATTTGTCACTGACTAGTTGTATGATCATGGACAAGTAACATGCTTTGCAAACCTTAAGAAGTTATATAAATGGTAGTTATAATAATCACATGGATTATCATTATCATTATTATTAGATGAATCCCTAGGTCTAGTTCACAGTTCCATAGTTTGCCATTAATTAGCTGTGTGACTTTGGTCAAGTCCCATTTCTCTCTATGCCTAAGTTTTCTCCTTTGCAAAATGTAGGCTCAGAGTAGATCTCTCCAGTTCCTCTTAACACTCACATTAAACACAGTGACTATTAAGATTTATTCAAACAATCATATTCTAAGAAGGAAGGAAGGAAAAGAGGCAGGGAGAAGGGAAAAGAGGAAAGATGGAAGGAAGGAAGTGAGGGAGGAAGGAAGGAAGGAAGGGAGAGAGGGAGAAAGGAAGGGAGGAAGAAAGGGAGGGAGGGAGGGAGGGAGGAAGGAAGGGAGAGAGGAAGGGAGGGAAAGAAGGAGGGAAAGAAGGAGGGGAGGGAGAGAGGAAGGGAGGGAAAGAAGGAGGGAAAGAAGGAGGGAGGGAGAGAGGAAGGGAGGGAAGGAGAGAGGGAGGGAGGGAAGGAAAGAGGGAGGGAGGGAGGAAGGGAAGGAGAGAGGGAGGGAGGGAGGAAGGGAGGGAAAGAAAATCAATGAACCCTCTGCTTTTCTCCTTATTTAGTCAGACAGTCTCTGAGAGAGAGGGCCTTCTGCTTTCTGAAATGAGCTGGCATTGTCTGTGATATATCACTGGTACTTTAGAGCACAAAAGCAAAGTGTCACCTTCTGGATAACATACAACACAGAGGGCTGTCACTCCCATGATATAATGCAACCTAGGAACAGGACAACTTCGAAATCCATCAGGGAAGCAATAGCATTTTGAGTGACTCATCACTAGAAAAGCAGATTTTTTTTTCTGCTGCTCATCAGTGCAGCCAGGGCAAGGTCCATGGGCGTCATAAGTCCCCCTTCCCACAGTAAGACCTGTCACTAAATGGCTGAGAGACCTTAGCCTCCTCCGTGGTCCCTCTGGAGTGTGACTGCCTTTGTTGTTCAAAGAGAGAAGTTAGCAAAGTTCTCCAAGGTTCACAGAAGACCCTAAGACTTGCAGTCATTCCCTTTGAATCTCCCTGATTCTATGGACTTCTTTCTCCACCATTCCCAGAAGTCTTTTTATTCTAGAAGATGCCTCTGGACCATGCTTCTCATTTGATGGCCCTTTACTCCAATTGATCAGTTCTTCCCAGAACCTCCACCTTGAAGAAGGACTCATTAGAATCATGTTCACTCCTTCATTCTTCTCTGGATTCTGCTTTGACTATCTCTACTTCTTTCTCCATCATGCACTCAGACAGGTTCTTTTTCTCCCTCCTTGCCCTGTACTTAAACCTTTGTGCTTTGGGTGCTGTCTTTCCCTATTAGAATATGAGCCCCTTGAGGATAGCAACTCTCTTTTTTTGTATTTCAAGCATTTAACGGTGTTTGATGCTAGTGCCATTAATAGATAAACAGACAGATGGACAGATGGATGGATGGATGGATGGACAGATAGATATCTACATACTTATACACAGAGACAGAAAAAGAGAGAGTCATCCTTCCCTCCCTCCCAATCTAGGGATCTCTCTATGTCTATACAACTATTATCTTGAGGCTTGGCAAGCTATAATCTTTATCTGGATTTGTATTTGGATTTTCCATTCATTTCCATCTAATCCATACAATTGGATTTTCCTTCACTTTTTAGTGACATGGTGATATTGATTATCAAAATGCCATTCATTTAGAGAGCATTTCCTACTAAATATGGGCTATCAATAGAAAAGATTAACCAGCTCTTCAATTTTTGAAATATAAGATACAAAGTGAGAATATGTAAGTGAACATAAGGAGCAATCAGAGAAAAAACAAAGCAACAGTAACCCAAGTAAGAGCGTAGGTCCAGGAGTTGTTACAATACACAAAGAATGAATAAAGATAAAGAAAATTCGGTTACAGGAAAGTTGTTTAGAAACTCACAGGCTACTGATCTGGGCTTATTTACTCCTGGAGTTCGAAGCTACAAAAAAGCCCAGCTCTCTCTCTCACTCTTACTTCTTACTTAATTTGCCTTAAGTTGCAGAGTCATGTTGGCAAGTTTTGGATCAGAGTGAGGACTTGGTGAGAGCCGGAGGGAATAAATGGTGGATGTGGCTTGGGCACTGATGTTGCAGTGATGCTCCATGTACTAGAAGCCATGAGGCCATGGTTTGACTCATCTCAATCCCTCCCCTCTAGTCTTGAATTCATTGTCAAAGATAAAAATAGGCCTTGTAGCTCCAAGGCAGTGGGCTCCTGGACACCAGATGTCAAGGGACATATGTTCTCCAGATATGATTGAAGCTCCCAAAGCACTTGTCAGATGGAAATAAACACAGATGGATTTGCTCTGTGTTTGCCCTCATTAGTTTGATTCTCCATGGAGCTATGGCAAGCATGGAGATGTTAGTGCTGCTGAGAAAGACTCGCGAGGAAGGGGAATGGAGAAACCGAGGAATATCTCATCTGAGATAGGGCCTTGTGGATGGTAAGAGGAATAGCACCATCTGGAAGCTTCCTATTTTTAACTAATTTTTCTTGCTAAGTTTGCAGTTTCTAATGGCTGAGGTACTAGTGATGTCTATGGGCAAAGATCATGCTGATCAACTCTGGTTAAATCTCTGGTTCTCCATAAAACTCCTGTGGTTACTTTTCAGAATCACACATTCTTGAAGAGCAACACTTGGGAAATGCTAGTCCTTTCAACCTTTGGCATCTGTGTTTATAGGAAATTCAAATCAGGCTTTAGAAAGGATTTTAAATGGTTCCATTGCAATTGGACATAAATATTCCAATGAGTTAGGGATCTCTGTGATGTGGATGGTCTTTCCAAAGATAAAGATCACAACTCACAGTTGGACTTAAATATTCTAATGAATCTGGGATCTCTGTGATGTGGATGGTCTTTCCAAAGATACAGATCACAACTCATCTCTGTCTCCCATATTCTTCCCAAAACAGATCTATTCAATGTATTAAGGGCCTTCCTCATTTTCCACCGACATTTTGGAACTCTCAGTGAAATGTATTGTCCACTGGTTATCTCTTATTCTCACTACATGATTTGTCCATCTTTTTATCTAAGCAAGTATTTCATCTGTAATTGTCTTTACTCCAATTCTTCTTTACAGTTCTTTATTATGTGCTATGGGTGGTCTGTTACCTACCACATACCTCTCTATTATCCTCTAAGACATTTTCAATTATTTAATGACTATTATGTTCCATGATTACCAGCCATAATATGGTATCAGTAGATTATTAGTATTTTTTAAAATGGACCTTTATTTGATAGATCAAGTCACCAATCATTTATTAAGTGTTTACTATGTACTAATTTCTGGGCTAAGTGCGAGGATTAAGTGGACAATACAAAAGAGGAGCCAGGGAGGGGGGAAGATGGGAAGAAGAAAAAATGGTATTCACACCCAGGCAAGGCATGAGGAAAAGAAGTAAACACTAGAGTTAAGCAGAACATTGCTGGGGCACTTCTTGAAGTAGTAGGGAAGAATGCTGGGTGACAATTGTCTCTGATGGTCTTATCAGGCCAGTGATACCTCTTCATGTCTTATCAGATCTTACAGCAGTTCTTTTTGCCAGCATATTAGAGGGAATTTTTCTGATTTATATATGAATCAAGCTCCAGATCTAATCCCTTATCAGTAGTCTTATTTTTCAATCAGCCTTGAATGTTTAGGAGTATTAAATAGCCAGGATATATATATATGGCCTAGTTCATGGGCAGTCACTGTTGAACTCATGATTTATCTTGCAAGCAACTCAGTCTTGGATCCCTTTCAAAACATTCAGCTGTCTCACATGCAGGTGGCTATTATCTGGGGGTGAGGCCTATAATAGGCAGTTTCTCATAATTAGTCTAAGGATGATACACATGTGGTGACCTTGAGAGGTAGTTATTATCCTAGGGCGGGCAATCTTCCCAGTTCAGGTTCTAGTAATTATTCTGAAAATGACCTTGGAAGAGGCTATGGTCATCTTTATCTTAAACTGGAAAGCGGTGGGAGAGAGCAAAGTCCACTCTTATTTTTTTAATGCTACAAAGAGGAGGAAAAATAAACAGTTATGGAACTTTTATCATACCATGAGACACAAGCAGCTATAATTCAAAGAAAGCTATTAACATACAAATAAAAAAAGGATAATAACAAATTGCCGTTAATGGAAATATTTCTCCCACTTGAGAAGAGTCAACTAGAGTGGGATCTACACTTACAATGTCCACATATTGTAATAAATAATAAAATGAAGAGCTTGATCCCTCATTTAGCCTTACTTCTACAGGCAAAAATTCATACATCAGTAATATCTCAACTCATGAGATACGTCCCAGCTTTCCAGACTTCCCAGAAAAAGGCCCTTTCGTATATTTTGAAATCTTTATCTCCATTTCCCACCCTTCTTCAGTTCTTTCTCTGTTTATTTCCCTTTTCTCTCTCTTACTCTGCTCCTCCCAATAGTCTAACAACTCTACAAACTCTTTCTATTTCAAATTATTGGAACCAATTTGAACTTGTTAACTTTTTTTTCCAGTGTGATCATTTTTATCTTGGAAATAGGTAAATCCTACAAATCATGACTTGTTATATTATTTTGTTGATTGCCTAGACTTGGAGAAAATGTTAATTAGTAAAATTATACTTAAAAGTGTAACATGAATACTTCTTTTTTGAAGAACTAGTTGTTAAATATTACTAGAATATATTGCAAATATTTCATCATATTCATAAAAGAGAAGGAAAAATCAATCCTTCACTAGAATGACATTGGACCATTTTTGGTATAGAAAATAGTTATCACAGGTGCCTTAATGGAACTGGAGAGAGAACTTATAAGGAAGAAATCCTTTTAGAATCTTTTATTTCCAACTGCTATGAGTTACTACTTGAAACAGAGCTAGATGAGAATCAGATTAATCTAAATTCCCTTGACACTGATCAATTGGTCAATCAATTGGTATGTTATGCCAAAGGTTGAAGAGATGCTCCCAATAGATTGGGAAACATGGTGGTCCCTAGATCATGGAAACATAAGTAGCAGAATCTGGCATTTGCATCTCAGCTTGATTCTCACCAGATTGTTGCCCATTGAAAGATGCCAGGGGCCCTTTTTGATTTCCTAGGTCACCTCCAATTATGGCCCCATCCACCTTGGGGATATAACTTCATACGGCTAGGATCCAGAAAGATTACATACAAAAGAAGCAAGCCAAACAGAGGCTTAGATTTGGCCAGGAAGGATTGTACAAGTGGTACCATAGAACAAAGCTCATCCTACCCCCACCTGAAAAGAGATGAAAACAGTCGTGCTCAATTGAAAGCCATAAAAGAAGAAAGAGTGACTCCCTTTTGAACAGAGGATCACAGATTTAGAGCTGGAAAGGAGTCTCTTAAAAATCAAAGGAGACTCAATTTCCTCAAAGAAAGCTATCAATACATAAATAAAAATTAACATATAAAAAATCCTCCAAAGAGGAAACTGAATAAGTGATTTTTCCAGAGATAAGGGATTTTCCCAAAGAAAGGTTTTGAGATTCAAATTCAGATTTTGACAAATTTGACAAGTCATGAGCTCTTCTGACTCCTCAGATTATAAGGGGACTGATTCCTTATCACCTCAGTGACTTGAAGATGAGTCACATATAGCCAGAAATAGGCCTCTTAAAGCATCCATGAGGTCATCAGAAACGGCATGGAGATGTCTTATAGAATGGTGGCCCCGGCTACCATATTAGAATGTTTCTTTTGGCTGCATTTGGCATCAAAGCTTGGTTAACAACACTGGAAGATCCCATAACTCCCTGGTTTATGCAGTGAGGAAAAACACTCAAGTTATGAGCTTAGGATATTCTCCTATTTCCACAGCTTATAACAGGGACTTAAGAGAACATGGCTTTCCCCATTTCAGGTTAGGAGAGCATCTGCAATTCCTACTTATCAGGGGAATTTTAGAAACCATAAAATATTTTTAAAGAAGATGAAATATCTGTCCATATTCTGCAGAAATATGAATATGGAATATTATAAAGAAAGCAATTAATCCACACTTAAAACTAATTTGCCTAACCCAGTGGGTTTTTAAATTATTCATTAGTGCTGTTTAAAAATAATTGCAGTTTATGAGGAAAACCTATTATGGATTTCTTTTAAGACTTAAAAAGAAAGGATTTCCTTTTTATTTATCAGCTATTTACAGTTTGGAAAACCATCACATTTCAAGACCGGCTTAATATTCTCCTCACCCTTGCCTCCCTCCCCCTTCCTCATAGCCCACAAACCTAATTAACTTTAACATTCATCATACGCACATACGCTGATTATATTTTCCATCACCAGACAGTGGACTCACAAGTAATAACTACTCACATTTCTATAGTACATTTAAGTTTATAAAGATTTTCCTTACAGGTGAGGAAACTGAGACCCTCAGTTGAGGGTCTCCTCAAATGAGGAGACTGAGTTAAGGGACTTCATGCCTTCTCTCCACTAACAAGTGATGGAGTCAGCACTTAATCTCAGAGCCAAAACCAAAGTAGGTCTCCTGGAATTTGCCCCATGGTGATTGTTTGAGAGGGTTCCACTCAAACTTATGCTCATAATGAAAGAAGCAACAAGCTGGAGCTCCAAGCAGGAAGCTTTACTGAAAAGGAAACTGAGGCAGCAAAATGGAAGCCATTTGTCCAAAGTCCCAGTGCAGGGCTCTTTCAGCCAGACTATTGAAATTGAGCTATGGACAAGGCTTCCTTGGGTTCAATGGCCCTTTGGGAATGTTGTTCTTATGACTCAAGATCCTTCAGAACCTCAGAGTCTAAACTCTAAAAAATAATTAAAATGACTCACAAGGCTAGGCTATAGACTATGGAAAGTGCTTAAATGAAAATCCAGACCCACAAACTCTAATCCTGCCTTTGTCACTGACCAGCTACATAATTTCAGGAAAGTTACTTCCACACCTTGAGTTTGTTTCCTCAGGGCAAAACTCAAAGTAAAATTTAGACCAGATTGATTAAATATCTTCCATGTGCAAGGTACTGTTCTATAGGTTAAGGGAGATGAAAAAAGAAGATAGTTTGTTTTTTTTTTAATCCTAAAGAAGCTTGAAATCAATTGGGAGAGTTGATATGTACACATATAACTTGATGGAGCATCATGAAAATGGGTAAAGTGGTAAACTTGTAGCCAAGAAATGTGGGTTCAAATCTTGCCTCTGATTCATTTCCAAAATAGGGTAATTGGAAGAGATGATGCAATTCAACAAACTCTTATTGAAAAACTAAGTGAACTGTGATTGATGCTAAAGAAAGTATAGAAATAAGGTCATCTCTATCCTCAAGAAGTTTATGATCTAGTTGGGAGCCCAGTACATCTATACTGCAGTAATGAACATAGTACTTAGCTTGAAGTCAGGAAGATTTGAATTTAATCTCCCTCTGACATCAGTTGTGTGCTAAGCAACAGATAACTTGACTGCTCTGGACCTCATTTAGTTCATCTGTAAAATGCGGGAAGGGACAAAACACTTTTCAAACAAATAAAGTCAGATCTAAACAATTGCAAAAATAATAATTGCTCATGAGTAGGCTAAATCATAATAAACTACCAAAAAATAGAGCAAGGAAAAAAACACTAACAATTCATCTGAAAGGGAAAAAAGTCAAAAAATAAAGGAAATTGGGGCACCTACAGAATGAAGCACCAGCTCTGGAGTCAGGAGTTTCTTGAGTTCAAATTCAGATACATTTATTAGCCCTTCAATCACTTAATCCCAATTGCTTCAGACACACACACAAGGGCGAGGAAGGAAAAGTAGACACACACACCCAGAGAGAGATTGATAAAGAAACAAAGATAGAGAGACAGAAACAGAGAGAGAGAGAGAGAGAGAGAGAGAGAGAGAGAGAGAGAGAGAGAGAGAGAGAGAGAGAGAATATCCAGGGAATCCAGGGAAACAAATATGAAGGAAAGTGGCCTAGCATTACCAGATCTCAAATTGAATTACAAAGTGGTAATCATCAAAATAATCTGCTGTTGGCTAAGAAATAAATTGGTGAGTCAGTGAAATAGATTAGATATATAATACAGTCATGTATGACCATAGTAATCTAGTGCTTGAGAAAACCAAAGATTCAAGTTTCCAGAACAAGATCTAACTACTTGACAAAAATTGCTGGAAAAACAGGAGAGCAGTTTGGATGTAGACTAACATTTTATAACATATATCAAGATTAGGGTAAAATGGGTACATGTTTTAGACATAAAGGATGATATCATAAGCAAATTAGGAAAGCACTGAAATTTTTATCTTTTGGTCTCTGGATAAGGGAAGATTATATGACCCCCCAAAGAAGATAGGAAGCATTAAGGGATATAAAAAGGATAATTTTCTTTATGTTAAACTTAAAAGGTTTTATACAAACAAAACTAATGCAGCCAGGATTAGAAAAAAAAGTAAAAAAAAAAAAACTGGGGGCAAATTGCTTCAGCAATTTTCTCTAGTGAAGGCCTCATTTATAGAGAACTGAGTCTTATTTGTAAGAATATACTTCATTCCCCAGTTGATAAATAGTCAGAAGATATGAAGAGGCAGTTTACAGATGAAGAAATAAAAGCTATCTATACTCACATGGGGAGAAAATGTTCTAAATCACTATTGATTAGAGAAATGTACATTAAAAGAAGTCTGAGGTACCATCTCATACCTTTCAGACTGGCCCATATGACAGAAAACAAAAATGACAAATGTTGGAGGGTGTGGGAAAAATTGGGGCACTAATATATTCTTGGAATTGTGATCTAACCATTGTGGAGAGCAATTTGAAACTGAACATACTCTTTGATCCAAACAATACCACAATTGGTCTGTATCTCAAAGAGATCAAGGAAAAAGAGAAAGAATTTATATATGCAAAAATATTTACAGCATTGTAACAGGAATTGGGCATTGAAGAGATGCCCATCAATTAGAGAATGGCTGAACAAATTGTGGTAAATGATTATGATGGAATACTATTGTGCTGTAAGAAATGGAGAGTAGGATAGTTTCAGAAAAACTTGGGAAAACTTATATGAACAGTTGCAATGTGAAGTGAGCAGAACCAGGAAAGCAGTGTACAGGTAATGGCAAAAGTGTACAGTGATCAACTATGAAAGACTTAATTTTTCTGAGCAATACAATGATCCAAGGCAATTCAAAGGATTTGTGATGAAAAATGCTCTTCATCTCCAGAGAAAAAACTGATGGAGTCTGAATGCTGATCAAAGAATCCTTTTTTTTTTTTACTTTCATTTTTCTTGTTACTTTGTTTTTAGTCTGTGTTTTCTTTTGCAACGTAGCCAATGTGGAGATATATGTTTTGAATGACTGCACATATATAATCCATATCATATTGTTTGCCTTCACAAAGTAGAAGAGAGGAGAATGGGAAAAAGAGAAGTAGGGACTCAATTTTTTTAAATGAATGCTAAAATTTTACATGTAATTTAGAAAAATATCTTTTTAAACGGGAGAAAGGGGTTGGATTAGGAGATTTCAGAGGTTTCTTATTTATCTAGAGTCCTGTTATAACCCTGAATCCTTTAATCTCTCTGAACCTGTTTTCCTCATCTATAAAATAAAGGAATTGTACTTGAAAATCTTCAAGATCCCCTTCATTTCTAAATCTAAGATACTATGATTTTAAGATTTTTAACCTTCATGAACCTCAGGCAACTCTAAGACTGTAAGTAATAGAGCCTCGTATGATACATAAAGCACAGAAAACATTTAGTAAATGCTCGTTGATTGACTGATGAATTGATAGATTGTTACTGACAAAAGTAAAGGACATTCTTCCTTGATGTATCGACATAACTATATTACAAAGTGGAATGTGGTAAGTGTTTAAGGAGTAGACCACCAATATATTCCATGAGAACAAAGGATAAGGATATCATTTCCATATGGGGAGAAAAGGGAGGGAGGAGGAAGAGACTGGAGAATGACCTCATATTCATTAAAATTCTATTGTTGTCTAAACTTCTACAAGTAACTTGTTTTCTTTCATTTCTCTATTTCTTTATTTCTGCTTTGAAGAAAAGACTGGGGAAATGAAAACGGTGTTCTCAATGGAGGATTTTGGTGAGACTGAGGTAGAAAGGTCAACCTCAGTTCACTCCAAAATTGCTTATAAATCAATCAGTTCATGGACATTTATTAAGCACTGGTCCAGAGGATTCTGCTCCATATGAGAAGTAGGATACAGCTGCCGCAGGGTAGATGGAAAGAGCAGGTGGCTGGATGGAACCTAATGGAATAAGCAGTACAACCAGGACTAGAAACTCTAATTTGAAATCCACCTAACTCTTCTCATTGTGTCTCACTCTCTCTCAAAAATCAGAGGCTAGATCTTACAATCATTGGAGGACACCTTTAGCAAAAGTACACAGGAAGTTAAAAAGAAAAAGATGGTAGCTACCCAGATAGATACGAGGGTGAAGAGGGGATCAGGTGAGGATAAAAATAAAGAGGCATCCCTGGGGAGTGTTTTTAGTGCCTTCCCTGTCTACCTCTCAGGATCTCAGAGAATTGTCAAAAGAGCCACTTTCACCCAACACCTTAAGCTCATGGCAGACCATAGGAAGTTATGCTTAATAAAAATTACTAACTCATTTGAGTATTTTGACCCCCAAGTCTTTCATTTGCAGCCAGACCACAAAGTACTACCCCTGGGTATGGACAAGGTATCGCTTTAATCCCAAAAAAGTTCTCCCTGATGAAGACTCAGAACCAAGAGATCAATGCCCAAAATAGTCACAATACAGTAAATGAAAAACTATAAGAAAACCAAACCCATATAATTTGCAATGATCTATTTTAATCCTGAACAATAGATGGCAAAAACTCATCTGTAGTTCATGGGAGAGCTACAGATTCAAAATGGCATTTACCCTACCAGACTTAGTCATTGTGTCAGATGCTTTTTCTTCTGTAAAAATATTGCAGCATGTGCAGTCCTCCTAATATCAGACTTTGAAGTAGTTATATTACAGAAATATATATGTATATGTATATATATACATATATATATATTTAGTAGGTAGTTATAACTACTTTGAGGTAGTAATATTACAGATATACATGAAATATTGCAGAAGGAAAACACAGTTGTAAGGATATCAGCAGAACATTTTATAGTCCTAGTACCAAATGACATACCAGCAAGATGGTTAATTTTTTCCCTGCCTCACTGAGATCCATGTGAAAGTCTGACAGCTTGGGTTTCTGGGCATCTGGTGTTCCTCAGGAACCTTTGCTACAGTGTCAGTGATGGGAGTAGGAAGATGTCCACTACCCTCATGATCAAATGCTCATCTCATCTTACACATTGCAGAACATGGCGACCTGAGACATCCAGCTACTGAGTCAGACTTCTGAGGCATCCCTGTTATGTTTTCTTTGCAGGATCCAGAGGCAGGGAGCTTACCTTATGTATAGAAACCTCAAATAGTAACTGACTGCTGAACTCTCAATTTTTCTTTTCTGTCCCCCGCAATGAGGAAGGAAGTGTGGACAAAGCACTTCAATAGACTGACCATCCAGCTTCCTCATCTCTCTTTTAATAGGCCTTTCCTAATTCCCCCTTCCCTGTTATTAGTGATTCCCAATCATTTAGTATTTATTTTGCATACAGGCTGTATTTACTTACCTGTGACAATGTTCTATTCCCACAAACCCCAGGAGAATGTAAGCTCCTTGAGACCAGGGACTACTTTCATTTCTATTTGCATCCCCAGTGTCTCTTGTGCATAAGTGCTTAATATATCTAGTAGATGGATTGCTTTGTATACCTACAGCCACATACACAGTAGGTCTTTAATATGTGCTTATTGATGGATTTGTGAAAAGGGAGAACTCAATAGAAATATAAAAAGAAATGACTAGTGCAAAGAAAAAGTCATCAATAAGACTTCCCTTTTTTAAAAGCAAAAACTCCAAGTCAAAAAAAGGGTTTGTAGCAAAAACATTCTTCATGTGCTGCAACTTGGCTTGTCACCTTCAAAAACCGAAGCTTCTGTTCCATCCGAGGAGTCCCGGTTGAATTTTCAATGCCAATCATGCTCAGATTTAGAGCCGACACTCCATGTGTAGGTATTTTATATTTGTCAGGCAAAATCAATAGAAAGTTAAGCAATAAATATATTTGATGATGGTAAATATCTGAGTCTAGAAACCCAGATAATCAGTCTTCACCGAAAAAATAAACAGATTCCTCCTAAAGTTAAGATGGAAACATAATTATTCAGTCTCCCCATGTTAGATTTGCCCAGAAACTGAAATATTGTTAGCAAACAAGGATTTAAATTTTGTGCTCCAATGAATTGGTAGATCTCTTAGTTTATTGTTTTGATTTCACTGCATTCTACCACAGGGAAATTATGCAAACTCTTGGTGCACATGAAAAGAATACTGATAATTAAGGAATTTGCAGCCTGACTTCAAGATAATTTCATAAATCTATGTGGATCTGTTTATGCAGTCAAGGTCTGCACAGTGCCATGATAACTCTCAGAAATACAGCAAGTTCTAGGCCCAAGATGTAGCACATCAGATTCATTTTAACCAGCCAGCCAGCCAGCAAATATCAAGGGCTCAAGATCATGGATATCTTTTTGTCTCACCTGCTTTCCACTTATTGTTGGGAGAAAAATAATCAAATCAGCATTATGATACATAGATGGATGGGTAGATAGGTAGGTAGGCAAACAAAGAGAGAGAGAGAGAGAGAGAGAGAGAGAGAGAGAGAGAGAGAGAGAGAGAGAATAGATGGATGAATATATGGATAAATGATAGATTAGATAGACAGACAGATAGATAGATAGAGATGGAAGGGTAGATAAGTAGATGGTAGAGAGACAAAGAGAAAGAGAGAAATAAAGAAAAAAAGAAAGAGAAGGAGAATGTGTTTGTGTGTGTGTGTGTGTGTGTGTGTGTGTATGTATGTGTGTGGGGAGAGAGAGAGAGAGAGAGAGAGAGAGAGAGAGAGAAGAAAGAGAAGAGAGAGAGAGAGAGAGAGAGAGAGAGAGAGAGAGAGAGAGAGAGAGAGATAGGCTTACTATAAGACAAGATCTATACCAAGTTCTGGGAGAAGAACCCCAATAAAAAAAAATCAGTCTGCCCTCAAGAAGCTTACAGTCTAATTAGGGAAGATAACACATCAAAGGTAGTTGAAAAGAGATGGGGCAGAAGGAAAAGATAAAACTCTGGTGTCAAGTCAGGGGAAGTCCTGATATAAAAGTAAGAAAAGAAAACCTGGGTTCCTAATGCAATGGAGACACCATGCAGCATCTCAGCAGTGAGAGGAGGGTCAGCATCAGGAGTATAATTTTCAGTGTGAGCATTTACACTTCAGAAATCAGCAAATACTACAAAATGAGACTTGATTTATTATTTAAACCAAGGAAAGTTTAGTTTAATGAAAGTGATGGAAAAAATGTTAATAGCACAGACTAAGCTTAAGCATGTTGTGCTACATTATTTTTCCCCCAGGAACTTGTTGGTCAACATTTAAAAACTCACTCCGGCTTAGAAGCATTTAGTCGCACTCCACTCTGCTCAGAGAGGAGGAACCTGAGGACCAGGGAGTTTGATCAATTTGTCCAAGTGCCCACAGTCTGTAAATCATCAGAGTAAGCATTCGATCCCAGTGACTCCAAAGTCACAGTTCTCTTTCTGTTGTACCACACTCCCTACTATCTGTTTTGATTCGAGCCTGTCACCCTTTCATAAGTAAATATCACCATCCATCAATGATATTGAGTGTCCACAGAGAAGGCAAGAAGACCTTTATCTGTCACAGGGTTTTAGCCTATGCCAAGTTTAATTGCCCTTGTATGTCAGAGTCCCAGTGCCCAATGACAGCAACCTATGGATTGGAAAAGAAAAAACTAAGTTCCGCTAAGATAATGATTCTAGGCTGAAAACGAAGAAAGCTCTGTCTTCATTTGATAAGTCTGACATAGTGCCTGGCACATAGGGGGCATTTAATTAATGCTTGTTGATGAATTTTCCCCCTACTATTCTAACACTATCTGCCCTCGTCAAAGGAACTAGTAAGTAAAAGTTCAGAATAATTTATTATTTGTAATTTATTATTTTCTCTATAAACTCCTCTAATGCTCACCACATCCTAGAGATGACCTTGGGATCTAGGTTATTCTGTCAATGAAACACAGCTCTGACAAGTCTGATCAAACTAGAAAGGATCATTGGATCGGCAATTCAGAGATGAAAGATGAATTAGAGGCCATAGAATCCAACCTCCTCATCTTAAATAGAAATAAATTGAGAAACAAAGAAGTAATGAATTTGCCAGAGCCACATGGTAAGCCAGTGTTAGAAACAGAAGTCTTCCTGACTCTGAATTCACTGCCTGATCCACTGTGGCGTTCTATCTCATGGAAAGAGTTGAATATAAATCCATCAACAAACTACATGGCTGTCTTCTAGGGACCATTCTAGCTAAATTTAAGAGGCTCTTGTCCAACAGATAAAGATTCTTCCAACCATAGAAATTCATTTTTAAAAATCTTCTAAGATATATGGAGATTTTAGTCTGCATAAGTGTCCCGAGTATGTACATGAATGGAATCATGGTTCCTTGAAACGTGGAAAGAAATGTCATTTGTTTATTAAGTAAGTTCATCACACTTTTTATTTCAGGGATCTAGAAAAGAGTTGGGTTCATTACATTGTTTGTGGTCTTTCTTCTGGCCAACTCAGGAAGGTCAAAATAATATAATACCTGGAGCTCCTAAATGACCCATTTTTAGCTGCTCCTAGGATCCTGGTAATCAACTATTACAGTTCAGAGCCCCCATTTCCATTGATTTCCCTCAACTGAACCAGACGAAATCATGTGATATTATACTAAAGCAAGAGATATTGGGTAAATGAGAAGGCAAGATAAATAAGGAATTAGGGTAATTACCTACCGATGATTTCCAAAAACTAGATTAATTTCCCTCAGATTGTCTTTTCCCTTTCAAATAAATTCCCTTAAAAAGTTGGTTTGAAGGCATGTGTTTTTTCTTTGCCCTTGCCCTGGGATATATTTTGTGATTTTTACCTTTGCTTAAATATATCCTGATCTCAACCCTGAAAAGTGACACACAATTCCAGGAGACATCTATGTCACAGAGAATACAACACTACCCACTCTTAATGCAGCCTGAGATTGAAGCAGCCATGTTATACTTTGCCCTTTCTGAATATTCACTTAGCATCGTGTAGTTTTTACCAGAAACACACAGGCTGCAAGAAATGGAAGGAAACTAAGATTGAGAAAGGGAAGATGGCACAAAGATATCAATGCATCATCTTATTCCACCCAGGGAAATTATCTTAGACCACCAAAATAAACTGATTTCAGATCTCCAAGGGACATCTCAGGGCACGTAGTCCTGAAAACCCTGTTGGCCAGAAATCTGTCCACAGACAGCAAAAACAAATGGATGATTCCTTTGCAGTCAAACCTAGAGGCAGGGTGATAGAAAGGGAGTCTCAGAACTTAGATCCAAACTGAGTGGAAGGGATCATGAAAGTGATCTAGCCCAACTCTCTCATTTTGCCAATGGGAAACTCAGAAAAGGGAAGAGATTTACTCAACTTAGAAGGGACCCTCCCCCAAGACTAACTCTATGGAGGAAATTAAGGCTCAGAGATGTTAAATGACTTAGTCATAAGATCATAGATCTTCATCTGAAAGGAAACTTAGAAGTCACGTAATAATCTAATTTCCTCATTTTACACTTTAGGAAACTGAGGCCCAAGTTCACAAAAGCAGTAAGTGGAAGAATCAGGATTTGAATGCTGATCTTCTGGCTCCCAGAGATCATCCAAGGATGCATGAATATCATGTTAGTTCCTGTGTTTGGATGTCACACACACTTTCAGAAGTGCTCATAATTGCTCTATTTAAAGACAAGGGAGGTTCAGGGAAGGTGCTGGTTTTCAAGTTTCAAAACTTAATACATTCATGCTAGAAACTTCAAAATCTCTCAATTTTCTGGCATAAAAGATTAAAACTGTCATTTGGGTTAAAGATAATGGCAACCTAGGTCTCCAGGATCATAGATTTAGAGTTTCAAGAGTACTTATAGGTGCTGTAATATGTGTCTCATTTTGCAGATAAGGAAACTGAGGCCCAGAGGAGCTGGGTTGCTTCCTCATTTATTAAAGAATTTCTTTTCTTTGAAAAGTTTACAGGGTCTTTATACATTTTTCCCCATCTTCTGAGCTGGGGAGAAGGAGACTGGAGGTCTCTTCCAGGGCTGACATCCTATGATTCTCTAAATCTATATCTTCTCATTTTAGTCATCAAAACACCAATAATCAATGATAGGGGAAAAACTGAGATCTGGAAGATAAACATGATTGACTCAGGGAATATAGGAGCGTAGATTGAGAGCAAAACCAAAGAACAACCTCTTCACTTTGCAGATGAGACAAGTAATGAAAAGACCTTGATGTAAATGGCATGCCTGAGGTCAGACTCCACCAAGGTAGGCTTTGCACTCAGATCTTTCTGCCTTCAGATCTAGCCCCCTTCCTGGCAACAAATGCAATGAGGTTTTTTCTTTTATCTTTTGATGTATCTGACAGCAAGAACCATATGTAAAAGAGAGAGAGGATAAAAAAATGAACTTATATGAAAACATATTTATCATTCTTGGGGTAATGAGTCAATGAAAACTCAAATGATTTTCCCCATCTGAGGGTATTTAGAAGCTTTTCATCTGTGTGAGAATAAAGAAAAACTATTTCCCCAGGTTTTTTTTAACTGTAGCAATAGAGCAGAAGGAAAACAATTTAAATCTATAAACTACTGAGATGTTTTCTGTTTGACAAGCATCAAAGAGCCCAGGTATCCATCTAGAATCAGAGACCCGTAGAAAGTCAGAGCCGGAGGGGACCTTAGGGACCATCGAGTCCAAGCCTCTCATTTTATGGAGGAGGAAATTCCTAAGTAGGGCTCAGGTGGCAGAGAGATAGACCTAGTCGGAGGAGTCTGTTCCTGGGAGTGTAGGTAGAGCTATTGCTTTGTATAAACAGGGATCTATTCAGTCTCTTAAAGAATGATGAGCAACCTGATGAAGTGACACAAGAAGCTTCTGACTGGTGATGACTGGGGATGGTCATGAAGAACTCTGTCCTCTAGTAGGACTCTGAGAGGAAGCTTCTCATTTGTTGAACTGTTCTAGAAATTGAGGACCCCCCACATTTCTATTTTGGACCCTTAGCATTTGGACTGTGGGGGAGAGAAGAAGAAAAAAGGCTTTATCTCCATCTCAACATCAATGGCAACTTTTAGCATGAGTGTATCACAGATGAAGATGTACTTGACCAGGAAAGACTGAGACTTTTTGATTTTGCTGCCTTTTATTTCTTATTCTGATGATGTATCAGATATTGGCGAATTGTAATTATTGTCACTTCCAGTCTAGAGTCACAAGTTTCTGAATTTAGGGCTTCGGGTACCAGACAACCAAAGGGCAGATTATTTCCATATAATGGTTTGAAGAAGTCAACTTTGAAGTAGAGGGAAGTTTGAAGAAGTGAAGAAGCTCGCTTACTATCAGAATTATCTTATAACTATTGATGGTTCAACCAGCCTGGAAAGCAATTTAGAACAATGTCCAAAAAGCTATTAAATTGAACATACCCAGTGAATACTACTACATCTGTATCCTAAAGAGATTAAGGGGGGAGGGAAGAGTGAGAGAATTGCTATAAATATTTGTGTGTATGTATATATACATAGATATATGATGAAAAATATATATATATATACACATTTATATACAATATATATACATATATACACATGTACATGTACATGTGTATGTATATATACATAGATATATGATAAAAAACATATATATATACACATTTACATACTATATATATATACATATACATATATACACACAAATATTTATAGCAATTCTCTTTGTCGTGACAAAGAACTAGAAACTGTGTGGATACCTATCAATTAGGGAAAGGTTTTACCAAAGTATAGGAGAATATGATTAAATGCTATTGTGTGGTTAAAAAATGATCAATGGTACCATTTCAGGAAGAGGGGAGGGAAGGGGAAGGAGAGAGGGAGAAAAAATTGGAACTCAAAATCTTATAAAATGAATGTTAAGAGATTTCTGCTGCCAGGATGGCAGAGTGAGTAAGGAACCCTCAGACGGCCTCCCAGATTTCCTTCCAAACAAGGCAGAAGCAGCCAGCCTCACAGCAAGGAGCATGTAGCAAGGCTCCAAGCTTGGGGCAATCCACCTTCCCACAAGCCAGCAGACTCTTAGGCAAATGAGCAGTTTGTTCTGAAAAGCAAGGCTTCACCCTGGCACAAGCCTTCAGGGAAGGCTTGACCCCATTGCTGACCGTTAGTGAAATCCCACCCTAGGAATGACCAATAGCAAGACCCCACCTCTGAGTCCTAGCAACAGAGAGACCCTGTTTCCATAGCAACCCAGCAACAAGGCCCCATCCCTCAGACAGCTCAGGAACAAAATTACTCCTCCAGGACCAGCCGTCAGAAAGACTCTGTTAGTGTAGCAACCTAGCAGTGGCCAAACTCCACACCCAGTGGAGACCAACAGGGAGGCCCCAGTGCAAGCCGAAGGGAAGACTGCCTTCCAGAGAAGGTAAGCGGCTCAAGTCCAATGAAAGCCAGCAGGAAGACCCTGAGCCCCAACACAGAAAGCTTGGGATAATTCAGGACCAGACCTCAACTCTCACCAAAAAAAACACCAAGTCACAAAAGGGCAGAAAAAAAGAGCAAAAAACAAACAAAAAAGAGCTTAATTATCAAAAATTACTACAGTGATAGGGAGGATAAAGGTATTAACTTAAAATAAGACAATAGGGTCAAAATGGCCATGGGTGAAGGCTCAGAGAAAAATGTAATTTGGTCTCAGGACCAAAAAGCATACCTGGGAAAGCTTAAAAAGAATTTTCAAAAGCAGATTAGAGAAGCAGAAGAAAAATTGGGGAAAAAATGATAGTAATGCAAGAAAATAATAAAAAGGAGTCCATAGCACAGGAAAATATAAGTTAAAAATTTACCAAGGATAATAACTCAAAATAACAAAACCAATACTGTATCTCAATACATTTATACAATTTATACAATACAATTCTGTATCTCAGTAGATACCGAAAAAGTCTTTGATAAATAAAGCATCCATTCCTATTAAAAATACTAGAGATGAGCTTAGATGGTTCCCTGAAAGACATATCCATTGTTCTGTCTGTTGTGTATATAGAAGTTAATATGACTCCTGACTGATTGAGAGACCTCTGAGCCATTGACACTGGCATACCTATGGAGATATATCAAAGAAAAATAGAAAAATGAGAGATAATCCAAGGTGCAAATTTTGAATGGATTTGCCTACCATAGCATCACAGATATAGAATTGGATCTCAGAGGTTATTCAGTGCAACCTCTTCATTTTACAAATGGAAAAAAAAACTTAAGCCCATGGAAATTGTTATTGGGACCTAACTCACAGATCTGGAATTGCAATTTTATCTACACATTTTACTGATGAGGAAACTGAGTCTCCAGCATTGATGTAGTAAGCCCCAATGGCAAGATTTAAATTTAGGTCTTTCTGACTGCAGATCCTCCTTCCCTTTCATGAGGCTGTTCCTTTCAGCTCAAAATCCTATGATCCTTCCTAAAGCTTCATCATTCCTTCCCCCCTTCCTCACTGTGGGGCTTCTGTTAATCCTCAGCATCTATACCCTCGAAGGG
Organism: Sarcophilus harrisii; assembly: GCF_902635505.1. Taxonomy (NCBI): domain Eukaryota; kingdom Metazoa; phylum Chordata; class Mammalia; order Dasyuromorphia; family Dasyuridae; genus Sarcophilus; species Sarcophilus harrisii. The sequence goes on along the minus strand of NC_045429.1, from coordinate 445,287,919 downwards.
GACCAGAGCCCACTTATCATGCTTTATTGTGTCCCCCTCCAGTCCAACTTAGCAAAAGACCAACAGCAGCTCGAGATAAGCTTTGCTGTAGAATTGTCTTGTTATTGACTTCAAGGCATAAAGAGCTCCCTCACAGAGCTATCAGCTGGACTTGATGCCTCCCCAGAGTTCCCATTTATGCTCTTGTCTAAAGCCTCCCATGGCACATTAAACTGCTGCCCAGGGCTCTCAAGAGATCACCTTATTATTCAAGAAGGAACCATGCCAGGAGCTGCTATACCACTCCTGGACTCGAGCTGAGTGAGAAGTAATGGATGCAGAGAGACGGATCTGGATCCAAAGGGAAATCCTTCAAACAGTTAGAACTATCCAAGAGCACATAGCCAGGCACTTGGGGAGAGAGCTGCAATAGCAATGCCATCCATCTAGAGAACTCCCTTTGTTAACACAGATCAGTACCAGCTCTGCAATTTATAATTATAGAGAATTGTGTAAGGAAGTAACACATCAAGGATCACTTAGCTGACATGCACCAAGAGGCCACTTTCCTGCATTTAAAGGGTGACTCTCTATCCATGATGCCATTCTGGTTCTGGCTTATAGTAGGCACTTAATAAATGGTCATAGGATGAAAACAGAAAATCATGGGAAGACATGTAGCCTATTATAAAAGGGCAGTGAACAGAAGATTTAGAAATCCAGTAACTACAACCATGTAAATGAACAGAACAATAACAAAGCAATCAAAATTGAATGATGTAAAAATATCATAACCAAGTTGGGTCTCAAGGAAGAGATATGAGAAGGTATTTCCCTTGTTTCTTAACAAAAGTGAGGAATTGTGATATGGAACACTGTAAATAACATAAGAACTGACTCATAAATGTTGGATAATTTTGCTGAATTTTATTTTTCCTTTTTTGTAAAAAATTCTAAGTGATGACTCTGGGAGGGGGAGGTGAAAATGATAATTTGGGAAATGTAAGCGATTTTAAATCAAAAGACATTAATAAAAAGTAATTGACAAAATAAAATAAAAACAAATGCTGAATGATTGGTTGAAGAGTCGAGTAGGCTGCTCTGAAGTACAGGATTATAGATTGAGAGCAGGAAGGGACTTTATTTAAAGATCATCACTCTTTCCACAGCTTCACTATCTCATACAGTCAGCTAGTACTAAGGTAAAAACCTCCTTTTTGCTACCACTCCCTGTTGTCTCTTCCCTATTCATTTCAGCAGATAAGCCTCCATTCAGTTTTTGCCCTCTCCTCTCCCTTCCCATCATGTTCTTCTAAACACACTCCCATTTGCCCTAGAGTGCCTCCTCCCATGATCATTCTCTCCTGGAATGATCAAGAAAACCCGACTCCTTCAGAATGACTTAGTCTCCCTGGCTGAAGGATGAAGAATCAGCATATTTGTCCTCCTCGTTTCAACTTCCTTCCCTTCCCTCTGCCACCATCACTCATCCACTTCTTCCCTTTGCCTATCTACTGGCCTCCAGGTCACTTTCCCTCTTCTCTCACAGAGTTCTTAATTTTAGTCTCCATCTATCTATCTCTAATCTATTCAATCTAGACAAAGATATCAGTCCTAAGATTGATTGCCTTAAGTGACCCCCTATTCTCATCTTTGGTCCAACCTATTCATATTCTTCCTAAAATGCAGTACTCATAACCAAACGCAACTTACCAGATATGTTCTAACCAGAGCAGAATAGAATATTGTTTGTTGTTTAGTAGTTTTCAGCCATGTCTAATTCTTTGGGGTTTTCTTGACAAAGATATTAGCGTAGTTGGCCATTTCCATCTCAAAGGAATACAGTAAAATCCCCTTTTAGTCCTAAACACCAGGCTTAAGATTCTAATACTTTTTCTGGCTGCCATCTCATATTATTGGCAAACTGTGCTTGTAATCCAACTAAAACTTCCCTTTTTTCAGGCCTCCCTCATCTCGTACTTATGAGATTGATTTTTTGAACCATTCAAGACTTTGCATTTATCCCTATTTGACTGCATCATTATCCTATTAGGTCTAATGTTCTAGACTCAGAAGCTCTATTTCTTCTTTGCCTCTTTTCTCACCTGTGTGGAAATTGATAAATTCTCTCCTCTTTCATTGGAGGACCCAGAGAAGAGACCTGAGCACATCTGGGAATAACAGGAAGATAACCTTCCACCCCCATACATAATATTCCTTATTTAAACACCAACTCCTAAAAACTTTCATCTATTTTCTTTTTTTTTAATTTTTTTTTATTTAATAGCCTTTTATTTACAGGATATATGCATGGGTAACTTTACAGCATTAACAATTGCCAATGGTCAGGTATACTTATTGTGTATCTAATTTATATTTTAATATATTTAACATCTACTGGTCATCCTGCCATCTAGGGAGGGTGGGGAGGTAAGAGGTGAAAAATTGGAACAAGAGGTTTGGCAATTGTTAATGCTGTAAAGTTACCCATGTATACATCCTGTAAATAAAAGGCTATTAAATAAAAATAAAAAAAAAAAACAATTGCCAAACTTCTTGTTCCAATTTTCACCTCTTACCCCCACCCCTCCCTAGATGGCAGGATGACCAGTAGATGTTAAATATATTAAAATATAAATTAGATACACAATAAGTATACATGACAAAACGTTATTTTGCTGCACAAAAGAATCAGACTCTGAAATATTGTACAATTAGCTTGTGAAGGAAATCAAAATGCAGGTGGGCATAAATATAGGGATTGGAATTCAATGTAATGGTTTTTAGTCATCTCCCAGAGTTCTTTTTCTGAGCATAGCTGGTTCAGTTCATTACTGCTCCATTGGAAATGATTTGGTTGATCTCGTTGCTGAGGATGGCCTGGTCCATCAGAACTGGTCATCATCTAGTATTGTTGTTGAAGTATATAATGATCTCCTGGTCCTGCTCATTTCACTCAGCATCAGTTCGTGTAAGTCTCTCCAGGGCTTTCTGAAATTATCCTGTTGGTCATTTCTTACAGAACAGTAATATTCCATAATATTCATATGCCACAATTTATTCAGCCATTCTCCAACTGATGGACATCCATTCAGTTTCAGTTTCTAGCCACTACAAAAGGGCTGCCACATACATTCGTGCACATACAGGTCCCTTTCCTTCTTTATAATCTCTTTGGGATATAATCCCAGTAGTAACACTGCTGGATCAAAGGGTATGCACAGTTTGATCACTTTTGAGCATAGTTCCAAACTATCTCTCCAAAATGGTTGGATTCGTTCACAACTCCACCAACAATGCATCAATGTCCCAGTTTTCCGCATCCCTCAACAATCATCATTATTTTTCCTGTCATCTTAGCCAATCTGACAGGTGTGTAGTAGTATCTTAGAGTTGTCTTAATTTGCATTTCTCTGATTAATAATGACTTGGAGCATCTTTTCATATGACTAGAAATAGTTTCAATTTCTTCATCTGAGAATTGTCTGTTCATATCCTTTGACCATTTTTCAATTGGAGAATGGCTTGATTTTTATAAATTAGAGTTAATTCTCTATATATTTTGGAAATGAGGCCTTTATCAGAACCTTTGACTGTAAAAATATTTTCCCAGTTTATTGCTTCCCTTCTAATCTTGTCTGCATTAGTTTTGTTTGTACAAAAACTTTTCAGTTTGGTATAATCGAAATTTTCTATTTTGTGATCAGTAATGATCTCTAGTTTTGCTTTGGTCATAAAGACCTTCCCCTTCCACAGGTCTGAGAGGTAAACTATCCAGTGTTCCTCTAATTTATTAATAATTTCATTCTTTATGCCTAGGTCATGAACCCATTTTGACCTTATCTTGGTGTACGGCGTTAGGTATGGATCAATGCCTAGTTTCTGCCATATTAGTTTCCAATTTTCCCAGCAATTTTTATCAAACAGTAAGTTCTTATCCCAAAAGCTGGGATCTTTGGGTTTGTCAAAGACTAGGTTGCTATATTTGTTGACTGTTTTATCCCTTGAACCTAATCTATTCCACTGATCAACTAATCTATTCCTTAGCCAATACCAAATAGTTTTGGTTACTGCTGCTCTATAATATAATTTTAGATCTGGTACAGCTAAGCCACCTTCATTTGATTTTTTTTCATTAATTCCCTTGAAATTCTTGACCTTTTGTTTTTCCATATGAACTTTGTTGTTATTTTTTCATCTATTTTCAAAATCAGGATTTAGTTCCTGTTTTGCAATTAAATTCACCCAGGATCGCGAAATCGGTACTGAGATAAATATCTAGCCAACACAAGGCTAGACTCTGCCTTGGGCCATATGGCAGGCAATTCCCAGAGATGTCAACAGGAATTTCAGGTGAGTACCTGGAAGGCAAGATCAGTCCCCTTAAGAGGTTTGGGCATTTTACTATCATAGAGGGGAACAGGAAATCATAGGAGCTAAACACAGATGTGTAGAGCAATTATTTTCACAAAGATATAGACACTTCAGATGGACCTCAGAAACAAGCCTGTCCTCCAAGGCCAGTCGGGGTTGAACGGAGCATTCTTCTTTTTCAACCTAGTATTCATTTATGGCATTTTAATTAGAGGGAGCACTCTAATTGAGGGAAGAGGTGTTGACTCTGATATCTGCTCTGTACTAGAATTCAGCTTTAAGAAATCTGTGGAAGTCATTAGCATGGCTTCAAGCCTCCCACTCTAGCTCCTGTTTTGCAGTGGAAAATTTCAGCTGATGATTGAAATATGTGCTTTTTCAACTCTGTCAACACTGCCGTGTGACCTTGAACAAACCACTCGATTTCTCTGGATTTTAACTTCCTTAATCTAAACAATGAGGAATGTTGGATTTAAACTTCTGAGGTACTTTCCAAGGAATTAATCAATTAATAATTATGCATTAATTAAGCATTTATTATGAGGCAGGCCCTTTAGTGGATGTCAGGGATAATGATGGCAGAAATAAAAAGTAGATGCCCTCAAGGACCTTATGTTCTATTGAGAGACAATACCTATATATATATATATGTGGACGCAAAAATGGATTTTATTTGAAAAGTTATTTGCAAATATTAAAAGTGCTGCTTAAGTGCTGTCCATTACTATTGTTTTTAATATTATAAGGTAAATGCAAGACATCTGTGAACCTATGATTCTTTTCTCCTCTGGAATCCCCCCAAAATGGCAACGTTCTCATTTCTTCTACAGGGTCAAGACTGGCTATTGTAACTTCTCAGCATCTAGCTTTGGTTAAGCTTTCTTTTGTGCTTTTTGCTGTTCTCTTGGTTCTTTTGGTTATTTTCAGCTTTTCCAGTGTATATTTTATTTACACATGGCCTCTGACATTTTGTCTTCTCCATTAGACTGTGAGTTCCTTGAAAACAGGGACTTATTTTTTGTCTTCTTTTGAATCTCTCGCATTCAGGGCCTGGAATACAGCAAGTGTTTAATAAATGCTTTTTAATTGACTGACTTTACTATGCACCCATTCACACAAGTCCCCTGTTGCTCTGAATTTTTCACATTAATAATTTCTATTGGAGCAAAAATATTTAATTTCATTCATAAAACTCAATTGGTTCATCTATGTAATGTCCGGGCTAGCTTTCTGTAGGATCTTTGGATGGGCCTCTGGTCTCAGCAGGATAGTCATCAGGAGGATAGTCAGGAATAGATTGTCTCCTTTACAGTCTGTTCACTCTGACTGACTGTGTCCCCAGTTCTCTCAGCCCGTAAATACCCTATTACAATTATATCATTACAGCATACTGAAATATGTGTGAACTAGGGAACCGTTATATCACCATACTAAGTATTTGTAAACTAGACAACCATCATCTCATCAATCACACTGAGTTAACACCTTGTTGTAAGTATCCTTGTTTCAGGTATACTTCTCCAGAGTTGCAGCCCTCTACATATCTATTTCCCCAGTCAATGGGTATCCATATTGTTCCCATTATTTTTTATAAAAGTCTTGCTATGAATAATTTGATACATATGGCATCTTTCTGTGTTTGATCTCAGAGGTCTTAGTTCAAATGCCACTTCTGTCACTTACTATTCAGTTATTCTTGTGTGTAAAATTGGACTAGATGGATTTCTAAGATCCCCTGCCCTGGAGCCTTATTCCTATTATCACAGAGAGTATGGTCCTCTGCTCATTGGTTTAAGAATAAGGATAAATGCCAATGGTTGAATTGCAGGGTTAAAGTGAGCTATCTCTTCTTTTAAAGAACCACAAGAAGAAATTATCAGTGGAGTTTTCCAGACAAACAGCTGGAGGAATAGAGTCTCTTCCAATAAATGCTTCAGTTTTCACCTTCTAATTGTGTCAGGTCTGGTGGTCTCAAACCAAGTCAGGTAAGAAATGTAGAAAATTGGCTCCTGTCTGTTCCAAATTAGCAAAGGAAGATTTGAGAACTGAGCAGCAGGAATTCATAAGATCTCTTCCCAAAGCCCTGCTCTCCTGGGGTCTGTGTCAATGGCTATTGACAAAGAGAATTGGCTGACTATCAGAGGCAGAGGTTGCAGCCCATACATCCTCGTCAATGAGTATCTGAACAAGGCAGAAGCAAGGGAAAACAAGAGGGACCAGCCTTCCACAACGATGCTCTCTTTTCACCCAGCTACTTCGGGCGTGCAGAGGTTCAGCTGGAGGTGGTTCACTGAATAATGCAAAGCAGAAAAACAATCCTCAGTCTTCATGCTCTTCAACTTAATTAAAAAACTGAGGAGAGCAACAGCTAACTTGGCTTGCATTACTGCTTGGTCTATCAAGTCGAATGCTCTGCTTCAGAGTCAGTCGTAGGGCTTAGAGATCTCAAACTTCTAATGCAACCTTGCTCTTTCACGAATGAGAAACAGGCTCAGAAGGGGAAATCCCTAAGGTCATCAAGGCAATAAATTTAGAAGATCTTGAATCTAGAGCTGAAAAGAAAATGGGGGATGTACCTAGGACACACAAGTAGAGAACCTGGAACCTGGTCATCTGGAAAATGAAAAGATAACAGAGCTAAAAGAGTCTTACCCTAAACCAACAAAGCAAGTATTTACCTTATAATTGTAAAATGTAAACAAAAATAAGGTATTATTCATAATGATTAGAAATATACTTCTAGAGAGAAGTAAGCAGAACCAGGGGAACATTGTACACAGCAAAAGCCACATTTGCAGTGATTAACTATAAAAGATTTAGTTGTTCTCAGTAATATAATGACCCAAGACAATTTCAAAGCACTTATAATGAAAAAATGCTATCCATCTCCAGAGAAGGAATTGATGGTGTCTAAATACAGACTGAAGCATACTGTTTTTCTCTTCCTTCTTTTTTTCCTCTTTTTTCTTTGTTTTTAAACTTCCCTTTCTTGTACAAAATGACGAATATGGAAATGTATTTTATATGATTGCACATATATAATAGATATCAGATTGCTTACCTCCTCGGGCAGGAGAAGGAAGAAGGGATAGAATTTAGAACACCAAACAAAAAAAAGTGTTAAAAATTGTATTTATATATAATTGGAAAAAGAATTATTGTTATTAAAAAGAATTATTGTTATTAAAAAATTATTGTTATTAAAAATTATTGTTATTAAAAAGAATTATTGTTATTTTAAAAAGAAAGTTATATGTGTACATTGCCTTGAAAAGTTAAAAGTCATTGGAATTTTAACATATTTGGATTTTAAATGATGCCCATTTTTGAAATAACCCTAGAAAAGTTATCTTCAATTGGGACTGACCATTCTTTTATTTCTGTTTCAGAAGGTTGTACTTTTTGTGAGTTTCCATAGAATCAACAGTTGGAAGAGAATTTGAGACAAGGTATTCCAACCACTTTATAGAAAAGAAAACTGAGGCTCTAGAATTTGGACTAGGTTTATCTGCCTCTAAATTCAGCTTTCTTTCCATTGGGCCACACTAATTGCCCAGATTTAAAGCAGAGCACTCCTGTATCTCTTTCTTCTTGGTGCTTGTTATCTCTATGGCTGTGGTCAAATGGTTCAATATATGGTTAGTATTTATTAAACCAATTCATCAACCTTATTCAAGCCCTTCTACATTCATAACAGTTCTTTCCTTACTCACCAAAAGAATAGTATCAAAGTCATTGGACTTGGAGTATTCATAGTTAATCTGCTTCACAAACCAGTTCTTAGGATGTGGTACAATAATGAATGGCTACCGCAGGCTCATCAGATACTTTCTGATTGTTCAGATCTGGACTCTGTGTCTCAGTTTCCTAATCTGCAAAATGGGAGGTAGATCTCTAAAATCTCTTTCAGATTTCAATCTATCATCCTATGTTTGGTGACCAAATAATCAAATGAATTTATGATCTTATTGTTTGGGGAGTTTTCTCCAAAGTTACAGATCCCAACCTGTCCATCCTTTGCAACTAATGATCATGTCTTCTTATTAATTTGACACAGGTTGTCTGCCCCACTTGGCTTGATAGTGTGGGAATTTCAGTAGAGCATGAAGGCTCTATATAATCCTCACTCTCATCACGTGAGCAGCCCATCTTTTTCTTCCCCAGACATTTCTAGCTTGGTAACTTTTACTCTGCTTCCCTTCATAATTCCTTTGGCTACTCCTAGTTCTCATCTACCATGCTCTTCTCTATTACCCTTTGAATGATTATTAATTTCAGTTGTTCAGCAACTATAGGGTTCTGTGGCAAATTACCATACAAAACCAAAAGAACTGTGGCATTCAAAAGACAGAACTTATCTTCCAGGAGGGGCACATGCAAAATAGAGTGGTCCCCTGTAAAGTCTAGTATTTTCAGACACAATCACAGCTATTAGGTTTTATTTAGCTGTCTTGAATATATTTTTGTGTGGGAGGAACATTAGGTGTTTTCAAGAAACATCTGTTGTGATAAAACAAAATATATTAATTTTTGAAATGAAGAACTGAACCAAAGATGACCTCTAATGCTCTTTTCTCCAATCAATTAATGTTTATTAATCACCTACTATGTCCCAGGCACTTTGCCAAACACACATCCTATTAATGTAATGAAAGATGCATACTACAGTAGAGTGGAAATAGTATAGGGGGTGGCCTAAAATGAGGGTCCCAGTCCTGATTCTCCTAATGATTTTGTGGATAGTCTTTGGCAAATCACTTAATCTCTGGACCTCAACTTTTTCCTCAGTAAAATGAGGAAATTGAACCAGATGATCTCTGAGTAGCAATGTGGCAGAAAGAATATAATGCTCGAGACAATCAGGAAGATCTGGGGTCAAAATCTTACCACTGATACTTAATGGTTGGTGACCTTGGTCAAATAACTCAACCTTAGTTCCCTTTTCTATAAAGCAAGGTTAATAATAACTGTACCACTTGCCTCACAGGATGGTTAGATTCTGTTTTTTTCTTTCCCTTCCCTGTCCTTTCCTTCCTTTCCATTCTCCTTCCCTCCCCTCTACTCTTTTCACTTCTCCTGTCCCCTCTTTTCTCCTCCTTTTTCCCCTCCCTCCCCTTCCCTTCCCTTCCTTTTCCTTTCCCACTCTTCCCTTCCCTTTCTTTCCCTTCTCTCCACTTCTCCAAATGCTTGGCTAGCCTGTACTATGCACCATACCACAGTGTCAGGGACACAGAGACATGATCAAAGGGTTCTTACATTCAACTAGAATAATACAACACAATATCATAGATTTGCAGTCAGAAAGACTCCAAAAGTTAACTGGTCTATAGATCACTGATTTTTCAAAATCCCTTTATATACTAAAATAGTTCTAGTAGCACTTTTTGTTGTACCAAGAACATGGGGGAGGAGTTCATGCCCATTTACTGGGAAATGACTAAGCAAGTTGTGCCACAACAGTGTCACAGAATAATCTTATGCCAAAGGAAATGGCAAATATAATGAATGCAGAGAAACTTGGGAAGACTTATGGGAGCAAATGCAAAAGTGAATAAAAGTCAAGAAAACATAGTGATGATAATAATGTAAACAGAAAAAAAAAACAAGAATAAAATAATCAAAACTGAATATGGCAAAATTACAAAGAACAAATATGATTTCAAAGAAGATATGAGAAAAAAACATTCTCCTCCAACTCTTTGCAGAAGTGATAGGTTATGAAACATTGCATTTATTTTCAGATGTCTTAGATATATTAATTAGTTTTACTGACTTTTTCTCTTTTTTCCCTTTTTTTCTCTTTAAAAATAGTCATGTGGAAAGGTTCTCTCTGAGGGAGGAATTGACAGAGAAAAAAGATATTAATAAAAATTATTTAATTAAAAAAAGATATTTAAAAAAGAAATCCCCTCATTTTACAGAAGAGACAAGTAATACCCAGAGAAACTTATTCATTCAGCAAAGGTCATATAGGAGGTAGTAATAGGTTAAAGAGGGATTTGAATTAATGTCTTTTGACTCTAAACTTAGCTATGTCTCAATGTGCACAAGTAATGAAATATACATATACATACATAAATATATATAAATACATATATATATATATATATATCCACACACACATATAATTCAGTGACTTCAAAAGAAAGATATTCTATTAAATTGGAAAATCAGAAGTGCCTTTATGCAGTAGATGGTATCCAAGCTATACTTTGAAGGAAGCTCCTATAGCTTAAATACACAAAGCCTTGGATTTCAGCTCTATTCACAAACATCTCTTTTGGTTCCAATATATTCTAGTCTCCCAAACTCCACAAATCCACATTTAAAGGCATTGCTATCATCACCAGGTATCCTCTGCATCCTAACCTAACCAGGTTAACCAAACTTGGTTAACCACTGACGACAGCCAAGAAAGCTGCTGCCCCAGAAGGGCTGGAGGGTGATGACCATCCACAAGAACAAGAAGAAGGTTCTTTTATGGATTTAATGGCCCTCCCTTTTTTCCCAAAGATTGATCACCAGTTCTGTGGTTAATTAGGGAGGACACTTCTAGAGGAGCCATGGTCCCAAAAGTATTGCCCCTTGTATCCTCAAAGTTACTCTTTCTCTGTGGTTTGTGCTTCATCCCCCTAGTGAATGCTGCTCTTGTTAACACTATATAAAAGAGATTAATTTGAGCAAAGCAAAGCTGGGTTAGCAGGGGGATCCTTAGAAATACCTCAGGAGCTTTGGGTTGACCATTACCCAAAGCGATGGAAATGTATCTGTCCATATAAGACTGCTTCCACCCTTAACAAGTAGCAGCCTTCTGATACAGCCCTGGCTTTCCCAAGCTTTCACCAAATACTTACGAGCTTAAAAATAATAGATAGGATTAATCCAATGATTAACAGCAAAATGTGGTAGAAGAAATCTTGGCCAGGGAATCGACAGACCTACATTCCAAGAAAGCAGTTCCTTGGGAAGGTCACTTGGGGCTCTTGGGGCTCTTGGGACCCTGAAATTAAGAAGATGCAGGCATTCCTTTGGAAAATTTATAATTGTCCTACTATACTATATAAAAGCCCTACTATCAATTAATTCCAATTTCCATTCAATTGAACATATCGTAGGATCACGGATTTAGAGATGACATAACCTTAAAAGCATCTACTCCAAACCCTCATTTTGCAGCTAAAGAAACCAAAGTCAAGGAAGGCAAGTTGAGTCAATGAGCATTTATTAAGCCCTACTATGTCTCAGACACTGTTCTAATTGCTGGAGATATACATATAATCAATAAGAAAAAATTCCCTGTCCTCAAACAGCTTAAATTTTATGGGGGAATACAACAAGCAAGAAAGGTATCCATCTCGAGGCAAATGTCAAAGCTCAGAGTCAGCATCAAAGCTGGGAGAGAAATTAAGGATGAACTGGGTCCTTTCTCAAATTGGAGGTTCTAGAAGGAACTGAGAGGGGGGAGAGGGGAAATGACTTTCACAAAATCACCCTGGTAGTAAATAGTTGAAGGTTTCAACCAAGTTTCTCTAATTCTCTTTATTTTTTTATTTTAAATGAGTCAGCCAGTCAATATTAAGCACCAGATGCTACTCTAAATAATGGATAAACAAAGAACTCAAAGATCTCCATTCTATGGAAGGAAACGTATATATGATATGAGCAGCTAGGTGGTATAGTGGATAGAATGCTGGTCCTGAGTTCAAATCCGCCTTCAAATACTCACCAGCTATTTGTCCCTGGACCAGTCACTTAATGTTGTTTATCTCAATTTCCTCATCCACAAAGTAAGATGGAGAAGGAAATGGCAAATCACACCAGTATCTTTGCCAAAAACAACCCAAATGGGGTCACAAATCAGGAGTGACAATATATACAGTGCAAATGGAAGGTGATACGAAATTAATTTGAAGTTCTTTCTGATCTCCTTGCCTTTTGTGCTTAAGTTCTTTAAGATTTGGGGTCTGGGTCTTGCCTTGACACTAACTAGCTATGAGAGGTGAAGGGTGTCACTAGGCTCTACTATTTATCCTTCTACTACAGCCTTAAGGTCATTGGGACTTAACATCTGCCCCGTTGCTTCACACCTGCTGATCACTACTATGAGAGCAAGAGGTAACTATTCATATCCAAGCAACATCCAAAAGCCAAGATGAAAAGGAATGATTCCCTGGTGATGGTTTTGTTGGCGGCCATAGACAAGGGTCAACAGACTGGGTGGGCATAAATGGGTTGCCTTGGAAGGAACAGCCACATGGATGAGATCATGAATTCATTGGAATCCATACCTTGTCTTTCCAGCCCTTGAAGTCATAGTGCAAGCTCCAGTACTATGTATGTCTCATTCTTTATAGAGCTACAACTGGAAGGGAACTCAATTTCCATTTAATGTGATACCTCCATTCTACTGTGAGAACCCCAGAAATTTGAATTAATAAACTAAATAAGAGGCAGAATTTGAATCCATATCCTTTCCCTGCAAGATTCAGTGATCTTTCCACTGTGTTGTATCCCACATGACCTCATATTAGTCAGTCAGTCAACAAGCATTTATTAAACACCTACGATTTCCCAGGCATCATGCTAGGTGCTGGGTATAGAAAGAATGGCAACTATATGGCCCGTGCTGTCAAGAAGCTCACAATGAATTAATGCTTATTGAATAAATGGGTGAATGCACCCACAAAATAGATAATAGACCTTTACATGGATACTTTGAGAACCTTAAGTTATACAAATTCCTATTTTATTATTCAAGTAATTAATTACCTTTTGTTTAATGCTTTACAATTATCTCAGAGAATTAATCATCTATTTTACACTCAGATAAGTCTAAAATTCTATTGGCATGAGTATTCCCTCCACAAGTGCAGAGTACAATTCTGTAATTCAATTATGATAGAATGGAAGTTCCTTGAGAGTAGGGATTGCATCATTCTTTATTTGTATCCCCAGGGCCTGGGACACAGGAGGTGCCTAATAAATACCTATTAATTGATTGAATAACTAGCTTTCCATCCTTCAAGGACCAGCTCAGAGCTTATTCTCTCTGTCAAGTATTTCCTGGGATGCCCTGAAGAAATAATCTATCCCACATTGAACCTCTCCTGACACTTAGTACTCTCTCCAAACCATGTATCATCTTCTAAATGGCATTAGAATTAGATTGGTACTTTTCTTATCCCAATTACTGGATTATAATCTTTTTGAAGGTTAATGCCACATTTTCTGTTCCCACTCCATCACTAATAGATATCAAATAGATGTTTATTTAGTAAATTCTCCTTGAAGAATTGCAGAATTGCCTTAGAGATTATCCATCCTATTCGTTCTGGAGATTCTTAGCATTCTGCTCTAGGTTAATTATTCAATATTCATCCAATAAGCATTTATTAAATACCTCTTGCATACCTAGCACAGGGCTAAACACTAGAAATACAACCAATGAATATATAATGATATAATGTAATAAATATATAATGTAATCATGAGGATATTATAATGTAAAAAATAGGTTGTAATGGTTTGCAAAACAATAGACAAATATAATCTCATGTGATCCTCACAACAACCCCGGGAGGTGAATGCTATTGTTATCCCTATTTTATAGTTGAAGAAACTGAGGCAGAATGGCTCACACAATAAGTGTCTGAGGCTGAATTTGAACTTAGATATTTCTGACTCCAGGTCCAGGGTTCTAACTACTGAACCACATAGATAACCTGACATATGACATGTAATAATCCAAAAGCAGAAAAAACATTTTAACCAGGGCGATCAATTCAATTCAACAACCATTTACGAAGCACCTAATATGCACCAAGTATTGTGCTGGGCCCTGGAAATACAAAGACAAACATTTGTTTTAGCTTTCTATGGAGCTCTCTCCAGTCCATACTAGAAAAAGGGAGATAGCATTAATTTCTTGATAGTAACTTGATTTTCTTTTAATAGAGGAAACAAACATTACTTTGGGTTAGTGAGCTTTCTACAAACTTGAGAATTTGAACTTTTTTTTTCTTTATTGGTCCATATTTCTTCTCCTGATTATGACACTTGTTTTTGGACACAGTACATGGATACAGCAATACTTTAGCTGTGCCTTCAATATTGACAGCTGTCACCTGTATGTTCTCTCACCTTCAGAAGTAGTTGTGAGGTCAGAATGAACTCTGCCAAGATTCACCAGGATGCCAGGCAGTGCTGCTGTTTGAGGTATCCCCTGGCGATGAGCCCACTCACTTAATTAAAAATCAAATCTTCCAAGGACCCCCAGTGATTTACAGCACAGGCCTGTTTTACCAGCCACTAGGCCTGAAAATGTTGATTTCTGACTGACCTGAAAATCTTTTCTCAACAGTCATCACAACTTAAATCAAGAGGCCTTGGCACTCTACTCCTATTTAGTTCTGCCTCAGGTTGAGAAAGAGAGAGACAGAAGGAGAGATAGAGAGGAAGAGACGGAAAGGGAGATAGTTTCAGAGACAGAAGAAGTGAGAGAGAAAAAGAAAGAGAGACAGAGGAGAGAGAGAGAGAGAGAGACAGAGAGACAGAGAGAGACAGAGAGAGAGAAAGAGAGAGACAGAGAGAGAGACCGAGAGAGGGAGAGACAGAGAGAGAGAGAGAGAGAGAGAGAGAGAGAGAGAGAGAGAGAGAGAGAGAGGTTCAGATAGAGGCAGACAGAAAGCAAATTCAAATTCCAGGAATAAAGTGTCTACAATGAAGGCACAGAGTAAGAGATAGAATTTCATATAAAGCAATAGCAAGCAGGTTTTGCTGGAACAAAAATTGCATAAAGGGGAAAAGAGTGTGAGAAGCCTGGAAAGATAAATTGAGCTAAACTGTGAAGGGTTTTTAAATGACAAATAGAGAGATTTTTATTTGTTCTTAGATGCAATAGAGAGTCACTTGGGGTATCAATGTTCTTCTGGTGATACTATGAGGGCTGTGAATCATGCCATGATAATCTCAGTAGAACCAAGGCATTATTCTTCCAAGTTCTGCATTTGGAAGGCAACTCCTTAGCTGCTGCCAAAGCCCTATCCGATCAAACTTGCAAGTGCCCAAGGGAACCAAAAAAAAAAAATCCCAAAAGACCAAGGCTGGATGTACTTAGATTGGAGCATATCACTAGCTGGTAACTTATGCAGGAGAAGTAATGGAGGATATTTCTAATGAGAAAATAAGAAAGAATAAGGAGTGAGAGATAGATGGTTCAAGCATTCCAGTTGAAATGACAAGATCTCATAAGATCTCCAACAGATTCCTCTATGAAAGGTTCGGGGAAAGATGCAAACAAGATTCTGACAGGGTGAAAAAAGCATTTGTATTCTCCTAGATGTAGATCTGGAAAGGACCTCAAAGATTCTCTATTCCAACCCCCAAATGGAGACAATGCAGTATAGTGGAAAGAATGTTGAATATGGAGTCAAATTCTTGCTCTGGTACTTACTACCTATATAATTTAAGGCCGGTCACTTCAGCTGCCTGAACGTCATTTTCCTCAACCCT
The DNA here is from genome assembly GCF_902635505.1 of Sarcophilus harrisii. Lineage (NCBI taxonomy): Eukaryota > Metazoa > Chordata > Mammalia > Dasyuromorphia > Dasyuridae > Sarcophilus > Sarcophilus harrisii. The sequence continues at coordinate 445,272,055 of NC_045429.1, read as the reverse complement.
AAAATTGGGAGGTTTGACCAGCTGACTTCTAAGATCCCTTCTGTTTCCATAATTTTGACCTAAGGGAGTCCGTTTTCTCTTTATCTGGCTCTACAGTAATTGTCGGTTTTCCCCCTAGATCAAGCTGAAATCTTTCTTCTCTGCATTGTTCTTAATTCTGCCCTTTGGTGCTATTAAAAATAAGTTAAATCCTATTTCTATAAGGTAATCCATCAAATATTAAAATACATTCCCTTAAGTCTTCTCAGTTCCAGACTAAATACGTCCAATATTTTCAACAGAACTTCATGTCATGTTGTTTCCAATGACCTCACCATTCCTAGAATGTGTTCCCACTTATAGGATGATAGGATCAAGATTTAGAGAAGGAAAGGACTCTGGAAATCATCAAACCCAGATCCTTCATTTTATGAGAAAGAGAGGGGGAGAGAATGGGGAAGAAGTAGAGGGAGGAAGAAAAGGAGAGGGAGGGAGGCAGGGAGAGAGAGTTTAAGTGACTTGTCCAGGCTCACACAGCTAATCAAACAACCTGAGGCAGGATTTGAAGTCATTTTCCTGATGCGCTCTACCCATGACACAATGTCCTTTTAAAATACAGTACTTCAAGTGGAAAATTGTACTCAAGACATAACCTAGTTTTTTTTCTTGTTATTTAAGAATTGAATTTTTATCAATATCTTCTGTCTTTGCATCACATCTCCTAAATGTGAACCTTCCCCTCACCTCCCCTTCAAGTCAGTCCTTGTAACAAAGATTTTAAAAGAGGAAAAAATCTACCCCTCAACAAATTGTGATCTTAGTCCCTCACTTTTGCAAAAAGAAAAAAAGAAAAAAAATCCAGCAGTACCTAGACTTTGGAGGCTGACGCATCACGCTGCAAATTCATATTGAACATTTAAACCCCCAGGTCTTTTTGATACATCCCCTTGTGTCTCCCCTGTGCAATCAGGCCTTTGACTTTACCACTTCTCACTATGTAGGGTCATCTGTTAGATCCAGTCCATTATTCTCTCCAGCCAAGATGCTTTTGTATTTCACTTTTGTCATGCAGAGCATTAGCTGTCCCTCTCAGCTTGATGTCATCTGCAAACTTGATAAGAACTCCATCTGTGCCTTTATCCAAATCATTGATAAAAACATTAAACAGGGCAGAGGGAAACACAGGTCCCTGTTGTGAGGCACTAAAAACTACCCTCCAGGTTGGCGCCCCTCCATTAATCACTGCTTTTTAGGTAGAGTCAATTGGCCTGTTCTAAATCTAATCAACTCCGATCCAAAAAGCATCAATTAAGAGACTCCAATGTGCCAGGGCCTAGACCAGCTCCACAAGAAGAACATGGGAGAGAATCTGTCAAGTGACTGGTTAAAGTTCAAGAACTTTGTGTCGATGGGATTCCACCGACCGTCCAGGCTAGTAACCCTGTCAGAAAAGAAAATGAGGTTAGTCTGGCACAGCCTGTTCTCAATAAGTCTTTCCTGGCACATGTATAGGATGATTTCCCTGTCCGGGAGATCTTGAACCATCCCTTTTAATATATATTTCAGCCTGGTGCTGGAAATCAAAGACAAGTTCATCAGCCCACATTTTGAATCAATTGATCAATTAAGAAATATTAAGAGTTTTCCATAGGCCAGGCATTGTGCTAAGAACTAAGGATACATAACCAAAAAAAAACTTAGTCCCTGACCTCAAGGAGCTTACAGTCTAAGGGAGAATGGGAGGATGGGAGGGGATACCATATACATAACCAGCACATAGAAGCTATTTAGTTTGTAAAAATTAGAACGACATTGGTTCTTCTCCAGGCCTGCTGCTGATTTTCCCATTTCCCATGGTTTTTTTTTTTCATAGAACATGAACAATAGCTCCAGAATCATACTAAGGAGGCTCTTTTATGTCCTGAATTAGACCAGATGCCTGGTCATTTAGGAAATCTTTCTCCTTGGGGACACAACAAAAGAAAAACAGACCCTAAATAGTTCTTTTCTCTTGATCACTTATTAGAATATAAACAACTTCATGGCAGTAATGATTTCTTTCTCAATTTTATATCTACAATGTCTAATATGGTATCTGACAAATAGTAATCAATGTTTGGTGATTGCTTCATATCCTTGCACATAGTGGGGTGATGAAAATGGTTTTTGACTCATATGCTATTGTCACTCACTCATCCAACTCATTGATTTTCTTATTCCATTCAACAAAGTAAAAAAGTATAAGATGGGGGTACACAGAAAGGGAGATATTCTTTGTATAATAGACTTTAAGGACCAGAAAGGATCTTCACTATTACCTAGGCCAATAGCTTCATTTTACACATGAGGAAACTGAGACCCCCAGAGGTGATTTGCTTAAGAACCTACAAGTAAGTCTGAAGCACAGCTAGACACAAATCCATTTATAGTATTCAGAGAGGCTGTGACTTGTACAGGACCTAATCGGCAATATTCCATTGCATTCATGTCTACCCTCAATTAATTCAGCCATTTCCCAAACAGGGGACATTTATTTTATTTCTAATTCTTTGCAGTCACATGAAGTCCTGCTCTGAATATTTTGGTGGACTTGGGAACTTTCTGTCTTTGATACGCTTGGAGACTTAGCAAGGAAGCTCATTGAAGTTTAAAAAGTGGCAGATGTGAAGAATTCAGAGAGACATTAGTTAGTAGACATATTAACTGACTTAGTGTGAAGTGAGCAAAAACTGTATACAAGGACTCTAATGAAACAACAAACAAAAACCGAGAGATCTCTAATTGTAAAGGCCAGTTTGAGCCCCAGGGAAGAATAGAGACAAGGCATCCACTTCCCTTCCTTGCAAAAGCGTGGGGTCATGGATAATAAATGTTGCATGTGCTGTCAGACACAGAGCTCCAAATAATTTTACTAGATGTTTTTATCCTTTTTAAAATCTAAGAGATGGTTTTCCGGGAAGGGACAGGAAGAAAGTGGATAAGGTTTGTTTGTCGATTTTTTTAAAAAGGGAAATAATGTATTTGGAAGCAAATGTGATATTTAAAAAAACAAAGTTTCAACAAAGAGAAGATTTTTTAAAAAGGAACAATTTGGGATGTCATGTATGCTTTCAACAAGGGAATGACCATACCCTTCAGAGGGAGATGCTTTCAAAAGTCATAGCCAGGATAGCTAGATGACATAGTGGATAGAGCACTGGCCCTGAAGTCAGGAGGACCTGAGTTCAAACCCAGCCTCAGACACTTAATACTTTTTGTTTATGTGTGACCCTGGGCAAGTCACTTAACCACAATTGCCTCAGCCAAAAAAAAAGTCATAGCCAAGTTTATTGAATATGTCCCTCAATGACCTCCTACATGATGAAGGTGACAGAGGCAGGAATGAACAGTTTTTATAATAGCTAACATTCATTTAGCCCTGTGGGATTTACCAAAAAAAAATGTAAATATGCTCTTTCATGAGATTCTCAGAGCAATCAGGGAAGCAGATTTTATTATCCCCATTTTGCAGATGAGGACATTGAAGCTGAAAGAGATGAAGTGATTTGTCAAGGGTCACGTGGGTAATAAGTGTCTGAGGTCACATTTGAACCCAACCCTGATTTCCAGTGCAGCACTCTTTTCATTCTACCACCTTAAATACCCAGTAGGAACAAAAGCCTTGGCAATGCTCCAGAAAGTGAAATCTAGCCACTTTTATTCCTGGGCACCATTAACTCAAGGTCCCCTTCTTGAAACACACATGGACCTAGTGTTATCAGAATAAAAAATTCCCTTCCCCATCTGGAGCTGCTAACATCCAGCTAAGCCTCGGTTTGCTAAGCTCATCAACCTTCAGCATCCACAAGCAGACACCTTCCCTTACTGATAGCTATCTCAAGGTTGTGTCTTAAATCAATCATTCAGCTTCCTCTGAAAAGCAGAACAATTTTCTCTGTCCTTCCTCCCTGGCAAGAGTATTTTGGTTGTTTTTTTTTTTTTTTAAATAGCCATAGTGTACAATAAAATCCTGGTATATAGCAGGTGATTAATAAATGCTTACCAACAGATCAAAAATGGGGACAATAATGCTAAAACTGTCCAGATCCCAGAATTAGTATTTTTGTTTTCAGTGTCCTGGGGGACCAGACAAATCCGAAGCTTGGAGTCCAACTATGAACTAAGTCTCTGTTTTCAACTTTGTCAGTAATTAGTTTTGTGATCTTGAAAGTCACTTCACTTCTGGATTTTTTTCTCCTATAAAATGTAGGAGTTCAGCCAGTTGTCCTCTAAGGTCCATCTGGCTTCTAAAGTTCTATGGTTTGCTAATTCTGTGATTAGTTTTTTGTCAAAATTATAGAAGTAGATGATATTTTAGAGCAGGGGTCTTCAACCTTCATCATGTCTTGGACCCCTCTGGCACTCTGGCAAAGTCTATGTACCTTTCTCAGAATACAATTTTTAATGCACAAAATAAAATCAATCATTTGGAATATTTCACAATAATTCATAAATTCTTTAATTCAAGGATAGATTATACAATTTAGGAAATTGAGACCAAGAGGAATCATGGATCATAGATTTGGAGCTGAAAGAAATCTCAAAGATTTCTATAGAAACTTCTTACAGATGAGGAAACTGAGTCCCAGGGAAATCACAGATCAGAGATCAGGAGCTGAGATTTCAGAGATATCTAGCCCAAACCCCTTCCAATGAAAGATGAGAAAACTGAGATCTGGAGGAGTAGAATGACCTACCCAGGCTCACATATGAGGATGGAATGGATGTAGGAAATCCCAGTTCTCTGTCTCAGAAGTCACTTGGTTCCGGATCCCTACAGACACAATAACTTTCTTGTTGACAAAGAAGAACAGATTCTATAAAGGCAGCTCTACATCTAAAACATTTTCCCTCTGAAATAATCAAAAGATTTGAAGGAATATTGAAAAATGAAGAGCTTGGGAGAGAAATTGGGACCACTGTCCAAAGCGTTTCGTAATGGAGTGTTCTCCTTTCTTAGGTGTCTTCGGAACGTAGATTGTCCCCCTGAATGGGGGAGAATATATTTCTTTAGAAATAAGGTATCAAGCTTTGTCACCTGTCTAGGAAAAGAATGGGGTCATGGGGAAGATGCTAAGTGGCCAGAGAATGAGTAACTTGTATTCTGGCCCTTCTTTCATCCATAAAACTTGGATCAGTGACTTTTGAGATATGAAGGGCAAACAAATAAATGAAAATGATGTGTAGATGGAAATTCAGAGAGGTGTGGAGGAAAAGAATTTGACACACACAAGAAGTTTGGTGAAAGGGAGGCTGGAGATCAGTAATATACTTCATTATTGATGCTTCACAGCCCTAATTTTCATATTTATTTGGGACTTTTTTAAAGCAAGGACTGTTTTTTACATGAGAATCGTGCTGTGCAGTACACAATTGATTAAAGTTTCTAATTACCTGCCATTACAGCATGATCAGTGGCGAATGAAATGCATTTTCTCACTTCCTCCATTATTAAAAAAAAAAAAGTATGCCCATGAATGCAACATTCAAAGGGCTACAGCTTCATTGCTATAAATCATGGAGCCCGGATGGAAGAGCAGGAAATGGAAAGATGGCTTGTGAACACACAACAATGGTTGACTCTCCATTCTTAAAAAGTCATTGGTTGGGAGAATTCGGTCTCGGAAACAAGGACTCTTGGGTTCATTTCCATTGGATTTCTCATGCAGAGGGATCTCCATTTCTTCCACCTGACCCATGCAAGAAGAATTCTTTATGTTGGAAGACTCAGTGCTGAGGTATTGTAAGTGTAGATCATTGACTTTAGAGTCAAAGAGCATGGGTGCAAATCTTGCCTCTGATTCTTGTCACCTACATGATATTTATTTATTGTTAGACTGTGGATAAGTCATCTTATTTCCCTGTGCCTCATTTGTCTCATTTAAAAAATAAATTTCCACGAGTGACCTCTGAGGTCCCTTCAAATTCAAACTTTATGACTGGATGAACCCTAGGTTCTCACTCCTGCCTCTGATAATTAAAACTTCTCTGATCTCAGGTAAATCATTCAGTATCCATGGATGTTAGTAATCCCATCTGCAAAATGGGGATTAGACTCAATGAGTTTTAAGTCCTTTCCAGCTCTAAAATCCTGATTTTAAAAAGGGAATTATTATTTATTAATAATTAATTAAATAATTATTTTATCCAAATGGATCCATGGTTCGGTCCCAGGGCTGAATGAGATTATCGTCTCCAAGAATCCAGCAAACAATGTGAGTTTTCGATGACATATATACACGAGGCTCAGATACCAGGGGTAGACGGAGGCAGGGGCGGAATCAGGGTGCTGAGAGCAGGAACACGGGACTAATAATCCAGTTCTGACAGGATGAGGGGAGGCATGGGGGGGGACATCTGATAATTGGGATTACAAAGTGGGGAGAGGCCCCCAACATTCTGATGGTGTCTAAGATAGAAGGTCTTTCTTCTCTCTGGATCATCATGATTAGGAGGGAGGGGTGGTGTTGCAAGATTGAGCAGAACAATTCAGGGAAACCAAGGCAGGACAATTTAGGGAAACTGAGTCAGAACAATAAAAGCGAACTGTGGCACAACAAAAATAGTGTTAAGACTGAGTTTGAACAAGCTCCAAAGGGCAGCAGGTATCAAAGTGCATTGAGCAAAGTCCAGATGTATCCCTGGGCACGATGTCACTGCTTCCCAGAAGGAGTACTTGGAAAGACAGGGTCTATTTGCCTCCAGTGAGACTATGTGAAAACACCCGAAGAAAAATGCTAAGGCTCCCAGATAACATATGCCATTATTCCCCAAATATTGCTAGTGCTCTTATCAAAAAGCACTTCGTACCGTAAGGTCAGGCCTTGTTGAGATGAAGGCAGTAGCCACTGAACAGAGAAATCCAAGAGCAGTATGTCATTTCAATGGAGTATTAAGGTTTCAGGAAAAAACCCGCAAACTTCTGAGACAGGAAACAGACATCTCTGAGCACGTTGCGATGTCATCACCCACACAATAAGGGTTTGTTCCATGTGTGCGGTCATTAGGGGAAGCTGAACAATTTAAAAGTAAACATTTTTATTTGAAAGAGAAGCAAAAAGAAAGGGGAGAAAAGGAGAGAGGAGAAGAGGAAAGGGCAGGGGAGAGGAAAAGGAGAGAGGGGAGAGCAGAGCTGGGAAGGGGAGAAGAAGGTGGGAGAAGGAGGAGAAAAGGGAAGGGGGAAGCTGAAAAAGGGAGACCGGGGAGGAGGAGAAAGAGGCAGTTGGGGAGAGGGGGAAGGGAAAGATTGGAGAGAGGAGGAAATGGGAAAAAGAAGAGGGGGAGTGGAGAAAAAGAGGGAACTGGGGAGGGGAGAAAGGACAGAGAAGAGGAAGATGGGGAGGGGAAAAGGAGAGAAGGAAAAGCTAGGTAGGACAGGGGAAGGAAGAGAAGACAAGGCGGGGGGGGAGGGAAAGTGAATGCTAAGGAAGGGAGGAAATTGAAGACCAAGGAAAGACCAAAAAGAAAGAAGACTACAAAAAAGAGGACAGAAAGGGGAAGAAAAAGGAAGAATGGGGAAGTGAGAAAGAGAAATGAAGAGGAAAAGGAAATGGGAAAAGAATATTATCACATTTATCTTTTCTCAGGAAGGAAAAGGGAAGGAGGAGGGTTCTACTTGGTTGATAACATGTTTAATTATCCAAAGCACCTTGACATTGAATCAAAAATAGCCTTGAGCCATAACCTTGATTTAAAGGAGAAAGGGACTTTGAAAATCATCTGGCCCAACCCACTCAGTGCAGAAGTGTGAAGAGTCAGGAAGGCCTAGGTGCAGAACAATTCTTAGCTGTGTGACTCTATCACTCAATTTCTGTTTGCCTCAGTTTCTTCATCTATAAAATGAGGGAGTCAGGTTCAAAAACCTCCATGGTCCTTTTCTCCCTAAATCTAGAATCCTGTGACATAAATACTGTACCTAATGCTTACATGGAAGAAGAAAGAGAGACAAAATCCAATGGAGATGGAACTTGGAATCCTCAAAGCAAAAGCTTTTCCAAATCTCGAAAGCATGAAAGGAGCTGGAAGCATCCTTTACCAGGTTGCATTCCCTTCCTCCAGACAAGCTTCAGCCAAACCATCGCAGACACACCCTAGACCTCTAAAATTGGGCTCTGTCAGACAATGGGACAAGAGCTGAAATGCAGGTGCTCTTTTCACTTAGTCCTAAATAAACAACAATGCAGCTCATTTGCAAATCTGATTTGTTCAAACCACCAAGAGACAGAGAGAGACTATATTCCATCCTCCCTAACCTACTTTTTTGCAAAGGCAACTTTGGCAGCAAGACTAGGAGAACATGGAAAGACTTACATGAATTGATGCGGAGTGAAGGGAGTAGAACCAAGAGAATAGTGTACACAGCAACAGCAAGATTATGTGATAATTGTGATGGACGGGGCTCTTTTCAACAATGAGGTGATGCAAGGCAATTCCAATAGACTTGGGATGGAAAGAGCTATCTGCATCCAGAGAGAGGCTATGGAGACTGAATATGGATAAAAGTATAAAATTTCCACCTTTTTTGTTGTTGTTTACTTGGGGTTTTTTCTTTCTCTTTTTTTCCCTTCTGCTCTGATTTTTCTTGTGCATCATGATAAATGTGAAAATGTGTTTAGAAGAACTGGACATGTTTAAACTAAAAAAACCTAGAAGATATTGAAATGCTCTGTGCCTACATAAATATAACAAAAATAATATTCATATATACATATTCATAATTCAGATCCTAGATTTTGGTCAGAAAAGACCTATGAAATCGCCTAGTTCAACCCATCCATCTCATAGAGAAAATGGAAGATTAAGAGACTGCATACCTTGCCCAAGATCTTGCAGCTATTAAAAAGAAGAAGGAAGAAGAAGGAAGAAGAAGGAAGAAGAAGGAAGAAAAAGGAAGAAGAAGGAAGAAGAAGAAGAAGAAGAAGAAAACAGGGTGGAGCCAACTTCTGCAATCTCTCTGACATTTATTTGTCCCCTTTTGTCTATTCTCTCAACTACTATTAAAAGTGATGGGGCTGCCCACCTCCATTTTTTTGGATAGACTGCTAGATTCAGAGGCAAGAAGACTTGAGTTCAGATCTTGCCTCAGTCACTGACATATGACCTTGGACTAATTATTTCCCTTCTCTAAGCCTCGGTTTCCTTAGCCATAATAGAGGTGTTTGATTGAATAACTTCCAAGGTTCCTTCCAGATCTAACTCTGTAATTTTTTCATCCAATGCCTCTCCAATCCATCCTTCCCATTGTTGCTAGACGTGTTCCTTATACACCAAGTTGGTCAAGTCCCAATTGCCTGCTCAATAAAATTCAAATTACTTTGCTTAGCATTCAAGGTCCTCCACTCCGGGGATCATCTTACCCACTTCTGTCTTCTTACATTCACTCTGTGCCCTTTTATATTCTCTGCATCCAGACTAACTAGATTTCCTTAACCCTAAACAAATCTCAAGTCCTTTGCTTAAGGGTTTCTTGTGCCTGGAATTGAACTTTATTTTGCTCCCTCCCACCATACTTTCTTCCTTTTACTCTTTCAAAATTATTGTTTTTCATGGAAAAAGTACTTTTCTCTCTTTTCTACACTTCCCGTTAAAAAAGATAAAGAAAGCAAAACCTTTGTAACAAATATACAGAGCAGATTGCCATATTCCAATAGACTGACTACTTCATGACCTGGAAAATGCTTTGCAAACATCTCATTTGATCTTCACAGCTGAAGTAGAAGGAAAGGAGGGAGGGAGACAGGGAGGAAGGAAGGAAGGAAGGAAGAAGGAAGGAAGGAAGGAAGGAAGGGAAGGAAGGAAGGAAGGAAAGGAGGGAGGGAGGGAGGGAAGGAGGGAGGAAGGAGGAAGGAAGGAAGGAAGGGAGGGAAGAAGGAAGGAGGGAGGGAAGGAGGAAGGAAGGAAGGAAGGAAGAAAGGAAAGAAGGAAGGAAGGAAGGAAGGAAGGAAGGAAAGAAGGGAGGGAGGGAGGGAGGAAAGGAGGAAAGGAAGGAAGGAAAGAAGGGAGGGAGGGAAGGAGGAAAGGAGGAAAGGAAGGGAGGGAGGGAGGAAAAGAGGAAAGGGAGAGAGGGAGGGAGGGAGAGAGGGGAGGGAGAAAAGGAGGAGGAAAGGGGGGAAAGGGAGGGGGAAAGGGAGGGAGGGAGGGGAGGGAGAAAAGGAGGGAAGGGAGGGAGGAGGGGAGGGGTGGAAGGGAGGAAAGGAGGGAAGGGAGGAAGGAAAGAAAGAAGGAAAGGAGGGAAGGAGGGAGGGAGGGAGAGAATATTATGGCATTAAAATCCAGTTCACTTCATATTATGGCATCACCTCCATGGTCCTTTTTGAGAATGAAGAATAAATAACAAACTGTGAGCATATAGTAGGCACTTAATGAATGTTCATTGGCTGATCAATAGCAAATGAATCCCCAGGAGTTGGTCCAATGATTTCATAGTCTTCTACTTTAATACAAAGGGCAGGAAGATGAGTTCTCTCACATCTGCCATCAGATGGATCAGTGCAGAGCCCCGAGGGTTGGGTCACCCATGATCTCACTCTCAGGCTCCATTTACTGTGACAAGAAATGCATCAGGTGTTTCTCAGGGTGATGAATTTTTCTAACTTAGCTCTTCTTGTAAGCCATCTAATGAGTGTTAGAGGGACTATGAGCTGCAACGGTATTAAGAAAAGAAAATACTCACTGAGCTCTTTGCCCATATCTTCCACCATCTCATACCGGGCTTTCTGGGATCTAGGTATATTCTGGGAACACTAGCACCTGGGAACACTGTGGCTCCAAGAATCTGTAGCAAGCACAGCGGCCATACTTGGCAAACTATTTGGGTAGATGGGTTAAGCCAGGTTAACCAGATTGAGGGTAACCAAGGGTCTCAAAACCCCATAGTAAGGGAGGAGGGAAAAGAGGAAAGATGGAAGGAAGGAAAGAAGGAAGGAAGGAAGGAAGGAAGGAAGGAAGGAAGGAAGGAAGGAAGGAAGGAAGGAAGGAAGGAAGGAAGGAAGGAAGGGAAGGGAAAGAAAAGCAAGAGAAACAGAGATAGAGAGACATAAACAGAGGCAAAACCAGAGAGATGGAGAGAGAGGGGTAAATAGAAAGGGAGAGACAGAGAGGAAGAGTCAGAGAAAGAGAGGGTAATGGGGCAAACCCTGAAGCTGGGGTCCCTGGTCAGAGAATTGTGGATATGGGGTCAGGCCGCTTCTGGAGAGGAGAGCGCCAGGAGAACATTGTTAGCTGCGACTGATGCCTGGAGTTTTCATTAGACATTTTCCCTTGTGCTGACACTACAAGCATTTCAATGGCCATTATCGCAGCTACATGTTTAAAATGCTTGTTATTTGCAGTTTTTTAATATAGATGTAAATCTGGATAGTGGCAAAAGCACTCTGAAAAAGCTTGAGAATGTTTCTGCCTGTAGCTTGATGTGGAGAGGATAAAAAAATCATTAATTTAAATGTCTTTTTCCCCTTTAACCAAAAAACCACGTAGGATAGAGGCAAATCTATTCCATTCCCAGGTGGTTCACCCTCTCTGTATTTATTTGGCAAGGTCAACGAATCTGGCCACAGCCAGCTTGTTCCAAAGACACGGCCCTCCCAGATAAATTGAAATGGTCATTTCCACCTGTCACTAATTTCTCTTACCCAACTCCTGACAGCTCTATTAACTACGAACCATGGGAGGGGGCTTGGTCAACTCGCCACGCTCATTTCCCAGTCCTCCTTTGGTCTGCACCCCGGACGGGCACCTCTCTCCTCCACCCCACCCCCACTGCCACCCCCACCGCCTTCCCCAACACCTGGGATTACTTTATGCCAAACTGTTCAAGGATAATTCATCTTGGCAGCCGGGCCTTGTGTTTGCCCATTACCTGACATGTTTAGGCTCACTGCATATTCTGGAATGGCGTGATATAATGTAATACAATTTGAAATACAGTAAAGAAATAACCAAAGTAACAGAGTTTGACATCTAGAATCTCAGAGGAGATACATATACACTGACTGCCCAGCATTTCCAACAGCTTCACCACCACCCCCATCTTGCTACTTCACATTGACTTTTTTAAAGCGTTATCTGCTCTGAAATGCAATTAGAAGATTGAAGAGTTGGCAAAGTCAATTTGCTAGACTTTGGAAATATAGTCACTGCGCTGTTCCCCGAATATGGACTCTCCAGAGGATCGAGGGGGGCAGCGGGGGCAGGGAGTGCCCTGCACATGCCATCAAAAAGTACACAAAATAAAATGCATTATCCACTGTCCGTTGTTCTGAAACGGCCACATCAGAATTCGACATTTCTGTATCACACTCACCATCAATGAATCAGTGGGCATTTATTAAGACCATAGATTTAGAGCTGGAAAGGACCTTCGAGGTAACTGAATCCAGCCCCTTCGTTTTTTGGTGTTCTGTTTCTGACTCTTCAAGACCCCATTGGGGGCTTTCTTGGAGGAGAGACTGGGATGGTTTATTTTACCATTTCCTCCTCCAACTCATTCGACAGTAGAGGAAACTGAGACATATATGGCTGAGTGATTTGCCCAATGTCATACAGCTACTAAGTGTCTGAGGTCAAATTTGAACCCAAGGCTTCCTGACATTCTGGTGCATTATGACACCATTTCGCAACCCTTTGTTTTACAGATAAAGATAATGAGACGCATCCCAGGGCGATCCACCCTAACTAGTGTAATGCCCTGGTATGTGTCAGAAGCAGAAGCCAAACCAAGTTCAATTTCATGGTACCCTTCGTGTGCCAGCTGTGTTCCGGGGTCTGTGCCAGGGTTGAAGATTACAAATTCATGAGTCCTTGACCTCAATAGGCTTACAATCCAACTTCTACATTCTAGATTCTTAATCAGTATCTGTGCTTCTAAATCAGATATGACATCAGAACTGGAGCTTTAGAGCTCATTTTGTGACTCCTTTATAAATAAGGAATATTTTATATTTATATTACATATATATATCCCAGAAAATGGAATGGATAGAACAATATCACACAAATAGCAAATGGCAAAGACAGGATTTGAACACAGATTTGTTGAGGACAGATTCAACAGTCTCTAGATTCCACTGTGCATTCTATTAAAATAAGAGGTAATTATTAAGCAACTTCTATGTGCCAGGCGCTGTGCTGAGTGTTTTCATAATTACAATAGAATAAGATGAATGCACTCCATCCTGCCTTAGATAACAGCTATTTTTAAAACCGAGAAATCATGGCCTTAGATGGCCTGTATTTTCATTTTTTAGCGTAACGATTGAAGAAACAAACTATTTACGTAGTAGAAATGGGTAAGGGAGAGGGGGATCACTTTTTATAATTAAATGAGTTTGGGGTAGGTTGTTTTTTTTCTGATGTGGGGATGAATAATCTCCCAAACGGACCCTCTTTGACCAAAAAGGTGACTTTTTCAGGACTGTTGGGTACGATTAAGGTATCAGTTCTTAAACTTACATTACTCACAGTACAGTGTTATTCTTTGCAGTGAAAGATCTCACTATGGAAGACTCTTATTGTGCATTGGGGAATTTTCAGCCCACTAGCCATGAGCATACTTTGAGAATGATTGGGTTAAGGTTCCAGTCAATTGCTCAATCAACAAGGACTTTTTCAGTAGTAACTATATAGTAGGCACTGTGTTGGATTGAGGGGTAGAGACACAGAGCTCCTTCTCTCCAAGATTTCCTATTCTACTAGAGGAATACAGGACGCTCACAGAGAAATGAGCACAGGATATATTCATAATAAATCTGGTGACTAACAACTGTACGAATGATGAAAGATGGGAAATTAAACTTGAAGGAATGCCCTCCTTAACCCACAGCCATTGACACCATTTGTTTTCATCTGTTAAGTTATTATGGTTTCAGTCTGAATCCTCAAAGCCAGTATGGAAGATGATGAAGAGCAAGGTTGTCATATTTCAATACTCCAGGCTTCTGAAACTTTGTTGTAAGTGATCTGCCCAATGCCACACAGCTACTAAGAGTCTAAGACCAAATATGAACCCAGGGCTTCATAATTCCCCCTGGAATCAAACAAGCTTTTAATGAATAAGCAATTTAGGAAGTGCTTCCTCTGGGCCAGACACTTGCTACAAAGACAGAAAGGAACTACCTAGATCCCTCAAGGAGTTCACATCTATTTAGGGAGACAATATATACATTACAAAGCTTTTATAGGGTATAGAAAAATAAATAAATACAAGGTAATTTGGGTTGAGAAAGCTCTAAGTACTAGTATTATGGGGTGGGAAGTTTGGGGAAGGTTTTATGGAGAAGGTGATGAGAAAACTAAGCTCGGAATGACACAGGGTATTCTAAGAGGCAGAGATTGGAGAGGATGCATTCCAGGAATGGAGAAAGGCATTCAAAGGAAAGGTTAGGCAGAAGTTCAGATGGAATCTCCTCCATAACTTTGTAGATGACTTTTTAATGCTGCTCTGGAGGGGAAAAAATCATGATTCTATGTGCAGCCTATCCCTGGAGACACAAAGGTCGATATAATGGGATCCTTTCTTTTTTGCTATTTACTAGACTAGAATGGTTGAGGCAAATACAGAAAATAATTACAAATGCAAATAGAATGTTGTATTACAAGGTACGTGAGACTAAAGTACTAGATGAGTTTCAAGGAAATATTATAAATGTAGAATTAAGAGAATTGATCATTGATTTGGGAGATGGGAATAAATATTTCTATAATCGCTACTATTTGCTTGGATGGATGGATGGATGGATGAATGGATGGATGGAAAGGCATTTGTTAACAACAATGAATGTGGTATTGGTCAACTTGCCATCTGGGGGAGAGAGAGGGGGTAAGGAGGGGAAAAACTGAAACAAAAGGTTTGGCAATTGTCAATGTTATAAAATTACCCATGCCTATAACTTCTAAATAAAAAGCTATAATAAAAAAATTTTAAATAATGAATGTGTCAAAGATAGTACCTACTCTCAAAAAGGTTCATGCTTTTAATGGGGAGAGAATCCTTAAAGCACCCAGCTCCAGGAGAGATAGGCAAGGTCTGCCACTTAAAAGTAGGCTCGACAAGAATACATGAAAAATCCCAGCATTCCTTAGGGTGCGTCAACTAGTCATATGATAATGTCTAGCGGTCTGGAGAGCATAGATACAGCACAGATAATAAAACATGGTGGTCTCCATCTGACTTAGGAGAGTTATGTTGATAAATGCCTGGTCCTCCAGTTGGAATAGCTCTGAAGAGCTGGGGGCCTTGAGAGGTTTGGTCCATCACCTTGATAAGGGAGATTGCACTTAAAGGGCCAGTGGATTCTGGTTTCCCTCCTGCAGCGATAGAGTTAGGAATGGGAGCATTTTCCAAAGTAGGGGGGAAGTAAGAGGGAATTTAAAAGGAGATTGGAAGAGAAGGCCATCCATAAATTTTTATTCCAATAGGTTCTCTTATAACCCATTAGGGTACAGAAATCTGGGAAAAAGAAGGGAAATGGTTTCTTCTCCCTCGCTTTCCACACATATGCTCCCAAGGGGTATTAAAAAGGAATGAGTCAAAGATGATACTTAGAATCTAAGCTTCAGTTCCTAGGGGGAAAATGTCACAAAGAATAGAGATGTCAGAAAGTTTGAAAAAGCAAATGAAGATGGACAAACCTAGGAAGACCATCTAGTTCAAGGTGCTTCCTGGAAGGTCCCTCTTTCTGAGTCCTGGCTTCCCTCTCTAATCGAGTGTGTCAAGAGGGACACAAGTGCAGACATGTAGCTTGTCTTAAGCCAGACACAGATAAAAGAAAACACCTGTAAGAACGAAATGTTCTACTCCATTGAAAATCCAAAATAATGTTTCATGTCACGTTGAAAGAAAGTATTCAGCAAACATCAAATGCAAGGTAAACCAGGTTTGGGAGCAAAAGAATAGACAATATTTTGATGCATGTCAAAAAGTCTCTCTTGTGCCTTCCTTCTATACTCACAACACAAAAGAATCAACCGCTGTGATCACACATACACACGACATACATGCCTAAAAATACCACTAATGTTTACTATTCTGCTCAGAGAAATACACACACCAGGCATAGAAGCAAGACAGTGTGGTGGACTGGTCTCCTTGAGTGCTATTTGCTCAGTCAAGTGCCGTCCATCATCTGTGACTCAATTACATGATCATTTGAAAATAAAAAAAGGATATGATCTCCAAGTTCCTATTAAGAACAAAGCTTTTAGCATCTTTGCACTTTGTATGGAAAGATGGACGTTTGTGATAGCAAAGAACTGGAAGCAAAGAAGATGTCTTGAGATTGAGAGGAGACCGAATAAGCCATGATCTTTAAATGAGACCATATCAAGTCAGGTATGTTTGTATGTATCAGGTGATACTTAGAAAATACTTTGTGAAGCTAAGAGCAACATCCAACTGCCCAGCTGTAATGATGATAATGAGGATTATGAGGGATATTATTGTATGGCAAGAAATAACAAAAGTGAGAAATCCCAAGAAGTATTTGAAAATTTGTCAAATTTGAGGCAAAATTAAATAAGCAAAACAATGTACCAAATACTAAATACTAAGAGTTAATACTTATGTAGAATTTTAAGTTTTCCAAAATTCAAGTTTTGATATATTATCTCATTTTATCCTCACAATGCAATTGAAAAAAAAATCACACACACAAAAACCCACATTAAAAAATCACAAAAACAAAAGCACTTATGGTTCCATAGAAGTCATAATGAAGTAGACCTCCCTCCTCTTAACAGAGGGACCAGAACTCTAACCCTAGGACAGCATATGATCTATATTAACAGACAAAGTATTTGGGTGCCATGTTTTTATCTAGATTATCTCTTATATTTTATTGTAAGTATTTAGATCTGACTTAGGAGAGGGAAGTCAATTATCCCTTCCACATCATAACTTTTCCCATCATAGTTTCAGAGGTTGGCGTAAGAAATTAAAGGGAATTTGGGGGAAATTTTGCAGACAACACATAAAGGCTAGAAGATGACACAGAAAAAGTTTAGAAATTAAAAAATACATAAAATATATCTATGATATTATACAATATCAACCTCTTTTATTTTTCTTCATTGGTACAGAGGAAGGGCCAAATATTTTTACACATATTTTGCAGATCACGGGGGCACCAAACCCCTACCCCTCACATTGTATAAGGAATAATTGTATAGAGAAAAGAGAGGTGTATACCCAGAAATTATTGTGATGTGAAAAAGAAAAGGTACCAAAACATTTCAAGGAGTAGAGTAGATAAAGCATGGAAATCAGAAAAATCTAAGTTCAAACTCCACCACAGACAAATACTAGCTGTGTGATTCTGGGCAAGTCACAATTTCTCTCAGACTCAATTTCCCCAATTATAAAATGGGAATAATATTAGCACCTACTTCCCAGAGCTGGCAAACAAATAAAATGAAATGACATAAACAAAGCTCTTTGCAAGAAAACAAAAAACAAAAACAAAAAACCACAAAGTGCTCTATAAAGGTTCACTATTATTAATAATATTAATGATTTGCCCAAAGTCACAAAAGGTAGTAAACAATAGAAGCAGAATTCGGAACTAGGCCTTCAGCTTCCATTGTATTTTTCATCATACCGCAGTTCTGACTTAGACATCACTTAGTCCAATCTCCCCATTTTGTAGATGAGAAAACTGTGTCCCAAAAAGGGAACTCCCAAGGCACCAGGGAGAGGCAGAAATGAAACCCGGCTGCTGGTTCCTCATGCGAAACTCTCTTATCTTTTTTCTCTTTTTCTAGCTAAATGCAAGTTCTTAAAAATATTTTTCCACCAAATGTCTCATTCTTATTCAATCTGCAGAGAGCACTTTTTGAAGCATCCTCTTTCTCCAATCCAATCACTCAGCATGGACCCCGTATGAAATCTGCCATTTGTCAACCTAAGCTTCCCTCATAATTATCCCACTTCTCCCATGCCTAGGATGTGTGCACCTGATAATCAAGGGTTATTCATTGGGAGCCTTCATTACGCTTTCTGTGGATAATACCGATTTCACTTATGAAATGCCACTCAGGGTCTCATCTCTGAATGAAGACATTGATTTACGTACATTTCCAGAGCGCACACAATAGGCGGAGAATTAAAATAATGGACAACAACTAATAGAAAACAGGTGTGACTCTGAAACTTAAATTAAGCATTCTCTAGAAAGGGAGCAAGGCTTGGAAAGAAGGATGTTTACCATACAATAACGGAGACGACGAAGAAAAAAAATGAAATAAACAATAAATTCTCATTGAATGAGTGTGGCTTCCCAGCTGGAAACCATTTCAGCTTCTAGCATCACAACCCAAAATGAACACACAAAGAATTTTAAGCTGTTCTTCCCCCCCCCCTTCCTACAGACTGGGAGGAAGATGGCAAAAGTGTAATTTAATTTTTGTAGAGTGTTTTCTAAACAAGTTCAGGGGCTGTAATGTCTGGGCTGACAAATTGAATACTGGGTCTGTAGTTCTTGTAATGAGGTGGATGCAGCGACTTGAATCAGAAACACATCGCTCAAATCTAAGGCCAGTGGCAGAGAACTGTGATCAGCTTGGAAATAGATGACACCTCCACTATTAACTTACTCGTGAAGAACTGTCCCATCAGCTCCCCAGGCTAAGCCACCCAAGGTGTGGACAGTTCAGTCAGCAGCCACAAAGCTCCCTTTGAGAAGCCTGGAGGACTCAGAAGAGAGATTATTTCCCATCATCTGCACCAACCAATTGAAAATTGACCTCATTCTGCCGCCCACATGTGGATAAGTGACAACCACGTCTCTCCCTTCCTGCTCCTGAGCTATGGCTACACTCAGGCAAATTATAATATTTCTGCTCCTGGGGCATTACTGCACGTAGAAGTGTCTGGAATTAAAACAAGGCCAGAAGCACAGGTCTTCAACCCCTTTGGAGCATGGTGATGATAAAGGTGGCCAGGGGCAGAAATGAACCAAACCTAAACCCCACTCACGGATTAGGAAGCTTTTCCTTAGCTGCCTCTTAAGAGGAAATTTTGCAGAGGGTGTGCACCTAAACAATCCTGTGCTTGGGGGTGGAGGTCAAGATGGCAGCCAAAAATGGGGGCTTCCAATGTTCCATATCTAACAAGAGTCTGGAAACAGAAACTTTCCCCCTCAGTCTTGTAGTTTCACAGGAATTTCCTAAGAAGAATCTCTTTCTATCAAATGGCACCTGCTCAGCATTTTTATAGTCTGAAATCAGGGATTCTTTAAGTAGGGGTCATTGGATAGATTTCATATTCATGAAGTTGAATGAGAAAAAAAGTACATCTTTATTTTCACTATAATTGATTTCCTTTGTAATCTCATATATTTTGTTTTATTCGTTTAAAAATATTATTCCAATAAACTCATAAGCCTCCCCAGATCAGACCAATAAGGGCCCTGATGAAAAGAGATTAAGAACTGCTCTCTTAAAGAGTTTGTCTAATGTCCAAAGAAGTTCTATGGCTTGGTCAGGGTCACACAGCCTGTATGTGTCAGAGACAGCAATCAACCAATTTTGAAACCTCTTAATTTTGAAACTAGCTCTTTTTGTCCTGAATGACAGTGTTCCTTGCAGACAAAAAGATGCTTCTTCTACTTAGTGGTATTCAACCTTTAGAGAACATGTTCTCTTTATCATCACCCTAGTCAGCCTAAATATAAGGCTCCTCATCCCCATTGGCCATTCTAGCAGAATAGGCTACACCTTCAAAGCCTTCTCCTTTTCTCTCAGGGATTAACCAGATCTTAGGTTTCAAAATTCAGGGAATAAAGATATGATTGATATAGAAGTCCTCATTTATTACCAATGTGATTCAATATTCTGCTCTATAAAATGAAGGAGTTGGATACACAGCCTCTTCGGAGCCTCCAACTGCATCTATGAGTCTAAATTCAGATACTGCTCCTTGAAGTAAATCTTTGGATCATCTCTTATTCCTTCTTTAATTTGTGCCACAGTTTGCAAAGTTATCACTTAGCACAGAGGCTGACACATAGTAGGCACTTAATAAATGTTTATTGATTATTCTAGTAATAATGGCACATGCTATCCCCCATAGAAGCCTGTCCTATTTCTGTTAATCAAGAGCGTGTGTTGACATTTTTCAGGCATATTCAATTCTTCAAGATGCCATTTGGAATTTTTATCAAGTGATTTGCCATTTTCTTGTCATCTGAATCCAAAGTCCATCTCTGGCATGAAATCAGGAGAAAGAAGGCTGTATACAAGTGACTTTACTTTACTTTCCTCACATATAAAATGACTGGGTTGAACTCTCTGTCTCAGGTCTCTTCTATGTCTGGCAGTCAAAAACTACAAATTGTTTGACTCACTGTCTGGAGATACTCCAGTAAATGTAAGTCCCACCATTATCTTGCCTTCAGAAAGCAAGAGACCCATAAAATTCAAAACTGGTAAAACTGACACTCTCTCTTTACATCCACACAAAACTATTATGGATAATATCTATGCTTTTGAAGCAAACTCATGAACCACTACTGTAATCCTTTACATTGATTTGCGTTAATGGACTTGAGTTCTCACCAATGATCAATCAATAAATATATATGTATTAATTACACTTTTTTTGTAGGCATTGTGCTAAATGCTGGGGCTACAAAAAGAGGCAAATGACAGGGATTCGATCACTGCCCTCAAAGAGTTAACAATCTTATGGGAAAATCATTTATAGTAAACAGAAACAGACACAGGCAAACACCATTCTTACATATAAAACCATAGATATTGAACTGGAAAACACTCCAGAAGCCATCGTCTTCAAGAATTCTATTCTATAGATGAACTTAGGATCATGGATTCAGAATTAGAAGGAACCTCAGAATCCATCTAATTCAGCCTTCTCATTTTATAGATGAAGAGACTGAGGCAGAGGAAGGTTAAGATATATAAGAAGTGCCAGAGGTAGGATTAGAATCTCTGACTCAGAAGCAGCAGTTAGAAAAATTATAGAATTCAAAGCCAGAAAACTTGAGTTCTAATCCCAGTTCTACTGTTTATTACCTTTGTGACCTTGATCAAGACCCTTCACCTCTATGGACCTCAAGTCTCTTCCTCTTAAAATAAGAGTGGAGACTAGAGATAGTCTTTGAGGTCTCTTCCAGTGAACCAGAATTTAGTATAACTGGATTTAGAACTACAGAGGACTTAGAATTATCTGAGATGTGCATGTAAAGATCAATTGAAGGAACTGAGGGATGTTAACCTGGAGAAGAAAAAACAAGGGAAACAGGATAATTATCTCCAAGTATTTAAAATACTCTGATGGCAGAAGGTAAAGAGGAATTAAGAAGTCTCTTGATGAGGATGAAAGAGGAAAATAATAAAAGCTAGTTTGAACATTAATGTGAAAAAACCTTGGCAACTTGTCTCATCATTTCCTGGCAAACAGAGGGAGAAGAAATGGAAGACTTGTCAGGTTTTATATTCTTGGGATCTGAGATCACAGAAGACAGCCATGAAATTTTGACCCTTGCTTCTTGAAAGGCAAGTTTATGGCAAATCTGGACAGCATAATAAAAAAAGAGGAACATCACCTCGCCTACAAAGGTCCATATAGTCAAAGCTACTGTTTTTTCCAGTATGGTTGTGAGAATTGGACTGTAAGGAAAGCTGAGAGCCAGAGGACCAATGCTTTCAACTTGTGTGCTGGAGAAAACTTTTGAGAGTCCCTTGGATAGTAAGGAGATCAAATAAGCCAATACTTTAAAAAATTCATTCAGACTGGAAGATCAACTACCGAAGCTGAAGCTTAAAAATGAGATGATGGGACTCATTGGCAAAAACTCTGATGTTGGAAAAGATTAAAGGAAAAAAGAAAAGGGGACAAGAGAAGATGAGCTGGATAGATAGTGTCATTTAAGAGACAGTAGAGGAGAGAAGGGCCTGGTGTGCTAAGTTTAGTCCATGAGGTCACGAAGAGTTAAACATGGCTGAACAAAAAAATATGGAAGTGGATTAGACTTGGATAAATCATGTCTCTCTGACCTTCAATTTCTTCCTAGGAAATTGAGGATGGGAACTAAAAGAGAGCAGGAGTCTCTAGCAACTTAAACTTTGGGATTTTTTTTCTCTCAAGTTTCTTTTCCCAAGAGGACACTCCATTGCAATGTTAAGCCACAGAATCCCAGAACTGAAAACCAGGACCTCTGAGATCATCTATTCCAACCTACACTTTAAAAAGCATTCCCTCCATAAGCCTTCCCCTCCCCCCCCTGCAGCAAGTGACCATCTACCCTTTGTTTGCAGACCTCTACGTGAAGATGGAACTTTTGACTTTTGGACAACTCCATTAGTTGGAAAGTTTCTCTGACTCTGTAGGTGGATGGAAGAAAAGATCTGCTGAAATAGGATGAAGGGAAGAGGGGGAGAGCAGAAGGACAGGGTCCCTGACAAGGCTTAGCAAATAATAACCTACATTTATGTAGATACATTCCCTCATTTGATCCTGACAACCTCTCTGTGAGGTAGATCCCCCAGGTATGATGATCCTCCTCTTACAGGTGATGAAAGTGAGATCCAGAGAAAGTAAGGAATTTTCCACTGTCTCAGGTAAGAAGTAGCTGACGTAAGATGCGATAGGAGCCTGGCCTGACTCCAGACCCAGCCTACAATGCACTCTGCCAAATGCTGCCTCTTCCCCTGTGTGTGAGTGTGCATATTGTGTGTGAGCATGTGTATCAGGGTCTATGTGTGTGAGTGTATATTGTGGTATGAGCATGTGTATCAGAGTCTATGTATATGAGCATATGTGTGTGTAAGTGTTTACGTGAGCATGTGTATCTGTACCTCTGTGGGTGAGCACACATGGGTGGGTACATGTGTGTGTGTGTGTGTGTGTGTGTGTAGTTTAATCCCCATGTCAAATGAAAGAATTGGGCTATCTGATCTCTAGATTACTTTCTATTGCCTATGATCCTTCCAGTCACTGAATCTCCTTGTACCTCAGTTGCTTCTTCTGTAAAATGAGAAGGTTGGATGAGATGACCCATAAGATTTCTTCTAGCTTATAAAATCTGTGAACCCCTATATTCACTTAAGCTCCTCAGACCTCAGTTGCCTCTTCTGTAAAATGGGTGATTGGACTAGATGACCTTTAAGATTCCTTCTGCATTCCATTTATGTATAGAGTGCTCCGGGAGGACCAGCACCTCTGGCAGAATAAGTGGATGAGAAAATCTGTTCCAAAGCCTTGAAAGTGGCTGAAGTGGGCATTGGGAGTGCATGCTGGTCATTGTCAGCCATCTTGACTTTTGTCCCTCCACGGAATTTAGTGACCCTGGAAACTGGGTGATTTTGTGTGACTCTGTCTCACTTAAATATAATTCTTGAGCAAGTCAAGACATCATTCATCCATAATGTCATCGGTCCTCTTCAAAAAACAAACAAGCAAAGACAATGTCTCTGGCCCTCCATTTCCTGCTCTATAAAAAGGATGAACAATTTCCCAGATCTCAGTTTCCTTTTTTTTGTAAAATTATAAGCCTACCAATGAGTATAAATTCCTATGCCCTCCCATCCTATGAATAGTTGAAATAGCTTATTGGCAGAAACAAAGATAATTGTAGTAAATAGATCTAAAAATAGGATCAAGCCCAGGGGTCAGAGATCCACCCATGGCTAAATGCATCTGAGCAAAGGGACACAAGATCCCCCCTTACCCTAAAGTCAGCACCAGGCTAGCCCTAGCTCCTTGCATCTCAGCATCCCCGATATCTGTAGTTAACGTGCAAATGTCCTGCCGAGGGCCTGCTCCGTTGCAGCCAGATCAAAACATTTATCCTCTACTGTGCCTCAGAAGAAGGGGAAAAAAACTTATTAGCTGGCGCTCTGCAGATATTCAAGAGAAGAGGTGGGAAGCAAAGTCTGCTGCTCCTAGATAAATATAGAGTGTCCCTTGGAGAGCCGGTGCGGAGCCCCAGCTCCAGGAAGATATTGTTATGAATCTCGACTAGAGCCCTTGTAGTCAGCTGGAGATTATGTTTGACATTGCCTTCTCTGACCTTTTCAATATTGTCCAAGCACTGTTGAGCTGGTGTTTCAAGAAGAATTCAAATCGAATTTACTCAGGCAGAAAGGATTTGGTGGTGGGCAGACCTATCAGTCTCTTCACATTTCTCCTTGTCATTCTCATGTAAATTATAATTCTTTATTAGCATGACTGTTCTTCCTTCCCTGAGCTGTGCAAGATGTGTCCATTTAAATGGCAGAGAGGCCACCTGACTCCCCTTCTAACATCTCCCCGCCGGCCAGCCAAAGGAAAATTCCAAAGGGAAAGGAGTGGATCAGAGTCAGAGGATGAGCCAGGCGCTTTGGACCTTGAAAACGTGAAGGGCAGAGTCCGACAGTCTGGGAAGAGGGCAGTGGGGAAATCCCGGGATATTTTAGCCTGTTCTCTTTTTAAACTGTACATTGACACGAAGCTCTAAAAATGAGCATCGATAACAGGTGGGAAGAAAACCAGAGAACGTCCTGGGAATTTAGAGCCAGCTTTTACAAGACAAAGTGAAACCATGAGAAATACTAGAGTCTTGTTGCTGATTTCTGGGATTTTATGATATCTTAGAGGTAGAACTGGAAAGCATCTCAGGCTATCTAGTCCAACTCACCCATTTTATAGATGGAGAAACTGAGACCTGAATAGTTTAGTATGATCATAGAATGGAAAGTAGAATGAAGCTCTGAAGCTACCTTGTCCAAGTTTCTCATTTTATAAATGGGGAAACTGAGATCTAGAGCAGTTAAGTGACTTAGGTTAATAGATGCAGAATGCTTTGTAACTTAATCCTTTCCTACCTTTCCAACTTTCTTACCCTTTACTCCCTTTTTTGTAGTCTTTAATCCAGGGACAACGCCTCCTTTCTCTTCCTCTCACACATCTCTTGACCCCAAGACTTTCCACTGGTTATTCCCACTACCCCTTCGTTTCCTCCTCCAAAACTTCCCTGATTTCCTTCAAGTCTCATCTAAAATCCCACCTTCTGCAAAAAGTCATTGCCATTCTTCTTAATCTCAGCACCTTCTCTCTAAAACTATCCTCAATTCCTCCTGAAGTTTTTTGTATTTGTATTATCTATTTACCTGTTATCTCCACTCTCCCCATGTGAGTATCTTGAGAGTAACTTGGTTTTTGCCTGTATTTATCTCCACACTATGCAAAGTAGACATTTAATAAATGATAGCTGAATAAATGTCTGACTGACCAATGACCTCAGAGCTCAGCTAGTCCAACCCTTGCCAAAATATAAAAATTAAAAATTAAAAAATCCTACGTCTGATACATCCTGACAGTGTGACCCTAGGCAAGTCACTTTATTGCTCATGCCCAGGCCATTGTCCAAGTCCATAATGTGAAGAGAGATCCTGATCTCTTTTTGATAATTTCAGGAAATGTACAAGTCATGTGCTAGATGCTGGTGATACTTTTTTAAAATGATTCCTGCCCTCAATGAATTTATATTCTCTGAGAGGATGCAACAAGTATATAAGCTGACACAATGTATAAAACAATTGAATAGGGAAAAGTTCTTTTAACTGTAGAGAACCAGGAAAGAGCTTATGTGACTTTTGAACTGGACTTCGTAGGAAACTAAGGAGTCTACCAGGCAGAGGAAAGGAATTATGTAAGGGAACATAACAGGAACTGGAATATCATATATGTTAAACTGACACATCAATTTTAAAGGAATGGAGTCTTTGTATCATTTTACAGATGGGGAAATCGAGGCTAGGAAAAACTATGTAACTTTCCTAAAGACAACATGATAAGTATAAAAAGTGGAATCTGAATCTAAATCTAAGATTCTTCCCCTTCTCCCATGAAGCTTGACTGAAGGAGTGACCCACTTCCTACCCACTCAGTATTAGACCATATTTATCCACCTTCCCTCAGCTAGCAAGTTTCCGTGGTGATGGAAAGTTTCCTATTAGCTCCCTCCTTCCTCTTACTTAGATGGGCCAAAAGCCCTAAAGAGCAAAGAGAGAAAGTGTTTTCTGATTCAAGATCCAGTCCAATTACCCAGGTTCAGAGTTGGAAATTAAATACAAGATTTTTTTTTTTAATTTGGTGTGTTGGAGGCAGGGGAGGAGTGCACTCAAAAATGTTTATTCAAGCAAAGCACAACTCCCTGTGTGTTTAAAAGGAAAAGACTTTCTAAATAAGGCAGAGAAGATTTCCGGGACATCAAAAAGCTCTTAGAAAATAACATTTTGTTGAGTTAAGTGTAAATTAATCAAAAACACATGGATTAAATTTCTCTCAAAATATACATAGATCTGAAAAGCAAGAGGGAGAAAAAGCTGGAAAAATGTGTTTGGGGTTTGGCTGAATCCAAATTGTTTGGAAGAGAAGAAAGTAACCAATTAGTACATTTTCCCTGTTTCCTTCATGCTGCCCCCTAACTGGTTGGATTTGCTGGATGCTGAATATGCTTCTTCAAAAACATCTATCCCGATTCCCTCTTTTTACAGGTAAGAACTCAGGATGGTCCAATAAAAACAGCTCTAAAGGTAGGAGACCTAAGTTCAAACCCTTACTTTAACCCTTACAATCTCTATGATCAAGGTAGTCTAATTTCACAGGGCCTTGGTTTCCTAATCTATAAAATGGACTAGATGGTTTCTAAAGTCTCTTCAGGTTTTAGCTCTGTAAGTGCATAAACACTGAGGCCCAGAGAGGGGAATAAGGGACCTCATGTTATTAACATTTCTAGACTTCAAATTACCCATAACCAGCAAATGAAATCTCCCTAATAAGAGAGGCACTGATTGGTTGGAGGCCATGGAGTTGATAACCTTCACCAATCCATGACCTTTGCCTACACTTTCTACTTGCCCCAGGTTCATTACCCTGGATTGCCTGATTTCTTAATAAAGGTGCTTAATAAAGCTTCTTGGTGCTTCATCCCACTCCAATTATAGATTCTCCTGTGGCTGGAATTACTTTCTTTACCTTATCCCACTCCCCAAGTGGGGAAGTAAAGGAGGTACCCAGTAAACAATATATATCAGGTATGTGTATGTCCTCTGCAGAAGCTAGAGCTTAAGCTAATCTTGAAGGAAGCTAAGGATTCTAAGAGGGAGAGGTAAGGACAGAATGCATCCTGGACAAGGGGCACAGCAAGGGCAAAGATTTGGAGATGGAAGAATGTCCTGCTCAAGAAAGAGCAAAATAAACCTGTATGACTGAACCAGAGAGTGTATGGAAGGGAAAATGTGCAAGCAAACTAGAAAGCTTAGAAGGGACCTGGCTGTAATGAACCTTGAAGGCTTAATAGGATTTTATATTTGATCTGAGAAAAATAAAGAGCCATTGGAGTACGGGGATGACAAGGTCAGAATCATGCTTTGAGAAAGTCACTTTGGTTTTCTATGTTGTACTGAAGAGCCTTGCATATAAAAAATTAAAAGTAGTCCTGAACAGAAATAAGAAATAATGGGTTTCATTCCATTCCCATGGGTATTATCTCTCCTCTACCAATGACAGCAGTTCAGAGTCACACCTTCCATTACTGATCTCTCTTTTCGTTACATGTCACGAGAGCAATTCCACAAATGGAACTGTGCCCCCAAGAAATCACTTATCCCACCCAAAAGGGACTTTTTCATGGAAAGTACAATACCAAGTATTTAAGCCTTTCTATACCTCGTATCAAACCCGGTTTTAGGTAATTTGTCTAACTCTGACAAAGAGGTATTTAAAGACTCATATATTAATAAGAAATTATTAAGGAGGTAGGCATGGACTCATTCTCCACAATCAAATCCCTTTTCTTGTCTCTGATGTATGTTTGTTTCTTATCTTTCTTGTCCCTAGAAGAGTAGAAATTTTATGAGGAGGATAAGGGGATACCTCCTTGACAGTGCTTCAGTGTGGGGCAGAAAAGATCAGGTTATGAGACAATCCAGCCACCATGGTTTGATGGCTGATGATTAGGGTTCACTTCAGACTACCTGAAATGTCAGGTCCTGAGATCCCACTTGTGTCTGGCAACAGAAACAATCCCTAGAGAGGGGGCATAACTCTCCCAATTGTTTTAAAAGCTCCTTGAATTCAATTCAACAAGTATTTATTGAGCAAGACACTGTTAGCTAGGGAACCAAAGACAAAACCAAAATATACTCAGCCCTCACATTCTAAGGGATTTCATTCCATCTAATGGAATACTTCCTCAGGGGTACTTCTGTTTCACTCTTATTTCTTATGAGGTGAGAAGGAGAAGTCTTTAAATCAGATTTTAATTCTTAGCCTGTGGCTTTGAGGAAAATAGTACAAGCTCCTTCCACTTTCATTGACTTACCTGGGCTTTCTCAGACTATCATCATGTCTTCTGGCCAAATGAGACTGGTCCCAGCTCGTGTTTGGAAAAAAATTCTAATGTTGCTATTAGAATGGGAGACTTACATGAACTGACGCTAAGTGAAATGAGCAGAACCAGGAGATGATTATGCATGGCAACAAAATTATATGATGATCAATTCTGATGGACGTGACTCTCTTCAACAATGAGACGATTCAAACCAGTTCCAATTGTTCAGCGATGAAGAAAGCCATCTACACCCAGAGAGAGGCCTGTGGGAACTGAGTGTGGGCCACATCATAGCATTTTCACTCTTTTTGTTGGTGTATGCTTGCATTTTATTTTGCTTCTTTTTTTTTTCTTGTGAGACATGATAATTGTATAAATATGCATGCATATATTGGATTTAATATATATATATTTTTTTTACCATGTTTAACATATATTGGACTACTTACCATGCAGGAGAGGGAGTGGGGAAAGGGGAGAAAAGTGGAACACAGGGTTTTTCAAGGGCTAATAAAAGCTTAACTAAAAAAAAACAAAAAAGAATGGGAGCTCCCTGGAGGCAGTTAATACATTGTTCAACACATTGAAGGTGCTTAAAAATAGCTGATAAGTGATTGATTTATCTCAATTGATGTTCTACACTTTGAATGACTTAATTGTATCAGATACCTGGAAAGACCTGTATTGAAATAGCCATCATTTTGCACAGCTCTGATTGAGGCAGGGGGGAGATTTTTTTAACCAAATAAGGGGTAGAAGTGATCATAAAAGGTTAAAAATATTATTTTGAAAGCATAAAATTAGAAGTTCTTTGAACAGACAAAATTATTGCTAAAACAAGATTAGTTTATTGGAGGAAAATCTTTACAATACATATCTCTGATAAAAGTGTGATCATAAAATATAGAGAGATTTGGTATAAACATATATACGGAAAAGTACCATTCATTCTCTGATTAAACAAATGGTCAAAAGATATGAACTGACAGGATTCCATTAATATATATATATTTTTTTCCTATTAAAAAAAAGAAAAACAAAGCATATGTATATGGGTGTATGTATGTATATACGTATGTATAGTCAAGCAAAACAGATTCCCATATTGATTTAAAAGTGTACATGTGTTTGTCCATCTTGAGCCCATCAGCCCCTCTCAGAATTTAGGTTCATTTTGTTGATAAAAAGTTCTATAGAATGTTGTTATTGTAAATTTATTCTCCTGTTCTCCCTTCACTCTGCATCAGTTCATATATGTTTTTCCAGATTTCTTTTAAACCATCATCTTCACTATTTCTTACTTGAGAGTGTTCCATTACATTCATAAACCATGATTCTTTTCTGGCTAATTAGTTTCAAGAGAAGATTTGTAATCTGTCAATGACTGCATGTGAAATTGTTCCAAATAAATAAGAGAAACACAAATCAAAACCCTGAGGTTCCACCTCATGCCCATCAGATTGCCAAAAATGACAAAAAATAAAGATGGCAGAAATAGGAGAAGAATGGAAAGAAAGACACATTGAGGCACTGTGGATTAGACTAGATTTCCATTACTACCAAGACTTCTCACAACTGTTAACTGACTACCTTCAAAGTGAAATTATTAGCCCAACCTCTCTCATCTAGTTGGTAGCACATCCAGGATAAGGATACAACTTTACTAGCCATGGATCCAGCCCAGTGATGCTTTCCTCTTACACTAAATTACCTTCCAAAGTTGAGTCCTATTTATTTTCTAGGGCCCAAATTATGGACAGCACCCAAAGGATATTTCAGTGAGCAAGAAAAGTCTAGGATCAGACGTCCTTCATCAAGGACACAGCGTCACTCAGGAAAAGGGTCTTGGGCCACTTTCCATCATCTTGTTTTATGATCTTCCCATTGATGCAGATTGGTGAAATTTGAAGCATGCGCCTTCTTAACCAGAAATAAATTTGGATCCAGATATTATTAGAATGATTAAGCAATGACGTATTCAGTTGTGTCTGAATGCCTTAAGCATTTCATTATCCTGAAGTAGGCTCAGATTTTTTTTTCATTACAGAAGCATATTTCTCACTGGTCTGATTCATAAGTGAAGTAAGAAAAAGTGTCATCAAGGTTTTTTTTTAAACAGTTTCCACTGGTGGATGAATGGAATTCATGATCAAGAGCAGAAACCTTGCTGCGTGAACCTGGTGAAGATCTTTGGAGCCTACTTCTTGCAATCTTCCAAAATACAGAATAGTCCAAAAAAGAGAAAAAGGAATGCACTTCCCTGCCTTCCTTGTACAAAGGAGGGAATTGGAGATGGGGATGGAATACTACACACACATACTGTGGGATTTGCCTGATGTGTTGGTTAATTTTGCTGAACTACATTAAAAAAAAATTGTTCATGGTCATAAGGGATGATTCTGGATAGGAAAGGAGGAGGAATATATCGAAAATTCCAAGTGTTGTAAAATAAGATATCAATTTTTAAAAGCTTGTTAAATTTTTAAACAAACCATACTTTGTTTTTGAAAATAATTTACTTTTAACTTAAATACTTCCATTTCAGAAAAATAAATTGAACAAACTATTAATTATCTCCCTAAGGAAAAAATCTCCAGGGCTGGATGGATTTACATGTGAATTCTACCAAACATTTAAGGAACAATTAATCCCAATACTATGCAAACTATTTGGAAAAATGGGAAAGAAAGAATACTACCAAATTCCTTTTATGACACAAATATGGTGCTGATACTTAAATCAGGTAGGGTCAAAACAAATTTATAGAAAGAAAGAAAATTATAGACCCATTTCCCTAATGAATATTAATGAATAAATATTAAATAAAATATTAGCAGAGAGATTACAGCAAGTTATCTCCAGGGTAAGGGACCATTACCATGACCAAATAGAATTTATACCAGAAATGCAGGGCTGGTTCAATATTAGGAAAACTATTAGCATAATTGATTATATCAATAACCAAACTAACAAAAATCACATCATCTCAATAGATACATAAAAAGCATTTGACAAAATCTAATACCCATTCCTATTAAAAATACAAGAGAGTATAGGAATAAATGGTGTTTTCTTAAAATGATCTGGAGCATCTATTTAAAACCATTAGCAAACATCATATGTAATAGGGATAAACTAGAACCATTCCCAATAATAGTAGGGATGAAACAAGGTTGATTGACATCACCATTACTATTCAATATTGTATTAGAAATGTTAGCTTTGGCAATAAGAGAAGAAAAAAATTAAAGGAATTAGAGCAGGGAATGAGGAAATCAAATTATCACTCTTTGCAGATGATAAGATAGTATATTTAGAAAATCAATTAAAAAACTCCTAGAAACAATTCACAAATTTAACAAAGTTGAGGATAAAAAATAAGTCCACATAAATCATTAGCATTTTTATATATTACCATCAAAGTCCAGCAGCAAGAGATACAAAGAAAAATTCAATTTAAAATAACTGTAGATGATATTAAATATTTGAGAAGTTACCTGCCAAGGCAAAGTCAGGAACTACATAAACACAATTACAAAACAGTAATCAATTGGAAAAATGGCAAGTGCTCACGGACAGGCCAAGCTAATATAGTAAAAATGACAATACTACCTAAATTAATCTATTTATTCAGTGCCATACCAATCAAACTCCCAAGAATTTATTTTACAGAGCCAGAAAAAATAATAACAAAGTTCATCTGGAAGAACAAAAGGTTAAGGATTCAAGGGAATTAATGAAAAATGCAAATGAAGGTGGCCTAACTGTACCAGACTTAAATATTATAAAGCAGTGGTCATCAAAACCATTTGGTATTAGCTAAGAAATAGAGTCAGTGAAATAGATTAGGTTCACAAGACTATAGTCAATGACTATAGTAATTTAGTGTTTGATTAAAAGAGATAAGGAAGGTAACTACATCCTGCTAAAGGGTAGCATAAACAACGAAGCAATATCAATATTAAACATATATGCACCAAGTGGTATGGCACTCAACTTCCTAAAGGAGAAGTTAAGAGAGTTGCAAGAAGAAATAGACAACAAAACTGTAATAGTAGGAGATCTCAACCTTGCACTCTCAGAATTAGACAAATCAAACCACAAAACAAATAAGAAAGAAATTAAAGAAGTAAATAGAATATTAGAAAAATTAGGTATGTTGGATCTTTGGAGAAAATTGAATGGAGATAGAAGGGAATATACTTTCTTCTCAGCAGTTCATGGAACCTATTCAAAAATTGACCATATATTAGGACATAAAGACCTCAAAATTAAATGCAAGAAAGCAGAAATAGTAAATGCTTTCTTTTCAGATCATGATGCAATAAAAACTACATTCAACAAAAAGTTAGGGGGAAATAGACCAAAAAGTAATTGGAAACTACAATCTCATCTTAAAGAATGATTGGGTGAAGCAGCAAATTATAGATACAATTAATAATTTCAAATTTAAATAAGACAATATAGACATCATACCAAAATTTTGGGATGCAGAAAAAGGGTAATAAATTTTAACCAGGGCTTTCTTAAAAAAAGAAAAAAAGTTAAGTGGGCTTCAATAAAAAACAAAAAAACCCAAATTAAAACCCCCAATCAAATACTAAATTAAATTTAAAATTAAAAGGAGAAATTAAAAATAAAGAAAGAAAAACAAATTAACTTTATTAAAATGGTTGGTTTAGAAAAAAGCTAAAATAGATAACCTTTTAAAAACTGTTAAAAAAAAAAAATAAAATTATATCTTAAAAAATAAAGGAGAATTTACAAGGAAGAAAATTAAGAAATAATAAATTATTTTGAACTTTTGCCAAAAAATTTGAAACCTAAATGAAAGGTGACACCTAAAAAATAAGCTTAGCTAAAAGGAAAAATAAATTTTGAATAACCCATTTAGAAAAAAAATAGAACAAAAAATTAAACAACCCCTAAAAAAAAAACCCGGCCAATGGAAATGAATTTCCAAAATTTAAAAAAACAATTGGCCCCAATCTAAAAATTATTTATAAAATAGGGGAAAAGAGTTCCCCAAATTTTTTTGCAAGAATGGTAATTGAATAAAAGGTAAAGAAACAGAAAAAAATTATAACCCAATCTCCCCAACAAATTTGAGTAAAAACTTAAATAAAATTGCAAAAAGACTTTGAAAAAATCATCCCAAGATAAATTAAAATTTATATAAATTTTAATATTAGGAAAAATATAATTGCCTGTAATAACCAAAAACAAACATATGATCACCCAAAATGAAAAAACATTATAAAACCAAACCAATTTTTAAAAAAACTTGAGGTAAGGAAAAATGGATTTTTTAATCAAATCTATTTAAACCATCAAAATATAGGGGAAAAAAAAAACCATTTTCCCAATAAATTGGTAAAAAAGGTTACATCCAAAACATTTAATATTGTAATTGAAAACCTATATAAATAAGAGCTTAAGAAAAATTAAAAATAAGAATAGCAATGGGAACCAAATTATATTTGTTGAATGTGGGAACTTGGAACGATTCTGTAAAAGTTTGAAAAAATCCAAACTTTGAAAGGTTTGGTTATAAATAAACCCATAATATCACATTTTTTTCACAAAAAATCCAAAGAGATTAAAAGAGAAATTAAAATAAACTAAATTAAAATATTTGAACTTTAAGGAAAATAGAAATTTATCAAAATTACAACCATTTTCAACCAAATTAAGCTGATCTAAAAATTTGAAAAATTAAAGTCTTATGGGCAAAATATAATAAAGATGACAATATTACCTAAACAATCTATTTTTTAGGCTATACCAACAACTCCCAAAAAAATTTTAATATAAAAAATAAATAAATTCATATGAAAAACAAGGTCAAAATTTCAAGAATTTGAAAAAAAATAAATTGGCTTACTTTAAATTAAAATATATTAACGGTTTCAAACTATTTGGATTGGTAAGGAAGAATTGGACATGGGGAAAATTGGTTCAGGGATAAAAATAACAAATAAAGAATAGTTTTGTAACCCAAAAGACCCCTTTTTGGGATAAAATTATTTTGAAAAAATTGTGGGAAAATTAAAAATATGGGAAAAGGTTGACCAACTTAACAAAACCAAGATAAGGTAAAATGGGTTCTATAGGGATAAAAGAATAAATTTTTAAAAAATTAAGGAACATAGGATAGTTTACCTTCTCAGACCTTGGAAGGGGTTTTTTGCCAAAGAAACGAGTCATTAATCCCAAAATAGAAAATTTGATTATAAAAAAAAAGTTTTTTAAAACCAAAATTCAGAAAGATTAGAAGGAAAATAAACTGGAAAATATTTTAAATCAAAGGTTCGTAAAGGCCTATTTCCAAAATATATAGAGAATTAACTCAATTTATAAAAAAATCAAGCCATTCTCAATTGAAAATGGTCAAAAGGATATGAAAGTTAGATGAAAATTGAAACTTTTCTATATATGAAAATGCTCCAAAACATTATTAAAAGAAATGCAAATTAAACAACCAAGAACCCTAACACCTTCAGTTGGCTAAATGACAGGAAAAATAATGAATTTTGGAGGGATGTGGGAAAACTGGGAATATTCATTGTTGGTGGGTTGGTGAAATCCAACCATTTTGGAAATTTGGAACTATGCCCAAAAGGGTTTATCAAACTTTTTTTTGACATGACCTGGTTATCCCAAAAGATTATAAAAGGGGGGGATGTTGTGCAAATTTTGTGGCAGCCCTTTTTGTATGTAGAAACTGGAAACTGATATTCCCGGGGAAGGGAAAAATTTGGTATAAGAAAATTATGGTTCTTTTAAAAAAAGGGGAAAAAACCCAAGCTTAAGAACTACAATGGGGAAATGACCGGGGAATCAAATAAAAAAATTTTTGGGGTCCTGAGGATAGGATCCCCAAAAAAGAAACCAAAATTTTCAATGGAAGTAAATG
Organism: Sarcophilus harrisii; assembly: GCF_902635505.1. NCBI lineage: Eukaryota > Metazoa > Chordata > Mammalia > Dasyuromorphia > Dasyuridae > Sarcophilus > Sarcophilus harrisii. The sequence continues at coordinate 445,236,793 of NC_045429.1, read as the reverse complement.
AACAATTTTCCTTGGTTGGGATCTCCCTTTTGTTTTTTATCCCTTATTTTTCCCTGCACTTTGATTTTTAAATAATTAAAAATTTAAATTATTTTTTTGTACGCTAAGTTTTGGAAAAAAATTTTAAAAAATTTTAAAATTTAAAAATTTAAATAAGGGAGGGGTTTTAAAGGGAAAAATTGAACAAAGGTTTAAAATTTTAATTTGAAATTTTGAAACCTGTAAATTAAAGGATTTAAAAAAAAAAAAAAGTTTTAGTTTTAAAAACTTAAAGAAGTTTGGGGAAATTATTTTGAAAAATTCTAGAAAATTAAATTAGAAGAAAATTCTAACCAATCCCTAATAAAGATAAGGTTTAAAATTCGTGATTTTAAAAAATTTAATTACAAAAATTAAAAACAAATTTTTTTCAGGAAAAGGAAGGAATTTTAAAAATTTTTAAAAAAAAAAGATAATTTGATTATTAAAAAAAGTTTTTGTCAAAAATTTTAAAAAAGGGGAAAAATTAAAAAAATTACAATCAAAGGTTCATAAAGCCCATTTCAAAAAAGAATGTTTTAAAAAAGCCATTTTATTAAAATGGTGGTTAAAATTTTCAAAAAATTGACCCTTTCTAATTTTGAAAATTGCCTCCATAAAAAAGAAAAAAATTTTCCCAAATCCTAGACATAATTGGAAAATGAAGGAAAATGTAATTTAAGGGGTTGGGAAAACTGGGATTAAAAAGTTGGGAATTTAAATTCCAAATTGGAAAATTTAATAGCCCAAGGGACTGTTTATTTACTGACCTTTCCCCAAAAATGATAAAATTTCCTTTTGCAAAATTTGGTACATTTTTTTAATAAAAAATAAAATAAATTCCTCAAAGGAATGGTGAAAAATTATGTTAAATCGGGTTTTTGTTCTTAAAAAAAAATGGGAAAAGAAATTGGAAATTAATGAACTATTAAAATATATAAACCAAAAATTAAGGCAAAACAAAATTGTTAATAAATTTGATAATTTATTCAAAATAAGAATTTAGGGGTTTTAAACTTGTAAATTCTCCCAAAAAGGATTTGGCAAATTTGGATCCAAAAAAAATTTTACTTTTTTTATTGATTTTTATTTTTTTCTTTTCCTTTTCCTTTTTAATTTTTTTTTTAGTTTTAAAAAATTTTTTATTTCTTAATTTTTTTTTTAAAGGTTATTAGGAAGGGGGTTTAGAAAAAAAAAAGGAAAATTTAAAAAAAAAAAAAAAACCCTTCAAAATTTACTTTCTTCAAAAAACAACAAAAAGCAAATCTTTTAAAAATGGAAAAATTTTGAAAGACATTGAAAAAAGACCTTTATTTTTTTTAATGGTCTTTTTAAAACTAAGGAGGGTAATTTTGGGGCTCTAAATTTAAACTTATTAAAACATAAAAAAGGGAAGAACGGGTATAACCAAATTTAAAATTTAAAGTCATCAAAAAAGATTAAGGGAAGGTGACATCTGGTTTTTCTAAATTGGAGGGCAATTAAAGGAAATAAATCCGAAATTTTATTTATTTGGTTTTTTTAAATAAAAAAGGGATTAGTTGAAGCTCAATAAAAAAAAGGGTTTAAATTTTATAAAAATCCCCAATTCAGGAAAATTTTATAAGAAAATTAAGCAAAAGTTTTGTCCCTAAATCCCCTTAGCCCAATCCAAAAGCAAGTTGGTGGTTTACTAGAAAGATTTTTTTTAATAAATAATTGGTTCTCAACTTAAAATATTTCCCTTTAGGGTGTTCTGCTTCCATAAAAGGTGTAATTTTCCAAATCCTTTTAACAAAAAAAAAAAAGGGTTTTTTTAATTTCTTTCTTTCATTTTAAAGGCTGATTTAAGCCAATTTGTTAATAAAATCAACCTGGTTCTGTTTTGAGAGTCCTCTAATTGCTTAGAAATACTTCCTTACACTAAGCTCAAATCAGCCTCCATGTAATTCCCATTAGCGCTTTCTCTGCCCTTCACAGCAACACAAAATGGCTATCTTTTCTTCCATAACCACTTGGGGCCTCCCCACTAGAATTAGACCAACTATTGAATTTCTCCAGATCTTTGCTTTTATTTCTGTTTTATGGTCAGCATTATTTTTTTCCTCACTAGCTGGCACTGATTGTTTGCCTTGTCCATGTGGACACGGTGCTCTAGAATTTTAACCTAGTTTATTAATATGGTGTCACACATGTAACAGAACCAAAATGAAAGATAAAATATAGACCTGTCAGGCTTCTGTCTTTCCAGTAACATGGGTTCATACAGAGAGATAGAGGGGCAAAGGACTATGGAGGCCATCTGGGCCAGTCCTTTCTGATGATGAAACAGATGATTACAGAGAGAGATATTTTATCTCAGAAAGGATACTGTCAGAGACTCACGCTCCCATTTTACAGATAAAAAAGCTGAGCCTCTAAATTAAGAAAAAAGTACCTAAACTTACATTAATAAAAAAAATGTTTTCTCAATTCAGAATTCCTTATCGTATTGAAACCTTAAGGCCAATAAACACTTATTGTCTCCTGCTCTGGAGATTTGTTCATTCTTTATGTTTATACCCCTAGCACCTACAGAGAACCTAGCAAACAGTAGGTGCTTAATACATGCTTACTGATTGATTGATTTCCCATATTATTTCATTTGATCCTCACAACAACTATATAAGGTATTACTCAGTCCCTTAAGAATAGTGAGTGTTTCTTTTTTGTCTTCATTCATCTCCAGGGTCTGACGCATAACCATCTCATTTCATGCCATTTCCTGTGTATTCCCATAATCCCCACTACCAACATCCAGTCATGTCTTCAGTGCTCTGTCTTTACACTCACAGCTCCCCCTGACTTTAATGCTATTTCTCTCTTGTTCAAATCCCATTCAACCCTACAGATCTGGCTCAAACGCCCCCTCCTCAGTAAAGCCTCCCTAGAGCTCCATTTGGAGATGATCTTTCACTCTCCAGTGACCTTCATTTGTCCTTTATTTGTAGAGTTACCATGTTTTGCTTTCAGTGGAGTTATCTGTATCATGTCTTAAATCCCTAATCAGCCTGCAAAGTCTTAGGAGCAGAGACCACATCTTGCTTATCTTTCCATCTTCTTCATCACCTAAGTCAGTGGACATCTAATAATTCCTGCTTCAATGAATCAATCTATCCATCGATCTCCCCTCAAGATCGCTTTAACTCAACTCTCTTCTCTCATCCTCATAAATTCATCAGGAAGGAGAGTTTATCATCTCCCTGTGACCTGGTCCAATTTTGATCAACTCTTCCCTGGGTCTGACAATTCTCTTGCTGTTGTAATGTCACTGAAACCAAGTGAGAGCTGCCCCTTTGGGACATATATCTCTAAAACTCAGTAAACTGCCCAGAAAATCTCAGCACAGGATGAGCTAAGAAGGGAAGAATATAATGTCTTCTAGTTTTTGAAGGTCTGTCATGTGAAAAAGAGTTGACATTTGTTCTATATGACCTCCAGAAGGCAGAGCTAGAACCAACATAGGAAACTTTCAAAGAGGCGAATGTTTATGTTTGGTGTAAGGAAAAATCATCTTTTCTCACTGACATGACCAGTGAGGAAACTAATTCCTCCAAGGCACATCCATCTATCAACAAGTGTTTATAAAGTGCTGTGTGTTGGGTACCATGTTAGACACTAGAAACACAAGAACAAAGAGTGAAACAATCTCACTTCTCTAGTAGCTTGTGATATATAGTTAACAAGTAAAAAGTCATTAAATGCAAATAGGTTGGCAGGGAGGTTATCAGGAAAGACTTCATGCAGAAGAAGTTGCTTTAGCTTCATCTTAAAGGAAGAAACTCTATACAGTGGAGATAGCTCTTGGACAGTTGTGGATTTGCTTGGGGGTTTCCAAAATGATTTTTTTCTTCTTCAAAAGATCACTGCAGGGGGAGCAAGGGATGGCCAGTGAAAAGAGCATCACCAGGTTTGGCAACTGTCAATGCTGTAAAATTACCCATGCATATAACTTGTAAATAAAAAGCTATTAAACTTTTTAAAAAAGAAGAAAAAAGAAGAAAAAAGAGCATCACCAGCTGGTTTGTAACGTATAGTCTCAGAATTGTATTGGGGATGGGGGGAGAGGAAGATGGGGATAAGTGACTCACCAAAGATCTCACAATAAGTATATGTCAGAGATGGGACCTGACCCTAATCCTTCCAAGGTCACTTCTCTATCTATTACCTTTCCTCACTGTTAAAGTTATATAAAGGAAAGATGCAGTTCTCCTCTCATTAGAACAGAGACAAATGAAAGCCCCAAGAATCAGCATTTCTGGATCATTAATAATTAATTAATTAAACTAGCTGGCAATCAATAAATTGATGATGATTTCTCTCAGGAACTAGACAGGCCAGGGGAGACCCTGAAACACTTTAAATCCCTTCTGAAAGGGATCTCCCTTGACAAATAAAAATCAGTACTACCTGGTGGACATTTAATGAGGAGGGGGACTAAAAGACTTTCAAGTCCTCCTGCTGAGAATGTGGCTTGATCATGAGACTCAGCAGCCTCAAGGCATCCACACCAGGGAAGCCATCTACATCTAGACCTCTCTGGCTGGTTCTGATCTGGGTTGCCTTCACGATCCGGGTTGCCCTGAACTGTAATGAGGAGATCAAGGACAGGGGGATTCTTCCAGATAGGATTCTGTTTTTACTCAAAACGGAAATCTAGTCTCCCAGTTGAATATAGTCTCAACCCACTCCCCAGTTAACAAGCATAAGCCTTGGGGGTTAGGAGCAAATAAAGCCACTCAGCCAGGCCCTTCAGAGGTTGACTAATCTTTTCAGGAGTCAAATTTTAACAGAAATAAAAAAAGAAAGGGTGGATTGATCACAAATTAGTCACTGGTTATTAATAAAATAGTATCATATTAATTTATCTCAGAAGTCTCCAAACAAGGGCTTGAATTGGTGGATGCAGAGGTAAGTCTAAATATATCAAAGGCCCTAAACCATCTCTTCATTTTAAATTCATGCAAATAAAGACTTGTTATTTAAAAACAATCATTCTACAAGACCAGGTTGTCCCTAGACAAATTCTGGTGTCAATCTATTCCCCAAGCAAATTCAAACATAACCAGAAGTCTTTGGATGTACCCTGGTCCATTGCAAGAGAAGGCAGATACCCACTGGAAGATTTTCTCTGCTTGTGGCACAAATTGGCACAAGAAATGCTTCTGAACTTGCTCGGGAGGGCTCTAGCTGTGTTGCCAAAATCCCTTCCAAGCTATCTGACCACTACATGCACCTCTGAAGCCCTTCTCCCTATAAAGAATGCCTTTTTCTGCAGTGATCTTTTGAAGAGGAAAAAAACTTCATCTTGGAAACACCCAAGCAAATCCACAAGCTGTCCAAGAGCAGTTCTCACCCCACCCAGACAAATAAATAAGGTCACTACTAGGGGCACATTAAAGCAATCATATTTTTCCTTGCAAATAAAAAATCTCATGGAAAAAGTGACCCCAAAAGGCAGAGTTGGGAAGGAACAGCACCATGTTTCTTAAGTCAATGTGGACTTTAAAAAAATAAAAACTGTGCAGGAAGTATTTGTCATGGTTAAGAAACTGACTTCCAAGTCTCAGATTCAAATCCCAGCCCTGTTCATAAATCAGTTAACTTCCAAATGTTCCAAGCAGCTTTCTAATAGAGTTCATCACCTTCTGTATCCTATAACTTTCTGAAGAATGATGTTTTAAAATAATTTTAATTGAATTTTTTTATCAATTTTTCTTTTTTATTTTAATTTTTAATAATTTTTTATTTAATTGATTTTAATTTTGGAATAATTGAAGGAAATAGTTAATTTCAGCCAGAATTAGTGAAAATATTTTCCCATTCAAGTACATGGATCTCTTGACATCTATCTATAGACTCCTTGGATATTGTGAACCCCAGTTCCCCAAAGAAGCCTCTTTCTAAGATTATGCCACAAAGTCTTTGCCTATTTTTCACTGATGGAGGGACTTTTCTCACTCGGTACTTCCTATGCCAATGAAATTACAAATGGAAAACCACTCCAGTGTCTTTGCCAAGAAAGCTCCAAATGGAGTCGTGGACAGTAGGACACAAACAAGAAGTCTGATTCTAAATTTAGCGCTCTTCCCACTGAACCACACTTCCTCCATTTAATCACAGATTTAAAGCTAGAAGTTTTAAAAGTTAGAATTCATTTAACCCAATTCTCTCATCGTACAGGTGAGAAAATCAAGGCCCAAGGACGTTCAGGGACTTCCTCAGGTTCATACAGCTGGTAAGAAACAGAGCAGGATTGGAACCCAGATTTAAAGTCTCTTTCCACTGCCTCTCTCTGCCTCCACCTCTGCTTTACCTGACACCAAATAGAAAGAATAGGTGGCAATAAACTCCTCCTGAAACACTCCTGGCCACCTACACTTTGAAACTGCTTATTACCACCATTCCATCCTCCATAGAGCTTAATTAAGCTCACCTCAATTCACACTCCTCTACAAACTGGAAAACATTACTTAAAAATTACCCAGCTTGCTTGGTCTTAGTTTCCCCAGTTTCTCCCCACCCACATCCCTTTATAAGTAACTAATTCACCCAGTCCCTTGCTATGATTATTCATCACTCCCCTTTGGCCTGGCTCTACCCAGAATGCCTGAATTGTGATTTCTGTCAGTTGTAACTGATTCTTTATGAATCCGTTTAGGGTTTTCTTGGCAAAGGCATTGGAGTGATCAGCCATTTCCTTCTCTGGCTCATTTAACAGATGAGGAAACTGAGGCAGAGTTAAGTGACGTGCCCAGGATTACATAGCTAGTGTCTGAAGCTGGATTTGAACTCAGGTCCTCCTGACTCCAGGCCCAGTGCTCTATCCACTGCACCATCTAGCTACCCCTAATCATAAGTGGCTGGATACCTATTAGAAATCTCCATTTGGATGTTCACTCTCAGACTTAAACTCAGTAAGTCCAAACATAATATGGACTACCCCCACCAGGAAAAACAAACAAACAAACTCTGGCCTTTTCTTCTTGAGGGTACCATCATTCATCCAGTCACACAAGTTTATGCCTGACTGTCCCCTCTAGACAATCAGTCGCCATATCTAGTCTCTCAAACACATCCTCTTTTCTCCAGTCCCATTGCCACCACCTAGATTTGTAGCCTCTTCATCCCTTGTCTAGGTGGTAAAAATAGCCACCTAATTGGTCTCCCAGCCTCCAGTCTCTCTCCTCTCCAATCTATCCTCCACACAGCTGCTAAAATAACCTTCCCAATGTACCTTTCCATCCCTAGCACTTCCCTACTCACAGTCTTTCAGAGGCTGTCTAGTGCATCAGAGATGACACACATCCTCCTCTGGCTGACATTTGGCATTTAACGCCTTCCACCATCTGAATCCCACTCGCCTTCCTTGAGATTTCCTATTATTTCCCTTCCTTCCATCTGAATTTCAGCAAAATTGGTCCATTTCAGCCAACACACTCAGCCTTAGTCACCAAATGGATGTTGCCTCAGTCAGACTTAGACCTGTTAAAGATTTTAGCTTAAAAAGATCAAGGTCCCCTGCTGTGTCCAGGGCCCTCTCCACTCATTCTGAACTCAATCTTGCAACCGGACCCAGATGGCGGAGAAAGTGAAACTGGTATCTTTACACAGACTTCCCTCTCTTTCATCCAATGCACTTGCAAGTCATAACATCAGCTCCCTGATGTCATGCACCTCTTTGACAAGGAAAGACAAATAACAACCACTTTCTATCTCCACTGTATAGCAGGCGGCAAGGTGGCCTGATGGATAGAGCACTTGTTCTGGTCTCAGACACTTACCAGCTGTGTGATCCTGGGAAAGTGACTTAACCTTGTCTGCCTCAGTTTCCTCATCTGTCAAATGAACTGGAGAAGGAAAACCACTCCAGAATCTTTGCCCAAAAAAATCCCAAATGAAATCATGAAGGGTCATGTCTGACATGACTTAAAAAATGACTGAATAACAACAACAATGAAAGGGTCAAACTCATAAATTATAAAGTTCTTTCCATGGCTGTATTCCAGGATCCTACCTCATGGGAACATTAAGGTAAAATCTTCACATAAACTGCAAAGCCTTATGTAAATATAACTTGATATAATTATCATTCTGGATCTCTAAAAACTTGAGTTAAAAATTCATGAAAGTAGTCTCCCAAATTTGACCCAAGTCCAAACGCTTGCTAACTCTGTTGTCTCAGAAGCAAGGAAATGTTTCTGAATATTAAAATGATGGTACCGATATTAAAAGTGGAGTAACTTATGTTTTCCGAAATGAAAAACGCAGCGAAGCAAAAATCAAAATGCCAGTAATATTAACTACTTCTATGGTGAGGAACATAAAATACACGAGGCGCATGAAGCCTGCGTCTCCATAAATCTATGAAAGGAGTTGTCTTTGGCAAAGACCAAACATTAAACTTTAAACAGCTCCCAAGTTCTTCTGATAAAATATGCCCCATTGTTCTGACCCTGGTGGGGTTATTGATGTTGCCTGTCACTCCAATACCTCGAGTGGAAGGGCACTCGAAAGTCGGACTTTTTGTTGATAAATACGTCCTGCCCCGCTGACGCAAAAGCATAGTGTATCTATAGTGGGGAGCCAGGCTCAGATCCAGAAGAACCAGGTTTAAGTCCAGCCAGCCATGGATCCTGACTCAGTGATTCTAAGCAAGACACTCTAAGTGCCCAAGGGCGACTATAAATGGCAGAGCAGGTTTGCTGCATCTGAAGAGGGAATAGAGCCAGAAAAGAGCTCAGCAGTCTGATTTCCTTCTTCTTCATTTTGAGTAAACTGAGGCTCAGGAAAGTTGAGCAACTCATCACATATATAAGGTAGTAAGCACTGGCAATGGAATTGGAATCCCCATCCTTAAATTACAGTCGAGCAGTGTGATGGGCTCAGACTCCTGAAGATTCATCTCCCGAAATTCAAATCCAGTCTCATAAACTCACTAGCTATGTGACCTTGGGCTTGTCACTTCACCCTGTTTGCCTCAGTTTCCTCATCTGTAAAATGAGCTGAAGAAATAGCCAACCACTCTTGTATCTTTGCTAAGAAAACCATCAATGGGGTCATGAAGGGTAACAGTTGAATAACATCAACTCTCTGACTCCAAAACCAGGGCTCATTCTGCTGGATCATAATGTACCAGATTCCTTCTAATCAATGAAACCATCGATTACCAAATCCAAAGCATTATAAATGTTTTTATAATATGTTTTAATATAATATAAATATATGTTATTATATATTATACATATACATCACATATATAATATAATAAAATATGTGATATAATGATATATATAATAAACAAAATATAAATCTATTTTATAATAATTTATAAATTATAGGGTTTTTTTTTCTATTTTTAGAGAAGCAGTAGATGTTAGAACTTGATATCAGGAGAGATCTGGATTTAAATCTTATTTCTGATCCTTATAGATGCATAATAAGTCACCTAAATTTTATGGAGCCTCAATCATTGGGATAATCAAATTCAATAAAGATTTATTAACAGGTACCATGCTAAGCCCTGGAAATACAACTAATAGAAAGAAAGATAGTATGCCCTCAAGGAGCTTTCAATCTAAAGAAGGAAAAAACACAAAAAGAAGACAAAAAAAAAAGTGAGGGGGGAGGTAAGGAGACACCAAAGAGTATCTTTGAGTTGAAACCATGCAGGACAGCAGATACCAAGTGGAGTGAGCTGAGAGAGTCCAGCTTGTGCCTTCTATAAAGAAAGCCATTGGGAGGAGTTGGACCCTCTGCTCTCTGGCCAATCAGAGGGGAGAGGAGATATCAATCAAGGCTTCTTTAGTAATTTGTTGATGAAATTAGGGGTGATAATCTTAACCTGAGAGGGACAAGCATTAAAGAGTGTAGCCCCAGAGAGGGGTGCTTTGGGTTGTAGAGTTCATAGAATAAAGAGTAGGTTTTGTTTTTGTTTTTGCTTTTTTAAATCATGGTTTGTGGTTCCAAAACTGAAAGGAGAAGGAGGAATTATTATTAGCCAGTTTTCTAGGAGGCTGTGGAGGAAATGGCTAAGAGAAGAAGGAATTAAGTGAAATGTGGTTGGGGCTTTCCTGAAATAATGTTCCCAAGGAGGCAGTCATCAGTTTGGTTTTCTGGCAGGGATGATAAAGTGGTTGATAAGGAGGCAGTGAAGAAATTGGATTTGTTAAGTGCCTACTGTATGCCAGGCACTGTGATAGGCAGTGGAGATATAGATATAAAATATTAAACAGTCAAATTGCCAGTCACTATGGAAAAAGTTCTCTCATGAGGATAAAGTCACAAGTTCAGGTCAAAAATGGACAAAAAAAATACTCCAAAGTCAGTCTCTTTGGTCTATTCCTTCCTTCTCTTACTTCTTATCCTCTTTCTAGAAAAGAGAAGCTTACACTCAGAGAGAGAACACTGGGAAATGAGTGGACCACAACATAAATATTTTCATGCTTTCTGTTATTGTTTGCTTGCATTTTTGTTTTCCTTCTCAGGTTTTTTTCTTTCTTTCTAGATCTGATTTTTTTTTGTGCAGCAAGATAACTATATAAATAAGTATACATTTATTGGATTTAACATATACTTTAACATATTTAACATGTATTGGACTACCTGCCATCTAGGGAAAGGGGTGGGGGGAAAGAGGGGAAAAGTTGGAATAGAATGTTTTGCAAGAGTCAATGCTGAAAAATTACCCATGCATGTTTTGTAAATAAAAAGCTATAATTTTAAAAAAAAGAGAGAGAGAGAAGAAATGCTTAAATGAGCTCCCATCTCTGCTTTTATCTCTACTTCCCAATCAAGACTTTCCATTGAGGAGAAGAAAGAGCAAATGGCCCTATAACCAGGACAATGACTTGTTGGAAAAGATGGATCACCAAGTTGTGAATCAACCTACGGTCATCGATGGCATCCTAAATCACAGGAGCAGCCTGTCAAAGCAAACACAGGAAGAGATTTATAATGCACTACAACCCATCCATCCAACCCATCCAGGGTGCTTTATTGGAGTTCAGTGGCTGGCTTGTGCATTTGACAAGGGGTTTGTGTTGAGCAAAGGACTCCAAGGGGATTAAAACAAAATCTCCTCTGGCTGCCTTAGGAAAAGATGGAGAAGTCCTCAAAAGACACCTGACCACAACCTTTCCCCAAAGGAGCATCCTAAGGGAAGAGCTGTGGAAAGGGACAAGGTTCCTGAACTGGACCTTATAAAAATCCAGTTGGATCCACATACATCAATCTCAGCTGATATTACTTGGTACACATCAATCAATCAACGTGCATCTTTTAAATGCCTCCTGTGTGCCAGGGCACTGTGCTAGGCATTAGAGCTACAACAAGTTCAATGAATGAAACAATTTGTGCTCACAAGATGCTTGATTGACTATGTAATGGAGAGAGGGAATGATTTATCCAAAGTCAGACATTCCATTATCAACTATGGACCAACCATAGGCTCCCAGGTGTAGTGCTAGAAGGGACCTCCAAAATCATTTAGATTAGCACACCCATTTTATATATGAGGAAACCTAACCCTTTGGAGATTGTGACCTAACCAAAATCCCACAGGCAATAAATGAGACAGAAGATTTGAACTCAGATTATTCCAAAACCTTTTTAGCACTTTTATTCATCAGCTCTCCCACACTTGGACTAGGAGGACCTGAGTTCAAATCCCACCTCTGCTGTGTGCTATCAGTCCTCAGTTTCTTCAATCAATAAGCATTGTTAAGCATTTACTTTGTACTAGGCACTATGCCCAGTAGTAAGGATACAGAAAAAGGCACAGAATTAGAGAGATTAAGTGACCAATCCAGGGTCCCAGAGCTAGTAAGTGTCTAAGATATTGTATGAGCCCAGATCTTCCTAATTCCAAATCCAACAATACACTGAGCCGGGAGTTTACAAACTATGACTCAGTGACTTAATTTTGTACAGTGGAGCAAAGAATGCCTCGGACATTTATGGGCACCATAAAACTTTGTTTCAAAATGTAAAAAAATATTCTTAACTTGCCAAACATGTGCAAAACACAGATCACGGGCTGTATTTTGCCTATGGGTCCTATTTTGCCAACCCCTGAACCATAGTACGGTTCCTTTGAAGAATTGCAAGGATAGTAAGAACCCACCTTCCCAAACAGTACATTCTCCTATTATCCAGAAGTGTTTTTCAACAAGAAACCCAAATCTGCCTTTTCAGAATGTCTACCCATCACTCCTGGCTCTGCCTTCTGAAGCAATCATCTTTTGCCTTTCATTATATCCCCAGTGCTTAGCACACAGTAGGCACTTAATAAATGTTTAGTGATTGACTAGTGTGACCTCCCTTTAAGTACCAATTCCCATATCTTCTAAGTCATCTCTTCTCTGGTTTAAACAAACCAGGTTCCTTCAAATAATTATCATTATTTTAAGACCCATTACCATTATGATATCTGTCCTTTGAACACTCTAGGCAACTAGATGGAGATAAAGTTCACCCCAGCCTCCAACATTTACTCAAGGAAAATCACTTTAACTCTATATGCCTTGATTTTTTAAATTAAGATAATAAAAATATCCTCACACACACACACACAGTTGTGAGAATTAAGTGAAATATTTGTAAAACATTTAACACCATATGTGACATATGTTTGACTTTTTTGGGACCCTGTCAATTATATCATCCATGTGGTTTTCTGAACTAAAGTACTAGAGTGATTTGTCATTTCTTCTCCAATGGAGAATCAAGTGACTTTTCAAGTAAATGTCTGAGGCCAGATTTGAACTCAGGTATTCCTGATTCCAGAATTAGCATTATATCCCCTAAGCCATCCAGCAATTGTTTCTGGCATATAGTTGGTGCTTAATAAAAGCTCACTTTCTTCATTCTTCTCTTCCTCTCCATCTTCCCAATGTTCTTCAAATATAGCAGTACTCCAAATATGGTCTGAACATGGAAGAATATATCAGGAATACGGCCTCTCTCGATGAAATCTGTACCTTCAGTGAACCTGTCAAACTCAGGTCAAAGAATTGGTTATTTTTAGTGATCTGCTTTTCTTCTTTCTTTTTTTATTCTTTGGTATAAAGGAAGGGAGAGGAGCAAGGGAGATATTGGAAATGGAGGCCATTTTGGTAAGAAGAATGAAAAGGGATTATCACAACACTATAAGTAATGACAAAAAGGAAGCTTTAGAAAAGACTAAGAAGATGATGTTTGGGAACTACAGTAGAGAAAAGGTGAAGACCCAGAAGAACAATGAAAACAATGACTTCAGTAAAGTAAATAAAAGCAACTATGGAAGACTTAAGAACTCTTGCCAATGCAATGTCCAACTGTAACTTCAGAAGACGGATAAAGAGAGATGAGGAGCTAAGTGGTCCAGAGTGAAGCATCCATTTTCAGGGATGGTCAATATGTTGATTTGCTTTGTTTTCTTATATTTGTCACAAGGGAAGGATTATGGGGGGAAATTTCAAGATGGGAAGAGTAGGAAAATAGTGATGTTTCCCAAAGAAAAGAAATGCAAGTTAAATGTTAAAAAATCAATATAAATTTTTTAAAGGTTGAGATAGAGGGATGAAAGACCTCCTGATCATTCAAGTAAATACTGTGCAACTAGAAAAAAGGAAAGAATAAGGTTAAAAATGGCCCACTGAATTCAGTCAATGAACAGACTGATAGCTTAAAATGGTGGTCTACTCACCAGCTGCTTGCCCAGGCACTGGCTATTAGGCAGTTTAGCCCAAGTTAGTGTGCTTAGATACCTTTGCAATCACATCTCATAATAAGCCCATTAACACCGTCTTTGCCCTTTAACTTCTCCATGCTTGACGGTATGTTTCATTAGGAGAATTAATTTGTTCTAATTAATTTTAAAACACCATCTACCACTGTAAAACCTGATTCCATTTAGGAAGAGAAAAAAAATAAGTTTGATTTCAGCTTCCTAGAATCACACACGAGTCAGAGATGGCTGTTTCAATGACCTTCTCTGTCAGGGAAGTGGAAATATAATTGGCAATGAGCTGATTCCTTCTGTTTTTGTTGTGTGAGGTTGTTGGGTATGGTTTTTAATCCTGAAAGCCCTTCAGGACTTCAACACCGTGTATGCACGTAAGGCTGACATCCTGCTAAACAAACCTGCAAGAGCCTTAGCATTTCCCTTTCTGGGATATGAAAAAATGATTTTCTCCTTTTTTACTACTCTAATTATAAATATTTGAATCATTGGCCTTAAGAAAAGTTTCTAGCAAGGAACTTTTAAGAAGAGAAAGGGGCTACCTGGGGATGAAAATACCCAGCCAAGCTCTGACACGTTTGCTCTGCCGAGCATCCGAAAGCTAGATTAATAGCTTAAGACAATGTCTGACAAGTTGCTTTTGGGAGCCCTAGGCATGCCTCCTTCCTGCAAATCTTTCTAGACTCCAAATAAAGTATTGTCTACATTTCAGGCCCTATCTGACACATCCAATTGCAAAGCGGGGCTCAGAAAGGTCAGGAAGAGCTTCTTTGTAAGCAGCTCTTTTGGGGAGTCTACTTGTCTCGGGACTGGAGGTATTAGTTTATATGGAGGCTTTCATCAAGGTTGTGCTCTTTTAGGTTGATCTACCAGATTTGACTCAATCCAAAAAAAAGTCAAAAGAGATTTCAGTCATCATTTAATTCAAGCTTCTCATTTTATTTATTTATTTATTTATTTTATTTAATAGCCTTTTATTTACAGGATATATGCATGGGTAACTTTACAGCATTAACAATTGCCAAACCTCTTGTTCCAATTTTTCACCTCTTATCCCCCCACCCCCTCCCCTAGATGGCAGGATGACCAGTAGATGTTAAATATATTAAAATATAAATTAGATACACAATAAGTATACATGACCAAAACGTTATTTTGCTGTACAAAAAGAATCAGACTCTGAAATATTGTACAATTAGCTTGTGAAGGAAATCAAAAATGCAGGTGTGCATAAATATAGGGATTGGGAATTCAATGTAATGGTTTTTAGTCATCTCCCAGAGTTCTTTTTCTGGGTATAGCTAGTTCAGTTCATTACTGCTCCATTAGAAATGATTTGGTTGATCTCGTTGCTGAGGATGGCCAGGTCCATCAGAACTGGTCATCATATAGTATTGTTGTTGAAGTATATAATGATCTCCTGGTCCTGCTCATTTCACTCAGCATCAGTTCGTGTAAGTCTCTCCAGGCCTTTCTGAAATCATCCTGTTGGTCATTTCTTACAGAACAGTAATATTCCATAATTTTCATATACCACAATTTATTCAGCCATTCTCCAACTGATGGACATCCATTCAGTTTCCAGTTTCTAGCCACTACAAAAAGGGCTGCCACAAACATTCGTGCACATACAGGTCCCTTTCCCTTCTTTATAATCTCTTTGGGATATAATCCCAGTAGTAACACTGCTGGATCAAAGGGTATGCACAGTTTGATAACTTTTTGAGCATAGTTCCAAACTACTCTCCAAAATGGTTGGATTCGTTCACAACTCCACCAACAATGCATCAATGTCCCAGTTTTCCCACATCCCCTCCAACAATCATCATTATTTTTTCCTGTCATCTTAGCCAATCTGACAGGTGTGTAGTGGTATCTTAGAGTTGTCTTAATTTGCATTTCTCTGATTAATAATGACTTGGAGCATCTTTTCATATGACTAGAAATAGTTTCAATTTCTTCATCTGAGAATTGTCTGTTCATATCCTTTGACCATTTTTCAATTGGAGAATGGCTTGATTTTTTATAAATTAGAGTTAATTCTCTATATATTTTGGAAATGAGGCCTTTATCAGAACCTTTGACTGTAAAAATATTTTCCCAGTTTATTGCTTCCCTTTCTAATCTTGTCTGCATTAGTTTTGTTTGTACAAAAACTTTTCAGTTTGGTATAATTGAAATTTTCTATTTTGTGATCAGTAATGATCTCTAGTTCTGCTTTGGTCATAAAGACCTTCCCCTTCCACAGGTCTGAGAGGTAAACTATCCTGTGTTCCTCTAATTTATTAATAATTTCATTCTTTATGCCTAGGTCATGAACCCATTTTGACCTTATCTTGGTGTACGGTGTTAAGTATGGATCAATGCCTAGTTTCTGCCATATTAGTTTCCAATTTTCTCAGCAATTTTTATCAAACAGTAAGTTCTTATCCCAAAAGCTGGGATCTTTGGGTTTGTCAAAGACTAGGTTGCTATATTTGTTGACTGTTTTATCCCTTGAACCTAATCTATTCCACTGATCAACTAATCTATTCCTTAGCCAATACCAAATAGTTTTGGTAACTGCTGCTCTATAATATAATTTTAGATCTGGTACAGCTACAAGCTTCTCATTTTAGAGAAGAAACTGAGACTCAGAGAGATGGTTAGGATCCCAGTTAGGATCAGAACCTGGGACCTGTCAGTCAGTTCTCTTTCTAGCAGGAAAGAGTCTTTGAGGTTCAAGCTACATATTTACAGATGAGAAAACTGAGTCACAGAAAGGTTTACACAGATGGTAAATGGTATGGCTCACCTCTCAAAGCCAACTCCTTTGACCCCCATTTATTCTTTTCCCTTATCCCCATGCCCAATTTAAATCATTCCCTGCCAAAAATACTTCTGGATAAACAGTTACTATGTGCTACCATCCACTGGGAAATGCATTGGAGGAAACACAAAGTTTAGATGAGAAGATTCCTGTCCCCATCATTTATAGTCTAATAAGAAGTAGGTAAAAGAACAGCTCACTATGGAGCTTTTATTTTGTCAATATGGGGAACTCCCAGGAAGGCAAGTGCCTTCCCTATACTGACAGCAGCTCATTTTGATAGTTAAATCCCATCGACTTGCATGAAGCACTTAGATGTTGGGTGACTATGCCATGGTCAGACAACTTAGTGTCAGAGGGAGGACTAGAACTCCTTAATCCCAGGAGCCTTTCCACTACTCACAGCTCATAGACATTTTTGGTGAGGCAATTGAGCTTAAGTGATTTGTCCAAAGTCACACAGGTAATAAGATCAGGTGTCTGAGGCCAAATTTGAACTCAAGTCCTCCTGATGCCAGACCCCCATGCTCTATCCATAGCACCATCTGGCTAGCCCAATTCCTTACAAATTTAAGGTAGAAATTACTTTAGAGATCAACAGATCTATCCTCTTATTCATTCATTCATTCATTCAATTATTAGGGGTTCACTATGGTGGGCATAGCATTGAAAAGGCAGGCACTAAATAATATGAAGTCTCCCAAAGCTTTAATAGCTTAAAACTGCCCTAAGATTTTGGGACATCCAGTACTGTCCCCACCCTCAAAAAGCTTACATTATATGGCATATACAAAGACATTTTATGGTCAAAGACAAGCGAGGAAGGGACCTGTGGGGTCATGTGCCCGATTGGTATAGCTAGAACTGGAATCCAGGTCTTCTACTTGCCAGTTCTGTGATCATTCTACCATACCACCATATTTTTCTCTTCTAGATCTTATGGTGTACCTGATACAAGGACCATGTACCTCATAAAGAAGAGGTGCTAAATATATATGGAGAGAATGAATGAATTAGACCCCTATATATGGCAACCTTTCTTTCTGAAGATTCTTGTCCACCTATTTATAGTTTAAAAAATGGAAGGAAGGAAAGAAATAAGGAAGGAGGGAAGAAAAAGAGGGAGGGAAAGAGGAAAGAAGGAAAAGGAAAGAAGGAAAAGGAAAGAAGGAAGGAAGGAAGGAAGGAAGGAAGGAAGGAAGGAAGGAAGGAAGGAAGGAAGGAAGGAAGGAAGGAAGGAAGGAAGAAGGAAGGAAGGAAGGAAGGAGCATTCCTAGAACCTCATTGATGAGAAAAGAATTCCATTAGATGAGTACTACTGTCTACTGTAGTCACTGAGGAAAAAAGATGTGGAAATAGAGGAGTCAAATCCATTTGAGACAATCTGGCAGTCAATGTGAGCCATTAGTTACAGCTGGTTATGACTGGTGCACAGCTCTCAATGAATCACTGGGAGATTTTGCTGGGTTTTAGAAAGCCCCTTCTCGGAAGGCTGATGGTGGCTTTCTCTGGGCAATAGTTCAGAATCTTGTACAACATCTGTTTCACATTTCCACTTAGAGTCAATGTGCAGCGCTGGCGACTTGTGCACCCATACTGGCCTCCCCCTTTCCCTTTTTCAAGAAAACTTTTCTCCCTTGAAAGTGAAATCATTCTTTTCCTGATGAAGAAAAGACTGAAGTGGACAGCCTTCAAGTCAATTCCCCTTGGATCTCACTGACATCATTATTGCAGCTTCCTCCCTGCAAGAAGGAGAAGACGCCTTGCCAATGGTTCTAATTGGACAGACCTTGGGCAAGTACTTCACTATCTCTTGATTTCCTATTCTGTAAAATAAAAGTATTGAACTAAATAATTTCTAGTTCTCCTCTATCTCTATATCTATGGTCCTGAACTTGTTAGCTTCAAATAAATGTCCAGAGGATCAACTGTTAATATCTTCTTTAAGGTTCCCTTGCATCTATTTTTTATATATTTTCTAAATATCTATGTACATACATAGTTTCCTTTAATAGAAGATAAATTCCTTAAACGCAGGGACTATTTATTTTTTGTTTTTATTATCCCATCAATTAGCAAAGTTCCTTGCATGTAGTAGAAGCTTAATAAATGCTTTTGCATTAACCTTGATATCGTATATTCAAAGTGCAAGGAATAGAGGTCACCTACTCCAGGGCTTCTCAAATTTTTTCAACCCACAATCCCTTTTCACCCAAGAAATCTTTACATGACCCTGGGCATATAGGTATATAAAATAGGTGTACAAATCAAACATTTATGGATAATAAATCAGAATTTCGCAGTTCCCACATTAAGTTACAATGCCCCACATGGGATCACCCACCATTGTTTAAGAAGCTGGGACCTATTCCAACCCTCTCATTTTATAATCCACGGAGCTTAAGAAACTTAAAGTAACAAGATCATAGACTTAGCAACAGAAAGAACATCAAAGGTCATCTTACCAATCACCTCATTTCATATCTAAAGACAAAGATCTGTTAGAGCTGGAATTCAAACCCACGTCCCAGAATTGCAAAGGAGCTCTGTGATTATTTTATCTGCTTCTCTCGACTCACAGGCAAAGAAACTGAGGTCTGGAGATTCGAAATAACTTTACAAAGATCTGACATAGCGTTAAATCCATGCATATGCATTATCTATCCCATTAAAATGTGAATTCTTCAAGAATAAAAACCAATTCTTGTCTCTCTTTATCCCTCTGGAGCTTAACACAGTGCTTTTGTACATGATAATTATTTTTTTTTCATTCATTCATAAGGAAACAGGGAGGTTAAATTACACCATTATGATTGTACATCTAATAAGTGGCGGAAATGGGATTTGAACCCGAGACTTCCTGAGACCCTACCCATGTTTCCATGACACTCCTATTGCTTCTTTCTTTTGCCCCCAGATGTAACTAAGAGAGGGAGAGGGGAAATCTCAGGGATCTAACAAGGATGCTCAGATTGGGGCAGGTGATATCCAAAATCCACATCACTGACTTGGGTGCCTCAGTGGCTCTGAGAGAGAATGTGGCAAAGGGAATGTGGCCAGGGCATCGGAGTGTACCCAAGGAAGGAAGGTGAGGCCCCAACACAAGTCTGCCTTTTGCCCTCCACTTCTTCTTCCTTGTCCTCCTTAATGGAGGAGAAAATGACCTTGTCCATCTCCCCAGCACAGATCTTGAACTTTTCATCAGGGAAGTAACAGCCGCACTCCATGGGCCTTAAAGCACGTGCACAACTTTACGTCGGCCCCTCACAGAGGAAGGTGGATACGAAGGGACCATTGTTCAGAAAACCGAGCTGCCATTAGGGGATGTGACAGAGTTGCTGTCTTAGGCCGCCCAGTGAAACGGTGTTCTTCCACTTAGAAAGGGTACCTATGGTCCATTTAGTTTCATATACACAAAGTAATCTCTTTGGTAGTCAAAGTCCCATGAGCCACCCAGAATCCAGAGGAGAAAGAACACTGTTGCCTAGCAACCAGTGGTACATTGCAACACTAGATAAATCGAATCAATATCACTCCAGATATTTAACCCTTAGATGGGGAGGTTGAAAAAAAAAAAAAGAAAGAAAGAAAGAAACAGAGCAGTGATTATAAATCCTCCCTTTCTGTTCAGGATGTCTCGGTGAGTGAATTTTGTACTTTCACCATCTTTTATAGACGCCTGAAAAGAAAGGGGACTCAGCAGTCAGAGTGGCTTAATGGCTCCGGTCCCACCTTTGTTACCATCAGTGAGTCATTTACTCTCAGTGAAGCAGTTGGACTAGATGGTCTCAGAGGTCCTTTCTTCCTCTATATCCATGATCCAAAGACCTTATGTGCGTTCCTTTGGGATAGTTGAATTGGCTACATGGTCCCTGGTCTTGGATCTATCCCTAGGTCATAAAAATGTCGATTTAGAGTTGGAAATGACCACTGAGGTTATCGGGTACAAATCTCTCATTTTATGCGTAAAGTCCAGCTCTTACCCACATGACATTCTGATTGCTGAAAGGGACAAAAAAAGAAATATTTGTATAAGGAGTTTGAGAAGAAATGTGGATTTTCTATTTCTCTCTGTCTCTGTCTCTCTCTCTCTCTTCTCTCTCTGCTTCTGTATCTTTCTCTGTCTCTGTCTCTCTGTCTCTCTCTCTCTCTCTCTCTCTCTCTCTCTCTCTCTCTCTCTCTCTCTCTCTCTCTCTCTCTCTCTTTCTCTCTCTCTCCTCCACTCACTCATAAAATGATAGTGAAGGACATAGACTAGTTAAAAGAACTGAAAGGAAACTGCCATCTCTGATAAATGCAGAGAGAACACCTGTTTAAAGACAGTGCATTGGCTGAGATAATGATGACTACAGAGCTTATGGTCCATCAGCTCATTTGCATGGGACTCTTTTTAGAGTTAGGAAAGTTAACCTTCAAAATTATAATACACGTAAATTTAGACTTTATTATTATTATTATTGTTATTATTGCATTAAAATTTACACTAAAGACTAAGAGAAGCTAACATAAGGATCTCAGGGGTCGCGCCTGGGAAAAAAAGGTGGTAGTGTTGAGTTTTATTTAAGTTAAAGAGAGAGGTCACTGCTGATTTGAGCTATTTGAAGTGGAGAAGAAGCTCTAGGAAAAATCTAGCAAAAGAAGAGTGGGAAAAGAGAAGAAAAGAAGGTTGCAGGAAGATGTGGAGACAGAAGATGCTGAAGGCAAAGAGAAAAGCTTCTGGTGGAAAACAGAATATTACCAATAGAAAAGGGCTTTAATCCCTATGAATCCACTCAATATCTTAGATCAAAACCCTCCTCCACAGCTGCTACTTCTCTATATTATCTCCTGCTTTTAGAATCTAAGGTCCTTAAGGAATAAGCATGTCTACCTGCTTACATGTGGGTTCCCACAAGTATTTGACACACAGCAAGCATCTAATATTTGCTTTTTCATCCATTCCCCCCTACATCATACATATCGTTATGCTTGCATATACTCTTTGCTTAATAAAATGTTTGTTAAGATAACTGAGTTGTTCAATGGCCTCCTGAGGGTTCTAAATGAGAGTTAAAGAGGTTTGAAGTAAAAACTCTTTAATGACATCTTAAGTAGTAAAAAATTAAAAAGAATATTATGTTCTAAAAAAAGGAAAAGGACTTACAGGTACAATAACATTTATAGCAGCTCTTTATGTGATGACAAAGAATTGGAAATTGAAGGGATGTCCATCAATTGGAGAATGGCTGAATAATTTGTGGTATATAAATGGAGAGGAATGGAATAATATTGTGCATAAGAAATTATGAGCAGGCAACTTTCAGAAAAACCTAGAAAGACTTATATGAACTGGTGCTGGGTGAAGTGAACTAAACCTCATATATATTTAAAATATGCAGCACTACATAGTAATGGGTATTGGTAATATAGTATTTATGATAATAATCATATAAATATATGGATATAATAATTAGTAATATAGAGCAAAAATTAGTAATGAAGAGTAAAGTATAGTAATAATTAATAGTATGCATTATATATACACATATGTAATAGGCAGTATTACTATATTACTATATACTATATATACTATATACATATAATAGATAGTATTATATATATGTATATTATTGTATGTATGTATATATTATATGTATAATAGGTAGTATTATAGTATATTTATATATATAGTATATAAATATACTACCTATTATATGTAAATGTATGAATTGTATTTGCATGTATATATTATATGTATATTTATGTATTGTGTGCATATTGCATATGTAGGAATATCTGTATCTTTTCTTTTTAACTGTCCTGATGCTTTTATGAATGAATGATAGATAAAATTATAAAAATTCAAGATTCAACTCAATAAGATCCCAGGAGCCTAAAGTTGGAGCTGGAAGCGACCTTTGGTCATCTAGTCCTAGATTTTCTTTTTATACAAGAGGAGAGTGGGGTTTCCGAGAAGGGAAGTGCCTTCCCCAAGATCACAAGTTGGGGTGGATCTGAACCCAGGAACTCTACTTCCAGAATCTGTGCTCTTCACCATACCACACTGCTCGTGGTTCCCATGTTCTCCCTATTTGTAGGGACTTGGTGACAGGGAGCAAGTCATTTAACTTCTCTGGATCTCAGTTTCCTCATTTGTAAAATTGGGAAGTTAGACCAAATGATCTCTAAGCTCCCTCCCAGCTCTAAGTCTATGGTTACATCTCTTTACATGCCCCCGCATCTTCCCTGCACACAGTAGGCACTCAATCATTGCTCACAAGTGACAGTACTTTAATGTTTTGAGAACTAAAGGTCAACATGCTCATTAATGAAGGGAATAATAGTGAGTTAGCCAAACAATCCTTCCACTGGGACTATTTACAGAAGGTGGGAACAGCTCCAATTTCTTCCCTCTCCAAGATCACTGACTAGAAAAAGCTAATTAAAGTCAAAGAAGAAGATAGAACAGCTCTGAGTGTTGTTCTGGTCTCCTGGAGTCTTCTCTCTTTCTCCCTGGGCCCCTACTTTTACATACTCTCAGGCAAAGTTTCTGAAGCTGTGGTTTGTGACCTCATAAGGGGTCACGTAACTGAATGTGGAAAATTGCAAAAAAGTTGGCAACTGTAAAAAGTATCAAATTTTCTACCAATTATGTAAAAATAAGCATCCCTCTCATTAGCATGCAAACTTGCCTTCCTCTTTAATAAATGGTAAAAATCATATATACCAAAGAATTGTTTCCAAATCATTTTCTTTATAATTCATTTCAAGATATATATATATATATATATATATATATATATATATATATATATACCTGGGGTAGCAAAAAGGGGTCCTGAGGGGAAAAAGTTTAAGAAGTCCTGATCTAAGGGATGCTCCCTGACTGAGGAAGTACTGACAACTTTCCTTTAGTCCTCATCCCTTCCCCAACCTCACAAAGAGGAGCCCAGTGGGGAACTTGGAAGTTCTTCCCAGTGCCCCCAAGGGCAGGTTCGCTTGGTATTTGGAGCACTAAACATGTTTATGGGAGAAGGAGAGAGAGAGAAAGGAGAGAGAAAAGGAAGAGAGAGAGAGAGAGAGACAGAGAGACAGAGAGACAGAGAGAGAGAAAGAGAGAGAGAGAGAGAGAGAGAGAGAGAGAGAGAGAGAGAGAGAGAATATGAGTTCTCAATGACATATATACACGTGGCTCAGACACAGGGGGAAGACTGAGGCAGGGGCACAGTCTGGGTGCTGAGAACGGGAACGGGACTCTGACAGGGTGGAGTGAGCCACTGGAGATGGGGATGACACAATGGGGGGAGGTACCCCAGAGATGGGGAGAGGCATCTAGATAAGACAGTATCTGATATCCTCATAAGCTTGGGATGGGGAGAGGCCTCTGATATTCTAAAATATAAGATCTTTTATCCTTATCAAATATTCTGATGATTAAGAGGGAGGGGAGGTTGCAGGATTGACCAGAACAATTAGGTCTCAATTCAGGGAAACAGAGGCAGGACAATTTAGGGAAATTGAGTCAGGACAATCAAAGAGAACTGTGGCATAACAACAATAAGATGATCACTGGGATGTGATGTGTGAGGAAGAGCCTGCAAGTTGGTGTGGTAGAATCAGAGCCCCTTCATTTGGCTTTGGGTACTATAAAAAAATATTTTGATAAACTATATTTCAATTTCTAAAAGTCTCCTTTGTAATTCCTTATATTTTATTGTATGCATTTAAGGACATTCTGGGAGAGAGTCCATGGCCATCATCAGGCTGCCAAAGAGGTCCAGGCCACCAAAAATCATCAGAATCCCTGAGCTGGACCCAGAGAGTGCCCAAAGGCTGCACAGATGTAACAAGGCTGGAGAAATAATGGAGGTAGGCCGGGCAGGCCCTCAAAAGTCAGATGGAGAAATTTGTCTTTTTTGTAAAGACAGCAATAGAAGGCCCCTGAGCATTCCTGAGCAATTATGATGGAACAGGAAAATTCTGAATCAAAAGAGACCTGGTCTTTTTTTCATTCCCCTTAACCTCTCTGTAACCTTTCTCCTCTTTGATTTTCAGGACTCTCTCTTCTGTCTCTCGGTACCTCTTTCTCTGTCTGTCTCTTTGTCTGCCTCTGTCTCTATCTCTCACTCTGTCTCTCTGTCTCTCTCATCTCTCTGTCTTTGTCTGTCTTTCTCTGTCTCTGTCTCTCTGTCTCTGTCTAATTTTTCTCTCTCTGTCTCTCTTTCTGTCTCTGTCTCTCTCTCCTCTGTCTCTGTTTCTCTGTCTCTCTGTCTCTGTCTCTGTCTCTGTTTCTCTGTCTCTGTCTGTTTCTCTGTGTCTGTCTCTCTCTCTCTCTCTCTCTCTCTCTCTCTCTCTCTCTCTCTCTCTCTTCTCCCTTCTCCTTGTCTGGTGACTACCGACCCCCTGGCTTCCGATGGGACCTCCCCCCAGAAGTTTCCCCAGCCTTCTGAATGCCAGCGCTTTCCCTTTCCTGCTTTGCTTGCATCTAGCTCACTCTGTATTTGCCTGCATGCTCCCTCCTCCATTAGACCTTAAGCTTCTGGAGGGCAGGGGCTGCCTTTTCCCTCCTTTCCCTCCCAGTGCTTAGGGTAGTGCCTGGTCCATAGCAGATGCCCGACAGAGGTTTATGCCTTGATTGACCCAGAGGCTTTAGAGAGCTGAGCCAATGAGAAAGGAAGCCTGAGCTCCTGCTCCGACTGTTGACATCATCCAACTTAGCCTCGGAGAGGAGGGGGCACCTTTATTCTAAAGCTTAAGATGATGAAGAGCATGTTTTGCCAGAGGCAGTTTTAGCCACATTAATCTCTGAGCAGCTCCTGGAAAGACCAGAGAGGATGATTGTGGACATTTAAATAAAACCACTGGGCTTGTGGACAGGCTCTGAAAAGCTTTAAAGAGCATTCAGCTCCTTCCTGGAAAACGCTAATTACCTGTTACCTAGAAAAGCAGGTAGGTCACTAAGGCCTGGGTGGGGGGGAGAGAGGGAGGAGAGAACAGCAATTTGATTTTCAATCCACACACATCAACACAAAACCGACTCTCCTGTAATTAGCCAGAATAGCTCCATGGAAGGGGAAAGGGGAGGAAGCCGCTGTCTCTCTCCCACCAGCCCCTGCCCGAATGGGCGCCCATTGATAATTCAGATTAATCAGCCCTCTTTGAAAATGACTCAGCTGCCCGAGCTTTTCTTTCCAGGAAGTGATCAAGGCCTTCAGCAGAAAGTGGGGGGACAGACTGCTCTGAGCCCAAAGCAGCCTCTTCTGTCTGTAGGCCGTGATTATACAAGGGGTAGAGAACCCTTCCTTAGCAGGAGGGAGCTACTGCGGGGGGAGCATCCTGCTCAGCCTGCCCTAGGAAACCTGTTTTCCTTTAAGCTTTCAGAGCTGAACAGGCTCCTAAAGCTAAGGCTGGACAGAACCCCTAGAGACCTTGTACCCCACCTTTGAGAGGGGGAACACGGAGGCTTTTCCACAGTGATTTGCCCAAGCTGGCAAGTGTCTGAAACATAATTTAAACCCAGAGCTTCATAACTAATTCAGTGCCATATGTACTTAAGGGTCCTCAAACTTTTTAAATAGGGGCTAGTTCACTGTCCCTCAGACTGTTGGAGAGCTGGACTATAGTAAAAACAAAAACTTTGTTTTGTGGGCCTTTACATAAAGAAACTTCATAGCCCTGGGGGAGGGGGATAAACGTCCTCAGCTGCTGCATCTGGCCCGCAGCCCGTAGTTTGAGGACCTCTGTAACCTTCTCAGGCTACTTTAATTCATTCTTTATTTCCATTACTGGGCAACAAGTCTTCACCAGGATGGCTAGGAAGACCTGAATTCAAATCTGATCCCAAACACTCAGTAGCTGTGTGATCCTGGGCAAGTCACTTCACCCTGTTTGCCTCAGTTTCCTCATCTGTAAAATGAACTGGAGAAGGAAATGACAAAACCGTTCCAGTATCTTTGCCAAGAAAATCCCAAATGGGGTCATCAAGTCAGACATGACTAAATTGACTAAACCACAGGCTTCCTTCCTCCAGGATAAAATACTGGGCCGGAAGTCTGAAAAAGAGAATTCAAAGCCATTCTGTTGGATAACAAACTATGTTACCCTAGGCAAGACATCACCATTTGCCTCCTTTTGTTAGATTGTAAAATGGGAGTCACAACAACCACTTCTCAGAATCATTGTATCAAAAGAGATTATATTTCTAAGTACTTAGCCCAGTCCTTGATACACAGTAAGTTTGTTTCCTTCTTTCCTTGACAGCATAGTGAAAACTGGGTTTTGCCCATCTTTTCACCCCATCCTCAGTTTTCCTGCAAGTTAGCAACTTAAGAATTTGGGAATTGATTTCTATTGTGATGCTCTTAAGCCAAAAATTACCCTGACATGGGTTCTGTCAATGAAAAGTTATTAAAAAAAAAAAGTGGAAAGACAAATCCCCAAAACACTAAAATATTGAAAACTGAGTTTTATCCATTTTTCCATCCCCACCCTCAGTTTTCCTGCATATTTCCTACATGTTATCACAAGAAGAATTTGTGAATTGATTTCTATTGTGATGCTCTTAAACAAAAAGGACAAAGTCCCCGATACACTAAAATATCAATAGTAGCACTTATCATGATGACAAAGAACTGGAAACAAAGTAAGTGTGGATTAATTAGGAAAACAACACACACCATGATTAAGACAATGTAAAAGGATAGAACAATAAAACAATATTGAATTCAAATTAATTATAATGACTAAGCTTGGCTCCAGAGGAGAGTTGAGAACATGTACATGGTGCCCCATCATTGCGTAAATGGAAACAACGTGTGTGGCTAGGATCATAGATCAAAAGTTGGAAACGGACATCCAGTCCAACCCTGTCATTTTAATTCATTGTTAAACTGGGTTATTTCCTCTTTTTTAAACTCTGTTATAAGGAATAACTCAGAAAAGCAGAGGAATACTGTCAGAAATGAGTGGGCTATAAAAACAAGAGGCATTTATCAAAAACAAAACAAAGCAAAACAAAACAAAAAAAAGGCTGAATGGGAGGGAGAGGGAAGGCCTGGCCTTCTATGGGAATTTAAAATGGCCAATTGGAAGGAGCGTCGGAATGTTGGCCGCCCAAGAGCTGGCTGCAATATCTAAGTACATCTGAGGCTTGACTCAGATAGCTATCAGCACTTGCTGTTATCATACAAATGTTAGGTTGGAAAAGTAGATAAATTGATTTTCCATTCCTCTCATTCTGGCCTCTTCTTTTCCATTGACGCTGGAGCGACAGATCCCATTACTAACATAACAGTCTTTAATGCAAACATGTCATTTCACTCGTTAAAAAACAATCCTCCTTAAACTTACATAATCTGCTGAGCTTTCCCTGAATTCCATCCATAAAAAATAACAATGCAAGATTCTCCCCCAAAACATCACAGGCTCTATCACCTACCATCGGTAGGGCTTTTTTTTTTCTTTTTAAATCTCTTTCTCATAGTTTCTAGATTGAAACTAAAGGAAAAACAGTCATCTTACACCCAACTTCAAGACTCCAAGCAAGGTCAAAGGTTAATTAGAACCCAGATTTAGGGCAAAAGGGATTTTGGACTTCCATTCTTTTTTTCTTTCCTTGGCACATATTTTTATCTTCCAACAGAAAAATCATTAAACATTGAATTGAACATACATTTCTACCATGTCTAACATATATTGGACTACTTGCCATCTAGGGGAGGGGAGTGGGAGAAGAGGGGAGGAACTGGAACATAAAGTTTTACAAGGGCTAATGTAACAGAATTATCCATGCATATGTTTAGAAAAACAAAAAAGCTTTAATAAAAAAGAAGAAGAAGAAGAAATAGATTGGGGAGGGGAGGGGGACAAAGCATTGAGTTGGAGAGAAAGGAACAAAGGGCATCTCCACAATCTGCACAGACCCATTGATAGGTTTTTTGATCCAGCCTCACAGGTCTTTAAAAGAGAAATCAGAGTTCAAATATACAAATCTGGGAAGCAAAGCAAATGCCACATAGGGCAAATAATTAGTATTACAAATGCTTTGTGGGATAGATTTCTGTCCAGAACAGGAGTTCAAAAGCCCAACAGGTATGGAAAATACTAGCCTACCTATAGCATAATAAACATGAGAACTGAGTTCAAATCCTTTCTCTGCCACTTGTTCCTCTCATACCTGTAGACAAATCATTTAACCTAGTGGTCCTCAGTTTCCCCATCTGTAAAGTAAGGAAATTGAACTATATGCCATCCAAGTTCTCCTCCAGCTCTAAATGTGTGAGCCTATGGCATGCCGGTGCCTTTAAGTCAAGATTTCTTAACAAACCTGTTTTTTAAATATTTTGAATATATTTGTTTTCCTTGGCAATCCTGTACCTTTTATTCTATGCGTTGAAAACCATTATTCTGAGGAGATGAAAGACTTCTCCAGATGTTGAAGACATCCATCACATAAAAAAGGTAAAGGATCTTATTTCCCCCAAAACCAATTTCTTCTTCCTTCTCTTCACTCACATAGCCACCAGTCTAGTTCAGGCCCTTGTTACCTCTCACTCTACTCCTGTAATTATCCTTCTTATTTGCAGTCTCTTCCACACTTCCTCTGGAGACAAGGCTGCCAAAATTGTATTCTGAAAGCACCAGTCTGATCTTGTTACTCCCTTGCTCAAAAACTTGCCAGAGCTTCCTATTACCTCAAAGAAAATAAATAAATAAATAAAACATCAATACCCCGGCATGTATGGCATCCCACTATCTGGCACCAATCCATCCTCCTGAATTTATTCCACGTTCTTGTCTTTTATATTATTATTATATTGTTATATTCCAGCCAAATGGGCCAACTAGCTGCTCCCCAAACCCTGAATCTCATCTCTTGCTTCTATGGCTCTGAACAAGTGGTTCTCCCCACTTAGCTTGCTCTCCCCTCCTTATCATTCCTCAGCAGCCTTAGCTTTTTTTAAGGCTCAGCACAAGGTCACTTCTTGTGAGAAGCTTTCTCTGATTCCTCCGTACAGTAGTTAGTGCTTTCTCCCATTCTTGAATTCTCTTGCATTTATTTATGTATTTATGTACCCTATTCACCCCAGTCTCAATAGATTGGAAGCAGGGACTATTTGACCTTTGGCTTTGTATCCCCAGAGATCAGCACAGGGCCTGGCACATAGTCAGAACTTAAGAGAGATTAGCTGAATTGAAGTCAATAAATTAAATTGGGGCACCTTGGTGATGCAAAGGATAGAGCATTGGACCTGAGATCAAGAATTCACATCTGGCCTCAGACTCTTACGAGCTGTGCGATCCTGGGCAGGTCACTTCACCCTGTCTGCCTCAGTTTCCTCATTTGTAAAATGAACTAAAGGAGGAAATGGTAAACTACTCCAATATCTCTGCCAAGAAAATCCCAAATGGAGTCCTGAAGAGTTAGACATGATTGGACAAGGACAAAAGTAAATTAAAATAAAAGGAATGGGCAGGACCCTTTATACCATCACTCTACCAGAAAGCTTGAAGCAAAGAACAAAGCCACACCCTTTCCATTATTCATAGAACTATCGAGGAGCCAAAGACCTCCCAGTGGCTTAAGACCCAGCAGTACTCATGCTCTCCACTCAGTCCTTGGTAAACAGGAAGCTAATAGAGCTGCTAATACTTGAGAGAAGTCATTAAGACACAGTGGACTAAGAGTAATGATAATGGTTCCCATTTGCATGCATCAGGTTACCATTTTTTTTCCTAGCAAAGCTCAGCTGAGGCTGCATGAGGTTATTCTGCAGTGAATGGTTTGACTCTCACTCTCCATATTTTGCAGATGAGAAAATGATGAAGTCGTTGAGCTCAGGCCTTGAAATTCAAGCCTCCGTTCTGCCACTTATCATGTAACCTTTGGCAAATGTCTTCCATGCAAGTTTCCTTATCTATAAAATGAGAGGATAGGACTAGATGGTCTCTGAGGTACCTTCTGCTTTTAAATACTTGATCTTATGTTTTTTTTAAGTTATTACAACTCTGTAACTCTTCATTTCCATCCAGGTCCAACTTTTTATTGACAGAACCCATGCCAGGGTAATTTTTTACAACATTATCCCTTGCACTCACTTCTGTTCCAATTTTTCCCCTCCCTCCCTCCACCCCTTCCCTGAGATGGCAAGCAGTCCTATACGTGTTAAATAGATCGCAGTATATCCTAGATACAATATATGTGCACAGAACTGAACAGTTCTCTTGTTGCACAGGAAGAGTTGGATTCAGGAGGTAGAAATAACCTGGGAAGAAAAACAAAGATGCAAACAGTTTACCTTCATTTCCCAGTGTTCTTTCTTTGGGTTCCATCCAGGTCTTAATATTTTTATGATCCTAATTGTTTCACCTGCCTGGGCCTCTGTTTCCCCATAAGTAAAATAAAGATTTCATTCATACTCAATTATTTTTAAGTTTCATTCTAGCTGTAAATCTGTGATCCTATAATAATGCAGCAACCTTTCTGAGCTTATTCCTCCAGCTTGCATTGAAACTGAGTAAAGAAACTCCCAAAAAGGAGACAATATGTGAGTGACTACAGAGTGCAGTATAACTCATGAGCCCCCACCAGTGTGATTCCTTTTAATAATCAGCAAAAAGTCAACTTAGGAGATGGAATTTATTATTATTATTTTATTGACAGCATCAATAATGATAATAATAATAGCTAATAGATATTACACTTAAAAATTTACAAATATTCCACATAAGTAATACTTATTTCATCCTCAAAACACCTCTGTAAGGTAGATATTTTTATTATCTCCATTTTACAGAGAAGAAAACAGAAGCTAAGAGAGATTAAGTGCTTTGCCCAGGTTCACAGGGGTAATATGTAAATTAAATAGAATTTAAATTCTAGTCTTTCAGACTCAGGTACTCTTTCTGCAATTCCATTTAGCAATAGATTTCCTTCAGACACCTGAGCTGTCTTCTTCTTCAAAGACACATAGAAAGTCTCCTTGAAGTTCACTATGGGGTGGAAAGTCAGTGTCTAAGATATAAGACTTACTCCCCTGATAACTTGGGCTGGCTCCTTGCAGGTGTGGTTTCTCTATTGAATGAGTGACTCAGTGGGGCTTGTTCCACCCAGGGCCTGCGGCCTAGCTAGACAGGTCAGTCTGTGGCTCTGCTAGGGCAAGCAAGTCACCGTACTAGACTGAACAACTGAGCTGCTACTGCTACTGTCCTGCATCAGGCGAGTCACTGGGCCACTGGACTTGCAAAAAGAGTCATTCCAATGAGTCTCTGGAATCCCTCTTCAATAGCAGAACCAGGGCCCACCACTTCTGGGCTCTCCCAGATTATTGTGTTCCTTTCAGCTAGAATGGTCTCCTCAGCAGAAAAGTCTTTGAATCCTTCAGGGCCTCAAATCTGAAGTCTATCACCTCCAGAAAAGCAACAGAAATCTAGCCTCTCCTATTGGACAATTCTTCCTGGTTCAGATCGAGTTAGCTCAGTAAATGGTGATCAACCATTTTCACTTCCCAGATTTCCATCGGGCTTCCTGTGGCTGGGAACTAAGGTATAGAAACAATTTGTATCTTGATGCAAGTTCATTGTCTTTACTGGATTTTGTGTGTAATTGAGCTATTCAAATCTCAGACCTATTCTCCTTTTCTAAATAGCTTCATTGTATCTGGAAGTACTTCCTCTTTACATTTCAAAGTTTTTGTCTTTTTTCCTTAAAAACCTTTAGTTTTGTTTAAAACTAAAGGGAGGTGCACACAAGAAACATGTCAGCTATTGCTGTTATTTATTTAAACTTGAAAAGAGCTTTCCATAGAAATGTCCCAGGTATCTGTGCTGGACACTGTGCTATTTGCCAGTTGTTGCAATGACTTGGTTGTAGGCATAGGCTGCAAGTCTGTTGACTAAGAAGATGATTCAAAACTAAAAAGGATGGAGCACTCACTGGGTGATAGATTGCAGATTCAAAAAGATTCCGGTAGACTAGGACCTTTGTCTGACTCTGATAAGAGGAATCTCTTATAAGATATTAAATAATATAAATAAAATATTTTTATTTAAAAAAATTTAAATTATTTTAAATTTATTTTATATATATTATTTATATATTCATGCATAGTTTACATATTTATATATTATAAATGATAAATATTATTTTAAATTTTTAAAAAATATTATTTTTTATAAATAAAGTCTTACTCAAGGATTCAAAAACCACAATCAAAACCACAACATCTTCATGGGTACAAAATGAGGGAGCTATGGCTTGATTATAGTTTTAGAAAAGACCTGGGTTGGTTTGGTCTATTTGCAGTTGACAGAAAAAGGGGAAGGGGAGAAGCCATTTAATTTTTGTTAGAATGAAGTTCCTAACAATTAATTTTTGTTGAGTGCTCATTTTAGTCACATCCAATTCTATGTGACCCATTTGGGGTTTCCTTGGCAAAGACACTGGAGTGACTATTTCCTTCTCCAGCTTATTTTACAGATGACAAAACTGAAGGAAACAGGGTTAAATGACTTGCTTATAGTCACAAAGCTTGTAAGAGTCCAAGGCTGGATTTTAACTCAGGAAAACAAGTCTTCCTGACTCTGTGCCCAGCATTATAACCACTTCATCACATAGTTGCCCTAACAATTAATTATCCAATTATAAAATGGGGATACCTCAAAGGAGAGTGGAGAGTGGAGTCCCCTCTCCCCCAGTGGATTTTAAATAAGGCTGAATGGATGGCCCTTTGTACCATATGGGATAAAGGGAATTTTTGACCAGGAAAAAGTTAGACAAGATGGCTTCTGAGATACCTAGAATCTACATTCTCCTGTGCTTACTAGCTATGAGGTAATCATGGACAAATCACTTTAACTATCAGTCTCATTTTCTTCTATGGGAAAATGGGCATAATAATATTTGTCTTACAGGCTTCTGAGCCACAAGAAAGCCTAGAAATATGAATGATCATCATCAAGATTGGGGCTTGAGAGGATGGAGAGTTAAGTAGATTGAGGAAATACTCAATGTTGATAGAGCCAGTTTTGCTCATTTTTTCCTAGTCTCTGAGAGGGAGGGGGAATTTGGGCACCAAATCCAACCTTTTACACAGAGAGATGTCATTGAGGTGCTCAGTTCTGGGACTCAGACCCTCCATTCCCAGACTCTCCATTCCCAGACTCCCATTCCCAGACTCCCTGTCTGGAGTGAGACTGACTCATAAGGGAACAGGACCTGAGAGAAGACAATTCCTTTCTGGTCACATAAAAGTGCCAGCTGATTCTTGTGTGTCCCCAGGCAGGAGATTTATTTAACTTTGCTTTAGTGGGGCACTATAAATGTTATCATATTCCTAGCTATAAAGTTTTGCAGTCCCTTTAAAGAAAAAAAAAAAAAAAAAACAGCCTTTTAATTCAGTTCACTGACTGCTGGCTACAGCAAATTCCTGAATTGATAATGTATGATGGATGAGAAGAGGTATCTCTTTTAATCAGCCATGTTTAATGTGAGTGAGAAGCCCTTTGACTTGAATTTTCTTCCCTTTATTTCCTTCCATCCCCTTAGCCTTACCTAACCATAAACTCTTCATTTCATGGGGCGTGTGGGAAAAAAAATCAGGGGAACACAGCTCAAGAGCTGGAAGAGACCACAAAGACCATTTGGTTCATCCATCTTTTTACAGCTGGGGAACCTGAGCCCCAGAGAGATCAAGCAGAAGAATCAAAGCTATCTATAGTCGTCTTTCAAGAAATGCTCTCAACCAGTAGTGATTAGAAAAATGCTAAAAAGAACAACATGAGATTTTCCTCACAGCTATCAGATAAGCTAATATGACAGAAAAGGAAAATGACAAATGTTAAATGAGAAATAGGAAAAATTGGAACACTGTTGTTGGAGTTGGAAACTGACCCATTCGTTTTGGAGAACAATTTGGAATTGTGTCCAAAAGGCTATAAAACTGAATAAACCCTTTGACCCAATAATATTACTACTAGGTCTATATCTAAAGAGATCAAAGAAAAATGAAAAAGACTTATGGTGGCAAAGAACTGGAAACTGAAAGGCTCCCCACCAACCGAGGAACGACTTAACAAGTTGTGATGTATGATTGCGATGGAATATAATGTGCTTTTAAAAATGACGAAAGAGGTAGTTTCAGAAAAGCCTGAGAAGATTTATATGAACTGACCCAAAGTAAAGTGAGCAGAACCAGGAGAATATTGTACAGAGTAATAGCAATGTTGTATAATGATCCACTATGAATGACTTATAATGATCCAAGACAATTCTAAAGAATCCTGATGAAAGATGCTATCCAAATCCAGAGGGGGAAATAGAAAAAAACACGGTTTTTTTTTACTTTATTTTTCTTGGGTTTTTCTAATCTGTGTTTCATTTTGCGATGCGGCTAATATGGAATTATGTTTTGCGTGACTTCACATGTATAATCTATATCAAATTGCTTGCCTTCTCAAGAAGGGAGGGAAGGAAAGGAAGGAGAGAGAATCTGGAATTCAAAATTTTTACAAGTAAATGTTTAAAATGTTTCTATGTAATGGAGAGAAATAAAATAAGAAAAACCTTTTTAAAAAAATAATATAAGCTTGTTAAGAGCTGAGACATTTTCCTTTTTGTATTAACATTCAAGTAAGATATTTGTAAAGCACTGGCTTGTACCTGGAATATAATAGGACATTAATAAATGTTTATTCCATATCCTCCTTCTTCCCAACATCCAGTACTATATCTAGCACATAGCAGGTCAGTCAACAAACAAATATTAAGCATTTACTATGTACTCAGAAGCGTGATTAAGCAATTGAGGATATTTAAAAACAACAAGAAGACGAAGTGTTCCATAAATGATTGTTGAGTACTTGGCTGATAGAATTTGAGGAAAGTTAATGATTCATTTTAGTTTTGGTATCCCCAGTCCCCAGCACACAGTAGGTGCTTAACAATTGTCTGATGATTAATTGACATGAATCTATAAAACTTCAAATTTCAACTCAAATCAGGGTTACAATAATAATAGTTCACATTACTGTAATAGGTCTTTAGTATTTGCAAAACACTTTACCAGGCAACTCCATTTGATCATAAGATTGGCTGGATCATAGACTCAGAGGTAGAGTGGACCTTAGGGATAATCCTTTCATTTTATAGAAAAAAAATTGCAATTGGGGGAAAAACAATGACATCCAGGATCACACAAGTAATATTATCAGAGCTGGGATTTGGACTCCTGAATTCAGAACCCAACTCACTACCAATTTGACTTTTATTAAGTCAATCAAGCCCATTTACTCATCTGTAAAAATACTGGTTTTTAAGGCCCTTTTGAGAGCCAAGGGATATATTTATAAAGAGAAATGACATAAAAACAAAGGATGTCAATAAAACATTTTAAAGCAAATACAATTTGACTTACTTATTTTAGATCCCTTTTGACCTAAACTAGTGGTCACAATGCTCCACTAGCATTTAATTAAAGGTCTTATGGAGACAAATCTGGGCGCCGCAGGCCTAATCCTAATGTTGAACTCTACCACAGATTAATCAGAAACACATTCATATTATCATAATTATAATAATCATGTGAATAGAATAATTTTTACATATTATACCTATTTGTGTCTAATGGTAGCCATCTCTAGGGTGAAGGTGGGGGAAAGGGAGGGTAGGAAAAAAGAAAAAAAGAAATTTACATGACAATTTTATTATATATTTAAAAGGAATAGCAAGTTATACATAATAGATTTGCAGTTCCATGTGCAGTCATCTTTTTTATGATACCATGTTATGAAAATATTTGTTTTATTCCATAAATTAAAAATAGAAGGAAAAAAATAATTTAAATAAATAAAGTACCTACTATGTGTCAGGACCCATGAGATGCACTGAAAAGATAAAAACAGCCCCTGCCCTCAAGAAGTTTACATTTTAGTGGGGGAGAAAATCCATACATAAATGGGCAAATATAAGATCTGCACAGAGGAGCCAAGAGGAGAAGGCACCAGCAGCTAGACTCTGGGGAAAGTCTCATGCAGAAAGCAGAGAGAGAGCCTGACATCCGTCTTCCATTTCTTTTCATTGACTCTCTCCCCATACCCAGAATGCTCTCTCTCTCCATCTCCAACCCTTCTTTCCCAATCCCAGCTAGCAGTTCTAGCTTTCTTCCTTCAGATTACCTTCCACCTTTTCTGTACAGACCTTCTCTATACCAGTCATTTGCATGTGGTTCCCCACTTTGGATTTTGAATTTCTTGAGGGCAGCGACTTCGTTTTACGTCTTTTTTTGTTTTTCTGTTGTCTAGAACAGTAAGCCATTGAATCCTGTTTGCCTCAGTTTCCTCACCTGTAAAATGGAGAACAAATGGAAAATCACTCCAATAATTCTACCAAGAAAAAACCCTAATCGGTCACTAAGTGTCAGACAACTGAAAATGACTGAAAAACAACAAAAAGCTCTCCGACTCAGTCTGAAGGGAGATTGGTGATCTGGAGAAGTAGACATAAAGAGGTCCAAGTATGGAAAAGATCCTCCAAGATGTTTGTGGCTGGGAGCAATATCCTTCCTCCCTCCTCCCAGAGGGTCCTTCCCTTCACTTATCATGAATACAAAAACACAAGACAGCCTTAGGACCCCACAGCAATTCTCCCCAGCCAGTGTAATGAAAAACTTAATTGAATAATCATTCTACATAAATAGATTTTATATGAGCTTCCCTTTTGGTGGGAGGTGGGGTGAGGAAGGGGGAGAGCGAGGTGATTTATCACTTTGAATGTAATAATGGCTTTCCCAAAGCACCCAGCAGGTGGGTCTGAATAGGCTGGAGCCTGCTAGAGGAAGCTGTGGACTCACTGAGAGGAGGGCTGTAGCCCAGGTGCCTCCTAATGGCCTGAAAGATGAGTCAGAAGATGACTCCAGTAATATTGGGACCTTCTACTTAATAAGGGACTCTGGGACTCAAGTTTGTGGAATGGTATGGGGCAGGTCTGTCAGGATGCAAGATGTTCAACCATTAAGGGAAATGGTGAGGTCACCTAAGGCAACAAAATTAATCAGACTGGATTTGATGTCAGAAGTCCTGGGTTCAAGTTCTGACTCTGTTAATTACTACTTGTGTGACCTTGGACAAATTATTTCCATTCCCTAACCCTAACCTTCTCAGAAAAAGAGCTCACATTTCAGCCATGAATAGTGGTGGGAATTGCAGATCCTAAGTGACTCAGTGGAACCAGACTTGATATTTCTAAGGTTCCTTCTTCCTCTAAGTCTGTGATCCAAAGAAAAGCTATAATGATGAAAGATGATCTAATGATTTTTAGTAGCTAGAATATATATATGTGAAATATATATATGTACATATATATATATATATATATATATAATGTATTGTGTATATAAATAGCCACAAAGGGATGAGAAAGAGGAGGAGGAAGAGGAAGAGGAGGAGGAGGAGGAATAGAAGGAAGAGAAGAAAGGGATGGGGGTGGGGGAGAGTGCAAACATTAAGATTGGCAAACCACCTCACAAACATTATGCGACTTGATCTTCACAATGGCCCTGGAAGGTAGAGACTATTATGATCCCCATTTTACAGATGGGCAAACTGAGGCAGATGGAGATTAAGTGATTTGCCCAAAGCCACACTAGTCCAGTAATTGTCTGGAGCAAGATTTGAACTCAGTTCTCTTTAACTCCAGATCCAGTGCTCTCCCCACTGTGGTACCCAGCTGCCTTTGAGGGGAGTGCCTAGGGTAAAAAAGAGGAAACCGTACTTCCCCTAATAAAGTTGCTTGAAATCAGGGTGATGCTGAAGCATGAAAGCACAAAGCTCCGATAATTCATGGAGTCAGCCATGAGGTCCTTTGGGAAGAGCCTCCCTTTCTCTGGACAAGTCTGGCACAGAGAGTGCAACTGGACCACAGGCTGGACCCAGGGCCGAAGAGGGAGGCCTTTGGGAGATGGCTCATCACTCATCAATCGGACTTATCCCTGATTCTTTTCTCTCCCTGACTCCTCACCTGCCAACTATCGGTGGTCTGACATCGGTCCCCTGTGTCCACTCACAACCCCACCCCCCTCACGCTAACCACTGTCTCCGCTCACGTGGACCGTTAGATGGGGAACAAATGTTCAATAATTTTAAGAGGAGGGGAAGAGAGAAATAACATCTGAGGGGATCAGAAGAGGCTTCCTGAAGGGGTGATTCGTGAACTAAAGAAACCGGGATTCTGAGAAGGGAACGTGAGGGGGACGGAAAAGGGATTCTAGCCATGAGGGAGAGCCGGGGCCAAGCAGGAAAGGGGGGACGGTGGAATGGACCCCCGGCCACAGGGACACGGAAGACTGGATGTGGAGCATCAGGAGGGGAATGACGTGACAGAAATTTGAGAATAAACCCCTCTGCAAATTCTCTGACCATCCAAATGTCCCAAAGCATTTCTCGTCCCCACACTCTGAGGGTGATAAATATGAAACTTAGACTGTAAGTAAAGTCACTTCTAGCTGCGTGTGAGCAATTTAACAGCATCTGATGCGTGAAAGTTTGCCCTCACAAAAACAGGGCTGCAAGGGAAAGGAGAATACAGCCTATTATTATAGTATTACAAATATATGTGTATATGTATATGTTTATAAATACACACATAATGTAATATACTATATAGACCCATACATATGTGCTCAATTTATATCATATAGAATAAACATATGTACATATAATATCCACATACATTCATATATTATAAACATACGTGCATATAATACATACACATTCATATATTATAAATATATAATATATACATATCACTGTTGTGTACATGTGTGTGATATGTGTACGTATGTGTGTAACACATGGATACATGTGTGTTGGGGGGTTGTTTTCCAAAAAACAAAACCTTTGCACTACAAGGTTATTTTCAATAGCAAGCTCTTCCATTTAAAATATGACTCTGTTTCTACCAGGATTGAAACCAAGTGAACCGTAAACCAGAATGAATCATAGTAATTTGCTGCAACCCAAACTGAACCAGATCCGGTATGATTTTTTTTTTTATCTTTTACTGAACCACAAAGGTTGTTGTTGTTTTTTTTTTTTTTTTTTTTAAAGAACCCAGTGAGTCAATTCGAACTGGAACTAATAAATCTATATATTTTCAAAAACTATCGAACCACAAAAAACCCCAGATCCAAATAGTCTTTGAAATGAACCTGAAATGAACTGATACTTCATTCTACACAAGTCCGTGATTTACACACCACGTGGTGCAAAATTGACTTACACAATTTTCCAGGAACGAGTCTATTGCATAAGGGAGAACTACCCAGGCCCTATGTCAAGGTTAACACAGGCCCTATCCATGCTTGAGATTCTGACGTTCAAGAGAATTGGGTTTGTGGAGCTGTTATGTGGTAAGAGAATTAACCTTGCCTGACTTGGTCCCAAAGGGCAGAAGAGGGGCAGCGGGGAAAAGAGACAATGAACGGGTTAGGCTTAACATTGGGGAAAAACTAGAGCTTCCCCAAGGAACTGTCCCAGGAGGTAATGAGCTCCCCATCACTGGAGGTCTTGGAAAGAAATTGGACGTCCACTTCTCAATGACATTGTAGGGGAGATTCCTATTCCCAGATATTATTACCGGATGATATGATCGCTTCCGAGATCTCTTCCAACTCTGAGAATCTCTAGCAAAATTAAAGCTTTAGACAAAATAGCTCCTAAGGTAATTTATTAAAGATAATCCATATAGTTCTAAAGATAGCCATCAGATGGACTATATCTGAATTTAATTCCGTAACAGGAAGCAACAGGAATTTGTTGGGTTTTTTGGGTTTTTCACAGTCTACTTTGTGAGAATTATGAAATCCACATCCATCTCCTAGAGTCTGTTTTTAAAGCCTTATCCAATTTCTAAGACAGACGCTTGGAGGAAGAATAAATAGTGACCTGTTGTACATCCGTCACCGAGGGGTTCACCTGCTTTGCCAAACATTCTTTGGAAATCATTTAGAATAATTGAATTTTAGAGATGTAAGATCATCAAAGTGGAAGAGGCTTGAACAGGGGGCAGCGTGGCGAAGGCTAGCGAAGCACTGCTTAGCCTTCCAGCCCGGTGCTTGAAAGATGCCCTGTCCTGTTGACTCAAGGCCTGTTCATTGTACCCAATCCGGAGCCGCTGGCCCCTTCCCTCTAAAGGGCAATGTCCTGACAGATTGTGCAAACAAGGTGATAAATGAGATGGGGAGTTCTTCCTAAGAATTCTGGCACAGGGGATGTTGCACAGTGGCAGCTGGTATCCCTAAGTCATGCAAAGCAGCTGGGATCTCGGGGCTTGTTCTTAATTATTACTTTTGATATGTTAATGGAAAAAACCCTAAAATAAATAGAAGTTATTAACAAGAAGAGGTAGGATGTGGATGAATGGAGAGAAAGGGATGGTGGGGGCAGGGCTCATAATAATCCCTCTTTCCTTCAGATTTCTCTCCCTGGCTTTAAAGAGAAGGTGTTGTGGAGAGAGGGAAGGGGAGAGTCTTCAATAATCTACCTCTTGGGAAGTTGGCCCTCCAAACTGGGAGTGTTTTCCTACAAAGCTGTATTGTCTTTGTATAAACCCTCACCAAACAAGAGCTGCCATCGACGTATCGGATCATCAAATGTTAGAGTGGAAGGGATGTTGGAGGAAGCTTGGCCCCCGTGCACTCCAGAGGTCGCAAACAGGCTTGGAGGTGGAGCACAACATGGGCCATCAAGACCTCCTGGGAAAGAAGCAGGTATTCTGCCAGTTTTTCCATTGATTGATCCATTGATCAAACTCCAGCAGTGTAGTTGGGGAGAGAGTCGGGAAAGTGAATGACAGGTGAGGCTCTGGGAAGCTGATGGACTTTAGCTGTGGTGGTTGGTGATTTTCCCCCCTCTGTCTTCCTTAAATTCTTAGTAAAAGTAAAGTTTCTAATGAGGGGAACCTGAAATTTGGGAACCAGTCAAGTGGACAGCTTTGACTACTGATTGGCTGAGAGACTGTGGAAGAGAGATATAGAGAAGGACAGAGAGAGGGGGAAAAGGGGAAAAGAGAGGGGAGGGTTCGAGATTCAACCAACTATTATTGAGGCAGAAATTAGTCCTCCCTAAAGCAAAGTGACTTTTATTTTGAACTATTATAAAGAATTGTACCTTGAGATGATATGTGGTGGACAGGATTCCAGGCCCCATCTTGAAGACAGGATTATGAGTATTTCATGATCCAGCCCCAGCGGTCCCATAGATCCCTATAAATTGGAACTCCCTTCTCCTCGAGGTCTGCAGGGAAGTAGATCCATCCACAGGCAGGCCCCTCCAGCCTTCTGTTCCAAGGCCTGTATGTTACCCGCACCCAGGGAGACTAGGAGGAACAGTCGATATTTTAAGAGCAGAACTAGGAGAGGATGAGGTTATTTAAAAAAATATTAGATGTGTAAGAGCCTAGGAGGAAAAGGTGGTCAGTGAGGAAAAAGACTTCAGAAAAGTCGGGGGAAAGGAGGGCTGAGGATGGGTTGGGAAATTGGGCGGCTTCAAGATCGTGCAAAACATTCAAGACAACTTAAGTGAGCGTAGTACTGGAAGCCAGATTGCAGAGGGGTTTATTTTGAAAATAATCCACTATTTAATTGAATTTAACTGCTTTGTTTGCTCAGCTTGGTTTCTTTGCACAGATACAGCTATCGTCTTCAGGAAGGTACTTAAGAACAAAAGGTTTTCCCAAAGGAGAGAGTGGATTCTCCTTTGATAGAGATCTTTAGAAAGGGGTCCTGCTTCTTTGATCTGCAAGGGCTCCAGGGATAAAGCCAGCTAGATGAAGTGTCAGGGATCTCTAAAACATGCATTGGACCTTTTCTCTTCTGTGTGTCTGAGTTGGGTAGCCATACTTTTATAAGGAGGGTGGTAAAAAGAATATTGAGGTCAAATAATGAGACTGGCAGCAGCTCTCAGAAGGCCCAGTGAGGGGGCAGGAAAACAAAAAACAATCCTCATGCCAGGATGGTAGAAGACCACCAGGGATGAAGACTGACTACTCAATGGAAGAAAATGCATTACTCCAGATGTCAGCACCCCGGGGCAAAGCCACAGTGGCCCCACCCTAGTTATATAACTCC
Organism: Sarcophilus harrisii; assembly: GCF_902635505.1. NCBI lineage: Eukaryota > Metazoa > Chordata > Mammalia > Dasyuromorphia > Dasyuridae > Sarcophilus > Sarcophilus harrisii. The sequence continues at coordinate 445,194,126 of NC_045429.1, read as the reverse complement.
ATTCCTGACAAAGGAAATTAGTCTGCCTGCTACTTCTGCTACATATTTGGGAAGGGAGGATGGTTGCCCACAAATGAATCAAACAATCTCTCAGCATTTCTTCTAGCACTCCGTTCTCTGCTCTGTACTCCAATTGTTATATGATTATCTAATGAAGGGACAAATACAAGAAGGTTAGACTTTTGTGTACTCAAATCAGCAAGGATGTTATTAGCTTCCGGTGAGATGCTATAGTCCTAGGAAAAGAACGAGGATTGCGTTTTATAGCCTTATAAAACCTCACCAACATATAAGGAGACTCTTCTAGGGGAAACTAAGGAGTCAGGCAGTAGCATGAGAGTTAATGACCAGTTTCCATCTCCATCATAAACCCCAATTTTCAAAGGTTTACAATGCAGATGTCTCAATTTTGCCCTGAGTCTTAGCTTCAGCACTTCAAGTCTCTCCCTAAAACAACCAAGACCGGCACATTCATTCATTCATTCATCAATTCAATTACAGTAAATTCAAAAATTATTTACAAAGCCCCATCTGTGGGCCAAATATCATGGGAGGCAATGGGAAAATAAAAATGAAACTTCCCTTCTTTCCCGGGGCTTGCCTTCTATTGGAGAAAAATAATATATACACAGATAAGTAAATTCAAAATGGATGCAAAGTAATTTGGGGAGGGGTATGAGAATTGGGGACACTGAGGCAAGAAAGTAATGCAACATAAAGCTGAGGAGGGAAGGTATTGAAGGTGTAGATGGTCAATGAAAAGGCACAGATGCAGAGCACCGTATATGACAGATGTAATCATAGATGTAGAGGTGGAAAGGGCTTCAGAAACTTTATGGCCTTTTTACAGATGAGGAAACTGAGGTACCATTAAGTGACCTATCCAAGGTCATACAAGCAGTATCAGAGGTGATAGGGAGCTACCAAAGGTTCCTAAGGAAAGAAATGATAGAGTAGATGAACTTTGAGGATGTCAATTTAGCAGCTATGTGAAGGATGGATTGGAAATGAGAGAGGCTTGAAGAAGGGAGACCAATTAGGAAGCAAGAGTCCAAGAGAAAAGTGCTAAGGATTTGGATCAGGGAGATTATATTGGGGTTTTTTTAAGCTTTTTATTTTCAAAACATATGCATGGATAATTTTTCAACACTGACCCTTGTAAAACCCTGGATTCCAAATTTTCCCTTGGGAGATTATACTGCGAGGAAAAAGAAGAGGAATGATGTCACATTAATTCAACAAGCAGTTATAAAGTTAAGCGCCTGAGTGCCGTTAGGTGCCAGCAAGTGCTAAATATTTAGGTTGAGAAGAAGGACAATAGTCTCTACCCTCAGCTTACAGTCTAGTAGAGGAGACAACATTCAAACAACCACATAAAACAATAAACATGTGGGACAAATCAGAGAGCTTAGAGAGAAGATGTTAGAATTAAGGGGAAGAGGCAAAGATAACTTGCAGAAAAATGGGATTTGAGCTGAGATTTCAAGGGCAAAAGAGTAGGAGGTGGATACAAGGAGAGAGAGAGAGAGAGAGAGAGAGAGAGAGAGAGAGAGAGAGATTTAGATTTCCAAGATGGAGAAAATGTCTTATTCAAGGAACAGCTCAAAGACTATTGCTATAGATGGTACCATAGAGTCAGGAGTAAAGTGTAAGAAAACTGGGAAGAGGGGAGGGCTTTGAAAGACAGGATTTGATGTTTGATCCTGCGGACATTTATTAAATAGGGCAGTGATACGGTCAGATTGTGCTTTAGGAAAATCATTTTGACAGGTGAGTGAAGGATGAACTGAAGTGGGAAGGTTTGAGGGAAGCAGTTGGCCATTGCAGCTCCAGGGATGAGGTAAGGAGGGCCGACACTAGAAGAGAAAGGGAACGTAGAGAAGAGAGAGGAAGGTAAAATCAGCATCAAATGAGGAAAGGGAGTGATGAAAATGAGGGAGGAGGCAAGGATGACAACTGGGTTATAAGTCTGAGTGACTGAGAAGATGTCAGTGTCCTCAGTGGTAATACAGAAGTTAGGATTTAAGGGGGGGAAATAATGAACATGTTGAGTTTAAGACCTCTACAGACACACATTTCAAGATAGCCAACAGACAGTTAGAGATGCCATCATGGAGGTCCAGAAAGATGTTTTATTGTTGTTGTTGACTTTCCATGACTCCTTTTGGGATTTTCTTGCCAAAGATAGTGGAGTGATTTGCCATTTTCTTCTCCGGTTCATTTTACAGATCAGGAAACTGAGGCAAACAGGCCAGGGTCACAGAGCTAGTAAGTGTCTGTTGTCTGAGTAGAACTCATGAGGATTCCAAGCCCAGTGGTCACCCCACTGTACCACCAACTGTCCCTTATACACATAAGTTCAAGATATCCAGTTGGAGATGCCAGGTCAAAATTATCTTCATAGAGATGATCATTGAGTCCACAGGAGCTGACGAAATCACCAAGGGAAACTGTAAAGCAAAATTTCTAAAACTATAGGTTGTAATCCTATATGGGCTCTCGTGACTGAATGTGGGGATCATGAAATTATGATCTGGTATTGGTAAATGTTTGATTTGCATAACGATTTTATATACCTATATATCCAGAGTCACATAAACATTTCTCAGATGAAAAGGAGTCTGAGTGGGAAAAGTTTAAGAAACTCTGGTATAGAGCAATAGTGTCAAACTAATAGAAAAACGGATTCCTACTTAAGATATATTGACATAGAAAATCACAAATGAACATTCTCTATGTTGTTTTGCATTTTATTTATTTCATTAGATGTTTAATAATTACATTTTAATCTGGTTCAGGTCACACTTGAGTTTTGCCATAGACGTGTGACTTCTGGATAGAGGGAGGAGAAGCCCAGGACAGAGCTTTGGGGGATGCACATATTTAGTGAACATGACCTAGAAGAAGTGAAGAAAGCGTGAGGAAAAAACAGCAAAACATGAGGAAAGAGAGCAATGTGTGGAAACCCCAGGAAAAAGGTGATCCACCATATCAAAAATCCATGCAGAGGTCAGGAAAGGTGGGGATTCAGAAAAAGCCATCAAATTTGCCAATATGGAGATCAGATTTTGTGGCGATCGATTCAGTAAGATTTCACAACTGCCCAGGTAACAGGAGAGCAGTGATGGTGAACAGCTGAGGTTGCAGATCTGAGAGACTGGAAGTACGGCATGCCCTTGACAGATACAGAATTAGAAAGAGAGTGGATAGGACCCTGGATCTGGAGTCTGAGGACCTGAATTCAAATCCAGCCTCAGACACCTACCAGCTGTGTGTAACCCTGAACAAGTCACTTAACCCTGTCTGCCTTAATTCTCGGGAGAAGGAAATGGCAAACCACTCCAATATCTTTGCCAAGAAAACCCCATATGGGGTCATGATGAGTCAGACATGACTGAATGCTTGAACAGCAACAAGAAAAATTAATTCCATCTTAAATAGGGTGAGTCTGAGATGCCTAAGGGGCATCCAAATGGAAAGATATAGCAGCAGCTGGAAACGATCAACTGGCTCCACAGAGAGGTGAGGGCTGGATGTATAGATATAGGAATCATCTGGGTAGAGATGATAATTGGGTGGAATCGCCAAACAATCAATAAGCATTTATAAGAACCTAATTTTATGCTAGACATTAGAACTGGGCTGAAAGTACAAAATGAGCTAATCCCCACCAAGAGCCACAATACAGAGAAAAGGATCAAGGACAGATACCTGGCAGGTAGTGGGTGGGTCGTGAATAATGACCCTGAAAAGAAGGCAGAAGAGCATCAACCAGGAGGCTGGGAGAAGAACTTAGAGACAGTGTCATGGCAACCCAGGAAAAAGGAAATAACAGTGTCAGATGCTGAAGAGAGATCAAGAAGAATGAAGACTACCAAAAAAAAGTCATGGGACTTTGCGATCAAGAGATCGCTGGTTCCTTGGTTGGAGAGAGCAACTTCAGTCCTGTAGCTTCATCTACTCAACCCAGGCTCATCAAGCACCTAGTGTGCACCTGCCCCAGTATAAGCACTTGGAGAGGGAGCTACAAAAAGGTATGATTGTGGTCCCTGACTCCCAAGCACTGGCAGCCACTGGAGATGCATCCACTTGTAAGTAAAATATAAGCTAAGTGCCATATGAATAATGCATCTTCAAGCCAAATGCTTCTTCTGAGAGGCTTTACAAAGTCATTGTGTTTTCATTGTCTGACCAAGGATGCACTTGTTTTAAGTGCTGAGATGCTGTAGACGCTTAGCCTTCTGTGAGAATTGAGCCATTTGATTTAAAGAGATAAGCTGCTTTTTTCCCCCACAGCCAGAACAATGACAGAATATTTTAAGACTTGCCCACTCCAAGAGCTCATTGAGGAAATGTATGATGAGGAAGAGAGACAAGCTGATCATGTGGCAAGAATGAGAAATAACAGATGGATGGTCTGTGTGCAGCATGGACACCCGGGGAATATTAAAAAACCAAGGAGGCGTTCTCCAGCATACTGGGTGAGCCACCGAGGAACCGTGAGACGGCACTGAATTGGGGTTTGAATGTTGCGATGGCTGGTTGCTAATCCACATGACTTTGTCAAGTTACTTGAATGCTCTGTGCCTCTGTTTCCTTTTCTGTAAAATGAAGAGTCAGACTCGGGTCTCTCTCTGCTTTAGGGCTTCATTGACCATGTGCGGGGATCATGGGAGAACACACACAAGAACCACCCACCGTGAGAAGTTGTGGATGGGTCGCAATCTGGACTGGTGAAGGACCCAAAACTGAAGATCCCATACCCATGTAATTATTTCATAGAAGTATTTGTAAGCTCATATCCAAAGTACATGACATATTGGGGGAGGGATATGGGCACTTTCAGGTATTATGATGTAGTTAAAAAAAGGGCCAACGATCAATTTGGCTGAACCCAGCACTGGATCGTGATCCTGATATTGCCATGAATTTTCTGTGTGACTCTGGGTGCATTCGGAGCCTCTATGGAATGAAGGGGTTCACTGGATCATAGATTGAGTGCTGAAAGGGAGTTAAAGGCCAGGTAGTCTCATCCTTTCATTTTACATTTGAAGGAACTGATTCTCACTAAGAATCATGGGCTCACAAATTTAGGGATTGACGCCATCTTGAAGACCTCCCTGTCCAAGTTTCTCATTCTACAGATGGGTGTACACAAGGTCACAGTAAGGGACAGAACAGGAACACAGGTATATGTGTGTGTGTAGTTACACACATACAGGCATATATTTATATATAGTGTGTATGTATGTCTAATTTTATGTGTGCATATATACATCAGATTTATGTTGTACATTTCTATAGATAACATGTTTGTATATACATGTGTATGGTTTTATATGCACAAATATACATAGATTGCTGTGTAAATACAGCCCCAGATCAAATTGGCTCTCTTGGCTGCCATATTGCATGAGTCAACAACTTGATATGGAGCCAGAAAAGCGAGTGCTCTCTTAGAGCACATTAAGAGAAGTTCAGCTTTCAGGATCGGTCAGATGATAGAACCCCTGCCCTTTGCCTTGGTCAGAACACAACTGGAGGGTCAAAGTCAGTTCTGAGTACCAAGGATTAAGGGTGACATTGATAGCTTGGAGAGTGTCCAGAGGAAAGCCTTCGGGATGGAAAGGAGCATGAGGATCAGGGCCCCTGCTTAGCCTGGAGACAAGTAGATTTGGAGGGTTCATAGCAGCTGTGTTCAAATATCTACTAAGATGCCATGTGGATTCTCCTTGTTGTCTTTGAGCTCATAGAACAGAAAAAAGACCAATAGGTAAAAGTTGCCAAAAGGCACAATTTCTAATAATTAGAGTACATCTCCAGCAGAATGACTGACTCCAGAGGCAGTGAACTTCCAGGTCTTGGAGAAGCAGCATTTCAATTCTCTAGACCAAAGTTCCTCTTTCTTTAAAATGAAAGAACCCACTGGTTGATCTCTACTTAGTTCTCAATCAATGATCCTATTCATACCTGTTTGCCTCTCTAGAATAAAATATACACTTCTCTCTTTAGCTTTTAAGGTCCTTTGAAAGCCCAAGCCCACTCTAACCTTCCTTCCATTTGCCATCTAGACAAATTTCAGTTTTCTCTCTCTATTTCACCCATCTCCATTCTAACTCCATTCTAACTCTCCAATCTCCATGCCTCTAATTCCTAGAATACAGACCCTCCTCACCTCCAACTGGAATCTCTCAAAGAAGAGATTCCTTCAAGACCCACCAGCTTCTAGGTGACACCTTTGCTGATTCCTCCAACTTCCAGGGATGGACTCCCCTGTCAAACACAGTGATGCCATTTTGGTCCTCTTCCCTTACAAAGGACAATCACTACCTTGAATTGAACTCCCTCATATTTATGTCTCTTAGTTCCTTTCCTACATATGCTGTATGTGTTTATGCTTCCTTGGCTCCCATATTAGAATGTAAGCTTTTTGAGAGCTGGAAATGTCCCATCCAACATCCCCAGAGCCTAGTACAATGCTTATGCATTTAATAAGTGCTCACTGATTATTTAATAAGCCGGATTGACCCATTTTGAGAATTGTTGTAGTGGGAATTGTTCTTCTGGTATAAGCCACTGCGATCCCTTTTCCTTTCTCAAACCATGAATCTGTGACCCTCCTGCCCCTGTCTTCAAATGTCTGACTCTATCTATTGCTTCGACAACACTTGGACTTAATGATATCCAGATGCCCTTCCAGTCCAAACATCCTAGGCTGCAGGATTTCTCATTTGTTTCTCATTGCATCCTACCTACAGCACCAGAGAGATGACATCACATGAGGAAAGCTTAAAATTTTTGATGGAAGAGGAACATACCAAGTCAGTGATTCAGTGGTCACAGAAAGAGGAAGACACACTCATCATGTTTGCAGGATCCTAGGATCACAAATTTAGAATTCAGAAGGGCCTTCAGGGTCATCTCCTTGACAACTCTTTAACCACTTTTCCCTCCCTCTAGTTTACGCTTGTTACATCATTGGCTAAGAAGAGAATGGCAAGTGGAGCAAACTCAGATAGCTATTTATAAAGGAAATGGTTAGGTATGTAAGTATAAGTATAGAACTAAGTATAAAATAGTACAGAGTTATAGAAGTGTGTATGTATGTGAGAAAGAAAGAGAAAAAGGGAGAGGGAGGAAGGGGAGAGAGAGAGAGACAGAGACAGCAACAGAGAGAGACAGAGACAGAGAGAGTGAGAGAGACAGAGAGAGAGACAGAGAGAGGAGAGAGACAGAGAGAGAGACAGAGAGAAGAGAGAGACAGAGAGACAGAGAGACAGAGAGAGAGACAGAGAGAGGAGAGAGAGAGAGAGAGAGAGAGAGAGAGAGAGAGAGAGAGAGAGAGAGAGAGAGAGAGAAGAGAGAGAGAGGAGAGAGAGAGAGAGAAAGATATGGAGGGAAGGAAGGAAGGAGGGAGAGGAAGGGAAAAGGAGGAGGAGGAGGGAGAGAGACAGAAAGAGAGAGGGAAAGAGAGAAAAGAAGAAGAAGGGAGGGAGAGAGAGAGGGAAGGAGGGAGACAAGGAAGGATAGAGGAAGGGAGGAAGGGAGAGAGAGAGAGAATATAGACATCTAGAATTCTAGGGTCATAAGGACCATCAGTCAGCCATAAGTCTTTATTAAACACCAACTCTGTGCTTATGTGCTAGCACTGTGTTCATATAAAGAATATATAAAGGACACAAAGAAAGGCAAAATAGAGGCCCTGATCCAAGGCAAGATGTGTCTGGGTCCGTGTTCTATCCACACTTATGTCAAATGCTCTGATGTTTTCTGAAGAGGGAATTATAATGCCCGGGGAAGCCCAACTAGAGAAAGCATTCTAGGGGAACACCTCAGGCATTTCTACTTGGCTGGAGACCATTGAACTTTTTTATCAATGACTTTATTAAAGGCACAGATAATATGTTTAGCAAGTCTGAAGATAGCATAAAAGTGGGAAGAATAGTGAACAGCTTAAATAAGAGTCGGGACTCAAAAAAAAACTGGGACAAGCTGGATCAATGGCTCAAACAAAATGTGATCAAGCCCTACTCCTGAATTCAAAAAGTCAATTTCCCAAGCATGGCACAGGGGAGGATAGTCTTTATGAGAAAAACATCCAGGAGTTTTTAGTGGACAGCAGACTTACTATGAGTCCACAGTGTGACATAGAAACCGGCACAGCTAAAACAATCATAGGCAGATCTCATAAAGGCATGTATGGAGTCCAGAATGGGAAGGGATAGTCTTCCAGCCCTCTGCCCCTGAGCAAACTGGACCTGGTGATCAGTTCTGGGTGCTCTACTTAAGGATGGACAGTCCCAAGTGGAAGGGCTTTCAGAGAAAGGCAGGTGAGGATGCTAAAGGGATTCAAAAGTATCCAACTGAGTCTGGGTTGAAGGAGCTGAGAATATTAAATGTGAAGAGATTAAGATTTAGGTATATTAACCTAAATTAATACATTAATGGTATATACATATGTTAATATATATAAATTAACATACTGGGCATATTAACCACCTTCCCATACATTAAAGGGTCATGGAATGGCTGAAACAAAGGTCATAGTAATACAGATAAAAATTGCCAAGAGGCAGATATAGGGGCTTCTGGTATATCCATCTGCCTGTGTATCTTCCAAACCAGAATCTTCTCCTTGCTGCCTCCCAGATGAAGGTCCCCAAAATATTCTGGACCCAGATATTAGAGTCAAGAGCTCTAAGAAAACAGTCAGGATCACAGACCTGAGGGAAAACTTTAAGAGTGAGCACAACTCAGCCCAAGGCATTCGTGTGCCTCAGGCTAAATGTGAAAGTTGTATCCCCCTGCATTTGAAAATCATACCCGCTGGGGGCTGCTGTCTACACAAGGCTTTAAGCCTCCATTTAAACATGTGTGAGTTGACTCATCATAAAATAAATACCCACTAGCCACAGAAGCCAAAATGTTTGGGCATTAAAAAAAATGGAAGTGTATTTATTTTTAAAAAGGAGTATAAAAAAGGTCTCTTGTACGCCAAGGTAAGGCAGGCTTCTTACCTTGTCTACCCTCCAGTCCCAGTTCAGACCTAGCCCTTTCTCTAGCTCCAGGCTGATAAATGTGGAATCCATTCAGACCACATGATTATTTACTGTTTGAATTAGACTTAATGAGAGTCATCTGGCAGCAAGGGGGTGAAGTTAGGAAATCCACAATGGAGAAATTGCTTAAATTGTGTGTATGTTTTATGTGAATATTTACACATATAGGTGCACTCTACATATAACATACACAGGTATATATATACACATATATATGTGTGAATGTATGTATATAAATATTGGAGTATAGATTGCAAAGTCATAGGATCTGAGAGGAGAATAGTGTGGAGAAAGGGAGACCCGAGACAGAACAAACAGCAAGATGTCCTGATGTCCCTGGATGGCTACACAGGATACGAAGCATGGTTGGGGGCTGCCCAGGCGGAGGAGTTTAGGTGAATTTTCACTGATTTTTCTATCAATCAATTAATCTCCTTGGGACTCAGTTTTCTCATCTGTAAAATCAGGAGGTAGAACCCAGTAGCCTCTAAGGTCACTTCAAGTTCCAGCACTACAGGTCTTACAAACGAATGTTAATTATTACGAAACTTCTCTCAGTTTCCAACTTCTTTCAGATATATCTCTGAAAAATCTCTTTTTCCCTAATCTTGCCTGTAGAGTCCAAGAACAAGACTCTTAGATATGACAGTCATATTTACAGACATCCTGTGTGTCCCTTCAAGCATGCATGTGCTTATGTATGTACATAGAGGCATATAATAATAGCTATATTTTATATAATATCTATGTTATATATTATTATATAAAATATTATTAAAATATGTTGTATATAATATTACTTATTATTTATAAATATTATTTATTAAAATATATTTATATAATAATAATAGCTATATTATAAAACATCAATATATAATAATAATGAAACACCAGCAACAATTAGCATTTATATGACCTTTTAAGGTTTATAAACTACTTTATAAGGCATCTAGATGATGCAGAGGATAGAATATTGGGTCTAGAGTTAGGATACCCTGAATTTAGATCCAGCCTCAGACATTTACCAGGAGTGGGACAGTGGGCAAGTCACTTTACCTCTGTTTGCCCCAGTTTCTTCATCTTCTGGGGATAACAATAGGACCTACCCCCCATATTTGTTGTAAGAATGAAATGAGATAATATTTTTTAAATGCTTAGCACAATGCTAGGCTTGAATTGACTTTCCAGGGGCCACACAATTGGGAATAATCTGAAGCAGAATTTGGATTCAGAATCTGCTGACTCCAAGTCTAATACTGTAACCACTGTGCTACCCAGCTACCTCTATATGTAGAGAGAGAAAGAAAGGGAAGGGGAAGAGAAAGGAAAGGGGGAAGGGAAGAGCATGAGGAGGAAAAGGGAGGATGAGAAAGATGCAAATACAGATGGAGAGATAGAGCGGGCGTCTACACACATTTCCATTTCTGAACTGCAGCAAGAGTGTTTCTGCTTAATTTTTCTCAAGCTGAGAGCATGAGGTTTTCCCTGTGGGAGGCCCATTAAAGCCAGCAGTACTCAGGAGGCTGTGTCCCTTGAGCAACTTGAAGATTGTGCTCCTGTGGTGTACCCCATAGGCAAGAGACCCCCACCCCAACAGAGAGCCAGCTCCATTTTGCCTTTAAAGTTGCCAGGAATGTTTTTTCTCATCATTGTTGGAATTCTAGTTCCCCCTTCTTATCTGGTGCCAACTCCCTCCCTCCCCAATTTGTGGGTCACTAATCAAAAGCGGGGGGAACCCCAATGTAAAAGGGAAAAAACACAAAGCTGGCATTTTCATTTCCTTGGGTTGGGGTATTGCTGGTTGCAGGATTGTGTGTATGTATCTGGAAAACTGTGTCTTTTAACAGAGGAGAGAAAACTAAATCCAAAACATTGCTTCTCCACTAAGAATTAACCAGAAGAACAAAGAGAATCTCTTCAAAGTTTCCAGCTGAATATGAATCAAGAGAATTTTACCCTACATGGGGTATTGCAAATGACCAATCCATGTAGAAAACTATATCAAGAGGATTGAGGTTTGGGGGAAAATATGGTTTTAAGGTAAGCTGTCTCCACCACAAGCAAAGAAACGTGGTAAAGGTGTCCTAATTGAAGACCATATTTTGATCCACGAAGTAGGGATGATCATACCATGGTAGATTAAGAGCGAGAAGGAACCCCCTCTTTTACAGATGGGGAAAATGATAGACCTAAAACAGGACAGAATACCAGGGATCCTCAAGCCCAGTGCCCTTATTTCATATGTGAGCAAAAGGAAGTGAGGAAAGAGAAGATAAAGACTTCCAAAGCACAACACAATAGCAGAATCTGTGATTGATGAGTGAGATGGCCACGACAAAAGCAGTAGCTTTGGGAACTCTGAACCCAGAGATGGTAAAGGGGTCAAAAAACTAGTCAGAAACAGGCTTTCGGTACAGCTGGTGCTGACTGACAACTCTATTGCCCATATGCATTTCTGGGATACTGTTCTATAACACATAAAATTGGTAGAGTTTACAAGCTACAGGAGAACAGGGGAACTGGTCAATCCTATGGCCAAGAGGAGAACTAGTAGTTTCAGCTGCAGGAGGGCAGGAGCTCTTCCTGGGTAAAGAAGGTCAAGAAAGAAGTGACCATACCCTTCCCTGGATCACATCACCTTGGCAGCACAAAAATTGTCAGACCCTCAAAACCGAAAACAGAAGTGCAAAATAGCCTGAAGTTTGAAACAAGGTTTCCCCACTCATAGATGAGAAGAGTCCAACTTTAACAAAAAGTTCAAAGTCAAAAAATAGTCTGGGAAAGTGAGGAAACAACAAAAAAAGAACTTTTGTTCTATGATGGCAGGAAAGACTAAGATACAAACTGAAGAAGACAACAATGTGAAAACAGCTACAAGCAAAGCTCAAAGAAAAAGATGCTAATTGGATACAAGCCCAACAAGAATTCATGGAAAGGTTAAAGAAATAGATAAGAGTGATAAAGGAAAAATTGGGAAATAAGAATGATGGAAAAATTATGAAATGAGAAGAAAGGGCTTAGTTAAAGAAGCACAAAATACTGAATGAAATAATATCTTTTTTTTTTTAATTTGGCCAAATGGCAAAAGAGGAATAAAAATTCACTAAAGGAAAGGCCCTTTAAAGACCAGAATTGATCAAGTAGAAAAAGAAAATAATTCTTTACAAGTTAGAATTAAGAAAGTGAAACTTAATGACTCCATGAGACATCAAGAAACAATGAAACAAGATCAAAAGAATCAAAAAAAATAGAAGAACTGTGAAATATCTCATTGGCAAAACAACTGACCCAGAAAGTAGATTAAGGGGATAATTTAAGAGCTTTGGGGCTATCAAAAAATCATGAACAAAGACTCTAGACCTAATATTTCAAGAAATTATCAAGGAAATCTGCCCCAATATCTTAGTCCTAGAGAATAAAATAGAAATTTAAAGGCTCTATTGATCATCTTCTGAAAAAGATCTGAAAATGAAAACTCCTAGGAATATTATACTCTACTTCCAGAGCTCCAAATTTGAAGAGAAAATACTTAAAGTAGTCACAAAAAAACCCCAGCATACTGTGGAGCCAGAGTTAGGGTCACACAAAATTCAGCAGCTTCCACCTCAAAGGAGTGGAGAGCTTCAAATATGATATTCTGGAAGACAAAGGAACTAGGATTACCACCAAGAATAACCTACTGAGCAAAACTGAGGATAATCCTTCAGGGGGGGAAATGGATATTAAGCGAAATAGAGTACTTTCAAGAAATCCAGATAAAAAGGACCAGAGTTGAATAGAAATTTTGATATTCAAAAGTAAAAGTCAAGAGAAGAATTAATGATAAACATGAAAGAACTCATAAAGGACACAATAAGGTTAAAGTGTTTATATTTCCAAACAGGAAGATGATAATTCCTTAAGAACATTTTCACTATTCAGGTGGTTAAAAGGAATCTATGGAGAAAAAGGGCATAGATTTTGTTTTCCTATATTTTTTTCCTTTTTGATCTGATTTTTCTTGTGCAGCATGCATTATAATTGTGGAAATATATATAAAAGAATTGCACATGTTTAACATATATTGGATTATTTGCCTTTTTAGGGGAGGGTGTTGGGAGAAGGGAAGGAGAAAAACATTTGGAACACAAGGTTTTGCAAGGGTGAATGTTGAAAACTATGTAAATGTTTTGAAAATAAAAATAGAAAAAAGAAAAAGATTATGGGTGTAACTAGATAATACTGAGATGATCTCCAAAAAAATAAAATAAAAATGAAGGGATGAGAGATACACTGGGAGAAGGATGAAGGGAGAGAAAGAATGCACACAAAGGGGAAGAAGGAAGGGATGGAGGACAATGCTTGACTCTCACTCTCATTAGAATTGGTTTAAAGATGGAAGAACATATAAATATACATATTTATCTATCTATCTATCTAAACATCAGTTGTGTATAGAAATCTATCTTAGCCAACAGGGAAGTAGAGGGGAAGGGGGGAAAGGGGAACAGGGGAGCAATGATAAAAGGGAAGGTGGATCAAGGGTGGATCAAGTTAAAGCAAAAGATATTTTTGACAAGAGACAGGATAAAAAGAGAGACATAAGGATAAACAGAAGAAAATAGGATGGAGGAAAGCATGGTAACTGATGAACTTTGAGTGCAAACTGAAGTATAACTTCTCTCTGTTTTTCTTGCTTTTTTGTGGTATCTAATATGGAAATATGTTTTCTGTGCATGATTGATATCATATTGTATAATATTTTCATATAGTATAATGTATAAAAATGTATAATATACTGTAATAATTTATATATTGTATAATACTGTATAATTGATATCATATGTTTTGCCTTCTCACTGGTTGGGGCTAGAGGGAGAAAAGTTTTAATAAAAAGAATCTTTTAAAAATATAATAAATATCAGGGGGGATAGATTTGACCAAGGTTTCACAGATAGTGTCTGAGGCAAGATTTAAAATCTGACTCAAGTCCAGCACTCTCTCCATTTAGCAAGGAAAGTGCTAAGAACAGTTAAGAAAATAACACATGATCCCCTACTGGTACAAAGAGTTGTTTGCTTAGTTAAGAAGCTATATGGTGACTCTAAGCCTACAGCATTTGGATTTCACAAGAATGTTTGGATTTCATAACTCTTGTGTTTGATAACTGGGACCCAGGCTCAATCAACACTACTTCCTCGTGTTTTGAAAGGGAACCCTGATCTTACCAGTTGAATGATTAGCTTTGGGAACTGAAACAGTAGCAGAAGCATAATTGTTTATTATTCTCTTCTGCTACAGATATCGAGAGCCAAATTGAGCATACTTTAACATGGTCAGATATCTGGATTTCTATGCCCACTTTCCTTATCAAATGAAACCTTTAGACTGAACAGAAAAGTAAATGGAAGGTTGGATTCAGCCTCAGCAAGACCTTAGGTTAAACCCCATCATTGACTTTTGTAAACTATGGGACTATAGAAAAGCTCTTTAACTTCTCTATGCTTCATTCTACTCATCTGTAAAATGGGGGTAACCACATTTCTAATACCCAAAACATGAGTTAGCTGTGAGGCTGAAGGGAAACTACTTATGCAAAAACACTTGGAGGACTTTAGAGCATTATAGAAATGTTAATTCACTGCTACTCTGATTTATCCCAAGAAATCAAAATCGTCTTGCCAATAACCAACCTTCTTAGTTATCAGTTAGTTTCACCAAGCTTTTTACCCAGGCTGCTTTCAATGCCATTTAGCCAAATAGGAAGACTGTTGAACTCAGTCAGAAAACCACTTCTCTCACTTAGTGCCTGGGTGACCTTAGCAAGCTTTAATTCCCTCCCCTATAAAATGAACCAGGTAACTCCTAAAGTATGTCACTTAGAAATCATATATACCTGGACAAGTCACTTCAACTCCAGGTGTCCAGTCTCCCCATCTTGAAAATGATAGGTTCTTCTAGCTCCATGTCTAGTAGCTTGCTAATAAATATTTAACCAAAGACTCTCCAAGAACAGATGGATAGGTAGATAGATAGATAAATAGATAGATTCATTTAAAAGTTAATCTGCATTATTGATATTATTCCATCACTTTCTTAAGCCTAGACAATCAAAATAATGAATCTAGCCCTGGTTTGTAAGATTTGCTGTTTTCTGAGATATAAATGCTCACATTAAAAATTTGACAACCAGCTCTGGAGAATGTGTAGGAGCTAGCTCCAAAATTTCCCTCTGTTTCTAGCTCTGGATAGATGAGATTGTATTTACTGTCCATAATCCAAGGGCCCCATATCAACGTCATGTACACAGAAGCCGTATTCGTGCATTTCCCCCAAAGCATGCTTTTTGTCTTGCAAAATGGCCTGACAAATCCAATTCTACAGACTTTAATTCAGCTCAAAACAAATTATTCAAGAGAGCAAAGATAACAAGCAAAGGGACCATGGACAAATTTATTCCTTTAGGAGAAGCTTTAATCTTTAAGGAAAAAAAATTACTGATCATTTTCTTCCTCATCAAGCCAACATAACTTCCTGTGAGTGTCTCTGTTAGTTTGCCTGGCAGATTTCCAAGCACTAAAAAATTGCTATTATTCTATCTCAATACTGCAGCATGTTGTGCGTGGTGGGTAGAGAGATGGATTTGGAATCAGAAATGAGTTCAAATTCGACTTTAGATACTTGTTTGACACATCCCTTCATCTCTCTAGGCCTTCGTAAATAAAATGAATGAACTCCATGGCCTCCAAAGATCATTCTAGCTATAAATCTATGATTTGTTGATCTCACTAGGATTATGTTCCAAGAATATATTCCACAATAATCTAGGGTTGTCTCCACTGGGGAAGACATTGGAAGAGAGTTTTAGTGAAGGACAAATAGCTAAGAGAGAAGGGAAGGAAAAATGGTGAGACGGATTAACTATTCAGAGGGTAACAGCCAGATTGTTCTGGAGAGAGGATGTCGCCATCAACAACTACAAGAATTATTTTTCTAAGACACAGATCTGTCCAAATATAGATTTTTTTTCTATTTTAAAATCTTGTCCAATTGTTTTCAGTTATGTCCAATTCTTTATGATTTCCCAATTGGAATTTTCTTGGCAAAGGTACTAGAGTAGTTTGCCATTTCCCTCTCCAGTTCATATTACAGATGACTGAGGTCAATAGGGTTAATTGACTTGCTCAAGGTCACATAGTTAGTAAATGAGGTCAAATTTGAACTCAGGAAGATGGGTCTTCCTGACTCCAGACCTGGTATTGCCACCTCGCTGCCCTAAAACCTTCAGTGACTCCCTAGTCTTCTTCCTTCAAGACTAAACTTTGGTACCAGGGACTTCTCCCATGATCCCTTTCAGCCCTTCTCTAATGGTCCAAAATTACCCCAGTCAGATCTGATCATGAAATATTCTCCTTTGGGATGGGTCAATAGAATGGGAGTTCCTGAGGAACCCTTTCCCTTTCACTATCTTTGTAGCCATGAAAGGCAACACACTGCTTTGCCCATAGTAGGTGCTTTAATAAACATTTGTTTAAGTTGAAAATGATCTGTAACTGAATGTCCATTAAGTAGTAGACACAGTAAGTGCTTTAGGACTATGAAGAAGGAAGAGATGAATAGGGACTGGAGCACAGGAGAAAGCTCAGCACAAAGAATCATGAGAGTCAGGAATAAGTTGGAAAGACTCTCGGTGGACATCCAGCCAATTCTCTGCCATCATATTTGAGGAGGAATTAAATTTATGTCTGATATGTTTAATACATTAATCAAAATAAGAAAAATGAGGGGAAGAGTGATGATGATGATGGCGATGATGATGGGGATGACGATGGCGATGATGACGGTGATGGTGATGGTGATGATGATGGTGATGATGATGATGATGATGATGATGATGGTGCTGATCTGGGGCAGATCTCAACCCATCTATAAACTATTAGATATCTAAGAAGCTCAGAGATGGAATGACTTGCCTCTAGTCACTGAGCTAGGAAGTGTCAGGGGCAGGATTTGAACTCAGCTTCCTGGCCTCTGGTAGAATCTTCTATTCTCTGTGACATTCTGTTCCTTCTTGTAACATGGGGGAAAGGGAGTGGGAGAGGGAAGGAGAAGGAGGGGAGGGGAGAGGAGAGCTGGGAGGGGAGAAAGAAAGGAAAGAAAATCCTCTGAGTTCCAGTCTTCAGCATGGAAAACCTTTCAGATGTTTGTTTCCCATAATCTTTTTTGTGGTTAGCTCCGCTTGAGTGCTTTACCCTGTTCCTGGAAGAAACCCTCAGTGGGAATTCCAACTGGGCTGATTTCAAAGTTGCCATTCCCAGGCCTAGGCCAGGATCAGAGACCTAGATGGTAGATTTACAACTCAGAGAGACTATGGAGATCAGCCAGTCCCAAGCCCAAGATACGGAACACAAGGCTGGGAGAGGTGAGCCCACGGACCCAAGGCTGCAGAGTGATGGCTTGATCCCAGGTCTCGTGATTCCAGGTTCAGGCCTCTTTCCACCAAGCGGCCCTGAGCATCAGGCTACATCTCCCCAACGGCCCCTTCCCCCTCACCTCCCCCATCCACTGAACCAGCCCTGGATGAAAACCCCTAAAATATCCAACTCCCACACATATACACACGTCCTGCCCCGCTGAGCTCCCACTTTCTTTCCTGCCTTCCTACTTCTGCTCAGTGGGGCCCTGGGACTCACATGGTGGGAGAAACCTCTGAGAATTCCTAATATCTTTCAAAGATCAGCTCGGAGGCTCCATAACAACAGCCCTGATGGCAAGAACCAGCATTGATGTAGCCTGGCCAAGCATTTCGTCAGCTGTCTCAGAAGATATCTATGATACTTTTATACAGGTGAGTAAACTGAGGCTGTTAGAGGCAAGCTATTATACACACACACACACACACACACACACACACACACACATATATATATATATATATATCTTTTCCCCTTCTATCTTCTACCCACATCATTCATCTATCTTTCCATTTTCTATCTCCCTATCTTGCTATATATCCATCAGATGTCACAGCTCCAATGTGTCAGAATTTGAATTCAGAAAACCCTCTCCATTATGCCACCTAGAAGCCTACTGTAACCCTTCCTGCCCATTCTGGCTGCTGGTTAATGGCCCTCTCTCAAAATGATGCTATCTACTTATATATAGCATTAATAACAGATGTGCATACATGTCTATGTGTTTTATATGTGTAACTATATGTGATAATACACATATACAGTTAACACATATGTGTGTATGTCTATATTTACATAAATGTATATTTATAATCTAGATTATAATGATTAAAAGTGTGTATGTATATACCTGCATTTGCATAAATGTATGCTTATACATAATAAGCCATATAAATATGTTCATACATCTATTTTACATAAAAATATATATTATATGTATAAAATGTGTTCATAACATATAAATTTAATAAATTATATTAATATAATGTATTATCATTTATTATATCATATATAATTAATATATGTTATATATTAACTCCACTTTGAATATACCACATATGTACATACAAGCAAAGAGGAAGCTCCATGAGATCAAGGTTACTTCCGTTTCATCCCTAGCACCTGGAGTGTCCAGCAAGGGTTTAACATATGTTAATTCATTGATTGCCACATGCTGGAAGCATGTAGGATGCAGGAGTTTGTGATATAAAGTATAATAGTTAAAAGGCCCGGGTTCAAATCCCCCTTTTGCCCCAACTCAATACGCAGCATGGGACCGTTCTCCTTCTGGGGAGCCTCAGCGTGTTCCCATGGGACATGAAGGAGATGGCCTAGATGGGGTCTAGGGTGTGTTGGCTGTAGGGTTTCAGTGGAGCAGGGCCCGGGACCTTGTCCCCTTCCTGTCTCCTCCTCCTTCTCCCCCAGCCTTTTTGCATCCCCCCACCTTCCCCCTCCCCCATGGGCCTCCTCCCAACAATCCCAGGGTGAGTCACCCCACTTGTTAAAATTGTACAACAGCAAACATTAGTAAATGATGTGCCTGGTGGTGGTGATTAAGTCAAATCAAACGCATTTGTCACCGAAGAGATGGCCTCCAGCTGTTTATCTGGGAAATATAATTGAATACTAATGGGGTAAACACACTAAGACACCGATTGTGTTTCTACCGGAGGTGCCTCCTAAAACAAGATGGGGAGGCTTCCCCCTTTAAAGGAATGTAACAAAGGACAGACGGCTCCCTCCTCCCGGAAGCTTCCTGCCAGTTGTCTCTGCAAGCCCCCTTAGATAGCACCCTAGGGACCGAGCAATAATACTGGCCAGCATCAGGGACTAAGGAATGAAAATAGCAGAGCCCCTTAAGGTTTGGGGCCCCTGGGATATAGGTGCTATTAATATTATTATAGGGACCCATTTTACAGATGAGAAAACTGAAACCTAGGATTAATTTAGGGTCATAGAGTGAATAAGTATCTAAGATAGAGGTTCTGAATTTGAACCTGGATTATCCTGGCCATAAGCCCACCCACTACATCACACCTGGTCTTGAGGCTCCTACTTTGTTGTTATTTGGTCATTTTTTTTTTTTTTTTTTTATTATTTAGGAACATTTGTTTTATTTTTTATTTTTATTTTTTTTTTTTTTAATTTAATAGCCTTTTATTTACAGGATATATACATGGGTAACTTTACAGCATTAACAATTGCCAAACCTCTTGTTCCAATTTTTCACCTCTTACCCCCCCCCCCTCCCTAAATGGCAGGATGACCAGTAGATGTTAAATATATTAAAATATAACTTAGATACATAATAAGTATACATGACCAAAACATTATTTTGCTGTACAAAAGAATCAGACTCTGAATTATTGTACAATTAGCTTGTGAAGAAATCAAAATGCAGGTGTGCATAAATATAGGGATTAGAGATTCAATGTAATGGTTTTAGTCATCCCCAGAGTTCTTTTTCTGGGTATAGCTGAGTTCAGTTCATTACTGCTCCATTAGAAATGATTTGGTTGATCTTGTTGTTGCTGAGGATGGCCTGATCCATCAGAACTGGTCATCATCTAGTATTGTTGTTGAAGTATATAATGATCTCCTGGTCCTGCTCATTTCACTCAGCATCAGTTAGTGTAAGTCTCCAGGCCTTTCTGAAATCATCCTGTTGGTCATTTCTTACAGAACAGTAATATTCCATAATTTTCATATACCACAATTTATTCAGCCATTCTCCAACTGATGGACATCCATTCAGTTTCCAGTTTCTAACCACTACAAAGGGCTGCCACAAACATTCGTGCACATACTGGTCCCTTTCCCTTCTTTATAATCTCTTTGGGATATAATCCAGTAGTAACACTGCTGGATCAAAGGGTATGCACAGTTTGATAACTTTTTGAGCATAGTTCCAAACTACTCTCCAAAATGGTTGGATTGTTCACAACTCCACCAACAATGAATCAATGTCCCAGTTTTCCACATCCCCTCCAACAATCATCATTATTTTTCCTGTCATTTTAGCCAATCTGACAGGTGTGTAAGTCAGGTATCTTAGAGTTGTCTTAATTTGCATTTCTCTGATTAATAATGACTTGGAGCATCTTTTCATATGACTAGAAATAGTTTCAATTTCTTCATCTGAGAATTGTCTGATTTCATATCCTTTGACCATTTTCAATTGGAGAATGGCTTGATTTTTTATAAATTAGAGTTAATTCTCTATATATTTTGGAAATGAGGCCTTTATCAGAACCTTTGACTGTAAAAATATTTTCCCAGTTTATTGCTTCCCTTCTAATCTTGTCTGCATTAGATTTGTTTGTACAAAACTTTTCAGTTTGGTATAATCAAAATTTTCTATTTTGTGGTCAGTAATGATCTCTAGTTCTGCTTTGGTCATAAAGACCTTCCCTTCCATAGGTCTGAGATGTAAACTATCCTATGTTCCTCTAATTTATTAATGATTTCATTCTTTATGCCTAGGTCATGAACCCATTTTGACCTTATCTTGGTGTCTGGCGTTAAGTATGGATCAATGCCTAGTTTCTGCCATATTAGTTTCCAATTTTTCCCAGCAATTTTTATCAAACAGTAAGTTCTTATCCCAAAAGCTGGGATCTTTGGGTTTGTCAAAGACTAGGTTGCTATATTTGTTGACTGTTTTATCCCTTGAACCTACTCTATTCCACTGATCAACTAATCTATTCCTTAGCCAATACCAAATGGTTTTGGTAACTGCTGCTCTATAATATAATTTTAGATCTGATTTTAGCTAAGCCACCATCATTTGATTTTTTTTCATTAATTCCCTTGAAATTCTTGACCTTTTGTTTTCCATATGAACTTTGTTGTTATTTTTTCTAGGTCATTAAAATAGTTTTTTGGGAGTCTGATTGGTATAGCGCTAAATAAATAGATTAGTTTAGGTAATACTGTCATCTTTATTATATTTGCTCGCCCTATCCAAGAGCATTTAATATTTTTCCAATTGGTTAGATCAGACTTAATTTGTGTGAAAAGTGGTCTGTAATTTTGCTCATAAAGTTTCTGATTTTCCCTTGGCAGATAGATTCCTAAATATTTTATATTATCAAGTAGTTACTTTAAATGGAATTTCTCTTTGTAACTCTGACTGTTGGATTTTGTTAGTGATATATAAGAATGCTGATGACTTATGTGGGTTTATTTTATAACCAGCAACTTTGCTAAAGTTGTGGATTATTTCTAATAACTTTTTAGCAGAATCTCTGGGGTTCTCTAAGTATACCATCATGTCATCGACAAAGAGTGATAATTTGGCTTCCTCATTGCCTATTCTTATTCCTTTAATCTCTTTCTCAGCTCTTATTGCTATAGCTAGCGTTTCTAATACAATATTAAAATAATGTAGCGGTGATGAGTGGGCAACCTTGTTTCACTCCAGATCTTATTGGGAATGGTTGCAGTTTGTCTCCATTACATATGATGTCTTACTGATGGTTTTAAATAGATGCTGCTGATTATTTTAGGAAAGAGTCCATTTGATTCCTATACTCTCAAGTGTTTTTAATAGGAATGGATGTTGGATTTTATCAAATGCTTTTCTGCATCTATTGAGATGATCATATGGTTTTGTTAATTTGGTTATTAACATGGCCAATTATATTGATAGTTTTCCTAATATTGAACCAGCCCTGCATTCCTAGGTATAAATCCTACTTGATCATAGTGTATTATCTTGGAGATGATTTTCTGTAGTCTTTTTGCTAATATCTTATTTAAGATTTTAGCATCAATATTCATTAGGGAGATTGGTCTATAATTTTCTTTCTCTGTTTCACTACCTGGTTTAGGTATCAGTACCATGTCTGTGTCATAGAAGGAATTTGGTAGGACTCCTTCATTCCCTATTTTATCAAATAATTTATATAGCATTGGGGCCAATTGTTCTTTAAATGTTTGGTAAAATTCACATGTAAATCCATCTGGTCCTGGGGATTTTTCTTAGGGAGTTGTTTAATTGCCTGTTCTATTTCTTTTCTGAAATGGGACTATTCAAGCAATTTACTTCCTCCTCTGTTAGTCTGGGAAGTCTATATTTTTGGAGGTAGTCATCCATTTCATTTAGGTTATCAAATTTATTGGCATAAAGTTGAGCAAAATAACTCCTTATTATTTCTCTAATTTCCTCTTCCTTGGTGGAAAGTTCTCCTTTTCATTTTTAAGACTACTAATTTCATTTTCCTCCCTCCTTTTTCTAATCAGATTTACCAAAGGCTTATCTATTTTATTGGCTTTTTCATAGAACCAACTCTTAGTTTTATTAATTAGTTCAATAGATTTTTTACTTTCAATATTTTTAATTTCTCCTTTTAATTTTAGAATTTCCAATTTAGTATTTGATTGGGGGTTTTTAATTTGGTCTTTTAGTTTTTTTTAGTTGCAAAGCCAATTCATTAATCTTTTCTTTCTCTGTTTTTATTCAAGTAAGCCTCTAAGGATATAAAATTCCCTCTTATTACCGCTTTGGCTGCATCCACAAATTTTGGTATGATGTCTCATCATTGTCATTATCTTGAGTGAAATTATTAATTGTATCTATAATTTGCTGCTTCACCCAATCATTCTTTAAGATGAGATTGTTTAGTTTCAATTACTTTTGGTCTATTTCCCCTAATTTTTTTGTTGAATGTAGTTTTATTGCATCATGATCTGAAAGAAAGCATTTACTATTTCTGCTTTCTTGCATTTAATTTTGGAGGTCTTTATGTCCTAATATATGGTCAATTTTTGAATAGGTTCCATGAACTGCTGAGAAGAAAGTATATTCCCTTCTATCTCCATTCAATTTTCTCCAAAGATCCAACATACCTAATTTTTCTAATATTCTGTTTACTTCTTTAATTTCTTTCTTATTGTTTTTGTGGTTTGATTTGTCTAATTCTGAGAGTGCAAGGTTGAGATCTCCTACTATTACAGTTTTGTTGTCTATTTCTTCTTGCAACTCTCTTAACTTCTCCTTTAGGAAGCTGAGTGCCATACCACTTGGTGCATATATGTTTAATATTGATATTGCTTCGTTGTTTATGCTACCCTTTAGCAGGATGTAGTTTCCTTCCTTATCTCTTTTAATTAGATCAATTTCTACTTTTGCTTGATCTGAGATAAGGATGGCTACCCCTCTTTTGACTTCACCTGAAGCATATAGATTGCTCCAGCCTTTTACCTTCTCTATATCATCCCCCTGCTTTAAATGTGTTTCTTGTAAACAACTTTGTAGGGTTCTGACTTTTGATCCAGTCTGCTATCTGCCTCCTCTTTATGGGAGTTCATCCCATTCACATTTGACAGTTAGAATTACTAAATCTGTATTTCCTGCCATCCTAATAACCCCAGATTGCTACTTATTCTTGCCTCCCCCAACCCTCTTTCCCCTTTTAAACTTATGTACCCCTCTTGTATCACGATACTTATCCTCTTTATAATCCCTCCCTCCCCCTTTGAGTCTTTCCCCTTCCTTCCTTATTACTCTTTTCTTTTCCTTTTCCTCTCCCGTTTTTAATGAGGCGAGAGAGAATTTTCTCTAAAACAAATGTCAATTATTTTCCTTTGAGCCAACTCTGATGAGGAGTAAGATTCACACAATGTTCCTCCCCTCTCTAAATTCCCTCAGATATGATAAGTTTCCTTAGCCTCTTTGTGGGATGTGGTTTCCCTCTTTTTATCCCTCCTTCCACCTTATTCTGCCATCATCCCTTTTCCATATCTACTTCCCTTTTTATGTTATATCAGTACTTATCAAATTTTACATGTATTTTTTTTGTATATCCACAACAGAAATACAATTCTCCAAGAGTTATTTTTCACCTTTTCTGCATCTCTTGAGTTCTATTCTTGGGAGATCAAATTTTTTGTTTAATTCTGGTTTTTTTCTTCAGAAACAAATGGAATTCATTTGTTTCATTAAATGTCCATCTTCTTCCCTGGAAGAAAATGCTCAACTTAGCTGGGTAGTTTATTCTTGGCTGCATCCCAAGTTCTTGTGCCTTTCAGGAATATCATATTCCAGGCCCTTCTTTCCTTTAATGTAGAGGCAGCCAGATCCTGGGTGATCCTTATTGTGGCACCTCGTATTTAAATGGTTTTGGCTGCTTGTAAAATTTTTTCCTTTATCTGATAGTTCTGAAATTTTGCACAATATTCCTTGGTGTTTTTTATTTTAGGGTTTCTTTCAGAAGGTGTTCGATTGAATTCTTTCAATGCCTATTTTACCTTCCTGATTCTATTACATCTGGGCAGTTCTCTTTGATGATTTCTTGTAAAATAGTATCTAGGCTCTTATTTTCATCATAGTTTTCGGAAAGTCCAATAATCCTCAGATTATCTCTCCTAGATCTATTTTCCAAGTCTGTCATTTTAGCAAGTAGATAATTCATGGTTTTTTCCAGTTTGTCATTTTTTGGTTTTGCTTGACTGATTCTTGCTGTCTCAATGCATCATTAGTTTCAATTTGTTCAGTTCTAATTTTTAAAGAATTATTTTCTTCATTAGCTTTTTTTACTTCTTTCTGTATATGTCCAATTGAGTTTTTGAATGTATTGTTTTGGTCTGTGGAATTTTTTCCATTTCACTAATTTTTTTTAGTAGATTATTTTCTTTTCAATTCACCGATCCTACTTTCTTGCGTGTTCTTTGTCTTTTCAATTCCACGGATCCTACTTTCTAGTGAATTCTTTTTTTTCAATTCACAATTCTTACTTTCCTGTGATTTTTTATTTTTCCAATTCACCAATTTGCACTTCCTGGGAATTTTTAACTTTTCCAATTGTATTTCAGGAAGTTGTTGCTCTCTTAAGGCTTCTCCTTTCCCCATTTATCTTCTAACTCTCTTTTGAGACTTTTAATGGTCTCTTCTATGAAGCATTATGTAAGGAGGACAGTCTGATGCATTTTTGCTGTTTGAGGTCTCTTCAGGTTTGCTGACCTGCTCTTTTTCTGCATAGAAGCTGTCGATTGTTCTTTTCATCTTTTATTCATGTTTTAAAGCCTTTAGGGTAGGTCTCCTAGGCAAGGGGGTTACCAGCTTCCTCTGCAGAGCAAGGGAAAGATTTAAACGATTTCCGACTCCGAGGTATGGGAGTGCTCTGGGTGAGAGTTTCCCTTCCCCAACAGGAAGTGGATTCAGCACTGGCGAGCTATCAAAGCGGCTTAGTAGGGCTGAGTGGATTATCGATGCCCTAAGGCTAGAGACGTAAGTGGTGAAAGTGTCACGCCCAGGCGAGACCTCTTGTGGGACTGTGAGTATTTAGCAGCAGGCGCAGACCGCAACCGCCCGGAACTCTGCCCCAGTGTCTCTGCCCAATGCAAATCGGCCCTGGAAAGCTCTGGCCAAGCCGAGCTCCCCACTGTGCAGATTGGAGGCTAACCGGCTGCGTCCTCCTGCGGTGCAGGATCACAACTGCCCAAGGAAAAGCCCTACTGCAGGGCTGGGGCTGCGTGCTTGTGCTGAGATCTGTGCTTTCACCCTCGGTTTGAGACTCTCCTCGGAACCTAATTTCTCTCCCGTCTGCGCCGATCTCCCCCTGGCCCGTAACCAACCTTTTTGGCGAGACTGCAGATTTTCTTTGGCAGGTGAGGTTGTTCTACTTCTTATCTTTCGAATTGTGTAGCAGTCAAGACTATTTTTGAGGCTCCATATAATATTAGTAGCGAGGGTAAGAGAAGAGCTTAGAAAGTCGCGTGTGTCTTCTCCGCCATCTTGGCTCCGCCCCCTGGTCATTTTTTCTGTTGGGTCTGACCCATTTGAGGTTTTCTGTGCAAAGATCCTGAAACAGTTTGCCATTTCCTTCTCCAGCTCATTTTACAGATGAGAAAACTGAGGCAGACAGGATGAAGTCACACAATAAGTGTCTGAGGCCAGATTTGAATTCATGAAGTTGAGCCTTTCTGACTCCAGATCTGGTGCCATCTAGTTGCCCTTCAAGACTACATCCCCAATGGAAACGAACTCCTCTCTAGGTTCCCTGGTTTGGGGGTGAGTTTTTGGCCTTACATTGTCTCCATGGCACTGCCCCAGCATCACCATGACCCTACTTTCTGACCATGTTCACTAAGAATTTGAATTCAGCTTCTGTATCTCGCATCCCTGGCCTTTGCTTGCCATGGTCTAAACTTCTGCAAGACTTTCCTGGGCACCTTCTTCCACTACCCCCATTCTAGACTTCCTATGTGGGTTGTCTCCCTCCTTTAGAACGTAAACTCCTTGATGGCAGGGACCTCTTTGTGGTATGATGACTTTCTTGTATTTTTATCCCTAGGGATTGGCAGAATTCCCAGTACATACACACATATCTATCTATCATCTATCTATATACATCTTTTCTCTTCTATCTCTACCCATATCATTCATCTATCTTTCCATTTTCTATTTACTTATCTTGCTATATATATATATCCATCCATTTTTCTATCCATCTATTTTTCTACCTTCTATCCTCTTTCTATCTTCCACCTAACATTTATCTATCAATCCATTTGTCTTTCTATATATCCATCCATCTTTCTTTTTTTCTATGTATCCATCCATCTTTTTACCTTCTATCCATCTTTCTATTTTCCACCCATCTTTCGTCTTTCTTTTTTCTTTCCTTATATCCATCCTATTTCTTTCTTTCTATATATCCATCCATCCTTCTGTCCATTTATCATTCTACCTTCTATCCATCTTTCTATTTTTCTATCTATTTTATCTAACAATCTATTATTTATCTATCTATCATATATCTAGAGCTGGAAGGGATTTCAGAAAATATAGATTTTACAGGTGAGGAAACTGAGACTTGGGCTTTATCCAAATGATTATACCCAAGATCACAAATGGAGAAAGTGTCCAAGATGAGATTTGAACTCGCTTCCCCTAAGCCCAGAGTCAGTATTTATTACATTGTAGCCCTAAGAATCTTATATCTATGGCTGTAATGGGTCTTTTCTTTCTCTTCTAAGTCCCTCCAAGCCACAAGATAGCCCCACAGTCCTTAGATTTCCAGCATTAATTTGAGGAAGTTAACCATGAGCAGGGAGGGCTCTTGGTCAGTCTTCCCAGTTTGGGGGACTTGAGAGACTAACCCTTATATCACTGTAATCCCAAAGCATTTACCAAATACACACTTGAACTTGGGGACTATGTGGGTGCTCCATAAAGAACTATGAGAGCCTCTGCTCCACAGAAAATTTATAATCTAAAACAGACAATATGGAAATTCGAATGTGAGCTCTTAAGAGTGAGGGCTGTTCTTTGCCTTCATGTTTATTTTTTATGTTCATCACAGTGCCTAGTAAGCTCTTAATAAATGCCTTTTAACCAATGAAAAAATAACAGGAAACCATCCAATCAATGAATGGACTCCCATATTCCAAATAAAATGTACCAAAGCCATTAATTGCATCATTCTGCCAATAACTAACATTTAAATAGCACCTTCAAATTTGCCCAGTGCTTTATATAAATGGTCTCATGTCACATAGGTGCTATTATTACTCTCATTTTACAAATGGAAAAAAAAATGAAATTCAGAAGAGTTAAGTCATTTGTCTAGTGTAACACAGCAAATAGGTACACGATAGGAACTATAAACCCAGATTTTTTCCATATTCTGAAGATGTTTAATTTAATTATCTTTAATATATTAAATTTATTAACATTTATTTTATATGAATTTAATGATCATATTTTATTTATTCTTTAAATATTTTCCAGAAACGTGTCAAATATTAACATCAATTTTTTTAAATTTTGAGTTCCAAGTTCTCCCCCTCACTCCTACCTCTCCCTACTCCTTAAGAAGGCAGACAATTAGATATTGATTATAAATGGAACCCAGGTCTCCTTGACTTCGGGTCCCTGATTCTGAAAAAAAATATAATTAAAAAAACAGAGCCCAAATCTATACTAAAGTCATCAGTCTCCACTGGCTGATCCTGCATGATCCATCATCCATTTATAATACTGGTCCTAAGGAGCTGCTTGTCCCTATAAATGAATTTTCACAAAACTAGTTAATGGTATTTGTTGGGGGTACAAACATTTTCAAATGTTTGATCTTCACAAGCAACTGTGGGGGAGCCAGACGGTACCATAGTTGATAGAATGCTGGGCCTGGAGCCAGGAATACCTGAGTTCAAATCCAGCTTCAGACACTTAATGACCCCAGACTTAACTTCTATCTGCCTCAGTTTCTTCATCTGTAAAATGGGAGAAATAATAGCATCTACCTTCCAGGGATGTTGTGAGATTCAAGTGAGATAAAAATGTTAAAGTGCCAGGTACATCATAAGTACTACATCAATGTTAATTATTATTAAGGGAAGATTATGATCCTTATTTTTCAGATAAGGAGAGACACAGAGAAAAGACAAGTGATTTTCCTTAGAGTCCACAGCGATGGAGGTGCTAGAATCCAGACTTCCTGACTTCTGCTCCTGTGCCCTTTCATAAATGGGCACATTATATTATAGTTCAAGGATTAGTGTATTTAAGGGAGTCATATGTGACAGACCGGGGATTGGAACTCAGTGCCTAGGACTTAGCCTGGGCTGATAGTGAAATCACGAGCCATAAACCTGTCCATTTCTCTCATTGCTCCATTCACAGACTGCTGAGCCACTCCTTGCCTCTTTCAGTTTCCATAGAAACCAGCACCGGGGAGAGAAGGCTTTGGGG
The DNA here is from genome assembly GCF_902635505.1 of Sarcophilus harrisii. Taxonomy (NCBI): domain Eukaryota; kingdom Metazoa; phylum Chordata; class Mammalia; order Dasyuromorphia; family Dasyuridae; genus Sarcophilus; species Sarcophilus harrisii. The sequence goes on along the minus strand of NC_045429.1, from coordinate 445,164,916 downwards.
ATGCTACTGGTGGCTACCCTCTCCTCCCAAGAGCTTTTAGGGGAGAACCAATGTAAAGGAGTCATGAATGGGAGGGGGTCTGAAGCTTCTCATACAGAATGAATGCCCCCCCCCCGTCTCAACCACATGTCTCCAAATCTCATCACTGATGAAAAAAAAAAAGAGCATATGGCAAGCTGAAACTTGAAATAAGTGAAAGGAAATATATAGAAATAAATGTAAAGTCTTTCACTTTGGTACAAAAAATCAACTTCAAAAGGACAAGATGGGGGAGGAGTGAGTAGAAGCAATTATTCTGGAAAAGTATATGAGGGTTTCAATGCACCGGAAGCTCAGCGTCTACAGTGTGAGGGACCAGTCAACAAATCTGATGAGAATACAAGCTGTGTTAAGAGAGGCAGAGCTTCCAGGAGTGATGGTTCATCCTGGTAAGATCATTTCAATACTGGGTTCAGTTCTGGTTACCACAGTTTAAGGAAGACTTTTCCTTCATACCAAGAACACTCCTTTGTTATAAGTACCAACCTCCATGGCTTTCTTAAGTCCCAATTAAAACCCCATATTTTACCAGAAGCCTTCCCCAACCTTTCTTAATTCTTTCACCATCCCTATTTGTCTTTTATTTGTTATCATTCTATTATTATCCCCTATATATTATCTCCTATTTATTCTGTATATAGCTTGATTTCTAGATATTTATTTATATGCTGCCTCCCCCATTAAAGTGTAAGTTGCTCAAGAGCAGGGATTGTCCTCTGCTTTCTTTTTCCCCCAGTGCTGAGCACTGGCAAATAATAAGTGCTTAATAAATGTTTATTGATTGATAAGGTATGGAGTGTGCAGAAGAAGGTAAGCAGGATGAAGTGTTTTGAATCCTTGTCATGAGAACTGTTGTAAGGATTGTGCCTGATTAGCCTGAAGAAGAAAAAAAAAAGATTTAGGAGAAGTAAGCTAATTCTCTTCAAAAATTTAAATACTTGTCATAAGGAGGAGGAGTCAGATGTATTCTGTTTGATCCTAAAGAGCAGAAACAGAAGCATTGGGTAGGATTTGTCAAGTCAAAATTCAAAGTGGGGAAAAATCATTCTAACAATGAGAACTGTCCAAAAATAGAAGGGACTACCAGAGAAGTGGTGGGTCTTCCCCTCCTTGGAGGTCTTCAAGCAGAGGTTTTACACAGTTATTGACATGTTACACTGGGAAATTCATTCAGTGGTGTGGTGGGGTAGTCACTGAGATCTGGTCCAGTCCTCAAATTATGTAATCCTGTGCACATTATCTCTCCCTGGTTCAATTCAACAAGCATTTATTAGATTCCTACCATATGCTAAACACTGTGCTGGGTCCTGAGGAAAGAAAGAAGGGGAAAAAGATAGAAAGTGGGGAGAGGGGAGGAAGGGAAGGAAGAAGACAGAAGGAGGGAGAGAAAGGGAAAGGGAAGGAGAGAGGGAAGGAAAGAAGGAAGAAAGGAAGGGAAAGAGAGAAAGAATGAATTAAAGAAAAAAGGAAAGAGAGAGGAAGAGAAAGAAAAGGGGGAAGAAAGAATGAATCAAAGAAAGAAAAAGGAAGGAAATGGAAGAAGGAAGGAAGGAAGGAAGGAAAAAAAGAAGGAAGGAAGGAAGGAAGGAGGAAAGCAGGAAGGAAGGAGGAAGGCAGGAGGAATGAATAAATAAAAAAGGAAGGAAGAATGAGACAAAAAAGAGAATAAATGAGTGAAAGAAAAAAGAAGGAAGAATGAGGGAAAGAAAAAAAAAGAAGAAAGGAAGGGAGGGAGAAAGAGAGAGTCCCCTACTCTCAAGAAGCTTCCCTCGTTTCATTTTTCATGCTTATTCTCTAGGTACTCAGCTCAGTGACAGGTAGACATTTAACAAATGTTTGTTTATTTCATTGACTCTACTGAGAGTCCACATGTTTGTATACAGATAAATACAAAATATACAAAATATGTTCAAGTCAAATGCTCTCACTAGTTTTCTAAGTGAGAAAGTCCTGGGCCTCTGGGGCTAAAGCAGGGAAAAACTGTGGGTTAGTATTTTCAGGATAAAAATCATACAATCTTCAATCTCTCAAAGAAAAACAAAAACATTCAAATGTTTGTGCTCTATATTTGGACCATTCAGGAATAAAGCTGCCAATTGTAAGGCTGTCCTTATAGAACAAAGTGGCCTTTGTAAAGCTGTCTTACCGATGTCAAGTTTTCACTGACACATCTCCTGGTGTCCTTAAGTCTTTGCCAATGTTGGGGGTTGGGATGGTGCTGATGAGAAGAGTTCAAAGGCAAGAAGTAAGAAGGTCAGTATTGCAGATCGGGTGACACAAAGCTAAGGGTCATTTAGGCAGCAAGCAGAGCCAAGGGGCAAGGGCAAGGTCCGACAACTTGGGAGCAAAGGGACCCAAGAGAGGAATTTTAGACAAAACATCCAAAGGAATGAGGTACCCATCCCAAAAGCTGATCTCATCCCAAAGGTCTCTGTTCCAATTCGACTCTTTTCTCAAGGACCATGAAACCCCTCTTGAAAGTTTTTCTTAGGGGGCTGCTCTCTCCTCTAATGATCTTCTGCATGAGGTTGGGATGTTGACAGCTCCCAGCTGCTGCCAAGGATTCCTGCATTGGAAACAGCTGTAAACTGGACTGTGCCTGGAAGTACACAAGCCAGGTATTGCCATATGAGTATGGATTTGGAGCTGGAAGAGACCTCAAAGGTCCTACTGTCCCCATATGGAAACTGAGAGCTAGTGACGTATCCAGGACAATTAAGTACTTTAGTTTGAACCCAGACAAATTAAGAACTCTTTTCCCCGCACCATACCAGATCCAGATTCTTCAATTTACAAGCAATCTGTCGAACAGTTTATAATAAATAATCATTTATTAAGCACTTATTATATACCAAGCACTGCCTTAAACTTGGATACAAACTCCTGCCCTCTAGACTCTGGGGCGTTTTCCCCAGTGCCTTACTTCTCTCCATCTCCACTTCCCAGTTTCCCTGGGAGTTCCAGCTAAAATCTCACCTTCACTAAGTTTCCCAATCTCTCTGAGTTCTATTACCTTCCCTCTGTTCTTTATCTCTCATTTATCCTGTCTATAATCTGTTGGTACAGGATTGTTTGCATGTTGTCTCCTCCATTAGACTGGGAGCTCTTTAAGAGCCAACACTGTCATTTTGCTTTTCCTTGTATGATCAGCATTTAGTCCATTTCCTGGCACAAAATAGGTACTTATTAAATGTTGGTTGACTGACTGAAGATAAATACAGAAGGCCCTAGAAACTGGGAAACTGCAGTTCAGAGAAGTTGCCCAGGGAGAGGAAGCTTAACCTTGGACAATCCTTGCCTAAACTCATTGCAAAGGGATCACTAGCTAGACGAGTCAAGCCAAAGACAACCGGGAATCAAAGCTATGCTTATAGGGATGGGACAGCAAAATAGAGCAACTCCGAACTACTGGCAAAAGGAGCCTATGTATTCCCCATGATGCTATCTTGGCTCTTTTTCTTTTTACTCTCATGGTTTCAATTACCAGTTCCATGTGACTGCTCCCTAAATCTCTATGTCCAGCCCCAAAATTTTCCCATGGGTGCTAATCCAATATTTCCAACTATTTACGGCTTATGGCCACTTAGAGACGAGCTTTAAGGTTCCTTCTAGATGTCACATTCTTTCTCTTTCCCAAACTTAACTCCTGATCTTCTCTCCAAAACCTGTCAATGCCAAGGAAATTTGTAGCATTAAACATGGAGTCACAAAAATTGATTTCTCATCCCAGTTGACTCCTTTATTCCCTGTGTCAACTTGGACAAGCCACTGAAACTCCTTTGATTATAAATTATAAAATAAATTTAAAATCGATATTGGAATAGGTGGTTTCTGAGATGTCTTTTAGTTCTATCCACTCTAGAAGCTATTCACTCGCTCTGAACCTGAGTTTCATCATTTGTAAAAGGGAAGAGTTTGTTAAAATAAATGGTACCTAAGATCCCTTCCAGATTCATGATCTGGGGAATGTAAACTCATTGAGGACAGGGCTTACGAATTGAGGGGGACTGTTTTTTTTGTTTTATATTTGTACACTCTGACTCCAAGAATAGAGTCTGGCATATAATAGTTGCTTAATAAATACTTATGGATCCAATTGAATTAAATCAATTGACCCTTCTGCTCTTCATTTGGCAAAATTAAGCTGATTTTTGGTCTAATAAAATTTCCATGGGATCTGTAGAAGGGATTGAGATCAGAGAAGCATATAAATGATTAGCCCATCTTCCCCACTCATACGATCATTCCTACTTTTCTAACTCAGCTTCTCAGAGAAAGGGGTGGAGGTGGGGAAGGAGAAATAATCCACAGAGAAGGGAGAAATCAGGTCCCCACACATACTAACCACACTGTTCATTTTTCCTCTGGGCACAGGCTGTGGAGCAAATAGTAGGCAACAGTGATTATTCCCTCCCTTGGCAGGAACAGCAGAACCAAAGAGATTATACTCACAGCATTTGAAAAGTGCTCACAATCATAGCAAATAGAAAAATGGGGTTCTTCTTATTCCATTTTAGTTTAAGTAGATAGCACAAGAGGGATCTGCTTACCCCAGTTGGGGGGGTTGAGGATAAATAGGCTTCCCAAAGGGAAAAGGGCTTGGCTCAGAGGGGGATCCTCTGTGCAGAGTGGAAGGTGAGGCAGAGGACATGGAAAGCTATTGAGTGATGGAGCACTTAGCAGAGTTATTTACTATTGCATCTCTCTCTTTTTCTCTGCCAACCACATAATTAATGACTCCTTTGCAAAAGTTTTCATCGCAGAGGTACTTCTTTTCCAAGAATGGATATCATCTCATTGAGACAAGAGTCTATCTCCCAGGCAGAACAGATTGGCTCCTCTCTTTGATTCCTCACCCCCTCCCAGCCCACCGTAAGTGGGACCAGGGATGCCACAGAGAAAGTGGAACTATATTCCCTCACTTCAGGACCTGGATTGTACACACCCCATATCCCACCATGCATTAGGCAGCGACAGAATGTTGGTTCAGAAAAACCTCACTTCCTGGCCTGATTTAGACACACATGGTTATATTAACTCTGGAAAGTCACTTGATCTTTAGTTTCCTCAATTGTAAAATGGGGATAATAAGAACACCTACTTTCCAGAGTTGTAAGGATCAAATGAGATAACATAAGTAGAGTGCTTTGCAAATCTCAGAAATATTGTAGAAATATTAGTTATTATTACCATTATCACCATCATAAGGGATTCTTGAGACAGGAATAATTTTCTTGCTCTCAATAGCCTCATCTTCCTTCAAGACTCAGCTAAAATGCCACTTCCTCCAGGGAGTCTTCCCTGATTCTCCAAATCATGAACACCTGATCCTTCCTTAATCTTTCTTGTATTATATTTATTTGCATCCATATTAGACACAAAGAGAGGACATTTTTCAAGAATATAAAGGAGGCAAATGCACTTGAATAGTGTACTCTCTGCCATGGCATTAACCCAAACTCTACCAAAAGGCTCAGTTCGACATTTCTACAAGAGGTTGCCATCCTGAGACCCTGGAGTAGCTTCTGAGTTAACAAAGAAAGGCTCAAGGACATCTGGCATCGGTTCTGGGTGAGGGATATCTGATGACATTCTAATTAGGATCACAGAGCCAGAGCCAGAGGGAACACCAGAGGCCACCTGGTCCAACCGCCTCATTTTGCAGAGGAGGAAACTGAGGCCCAAGAAGGTGATGGGAATTGTTTACATAAAGCTTGCCGTAGGAGTGAGTATCCTATATCTCCCCGAGATTTCTTGTATTTAGCTCCTTGTTCAGCTGCTTAATAAAATGGTGATTTAATTGAATTCGATTTAATCAAAAAGAGAAATATGAGCCATGAAGAAAGAATATGTTCAGAGTTCCATCTCAGGCATAAGAGACTTGGGACTCTAGGATTTCTCTGTGGTACCTAAGGAGCCTCTTCTCAGAGGCACGCTAGAGCCAGCTCCACATTCATTACAAAAGAGCCCATTGTTAAATTTTCAGTGGGAGCATTTACACTTCAGAAATCAGCAAACTCTTCAAACAAGGCTTGATTTCCTGTTTTGTTGATTGTCTGGACTTAAGAAAAAAGAATGTTAATGATGTTAATAAAATAAAAATTAAAATGCAGATAAAACTTAAAAATCTGTCACATAGAAACCTGGTTGTCAAACATTACCAGATTCACTCCTCCTTCTTCTCCTTTCTCTACTTTTTCCTCTTCTCTTTCCTCATCTTCTTCTCCTTCCTCTTCTCCTAGTCTTCCTCCTTTCTACCTCCTCCACTTCCAACTCCTCTTCCTCTTCTTCCCCTCCTCCTCCCCTTCTTCTTTTTCCTCCTCCTCCTCCTCTTCCTCTTCTTTTTCTTCTTCCTCTTCTTCTTCATTTTCTTTTTCCTCTTCTTCTTCCTCTTCTTCCTCTTATTCTTCCTCTTCTTCTCCTCCTCCTCCTTCTCCTTCCTCTTCTCCTCCTCCTTTTTCTTTTTGTTCTTCTTTTCCAATTCAACTTCCTAATAAAATCAGAATATGCACAGCACATGCAGGCTGTGGATGTAACACAGAATTAGCACTCACTGGTCACGGATTCTAAGTGGAAGGAGCTTCGGAGTCTACCCAGACATAAGTGCAGAATCTCAGAGTTGCAAGGGACATGCACCTAGACAAGGATACCCCACCGACAAGATCACTGACCAGGTGGTCAGCCATCCTCTGTCCAAAGACATCCAGTGAGGGTCAGGGCTCCATGCTTGACATCTAGCCTTGGAGGTCACTTTCAGCTGTTGATCTACTACAACTATGACCCAGTGAAGAAGTCCCTGCCTCGGTGCAGCCCACTGCACCTTTGAATAGTTCTAATTCTAGGAAAAAATTTTTGACATCAAGCCAAGATTTTTCTCTTATAATCTTCCTCCCTTGCTCCTAGCTCTAAGTAGCCCTATGTACAGAGCTTAGGAGAGGGCTTCCAAAAATTCATAAGCACTGGAGGAGGGCTGAAAAAAGCTGAAAAGGGAGAAATAGTTCCTGTCTTTGGTCTAATATAGGAGATGAGACAAACACATTAACAATTCATACATGCACACGTTGATGCAACCTAATACACATGCTCCTGTTTCCAGCTAAACAAAACTAACTAGGAAGAGACAGATGTGGGAGTAATTGCCAAGCCAGAGAAAGAAAAGATTAAATCAGAAAAAGCTCTAGAGAAGGTCAGAGTTCACAGTGACATTCTAACAGAGAATAAAATAATCCAAAGTGAAAGAACAAGGGAGACAATATGGTCCGAGGGATAGAACAGCAGCTCTGGAATTAGAAGGTTAAGTCTCCACCCATTCACTCCCGTGTCTATTTCCCAGGTGGATTTGGGTAAATCATTTTGTTTTTCTGGGCCTCAGTTTGCCTCTCTGTAAAATGAAGTGGGGCAGGTTGTTGGATGTCTGAGGTTCCTTCTGGCTCCAATGCTGGATTTGGAATCGGAGGCTAATCTTGCCTCAGACATTTATTCACTGTGCAATGGTGGGAAAATCACAACCTCTCTTCGCTGGGGTTTCTTTATCTATAAAATAGGAATACTGATACCATCGACCTCTCAGGGTTGTCCTAAGGATTAAATGAGATAATATTTGTATAAACCTTATGAATGGGAGCTATTACAGACAGTTCTCACTTTTTGCGTTACACAAATTGACTTCTTGGCAGGTGGCAGCAGGGGCACATCCTGGGCAGCAGCACCGGTCTAGCCCCATGCCAGGGGTCCTGAGCTCTAGACACCGAAGCTAAAGCAGCTTCTGGGGATCCAACCACTGAAGCCATCAAGGGGATAAAAGAAGGGGGGGCATTCAGAGGGGGAAGGCTGTGGAATGATCCAGTTAGGTTAAACAAGAACCAGTGGGATTATTATTTATGATTCTATTGTGATCTTGGATGTCACCTCCTTTCACTGAGTCTCAGTTTGTAAAATGAGATGGATGGACTATGCACTTCTGAGATATCTTTCAGTTTCAGATCTAGAATCTTATGTGTGATCTTGGGTAAATCGCTTAGATTTCTCCAGCCTCGGTTTGTTCCTCTATAAAATAGGAGAGTTGGACTAAGCAGTAGCATCAAATTCAAATACAGATGGATTTCTGCAGGTCACCCACAAATTAACTTCATGTTATTTTTGTATTTATTTTGTTAATAGTCCCCAATTATATTTAATCTGATTGGGGTTATACTCTATGGGTTGCATGAGGGATGCAAGCCATATGTTTGACCCTTCTGGGCTACATGGACCCGATTTTAGGAGTCCATGTTTAGCCTGTGTAGAGGTACTCCATGGATTGAGTCCAGTTCCCTCATTTCACAGAGGAAGAACTCTAGGGAGATCCAGTGATTTTGCCCAAAGTCAGACAGATTGTCCCCTTGCCAGCAGAAAGAGGAATCCACATCTCCTACTTCAAATTCAAAGCTCTGTTATACCCTGCAAAGACAAGGGCAACACTCCTAAATGAACCATTCAGGGGGACAGTGAAGAGGATGAACATCCATATAGCCTGGGGAAGATCCTGGGGAGAGCAGGCAGTAATTACACACCCTCGAATCTGTCCCAGAGCTCCCCTTGGGAATTCTGCTAGCTAAGTGCAGCCCTGGCTTCCCAGTTCAGCAGAAGCCAGAGAAGGCTTCACCTCTCTTTCTCAGTCAATTAACAGGCTCATTTGCTTGAGTGCAAATAACATTTTGCTGCGATTTGAAAATGCACAAGGGGCTTCTAGGCCCTTGCAGGAGAACCTGTGTGATTTGTTCCTCAGTAGAAATGCTTTTATCTGTGTCATCCAAACCTACTACATCATTATAGGCAAAGAGCTTAATTCCAAATAAGGGGGCAGATGGGGGCAGAAATTGTCACTTCTAGACTGGGAATGTGGGGGGAAAGGGACTAGGCCATCTAACGCCTGGACCCTTAACCTTCCTCCTTCTTTTGAAATGGTCCAAGATCTGTGAAGACTGCAGTGTGATGATATCCCTTCAGTTTTCAGCATTTCCTCCCTTTCCTACCATGCCTATTTACTAAATTTTGGCAATTACAAGGTCACTCTTTCCACACACAAAATCTAATTCCCTTAGGCACCAGCTGTATGGCCTGAAGATTCAATTATAGTCACTTTAGTCAAGCATATACTTCATGCTCAGCTCTGAGGCTATCAAGACAGAAATGAGATAGGTTCTGTTTTCAAAAAGCTTATATTCTTCAAAGATATAACATATGTGTAGATATAATGTAACAGAGAATGAACCAAGAAGATCCCAGTCCTGAGGAGCATGTCTGAATGACCCACATGGAATCCCCCATGTCAATTTAGGATGCACAAGTATTCAATGCTCTCTATCCTGTGTCTGGGAAGGAAAAGCCTGACATTGGTTACTGAGCCAGAACCTAGTATGCGTACAAAGTAGGGTTCTAAAGTGAAAAAGTCTCCTAGAGGCAGCAAAGAACTTGTGATCTTAAAATTACACCATAGGTTCAATGATAAAAGTCCATACCCAAACTAGTATCTAAACCAAGTGAAGCATCATAAATTAAGAAATAAAATCACTACTTGGTAGAGTTTCTAGTATATTATAAGCTTTATATACTAAATATACTTAGGATCTAACAACTCGAAAGAAATCTAATCAATTTATAAGAGAAAGAGACCACAAAACTATGATTGTCTGGGATCTTCAACTTATCCTTTTCTGACATAACTAAACAAAAAAGAAGTTAAAGATTTGTAAAGAATTAAATATTGAGATTTATCTAATGATTACTGAAAGGAAATTATAAGGATTATGCATATTTCTCAGCTTTTTATAGCACTTTTAATGATCATAACACAATAAAAATTATAATCAAAAAGAGGTATTTGATGAAGGGATTCAAACTCAAATGAGAACTAAATGATATAATCTTAAAAATATCTTGGTCAGAAAACAAATCATAGAAAAATAGATAATTTTGTCAGAAAAAAAATTGACAAAAATGAGTCAAGAAGAATTCTGAGTCTTGGTTAGAAGGTTTGGTTGCTTTTGCTTAGTTGTTTTTTCTTGGACACAAGTCTAGCAGAAAAATAGAAAATTGTGGTATAAAGACAAAAGCATTAATAAAAATTTTAAAGACAGGAATGAGAGGCAGAACTAAGATGTTAAGAGTAAAAACAGGTATTAGCCTGCGCTCCTCACCAAGCCCCTCCAAAATTTTAAATAACGACTTTAAACAAATTTTAGAGCATCAGAATTCACAAAAAGATGTAGTGGAACAATTTCTTAGGCAAAGACAACTTAGAAGATCACCAGAAAAGGTCTATTTTGAGGGGACTGGAGTGCAGGCATGACACAGGCCACCCCAGCAGAGCACTAATTCCAGCAAATCAGGAATAGGTCTTGGGGTTTTTGCAGCAGCAGCAATTTCCAGGCCTCTCAGTCTATGGACAACAAGGACAACTTGGAAAATTGTCAAGAAAGGTTTGCCACACTAGGGTATGAATGGAGTCCCAGGAAACCAGGAGAGAGCTTTGGGAGCCACTGAATCAATGATGGTAGAGGCAGCAGCCTTGAGTTCCAGAGGTCTCAGCCCATAGGTAGGGGGGCTGAACAGCTGGTTAGAAGGACATTACAGGGGTCTCCTTGCTAATATTGAGGCAGGATTCTGTTGCTTTGGCCATACTCAGATGCAGGTTGTAATGCTGGCTCACAGTACAGGTTCTTAGAGATATTTCTGAAAACAGCTGCACAGAACCCCTGAACATTGCACCTTCTACTATTGAAAAAGAGCCCTCTTTTAACACAGAGTTGAAAGCTGAGTAATAGGGAAAATAAGTAAATAGCAGGAAAAGATTCTGACCATAGAAAGCTACTGTGGTGACAAAGATGATAAAAACACACACTCAGAAGAAGATAAAGTCAAAACTCCTACATCCAAAGCTTCCAAGAAAAATAAGAATTAATCTCAGGCCATGGAAGAACTCAAAAGGGATTTTCAAAATCAAATAAGAGAAGTAGAGGGAAAATTGGGAAGAGAAATGAGAGAGGAGATGCAAAAGGAAACACAAAAAAAAATAATGAAAAAATGCCTTAAAAAGCAAAATTGGCCTAATGGAAAAGGGGTGTACAAAAGCTCACTGAAGAAAATATTTTTTAAATGAGAATTGAGCAAATGGATGCTAATGACTATGATAAATCAAGAAACAAAAAACAAAACAAAAATAATGCAAAATAGAAAACATTGTGAAATATCTCATTGAAAAAACAACTGGCCTGAAAAATGGATCTGGGAGAGAAAACCTGAAAATTATTGGTCTATCTGAAAGACCATGATCAAAAAGAGAGCCTGGATGTCATCTTTCAAGAAATTATCAAAGGAAACTGTTCTGATATTCTAGAACCAAAGGGGAAAATAGAAATTGAAAGGGCATATTAGGGGAGAGGGCAAGCAAATACTTTTGAGGAAGGGCAGAGTGAAATGAGAGAGAGAATCAAATAAATAGTGGGAAAGATAATAATTGTGAAAAGAATTTTGAAGGAAGTTTCTCTGATGAAGGCCTCATTTCTCAAATGTATAGGGAACTGAGTCAAATGTGTTTTTAAAAATTAAGAGCCATTCCCCAATTGATAAACAATCAAAATGATCTATACCTAAAGGGCTATAAAATCATGCATGTTCTTTGATAATAACAATACCACTCTTAGGCATATATCCCAAAAGAAATTTTTTTTAAGTGAAAGAACTTATATGTATAAAAGGATTTATAGCAACTCTTTTTCAAGGCAGAGAATTGGAAAGTGAGAGGATACCCATCAATTGGGGAGTGGCTAAATAAACTGTGGAATATAATTATAATGGAATACTATTGTTCTGTAAGAAATGATAAAAAAGATGCTCTCAGAAAAACATGGAAAGTCCTCTATGAGCACATGCAAAGTAAAATGTTCTGTGTACAAAGTAATAACAATGTTGTAGAATGATTTAGCTATTCTCAGCAATAGACTGATCCAAGACTACTCTGAAAGACTTATAATGAAAAATGCTATCTATACTCAGAAAAAGAACTGATTGTGTCTGAATATAGATTGAAACATACTTTTAACTTTTTTTCTTGAGGGTTTTGTTTGGTGAAGAGGAATCTGTTTTCTTTCACAACATGACTTTTATAGAAATGTTTTGCATAACTTCATGTTTGCCTTCTCAAAGGACAACCAAGGTGAGGAGGAAGGAAGGGAGAGAATCTGGAACTCAAAGTTTTAAAAACAAATGTAAAAAATTGTTTTAAGTGAAACTGGGAAAAGAAAATATTAGAGTGAAAACAAACAAAGAAATAAATAACAATAAGAGAGAAAGCAGAATCCAAGAATAAGAAGGAGGCAATCAATAAATGCTTATGAGTATATAAGGGAAATAAAGGCAATTTCATATTAGGAACCCCAATTCCAGATTTATTCCATACATTAGGGGAATATGCCAGCTGATACCTCAGATTTTTTTCCCCCAGGGTTATAACCCAAATTCTTTAGATCACACCAGAGAAAAGCATCTTGGACTCATTGCTAACCAGCACAAATGCTGTCATTTTCCAGGCTCTAGGGGTCAGGTTATCCAGTCTATTGGCCCCCAAGAGGGTTCAAGTAATGAAAGTGCCTAAGGGACAGATTGCCTGGGAACTGGCTGACCAATCACCACTGGACCCCCCTTCCATTCTACCCTGTTGATAATTTACACTGGTCTGCGGAAATCATTGCTGGCTATTGATTCTGAAAGCAGCCAAAGAAAGGGGAGCAAATAAAGCACAATAATAATGTGAGGAAGGAGAAAGACTACAGAAGAACACCAAAGGTTCACTTAACTCCTATTTGGTCGATAGGCTGTTTATTGAAACGCATTATTCTTCTGTTCCTGATTCCCAGAAGCAACTGTACTGCCTGGAAGACTACAGCAACCTAGTCAGCCTCCTCTGTCTGCCATTGATTTTAATGGATAAAGACAGAGTTTTGGATAAGATTGTGTAAAATGGTGATTCCCAAAACCGATCTGTGCAACCCATAATGAAGATGATTATCCTAAGGGAGCTGCTTCCAGCAACTAATCCTTGGGCAATGAACTGGTGGCATGTCTTTTAATCTCCTATCCTCCATCTCTCTCTCTCTCCCCTCTCCCTCTCTCTCCCTCCATCTTTCCCTTTCTCCTTCCCTTCTTTCCTTCATCCCTCCCTCTTTCTCTCCCTCCTGACCTGTTTTTTTCTCCGTTAATGGGACAAAATCGTGAGAATACTAGGAGGTTCTGAAGATCATTCCAATCCTTTCCAAAGGAGCTATAAAGAGAAAAATCAGATGATTCAAGATACAGGTCCCCAGCTTTCTTTGGTATACTACCAGTGCTTTCCCACACTTCCAGCTCCATTTTATGTCAAGACCAGTGGAAATACAGAATGAGAGCCAGAATTATGCCCAGAGAATGACTGCTGGTTCTTGGAAATCCCTCCTGAATGGCAAGAAAGACATTTATTTTGGATCAGATCTTTTATACAGGGATTTCCCATAGAAAATGCCCCAAATATCCACTCTGTGAATGGAAACTAGAACGTCCTCAGCAACTTAGTCTTAAGTAGCTGACTGCAACCCTGAGAGTTTGTACCTTGGCCTGGGATACTTTCTCCTCAGCTTTTCACAACTAAGTGGAGGAGACTAAAGAAAGGCAGCTGCAGAAAAGATGGTGAAGATAAAAAGTATCATTTATAATAATAAATATTATATAAATTATTAAATAAATATAATAATAAATCTGACCACAATAAAATGAATCTCATTACAGCCGTGTCTGAACTGGTCACCCTTACGCTCTAAGAGAAATAGACTTCATAGGATCGTGTGCTAAGAGCTGAAGGTGAACTTAAAGGTCATAAAGTCAAAACCATGACCCATTTTTCAGATAAGGAAACTGAGGCATATGGAGGTCATGTGAATTGCAAAAACTAAGTATCTGAGGTTGGATTTGCACCCAGACCCTTCTGAATCTAAGTCCAGTACCCTATCCTATATGCTCAAGATATCTCATCTTGTGCTAGAAGTCTAAAAGAATCAAGAATAAGCAGCAAAGGCTGGGGACAACCCAAGAAGGGAAAAGATTGGCAGCAAAATACCCGTTGTCAGCCAAGAACACTGTAGAAAAATCAGCACAATGATTCATAAAGACAGACCAGAGCTGGCAAAGGAGGTGAAATGAGCAAACACTGAAAGAAACGAGCCACCTCAGTGGACAAATACTTCACAACAAAGGAAATTAAGTGAAAATCCCCAGGGAAAGTGAAGTTATAACAAATCCTGCAACTCTTCCAGAGACAACAATGGGGCAACTGAAAGAAATTCAGAAGAGCCAAGAATTAAGGAAAGAGAGCACAGAAATAATGACAAAAACTAGAAGCCGTAAGAAGAAAATCACTAAGATTAAAGAATTTAGAACAAAAGAAGGAATAATTCTCCATAACAGATTATAAAAAAAAAAAAAGAAAGAAAGAAAATGACAGATTTGGGAGGCATAAAAAAGCAGACACCTCCATCACCATCAAAGGAAAGATAATAGAACAAGATAGAAAGAATACATAAGACCTCTACAAAACAGAAATATTGCATTTAAATAGAGGATGCATAAAAACAATTCTAAAGTTTATAGGTCTCATGAAAAAGAAAACCTGAATATAATACCTCAATAAATCATACAGAAAAATTTTCCAGATATTTTAGATAAAGACAGCAAAGTTCAGACCAAGAGAATAAAGATTCATTTGGAATCTTTTGAGCCAAGAGAGTTATAAAAGAGAATTAGTAATTATTAAGTACCTCCTATTTGCCAAATATTAGGCTAAGTGTTTATGAATATTACTTCACTGGATCCTCACAACAAACCTGATTGGTAGCTAGGTGGTATTATACCCATTTGGTAATTGAGAAAACTGAGATAGGTAGAGGTTAGTAATACAACTAGTAAATGTTTGAGGCTGGATTTGAACTCAGGTCTTCATGACTCTAGATCTATCACCACATTCACTACACCACTTAGTTGCCTAGGCAGTCTTCAAAGGTCATCTCATACAATGAAATGACATAAGCCAAAATTCAGTCGGTGGCCCCAAAATAATATATTCTCAAAAGTAAAAAGTAAACATCATTGAAAATAATTAAATGTTCAGTAAAAGAGCAGAGTCCAAAAGATTCTTTCAAAGAAACCCAGAGGTGAGTAGGGCATTAAACATACAATCTGAACAAGATGTAGAAAATTAAATCCTTTCAGATACTAGAAAAAAACTAAGAAAAAATAAAAGGTTCATTTTCATACAGCAAGCACTTGACAAGGACACAAATGTTAAAGAGAGTTAGAAAGCATGTTGATTGTTTGATTTTCTTTAAAAAAAACTCGTGAATAACAGTATGAAGACAGGGCTCATAAATGGGTGAATTAATCTAAGGATTTAAAGAAGGTATAATGGGAAAATGAGGAAGAGATTAGATAGGAGAAATGAATTAATATTTCAAAAGGAAAAAATTTCATACCCTTACGAGTAAATCAGTATAATAAATGGTATATGGATAGAGGAGAGAAGAAGATGGGGGACTAGAAAATGACAAGTCAGAACTCATGAGGCGAGGCGGATGAGAAGCTTTCTATTTCTCCTTCTGCTTTTGGAGTGGGAGAAGAGTGAGAATAAACTATTGGGCAACAGACCACAAAAAGCAGAATGGAGTTGGGTACAGGCAGCAGAGGAAAAATAATAATCTGACAGCAATGTGATTCAGTCCCACAGAGGCCGAAAGAGGTACAAGCCTCCTACAAAGAATGTATTGGCATGAAGGGGAATGGACATTTCAGAAAAGTTTCTCCAAGGTGGGCTTTGTGCATCTCACTCATACTTTCACTGGGATGTAGAAAAAATTAGGAAACTATCAAGAGGGAGGAGGGTCTTAGAGAGGGTTCAATAACACATCATAGGATAATAGGACAGAATAATGGCTCTCATTTAGATTACATGTTAAGATTTACAAAGAGCTTTACATATGTTATCTCATTATATCCTCATAAAAATTCTAGGAGGTAGATGCTATTAGCACTTTTTATTTGAAAAATGAGCCAAACAGGGGTAAAGTGTTTTGCCCTGAGTCACATAGCTTGGCAGAATTCAAACTTAGTTCTTCTAGACCCCAAGTCCACTGATATAGCTATACCTAGGTGGAGGCAAAGGATAAATGAAAAAAGATGAATGGACAAATTTGGACTCCACAAACTCAGGTTACAGAATGCTTCTCAATAAGCTGCACAATCTCGATCTAGAGTTAGCATTCATGAGACTGGGTTCCAGAAAAATCCTAGAGAAGTTAAAGAGTAAAAGTGGGGGAGGGGATAAAATAAACATTTCATGAAATGGAACATTATCCATTAATAACACTTAAATAGAAGAATGAGTAGGGGAGGCAAGAGTCAAGATTTGAGAGAGATGAGATGTCACACTCTTAGTTGAGTGGAGAAAGAAAAGAGCAAAACCTATGAGAGAGAGAGAATAACAATAAAATGAATTAACCATTCAAACAGCAATTAATATTCATCTTACAAAAATTATTCTCAAAAATAGAGATGGAAGCTACTCAATCAAGCTGTTTTGATGAAGCAAATATGTTCCAGAAAACCAACACTAAGGAAAGATAATGTAGAAAAAGAGAAGCATAGACCAATTTCACTAATGAAAATTGATGAAAAAGTTTTAAATAAAATTCTTGGAAGAAGATTATAGCAATGGGTATAGAAAATAATTTATTATGATTAAGTTGAATGCAAATTAGAGATGTAAGACTATTTCAACATTAGGAAAACAATTTGCATAATTAATCATCTAAACAACAAAGAAATGAAAACCATATTTCTATTCAATAAAGTCAGAAAAAAATCTTTGAAAAGAAAGAGCATCTCTCTATGTTTTAAAAAAAAAAAAAACTCCTAAAGTATAGAAAGGCCCTTTTAAAATATAATCTAAAGGATGTATTTAAAGTCAAGACCTAGCACTATTTGCAATAAATACTAGAATTTTTTCCAGTATAAACAAAACTAAAACAAAAGTGCTCCCTTCCCCAATGTTGAAAGGAAGGAAGACCAATGCAGACAAGATTAGAAGGGAAGCAGTTGGGGGAAAGTTTTTACATACAAGGGTTCCAATAAAGGCCTTGTTTTTAAAATATATAGAGAATTGACTCAAATTTATAAGAATACAAGCCATTCTCCAATTAATAAATGGTCAAAGGATTGTAAACAGACAATTTTCAGATGAAGAAATTAAAACCATTTTTATATCTTCACAATAAAATCAAATTACACTTACACTCTCTAGGCATACCCATAACAGATTTACAGTTCTCAAGAGTTAAATATATCATCTTCCCATATAGGAATGCAAGCTTTTTAATTTTTAAAACAAAGTTATTTTTTACTTTCCTTTTTACCTTTTTATGCTTCTCTTGAGTTTTGTACTTGACAATCAAATTTTTTGTTCAGCTCTGGTCTTTTTATCAGAAATAAGTAAAATACATCTATTTCATTGGATGGCCATCTTTTTCCCTGACAGATAATGCTTAATTTTGCTGGATAGTTAAGTCATGGCTACATTCCAAGTTCCTTTGCAGATTCCAGGCCTTTCGATCTTTAAACTGGATGACTCCTTGATATTTGAATTGATCCTTTCTGGCTGTTGCAATATTTTCTCCTTGATCTGATAATTCTGAAATTTAGCTACAATATTCCTTGGAGTTTTCATTTTGGGGTCTCTTTCAGGGGGTGATTGGTGAATTCTTTCAGTGACTATTTTACCCTCTGATTCTAGGACATCAGGGCAATTTTCCATGATGATTTCTTGAAAGATGTTATCTAGATGTTATCTGTTTTTTTTTCATCATGGTTTTCAGGTAGTCCAATAAGTCTTAACTTGTCTTTCCTGAATCTGTTTTCCAAGTCAGTGGTTTTTCCAATGAGGTATTGTACATTTTTTTTCTCTTTTTTTTTGGTTTTATTTGACTGATTCTTGATGTCTCATTAAGTTATTCACTTACATTTATTCAATTTTAATTTTTAGTGAATTATTTTGTTCAGTTAGCTTTTTTAATCTCCTTTTGCATTTTGCCAATTGGACTTTTAAATGAGTTGTTTTGTTCATTGGGTCTTTTCCATTTCACAAATTCTGCTTTTCAGTGGGTTGATTTCTTTTTCTATTTTGTGAAGTTATATGCTTTTTCCATTTCACTAAATATAGATATATTTTTTATTATTTTTTTAGTTAAACATATTTTAAGGAGTTTTCTTCAGATAATTTCTGTGTTTCCTTTTCCAAATTCACTTGCAAAGTTCTCATTTCCTTTCACCATTTTTCTTCTCATTCTCTTTTAAGATCCTTTTTTACAATTCTTCCAAGAGAGCTTTGTGAGATGGAGACCAACTCATATCATCTTTGGGGGCTTCATCTGGAGACGGTTTGCCTCTAGTGTCCTCAGGATTTGAGATCTGTTCTTCTCTGTCTCCATAAAAGCTATCTATAATCAGAACTCTTTTGGCTTTTTGTTCATTTTTAAAGGTTGAAGTCTGATGTTAGGGCAAAGGGGAGAGTGTCCCAAGTTTCATGCTGCCCAGGGAGCCAGTACTGCCCCTCTTCCTTAGGTGCTGGGTAGGGATAGCCACGTTCTGCATTATTTGAAGATTTCAGGGGAGTCACATTTGCCTTTTGTAATTGCATTGGACGTCTCACAGCTGGTATGGTGATCCACTGACTTCTTAACTAAGAGAGAGTAACTAACACTGCTGTATTTTGTCTAAGAGCCTCCCAGTGTAAACACCACACCATCCTAGGTCCCTGCACTCAGCAGTGTCTACTGGGTCTGTATCCCAAAGAGATCATAAAAAGGGGAAAGGACCCATATGTGCAAAAATGTTTGTGGCAGCCCTTTTCATAATGGCAAGGAACTGGAACCTGAGTGGGTGCCCATCAGTTGAGGAATGGCTGAATAAGTTATGTGAATGTTATGGAATACTATTATTCTATAAGAAATGATCAGCATAATAATTTCAGAGAGGCCTTGAGAGACATATGTGAACTGATGCTGAGTGAAGTAAGTAGAACCAAGAGAACATTGTACATGGCAACAACAAGATTATGTGGTCATTAATTCTGATGGACGTGGCTCTTTTCAATAGTGAGGTGATTTATACCAATTCCTATAGACTTGTGATGAGGAGAGCCATCCGCACTCAGAGAAAGCACTATGGAGACTGAATGTGAATCACAATAGGCTTTTCATCTTTTTGTTGTAATTTGCTTGCTTTTTGTTTTCTTTCTCATTTTTTTTCATTTTGATCTGATTTTGCTTGTGCAGCATGATAATTGTGAAAATATGTATAGAAAAATTGTACATGTTTAACATATATTGCATTGCTAACTCTCTAGGGAGGAGGTGGGAGGAAAGGAAAGAAAAAATTTCGAACACAAAGTTTTACATGGATGAATGTTGAAGACTATCTTTGCATATATTTTCATAATAAAAAGCAATTATCTAAAAGAAAAAAGAAAAGAAATGAAGAAAAAGGATAGAAGGGAAGAAAGGAGGAACAAAGAGAGGGAAGTAGAGAAGAAGGAAGGAAAGAAGGAAGGAAGAAAGGAAGGAAGAGAGGGAGGGAGGGAGGGAGGGAGGAAGGAAGGAAAGAAGGAAGGAAGGAAGGAAGGAAGGGGCAAAGGGATGGAGGGATGGAGGGAAAGAAGAAGGAAAGGAAGGAGGAAAGAAGAAGGAAGGGAAGGAGGAAAGAAAGAGGGAAGAAGGGAAGAAGAGAGGAAGGAAGGGAAAAGAAGATAGAGAGGGATAGAATTTGAACTCAAAACTTTAAAAAAAATGTTTTTTAATGTACATGTGGGGAATAAATAACATAAAAGAGTTTTCATGTAGCATCTGGCCTGTCAGTCAGTCAATAAACCTATATTATATATCTTCTATGTGCCAAAAACTTTGTTAATTCTGGAGATATAAAGAAACCAGCATATCACCGTGCAGAGTAGGAGCAAGAAATGAACATATTAAAAGCAAAAATCTGGGAGATTATATTAGATCAAGTTGTCAGCTTTCTGATATTCTCAGAATCTTGCCTCAAGATCCAATTCTCACCTTCCTGCTTGAATCTGAACTTCTGTAACTGATTTCCCCCTTTTATTGGAATTCATTTGATCTCGGTATTCCAAAGAAGCTCTATTACAAACCTGGAATGACTTCTTGCTTTGTTATTGTATATATTCCAGTTGGATTTCTGGCCCTTCCTCCCCTACAAGTAAAGCTTGCCCTAATTACTGACATGGTCAACCCTCTCTCAAGAGTAATACAAAAAGAAAAAGGACAGGTAAATTTGATTTGACAAATAGTAAAGTGAGAAGAGAGCATTGGGTTCCTAGAATGGAAATGGGATAGAAATTGAAACAGGTGCAGGTGTCACATAGTTCAAGATGTGTCCAAGGATGATGGAGCAGACTATAGACTGTGCACTGGGGAATGATCTGAGCTAAGGCAGCAAAGGCAAAAAGATGGCGGACTCTGGAGGACCTTGAATGCTAGGGAAAGAATATTGAACCTTTCAGAAAACTGGAACAATGAAAATCATGCTGGATTCTGGTTTCATACCTTGTCTCTTCCATTAATACCAGTGACATCTTGGATCTTCCTTGACCTTGGTAACCTCCTCTGTCAAATATGGGACTTGAGCTAAATGGCTGCTGAAGTCCCTTTGCTCCTGACTGTTTGTATCAATGACCCTTCACTACTTCCATCATGGGTCACAGGATCATAAGCTAAGAGCTGGAAGGAACTCCAAAAATGACCTAGGCTAGCACCCTCACTTTAGACAAAAAAAAAACGGGCTTTTAGAGGTCAAGTGACCCAAACAGTCAAGAGCAAAGCTGGGATTCAAACTCAGGTCCTCTGACTCCATTCTAGGATGGGATGAGGCTGGGATGTACCCATATATGTATTGTGTATATGTGTATATATATATATATATATATATATATATATGTATATTTATGCATGGATATGTGGGTATAGATACATATGACATACTAGATATAGATGTCTAGATAGATAGATCATATTTATACCATACCCTCTGTCTCTCTGTATATTTGTCATATATACATGCTAGGGCATATATCATATTTATAACATACTGTATTACGTGTATATACCATACTAAATATATCATATATCTATACCATACTACACAAAAAGATATGCATATTCAATATATAGATATAGATAGTTATAAGTACACCCATTACATACCACACTAGATATATATTATCTATATATTAGATATATACATATAGATTTATAAAATATGCAAGCAATGTATTTAATGTTTATACATGTATGCAATATATATTGTTTATATTATGTATTTATACACATTTATATATATATATATATATATAAATTGCGAATTATTTTAATATATTCACAAAATATGTTGCTATTTCAGTATCATCAATTTCTATTTCAGTATGATTTACAAATATAAATTTCTATTCATAAACATATTTATTAACTCAGGTTTTTGTAATTAGATTAGATAGATAGATATTTAAACCAAGTTCATAGATTTGGCTGAAGAACCCCTAACTAGTTCATTGTCCCTATTTCATTTTTCAGAGGAAGAAACACAACTAGAAGAGAAGAAATGGACAAGATTCCATGTCAAATTAAGCCTTAAATACACAGGTTTCCTACTCCCAATCCCTTGCTCTTTCCCCTGTGCTGCTGTTGATATAAAATAAAATAAAAACTCAAGAAATGCAAACACACCAGAAAAATGTAAACATATTCTCCTTTACCAATGGCCTCTCAGGGTTAGAGGATGAAGAATAAATAATAGTTATGTAAGAAAATAAACCACAGTGGTCATTTAGGGCTACGTTTTAGAGAGGGATAATTCCAAATCTGGCTGTGTTTTGCCCTGTTACAGCCAATCCTCATCCCAGGAAACTCACCTCATATCCCTAATTCCCAGGCCACGAAGGGGCAGAACATGCAGATTTCCTGACCCAGAACTGCAACTTTTCTGTTTAAGGGGGTTTGTATTACTCCTCCTACACATCTCAGAGGTGAGTGTCAGGCACAATAGCTTAACTCCGCAAAGGAGGTGGATAGGTAAGGTGGAGAAGGGATAATTATGGGTGGGATCTAGAATTTTATCAGATGGTGACAGAGAAGAAGGCTTTCTGTGCAAAGTAGACTGTTGAAAGAGACAGTGATTGTGCTCTGGTTCTGCCATTATCCAAACTACCGTCAGGCAAACCTTCCCTGTTATTAAATGCTACTCTGCAAGTCTTCATTGTGAGACTGGAGGGTATAATCACAGGTGCCAGACGCAGAAAGAAAGCTGATCCAAAGGTGTGAAAAAAGAAAACACAAAGATGAGCTGAATAAAAACACATAAATGAGGTGTAAAAAATCAGATTAGAGGGGGCAGGGAAGGTGGGAGGGAAATAAAGGGGAAAAAAGCCAGGGAAGGTGTTTTTAGCTGTTGGATTATGCAGGGAGTTCCCCCCGCAGAAGTCCCCCTCTTTTTTTTTTTTAAAGCTAAATCATAAAGTACTAGAACCCAGAATCCCTCTCCCTATCACTTCTCTAGCTCAATTGATATTGTTTTTTCATCCATTGAATAGAGCCAACTTCAGAACCAGGAAGATCTGGATCATCCTCTGCCACATGGTAGTTGATATAATTTGATATTGATATGACATAACATGACATGATAAGTGACAAATCATTTATCCTCTTAGCACTTTAGACAACTCTCTAAGTGAATAAGTTTCAGACAGTCCTGACCTGTATTCCTCCATTATTAGATGAAGTTTCCTTATCTGGAGATTCATAGCCTATATCAATAAATCAGAAGCCAGGCCCCTATGCCCTACTATACGCTAAGAACTGAATTATGCACTGATGATACAAAATTGAGTCTATAAAGATGAAAAACATGGAGGTTTTGCCCTCAAGAGTCTTATCTTCTATCTAAGAGAAGCAATATGTATGCAGACAAATAAAAACTAAATATATACAAAATAAATATAAAAATTATTGGAGGTCAGGGAGAAAGGAGCATAAACAATGGAGAAGGCTTCATTAGGAGAGAGACATTTAAACTACTTTTACTTTGACCTAGGAACTCCTAGAGGCAAGAACATTCCATTCCTATAGGGCAGTATAAATAACCTTTAATTAATGGATAGATTAATTCATTAAAAATAATTTCTTAAGCAGTATGTGCCAGGTGCCTAGAGATATAAACATAAAAAGTCTCTGTCCTCAAGGAGATTATATGACCACAAAATATAGAGAGAAGAGGTCATGAATTGAGAAGGGAAGGGGAAGGAGGTGGTCTGGGAGGTCACAGGGATAGTAGGTGGAGACTTAAGGCAATCAATTGATGGATGCTTGCCATGAATGGTAGTGCTGATTCAATGACAGGTCCCGGAGAGAAGAAGAAAGCAGAGGAAAGATTTTTTTTTAATGCCCGGGGTGGGGCAATATGAGGCTGGGACAGGATAGATGTGTTCAACCCTCACCAGGTAGAAGTTTGCCCCAAAGATGGAAGTGAGGGTATACAGGTAGGAGGTGCCAGTTAGAGCAGCACAGAAAGAGATGTCAGGAGTATAAAATTGCCTAAAATTTCTTAGAGAGTCATCGGGTTAGAGGTCATCAAGTCCAGCCCTCTCATTTCACAGATGAGGAAACTGAGTCTGGTAGTAGCTTACTTAAGGTTAAGTAGCTTCTAAGTGTCCTGACTGCAAGGTCAATATTCTAGGATGCTATTTGTCTCATAGATCGTCAGAAAGAGGGAAAGGATCTTTGCTCCTATATAGCAGAAATGGCCCAATAAAAAGCATTGTTTATTGAGTACTGCAGGGAAAAGGGATGAAGAAGAGAGCGCAAGGAAGGAGATGTACATGCACAGCGCTAAATCCTAGTGCTAGCTCCTGATTCGAGGCAACATCACCAGTCACGAGAGCTTCCAAAGCATCTTACTGCTTGAGGACCACAAGTTTCAGTGAACTAAACCAGTGCTGTCTGTCTATGGGATAGAAGGTAAACTAGTCATGGAAAAGAAAGCCCCAGTGATTCAAGAGCCAGAAACTAGGGTGCTCCTGCAAAGCTCTGCCATAACTCCAGACATTATGTGAGAAAATTCCCCCAAACTCCCTGGGTCTCATAATGTAAGGAGATTGCATTTGATGACCTTATGGTCCTTTCTCACGCTAATTCTGTAATTCTGTAATCTCAGAGTGAACAAAGTCCAATCCTTCTTGCATCTTTCTTGTGTCTGTCTGCATTTGGAGACAGCTATGGAGTATAAAAAGGGCCAAGTTTGAATCCTGCCTAAGACAATTATTATGATTTTGTGTGACAACGGGCAAGTGATTTTACCACTCTTAGTTCGCTCATCTGTAAAAATGACATAACTTTTTCACAGATTTATTTTATTCCTCTACATAAATCCATGTACTTTATTAAGAAGACAAAATGAGATAATACATGTATTTTGTTGTTGTTCAGTTGTTTTGATATTGTCGTGCCTCAGTTGTTCAGTCTGACTATTTGTGATCTCATTGGGGGTTTTCTTGGCAAAGATACTGGAGTGGTTTTCCATTTCCTTCTCCAGGTCATTTTACAGATGAGGCAACTGAGGCACAAAGAAAGTAAATATCTTTCCCAGTAAATGTCTGAAGCTAAACTTAAACCCAGGAAGAGTCTTTCTGACTCCTTCCTAAAGCCTTATGCACTGAAATGTCAATTTTTATTATTTTGTCAGGTCACTTAATCTCCCTAGGCTTTCATTTCTTCATAAAAACAAAAATGAATGAGTTGGGTTGGAATGGACGGCTCTGAAACCTTTCATAATTCCTATTAGCCACTTAACATCCCTGGGTTTCAGTTTCCTCCTCTGGAAAATGAGAGGCGCAGAATGGATGGCTTCAGAAGTCCCTTCCAAAGCTGAATCTGTGAGCCCATCCCTAGAGGCTGAAATGGAGGGTTCTGGCCCCTGTCCGAGGCATTGTGGGCAGTCATCAGGAGCTGGAGGAAGGATTAGTTGGGCTTCTCTGGGCTCCTGCAATCACACTGCGTAGGCTGCCTCCACCTAGGCATATGGCCAACTCTGTATGGAGATACAGTGAAAGAAATAAGTGTGGAATACATAAAGAGGTGAGATTAAATATTTACATTTTGGTTTGATCTTTCCTCAAGTGGCACCCCACCCACTCTAGTCCAGGTGGATTCTCTACAGAACAACTCAGAAGTTTTTACCGTGTGTTTTGATATTTTTTATTTTTTATAAATCAAGATGTGAAAAAAAAAAAAAAGCATGGAGCTAAGAGGGACCCCATGAGCTTAGCAAGTCTGCATTTCATCTCAAGATAGGACTGTCGGTAAAGCATCCCTGACAGATGGGACTTTATCCTCTTATCCCAGAAGTCCTCCAAGGAGACAGATAACTTGGCATAGTGGAAAAGAACCCTGGACTGGATTCTAGTCTGAACCTTGCTACTAATTTGCCATTTGCCATTGGGAAAGTATGTTAAAGGGCAGGATTTCTTAAACTTTTTCCACTTGTGATCCCTTTTCACCCGCCAAAGTTTTTTTTTCACAATCCCAAGTATATAAGTCTATAAAACAGGTGTACAAATCAAACATTTACTGATAGTAAATCCTAATTTCACCATCCTCACATTGTCACGACCTAAATAGGGTTGTGAACCACAATTTATATAATATTGTGGATGGAGTGTTAGACACAGAACCAAGAAAACCCAGATTCAAA
Source organism: Sarcophilus harrisii (assembly GCF_902635505.1). Taxonomy (NCBI): domain Eukaryota; kingdom Metazoa; phylum Chordata; class Mammalia; order Dasyuromorphia; family Dasyuridae; genus Sarcophilus; species Sarcophilus harrisii. The sequence continues at coordinate 445,139,008 of NC_045429.1, read as the reverse complement.
TCCCATCCCAGATGGTCTTTAACAGCATGACACTAACCAAGTCAGTTCCCCTTTCTCAGCCTCAGTTTTCTGATATGTAAAAACGAGAGGGCTGAATTCAATGGTACTTTAGGGCCCTTCTAGCTATAAATCTATGAGATTCAATTTCCTCAGCAGCAAAATAGACCATTTCCTTTTGGCCAGCAACTCTTAAAGCTTTCCCTGATTCCATACCCTTGCCATTATTGATTTTCCTCATCAAATTATCTAATACTTATTTATCTGTTTGTATGTTGTGTCCCTCCAGTAGGAAGTAAGCTTCTGGAAATAAGCTATTTCATTTTTAAACTGTCTGGAACTTAATGGGTACATAATAAGTATTTGATGATTGAAAGAAAAAATGACATCCAAGTGACACATGAAATCTTTTTTTTTCCACGCAAGGTTCTTCCCCTGAAAATTTGTCTGGCATGTATTTGCTATATATCTGTTCATATTTGTGTTCTATGCCCCACATCCAGGCTGTAAGCTCCCTGAGGGCAAGGCCTATTACATTTCTGGTTTTGTATTCCCAGCACTTAGCACAGAATCTTGCACATAATAATACCTGGTGAATGCTTATGGGTTGATTGAGATCTAATATAGTGAATAATATAATGAACAATATAATCTATTGATTCCCCACCTCCATTCTTACAATGCAGCCTTGTAGAACAGCATTAAATAGCAGAAGCTTATTTAGGAGTAATTTGGATAAAGGCAGAAGGAGAGGCACCTTCACTGCCTCTTTCAACTGAACATTTTGCACAAAAGAGCTACTTTCCACTCAGTTTTTCCATCTGGCAAATGCCAAGGATTAGTCCCTGCTCTGAAGATTACACTCAAGGAGATCAAGGTTTGTCGCTATTGGTCTCCTCTTGCTCACTTTCTTGGGTTGCACAAATGTTTTGTGACAACCTTGGATTCTTCTTCAGAATTTTTGCAAATCAGTCTCTCGATACCTTCAAAAGTGAGTTGTATCCAGCACAGACTTGTTTTATGTATACCTGTTATAGTCTGACTGGTTCCCCCACATCTGCTTGCTTCACTGCTATTCCCAATTCCTCTATAAACATTATGAGAATCGCAGTGTTAAAGTTCAAGTGACTCTACTCTCCTTGATTGAGAAAGGGCTTTTGTTGTTTTTTTTAACGTGTACAGCTCTTTGCACCTTTAATCTCTCTGTTTTATTCCATTCAGTTTTGTACTTACACATCTTTCAGGAGATTTTGCATAATTGGATCTCCTGTCAAACTTTCTTAAAATTAATTCTTCCTTCCACTTCTTCTGTTTTATGTAGCAAAACTGGATTTGGAATCAAGAAAACTCGAGTTCAAATCAAATTTGAGGGACTGACATTAGACAATGTGACACTGGGTAAGTCACTTAGCCTTTGTGTGCCTCAGTTTCCCCAATTGTAAAATGGAGATAGCAATCGCATTTACTTCTGAGAACCGTTATGATTATAGAATACGATAATGTCTGTAAAACACTTTAAAATTTTAAAGTGTAATATGCGCTAGCTATTATAACTGCTCATTTTATTCTAAATTCCCACTACACTTTCTCGAGTTTATATTCCAAATTAATGCTGCCCTTGGCCGCCCAGTGTCTCAGACTGGTAAAATTAAGTCGAGTATTTGCTTATTAGAGCAATTTTTAGGTTCTTTTGGTCTTCTCATTGTGGTAATTAATTTTTTGCTGGTTAAACTTCTGTATTAAATTGTTATAATCAGTGTCAATTCTCCATTTATTTCCCATTTCAGCATCAATAACTTGTTTATTATTATTCATTGTCAAATGAAATAATATTTGTAAAGTACTATGTTCCTGTAACATAGTAGGTACTTAATAAAAGTTTATTCCATTTCTTCTTAATTATATTGTCAGTTATTTTAATTACACACCTCATCTTTTTCTCATTTGTATTCTTTCTTCTTGCTTTGTACTAATTTTAATTTTGGCTCTAACAAGTCGGTAGCCTATATCCACAGACAACTGATTGGGGAATGGTTCTCACATCAGTGACAAGTCATTTCCCAATCGTTAAAATGCAATCAATTTCATTTTTATGATGTTACTTCATATTTACTATATCCAGCACCTGTCAATTATTCTTTCAAAGAAAATATGCATGATGTATAGGCAAGAGGCATCTGTGTAACCTACGTTCCAAGGCTCTGAATCGTGTTTTCACACTATTCTTGCCTCTGCTTATCTATGTGAAAACATATATCAGAGTATATGTTGACTTAATCTGGACATTCTTGTGGAGTTCTTCATAGAATTTCTCCTATTTTCTTTTCATCTTCCTCTGCAAAAGGCATTGTTATAAATCCTGTGGTTATTTTCATCAAAGTCCTTTTGCAAATATTTATCATGAGTATGGCAATACAAGAAGAGCAAATTTCCTAAAAATTACATTTCTTGTGACTTTTGGACCCATAAGAAAACCAATTTGCCAATTCTCTTTCCATTTAGCCACGACCAACTGTCATCTGGTTTTGTTTACAGCTTGAAGGTCTATATTATATTCTTTGGTTATTCTAGTAGAGTGTCCACTCTTTGGTCACTGGACATTGATATCGTATTTAGGGAATCAATAAGTAAACAAAAGTTTATAGATGAACTAAAAGCTATATTTAGGGTCTGGGTTAGGATTAAGGTTAGAGTCAGAGTCGGAGTCAGAGTGGGAGCACAAGAGAATCAGAGGTATGAATTCTGGGTTTGGCAAACCACTTCAAGAAAACCCTAATGGGGTCACAGAGATTGGAATACAACTGAAAAATGACTGAACAGAAAAAGTTGTATGATCTGAACCTATCTGTCCCCTTTTCCATTGTTCAACTACCATCACTACAGAAACAGAAGGGGATACACAAGTCTTGGGGCCATTTTGTATTTGTCTTTGTTTCACTATCAATCAATCTCACCCAGTGGCTGTCCTACTGGTGATGAGCTGCATTCTTCACTAAAATGCTGCTCTGAGGGTACAGCCTCTGAGAACCCAGAATCATCTTCATACCATTCTGAGTCATCAAAGAACAGCTTTGTGAAAGTTGGACAAAAATAGAGTTAAATCAGAAAGCTTTATAAGGGCTAACTGGCCTCAGTTGGAACCATGTTTTAGTGAAACTCAGAAGTCATTACCTTTTTCTTTCCCCCCCAATTTCTAAGTCCTTGAGAAAGGAAAGTAGTTTACAATGGTACAATCCTTACTTGCCTTGTAAGGGCTCATTTCATTTCTCATCCAAAGCACCTTGTAGTCTTTCATTATTAGAGGATCATAGGATTTAAGGCTTTCAGGGACCTCAGAGATCACCTGGTTACAGTTGTAAACAAATCCCAGACAAAGGAAGGCACTGTTCTTTGGGACTCAAGGTGGAGTCAGGTTGCTGAGCTTTATTCCCACTTCAGTCTCTCAGTTGTAGGAACTAGGGAAATTCATTTGTCTTCTCTGATCTTCAGCCTCTTCCTCTGTAAAATCTTGTTTTATTCAAGGTTCCTTCCTTCTAGCTCTCTGATGAGATCATAGATAAAGACATGGAATAGACCCCAATGGTCATCCCAATACAGTTTTCACTTTGAGAAGAAAACTGAGACTTACAGTAGTTATTAATGTGCAACTATTAAAAGGGGGTTCAGATATTTTAAGATGATAGAATCATAGATTTGGGGCTAGAAAGGACCCCATAAATTATCACTTTTATTTTACACAAGAGAAAATGGAAACCCTGGAGTCAGAAGGACCTGAATTCAAATCCAGCTTCAGATACTTTACACTTACTAGTGGTGTTATCTTGAGCAAATCACTTAACCCTGATTGCAAAAAAAAAAAAAAAAAAAAAAAAAATAAAAGAAAGATTCAGAGAGAGAGAGAGAGAGAGAGAGAGAGAGAAGGAGGAGGAGGAAGAAGGGAGGGAGGGAAGGGGAGAGAGGGAGAGAGAGGGGGAGAGAAAAAGAAAGTCAAAGAGACTAAGTTATTTAGGGTCACACAGGTAGAAAACATCAGAGATGGGATTGTTTTTAGTCATTTCAGTCATGTGCAACTCTTTGTGACCTCATTTGAGGTTTTCTTGGCAAACATACTGCAGTGGTTGGCCACTTGCTTCTCCGGATTTTTTAAAAAGCTTTTTTATTTTCAAAACACATGAACAGATAATTTTTCAACATTGATCCTTGCATAGCCTTGTGTTTCAGATTTCCCCCTCCTTCCTCCTACCCTCTCTCCTCGATGGCAATCAATCTAATTCTTTTTTACAGATGAGGTAACTGAGGCAAAAGGGTGAAGTGATTTGCCCAGAATCAAGCATCTAGTAAAGCATCGGAGGCCAGATTTGAACTCTTGAAATTGAGTCTCCCTGACTCTCAGCCCAGGGTGGGGGGTGGGGGGGATCTCTACACTGCTCCACCTAACTACAGACCAGAGGTGAGATTATCATTCCACTAACTCTGGTGCATCAATTCTAACTAAAAGCCAGGGTATTTCATCTTCCCAAGCTTCCAGCAAGAAAGGGCCTGAAAATAGTATTTGTTGTCAGGTAAAACACCATGCCTTCCTGCCCCCCAAAGTCACAGGATATATATTGCACCCATCCACAAGAATTTCAATAAATCACCCACATAAATAAACCTGTCTCCTACTTTTTGTCAAATAATGATGGCTGCTGATAGGTAGCTTCCCATCTAGTCCCTGGGGGATATTTATTTTCCCCTGAGAGGTCTAAGGACTTGCTCTGCCCCGATTCAGAGCTCTGGGGTTATGTTGTAAATAATTTACAAGTGTCTGAAATACTGAAAGCCTTCACTCACAAGTCATGCTTGGCCCTTACCAGGGCTCAGTGGAAAGGCTGGGAAGAATCCATCAACACACTCTCTTTTTCCCAAAAGAGCCACAGGGCCATTGAGTGACTCAGTCCCCAAAGACCACACACACACACACACACACACACACACACACACACACACACACACTCTGGGAGGGGCATCTGGTATCCAGCTCATTTTGTAACTAAGGAATCTGAGAAACAGAGAGAGACTAAATGACTTTGTTTCCTAGGCGTTGAGCCCCACAGGGTGCTGAGCTCTGGGGCTGGTCCACAGTTAATGACACATAATAGAAGATTTTAAAGGCATTAGCTCATAGGAGCAGAGATTCTGAGGTGGAAGGAACATCTAGTCCTACCCCTTTATTTTATAAAGAAGGAAAAGGGGTCTAGGGCAGTAAATAATTCACCCACTAACACACAGGATTGTAAATTTAGAGCTTAGATGGACTGCAGAGGTCGTTTTGGCTAATCCCCTCATTTTACAAAGGAGCAAACTAAGGCCTAGAGAGAATAAGGGGCTGGCCTAATATCATACAAGTAACAGAACCATAAATAAAGCTTCAAAGATCATTTAGTCAAAATTTCATTTTACTAAGAGGGAAACTGAGATTTGGGAGATCAAATGCCTTTTCTAGAGTCCACACAGGTAAGAAAGTATCAGTGATGGGATGTGAACCCGGAGCTTCTTGGCTGCGGGAACTGGGCATTTTTCACTGCATGATGCTGCCTTCTCTATAATTTTTACTTAATTTGTTATGGATCTAGGACTGCAGGATTAATGATTCAGAGCTAAAAAGGGAGCTCAGGGTTATGGTTCATCCCTTTTATTTAGGAAACCAAGGCCAGAGGTTGAAATCACAGAAGCCAAAGTAGTAGAGCCGGGACTACATTGCTTAGTGTCAGAGTGTCTTTGCAGACCCAGTATCAAGTTCTTGCTATTAGTAGGTTCTAGTTGACAACTGGAGTCAGGAAAACCTGAACTCACTAGCTGTGTGACCTTGGGCAAATCAATTAATCTCTGATTGCCTCAGTTTCCTCATTTGCAAATGGAGAATATACTAGAACCTCCCTCCCAGGATTGTTGTGGGAATAAAATGAGATAACTGCAGAGGTTGGCACAGTGCCCAACACTTTGTAAGCCCTATACAGATGTAAGTTGTTGTTATTGTTGTTTTTATTTAAATGTTTGTTGAATTAAATTATTTAATATAGAGGGGGAGCACTTGGTTTGACAAGTGCCTCCGTGCTTAATGACAAAAGCTGTTACAAGGAATTTGTCTACCTGAGTCAGGAATAGGGAAGTTGGAAGGGAAGAGGGGAGATGGGGGCAAAACCCTCGAGGTTTTCTTATTTGATAAGGATCAGGGTTGCCAGTGACAAAACAAAGTCAAGTCTTATAATAGGAACAGTCATGCTAGGAGAGGGGGTTGCTCATCCTCCATCCCCCAGAAAATCCACCCTTCATTATGACCAGGGTTAAGAGGAAAGGTAAGGGCCACAGTAATGGGAAGGGTGACCCTGAAGCAGTAACTGTAAGGCTCAAGGGAAAGGAAGCAGAGTCTCCAGGGAGAAAGGGTACCACTCTCCTGGATTTCAGCACTGCAGGACAAAAACCCTTTCCCCACACACACACACACACACTGGTTAAGAGTCTGACAAATAGCCCATTTTCCATCAGGACTTGGGCTATATCCATACACACAAACCCAAGGGCTGCAGGGGAAGGGGAGGGTAATGGAAGTTTTGCTGATTTCAACCACTTTTCCCACCCCCTCAAACCAATCTGCATAAACACAGCCTCAAATTACTGTTATCATGGAAATTCTGGTTTGGTATTCTTTGTCTTTTTATCCCCAGTGAACAGTGCCTGTCACATAATTAATACCTATAAATGCTTGTGGATTGGTTGACTGGGGGAGGCAACTTGTGTGACTTAGGACAAATCACTTAACCACCTTAAGCTGCCTCTGTTTTCTCATCTATGAAAGGAGAAGACTGAACTACATGGGCTAATATGCCTTCCAAGTCCAGATTTATGATCCTGTGATCTTATTTTCAGCTCACCACAGTTGGTAGACCAAGTAGACCTTACCCTTTTTACAGAAGAAGAAAGCAAGACTTTTCTAAAGCACAGGTCTGATCACTGGACTGCCCTACTCCATGAAGTCCACTGGTTCCATATTCCTTAACTTAAAAAGGCCAAGGTCTCCCACTGCATGTAGGGCCATCTCTAGTCATCCTGATCTATAGCCACTAGACCGAGATGGCTTTGGAGGAAAATGTGAGGCAGGTGATTTTGGCACAGTCCTCCCTCACTTAAATCCAATTCACTTGCAGGCCATGACATGTCCTTCCTGATGTCATGGTCCTCTTCAAGAAGGAAGGACCAACAATTATAAGAAGAAAAAATGGAAGCTCATCTGTTTAGCTTTTAAAAGCCCCTCACAACCTGGCCCAAACCTACCTCTCCAGCCTCTTTACATGTTCCTCCCTCCCATACTCTGTAACACAGCTTAACTGGCTTTCTCTCTGTTCCATCTCTGCAGTAGCCATCCTCCATACTCAGGTCATATTCCCTATTCAAACATATATTACATATAGCTCATTGGGTTTTTGTTTTTAAGTAGATATTAAAATCAACATGGTAACATGAGCACAGCCCTAGTTTGTCTTGGGTCCCCTTCATAAATTTCTCTGCTCGCTTCTATGCATTTTTAAAGTGCTTTGTCAAGTATATTTTCTTGTGATTAGTTTTTTTTTTAACATTCCTATTACTTTTCTTAACTCCCTACCACTTTTATATTTCCTCTCTCTTTTCTTAAAAGGACATTTTGGATAATATTGGGGAAAAGAAGAGAAACAGTTATTACGGAGGATGGATAATAATGGGTAAGACATGTGCAAAAATGTTTGTGGCAGCCCTTTTCATAGTGGCAAGGAACTGGAAACCGAGTGGACCCCATCAGTTGGGGAATGGCTGAATAAGTTATGGCATATGAATGTTATGGAATATTATTATTCTATAAAAAACAATCAGCAACATGATTTCAGAGAGGCCTGGAGAGACTTATAGGAACTAATGCTGAGTGAAGTGAATAGAACCAGGAGATCACTGTACACAGCAACAAGATTATATGATGATCAATTTTGTAGGACATGGCTCTTTTCAACAGTGAGGTGATTCAGGTCAGTTCCAATGATCTTGTGATGGAGAGAGCCATCTGCACCTAGAGAACTGTGGGAACTGAATGTGAACAACAACATAGTGTTTTCACTTTTTTGTTGTCTTTTGCTTCCTTTTTGTTTTCTTTTCTAGTTTTTTTCCCTTTTTGCTCTGATTTTTCATGTGTAGCATAATTGTGGAAATATGTACAGAAGAACTATACATGTTTAACATGTACTGGATTGCTTGCTGTCCAGGAGAAGGGGGGAGGGGGAGGAAGGAGGAAAAATTTGGAACACAAGATTTTGCAAAGGTGAAAGTTGAAGACTATCTTTGCATATGATTTGAAAATAAAAAGCAATTTAAAAGAAAACATAATAATGGGTGATGGAAACATAAGAAAATCACCAGATTCTCATTTTGCTTATATTATTTCTTCTAAAGAAAATAAGCTTCCCATGGAGAAATGCACTAAACTGAATTCAAGGCAGTAGGCTTTTATTTAGATACTAGAGCAGTGCCCCTCCAATTCCCCATTTGCCTGCCTGTGATGTCACTCCCAGCCTGTGTCTTTCCAGATAAAAAATAAACAAAACCCAAGCTGTATTTGATAGCTTCAAATATAATCCTCTTTTTTGGGAAGGGGGAGGGTTGTTCTTTGAATAAAGAGATATACATGTTTGTCAAGTTCAGAATAAAAGAAAATAATTAATTACCTGATTTGAAAGCTCGTGTTTTCATCTTTTACATCCATCCCCAATCTCAGTTGTCTTTTTCCCCTGAATTTTGGCATGGCCCACAAGATGTGTACATTTGCATACCCTCTTACATAAGTCCCTTAACTTTGCTGGCTCTCAATTTCCTTCTTTGTAAAATGAGAGGATTGGAACCTAAGATTAAATGACTTGGCTAAGATCCCATCACTGATATCTGAGGCTAGATTTGAACACAAATATTCCGTACTCTAATCACTGGACTATCTGCCTGCTCGATGAGATGATCTTTGGGGTCCCTTTTCAGCTGTGGATGCTATGATTCATATCAATTCACAGGAAAATAGGCTCTTGACTTGGCAAGAGGTTGGCTGCCTTTATATGAAAACATTTTATAGCTCCGACTTTTCATTAACTCTGGCTGGCCTTGGAGCCAGTTTATTTTCAAATTAATACCATGCTTTGGGGGTCCTGTGTAGACATACCCTTAAGCTCTGAGCAGAACTCCCATCCAGACATCAGCAGGCTTTTGTCTGAGCAAAGTCAACTCCATCGATCCCATTTACAAGAACGGTACAAATCTCCAAATGATTACCCCCCTGGCGATAACTAGTTTTTAAGAATGAAATGCTTCAGCACACTTGTTAATGGCAGCTGAATAAATAGCTCAGAATGCAGCCTTCTCCGCCCCTCCAGGAGAAATCCAGCCACATCCTCAGCAAGAAAAGCAACCGACATTGATTAGATGCCTACTGAGTGCAAGGTGACCCTGTGCTGAGGGGAGGTTAGCTCCCTTAGCTCAGGCACAATGGGGGGATTCAAAGAGATTGGGGTAAATCATGATAGTTTTATTCTTTTTAAGATTTTTGTTGATACTTTTTATTTCCATGTTACCTCCACCTCCTTTCTCTCCCACCCCCAGACTCATCCATTTTCATGAAGTATAAAAAAAGCAAAAAGAGGAAAACTAATCAACGTGTATATATTGACAGAATATGTTGTGTGCCATATTCATAGTCCTACCTCCACTGCAAAGGAGGTAGGAAGATTCAGTTCCAGCTCTATTTGGATGGGGGGATGGGCAAAGCCTGGTGGTTATAGTTATAGGATACTTTTAATTGTATATAAATTGATAGGCAGTCAATAAGCACTTATTAAACGCTTACTATATACCAGACCTTAATATATGTTAGTATTTGACTATGGGTATTATGCTGTCTTCCCAGTCTGAATGTGATCTTCAAGAGGGCAAGAACTGTTCTCTTTTTTCTTCATATCCCCAGCACTTATCACAGTGCTTGATTCATAGTAGGTGCTTAATAAATGCACGTTGATTGAAAGGTAGGACTCTCATGGATGGGAACCAGGAAGCAAGGAGTGGTAGCCAAGGAAGCCAACTTTGGCCTCTGCCATTCAGAATCACTTGGATCCTTTGTGGCAATGCAGTCTTATGCCCTTCCCCCAGTCTTCCTTAATTCTGGTGTTAATTATAATTAATTAGGAGTTAATTAATTGCCTATTTATTATAACTTGCTTTGTATGTATTTGTGTACATGTTGTCTCCTCATTATCTTATAAACTTCTTTAGGGCAAAGATGATTTTTTTCCTCTTTTTGGATCCCCAGTGCTTAGCACAGTACCTGGCACACAGGACGTACTTTATAAATGTTTAGTAATTAATTGGTTGGTTGATTCACAGTGGCAAAGGCAATGTTCATTTCATTATTGCTGCCTGAACAAAAGGTAGAAATCTGGGGTTTGGAGAAAAAAGGGGAGGCAGTTAAGTGGAGCAGTAGATAGAGCACCAGCCCAGGAGTCAGGAGGGCCTGAGTTTAAATCTGGCCTTAGACACTTAACACTTCCTAAATGTGTGACCTTGGGCAAGTCATTTAACCCCAAATTGCCTCAGCAGAGAGAGACAGAGACAGAGAGACAGACGAGAGAGAGAGAGAGAGAGAGGGAGAGAGAGAGAGAGACCGAGAGAGAAAGGCAGATAGAAAGGCAGTAAGACAGAAATTCCCTGGTACCTCTCAAAAACCAAAGCAATGGTCAGCAGAGCAGCCTGACTATTAATTGCACAATGAGACCCAGTTGAAGTAGACACTCTCTTATACCAGGTCAAGTCTGCTCCAAAGCTTCCTCCAATCTTGAGCCACTACTTCTACCAGGACTCAGGAAGTTCTTTGGCTCTGAGCCAATAGCCATTATGGAAAGGTACAAAGAAGCATCAAACCTGGTTCCTGCCCTCAGGGAGTTTACACTCTATTTGAAAAAACAATGTGTTTACTAATTTAAAAAAAAAAAAAACACTTAAAGGTAACAAAATGTCCCATGAGTGAAACAGAAAGAAAGTGCAATAGAAATTCAGGGACAAAAGGTGTGTATTCAAGCCAAAGCAATCAGGAAAGGCTTCTTGGAAGTGGGTGAAGTTTCTGAGCCAAGTGACCTTCCTGGTCAGAGGCAGGAGAAAGTGATAGCAGATTCACTGAACAAGAGAAGCTCTTTCAGCATTAAGCACTAATAAAATGGCTATTGTGTACCAGGCATTGAGCTAAGGATAGAGGATACAAAGTTTCCTTATAGAGAATTATGGGTTGGATAGATTTCAAGGAGACTATGACTAGGATGGGGAAAAAAAATCCTTATTTCACTAACCTTTGGTTTTCTTTATCATTATATGTAGTTTATTTTATTTTTATTTTATTTTTATTTTTTAATTTTATTTTATTGATCACATTTATTTTTCACATTTATCACAAGATTTGGAGAAAGCATTACCAGACTTTCGATAAGGTCCATGACCCAAAGAAAGTCAAGAACTATAAAACTAGATGATATTTCAATTTTGGGCTCTAAATCTCATGATGTTCTTCCATAGGGACATCTTAGCCTTTCACATATTTATTTCCTGTCTTCCCAGATAGATTGTAAGGTCTCTAAGTATAGAGATCCAGGTATATAGGCAGATGTGACTATAACCTCCTCTCCTTATGCCCCACATTGAATCCAGTCATTTGTTGATTTGGTTTTATTTGGGGGAGAGTTGGAAGAGAAACTGAAGCTGAAAGGTAGACTCACTGGAGCCCAGATTGACAGCCTGTTCTGTATGCAAAGCACTGTTTTTCCCATGGGGCTGATTTGTCAATGAGCAAGGCCATGATATTTCTTGAAATCGATCAACAAGCAGTTATTTAAAGCTCTCTCTGTGCTAGGCACCCTGGTAACTAGGGAGAGAAACGAAAAGCAAAAACTACTTCTGCCCTAAAGGAACTTATATTCTTTGGCTTTTTTTTCATTTTATTCATTTGGAACTGAAATACAAAAAGAATGAAGAAAGAAGAAGGAAAAAGAGAAGGAGGAGGAGGAGGAAGAAGAGGAGGATAGGAGGAGGAGGAGGAAGAGGAAGAGGAGGAGGAGGAAGAGGAGGAGGAGAAGAAGGAGAAGGAAAAGAAGAAGGAGAAGGAGGAAGAGGAAGAAAAGGAGGAGGAGAAAAGATTTCCATGTAGACAGCACAACATAAGAACATGAATCAATATAAAACCAAGAACTTCCAAGAGGGCTTACATTCTAATTGATGTAACTATGTAACTAGGACAGAGCAAGAGGAGATTTGTCTCAGGGTGCTGGTATCTAGAGAATGCTCACAACACTTATTTTCTTTCTTCAGCTTAAAATCACCTGAGATTAGCACCTCATTAGCAAGAATAATTAGCTGAGATAGAAAGATAGCAGTAGGTGGGCTTGATTAGGCTTCTTGTATGGAAGCCTCCCTAGTAATCTTCCCCTCTTGTAGGTGTAACTCTGGCAAGTTTGTCTGAGGTCTGCCCTACTTGGTCCCTCCCTTCAGTCATCCTAGTTCCAAGTCCAGGGCTATATTTTTTTTTACTGTATCCTTCATGTGCCTAGCACAGATCTTATCTAGAGCAAGCGTTTGATGAATATAAATTGGTCGATTGATCAAAAGCTGTTTCCACTGAGTTGTTGTAACCAAGAAAATAAAATTCTGGACTCATCTGGCCACCAACATAAATCATTCATAGTGCTTCCGGGTTCTTTTCAAAGAGCCTCCACAGTCAATTTTCAATTATCTGAGCCAGAAGGAAACAGGCACATCTTGGATGATAAAATCCATGAATAATCCAAACACTTAATTTTAGCCAAGAGTTTCCACCTCCTCTCCCACTGAGCCTCTCACAGAGCTGCCAGCCGCAAGCCCAGGTGCTGATAGTGGGTGTCATCCTGTCTCTCTTGCCCCCTCCCTTCTCTCTGGTAGAGGCAAAAATGCCCCAAAGATGGTGAGAAGTCAGAAGTGAAAGGCAGAGTTGACTTCACCCCTAAATAGTATCATCGGCCTGAGCTCAGATAAGATCATGAGATCCTAGACTTTGATCTGGAATAGACCTCAGAGGTCATCCAATTCAATCTCCTTATTTCCCAGGTGAAAATAATGGTACAGAGAGGTTATACATCTGCCAAATGTCACACAGTTAATAAATGACTAAGCTGGATTCAAAGTCCAGAAATCTCATTACTAAGCAATTGCCCCAAGGAGGTCCCATAGAAGTATTTTTTTAATATAGTAACAAAGAACTAGAGGGAAGGAAGGAGAAATAAATGTTCATCCAATGGGGAATGACTAAATAAATTGTGATCCATCAATATAATTAACTACTATTGTACTATAAGGCATTATTAATATAATGAATATTGAGAAGCATGAAAAGACTTATATGAGCTGATGCTAAGTGAAGGAAAATATGCCCAATGACTCCAGCAAAGGAAAAGTTAAGCACAAAAAAAAAATTGAAGGAAAAAAATCTGAAGCCTATATAATTATAATGACCAAGATAGACTCCAAAGAAGGTTCCCTGACTCACTTCTTTGCCAAAGGGTGGAGGGTGATGGATGCGGAATACTACACATAATGTCAGATTTTGCAGTGTAAGATCTAGTTTTGCAAAATTGTATTTTTTTCTTTGTGTAAAGTATGACTCCCCAAAAAAGGAAAGGGAAGGAATACCTTGGAAAATACAGTTTCAAACTGTGCATACCCTTTGATCCAGCAGTGTTACTACTGGGATTATATCCCAAAGAGATTATAAAGAAGGGAAAGGGACCTGTATGTGCACGAATGTTTGTGGCAGCCCTTTTTGTAGTGGCTAAAAACTGGAAACTGAATGGATGTCCATCAGTTGGAGAATGGCTGAATAAATTGTGGTATATGAAAATTATGGAATATTACTGTTCTGTAAGAAATGACCAACAGGATGATTTCAGAAAGGCCTGGAGAGACTTACACGAACTGATGCTGAGTGAAATGAGCAGGACCAGGAGATCATTATATACTTCAACAACAATACTAGATGATGACCAGTTCTGATGGATCTGGCCATCCTCAGCAACGAGATCAACCAAATCATTTCTAATGGAGCAGTAATGAACTGAACCAGCTATGCCCAGAAAAAGAACTCTGGGAGATGACTAAAAATCATTACATTGAATTCCCAATCCCTATATTTATGCCCACCTGCATTTTTGATTTCCTTCACAACCTAACTGTACAATATTTCAGAGTCTGATTCTTTTTGTACAGCAAAATAACGTTTTGGTCATGTATACTTATTGTGTATCTAATTTATATTTTAATATATTTAACATCTACTGGTCATCCTGCCATCTAGGGGGGGGGGGGGGGGGGGTAAGAGGTGAAAAATTGGAACAAGAGGTTTGGCAATTGTTAATGCTGTAAAGTTACCCATGTATATATATCCTGTAAATAAAAGGCTATTAAATAAAAAAAAAATAAAAAAAAGGAAAATACAGTTAATGTAGAATCAAATATCAAACAAAAATTCTTTTTAAAAATACATCATGAAAGAGGGGTTGCTTGAGCTGAATCTTGAAGGAAACTAGAAATTCTAAGACAGAGGTGAGAAGGGAGGCCATATCAGGAATAGAGGACAGTTTGGGCTAAGGAACAGAGATAGGAAATGGAGAGTCATATATGAGAAACAAAAAGAAGACCAGTTTGGCAAAGAAAGGGAATAATGTGAGATGAAACTGGCAAAGAAAAGAAGAGACTAGGTTTTAAATGGTTTTAAATCCCCAAATGGGGGAATTCATGATATTTGCTACTAGATAGAACAGGGAGCCTTTGATGTTTATTAAGAAAGAGAGGCACAAGGTTAATAAATCTGGTTTGCAGGACAAGCTTGGTGCGAACAGTATAAAGGAGATTTAGAAATGGAAAGAGATTTGAGTCAGGGAAATTTTTAAAAAGAGTATTATAATAGTCCAGGAGAGGGGTGATGGGTTAAGGATGATTCTCCTCCAGAGAGGGAAGAGAAAGAAAATAGTTGCTCAAGGTGATGGCTATGTGAGTCAAAAGAAAGGGACTTATGGGAGAGAATTGTAATTCCTTCTTTTACTAGAAACCTTTCCCAAACTTATCAATTTTAGTGTCTTCCCTTTATTATTTTCTATTTATCCTGTTTATAGCTAGCTTTGTAGATATTTGTTTGCATGTCGTTTTGCCTCGAGGGTAGGGACTGTCTTTTGTTCTTTTTGTATCCCCAAAGCTTGGCACATTGCCTGACATGTAGTAGGAGCTTAATAATTGCTTATTGGTTTATTATTTCTACCATTAGATTGTAAGCTCCTTGAAGACAGAAACTGTCATTTGTCTCCTATATCCCCAGTGCTTATCACTGGGACTGGCACATAGTAGGTACTTCATAAATGTCAAATGATTGCCTAATTTTGTTGAAATAAAAAGAAAATTCATAATTGATGGTACATGTAGCATGATTAGGAATGAAAAGGAAAGAGTAATGGTGAAGTTAAGAACTTGCATGACTGCAGGGTTGCATGGTGGTGCCCTTAGTAACAGGGAAGTTTCAAAGAAAGTCTTTGAGTACCGGAAAAATAACAAGTTCTCTTGTGTTGATGGTGAGGTTGAGGTGCTTATGGGATAAGTAGTTGTTGATGTGAGACTGGAGCTCTAGATTGAGACTAAGACCAATGACATCAAGGTTTCTAACCTGGATGGAGGCAATCAGCATAGGAAAGAACAGTTTCATTCTCTTTCTTTGAGAAGGAGAAAAATCCTACATTCACCTAGAGACATCTGTGACCATAACCCTCTCCCCTTCTGCTTTCTGCTGACTCTTGTGCTTTGTTGGTTTGGTTTTAACTTAGGGAGAGTAGGGAGGGAAACTGAGGCTGCAAGGCAACTGGCTAGAACCCAGATGTACAGCACTTTCTGTGTGCTAAGCATTATCTTTCCAGTGGGACCAATTTGTAAGTGAAGAATCTGTAAGTTGTGATGTACGGCAGTCTGGGGGTAGTTGTTGGGAACCACTCGTGAGGGCTTATGGCTTGTTACCCAAGGCTCTATGGTTTTTTGTCTCCCATAGTGGAGCATCAGATAAATTCTCAAGAAATTCCCACAGATATCACAGTGGAAGAGAGATTTCTTCTCCAACCACATCATGAAGCCTTGAAGCGAAGCCCCTCAAACAGCCAAGGATTTAACTCTGTGCTACCCTGCGGATTACCATTATTGGTCTTTCATTGTGGTTTTCGGGGTCTGACCTACAGGCTGTATCCCCACATGGAAAATGAAGGCTTCCACTGAAGTACATCTTTTATAGATGTGGGGAAAGCAACGGTCCATGAGGTCTCCTTTATTGCGATGGAGCCCGAGCGATTCCCCCAAATGCATTTTCAGCCTAAAGGAGCAGCAATCCATAAGTCATTAACAGGCTAATGTACATCAACAATCCGCAAATGAGTAGGCACAAGGACACGGGCTCTGTCTATGTTGACATGCCCATCTTCATTAGGGGCTGTTAGCACAGCCAAATGGGTGTTTGTTGACCTGGCTTAGGGAAGAATTGTGGTTATGTTTAGTCTTTTGTTCCCGTGATTAATAATGTTCCCAGGGGCGCTTAACAGAGTAACAAAGTGTCTCTAACAGGTCAGGCACGTAAACAGGTCATTAATTTGAGCACAGAAGTGGCAACTCAAATATAGTCTGCTTTGCTGATTGTTGATGGGATTTAGACACATAGATCCAGCCCTTTAGACACAGTTCAAATCCAGCCTTAGGCACTTTGACATGAGATGGAAGAGGATCACCCTGGGTTAGAATAGCCCTTAACCTTTCTTCACCTCAGTTTCCTCAACAGTCAAAAGGGGATAATGATCAAGGAGATAGTAGATGTAAAAGTTTTTCTGTAAGCCTAAAGGAACCTATAAATGCTAGCTATTATTAGTCACAACAATACAACAATAATAAACATCAATTTATCGTGCTTGGAGTGTTTTACTATATAAGAAGAGATGGACATTTCCCAAAAGATGGATTCGGATTGGGTGGGAAAACTTAGTGACTCCCTGTGGGTTGACAAACCATCGTAGATGCCAGAGATTCAAGCATCCTGTTAGATGGAACTTAGAGTGGAAGATTCCAGCTAAACCCCTGAGAATGAATGTCTTAGGGAGAAGAGGGAACAGAGTAAAAGAGACCTAATCTCAGCCTCTTTCTTAACCTCTTCCCCTCTCCTTGGATGGATCAAGACCTTGTGAACTTTGGAAGGTCCTAGTAACATCCGGAGGACTGTGGGAACCCCTTTACAAAAGGTGGCTTATTAATGGATATTGACCAATACAGGTATTGGATAGCACAATGATGGAAACTCTAAAGCCCCCTCTCATGTATTCTTAGAACTTTGAAAGGGGGGATTTAGCCAGAGTCTCTGGGAGTTCCCATAATTCACTGTCAGGTTAGGTTCTCAGAGCCAGGAAGCTCTTCCCCTTCAAGTTCTAAGAGTTGTTGTAGCCCATGATGTGTGTGTGTGTGCGTGTGTGTCTGTGTGTGTATACACTCATAAGCTTTGATAATAGGAGAATATATACATGTATAAACTCACACATACATATATACACATGTTCCACAGGATATGTAAAATCCCAATGGAATAAACTTTTAGGAAATTCCCAAATCATTCTGATAGCCTGGATAAGAGCAAACAAGTGGGATATGGCTGCTATTGTGAAGTTTTATAGGGTTGTTATAGGGAAAAGGGATTATACATGGCTGATCTTAGAGGACAAAATGAGGGATAGTGGATGGAAGTTCCAAAGAGACAGATTTAGGCTGAATTTCATGGAAAAACAGAATTATTCAAAAATAGAATGAGTTTTTTTTTTCTTTTTGCTGAGGCAGTTGGGTTAAATGACTCGCCCAGGGTCACACATCTAGGACCTATTAAGTGTCTGAGGCCGGATCTGAACTCAGGTCCTCTGACTTCAGGGCCGGTGCTCTATCCTCTGTGAGGTCTAGCTGCCCCTTAAAATGTATTTCTGTAAAATGTAATGGGCAGCCCTTCCCTAGAGAGCTTCAAATAGAGGCTAAATGACCACTTGCCAGAGGTGTCCTAGAAAGGATTTCTGATCAAGCCTATGCTGGACCACATAGCTTCTGGCCTCCCCTCCCTCTCTGAGATGCTGTGTCTCTGTGAGTCTGAATATGATGGGAATTATAACTACAGCTTGTAGAGCTTGACCATAAATTATTAACTTACCAGGTTCCTGAAAATCACTCACATAGATCATATCTCTCCTATTCCATTGCTGGGGATAGAATGCTGGGCCTGGACTCAAGAAGCCCTGAGCTTTAGTCACTACTAACTGTGTGATCCTAAGCAAGTCAATTTACTTCTGCCTGTCTGTGTTTCCTCAAATGTAAAATGGGAATATCTACCTCTCAAAGCTGTCATAAGGATCACATGAGATAATACTTGTAAAGTGCTTAGCACAGTTCCGGGGCACATAGTGAACACTATACAAGTGTTAATAATAATTATTATTGTTGTTATAGGATAAAAGTCTCTTCTTTTTACAACTGGTAATCAAATTAGAAGGCAGATTCTCAGTGAGTGGGGGGAAAGGGAGAGAATTGGCAAAATTGTCTTTGCATATAACAGGAAAAAGTAAAAACTAAACAAATTTTTAAAAATTAGAAGGCAGAACCCTTTGGGAAAATAAGCCTAGGATTGAAACTCACTCATGCCAAAGTGTAAATGACTAATATCGGGGTCCTTTCTGAAAGCATAATTCACCAAGAACACTGAGCAGGTGATCGAGAGAATATGCCTTTTATTGGAACAAAAAGATATATAAAGAAAACGGGAGTGGAGAGTCTACCATTTTCCCCAGAGCTGTCCCTTACTGTGAGAAGCTTAGAGATCAACAGTTTGCCAGTTGGTGAATTATTTTTGCTGATTGCTGATGACTAATCACAGGACTGAACTGGCTCTGTGACCTGGGACCTATTTAGAGCAGGGTTTGTATTTAGGGATCATCTCAATGAATTCCTTCATTTTATAGGAGTGGAAACTGAGACCCAGAGAGATTCATTAAGTGACTGTCCCAGGATCTATTATAAGGTAGTATGGAGCAAAGTCAGATTTCAAGCCCAGGTCACAAGATCATAGAAGTTGGTTCTTGGGCTTGGCCCAGAACCTAAACAACCCTAAAGCAACCCTAAAGCATCCCTAAAGATCATTATGCCCCAGTTGTCCATTTCAAAGATTAGGACACTAAGGCAGAGGGGCTAATATCCCATATCATGAAGCTAATTAATGGCAGATTCCCATATTTGAATCTAGGTCTTCCATGGGGTGTGATCAAAGGGGCATTAACAATGGATTCAGAAGCTTGGGGTCCAAAGCTTGCCCTTGTCACTCACCACCTGAGTGACCTTGAACCAGCTTTCCTCTCTGGGCCTCAGATCTATAAAATGAAGAGTTGGACTCAGTGATGTGTGAGATCCATTCATTCCTAGATCTATAATCCCTCTGACTCCCAATACAGCGCTCTCTCCATTGCAGATTGCCGAGTTCTCATTCGCCCCAACCTCTCTCCCTTCTTCCCATATTTCAGACCCCAGAGTCTGGCTCAATGTTGTACAAGCCATGAAAAACCACAGGGATACACCCCTGTTCCCCTCTGTTTCCCACCCCCACCCTGGAAATGAGTTTTGCGTGTATCTCTCCAGTCCTGGGAGAGCTAAGAAGATACTTTTACAGAGCCCTCGGTGGCCCCTGGATGAAAGGGATTGTACTGAGTCTTCACATTTCTTTCTTGCTAAGAATGTCCATTTTTTCCTTTCAGCACGTTCCTAGTTTCAATCATTCCTATTCCTTTCCAGACCCCAGGAGCCAGAAATAAACACACTCAGACTTCGCATTAATGTAAATAACCATCGGCTTTATTGAACCCATCTGCTCTGGCTGTTGGTCGAAATCAGAGCTTTGCAGATTTTTTCCACTGAGGACCCCTTTGGCATCCACTGAAATTTATCTGTCCTCCTTCCCGCCCCCTCAACACCCCCTCCCAGACTCATCCATGCTTTTGATCCCAAAACACACTTATTTGCTTTTTAGCCTACAGAAAGCATCTTTTAAAGTTTGCAAGATTCTTGCATTCGCAAGACTTTTTCTCACTCTTCTCACAGGGACTACCTCCTTTCCCCTTCCGATGTTACCCCAAGTTTCCCACTTTCTGACTTCTCGGAGCACAGAGCTGCTGCTTTCTTACTAATTATATTACCAATAGCCAAGTATGCTGGCCAAGCCCAAGACCATGATCATCGGTGCAACTGAGACATGGCCATCCCAGATTGCTTCTCCATTATAATTTGGCACATGTCAATCAGTTAGTTAATAAGCACTGATTGAGCCTTTCTAGCTTCTCAGAACTGTACCGGTCTCTAGGAATAGAAAAATAGGCAAAAACCGCCCTGACTTCAAGAAGCTTACATTCTAAAGAGATTAGTTAGATGGTATGAAAACAGATAAGGACAAATCTAAGAAAAAGGTAAGTGTGAGAGGGAAGGGTACTAGCAGCTGGGGGGGGGGGAGGAGAAGGGGGAGAGAACCAGGAAAGCCTTCTTGCAGAAGATGGAATTACAGCTGAATTCTGAAGGAAGCCAAAGAAGCTGGGAGGTGAGGTAAGAGATGAAAAGAGATACTTACTTCCTCATAGAGATTTATAAACTCTTATTATCACCCTACTACTGGGTAGGGAGAGAGGGAAATTACTGTTTCGCTTTTCAATCAAGAAATGTAAATGCTCACCTGTGTATTGTGCTTGGAGAGAGGTTATTAATGTGGGGTCCCCGGATCACCTCCATAAGGGATCCATGGATAAATTTCCCCAAAACTGTGAGCCTGGAGAGAGAAGAAATTTATATCTTTATTTATTTTTTTAACTAATCTATATTTGCAATTTAATTTTGACTTCTATTATGATTTTTTTTGGGGGGAGGGGGAATCATTCTAAATCTATGGTCTTCAACAGAAGGCCAGAGGAGTTCATGATACCAAAAGAAAAAAATTAAGAATCTGTGGATAAGAAAAATATTGTCCCTGCCCTCAAGGTACTGAAAAATACAGGTAGCTAGGGAGTTAAGGAAACAGGAAATCTCTCTGGTATCTCTATCTAGAAAACCTCCAAATGGTGTCACAAAGAGTAAGCCATGACTGAAACAAATGAACAACAATAACATGGAGAATAGAATGCAGGGGACTTCGTTCAAATCTAGCCTCAGACATTTACTAGCTATGTGATCATGAGCAAGCCATGTAATCATGTCTGCCTCAGTTTCCCCATCTGAAAAATGGGATAATAATAGCACCTATTTCCTAATGTTGTCATGAGGATCAAATGAGATATTAATTGCCAAGTGCTTACTTAGCACAGTGCCTAGCAGATAGTAAGCACTATGTAAAATGCTAGTTATTGTTATTATTGTTATTATTATCTGTTAAATATATATATATGGAGAGACATCCCAGCATATTAATAGAGAACTGCCCTCAAAATCAAGATGACCCGAGTCCCTTCCTGGGTGACCTGGGTCTCAGATTCCGTATCTCTAGAATGGAGAAGCTGAACCAGACCCTTTCTGCCCCCCTCCCTTCAGCTCTAAGCAATGATTGGATGATTCTGTGACATTCTGCCCATCTCCAGAAGGTGAAAGTCAAAAAGAATGACCTGACACATACCAAAATGGGCACCCAGGTGGCGCTGCAGTGGATAGAGCACCAGGTCTACAGTAAGGCTCATCTTCATGAGTTCCAACCCAGCTTCAGACACTTACTAGCTATGTGATCGTGAGCATGTCACTTAACCCTGTTTGCCTCAGTTTCCTCATCTGTCAAATGGGCTGCAGAAGGAAATGACAAATCATTCCAGTATCTTTTCTAAGAAAATCCCAAAAGGTGTCATGATGGGTCAGACATGACTGAACAAGAGCAACATAAATCGAAATACTCATAACAGCCCTTCTTTGGCCAGCAAGAACTGGAAACAGAGTGGGCACCCATCAGTTGGCAATAGCTGAATGAACTGAAGCATATATAATAGAATAATTTTAGGCAGAAATAAATAAAATATTAAATAAATAAATAAAATGAATGAATAAATTAAATAAATAAAAAGAGAAACATGGGAAAGTTTGTATGAATTGATTCACACTGAAATAAGCAAAGCCTAAGGCAGTCAAGATCTGAGTAATTTAAAAGCCAGTTATTATCCTGGAGAATAAATAACAAAACATACCTCCTGACTGTTAGAGAGGTGGGGACACATAGGGCAGAATGTTGCATACGTAGTCAGATATGACACCTGTATTTGGATCTTTTTAATAGTTGGATGCATTTGGTTTGGGTTTTGTTAAAAAGGGAGCAGGAAGTTTTTCTTTATTTGTTTTATCTTGTTTTTTTATTTGTTTGTTTTTTTAGAAATGTCTGACATAAAAACCAAAGCCATAGATAAGAGGGATACTTTCACTAATCAAAAAATCAAAAAGTATTTATTAAGCACTTGCTGTATACTAGGTGACGTGTATACAAAGACTAAAGTGAAAAAGTTCCTGTCCTGAAATAGTTTATTTCATCATCATTAGTCTTATTTCCTGGGTGTGTCTTTTCAGTTATATTCTCCTATATTAGTATGGGTCAGAAGACAATATTATGCATTGTATAGTGTTTTACTATAGGCTTCTGGAGTTCTTAAGGTACAGAAGAAACCAAAGAGTTTGGGCAGTTACAATCCTGGGTCACAAAATCATTAACAATGGATCCCTTGACAATGATTCTGGAATCTTCTCTATTTTCCTAAGAATAATTGCATCAGAAGCCAAGGAATTCCAGCAGTCAGAGGTCATAAGACCCCGGCACTAGCCCAGGGTGGTATATCCAAACTTCAGTTATGAAAAATGTATTAAATCATCTAAAGGTAAATCCTTCAGGTCCTGTAGAAGCAGTTGTGCTTGAAAGTAGACTGATAGACCCCACATTGGCAAAGTCACTAGATTTAGAATCAGAAAATTGCATTGGGATTTTAACTCTATTCCTTTTCAGTGTGATCTTAGACAAGTCATTTCCTCTCTCTTGGGCCTCTTCTATAAAAATAAAAGGGTTGGATTAGATAATAACAAAAGTTTCTTCCAGCTCCAGCTCTTCTGATGCTCTTTAGCATTTTGCAAAACTTTCTGTCCTTGGTGAGGAATTGTTTGAATATCATGGTATTCCCGCTGTGAAGGACTCCGCGACAACCTTGCTAACAGAAGACAATGAATTCATAAAGCTCCATGGGATGGTCGCCTTCAGATCCAACTATAGAAAAAGGCTTTCCTTGGTCTAGGAAGTATTTGCTGTCATTATCTCAGGATCTTTTTCAAAGACTTCAGAGTTCTGTGTAACTGAGAACCAAATAGGATCCTGAAACAAGAATGAAGCTGGAAAGAGCCAAGCTCTGTGTGCTGCTTTGGGTTCCAAACTCTTTATCGTAAGAATCTGGAGGTAGCTGCATCAGCTCTATGATGGACCTTCAAGGAGAGCTCTTGATCTGCTTTAAAAAAAATCCTCATAAGGCTAATACCTAAAATCCACCAAATCCCTCTAACAGTTTTTTTTTTTCAAATAATACTTTTTCCCCCTTCCTTGAGGGTAAGAATTGTTTTATAGTTTTATCTTTGTATGCCCAGAACCTACCACAGTGCCTGGAAGTTAATAAGTATTTGTCCTTGATTGATGCAAAGGACACTGGGAGAGGTAACACAGTGGGACTTCAACTCATTCACACAGATATATAAGACCGTTATCAGAACCTTTCCCAGGAGCCCCTTTGAATAAAGGGAAAAGAGAGAACAAAAAGGGAAGATGAGGAGATATGGGAGGAGGCTATTAGAAAAGGAGGGAAAGTCATTTTTTCCCTCTGCACCTCAGTTTCCTCTTTGGCAAAATTAGAGACTAGCTGGAAATTTAGATTTCTAAAGTCTCAAATGAATGATCCTATGATCTTGGACTATGTCAAAGGGTACAGCAATCTCATTAACCCTGATATAATGATATAATATCAGCTATTGCCAACTGATGGGTGCCCACTCTGTTATAACATTATAATGTTATAATAGAAACAATCCTTCTCAGGAAGCAGGTTTCATTTCCTCTAAAATAAATAAATATTAGTAGTCGTAAGCATTTGGCACAGCAGGATGACAACTGAATGTGACATTCCTTCATCCATATCCTTCACCCATGACATTATTTAACGTTTTGTATTATTCTCCATTGTTCTGTTCTACATATGAACAGATAACTCATGGACACAGTAGATAGAGTGCTAAGCCTGGAGTCAGGAGGACTGAGTTCAAATCCTGTTTCAAAAACTTACTAATTGTATAATATTAGATAAGTCACTGAAATTCTCCCTCAATTTCTTTGTCTGGAAAATGAGGACAATAATAATTGTATCTACTTCCCAGGGCTGTTGTAAAGATCAAATGAGATAACTGTCAAGTGCTAAGCACAGTGCCTGACACTTGGTAAAATCTATATAAAGTTAGCTACTGCAACTATAAGGAAAAGAAAGTGAAGAATAAGGAGGAGAAAAAAGAGAAGAAAGAGGAAGAAGAAGAAAGAGGAGAGGAGGGGGGAAGAGGAAGAAGAAGAAGGAAGAAAAAGAAGAAATTATAATGATTGGAAGGATATTAAATGCAGAAAGGTGGAGGTAGGCTGGAAGAAGGACTAATACTCAAAGTAAGTGGAGGAGGAGAAAGGATTAAAGGCAGAAAGGTGGAGGTAGTCTGGAAGGAGAACTAACAATCAAGGTGGAGGAAGAGAGAGAATTCTGCCATAAACAGAACCAAAAAGGTTGTTCTTTTATTCAGCAAATCTGTTATTTTGTCACAAATCTAGAGCTATAAAGAGCTCTAGAAGCTATATATTCCAACCCCTTTCTTTGACAGGAAGAGAAACTGAAATTGCAAGAAATAAGTCATGGATCCGAGTTCCTGCAGGGAATAAGTTGTGAAGCCAGTTGTGAAGTCAAGAGCTTTTTACTCCAAGTCAAGGGTTCTCTGCATTATACCATGCTGCATATTATGCCAGGCATGGGGGGAGACACAAAGTTTATGTAAGAGCTGGTCTTAGCCTTTAGTCAAGCTTGTGTTGCCCCTCTCCTAACTGGATCCACTTGCCCAGCTCAAACTACCTTGGTAGGCTGGATTCTCAGAGGATAATGACCTCTTCCCTCCAGGTCTTTGAATAAACCTACAAATTTCAGCTTCTGATACTATCGTTCCCAAGTCCCCGTCCAGTGTGCCCCTCCATATTAATCAGTAGTTCTCTGAAAAAGGGCATTTATAACAAAGGGTATTTTGGAGAAATATATTCACAAAGAAGATTTCTCAAGGAGAATGGTAGCAGGCCTTTTTGTAGTGGCTAGAAACTGGAAACTGAATGGATGTCCATCAGTTGGAGAATGGCTGAATAAATTGTGGTATAGGAATATTATGGAATATTACTGTTCTGTAAGAAACGACCAGCAGGATGATTTCAGAAAGGCCTGGAGAGACTTACACGAACTGATGCTGAGTGAAATGAGCAGGACCAGGAGATCATTATATACTTCCACAACAATACTATATGATGACCAGTTCTGATGGACCAGGCCACCCTCAGCAACGAGATCAACCAAATCATTTCCAGTGGACCAGTAATGAACTGAACCAGCTATGCCCAGAGAAAGAACTCTGGGTGATGACTAAAAACCATTACATTGAATTCCCAATCCCTATAGTTATGCACACCTGCATTTTTGATTTCCTTCACAAGCTAATTGTACAATATTTCAGTCTGATTCTTTTTGTACAGCAAAATAACGTTTTGGTCATGTATACTTATTGTGTATCTAATTTATATTTTAATGTACTTAACATCTACTGGTCATCCTGCCATCTGGGGGAGGGGGTGGGGGGTAAGAGGTGAAAAATTGGAACAAGAGGTTTGGCAATTGTTAATGCTGTAAAGTTACCCATACATATAACCTGTAAATAAAAGGCTATTAAATTAAAAAAAAAAAAAGAGAATAGTAGCAGGATAGGCCCTCTTCCTGCAAAGCTCAGGCCCTCTCTTCCCTTACCCAAAGGCACTCTCTCCTTTCACACACACTTCCAGAACAGTGGTTCCATCCTCTGGATGGGGGGGTCAGTGACCAGTTTCTCCCCAGCTCCAAAAAGGCCATTCAAAGCAATTCGCATGCCATGAAAATCACCAAGGAAGAGGAGGAAAAGGCCAGGGAGTCAGTGTCAAAATTAGAGTCAAGCAGTACCCAGGTTTGTCCATGACCTTCACTGGTAGGTACTATAGATATATAGATATAATATAGATAGATAAAGCTGGAAGCAGCACTTTGTCACAGGTCATCAATATAAAAGTGGGGAGGAGAGATAAGCTTTCCTCACCCTGCCAAAAGAAATGAGAAGGAAATCCCCAGTGCCCTGTGGGTCAGTGCTGGAGGAATAGGGTACAATGGAGAGCTCCTGCTCCCAGAGATCACGAGTGGGCTTAAACAGGGGCAACGCCTTGAAGGATGCTTCTAAATTGTCCATCCAGGAGCAGACCTACATATGCCAGAGCCTAATTGGGTCTCTATATTACTCCAAATCCATCACTCTTTCCACCATAGCATACTTCTCTTCAGGAGTAATAAGTTCTGCCAAGCATCAAGCATAATAAAGACATTCCACTATATACAAAGTCAAATGAGATTCAAGTGTTTGGTTATTACCATACGCATGGATGGAAGGCTATTCACTATCTCAAAGGGGCCTATTTGATCACTTGATGAAGGTAGAGGAATATAAAAATGAAAGCCTTTTAAGTTTGTTTTATTTGCAACACATGGAGTAACGTTTTGAGAACTAAATAGGCACCAAATGTACACAGAGACTTTCCCTTCTACCCCCTCCCAATAGCTTCTTTTCTCTCTTATCTCTCTCTGTTATCTGTCTCTCCCTGTCTCTGTCTGTCTCTGCCTCTTTGACTATCTTTCCCTCTTCCTCTCTCTTCTATTTTCCCTCTCTCTCCCTTTTCTCCTACCTCCCTCCTTCTCCCTCCTAATCAAACTTAGACACATCTCACATCTAGTTCCATAAATCATCTCCAGCAGGAACCAACCAATATATAAAACACACAGCCCTCTCTTTAGACATCATGGAAACATTTATCTTTGGGATTACAAATCAGGGAGGTGGGTTTTTGTTCCTCTTTTTCTTTTTTTAACATTTCAAATTGTTAGTATATGTTTGTTTGGGTTTTTTTTTACTTTTATTTCCAAAAAAGATCTCTGCAATGTTCTTGGCTTTAGGCACTGTTACAGAAAAAAAAATTAATCTCAAAGCACAATCCCAGTGGTACCTGGCAGAAAAACAAAAGGTGTCCTAGACAGTAAAGACTGAGTCTGGAACAAGCTGGATCAAAGAATCCATGATGGGAAGACAAGACCCTCCATCATCTTACTTCCTTCTAGCCAGAACTGTAGACTTTGCTCCAGAGTACTGAAGAGGAAGAGTGGCTCTTTGACTGGCAGCTCTGCTACTCATTTACCTGCATGACCTTGGTTTAGCAATTTGCCTCTGTTTCTTGAACTGTGAAATGAGAAGATTGAACTAAATAGTCTCTGAATTTCCTCCCATAGTTCAATCTATCAACCTAATACTAAATGATTGATTGATTGATTTCTGAACCTCAGTATTCTTTCACCTAACGCTGTCCTCCATCCCAATATAAAGGGATATCTTCATCCCATTTCTGGATTGCATTATGCCCCACATAGGGATAGGGATCGAACCTATGATTTCATCGGTATCAAGATCTCCCTTGTCAGGAAACTCCTACCTACGTCAATAGTCTTGAGGACTTGTCTTTTAGAAATGGAACTTGAACTCAAAACTTTCTGACTGATAGCCCAGCTCTCCATCAGGTAGGCCTCCCAAGCCCTCCTTACCTTATATTTAAAGCTTCAAGGCAGGCAGCTCTCACTAACCTTAGGCAGAGAGATGTTCCCAACTGTGTTTTCTCACTACCTTCCAAAATTGGCTTCCACGGCTCTATCAGCAAAACTACTCTGCAGAAAATGCAACTGATAAATAATTCTATCTCATCAGAGATCACTTAGGAGACCCAAAGACAATGCTCGTTCTCAAAGAACCAGCACACAGCTTATAGTGGGTACATAATGCCGCGCCCCAAACTCTTGGTTTCTCTGAGTATTCCTTCTAGGCCATGGTGAGAGTTTTGTGTGTTGAACTTTTAAAGGTTATTATTATTATTAAAAACAGGTTTCTTTTTTACCCAACCCCCTTTCTCAATCCAGTGGGAAAACTAATTTTGTTTTTAAATATCTCTATTTAAACTCCACGAATGCTCATAAAATGCTTTGAGGCTGCAGTGCTTGATTTGAATCTTAAGCGATAATTAGGTGGTAGAATGACTTAGAGAGAAATGCAGGTATATATTTTCCCAACTGTGGGAGTGGGGAGGGCAGGGAGAGAGCCGGCCCAGGCAGCCCTGGCAAATCTCTGTTTCTGAAACATAAACACACGACTCGTTTAAAAACACATTCATTTAGGTTCTCTAATTGCTCCCATAAAAAGGGCTTTCTCTCAGTAGTTCTTTGTGGCACTATATTATTCTGCTCCATTTTCCCTCCCATCCCCAGTTTTCCCCTCCACACAGCCTTTAGTCATTTCACTTAACCTGAGCTCGTTTCCTTCTAGCCTCATCTTTCTTTTCTGAGAAGCTTTTACGGTGCATGGTATAGGTTTTCCTGCACTTTCTCTTTCCTCTCTATCTCCCACCTCCAATCATCTTGTATTCACCAACTTATTTTGTATCTCTCTTTCAATGTACATGTTGACTCCCCTGAAAGATTAAAACTCTTTGAGGCCCAGGTCAGGTTTTGTATCCTTGAGGCCTGACACAGCAGACACTGAAAAATACTTGTGGGTGGATTGATTTTTGACTGATACTTATATTTATATGTGCACATATACATATACACAGATATAATCTATATGTGCATGTATATTTGGAGAGAGAATATACATAAAGCGTGTATATACAGAAATTATTTTTAAAAATAAAAGAATGTACACATACAAATATACAGATAGAGTTACAAATACACACATATACATATATTTATACAGATATATACACACACATATAAATATATAGATAGATACAAAAATACACATCCAAATATATACACATATATACATATAGATAGATACAAAAATACACACAAGTATATAGTATACACATATAGATACAAAAATATACACATATGTAGATAGATAGATAGCTATAAAAACACACACATATAGATATTCATATTCACATTTACAAGTACACATATAGATAGATACATGTGCACATATATAGATAGATACACAAACACACATATATACAGATATATAAATACACATATATGCAACACACACATATATAGATAAATATATGCACATACATTCAGAGATAGATACATGTATGTATACATATAGATAGATGCATATGCACGTGTATATATACAGATAGATATACTCATATATATATAGATCTACAAATACACACATATATATGGATAGATATATAATACACATATAGATACACACATATGTACATTTGGAGAGAAATTGCATAGAGTATGTATATTGAGAGATTATAAAAAGAATATATAGAGAGAATGTATACACAAATATACATATATAAAGACAGATAAATATTCACTATACAGATATATATGGATAGATACATACACATATATACATATAGATACATACAAACACACATATCTATACACATATTAGATATAGATATACCCTCCCCAACAGGATATAAGGTTAAAGACTTTTTGTTTCTTTTTTTTGTCATTGTATCTTCTTGCATAACATAGTTCCTGACACATAGTAGGCACTTACATGCTTGTCATTAACTGATTCCTCCCTCCCCTTTCTCTCATCTCATTTTTTATTTTATTTTATTCTCTTCCCTTCTTGCTTCTCTGTCTCCCACTGACTCCTTTCTTTTCCCTTTCTTTTCTCCCCCCTTTTCTCAAAGGATTATAAATCTCAAGCTGGAAAAGAGCTTCATCTAGTCCAACCTCTTCAAGTTACACATGAAGAAACTGAGACCCAGAGAGATGGTGACTTGCCGACAGTCACACAGCTAAGCAGTAGAGGTGAGACTCAGTGATCCACCTACTTCATATCTAATACTTTTCCCACCATATGCTCTCTACCCATTCCTGTTTCTTTTTCATTTCCCTCACTCTTTTAGTTCCCATTTTGACTTTTTTTCTCCCCAAAGCTCTAAGAAAAAACATTTTTGATCAGTGGGACGGCAGCAGTTGACACAAAATTGTCTAAATATAGTTTTCCTCCACCTTAGTCCCTTCCCTGGGGGAATACCTCAATTATTTGTCACCTTCCTTTGATTTTTCTGTGCTTCTGCCTTCCATGGGCTGCAAGCTCAGAATGAGTCAGCAGAAATACAAGACAACCATATTAGACTCACAGTCCAGTAGGATTCTGATGTATTCTACCCTGGTCAGAAGGCTTGGGTCCTCCCTCAATGGAAATCTTCAAGTAATGGTGGACAACCAGTTGCTGCTGATATCATAGAAGAGAGCCCTGCTCACTTAGGGATTGGACAATTGGACTCTTAGGATTCAGTGACTCTGATGTTGCGTAAACTCCTGTGTATCAGGGTATATGCTTCCTCAACTATGAAATGGGCATAATAATATCTGCCCTGAGATTATTATTTGTACACAGCCTCTACCTTGATTGCAAGGAATGGTATGGGATCAAATTCTAAATTCTTTTCCATTGCAGGCTCCACCCTTGAGAAAGATGATTGCCAGGCTGATTGCACCTGGCTATAAATTGTAAATTTGCTGAAGAGAAAGAGGCTGTATGTCTAGGAGAGGCTATAGGGCATATTTATTAGAAAATCAGCTTTGCAGTCAAAACCTGGGTTCCAGTCTTGCCTTTTATCCACCCTGTCTGGTTCTGAGCAAGTAACTTAACTATTGCATGTCCCTAAGCAAGACAGTAAGTTGCAGAAGAGTTGCTGATCTGAATCAATAAAAGGAATTATCACATTGGACATTCCCTATACTGAATAACTAGCAGGTCCAGACTCATATCCAACTTCACAACATCCAAAGTAAAGCAGAGATTTTCAAGGTCTAATGCCACCAGGAAGCTCACCATCACTCATGGCTGCTCTGTATTAAGCATTCTGCCTTCAGCTTCCATTAAAAAATGTTTTCCCTTTGAGCTGCAGGAACCCTATGGGCTTGGAATGATCCAAAGAACACTCAAAGACAAATTCAACTCGCATGTGGATTTCAAGTTTAAAATTAAAGAAGAGGAGAAAAGAGCCCAGTTACAACATGACCCAAGATGGCAGTTTGTCTCCACATCAATGAATCCCTTCTGGGCTCCTACTGAAAAGAGAGATCTGCTTCCAAAGCCCTTTGGTTCACCTGAAATTCAATATGCCAGAGAAAGGGGCCAAGACCCTCGGCTTTGTTTAGAAATGGTAAATTTAACTTATTAGCCTTCATTCAGAGGCCAGAAGTTGACATTGGCAAAATCTCCAAGGACTGAAGGATGATAGATAGAGGGAAGGGACTGTCTTTTGCTTCTTTTTGTATCCCTGGGACTTAGGACAGTACCTGACACATAGTTGGTGCATAATAAATGTTTGTTGACTGCGACCTAGAACCTGAATTATGTCCTGTCCCATAATGAGGAGCATGAAATCCACAAAGGCTGGAAGGGACCTTAGAAGTCATTGAGTCTAACATCTTTTTACAAATATGGAATTGGAATCAAAGGGGAATTGTGTGACTTGCCTAGGGTCACACAGTTAGTAAGTATCTGAGATAGATTTTGGTCCCAAGTCATGGGGGCATAGAACTAAGGTTGAAAATTTGGTGCTTAACAAATGCTTGTTTCCTTTCATTCTTCCTCTTTCTTAAAGAAGAAATCTCATTTACTATCAAAATAAGATAAAATGGATCTTGGCCAAATCTGCTGAGCACTTCATACCCAACAAAGTTATGCTTTCGGGGAGAAAATTCAATTGACCGCTCTTAACCACAGAGTGACTTCCCCGGTCCTGTTTGGAATCCACAGAGGATTCATAAATTCATTGATTTAAAGGATTTGGAGCTGGAAGAGAATTTAGATACAAAATAAGCTTGGTGAGTGGATAGACTAGAGTGAGGGACATTCCTCTTCCCGAGTTCAAATTCAGCCTCAGATACTTCCTAGTTACGTGATTCTGGACACTTAGCCTTGTTTGCCTCAGTTTCTTCATCTGTAAAATGATCTGAAGAAGGAAATTACTTTCCCAAGAAAATCTCAGATGGAATCACGAAGCATCAGACGTGATTCAACAACAATGACAATCTGGGGTGACTAGGGCTTTCCCCCAGGGTATCACCATTTGGAAGCCCCCTACCTCTACAGTGAAATGGGACATGTTTTCTTCCCACCAGGACTGACACAATTCCTTGTGGACCTCCACCAGTCTAAGCCACTCAATAGTACAATTTCCTCAGGCTACCTCCACCCCAAGTTCTCATATTTATAGGCAGCTTCCCCTTAGCACAAAGTCACCTTTCTGGGAGTAATGAACTTTTCCCCCCTTTGCAAACACACACACACACACACACACACACACACACACACACACACGTTTGCCATAAACATAAGAATTATTTCTCATTTGAGCTCCGAGTTCAACCTCATCGTGTTATGGATCAGAAAATCAAGGTCTCAGAAATCTGTGTCCAAAAGGTAGATCATGGGATTAAATTGAGTGAAAAGAGACTTCAATGAACATCTGGTTCAATCTTATCTTTTTTTATGGGGAAGAAAACTGAAACTGAAGTTTAAGAAAAATAAATTTTCCTTGCCCAGGGTAACCTCCATGCAAGCTCCTCATCATCCTAAATTCATAGCGTTAGAGGCAGAACAGAGCTCAGAAGCATCTTGTCCATTTTACACATAAGGAACATGAGGCTTCTCAAGATAGTGATTTATCCAAGATCACACGCTAAGTACCCACATCCCATGCTGTCTCCTAGATCATAATTGACCTCATGCCTCATTATCATTCTCAGGAAAGATTTACTGAACACCGGGAATTAGAAATGTCATCCCAGCCTCCATCCTCAAGTTTAGACAGAAGGGCCTACTGGCAATAGGCCCAAAGGCTCAGGAAAAGGATGAATATTAAACCTCATCCCTATCCCATCTGCTGGGTCCTTTCTCACACCATATTTAAGGTGCCCCAAGCCTCAGAACACAATGTACCTTCTCTCCATCATTCTTACTTCATTATCATCAGGGAGGGCAATAGCATTAAAGGATGAGGGTGAAATGGACAGAATGTCACTGCTTACTCCCAGGCCTTCTTCTCCAGATTGCCTTCCAGGAAGCAGAAGATTAAACATCTGCCCTCAGGGAGGCTAGAAGAAGGGGTTGGAGGAGAACTAGAGGAAGGGTCTCACTACCTTAGAGAACTAGCAGAGGGTGGAGAGAAGGGGAAAGAGATTTGCAGTCCCC
This sequence comes from Sarcophilus harrisii, assembly GCF_902635505.1. Classification (NCBI taxonomy): domain Eukaryota; kingdom Metazoa; phylum Chordata; class Mammalia; order Dasyuromorphia; family Dasyuridae; genus Sarcophilus; species Sarcophilus harrisii. Next base: position 445,105,285 of record NC_045429.1, on the reverse strand, counting down.
AGGGGACATGGGCTGACTAAAGACATCCCATTTTCCATGCTCAAAATGTCTAAAATAGCAGCAAAAGCACTTCCTAATAGTGCAGCCAAGGAAAATACCACCAGCCCCAAGAAGCCCATTCTTCTTTCCATTCTCATTTCGCTGCATCAGATGTCACTTGACTTCCCAAAAAGCCAAAAGTTCTGGAAGTGACAACAATTTGAGAGTTATTTGAAGTCAGGAAAACCTGAATGTTGATCCTGCCTCAGATCCATACTAGCTGGACAAGCCTCCCTTCCTCCCTGGGTCCCATGTGGCTCTCTAAGATTATAAATAGCAAATATATTATCAGTCTCCATCCATGGATGGAGAAGTCACTTGAGGACTGATTGGTGGATCTTTATCTATACCCTGATCCACTCCCATGTGTTCATAACCATCTCGATACAGATGATTCTCAGATAAATATATATATATATATATATATATATATATATAATATATTTACATATATGTATATATCTATTTAGATAGATAAAATCTCAGTCTCCCAGATTATGACACATTTATTTATTTGTTTGTGTTTGTTTGTTTTGCTGAGGAAATTGGGGTTAAATGATTTGCCTAGGGTCACACAGCTAAAAAGTGTTAAGTGTCTGAAGCCAGATTTGAACTCAGGTCCTCCTGACTTCGAGTATGACATATTTCAAACCATGTGTCCCCTGGATATCAAATTCATATCCTTTTCCTCTCCACCTTTTCCCTCTTCTGAACTTCCCTATTTCTGCCAATGGGTACTGCCATTCTCCCAGGTGCCCAAACTTGCACTTCTGGAATCATACTCGCCTCCCTGCACCCTTCTCCTATATCCAATCACTTGCCAATTCTACCTCTAATCAGTAAATAAATATTAAGTACCTACTATGTGCTAGCTACTACTGGGCAAAGCACTGGGGATATAAAAGAGTTAAAACAGTTCCTGCCCTCCAGGAACTTGCTTCACAACATCTCTCCTGCTGTTGTTTGTCATTCAGTTATGGCTGACTGTCCATGAGGCTTTTTTGGCAAAGATAGTGGTTTGCCATTGTCTTCTCCTACTCATTTTACAGGTGAGGAAACTGAGGCAAACAGAATGAAATGACTTACCCTTGTCACACAGCCAGTAAGTCTCTGAAGCTGGATTTGAATTCATATCTTCCTGACTCCAGGTTCAACGCTCTATCCCCTGCATCATCTAGCTGCCCCCAAAACGTCTTCCACTTCTCTCAACTCAAAGGCATATCATTCTACGCGATCACCTCTCACTTGGACTATCACCACAGCCTCCAACCAGGTCTCCTTTCCTTCATTCTCTCCCCTCACTGATGCCAAAGTGATGCTCCTAGAAGATATGAGCATCACTGTTCTGCTCAAGCGTCTCCATTGGGTCTTTATTGACTTTAAGATCAAACACAGACTCTTTTTAGCATTTAAACCCTCTCACAATCCCTTGCCAAGCTGTCTTCTCAGGCTTTACCACACATTCATCCGCTTCACACATTCAGTGTTTCAGCTACGTGGACATTGGTCATTTTCCTTGTGTGACATTTCATCTCCAGCCCAGGTTGTCCCCCCACAGGGTCTTCACGGTCCTTTCTCCTCACCCTTCCTAGCTTCCTTCAGTGTTCGACTCAAACAGAACCTCCTAACGGTAACGTTTCAGTCACTGAACAGCATTCATCTACTGTACCCATCACCAGTACTTTGGAAAGAGGATGCACTTTATAAATAGTGACATCCCATTGGGGAGACTTATGGGTGATTCTTTCAGGCAGCATTTACAGATGGAATTCCAGTTGAGGAAACAGATACTCCCTTGGATAGCTATCTGTAAAATGAAGGGATTGGTCTGGATGTCCCCGAGGTCCTCCCCAACTCCGTATTCCACATTGCTTTTCCTCCTTGAGTCTTAGTTTCCTCTTCTGTAATGAGACTTTCAGAATAGATGGCCCCTCTGGATCTGCTGCAAACTTACTACTTGGGTAACATTGCACCAGTCACTTTAACTTTCCAGCCTTCAGTTTTCTGCTCTGTAAAATGAAGAGGTGAAACTAAATGGCCTCTGGGACTCTTTGCAGTTCTATAATGTGATGCTGATGCAGAAGAGACGTGGAATCAAACTCCACTTCTGCTCCTTACTAGGCTCAGAATGGATATAATGAGCAATTGTTTCTGTTTGGGTCAGAAATCCTAAGGGTCTTCCTGTCCCAATTGTTTGGTTTCGTTTTTGGTAACTGTTTGTTTGTTTTGACTACCATAAAAGAGGTCATTCTTTGCTTCATTTCTTACCTAGTCTTAATCACTGAATGGATAACTGAGATGTGGAAAAGGTTTTAGTTTAAAAACACCAAGGTCTCCCACTACAGTTGGGGCCATCTGCAGTTGTCCTGATTTATATATCTGGCCATTAGACTCAGATGGTTCAAGAAGGGAAAGTGAGGGTGGTGACTTTGCCTGCTCTCATCTCAATCCAACTCACGTGTCACAGCAATGTCATGGATCTCTTCAAGAATGAAGGACAAACGGGGTAGCTAGATGGTACAGTGGATAAAGCACTAACCCTGAAGTCAGGAGGATGTGAGTTCAAATCTGGTCTCAGACACTTAACACTTCCTGGCTGTGTGACCCTGGGCAAGTCACTTAACCCCAATTGCCTCAGCCCCAAAAAAAATGAATGAAGGACAAACCACAACAAATGTGCAACTAAGGGGAAGTCAGTATCAGAGAAGATAAAAAGGAGCAAGACTGCCTTGGGCTCTCCCTCCTATGAGATTCTGAAGAGGTACCTTAAGGTACAGGCTTGAGGTTCCAGGGTGGGAAGGCTGTGGATCACCTGCCCACTAGCTTATATCTATCTTATGGATTGAGTTATTAATGTGCTAGCTCCTCCATTATAATGTGAGAGCAGGATTTTTTTTGCCTTTCTTTGTATATCCAATGCTTAGCATGGGACTTAATAAGTGAATGTTGATTGGTTGATTGATTGATTGATGATCTATGAAACTTCAGCTCTGTTCAGAATTTTGGAGATATCAAATTGAAACATTATCTTCCTTCAAAAAGCTTATATTACATTGCAAAATGGGCCCCACATTACCCATGAAGATTCTCAATGGGTTGTTTTGAAAATCAAAAGAGAGAATACACATAGAAAACTTTGGAAACCAACTGGCATTGGCCTAGGAGTCAAAAGACCTGAATTCATCTCCTGCTTCTGATGGCTTCTGCTTCTATGACCATGAGCACATTATGACAATTCTCTGACCTCACTCTCCACAATTATAATAAATGAAGAGGGCTTTGACTAGATGGTCTCTTCCAACTTGACATCAATAACCCAATGACACAATAAGTCATCTTGTTTTTCAGAACCTCAGTTTCCTCATCTATAAAACATGTACCACCCACCTCACAGGTTGTATTGAAGAATGATGTTTGTTTTACAAAACTTAAAACAATATAGAAATATGAGCCATAGTGTTATCGCATAAGAATGGTATAATGGCATTGGGTAATAACATGGCCCACTCCCAAGAAACCTAATTAACATATAATTAGGAAATAACTTGCAAAATAAGAATATAGTAGAACACAGATAAGGTTAATTTGTGGTTTTCTGAGTCCATATTCAGCCAGCAGGGATTTTATAAGGTTTAGTGGCTGTGTTTTGTTTGGAGCTTAATGCCACTGGTGTAATGCATGGAGTGTTGGACTTGAAGTCAGGTAGACTCGAATATGAATGCTGACCTTGGGCCTTCTCAAGCACAATCAAGGGCAAACACTTCAATTCTTTGAGAGTCTGTTTCCTCATCTATAAAATAGGGATGATAATTCTTACAGTGCCCACCTCACAGCATTGTCAACAATCTATGTAAATGTCTTAGAAAGCACTATGTAAATGTGTACTATTATAATTGTCAACCTCACAACACTGTCAACAATCTAGTTCAGTGCTTTATGAAGCACCATTATAATTGTCAGTATCTGTTATTTCATTATGAAGGATCATAAAGCTATAGTTGGAAGGGACCACATAGATTATCATCACAGCTTCGTAGATTTAGAATTAGAAGTGACCTCAGTGTCTTAGTCCAACACACTCAATTTACAGATAAGGAAACTGAGGCAAAAAAGTCAAGGACCTTAGAGATATCTAGTCTAACTTTCTCATTTAACTGAGGAATAAGGAAACTGAGGCAGAGAAAGGTCAAGGACCTTAGAGATATCTAATCTAACTTTCTCATTTAACTGAGAAATAAGGAAACTGAGGCAGAGAAACATCAAGGATTTTGGAGATAACTAGTTCAACCTGAAGTAGACAGGTAGAATGACTTGACCAAGAGTATAGCTGGTAATAAGTGACACAGCGAGGGTTTGAGCCCAAGTGCTTTGACTGCAGAGCCAGTGCTTTTTTCATAGTACCAAAGGTCACCCAATCTTATAATTTTGTTTTATACTCACAAAACTGAAGCCCAAGAAGAGAGGGGTCACCCAGATATTAAGCACAGCCATTTTCAGAAGTGGGATTTGAAACTCAGAGCCTCTGAATTCAGATACATGGCACTTTCTATTATAAGATATTGCCTCTCAGGAGCTGTGGCAAGGAATGAAACTCTCCAAAGGCTTTTGCTTCTCAAAGGGGAAAAGGAGCAACATTTTTCCCAGGCTAGATTCCCAAGATTGTGAAAGATGCTTAGAGATCATTTGTTCCAATCCCTTCATTTTCCCTGACCAATCAGACTCAGAATCATCAAAGATTCTCCAAAACATGTATCATATTTTCTTTTTTATTTTCCCACAGGTGAACCACATGAGACTCTCCTTATGACATACGGGGAAAAAACATGGTGCCCTGGTCCCATTACCTTCTCTTATTAAGCCTGTTTTCATGCTGGGCCATTTGATGCGCCCAGTCAATAGCAATTTAAATGATACTGCGTGATGCCCTCTGTTCACATCATTTATTTCCATCTCTTTATCTGATTTTGCCAACAGGACCTAATTTGAGAGAGGCTGCAGTTCACCAGCAGGAGGGATTTAAACACTGTTACGACTGACATTTCCCCTCATCTCCTGTCCCATGGGGTACCTGACTGCAAATTTATCATACACCAGAGGTCCTGCCATCCAAAGAGACGGGGCTTACAGTACCAGCAGCAACTCATTTAGAAAGGTTCCCTGGCCCCTCGGTGCCTGGGACTGCCACACACCAACTAATTAATCCTTATTTGACCTGAATTAATGCTTAATCTGTGTGAAATGAGAGAGATTTACCAGGATACAGCAAATATGAGAAGATAAAAATCCCACCAATACGGGAGTGGGTTCAGCCTCCACACTGCTGCCCTTTGGGAGCTGGAAGGATTTAAATTTGGCTTTTTCTTCCCTTTCCTTCCTAGGGGATAACAGGAGTCAGGACTAAGGGAGAAACATGAGCACACCAAGAGCGAGCCTTGTCTCCCAGTTCCCCAAATAAAAGTAAACTGACAGGGCTTTCAGGGAAAGGCACCGTGTGGTTGGAATTAAATGTCAAACAGGGCTCTCTGTTGGCAAGTCAAAGAACAGGTGTCACATCATGACAGCCTGAGCCACCGTAGATGAGTATCTGTCCAGGTCGTCAGCAGCTCACTCCCGGAAAGGCTCAGAATTTACAAGATGAGCAGAACATCCTTCACGCAGCCACTTAGGAGAACTTTGGTTCAAGCAGATGCCGATCAGGTGACAAATCCCTCCAGATTTTGGCAAAAGGTCAATCAACTAATCAGCGAACCTTTATTAAACACTTATTATGTGCTATAGTTGTTGAGGATACAATGAAAAAGAAAGAAACAATAGCTGACCTCAAAAACCTTACAATCTAAGGGAAGAGATGATATAAACAGAAAAATAGACATAAATACAACACAATCATAATTAAATACAAAACAGAGAATGGAAGCAGCTTGGTACAATGGAAATGACTAAAATGTAATTGGGGAGTGTTTAATAAAATAAGCAAAGTTACAGTACAGCATAGATAATGCTAATTTGTGGTTTTCTAAATCAAGAGCTCCTCAATAGGAAAACAGCCTTTCAAATTGGGGTTTGGGATTATTTTCTTCTTCGTACATGGAGAGGAAGAATTTAGCCTCAGTGGCAGGGTCCCTGACAAATCCGAAAAGCAGAGTATGTCAACAATGAAAGGGATTTTAGAGATTCCCTAACACAATCACCCCTTTTTATAGAGAAAAAACTCAAACCCCAAAAGAGAAATTCACTTTTCCACTTTTTACAGCACTTTTTACACCATTCCCATTTTCCTCAACATTTTGTAAGTATGCTTTAAATATATATATGTAAAACATATATATATATTACTTATTTTTATTTATTTATCTATTTATACCCCATCTTTATTTATTTAATGCTTGATCCACTTAACTTGATTTAATTATTTAATAGTAATTTATTATTATGTATCATATTAATAAATATGTTTAATATACATTTAAGTATATTCTACATACAAAAAAATCTTTTAAAATTCTTTTATTGACATATCTTTTTTTTAACGTTACTTTCACTCTCCTCTACAGCCCCACCATCACCTCGAAGAGAGCCAGTTCTTATAACAAAGAATTCAGAAAGAAGATGCAAAAAGAAGCAGTTCAACAAAACAAACCAACAAGTTTGATAAACTTGTCTGATAGTGTTTGACATATTCCATGTCCCTAGTTCTCCACTTCGGCAAAGAAGGGAGGGCTTCTTTTTAATGTCAGTGAATTTCATAGGCTCCCACGTAAAAGTTGTAGTCCTATTAGTATCCACGGATCGAGACAACACTTGTTAAAAAGCTTCACTGACTATGAAAACATTTTTTAATGAATTTGTATTTTTCATTACAAGAGGATTGGTATATCTTTGAAAAATAGTTATACAGCTGTGTGGGAGACACTATTTATTCAACCAACGGGAAGTATATTTGCTTATTTGTGATACTGAATCATTTAAAGAGAGGGACCCCTGGAGCTGTAAATTGGCTCAACCATAATAGAAAACAATTTGAAATTATGTTTTAAAAAAGGGAGAGGGGAGCTACTCTGTTTAAATCCATAGATTCCACTTCTCAGAATATAATCAAAGATTTCAAAGACAAATAGAAAAAAGAGATGCACGCCAAAATATTCAAAGCACATTTTTGTGGTATTAAAGAAAAAGGCCCCATCAACCAATCAGCAGCAAACTTTTATTAAGGTTGCTAGGTGCCCATCCATTGGGAAATAGATGAACAAATTAAGGCACATGAACGTAGTGGATTGTTACTACATCGTAAGAAACGATGAGCATAAAGAACTCAGAGCCATATGGGAAGAATTATATGAACTGATACAAAATGAAGTGAGTAGAACCAGGAAAAATATATACATAATAATTATAACCATGTGAATAGAAAAAAAAATAAAATGAAGCTAAATACTTCATTATAAGGACAAATGTTGGATGCAGAGAAGAGTTGACAAAATCTTAAGAGTTATCTAGTAGTTGCAAAATCAAGTAGAAATGGATCTTTTGACTTAGGAAAGCACAAATTAACACTATTCATATTGTTTAATATTTCCCAATGACATTTTAGTCTGGTTCAGGCAACTCTCCAGGATTTGCAGGCAGGAGTTTGACTCCTCTTTATTCTAACCCAACTGCCTTTCAGGAATCCCGGATAGCTGTCCTCCAGGCTCTGTTTGAGCACTTTCATTGACAGGGAGCTCATTACTTCAGCTGAGCTGACACAGCCAGACGGTGTCGGTTGTACGAAATTAGTTTCTTACTTCTCGGGAGTGCCTCTATCAATCAACTCAGCCTCCTTATATTGAGACAATAACTTCTCCGGAGAATTCAGCATCCCTGCATCTCAAAGCCAGAAGGAACTTCTGAAGTTGTCTAGTTCAGCTCCCCAGGGGATACTTTTCCAATAGTCCAGCATCTGGCATGCAAGTGTAGATGGCATGTCTACCAGGTGACAGCCTGCACTACACAGATAATAAAATAAATAAAATGGATGTTCTGTCCACTGACCAGCCATAAATTGTAACTGGCTCTGGGCAGGACTGATTTAATAGCTTCATCCTGCATCTCCTATCCATAGGTCTGTTGTTTTTCTCTTGTCCCCACTGACTGGTCAGAAAGGACAAATGGTGAAAAAAAAATCCAGCTCAGTGCCTGCATTTCTATTATACAGCCGTGCCAAAATGTGACAGCCTAAGAGAATCACAAGATAATGTTAAGACTCAAGTTTTCAAATGTTTACTCTCTCCTCAGTGAACTTTGACATTGGAATGCATTATTGCAGTGCCATTTTCAACTCTCACGCCAATCTCTATCTTGGCGCATATCAGAATTTTAATGTCTGCTTCTCAGGCTGAGTTATGGTAATTTATTGAAATCGGGCATTTTGACCTTTTCAGTATTTTGTGTTTTTATTGGATAGCTGTTTCACCTCTTCCCCAGGGGATGAGTCGGGCTGAGAATGAGAGAGACTGGTAAGACTGGCCAATGGAAATGCAGAATAGTAAAAAGGTCAAAAAACTAGAGCAAACTACTAATTTGGGGAGGGGGCTAAGCAGGGGAGGGAAGGGGAGGCAGGAAAAGGGCGAAGTCACTGATCACTATGACAAGGGCTGAAGGGCAAGCTGACAAGTGGGTCAGCGCCGATGTAGGGTGATCTCAGGGCTTCCAGAGATAGACCTTAGTTGGCCAAGGGTCTTTGGCCCAAAGGTTAAAACCAACATGGACTTCCCCTGAGTAATTATAGAACGAGTGAACATTTGCCCTCTAGAAAGCGCTGCAGAGCAATTTTTGCTGATATCCTGTGCCAGTAAGCCATCGGTAGGCTCGTGAGCCCAGAGGGATCCTCAGAAGCCATCTGGTCGTCATCTTTCTAATGAGTAAAGTGTGGTCTAGAAACCTTCATGGGCGTGACCATATATCTCACACGGATAGTGAGAGTCAAATATGAAATTTGAACCCAGGTCCTCCAACTCCAGAGTCAGTGTTCTTTCCACTCTCTCCCACTCCTTCCTTTTGCTCTCTCAGTTTTTGAATAGTACATAATTCTCATCTTTCTATGTTCAAATCCAGACTCAGACATTTCCTAGACCCTGGACAAATCACTTAACCCTGTTTGCCTCAGTTTCCTTCTCTATAAAATGAGATGGAGAAGGAAGTGACAAATCACTCCAATATCATGACCAAGAAAACCCCAAATGGAGTCATGAGGAATCAGACATGACTGAAAACACTGAAGAACAACAGAAACTCCTAGGATGCCATCTAGGTTAAGTTATTTATTGGAATAAACTGCCAGCCTTATTGAAGTCCGAAATATGGTCCCTCTACAACTATGACTGCCTCCTTACTCCACAAACATTTATGAAGTACCTACTGTAGGGTGGCCACTGTAGATCCAAAGACATAAACCAGCTCTTGCCTTTGAGGAGCTTACACACAACATAGTACAAGGAAAATTTAAGAAGGAGAAAACTAACAATTGAGAGGATTATGGGAGGCTTCCCAAATGAAGGGATCCCTGAGATAAGAGTCAGAGAAAGATGGATACAAAGATGGGGGAGCATTGATCAATTTGAAGAGTTCTCCTCTACCCCAATCACTCTGATGAGGTTAGAGAACGTGCCTTTTTTTTAAACATGCATACTTCTTAAGGAGAGAGACCATACCAGGTACCAGACATGCTTCAAGGCAACTGGGTAGAGGGAGAGTTGGACTCTTATAAGGGGAACTGTCTTCTTCATCTCTAAGAACCAAATTGGGAAATTGCTGGCTCCTTTGTCTCCCATATCTTTCACATCTATCTCCTTCCCTCCACTCACATGCCCACCATCTTGATTTGTTCAGTAATTTTTTGCCTATTCTAGTACCCCCTACCTGGTCTCCCCTGCCTCAGGTATCTCTCCCCTCCCACACAATCTTAAGTCCAAATCTTGCCCTATCATACTCCTGACTAAGAAGCTCCCTTGTTGCCTCCAGTATGAAACTCATTGGTTTAGCACTTAAAACCTTTCGTGGTCTGGCTCCAACCTAACTTTCCAGGCCAATGACACACTCTCTTATACACTCTATGTTCCAGTCAAATTGACCTGTTTATTGGCAGTAGAGAAAATTGCACATTGGATAAACAAGTTGGGGCAAGAGATTTTAAAATGTCATCTTATTTCTAACTTTCAAGAGTCTTTGTAAAGGTAAAAAATACATGAGCAGCCTGCCTGGGAAGTGGGCAGAAAGATGAAGATGTTTCAACTTAATGGTCTAATACCGAGAACCAAGGGACTGGGACACTGTCCCCTGTCCCCTTCCCAAAAAAGTCCCATTATTCTAGACCCAAATCCAATCTGGATTGGATTTAATCCTGGGGAAATCTTAGCTCTAATGAGAGAGATTAGCTTCCTTTTGTCATACCCTTCATCTCAACATCCCAGCTTAGTTGGTAGCTCAGGTCTAGTTTTTCCCCAAAAATGGGGAGGGGGAGCAGGAAGGTCGTCATTGAATGAATCGGGTTTTAAGGAGGTATTTATTTCCTCCATACCAAGAAAATACTAAGCACAAAATATTCAAATGTGTACATTGACAGAATGACTTAAAATAGGATTCAGTGACGTGTAGCTGCTATTATAATCTCTGCAAGAAGACTTGAATCATGAACATTGGAACATAAGGCAGTTTATGGGACTGCTGAATGGATATTTCAATTTCACCTCAGCTCTGCACTGTCCAGACTCCCAGTCCACATATTATGCCAGTCGTGTCTGTCTCTCTCTCTCTCTTTTTTAATAAAGACAGATATGCTCTGTTTGCTACAGTAGATCTCAGACTTCTCAAACTTATAGGCCCGACACATATATCCCAAAGTAAGATATTCAATTACTTATTCTGAAGGAGGAAATACAAAAAGAAAAAGGCAGCTAGGGCCCAGGGGGAAAGATTACCTTGACTCCTCTATTCTAGCTGCCATATGAGAGAGGCTGCAAGGTGGTCACGGAAGATACCAGCTCTTCCCCAGTCTCTTATTGGGAGACCCTGACAAAGAGTGATATTTGTTAAATAGGAGAAGTTCTACTTGTTAAAAGGACAAGTCATGTCAGTCCTGAGTACCCTCATGTCAGGAAGCAAGCAGGAAGTTGGCCATCTCCAAAGTACCCCAGGACTAAGTCCACATTTTGATCTACCAAAAACAGGACAACTTTTTACAGAGCTTGCTACTATGGATAGGGGCAAGAACATAGCTTTAGGAGTACTTCCCAATTTATCAACCATTTGACCTGAAGTCAATAATTCAATTCAATTCAAAAAGCATTTATTTATTAAACATCTATTATGTGCCCAACAATGTTCTGGATATTGGAGAACACAAAGATAAAAATGAAATAAAGACACTTGTATTCTACTGGTCAGGAAACAGAATGTAAAGATAGTTAAATAGTAAGGTGGATAGAGCATTAGACCTAGAGTCAAGAAGACTCACATTTGCAAGTTCAAATCTGGCCTCAGACATTTTCTAGCTCTATGACCCTGGGAAAGTAATTTTTTTAATAGCCTTTTATTTACAGGATATATGCATGGGTAACTTTACAGCATTAACAATTGCCAAACCTCTTGTTCCAATTTTTCACCTCTTACCCCCCATCCCCTCCCCTAGATGGCAGGATGATCAGTAGACGTTAAGTACATTAAAATATAAATTAGATACACAATAAGTATACATGACCAAAATGTTATTTTGCTGTACAAAAAGAATCAGACTCTGAAATATTATACAATTAGCTTGTGAAGGAAATCAAAAATGCAGGTGGGCATAAATATAGGGATTGGGAATTCAATGTAATGGTTTTTAGTCATCACCCAGAGTTCTTTCTCTGGGCGTAGCTGGTTCAGTTCATTACTGCTCCATTGGAAATGATTTGGTTGATCTCGTTGCTGAGGATGGCCAGGTCCATCAGAACTGGTCATCATATAGTATTGTTGTTGAAGTATATAATGACCTCCTGGTCCTGCTCATTTCCCTCAGCATCAGTTCGTGTAAGTCTCTCCTGGCCTTTCTGAAATCATCCTGTTGGTCATTTCTTACAGAACAATAACATTCCATAATATTCATATACCACAATTTATTCAGCCATTCTCCAACTGATGGACATCCATTCAGTTTCCAGTTTCTAGCCACTACAAAAAGGGCTGCCACAAACATTCGTGCACATACAGGTCCCTTTCCCTTCTTTATAATCTCTTTGGGATATAATCCCAGTAGTAACACTGCTGGATCAAAGGGGTATGCACAGTTTGATAACTTTTTGAGCATAGTTCCAAACTACTCTCCAGAATGGTTGGATTCGTTCACAACTCCACCAACAATGCATCAATGTCCCGGTTTTCCCGCATCCCCTCCAACAATCATCATTATTTTTTCCTGTCATCTTAGCCAATCTGACCGGTGTGTAGTGGTATCTTAGAGTTGTCTTAATTTGCATTTCTCTGATTAATAATGACTTGGAGCATCTTTTCATATGACTAGAAATAGTTTCAATTTCTTCATCTGAGAATTGTCTGTTCATATCCTTTGACCATTTTTCAATTGGAGAATGGCTTGATTTTTAATAAATTAGAGTTAATTCTCTATATATTTTGGAAATGAGGTTCTTTATCAGAACCTTTGACTGTAAAAATATTTTCCCAGTTTATTGCTTCCTGGGAAAGTAATTAAACTTTGTTTGTCTCGGTTTCCCCATCTGTAAAATGGACTAGAGAAGGAAAGGACAAAACACTCCAGTATTTCCTGAGGGCACAATGGAAAGGGAGAAGAAAATTAATCAGGGCAAAGAGAAGAGATTAATATAAGGGATTTTCCCCCTACACTATCTGGAACATGGTACAATTAAATTTCCTAATAAATACTTATTGATTGTTGAGTGATAGGATGAAGGAATGGGGAGTGGTGATCAAATAAAGGAAAAGAAATAAGCATTTATGTATCACCTACTGTGTACCAAGCACGCAAAGTACTTTTTAAAAAATGTTATTTATTTTAATTCATATTGCTTTATGAATCATGTGGGGAGAGAAAAATCAGAACAAAAGGGAAAAACCATGGGAGTGGGGAAAAATTTTTTAAAATGAACATATGTGTTGATTTACATTCAATCTCCTTAATTCTTTTTCTGAATGCAGATGAATTTTACTCAGCCAAAATGTACTGGGATTGCTTTGGATCACCACTGAGAAGAACCGAGCTTCCATAGTTGATCATCACACATTTTTGCTGTTAGTGGGTACAATATATTCCTGGTTCTGCTTGTTTCACTCAGCATCAGTTCATGTAAACCTTTCCAGGCCTTTCTAAAATTGGCTCGTTCATCATTTTTATAAGACAATAATATTCCAGTACCTTCATATTCTACAACTTGTTCAGCCATTTTCCAATTGAGGGGCATCTACTTATTTTCCAGTTCTTTGCTACCACAAAAAGAGCTGCCAGAAAGATTTTTGCCCATGTGGGTCTTTTCCCTTCTTTATGATTTCCTTAGGAGACAGATCCAATAATGGAATTGCTGGGTCAAAACAGCCTTTTGGGAATAATCCCAGATTGTACAAAGCACTTTTGATAATTATTTCATTTGACCTTCACAACAACCCTGGAAGGTAGATACTATTATTACTCCATTTTACAGCTAAGGAAACTGAGGCAGAATTGAGCTGAAGTGACTTACCCAGATTCACACAGCTAATAAATGTCTGAGGTCACATTTGAACTCATTTCTTCCCGACTCAAGGTCCTGGGCTCTCTCCACTGTGCCATCTAGTTGCAAAGGGAAGGTGACTTGCACTTATATCTCAGAATCACCAACACTGTGTGGGGAGTTATAGGGCAGTAAAGTGACATGCCTTTCAGGGAAACTGAGAAAATGATATTTTGCTTATCAATCTCTGTGAAAGTGAAAGAAGGAAAGCATTGGAGTGGGAGGGTTACGTTCATATCAACAAGGCAAATGCCCAGTACCTGGTCCTCCTGCCTGACAGACATGGATCAGAGATTTAGAACCTCAAAGGTCCAATCCCTCATTTTATAGATGGGATTCGATAAAGATCTTCAAGTGACTTCTTCCAGTTTTAAAGCTATGATCCTATAATTCTAAAGTTCCTTCATCTTTCTGGGACTCAGTTTCCTTATTCTGAAAAATCAGAAGGATAGACTCAATGACATTTGAGGTCTCTTTAACAAAATCTATAATCCTGTGAATCTTCCCTGCATGGAGTCAGGACGCGAGACCAAATGACCTGTGACATCCCTTTGAACGTTCTTCCAGAGATTCTCCAGGTGGAATTAATGCAAATGTATCTGAATATACCTGTTAAAGCATTACAACACATACAGGAAGAAGGGGGAACAATCCCTGCGGAGCAGAGCTTCATAACCTTTTCTTGTGTCAAGGACCCTGTTGTCAGTCTGCTAAAACCTATGGCTCTCTTCTCAGAATCATGCTTTTTAAATAATTGAAAGAACTGCTAAATTCAGTTAGAGGTCAATGAGAATAAAAAGGTGATTTTTTCCCCATCAAGTTCAGAGACTTTCTGAAATCTATCCTCCACCCCCTTGGAAATCAGGTTAACAACCCCTGCCTTAGACGTTCCCATTTCCTTAAAGCGTCCGAGTTTCCAGAGTCATAAAACCCAACGTTGGGAATCTAGGAAGCAAGTCTATGATACAACGGCACGTAGGAGCGGTGGGTGGGGATTCCAGGTGATGGGCAAGTTAAAAAATCGAGTCAGACAGTAAGAAAGCCATTTCTATAGAATTGCAGCGCCCGGATCAGTCCCACAAGTATGGAGGGGCTTTTGAGCCCCACTCTAACCAAGAGCTAATATGTCGAATTTACTCGCCGGAAAATGGTTCCAGAGTGAGGAGGGTGATTTAGTTACTTACTGTAACATGCCTTATTTCTTGGCACTCCCAGCTCCCACATGAGAGGAGCCATCCTTCTTTTTCAATATATGCCTGATTTTTGTAATCTCTCAGGCAACCATCAAACAGCCCCCATTTATTTCAACAGACATTTTATCTGCCTGGAGGTTTTATTTACTAGAACTTCAAGTGGTTCATTGCTGGTATGTTGTAACATCTGCCAGACCTTGCAAAGGTATTATAGGCAGAACCATCAGGCCTGACTCTTAGCTGGTGCCTAAGTGCTTTAAAATAGCAATGATCTTCTTGCAGGTGCTGGGAAGACTGTCATCAAAACTAAGATGGAAAGCGAGTGCCTTCTCCCAAGCGGCTCACAGATTTTCTCCCACTTTTTTTTTTCTCCAGGTGAAAGCGTTGCTGCTAGAACACGGGCCTCTCTATATATCAGATCCTCCAATCTGGGCTGGATCTCTGAGTGTAATTTGGCAGCTAAAGGATGCTTCAAGGCCCAGAGAGACAGAATTTGACACTTCTCACGCCTTATGCTCTATTTTCATCTAGCACCTTCCCCTAGAGAGAGTTAAGCATTTGCTAATACTACCTAATTAATCATCCCAGGTATTTCAGTGAATCATAAAGTTGTAAATGGCACCCAAAAAATGAAAATCAACAACACTTTATTCCATAATTATTGGCCATGGCTAGCTTACTCATTTCCTTGCCTTCTCCAGAATTAGTCACACTCCAATTAAGCTCCTTCCAAGGAGCGACTCACCGAGCTAGAGCCAGGATTCCGGTGCCGGAACAGAAATAAATGGAAAGAATATTGGAATGGAGATGGCAGGGCATCATTAAGCACTTATTCCCTCCCCCTCTCTGGCTTTCCAAAATGAGGGGACGTGTTTACTGATTCTCTAACACCCGCTCTCACTAAAAACTTGCTCTTTCTTTCCCACTTCTTCCCATTTATCTCCTCAAGGCAGGTCTGTTGACCATCTTCATCTGGGAAGTCAGGATCATACATGGTAAGTAGGGATTGTTTCATCCATTGCACTTGTGTTCCACACCTGGCATGATGGGTGCTTAACTAATTCTTTCTGATTAATTGACTCATTGATTTAGAGCAGAAAGGGACCTTAGAGAATTCACAATTCCCCTTATTTTACAATCAGGAAAACTGAGACCCGGAGGGGCAAGTCATTTCCAAGGTCATGAGCTGGGTGGGCTTCGAATCTTGGTCTTTCTGATTTCTATTTGTTGTTGCTCAGCTGTTTTTAGTCCTGTCTCAACCCTTTTTGGGGTTTTCTTGGTAGAGATACTGGAGTATGTTTCCATTTCCTTCTCCAGCTTGTTTTACAGATGAGGAAACTGAGGGAAACAGGGTGAAGTGACTTGCCCAGGGTCACACAGCTAAGAAGAGTCTGACACTGGGTTTGAATTCAGGTCTTCTTGACTTTAAGCCTCATGATCTATCCATTTTGCCCACCTAGTTACCCCAGAGTGACAAGATTCGAGTGCAAATTTAGCCTCATAATTCCTAGTTTTATGATCCAATATCCCTTAGTTCCTTCCTAGTAAGATAGCACCCACTTCCTGGTGTTATTAGGAACATAAAATGATTTATAAAGTGCTTTGTAAAAGTCACAATACTATGTAAATACTAGCTATTATTATTATGAGTATTGTACTGCTAGGTAGCAAGTGCTGGGCCAGCAGTCAGGAAAATGACCTGACTTCAAATCTGGCCTCAGACACTTACTAGCTGTATGCCCTTGGGCAAGTCATTTCACTCTGCCTCAATTCCCCCATCTGTCAAATGAGCTGAAGAAGAAAATCATAAACCACTCTAGTATCTCTGCCAAAAAAACCCCAGATGATGTCACAAAGAATTGGCCACAACTGAAAAACCTAAACAACAAAAGACTATATAGCAAAAATTATATTTCTTGTCAACTTAATGGGTAAGGAAGAGATTGAAGGGAAGGGGAAAATTTGGAACTGAAAATTAAAACTTAAAAAAAAAAAGAAAAAAATTATTAGTATTTTATTTTTATTAGTAGTTTAAGGTACAATTTGAACTCATCTCTTCCTAACCCCCAGATCCCATTCACCAACTCATCAAGCATCTAAGTATAGACTCTCATGCATAATAGACGTTGAGTAAATATTAATTTATTGCTTGGTTCATTTTGTAATGAACATGTGGTACATTTCTGAAACTTCTGATTTGGGTCCAAGAACCTGTCTTTGTGCTGCTTGTCTCACATTTGTGCTATCGCTATTTTTAATCTTTAAAAAAAAAAAAAAAAAACCTGTCCTTCCTTTAATCATGATTCTTTTGTCCTCTCTCTTTAAGGCTTCCATCTCCTTGTAAGGGAAGCTTGCAGCTTCTGAGAGGCTTCTGCCTGGCTTTGAAATACCTCCTTAGCACTTTGCTGACTAGGCGATCGAGAGGGTGCACCAACGGGGGCTCTCTGCCTCTCGCCCGCCTTGGCACCTTCTCAACCCTCTGCAGTGCCAGGCAGTGCCCACATTAAGACATAATCCCAGGGGATGCCCAAAGTACCTGGAAGAAAACCTCAGGTAATCTTTACCTTTCTGGAGTTCAAAAGAAACATAAATGCTACTGAGTCCAGGGGAATCTGTCTAGCCTGTTATCATCAGCCTGTGGTGGTGGTAACAGAGCTGTTTACAGATCTGGGGAGAGATTAGCGCCCGATGAAGAGAAGCTCTTTGCTAATAGTGTGCGCTGTGTGTGTGTGTGTGTGTGTGTGTGTGTGTACGTGCATGCAATTGTAAACACTGTGCTTTATTCCACAAGGGAGGCCACTTGAATCAAGCTACACTGGATAATGGTTCACTTTGATGGTTTATACCAACTGTTTGAAATAACTAAAGAGATTTTTTTTAAATCCCAGATGGTTGGAATTGGGGATTCCTTTTCCCATCTGGGACTGTCATCATGGAAAAAGGGATGAACTTAGAGTCACAAGGGCAGAATTCAAATCCTGCCCTGGCCACTTTGGATAAGTCATTTGGGTCCATACTTTTCTGGCAGTCAATTTTCTCCTCTGTAAATACTCATCTTCCCCAGTTCAAATCCAGCCTCAGACACTAACTGTGTGATTCTGGAAAAGTCCCTTCATCCTGTTTACCTCAGTCTGTCAAATGAGCTGGAGAAAGAAATGGCCAACACTCCAATATCTTTGCCAAGAAAACCCAAAAAGGGTCACAAAGAATTGGACACGAATGAAAAATAACTGAACAACAAAGCTAGAATCAGATTAGATTGCTTGTAAGGTCCTTCCAGGAAGATCTATGATCCTGGAGGGATGGAGGTTTGAAGCATACCTAGAACAGCCAGGATGGTAGCACCCATGGGAAAGACACTAAGAGTCCTGCTTCCAGGAGACTGGAGGATTAAAACACAAATGGATATTCTAAACTCGTCTACCTTGTCTTTTTTCCATGGGCTGGGGAGTCAGAATCGTCCATTTCTTTGAAACTCCATGATTGAGCAGTTAGGACCTTTTTCTATATTTCTGTCTGAAGGTGAAGGACTCTTTTATTCCCAATAGTTGATGCCATACAACTGATCAGACATGGGGAATGAGAGAGAGGGAAGATGCAAGGTTGTCTCTGAAGTTGTAAACCCCAGTGCCTAGGAGGGAGCCAGTGTACTCAGCAGAAATAAAGACATTTGCAGGAAGGACAGATTTACTGAGGAAGATGATGAGTTTAGTTTGGAACATGTTGAGATAGAAATACCTACAGGACATCCAGATGGAAGGAAATGTCCAAGAGATAATTAATGCAAGTCTGGAGTTCAATAGAAAGAATAAGACTAGATATGTAAATATGGAAGTTATCTGAAATTTGAATTCAAGAGAACAGATGAGCTCATGACTCTAGGAATGTTCTGCAGCATCTTTGCTGTTCCCCCAACAAGACTCAATCTTGGGCTCCAAGCATTTTCTCTGGTTTCCTAGCTGTTCTTCCAATAAATTGCTCCAGGTATTTCCCTTGGAAATCTCCCACGCTTGGAACGCTTCCCTTCCTCATCTCCTGACATCCCTATCTTTCTTCAGACTCAAATAAAATTCTATCCCCCTCATTTTACAAAGGAGTAAACTGAGAACCAGTGACTTGCCCACACAAGTAGTGAGTGTCAAAGAAGGGATATGAATGTAGATTTAAGAGCCAGTTCCCTTTCCAAGTCCCACTAAAAACAATGCTTCAAATAAATTGAAGAAGCCGGCAAAAGCAGCATAGAATAGAAAAGATAGTTTGAAGTTAGGAAGAACTGGGTTCAAGTTTATAATCTGACACATCCTGGCTGTGTGACTTTGGGAAAGGCAGCATTTTAAGGCAACTCTAGAAGGCTTTAAGTTGTAGGTTGACATCTGCCCTACCTCAACCAGAAGTTGATTGCCCTAATAAAACCATAGGTTCATCCTTCTCCCCATTAAAAACTTGGAGAAGCTCTATAAGAGCAGGGACTGTCCTTTGCCTAGCATTTAGCACAGTGTCTAACATTTGTTAGGAACTTAATATGTACTGATTGGTTGACTTCCCATAATCCTACATGAAAGATAGTGGGCAAATAGAAATTAATAATAACACAGATCTCTTCTGCACTTCTATCAACCCTACCCCTATGATGCATCTAGTTTTAGAGCAAGAAGGGCAGCTGCCCTAGCTCAAGTCCCTTTTCACCAAGATTCTAATTACAAAGAGTTAATCCAAGGGACCACTGAGAGCTTTTATTCCTCACCAACTCTGAGGGTACCCATAGCTCTCCTCTCCTATCCAGCAGTCCCATTGAGCATAGATATAATTGATAAGGATATGTTCTTATGGCTTATAAGATCAAACAGTCACTAAGCTCTGGGCTGCCTGTAAAACCAGGCTCACATCACCGTCAAGACCACCGGCATCCAATGGCTGTGAGTCCACACTGTGCAGTACCTTCTCCATTGCTAAAACAAGAGAAGAAAAGCCCCGAGTTTCTGAGAATTTATTTATTTAAGGAGCCTCAAAGTCAGCGGAGAAATGCTTCGAAGCAACGGACTGGGCTCCCCGCTGCTGAATGATCTCATTGTCTTGGGGTCATGTTTGGCTGTGAATGGGAACCCTCAGGATTGAGATGGAATGCGAGAGTAAACCACAATGGAAAATTATTCTGGGTTTGCACCGCTGGTGTTTCCAGTTTAAACTCTCTTCCTATTCTGATCCTCACATTTCCAAAGCTGCAAATGGCAGTTAACAATTCATTCCCGCTGTTGAAAGGGCCCCAATGAAAGAGACAAAGTTTCTGCCAGACATGAGGCTGTTTGAGGTAGCTCACCAATCCCTAAACAGTGTAGTCGCTTTGGAAGTGTGGAAGCCTGGCTCGCCTAACACCTGGGGTTTTTAACACATTATTCCACCTTCATTCTCACCACCTGATTGCCAAATAGACAGTACGGTCCGATGAACAGGGCCCCGGATTGGGAGTCCGAGGACCGGGTTCCATTCCCACTTCTATCCCTTACTACTTTTGTGATTTGGGGGAATCTCTGGACCTCAGGTACTTCATCTGTGAAATAAGGGGATTGGATCAGATGACCCTTAAGGTCCCTGGAATCTATAATCTAATGCTCATGGTACTTCTCTGTAGGACTCAGTTTACCCTTCTATAAAAATGTCAAGGATGGACAGCATAGTTTCTCGCTTCCCTTCCAACCTTCACTCAATGATCTAGAGCACTGATTTCATGGATGTGGGGAATTCCCAGTGTGGAAATTCCTGCTACCAAAGCAGCTAGGCAATTTTTTGTCTAAAAGATTTGCCTGACAACAGACTATACGATGATTAATTCTGATGGACATGGCTCTCTTCAACAATGAGATGATTCAGACCAGTTCCAATTGCTCAGTGATGAAGAGGCCCATCTATACCCAGAAAGAGGACTGTGGGAACTGGACCACAACATAGCATTTTCACTCTATTTTTGTTTGCTTGCATTTTGTTTTCTCTCAGATTTTTTTTTCCTGCCTGATAGGATTTTTCTTGTGCAGCAAGATAACTGTATAACTATGTATACACATATTGGATTTAACATATGTTTTAGCATATTTAACATGTTTGGGACTACCTGCCATCTAGGGGAGGGGATGGAGGGAAGAAGGGGAAAATTAGGAACAGAAGGTTTTGCAAGGGTCAATATTGAAAAATTACCCGTGCATGTTTTGTAAATAAAAAGCTTTAATAAAAAAAATAAAAAATTTGCCTGAGAGATTATGGATGTGATTTACCCAAAGTGATAAAGCCACATGGGACAGCTAGGTGGGGCAATGATAAGAGCAC
The DNA here is from genome assembly GCF_902635505.1 of Sarcophilus harrisii. Lineage (NCBI taxonomy): Eukaryota > Metazoa > Chordata > Mammalia > Dasyuromorphia > Dasyuridae > Sarcophilus > Sarcophilus harrisii. The sequence continues at coordinate 445,083,978 of NC_045429.1, read as the reverse complement.
CAGACCTAAAGTCAGGAAGAATCAATTTTGTGAATTTAAATATGAGTATTGCATAATACACAAAGACCTGATTTAGGACTCAGAGAGAGCTGGATCAAAGTCTTGCCTCTGACTTATTATTGTTTAATTATTTCACTTGTGTCTAATTCTTTGTGACCCTATTGGAGATTTTCTTGGCATAAATACTGGAGGGATTGGCCATTTCCTTCTCCAACTCATTGTACAGGTGAGGAAACTGGGCAAATAGGGTTAAGTGACCTACCCAGGATCACACAGCTGGTAAGTTGTTAAGGACCATGCCAAGTTCTAAATCAGGTCTTTGTGTATTATGCAATACTCATATTTATGGGACATGAGCTTTGAAAACCCATTTATTCAGTCTCTAGTGATTTGGAAATTGCAATTGGAGGATTAGGAGATGAAAGACACCTTAAATTCTTATACAACCTCCCATTTTACAGATGAAGAACCAAGCCTCAAAATGAGATTCAAGACAAGATGAACGTTAAATTGGTAATAAATAGCACAACTTAAGTTTAAAACCTAGGTCCCCAATCTCAAAACCCAGTCTTCTTTCCACCACATAAATGTAATACCACTCATTATCTAGTTTAAGGTTGCTCTTAGCATGATCCACAAATAAAAGATTCTCCTAAGCAAACATAAAATGTTCAACATTTAGGAGGTCATATTTAGTCTAGGTAGGAAAACAACTACTGTTTTCAAGCCCATTGGAAGCCCTCTCAATAGTAGATTCTTCAAGGGAGGGGCCCTATCAGATACTTCTTTGTATCTTTCACTCATCTCAAAACAGGGTTGGTCTCATACTAATGGGGATTCAATAAATCCTCAGTGATTGATTCATTTGCTTCCAAATACTTGTCTGTTATCACATGATAATTACAAATGAGACTCATCTATTTGTTAAAGCAGGCCTAGGAGCAAAGTTTAACAATGCTTTGCTAGCCTGGAGTTATTAACACGCGTGCATGAAAGTAATGAAGCTGCTTTTACTTTAAAATATATATCTAATTCTTTGCTCTAAGGCTCCAGGGCTCCAGAAGAACCCTTGATAACTGTAACAATTCAAATGGGTCTTTAACCAGTTAATCCAAGTTCAAATAAAATCAAAAACTACTCATTGAAAATTTATGAACAAAGCATCCAGTGTGACCTTATACAAAGGAAATGCAAAGGTATTATGCTCTGCCCCTGAAAGAGCTTATAGCCTAACTACATATGAATTAGGAATTTAGAAAGCATAATCCATTGGATGATGGCTGAACAAATTATGGAATATGAATGCAATAGAATACTATTGTTTCATAAGAAACAGGGTTTCATAAGAAATGGTTTCAGTCAATAATAGCTCATTGCCAGGAATGAGCTGAGTACTAATGACACACAGAAAAAAAAATTAAAAATAGTTCCTGCCCTCAGACAGAATATATTCTAGTGGGAGAGATGACATGCAAGTAATTGGTTGTATACAAGATTTTTACAGATTAATCTGACAGGAGAAACCGTTAGCAACTGTAAGGATTAAGGCCTCCTGAACATGGGATTTAAGCTCCTTTTTTCCATTTATTTATTTTGTTAGATATTTCCCAATTATATGTTTAAAAAAAACAGTCCTTTCTTTTTTGTTTGGAGTTATTTTTAAATTTTTAATAATATTTTATTTTTCCAGATAATTTTCAAAATTCACTTTTGCAAAACTTTGTGTTCCAAATTTGTCTCCCTCTCTCCTTCTCTGCCTTCTCCCCAAGACAGCAAGCAATCCAATATGTTAAATATTGCAATTTTCTAAACATATTTCCATATTCATCATGCTGCACAAGAAAAATCAAATTAAAAAAGAAAAAAAGACAAGAAAGAAAAAACAACAAGCAAGCAAACAACAAAAAAAGGTGAACATACTATGCCTCGAGCCACATTCAGTCTCCCTAGTTCGTTCTCTCTCTGGATGTGGATGGCATTTGGAATTGTCTTGAATCACCTCGTTGTTGAAAAGAACTAAGTCCATCATAGTTGATCATCATAATTTTTAAGAATCATTTCTTCAAATTTTTGAGTTTCAGTTTTTCCCCCCTCTCTTATTTTCTCCCTCCTTGAGAAGGCAAGCAATTTGATTTCTCTTATACATGTAAAGTCATTTAAAATATGTTTCCATATTAGTCATGTTGCAAAAGAAAACAGAAAAATGCAACTCTAGAAATAAAGATAGTAAAAAAAAAAAAGTCTACTTCAATCCGTATTCAGAATTCATCAGTTCTCTTCCTGAAAATGGAGAACTTTCATCATCACTCCCTCAGAATTGTCTTGAATCATTGTATTGCTAAGAATAGCTAAGTCATTCCCAGTTAATCATTAAACAATATTGCTGTTTTGTTGTTCTCATCATCATTGTTGTTATTCAAGCATTTCATCATGTTCAACTCTTCAGGGCTCCATCTGGGGTTTTCTTGACAGAGATCCTGGACTGGTTTGTTATTTCCTTCTCCAGGTCATTTTACAGGTGAGGAAACGGAGGCAAAAAGGGTAAAGTGATTTGCTCAGATCACACAAATAGTAAGTGTCTGAGACTACATTTGAACTCAGGTCTTTGACTCCTAGCCCCGTACTCTATCTGTGCTTCCTAGCTGTTCCAGTATTGCTGTTCCCATCTATAAGCTCCTGATTCTGCTCTGCCAGAGTTCATATAAGTTATCTCAGATATTTCTCAAACCATCTTGCTCATCATTTGTCATAGTACAATAGTATTTGATCACAATCATATAACAAAACTTGTCTATTCGTTACCCAATTCATGGGCATGCATTGAATTTCCAATTCTTTACCACCACAGAAAGTATGAGGCTATAAATATCTTTGTACATAGATTTCCTCTTGCTTTGATCTTTTTAGGGAACAGACTTAGTAGTGGTATTGTTAAATCAAAGTTTTATAGCCCTTTCAGCATAGTTCTAAATTGTTCTCCAGAATGATTAGACTTCTTCAACAACAGTGCATCAACATCCCCATTTTCCCACCCCCAATACTATCATTTTCTCTTTTTTTTGTCACATCAACATATCTGATAATGATGAGATGGTAACTCAGAGCTATTTTAATTTACATGTATTTCTCTCATCAGTGAGGATATATCAACTGAGAAATGAATTTTATTTTTATAAATTTGAAAGATTCCTAAATATTTGAGAAGTGAGGTCTTTATCAGAGAAACTTGCTGGGGGAAGGGGGAATACACACACACACACACACACTTCCCAGTTTCCTGTTTTCCATTTGATTTTGGCTTCATTGATTTTATTCATGTAAAAAGTTTTTAATTTCCTATAATCAAAATTATGAATTTTATTTCCTATAATCCTCTCTATCTCTTGCTTGCTCACAAACTTTTCCGATGTGCTTTGATAGGCATATTTTTCCCCATACTCCCCTAATTTACTTATGAAACCACTCTTTATGTCTAAATTATTCATTTGATTTGATCTTATCTTGGTATATAGTGTGAGATGTTGACCTATGTTTAGTTTCTGCCAAACTGCTTTCCAGTTTTCCTAGCAAATTTGTCAAATGTTGAATTCTTACCCCAAAAGCTTAGATATTTGGGTTTATCAAACTAGATAGCTATGGTCATTTACTACCATATACTGTGTACCTAATCGAGTCCACTGATCCACCACTCTACTTATTAACAAGTTCCAGATTATATTGTAACCTCGCTTGTAACATAATTTGACATCTGGAACTGCTGAGCATCTTCCTTAAAGTTTTTTCCAATTGATTCCCTTGATTTTTTTTACCTTTTGTTCTTCCAGATGAATTGTTTTATTATTTTTCTAGCTTTGTAGAATAATTCTTTGATAGTTTGATTAATATGGCACTGAATAAGTAAATTAACTTCAATAAAATTGTCATTTTTATTATATTGGTTCAGTCTACCTTGAGCAATTAATATTTCTGCAATTGTTTAGATATGTCTTCATATGAAAGTGTTTTGAAATTATGTTCATACAACTCCTAGATTTGTCATGGCAGGTAGACTCCTAAGTATTTTATGATGTCTGCAGTTATTTTAAATGTAATTTCTCTTTGTCTTCCTGCTGGGTTTTATTGGTAGTATATAAAAATGCTAATGATTTATGTGTGTTCATTTTATATCCTGCAACTATGCTAAAATTGTTAATTGTTTCAACTCTATTTTAAGTCAATTTTTAGGATTCTCTAAGCATATCATCTACAAAGGGTGATAATTTTGTTTCTTTATCATTTAATTTTATTCCTTCAGGTGTTTTTTTTTTTTCTTCTTGTCATTGCCATAACTAGCATTTCTAATACAATACTGAATAATAGTGGTGATAAAGGATATTCCTGGTTCATCCCTAATCTTATCAGGAAGTCTTCAAGTTTATCTCCATTACAGACAATGCCTGCTCTTGGTTTTAGATAGATGTTTATTTACCATTTTTTAAAAAGGCTTTCTTGATTCCTAGGGTTTCTAGTGTTTTAATAGAAATGGGTATTGCATTTTGTCAAAGGATTTTTCTGTATATAATGATATAATCATATGGTTTTTGTGGCTATTGCATATATGCATATAGCTTTCCTAATATTGAATCAACTCTACATTCCTAGTATTAATGTCATCTATTCATCGTTTATAACCTTTGTAACATATTGCTGAAATCTCCTTGCAAGTATTTTATTTAAAATTTTTGCAACAATTCATTAAAGAAATTGTCTATAGGTTTCTTGCTCTGTTTTCGCTCCCCCTGATTTGGATATCAGAACTATATCTGTGTCAAAAGGAATTTGGTAGGATTATTCTGTACCTATTTTTTTCAAATAATTTACATAGTTTTGGTATTAATCATTCCTTAAATGTTTGATTAACATTGCTTATGAATTCATCCAGTCTTGGGGATTTTTTTCTTTGAGAGCTAATGATGATTTGTTCAATTTCTTTTTCTAAAATGGGCTTACTTAAGTATTCTATTTCCTCTTCTATTAATTTGGGCAGTTTATATTTTCATAAATATTCACCAATTTCATTTATACTATCAGTTTTATTAGCATGTAATTGGACAAAATAACTTTTGATAATTGCTTTAATTACATCTTCAATGAGGGTGCATACAATTTTCATTTTTTGTGCTAGTAATTTGGTTTCTCTCTTTTTAAAAATCATATTAAACAATGGTTTATCTATTTTATTGTTTTTCCCCATAAAATCAGCTTCTAATTTTATTTGTTAGTTTAATGCTGTTGGTTGTTTTTTTTAACTTTCAATTATATTAATGTCTCCTTTGATTTTCAAGATTCCCAATTCACTATTTACTTTGAGATTTAAAATCTGTTCTCGTGTTTTTTTTTTTTTTTTAGTCGTATGGCCAATTCATTGATCTGTTCTTTTTCTCTGTTACTGTACTTAAAGTTACAGTTCTCCTCAAAATTGGCTGTATCTTACAAATTTTAGAATGTTGTCTTATTTTTGTTGTTCTCTTTAATGAAATTGATTGTTTTTATTGATCTGTTCTTTGATCCACTCATTCTTTAGAGATAGGTTGTTTTGTTTCCAATTAGCTTTCATTCTGTTTCCATTTTATTAAATATAATTTTATTGTATTATGGTCTGAAAAGAATATTTGGCATTCCTCCTTTTTTGCATTTGGTGATGAGATTTTTATGCCTTAGCACATGATAGTTCCTTCAAAAAAAAAAAAAAAAACCTATGTACAGCTTTTTTTCCCCCATTAAGGTTTCTCTAGAAATCATATCTAACTTTTCTAAGATTCTGTTCTTCTCCTTGACTTATTTGTTTTATGGTTAGATTTTATCTATCTCTGAGAGTGAAAAGTTAAAGTCCTCGACTCGCCTAATTTTACTGTCTATTTCTTTTCCTTTCATTTAATGTTTCCATTAAATATTTGGATCCCATGCCACTTGGTGTTCATATGTTTAGCATTGATATTACTTCATTGTCAATGGTTTCTTTTAGCAAGATATAGTTTTCCTGCTTATCCATTTTAATCAAATCTATTTTTGCTTTTCTTTGTCTGAGTTTATGGTTGCTATCCCCACTTTTTTTTTTACTTTAGCTGAAGAATAACAGATTTTGCTCCAGCTCCTTATTTGAACTCTGGTTCAGTTGTTTCTTGTAAACAACATATTGTTAGATTCTAATTTCTAATCCATTTTGCTATCTGCTTCCATTTTATGAGCGCGTTCATTCCATTTACAATCACAGTTATGATTACTAACTGTGCATTTTTCTGTATCCCATTTTCTGTTTATCCTCCTATCTTTTCATCTTCTCTCCCTCAACAGTCTCTGTGTGTTAAAAGGGAGGGCAGATAAAAGAAGACAATGATCAGAAGTGAAACACACACACACACACACACACACACACACCCTGCTTATCCCCTTCCCTTCCTATATCTCTATTGGGTAACAGATTTGTATTACTAATTGAGCATGTAGATATATTTTTTCTCCATTTGGACCAATGTACATATGAGTGAGGTTCAAATGTTATCAGCTACCATTTCCTCCTCCACTGTTAATAACTCTTCTTTGTGCATCTCTTATGTGAGATATTTTTTTTTTCCTATTCTTCCTTCCCACTTCTCACAAAGCATTTCTCTTTCTTGCCCATTCATTTTTATTGTCTTACCAACATAATCAACTCACTACTGCCTCTTAATAAAAGTGCTTCTCTCCACACTTGATCCAGCAGTGGTTACAGGAAATGGAGTTGCCAAATAGCATTTCATTTTACATCCTATATTAGCACAGGGGTCCCCTGTAGTCTCTTTCTGAGCAGTTGCCAGGTACCTTACCTTAAGAGCCCCTGAAGCTACCACTGCTTCTGTCACTACCAGGTGGTGCCTCCACTGGTATTTTAGCCATATGGACTCTGGGCCAGCCTCCCTCTCCGTGTCACAGATCTTTCTTTCCAGACTCCTATTTTGTCTTGAGCTAGAAGAATGTCACATTCTGACCTTTCATTGGCTTTGCCATTACAAACTGATTTGAGGTGTTATTTTAAAATTGTTTGGAGGGAAATGTTAGAAGATCTCAACTAAGCCAATTCAAAAGCACTGAGATGGGAGATAGAATGTTGTGTTTATCCACGTAGCTATAGGTTTGAATGCAGATTAAGTATAGACATGAACATAGAATTAGGCATAGATATGGATACATAGGATTATAGATATTGATCCAGATGTAGGTATGGATATGAATGTAGCTATAGTTACAGAGGTGAATAGATATAAATCTGTACAGAATCTAATTCAATGTAATCCAATTTTTATTTTACTCATGAAGAAAGGAAGCTCCATAGTAGAGAAATGACTAGCCCGATGTCACACAGGTAGTAAGTGATGGAGGCAAGATTTGAACCCTAATTCAGCATTCTCTCAAACATAGCATTCTGGATTGTGATCTTAGAAACTCTGCCTTCCTTAATTCAGACTGAAATTAAGTCTTTTTATCTGCCATACCACAATATTGTCTCATATTGAGTGTATAATTCACTAAAAACCCGTATAGCCCTTTTTCAGAAAAACTGCTGCTTAGCCATTCCTCCTTCTGTCTGTACTAGTGAAGCTGATTTCTTGTACCCCTGGATAAGATGACATTTATCCCTGTTGAATTTCATCTCCTTTGAGTCAGTCCAGTGCTTTTTAATCTGTCAAGATCTCTTTGGATCCTGCCTGTCACTGAGTGTGATAGCTATCCCTCCTAGCTCTATGTCATCTACAGATCTGATAAGAGCACCATCTATGCCTTTATCTGACCACACAGCATAATACAGTCAAGAGACAGTCTTCATTAACTTGATTTTTTTTTCTAGGCTGGTGGGTTTTAAAACAAAATTCTATCTGTGGCTGCATATGTCATAGAATCTTCGATGATGTTAACATGTTTTGGGAGAAATCTAATTTGAAGGGAGCATTTAAATCTGTGTTTTACTCAGAAAAATACTTAGAAAAATGACCAACACAGAGGAATCTCATGTTTTCATACATCTTAATATGAGGAAGAAAGTCAAATCTACTTTAAAAACCACTATTGTAGATAGACATCATTCCATACCTCCAAGAGCATTTCAACTCTCTAATTATGGACAAAAGCCAGGCATTGAGACGGCTAGTAGTTTTACTGATATTTGCAGACAGCCTTATAACAGCACTTAGCACAGTACCTAGTATATAATATGTACTTACTTAATGCTAAATGACTGACCATGATTCTTCTCATCCTCCATCTCCTTTTTCTGGTATTCTGCTAGTGAACAGCAAGAGCTGAGGAAGGATATATAGAACCAAGGGCCATTTTGATATAGACAATTTTTCTCTGTTTCATCAGAGACAACATAGCAAAATGGATAAAGAATTGCCTCTCATACAATCTATGTGACTCTGGTCAATTCACTTAACTCTTTATTTCACCAAAACTATAAATTGCAGAACAAGTGCCAATTTATATCAGTAAAGAAAGTTTCCTCACCTAGGAATACTATACATAGATAAAATCATAGATTTGGACTATATATCTCCTGTGTATGTGTGTGTGTGTGTGTATATATATATATATATATATATATATATATATATATATTTTTTTTTTTCTTGGCAAAGATACTGGAGTGGTTGGCCCTTTCTTTCTCCAGCTCATTGATGAGGAAATTAAGGCAAACAGGGTTAAGTGACTTGTTCAGGATCACATCTGGTAAGTGTCTGAACCTAGGAAGAGGAGTCTCCCAGATTTCAGGTGCAGGGCTCTGTACTCTATGGTACCCCTTAGCTGCCCCATACCCCTTTCTACTGTGCCAAAAGTTCAAACTTCCCCTAGCTCCAGGATTTTCCCTCTGAGGTTACATACTTTGTATATTCATAGTTATTTGCAGTTGTCTTCCCCATTAGAATTGAGACCATTCTCCCCTCCTTCTCTGGTATCCCCCACAATACCAAGCAGGGAGTTGCCCATGATAGCATCTCCCAAGCAGTAAAAGTGACATATGTGTGCTTTTGGGAAGTGTTCACAATGGCTCGGTGACATGTCTATACTTCACTTGCTACCATTATCCTTATGGATCTTTGATTGATTAACAGATTGATTGATTAGTTGACTCATTCAAATTCTACCCAAAATCATGAGCCTTCTAGATATAGGGAAATAGTGTCCAAAAGGTTCCCTGTTGAAAAATACATCCACTACAGCCAACCTCGTTCTTGGTTCTTAAGATTGGTCCTCCTATCACAAATACCTAGTACCTGACTAGCATTAAGCTGTTCCTACTTAGTAGATGTTATGCACTTCACTGGGGGCTCCTCCATGCTAGGATACAGTTTAAAATAGGCCTTTATCCTTTTCTAAATACTGAAAAGGCTCGCTTCATTTCTCTGGGCCTTAATTCTCTCCTCTACAAAATGAAAGATTGGGGGGGGGGGAGGAGGGGAAGAGAGAGAGAGAGAGAGAAAGCAAAGAAAGCAATCACTGAAGTCCAGAAGAACATAGAAAGAAGGTGAGAAAAAAAAATCACAAGTAAGCAGAACAGCTTTGAAAGTTATTTGTTAAGTTTATTATATCATTTGAAAGGAAAGTACATACATAATAGAGATCTTTAATTTCTTAACCTTTTTTCTTCCTTTTCCACTTGGTGTCTTTTGTGGAATGCCCATTTTATTTAGTGTCTATTAAATTCGGAATTTTTTAAATGAATGGTTGGATGGATGAATGGTCTATTTTATAAGTTGCAAATTTAGTCTATTAGCAAATTGTTACTCTACGATGAGCATAAAAAGACTAGGTCCATGAGAGTGGAACTATCAATCAGTCAGCAAATGTTTATTAAGCACCTATTATGGATACAAGGGACGTTCTGGTGACACAGTACATAAATAGCCTGATCTGGAATCAAGGAAACATCTTCATGAGCTCAAATCCAGCCTCAAGCATTTACTAGCGAGGTGATCCTGGGCAAATCACTTAATTCTGTTTGCCTCAATTTCCTCATCTGTGAAATGAAATGGGGAAGGAAATGTCAAATCACTCTAGTATCTTTGCCAAGAAGACCCCAAATGAGGTCAGACAAGGCTAAAAAAAATGACTAAAATTATGGATACAGACATAAATGAAATAATGCCCGACTCCAAGGAGTTTATAGTCACATGTGTGAACTTTTAGAACATATAAAAATGTATTTAAGGTGGTTTTGATCGGGGGAGGAATTGCCCTTGTAGCAAGGAAGAGCCAGGAAGCTATATCTTCAAGGATTCTATGAGATGGTGGCCAAGAGGAAGTATATTCTATGAATGGAGTGATGAAATTTAACAAATCACTTACAAAAGTAGGTAAAAAAAAGATAGAAGTGAAGAAGAAATAGTTAACAAAAAGAAAGATAAAGGAATTAATCATTGAAGAAAACTTTTTTTCAGGGTACCTTCTATACGCTAGGCCATACGCACAATACAAACTACCCCACCTGGCTACAATATGTGTACAAATGAACAAAAACATAATATATACCTTTCTGGAAGTCAGCTTCCTTCCTTTATAAGTAGGGGATCAGACTTCTTGATTAATCTCTGAGATCTTATCACCATCCATCTCCTCCTCCAAAGCTCTGGGATCCACTGAATTGGAAACCTTTATTCAAAAGCAGTTTCACAAATTTGAGCATCTATTAAAGGCCTACTGTGTGCATAGCGCCATACTAGACCCTAATTACGATCTAAGAGGAAGCGATGACATGAGCTCCGACACTCACCAAGGCTATTTTAAAGCCCTTTGCAAACTTGGATCAGGTGTGGGATTCTCTAAATGAATCAGCTGAGCACCAATTTGCTTTTGTTTTGTTTTGGTTTTTTTCCCTTAACGTTTTATCCCAGAGAGGCAAGATGGCCGAGATAGAGAGCTGGCGTTGGAGCCTGGAAGATTGAGCTTCAAGTAATGTCTCTGACTCACATCGATTATGTCACTCTGAACAAGTAATTTAACCTCTGAGAGTCCCTAACCCTAAGACTCTAAACTAGAGAATAGCTCCTGATTTGCATTGGTTGAGGGAGCTTTCTCACTGTGCCTAATACCAATGAATTTACCGGTCCAGTCTTAAAAATTAAAATTATAATCATAATTCTCCCCCAGCTTAATAGGGAGAAGGAGGAAAAAACATGCCTGGAAATAGTTTTGACAGACAGTCCAAAAACAATAAGCCTGCTGTCCAATGGGATTCTCCAAGTCAGAAAGATCAAGCTGGAATGGCTAAGTGGATTAATTGGTATTTATAACAACATTCCAGGCTCTGGAGCCCAGGCTGCCTCTTCTTCATGGCCCTCCCATAGCTAAATTGGGCAACTTTAATAAACAGAGACATGGGACTGGCCTCCATGCCAAAGATGGGCTACTGTTGTTTTTCCACTGCGGTCATCAATTAAATGATTAAATAATGGATGAGCTGGCAGAGTTCAACCCTCATCTCCCGATTCAAATGACAATGTGACTGCACGCATAATAGTGTGGGATTTATTGTTTTAATTTACCCCCACCCCTATCCATGTATGTGTATATTTGTCTAAGCATTCATATCTCTAAGAATAGGGGAGCTGAGCAAGATTATGTCTATGTATCACACTTAGGAATGAACTTAGGAAATGAACTTAGGGAACAACATATAGGGAAATGGATCCTGCCTGGAGAGAAATGGATTTAATCATTTGGATTCGAATGCTATGTTCCTTGGCTCCTGTCTTTGTCATTAATTCTTTGTCCAATGTGGAAGGAGTCTAAGCCCACTTGGGGTATACAAGGGAACCCACTCGGGAAAACAGAGAGAGCCCCTCAGCTAAAACAGGCCCTCTAAAGAATGGTTTTCTAAGCTTCAGTTTCCTCATCTGTAAAATCAGAGTTTTTGACTCGATGCTCTCTGAATTTCCCTCAAAACTTAAATCTAATCTTCGACAAAGAGAAAATCCAATTCGTTTCCAATTGATCAATGATGGACAGAATCAGCTACACCCAGAGAAGGAACACTGGGAAATACATATGGACTACTTGCATTTTTGTTTTTCTTCCCGGGTTATTTTTTCCTTCTGAATCCAATTTTTCTTGTGCAACAAGAGAAGTGTTTGGTACTGCACATATATATTGTATCTAGGATATACTATAACATATTTAACATGTATAAGACTGCTTGCCATCTAGGGGAGGGGGTGGAGGGAGGGAAGGGAAAAAATCGCAATGGAAGTGAGTGCAAGGGATAATGTTGTAAAAAAATTACCCAGGCATATGTTCTGTCAATAAAAAGCTAGAATAAAAAAAACTTAAATCTAAGAGCCTATGATTTTAAGCTCTCAAGAATCTTAATGAACATATAATCCAGCCTAGATTAGTAGAGTAGTGAGGAAACTGAGATTCAGAGAGAAGTGATTTGGCCAAGAATACACAGCTACTACCTGAGGCAAGATGAAAATTCAGATCCTCTGAATTCCAAGAGTACTGTATCTATCCACTGACCCACCCAGCCACCATCCACCCACCCATATACATATACACATGAACACACATAGCTTGGTGGGATAAGCGAGGGTGAATGAAACATAATAAAAATATTAGAAAATCATAATTGTGATGCAGAAGAGCATTTTTCACTATGATAGGAAGGAAAAGTGAAGGAAGGATTAGAAGCAGAGCACCTGCTTCTGTGATTCATCTGACAAACAGCCCTGTATTGAGTGTTATGAAAGTATGTTTTTCTCTTTATATCATCAGTCCTTAGCACAGTGCCTGACATGTAGTGAACCTTTAATAGATGATTGTTGGCAGGTTTACTGCCTAGTCATAGGACCCTAGCTCTAGAACTGGAAGGAATCAAAGTCTTCTCATTCAAACCCCTCATTTTACAGATCAGGAAACCAAGGCACAGAGAATTAAAAGTGCCTTATGGGGGGCTTGGAGGAGAGAATACTAAGGAAGAAGCAAGAGAACTAGCTTCAAGGACTTGAAGGTCTGTTTAGCCCCCAAGGGCAGAACAAGTTGCAAAGTGTACAAATTGCAAACTGGGAGATTAAGAGTTGGTATTAGGAAGAATACTGTTATTTAGAGTTCTGAAGAAGGGAAATGGGCTTTCTCAGAAAGTGGTGAACTTCCTTTCATTGGAGGTCTTTGAATAAAAGCTAGAGGATGACTAGTAGGGAGGATTCTGCTCAGTTTGGGCAAGGTCCATGGACAAGGTCCCTTCCAATCCCAAGAATCCAATCGAAGGTTGTTTTATTCTCTTACAATAGTGTTTTTTTTAACCGATAGCATTACAGTTTTTCTAACGACATATAAAGATTGTTTTCAACATTTATCTTTGAAAGATTTGAAGCTTGAAATTTTTCTCCCTTCCTCCCTCCCTAAAACAGCAGATAATCTAATGTAGGTTATACATGTACAATGGTGTTAATCTTATTTCCACATTAGTTATATTGTGAAAGAAAAATCAAAACAAAAGGGAAAAACCACAAGCAAAAAAAGTGAAAAGAGCATGCTTTGATCTGCATTCAGGATCCATAACTCTTTCTCTGAATGTGATCAGCATTTTCCATTGCAAGTATCTTGGAATTGTCTTGGATCGCTGCATTGTTGAGAAGAACTAAGTCTATCATAAATGATCATCATTTACTCTTGCTCTTCCTGTGTACAATATTCTCCTGGTTCTGTTCTTCCTGGTTCTTCATTCAGCATCTGTCCATGTTTTCCAGGTCTTTCTGAAACCTGCCTGCTCGTTTTTTATAGAATAATAGTATCACATTACATTCATATGCCAAAATTTGTTCAACCACTCTCCAATTGATGAACATCCCCTTAGTTTCCAATTCATTGCTACTACAATACCATGTTATTTTTAATAGAGTTTATTCAATGTAGGACTATTAGAATCAGAGAACTGGTAGCTCACCACCTACATTGGATCAATTTAAAACAACACCAAAGTGGCCCAGATCACTGTCTCAGTGCTCTCAACTAGCCAGTAAGTGCCAGTCTCAATGTAATGAACTCCCAGTGAGGAAACATCTTACCAATGTAGATTGGCACCTTCTCTGTAACCAGAATTTAGAATTTCTTTAGAATTCTCAGGGATTTTAGCAATCATATATTCTAACCCAGATTTATAAAATGACATATAATCTTAGAGAACTTCCTGGATCATTGACTGGTCCAACCAGTATGAATCTAAGACAGGACTGGAACTCAGGGCCTCCTGACTCCAAGGCAGGACTGGAACTCGGGGCTTCCTGACTCCATGGCTAATACCTCTCTGATGTATATCTTCTTGGAGACTTTTTAGCACCACTTCTCCCCCTTCCCAGAGTCAAGGTTGCCCTTGATGTGAGTTTTCACTTCTCCTGTGTGCTAAAGCAGCTGAAGAGAAGGTGCCAGACTATATTAGTAGAGGGAGTTTTCCATAGCAATCATACCCAGATAAATTGCTCTCCTTTTCCCTGCCTTGGGAATGGAGTGAGTGATGGAACTAGAGATATCCAGGCAAAAAGACATCAGATATCAAGAAGAAGGAAAAAAATGACTGAAAAGACATCCCTTACAGACAAGCAGTCCTGGTTCTTGGATTTCCCCTGCAAAAGGGGGAATGACCCTTGCGAAGGCACATCTATGGAGCCTGAGAGTATTCCAAACCTCAAAGCTGTGGATGTTCATTGCTGGTATCTGCCTACATCAAAGGGCTAGCCTGCCTCTGCAAGTTCACAAAGCAAGGGCAAGAGCAGAGATTCATTCCCCCAGTATCCCAATGAACTCTTGCTCTTTGGGACATAAATGCTCATATCAGAAGGGGAAACTCTGGCCAAGGCACTCCTCCCTCTCCCACTTCCCTGCTGTGGAGTCTGGATCTGGATCAGAGTTTCTTTTAAAACCCTTTGAGCCTTCAAGTGATTCCTTCCCCCCTCTAAAAAAAAAAGAAGAGGGATTCCCCCCCCCAGTCCTTTTCTACCTCCCAATGTCATTGCCAAGGTCACAAGAGTCAATGAGAAGCTCCTGGAAGTCAGACCTTGGCTCAAGGAGACAAGGAGGAAAACAAGAGACAAGTGCCTGTTAATGTGCATCCTGATGCATTAACGCAGCCAGCCTGCAATAAGCCCAGCCTGAAGGTTATCAGAGCAATCTGAAGTCTTAAAGAGCCAGCCCCAGCTTTCCAGATCTGCTCTGATCTCCTCTTCTACACTTGAAAGCTATTCCCTTAAGAACAATAATCAGAATAACAGGAAAGTCTGTTTTTCTGAGGTTAGTTACTTAAGCAGAAGATCGGGGTCCCTGCCTGTAGCCTCTCCCCAGTCCCCTTTATTTTCCACACAGATGCCAAAAGAAGCTTCCTAAGGCGCAGATCTGACCTTGAGCATTCCCTCGTTTAAAAATCTAAATTCCAAATCCTTAACGTGGACTTTAAGGCCCTCCATCCAAGGGCTGGTTCCAACCGAGCTTTCTGGGCCGACGCCACTTGACATATTTCAGCCCTTCCGGTACTGTACCATCTTCCAGCCATGTTGGGCTGCTTGGCCACCTTCTGAAGGCGACATTCTTTCAGTCAATCAAATCCATTCAACTGTTAATCAAATCAGTCAGTCAACCCAAAAAAACATTTATTAGGTACCTGCTGTGTACCAGGCATTTTGTTAGGCTTTGAAGATCCAAAAACAAAAAATTAAACCGTTCCTGATCCCTTGGCTGTACTTTTCACTCAGCACCCTGGAACAGCCTTCTGTCATGCTGGCTCTTTCTTACCACTAGGGAATTCTATCACCAGTCTCCATTTGGGGATGGATCTAAACTGACCATGTTTTTCTTCTTCTTCCAGCAGAACTACTGATGTTGGATTTTTTTTTCTTTTCTTTTTTTCTTTTTCTTTCTTTTTTTCTTTTTTTTTGCTGAGGCAAGTGGGGTTAAGTGACTTGCCCAGGGTCACACAACTAGGAAATATTAAGTGGTCTCAGGCTAGATTTGAACTCAGGTCCTTCTGACTTCAGGGCTGGTGCTCTATCTATTGTGCCACCTAAATGTCCCTGACCTTGGACTTTTCTATGAAGCCCTCAAACACAGGCTTCTCTACCTCACCCTTTCCTTTCAGTTCCTTTTTATACACGGTCTTTCCCCCATTAGACTATAAGCATCTTGAGGGAGAAATTACCCTCTCTTTGTGGGAAGGTAATTTGTACAACTAACTTTTAGCTCCATACCTGGCACTTCTTATTAATACTTTTTTTATTTTTCAATAATAGCTTTTTATTTTCAAAATACACACAAAGATAGTTTTCAGCATTCACCCTTGCAAAACTTTGTGTTCCAAATTTTTCCTCCCTTCCCCCTATTCCTCTTCCCTAGGCAGCAAGTAATCCAATATACGTTAAACATGTATAATTCTTCTATACATATTTTTACATTTCTCTTGGCACTTTTTAGTAAATGCTTAATAAATGCTTGTTGCCTGCTGCCCTCAAGGAGCTTACATTCCACTGGGGAAGAAAACACACACATACATCCATAAATGTATACATTATTATATATTTATATTACATGGTATATTAATTTATATTATTTTATTATATATTGCACGTTATATATATTATATACATAATAATGTGATTTTTTTAGATATTACATTCTATATGCATATTAAATAAGTACAAGGCAAATAAATAGGGGAGGGAGGTGGCAGTAGGAGTTGAGAGAAATCAGGGAAAGTGGCTTGTGGGAGGTAGCAGGTGACTGGGACTTGAAAGAAAGGAGGGATTCTTTCTATGAGGCAAAAGTGAAGAAGGAAAGCATATCAAGCATGGGGGAATCACCTGTGCAGAAACCTGGTGATGGAAGATGAAGGCTCATGTGTGACAATCAGCAAGAAGATGATTTGGGCTAAAATGAAAATTATAAGAAGGGTAGAAGATAATAATATCTGACATCTCTCACTGTCTGGAGCTAAACACACAGATGAGGTGTCCAGGAAGCAGACGTCAGGAGAGGGACTGTGGGAAGAAGGCTTGGAGGTCAGAGGTTGCTCTGACCTGGGTTTATACCCACTGGTGTCCTGGGGCAGGTTTATCATGGACAGAATGACATCACAAGGCTATAGGTCAGTAACAGAGCATCGAGTCCTAGATCTAAAGCTAGAAGGGACCCCAGAGGCATTCTGGTGGCCCTTCCCCCTCATTTTACAAAGAGACCCAGAAGCCTTCACATAGACTCATGCAGCACTAAGACTTTTAGGACACCCACTCGTTAGTTTGTATAAGTGTGTTGTGTGCACATTGTAGCCCCCAGAGATACAGTGCGGTACAGAAGGAAACAAAGTGGCCTGAAAGTGAGGAGAACTGGAGAGGAAGTCCCTTCTCTGATAATACAGACCTGAGTCTAGTCTCTTAATATCCCCTGTGCTCTAGACCTCAGTTTTTAAAACTGCGGTTCAAAATCTCATATGGGGAGTGGAGGGAAGGTTGGAAGGTTGAAATAAAGTGGGAATTGTGAAATGATGACTTATTATCATCAATTGTTTGATTTGTATACTTACTGTATATATCTACACATCTGGAGTCATGTAAAAATTTGGGGGCAAAAAAGGGTGACTAGTGGGAAAAATTTAAGAATCCGTGCTCTAGATAAATTTAAGATAAATCTTAAATTTTAGAAAATGGACAACCTCACTGGGGCAAGAGAGCGGTCACCTCATGGAGAATCCCTCCAGTAAAACCACAGATCCCACCTCTATCCCTATGTTGTATCTCCCAGTAGAATGCAAGCTCCCTTAGAGCAGCAAGGATTTCATTTTTGCCTTTGTGTCTTCAGCAGCTAGCACAGTGCCTGGCACAAAGTACATGCTGACCCAATGCTTCTTGATTGACTGATTGAATATCTCCCCCAATAGAATGAAAGCTCTCTTAGAATAGGAACTGTTTCATTCTGGTTTTTGTATTCCCAGAACCTAGCACAGTGCCTGGCACAAGGTAAATGTTTAATAAAGGATTTTTGATTGATTGAATATCTCCCCCGATAGAATGAAAGCTCCCTTAAAGTAGGAACTGTTTCATTCTGGTTTTTGTATCCCCAGAACTAGCACAGTGCCTGGCACAAAGTACATGCTGAACAAATGCTTGTTGATTGACTGCTTGAATATCACCCCCATAGAATGAAAGCTCTCTTGGTGAAGGAGCTGTTTCATCCTGGGTTTTGTGTCCCCAGAACCTAGCACAGTACCTGGCACAAAGTAGATGCTTAATAAAGGCTTGTTGATTGATTGACTGATAGAATATCTCCTCCAATAAAATGTCAGCTCCCTGAGGACAGGAACTGTTTCCTTTTTGCCTCTGTACCCCCACTGTCTGGCACATAGGAGACACTTGACACATGCTTATCGCCTGACAGATTGATTTTCAGATCGCCATGGCAAGGGCAGCAGAGCTACCCTTTCCGAGGACACCAGGCGGGACAGATTATCCAAATTACCCCGCACTATTTTGAAGACATTTATAGCCATTTCCTGATTGCCCATCTGAATGACAGACACAGGCATTACAGGTGTCAAACATGAGTTTCACACCTTTATAATCAGCCCAGTCGCTTTAGGAACAGGCTCTCCCTTCCAAATCATCCTTCAGATGGTCATAACAGATTATGGACTTAATTGCATCCTGTTCACATCCATTGACTGTTTCAGCTGAAAGGCAAAAGCCTTTCAGCTGCCAATTTTCCCCCATCATGCATTAAGAGTCCCCACCCTCCGGTGTCTCTTCCATCTACATCATATAATTATATGGGCCATGTTGGACTATATGGGATAATGCGGGGAAATAAAGCCGAGCAACATCTCATCCCAAAAATGGCTAAGTGTGCCACATGTCACACCAAAGGCAGGAGCAGCAATGAGACAGGGCTGGTCAGTGGTTTGGCTTGGCAGTTCAGGTACAGCAGGCAACAGAAATCCAGGTAGACAGAGTGAAACAATGGAAAGTGTGCTGCCTTTGGAGAGAGGAAACCTGACTCTGCCACTTATTACTTGTATAATAGTGGAAGTCACTGGCTCTTTCTGGACCTCGGTTTCCCCATCTGGAAAATATAGAGGTTGGACTTGTTGTTTCTAAAGGTCCCTGATGGCTCTAAATATATGATTCTGTGGTACTAATCAAATCTGTGTGGTATAGTGGAAAGAATATTGGATCAAGTGAGGAAGACTTGGTTTCCCAAAATTATTAGGTGTGTGACCCTGGGCAAATTATTTACTCACCTTAGCATCAGTTTTCTCATCTGTGAAATGAGTTGTTAGACTCAGTGATCTCAAGGTCCTTTTTACCTTGAAGGATCTGAAAGACCCTTCCTATTAAGAGAAATACGCATTGTGGATAGGAAAACACTTATTAAGCACCTATTGTGTACCAGGCACTATACTATGTGCTTTATGAATATTATCTCTTTTGAGCTCAACAACAACCCTGCAAGGTATTATTATCTCCATTTTATAGTTGAGGAAACTAAAATAAAGAAATGTTATATAGCTAAGAAGTGTCTTGAGGCTAGATTTGAACTCAGTTCTTCCTGAATCCAGTTCTCTATCTACTATTCTACACAAACTTGACTATTTAGAAGTTAGACACCAAACTTGGAGTCCGGATCTGGGTACAAATCCTGCATTAGATACTTCATAATCATGTGACCCTGAGCTAGTCAACTAGCTCTCTGCCTTATTTTATAGATATGCAAACAGTGGAGGGGAGATCTCAGGCCTCTTCCAACTCTAAATCTGTGATTCTATGATCACCCCAAGTCAGAAGTAAACTTCCTGCACTACCTCCCTATTAATTCCAGGTTCAAAACCAAAATTCTTTGGCACTGAGAGCCATTTCTAACCTAGTTCCTTTTCTACCTCTATTCTTTGTGAAGTTATCTCCAATTTATCCAGTACATGTCTTATATATCTAGTTCTTCACTTGTTGTCTTTCCTGTTAGATTGTAAGCTCAGGGAGGGCAGGGACTATTTTTTGCTTTTCTTTGTATCCTCAGTGCTTGGCACGCAGTAGGAGCCTAATAAATGCTGATTTACTTGATTTTCTCTCAAGAGTCCCTTTCCCCATTTCTAGTTATCATTCCAGTCAGGAAAGCATACAGAATTTCCCACAGCTTAGGGCCAATCTAAGATCTTTGTTCCACTAATCTTTCATGGTTACCTTTATTCCATTTGGCTCCATTCAACAAACAATTATTAGGCACCCGATTTGGGGAAGGCATTATATAAGGCACCTGGGACAAGAAAACAAAAACAAGATAATTCCAGCCCTCACAGAGCTTATGTTCTAGTAGGAGAGTGCAGTGTGTACTCAGAGAAACAATATAGTGTGTGTAAGTATGTACAAAGGGTATAAAGTCATTTCAACAGGGATAAAGGAGAGAGATCAGAAAGGATCTAAGTATGCCTTGAAGGAAAAGGAAGAAATGAGGAAGGAAGGGATTCCAGACCTAATTTGTGCAAAGACATTGAGGAGGGAGATGTCTCCATTTCTATACTCCCACTCAGTTTCCCTTCTTCCCTCTAACCCATACACTCTCATGTAAAGATACTGCACTGGCAGCCCCCAAAATAACAGCTGCAATTAATGGATCTCAAGAGTTACAACTGCAAAAGAGAAATCGGGATAAATAGAAGACCAAATTAAGCCCATCTTGCAAAGTATACAGTAAAAGATATGCAAATTTGGAGGTTAAAAATCTAGCCCCATTAATGACAGAACCAGACCAGGAAGTTTGTTTCACTGGGGCCGTTCCACTATGATTTGATAATAGAGGATGACAGCCATGCACTTTCCATTTCAGTGAAATGTCAATGTTCCATTACAATATCTTATCCAGTCTCATAAAAACTCAAGAGGAACCTGTAATCAATGAATTCATTCTTCATTAATATATTCATCTGCTCATCCATTCATCTATTCATCCATCCATTCGTTTATTCTTCTATCCATTCATCCATCCATCTATTCATTCAGTCATTCTTTTGACCCATCCATCTATCCATCCATTCGTTCATCCATCTTTTCATTCAGTCATCCATCCATCTTGTCCATCCATCCATCCATCCATCTTGTCCATCCATCCATCCATCCAGTCAGTCACATATATACTCTCCATTCTACTCAAATAGGCTGAGTAGTTTTTCCTAATACAACATTCTATCTCCCACCTCAGGGTTTTTGCGCTGACTCAATGGAGCATATCCCATCCCTCACCCCACCTCACAAAATTCCCAGTTCTCTTCTGACTATCAGAGGAAACATTTTCTCCCCCATGAGATTGTGAACTTCTTGAGAACAGAGATCACCTTACTTTTCTATTTGTACTCACAGAACTTAACAGAGTACTTCATAAATGCTTACATTCATTCATTCATTCATTCATCCATTCCATTTACTCATTCATTCTATACCTGCAGCCCAGGAATTAAAATACTGTCAGGCAGAACACCCCCTCCAGCCCCGGAGATGGCAGTAAACTGGAGCTTTTGTATTTCTAAGGTTCTGAGTTTAGCCTTGGGAAATACTGGTGTCAGAAATTCAAAAACACACGAGCACTGTGTGTCAAAACAACTGTTTTAGTAAAAACACCTCCGATTACATTGTCAGAGAAAAATAGGACTGTGTGCAGAACAGAATCTCTCCCCCAAAAGTGTCAACCTAGGTCACCTGATATTGTTTTCAGACAATATTTTGATCAGTTTATCTATAGTAATTGTTTTTTTTTTCCTCCCTAGTCAGGAGGTTGGATTTGCTGGGAGCTCTAGCTTTGATAATAACTAGTTTGTTCTGCTTCATTCCCAAGGAAGATCTAAACAGTTGAGGTGAATACCTGCTTCAGGTTAAAAAAAATCATAGCTTGTCACAGTCAAGACCTTAGAGATTATCCTCCCCCGAGCTTCCTATTTTACAGGGAAGGAAACTGAGGCCCACAAAAGGGAAGAAGCTTGCTCACAATCTATAATTTATTATGTATTCCTATAACAAACAAATATCATTATACTTTTATGTATATGCTTTTCAAATTATAGGATAAGAATAATAAAAAGAATGAAATAATTTTGAATAATAAGAAAACTGTGTGGTTTGGGGAAAAAGATTACTGGATTAAAACTAAGAAGAACTGGGTTCAAATCCTCTTTCTATTACATACAGCAAGTTACCTCATGTTTCTGAAATTCAGTTTCCTTGAGTGTAATATAGGAACAGAAATTCCTGCCTTACCCATCTTATAAGGTGGTAGTAAGGACCCAGAAGAAGGTGGGACCTAGGACTGTGCCCCTGACAAAGATTTATGGTCCTCTGTCCCAAATTTATTTGGTCCAGCAGGAGACTGGTAGTCTCCTACCCTAACACTGGAGGGGAGCTATTGGAGAGCTAGGAAGCTCTCCATCCCATCCACTCCTGGAAACCAGAAGTTACCAGCCTAAGGTCTCCCAAATATCAGCAACCCCTGTGATTTTTAAAAGTCATCTCTTACAGAGTTTTGCAGGGGCAAATATTGAAAATTAAATTTGCATGTATTTTGAAAATAAAAAGCTATTATTAAAAAAAAAGTCATCTAGACCGACTTGTAGTATTAAATTGTTATCACTTGTATCTCCTATTTCTTGCTTAAGCACCCTCCTCTTCCCTCCCCCACTCCCTCCTGACTCCCTCTCCCTGCTACTCTTTACTGTTTTGACATTTATTGATAATAAAAAGTAATAATACTTATTATTGGAAAGTTAGTCGTACAGATTGAAAGTTTTATGCACATTTATTCCTCCCCTGGATTTATGTCATACTCTCCTCCAAGAAAAGAATAAATAAATAAAATCACTTTACCAAATTTATAACCTACTCTGATTCTGAGATTTCCCAGTAGGCAACAGTCCAGGGACACTTATCCAAGATAAGCCTAACTAGAAAACCCAAATCCCGTCCTGGGTAGTGTGGAGCGAAAGATGAGAATTTTTGAGTCTGAATCTGGAATCTGAGGCAGAGAACTAGGTTACTTTGGGGTAATCCTGACCAATTGCCCTGATCGTTCAGCCCGCCGCCCCCCGCCCCTCCAGATGCTACCTCGTTGCTGAAATATTGGAAAGGAGCAGAGGCAAAAGGAGAATTTCTGGCTCCATCTATCCAGACAAGTCATTATAATTTTCCACTTTGCATTGTTTTTAAGGTTTCAAGCTGAGAAAAACAAGACTGTAAAGGTTTCCCAGACGTGAAAGAGATGTTACAAAAGACCATTCTGGCAAGTTTAATGTAAGTAAATAAGAAACATATGGATTGTGTTTCCTTCCAAATACTCATGGGTTTTGAAACCCCAGGAAAAGAAAAGGGAAAAAAATATAAAAACTAAGGGAGGAGGGACTGTTTTCCAAAACTGACATTTTTGAAAAAGTACCCAATGAGAAAAGGCACCGGTCAATTCTTCCATGTCTGATGACACAGCCAGTGGTCAAGCCGCTGACAGGGGTGGATGCTCGTGTGAGACTTTACCATTTTCATTCCTGAAGATAAAGACTGATGGAGGATGTTATGATGTTATGACCCGTGCCTATAGGTGTAACTGAGAAAGCCCTTCCAATGTCCTTCCCACAGACAGAACATGGGTCCCTAAGTCCCTCCTGCTCTTGCTAAGAAGACTTCTTGCTCCTTCATGATGGTGTTCTACCACTTATCAGATCTTAAATTAGCATTTACTGAATACATAGGCAAAGGTCTAGGTATTTGGGAGGGGAAAACCTTACCAGTTACCTTCAAGACTAGAGAACAGGAAGGAAAGGAGAGGTTGTGAGCTGTTTCCTCAGAGAGAGATTTCATGAGTGCTTAGATACAAGCATGGGAACCTGGGAAATATTTGCTAAATGAATATTTGCAGTGATGTAGCCTTGAGCTAGCTACAATATGGAAGGAAAGAAAGGTCTGGGACCTGGAAATCTAGATGGAAATGCCTTTTCTGAGACCTCATTTCACCTGCTCCTTGGCCCCTCTTGTCTTATCCATCATCAGAATCATGGAATGGCGCTCCCTGGAAAGGAAAAGATCATGGCTAATCATGGCTATCACACTGAGCTTAGAGTCTGGAAGTCTCATCTTCCTTAATCCAAATCTGGCCTCAGAAACTCACTAGCAGGGTGGCCCTGGGCAAGTCACTTGATCCAATTTACCTCAGTTTCCTCATCTGTAAAAATAAGCTGGAGAAGGAGAAGGAAAAGAACAAATTCATTTCTCTTTCATCCCTAAAACTGAAGGAATAAAGTAAATAATTTCTAAGCTGCCTAAATCCTGAGCTCTCATATCTTGTTCTCCACTATTGCCACCTATTCATTCAGACCCACATGACCTCTCCCCTCCAAGACTGTAATAACTTCTTAAATGTTTCCCCTACCTTTGGACTCTTGGTCTTCCAATCTACTATTCATCCCTCTACTAAAAGAGAGTCCCAATCCTGTCATTCCCTGTTCAAAGACCTCTCCGGTTGCACATTACCTAGAAACAAAGCCAAAGTCCTTAGCTTGGCTCCAGTCCCCATTTCCAGAATCATATCATTCTACAACCCTACACGCACATCCCAGCCAGGGATGATTCACCTCCTCCGTTAAATCTGCAAAGTTCTATGCACTCTCACATTCTGTTTTGATTATGTTATCTGTGAGGATTTACTTTAGAATATCCTCCTTTACTTGACTACAAATTCCTTGAAGGTCACATCTCATTCTGAGGGTTTTTCGAGTCCCTGTATCCAATCTGTGTCCTCCCTAATCTATCTTCAACAAAGCTGCCAAATGGATGTTCTTGAAATATAGATCTGAGCATACGAGGTGACCCAGGACCCTCTCCCCTGACAATGTCCTTTTTCTCCCTCCCCCCGGATTAGGGAAGCTGGTGATAGCTAAAGCTCACTTTCCTCTGCCTTTGTCCAACAATATTACTCCCCCACGGAGATCTGCTACCCACTACCAACTTTTTGGCTAGCAAACTCCCACCAATTCATTTCCCACCAGATCTAGTCCCTTGGAAATAAAACATGTAGCCAAATGGTCCCACGCATGTGAGAGCTGCCATTCAAAGCCCTTGGAACCCACCCTGGCTTTCACAATCACTCCTGAGTCATGGAGGCTTTCCTCCTTTGGACTCCGGGGACATTTCCAGGTGAGTCAAGTTAGCCAAGTTCTCCGAGACTCAGGAAGTTGAATTAGAGTAAGATTTCCACATCTGGAACAGGTTTCTGCAAAACCTCAGAAAAAAAGATCCAGCTCACTCGGTAGAGAACACAGAGGGAAATGTAAGGGACCCTATTGGCGTGCTGCATAATGGCTTATCAAAATCCCCAAAGGAAAATATTTGAATGTTTTTTTCACCTCTTTTCCTCTCTTGTTCTTTCTTCCTCTGGAGGAGAAGAAAAGTAGAGCTTACGTTTTATGTCAACACAAAAGGCCTCCGTTTGTATGCACTCCTTATTAAACCATTCAGCGATTCAATGTCAAGGTATGTATTATACATACCTTTTTTTTTTTCTCTCCTAGGCCATTATCAGCTTTCTTACAACACTATTATTCTTCAGCCCAGCTAATGCTTCTGTCAAAGATTTAGCAACAAGCATGGGAAATGTCAAACAGTAGGAAGGAAGCCCGGCTGTGTCTGCACCAGCACAAAGGGGCCGGCTGCCTTTTGTGGAGAACCAGCGGCAGATTTCGGCACAGGCCGGGTAGGTGTTATCAGGGCCACGGAGGGGAGGATGGCTGCCGCTCTTTTTCTCCCTGAAACCTGGAGGCTGCGGCTTCTCTCTGAATAAGCTGTCTTCCCAAGACCCGATTTGGTCTCGCCAATCAGAACTGGGCAAATTTAGTCTTGTGGTTTTATTCTTCCTCCCTCTCCCCATAAGAAAGGTGATAGACTTCGACCCGCTCAAGGCAATGACTGCCCAATTCTTCACTGAGCAGTATTAGCTATGGAGACTCACTAGGAGTATTCTGGAGCTTGAACCCATGACATGGGACTATTGTCATGATATAGCTGGCCACCCAGGGCTATCCTATAAAAATAAATGAAAGGGAGCGAAATGATGAGAAACAGAAAGATAAATTGTATAATAACAACAACTTCCTAAAGACATAAGAACTCTCGATGTTGGAGAATGGCTGAATAAGTTATGGTGTATGAATGTTATGGAATATTATTGTTCTGTAAGAAATGACCAACAGGAGGATTTCAGAGAGGCCTGGGGAGACTTACAGGGACTGATGCTGATGGAAGTGAGCAAAACCAGGAGAACATTTTTCCCAGCAACAGGATTATGTGATTATCCACTGTGATGGACGTGGCGCTTTTCAATAGAAAGGTGATACAGGCCAATTCCAGTAGTCTCATGATGGAGAGAGCCATCTGCTTCCAGAGAGAGGACTTGTGGGGACTGAGTGTGGAGCACAACATAGCGTTTTCACTATTGTTTCATTATTTTGTTTGCGTTTTGTTTTCTTTCTCATTTTTTTCCCCTTTGGATCTGACTTTTCTTGGACAGCATGTTAATTGTTATCCAGAAGAGTCCTAAGGAATTCCAAGACAGGACAGAAGGATGTTGGGGTGATGGAAATGTCACCCGGATTCTGTTCTTCATTCTAGCATCAATAAATGACTAAATGGCCTTTGGCCAGTGACTTATCTTTGGGTCTCAGTTTCTTCATCTGTAAAATGAGTTTGAATATCTCCAGGGGTCCCTCCTGAGACTCACATTTTATGTGTGAGTCAATTGGGTTCAAACCCACCTTTGCCAATTTCTACCTATATGACCTTGAACTTAACTTCCCAATATTCTCACTTGTAAAATAAAGGGACTGGCCTGGTCTCTGAGGTCCCTTTCAGCTCTAGACCTATTATCTTATTATCAAATTCTCAAATGAAAAAGAATTTTTGAGATCACCTCATTCCCCATGTTATAATTTAGAAAACTTGATCCACAAAAAAGAAGGAAAAACCTATTTGTACAAAAGATGTGTATAACAGCTCTTTTTGTGTTGGCATCATCTGGGGAATTATTGAACAAGTTGTGGTATAGGATTATGATGGAATATTATTGTGTTATAAGAACTGATGACCAGTTTGATTTCAGAAAAACCTGGAAAAACTTATATGAACTAATGCTAACTGAAGGGAACAGAACCAAGAGAACACTGTACACATTAAAGCAATATGGCACGAAGATCAACTGTGATGACTTAAGTATTCTCAGCAATACAATGATTCAAG
Source organism: Sarcophilus harrisii (assembly GCF_902635505.1). Lineage (NCBI taxonomy): Eukaryota > Metazoa > Chordata > Mammalia > Dasyuromorphia > Dasyuridae > Sarcophilus > Sarcophilus harrisii. The sequence continues at coordinate 445,056,682 of NC_045429.1, read as the reverse complement.
ACAATTCCAAAGGACTCCCGATGAAAAATGCTGTTTACCTCCAGAGAAAGAACTACAGATCAAGGCATAGTATTTTTCATGTTATTTTTCAGGGTTTTTTCCTTTTTTGGTCTGTGTTTTCTTTTACAACTTGACTAGTATGGAAATAAATTTTGCACAATTGTGCATGTATGAGCTATATCAAATTGCCTACCTTTTCAAGATGGGGGAAAGGGAAGGAAAGAGGAAAAGAATTTGAAACTCAACTTTAAAAAAACTTAAAAATTGTTTTTACATGCAACTGGGGAAAAATAAAACATAATTTAAAAGAACAAACCAAAAACCTGATCCACAGTGATGATATAGAGTCCTTGAAGTCCCATACTTGAGATTACTATAATGTAGAGAGTAGATTTAAGCAGAAAAATTCATCTTCTTAGAGATAGAAAAGACTTCAAGAGTTTATCCATCCAACTCCCTACCACAGACAGAGGAATATCTCATCCAGGCAAGGCAGAACATCCATTCCCTGCTTAAAGGAATGGACACTCCAGTCCTCCCAACAAACTTTCTTCTGATTCTTACAGAGCTCAGAACCACAACAGCTTGTATTCTCACAAGCCAGACCAACTGGACCTCAGATTTGCCACTGAACAGGAGAGTACTCCCTCCCAAAGAGAGACTCATGCCCTCAAACCCACAAGCCATATAAGAAGGCCAACGTGTGAGGAAATTGAATTTCTCACGTTGATTTGCTAATGCAGTGACATTGGAAATAATCTAGTGACATCATTTTACAGATAAGCACACAGATAATTCATAGAATCAAAGCCATAGATTCAGGGCAGGAAGGGGCCTCAATGCAATTTAATATAGATTATACATGTGTAATTGTGCATTTTATAAATGAAAAAAGTAAAGAGTTTGGGGATCATTGGCTTAGTGGATGAGTCAATAAGTGTTTATTAAACACCTACTAAGTGCCAGACACTCTGCTAAGCACACAAGGATACAAAGAAAGGCATAAGATAGTCCTTGAGTCTGATGGGAGGGAAATACAGCATGCAAACATTTATGTACAAGCAAGTTATATGAACAAATATAAATATATATGATGCATACACACATTCATAAGTTGGAGATAATAAATGGGATGATAATAAACACGGAGAAGGTCCTAGAATTGAGGGACCCAACCCAACTCTCTCATTTTGCAAATAAGGAGCCTGAAATCCAGAGAAATTCAATCACTTGCCCAACATCATAAGCTTCCAGATCAAAATCTCCGATTCTCTGATCAGTGATCTCCTACTATGGTAGGTACCAAGGGAATCAATGTTTAAAATTATAATCATCTTTCAAATGCCATTTGGAACAACTGTCTCCCCTGGCCCCCAACAGGGCCAAGAAAGTTGAATCCCATTGGGAAATGGAAACATTCTGGATCCTGCGAGAAACACAAGGGCCTAGAGAGAAATGCCTAAGTGGAGGGGCCATGTTTGGGCAGAGAAAGCAATCTTTGCTTTCTTTATCTGCAGCTGCCTAGATTAAATAAGCAGTCATCCATAGCCCAACCAAGATTTTTTTAAAAAAAAAGACACAAAAAGAAAAATTGTGGGTTCTGTCTAGCATCACCATAGCCTCTTCCCATCACTTCCCCAACCAAGATAATCCATTACTCTAATGGAGCATATTAAATTTTGTGACTGCCTACAAAGCAGGAATTTATATGGCCTCCTGAAGATGTCTCAGCAGTTAGCCAGCTCTCTCTAAGGGCTTTGTCCTTTCTCTCTTATAGACACCCACTCAAAGCCAGCTTTCATTTTCAGGATGGGGGAAAGGGGAGGCGGGCTCCATTGTGTTCTCCAACTATGACTCACTTTGGAACCACAGAATTCTACTCGCAAAAGCAACACTCCACTGGATTGTGGCTCATCTTTACATGAGGTTGCCAAACCCCCACTTGCTTGAAAGCACAGGGCACTATCATGCCCATGAATAACTCAGCATTGAGGAGGCAGTGTGCTATGGTGGAAAGGATCCCGGCCACAGAGTCAGAGGACTGGGGTCCGTTCGGATCCTGCTGCTGACAGTTTGGGACCTTAGCAAAGCCATTGGGGTGGTTCTCAATAACCCCACAGACCTTCCAGCTTTAAATCTATGACCCTGCTTCAAAACTTTCCTATTTCTAGGACCTCTGATTTGGAGGGTAGGATGATTATTCCTTTCCCCAGTTGTAGATCATGATAATCACTCACATCTGTCAATCCTTATAAAACATCCTCGGACCAGTCCATAAAGTAGACATTGAAATTGAATTTCATTAATTGAATTAATTAATTCAAAAATGACTTCATGAAATTGAAATATCATTATATCAATGTCAGGATCAATATAATTCATCCCAAAGGAAGCAACCTAGAAGAGGTAACAGGACTTTTCCTTACTCCTAGTTTTACAAATGTGTGACATCTATAGTCAATGATCATTCACCAGGCTTTTCTCTATCCCCTCATGGTGTCTCTGTGACTTGGTAGATAATTTTCCAGAGATACAGGGGCTCAAGGCTTTATCCTCCTGAAGTCCACTCCTCCAGACTTATCTGGCATGATTGATAGATGTACAGGCCATTCACGGGTCAACGTACAGAGTTTTTCCCACGTGGGAGGATCTGACAGAGTTTTCTCCCCACCAATGAAGCCTTCTGGAACCCAGGCTATATTCATGCCATGTCAGAATATCCAACGAGAGTTTTAGCAGGGGAATTTGGCACTTTCAACTGGAATCAGCTCCTGGAATGTGGCTGGAAACAGAATCAAGGCTTAGCTCGGGCCTAGTCACGTCCCAAAGCCACCCAAAATAGGAACTCATGTGAAAAATGTTGCCTACCCACCCCAAGCAAACTCTGCAGGGAAAACATCCCTAAGTCCTCTGACCCCTGCTGGCGCTCAGCGAGGGGACGTCCTCCCCTCCTTGCATGGCTGTTAAGTCTCCTTGCCCATAAGAATCCTTCCAAACCAAAATGCATTCCATTCAAAAGGAACCCAAAGCTCGGTCAAAGGCACAAGTCTGTAATATGCAGGCTCAGCCACGGGGTGGCAGGGCTCCCCCTCACAGGTGTGCAAGGTGAGGTATTTATTGGGCAACACAAACAAAAGAAAAAGCCAATGAATGTGTCATTGCATTGGGTCTCCCTGAGAGAATCATCCTTCACTTACAAAGCTGGTCTCAGAGGCACAGGGAGTAAGAAAAAGAGATTCAGGTCATCTCTTGGGATTGAAGGGGGAGAAATCTCAGGGTAGGGTTGGTTTGTTGTGAGAACCAATTACCAACCAGCGGACTAGGTACCCACCACCTGACAGAGGAGATCGATAGATTCCAGATGCACATTTTTGGACACGGACAACGTGGGAATTTGTTTTACTTGACTGTACACATTTGTTCTAAGGGTTTTGTTATTCTTTTCTCTTTTGTTTTCTTTTCATTGGGGGAGGAGATAGATAAATGTTTATTAACTGAAAAAAATTAAGAACATTCCTGAGATATTCAAGAATATGTCATTTTTTTTCCTTCTTTATAATTTTTTTCCAATGCTAATTTTGTACTTGTACGCCAAGAAAAGTAGAATCATTGTATTTACAAAATTCACAAGGGTCAGAGAAATCATCTAAGTCTAACTCCTACCCAAAATAAGAATTTAATAGCCAGGCCAATGAGCTCCCTAGAAAAACTGCTAATGACTAGAACCTTGACCTCTCAACTGTGCCTCAGTTTCTCATCTGTAAAATGTGCGAGTTGAACTAGGTGACATCAAAGGTCTCTTATGTGTGAGTTTGAGGAAGTCACTTAGACTCTAAGAAATCTCAGTTTCTTCCTCTTTAAAATGAGAAAATGTTCCCTCGATCTAGGATCCAGGACCTTCAAAATCAGCCCATTCCAGTCCTGGACAATTCTAATTTCCCCTGTTACACATCAATCTTTAGATCCAACCAAAATCTTCCTCCCAATCAATTCTAACTTTTGGTTCTCATTCTGCCTTTGGGATCCAAGAGAATAGGTCTACACTCTCTCCTCCCTTTAACTATTTGAAGAAGTCTCATATAGCATCCAGTCTTTACTTCTCTAGGCTTAACATACTTAGTTTCTTCAAGAGAGTCTCATATGGAATGGATTTTGAGTCTTCCATACCATCCTGGTCATCTGCTGGTCATGCTTTCTACTAAAATCTGGCTCCCAGAACCAGATCTAACTACATCCCAGATGTGGGCGGACCAGGATTCAGGGAATCTGCATTACCACCTTCCCTTCCACTGGACACTGTTCTTTTAGTCTTGCAGTTGAAGGTGACCAACCTTCAGCCTATCATGTTACACTATTCCCAGAATGGGAAGGGATACAAAGACTGGCTTGTCTGACCTATGCTGACCAACAGACACAAAATAATAGAAAGGGCAATGGTTTGAGTGTCTGATGATCTGGATTCCAATCCTGGCTTGTCTGACCCATGTTGATCAACAGATATGATATGGTAGAAAGAGCAATGGTTTGAGCATCTGACAATCTGGATTCAAATCCTGGTTTTGCTACTCTCAACAAGGTGGAATTGGTCAATTCACTTCCTCTCTGAGATTCAGTTTCTACTCCTAAAAAACAAAAGAGTTAGACTTCATGTTCTCCAAGGTCCCTTCTGAATTCCCAGATTGGGAATCCCAAATGGCCCCACCCAGCCAGTCCTACATTCCTTCTGCTTCCTGGCCAATGATCAGGAATCTCCCCTGGACCAGAGACAATAAGATGGAAATCTCCAAAATAGTCTCCAAATAGACTCAGTTTGCCTCCAATTAGGCAAATGAACAATCACCCTGAGAGAACCCTGAGAAAATGCCTCCCCAGATTTTCCAGACTAGAAGGTTTTTATACTATGACTGGGCCCTTCCTATAGTTTTGTCCCCCAAGTAGACCTGGTGGCTAATCCCCAGCTGATTTCTATTTTTCAGTTTCCATAGCTTCTCATTTAGTTTATAATGACAATGCCGACAGACCTTAACAGCTCTAGTACAGTAGTTCTCCTCGTGCTATAAATTCCCATTTGTCACACCAAAAAAACTCAATATTTTAGAAGGCCAGACCTTCTTGCTCTTAAATGGGAATTGATGGCCTAGCATGTCACCCACAAACCTGCTCACCTTCAGTTCCGTTGCCCCTCCGTCACAGAGTAGAGAAAGTAGGAGAAATCTCCAATGTTCTGCTCTGACCTTTCCACCCCGCCCCTCAAGTAAGATGGGGGTAGCCAGGCCCCCCAAACATGGATGTTCAGAGATCTGGTGCTTACCACGTGCCAGGCACAGCGCTAAGCACTAGACTACCAAACCCCAAAGTGAAACAGCCCCTGCCCTCAAGCAGATTACATTCTAAAGGAGGAATCTTAACCTGGGGTCTGTGGAGAGATTTCAGTGCATCTATGAGCTTGGATGGGAAAAAATACACATCTTTATTTTCATTAATCTCTAAGCAAAATTTCTCATTTCCTTTGATTATGAATTCTCTCTCTCTCTCTCTCTCTCTCTCTCTCTCTCTCCCCATATGTATATATGTGTGTTTATATGCAAACAAGGCAAATACAGTGTGTCTCTATATAGAGAAAAAATATAATATATATATATATATTTTTTTAAGAATGAATGAATATATATATACATATTCTGAGAAGGATATATAGTGTAAGCTTTACCAGGACTGCTACAAGGATCTGTAATTTATACACGCAAAGATAAAGAAGCCCATTATAATGAGATCTAACTTTCTGGCCCAATGAATTGACCTAAGCAAAATTTAAAAAACTCAGCTAGTTGGGGAGCTTCCTTTCACCCCAACCCTATTACCACCATTACCAATAAAGTGTAGAGTAATATAAAAAGCATTGGCTCTGGGGGCAAAGGACCTGGGTTCAATTTAAGCAAAGGACCTGGACCTCATCTATAAAATGAGCCAGCAACTAGTCAGTGAACTACATAGAATACTGGAGTTCTAAAGAGTCACCTTCCTGAGTTCGAATCTTGCCTCAGATATTTACCAGCTTACTAGATATTACCTGAGCAAGTCACTTAATCCAGTTTCCCTCAGTTTCCTCATCTGTAAAATGAGCCAGAGAAGGAAATAGCAAACCATTTCAGTATCTCTGCCAAGAAAACCCCAAAATGAGGTCATGGAAAGTCGGACACGACTCAAACGACTGAACAACAGCAAAATGAGAGTTGGGTTAGCTGGTCCCCGAGGTTCTTTCTGGCTCCAGAATTATGATTCACGCCTCTCTGCCTGACCTGATCTGAGCATCAAAGACTGCTCCTGCTCTCCATTTATCAACACAAACACATATCCCACAAATACCTTTTAAAATAAAAAAACCAAACCCAGAGCTATAACCCAATTGACAAAAGCAAGCACTCTAGGCCGGGAAGTTTCCCTGTCTGCAGCCAGTTGCCTTGCCAACAAGCCGCAGGTTTCTTCCCCGCAGAATCCAGTAATGGGGGATGTGAAGGTGACAGAACTAGAACCATAATGCATCAGGCCAAGGTGCCTTTGAGCACCTGCTGAATATTTAAGAACCCAGCAGGGTGAGTAGGAGATGAGCAGACTTGTGGATGGCAGACTCCACTCACCCCTAATCCAGGGGACCCCCAGGCGGTCGACTCTGCAAGGTTGTAGCCGATCCGATAACCCTGTGTCTAAATCAAGCTCATAGAATACTTGCCTTAGAAACGGCCTTAATGATGAGGATATGGCTCAAACCCCTTCTTTATACACGAAGGACCGCAGGGTCAGAGAAAGCACTCTTCCCAAGAGCACAGGGCCCAGCTGAGCTGATGCTGCCATTGTGGACAGCTCTGTCTCTTGACCAGAGTTATTTTTATTCTACACTGGTGATTTCCCAGATCTATTTCTAGATCTTTTCAAACCTACCCTCTTGTACCACAAAGTTGTTTCCACTAAAATATGAGCTTCTTGAGGGCAGGAATTGTTTTTGCCTTTCTTTTTTTTCCTCTTTAGCACCTGACACAGTTCCTGACATACAATTGGCTCTAAATAAATATTTATTGACTTGATTTGACTTTAACTAATACCTTTATTTTCCCCCAATATTACTGGACTAAGGTCAGGGTAGAGGAGGCTTGAGTTGCCTTCCAGAAAACACAAAGCATCTTGAACGAACCCACACTCTTCTGAAAACAAAAATCCATCTTTTTAATATTAATATCCTCCTGGTGCTGCTGTTTGGTGGTGAAACAGAAAGGACTGAAAATGAATATTACACAGCAGATGATGGAGAGGTACAGGATAGGTGTGAGCAAGCCTATAGGAAACCTCAAAGATTATAGAAATCTGTTCTTTATCACGAGGGGAGAATGGCTGGTCACTTAGAATAGACAGCATCAGTACTCCTAATGCTCCTGATGTTGGGAGTCAGTTAGACAAAAATCGTTAATTAGGACCCCTCTAGGTGCCAGGGACTGTGCAAGAGCTGGGGAGACAAGGAAAAGTAAACGACAGGCTTTGACCCCAAGGAGCTCAGTCTGATGTAAACATGTAGGTATAAATGAGCAATAGAAGAGATATTGGAACAGGGGAAACATCAAGCATCAAGAGAGATTGGAAAAGGCTTCCTGCAATCGATGGGGGCAGGGGAGAGAATGATCAACAACACCAATGGAAAAAAATCAAGGACGGTACTCAAGGATGAACTGATCACAGACTCCCTGACTAGACAGCCATGGGTGGCTTGCCATCTGCATCGTTGGGACAGAGCGGGAAGAAAATATCTAAATCAGTAAAGATGTTGTTTATCATTGGGTATTGAGTTAGGCAGCATCCATATCATGTCAAAACAACTCATTGATTCAGGAGAGAAGGGGGAGGAAGGGGAGGAAAAGGAGGAAGAATGTGATTTAGTCAAATCTCCTCTTCTGTAGAATGACCAGCTCATCCCTACAATCTTTTGGATTCTAAGACTTTGGATTCACCAAAATTCCTGATTGATCAAATTAAGTTGATTGATCCCAGCACCCCATGCACACACAACTCAAAGTATTCCCGTTAGTGTTAACCCTAGTAACAAAAGTATGAAAGTAGGGAAAGAAAGGGTTGTTTTTTTGTTTTTTTTTCATTCCCATGTTTCATTGCATTTCAGACTCCAGAAGCTGCAAGGCCATCACCCATTTTCCAGGTCTTAAAAAATCCCTAAATCCCTACAAGAATGACTTTCTAAACACAGGTGTTCATGCTTTGCACAATAGATATGCTCCTGAAAAGCTGCGTTGAAATCCATTTTTTTTTTTTGTAAATTAAATCCTATTTTAAATGCACCAGAGGAGCTATTTAAAGGAATCCTTTAGGGAATGCCTTTGTAAAATGATCCTCCCATAAAGGCAATTCTACCTCAGAGGAGAAGATTCTACCAGGAGAAAACTTGAACCCAAAGTGCAGAGGGGATGAGAAAGAGTGGGTGAGTGGTAATCTGCATTGGCGGAGGGACCTCAGAGAATCACTGAAACTCTGCCACTCACTATTTGTATGGCTGTGAACAATCATTTGAATTCTCTGGGTCTCGGCTCTCTCATATTGAAAAAGAAGGAGTCATATGATACACAAGTTATCTCCTTCTAGGCAGAAAAGTGAGGGACTCAGATGCAGATGGAAGCCTATTTTCTTGGATAAGGATAATGTGAGAATTTCTTTTTGCATGACTATACGTATTTGGCACGGGCTTTGGTTTTCTTGCCTTCTCAATGGGTGGGGGAAGGAGAGAATAGGAAACTGAAAATAAAAATAAAAGTTTAAATCATTAAAGAAAACTATTTTTTTTTGGTAGCTGATCTCCAGGTCGTTGACTGGATCCAGAATCCCAGATGTAGAGTGCATAAACTGTGTGACTGCAGGTGGGCAGTTTAACCACTCTGACCCTCAGTTTCTTCATCCATATAAAATGAAAGTAGTAGCTGACAAGGTGATTGTGTGGATCAAATGAAAATCAGTGTGTCAAGTGCTTTGTAAAATTCAATACAAACAGAAATGCTAGTTATTGTTATGGTTATTCTTCACTCTTTCTGATCTTCCCTCACTCCACCTCACCCATTATTGGAATGAATTTATCCTGTCATACCACCAATGAGAAGCAGTATGGCTCAAGGGAAATTGTACTGAACTCAAAGCATCCCATTTGGAGTCCAGGGATCTGGGTTCAAGTTTCAACTACACCATTTACAAGCTGATTGAAACCCTGCATGTCTCTGAGAATCATTTTTTTTTTCATCAATAAAATAAAGGAGGGAGATTGGACAATCTCTAGGGAGTGCTTCTCTTAAAACCAATTTATGAGTAAGTCAGAGCATCACCCCACGATGTCACTGGTCTTCATCAAAATTATCAACAACCACAGCCACAGGCATAACAACAGCAAGGTCTCCCCCAGCCTTACATCTCTGGCCTATGACTTTCTAATGATCTACCCATCCTTGTCTCTCTTGTCCAGCTCCCGTCCATGGCCTTCTTTAAATCATCTCCACTGGGCCAAAGAGCCTCCTTCATGGTCTCTTAACATTGTGTGGACACACTCAGTCTTGCCATGGGACCAGCCCCTCTTTTCTTCCTCTCGTAAATCTGACTAAATAGATCTTTTACCTAGTAAGGGAGAAGGAGGAGCTGTGGAGATTCCCCCTCACCAATATGCTTGTATTCGCATTTTCCAACTGGTTTTCTAAAATGGCGTGCATTGAAATGGATTACGGTTATTCCCGGTTGCCCCCTCTCCCTCTTTCTTTACAGATCCCTGCTGCATTATCAAACTCTATGAGAATGTATAGCAGCAGGCTCATGCTCCACTGGGGAGCTTTGTTTGCAAAGAACAACTCGTTCCTTTTTTAGTTTACCAGGAAGCTTTATAAATGGATGTTCTGGTGCAACAAGGAGCTCCCTGGCCTTCTCCTCCATGTGCCTTTGCCTCTGTTTCCCCTCGGCTCTGATTTCACCCCCTCCCTCCATCACCACCTTATTCCCTCAGCCCATGGCATGGATTAATCAATATGTCCTTCCCGGTCCAGCCTCTGGAAAGATCTACTTTGGAGGCAACAGCCCTCTTGGGCTTGGATAACAGATCTGCCTTCTCCAAGATGGGAGAAACATGATGGGAAATGAGCTCAGCACCTAGAATAAGCCTCTGTGGGTCAGCGGGGCGGCCATGGGCGGCCCGAACGATCACAGTAAGGTCCCAGAGGCCAGCCCCCTGATAACTAGGCTGGAGTATTAAACTAACAGCTCTGCCCGCCTCTTGTTCCAGCAGCCTCCCCCCCTTGTCTCTTTGCCACCCATAGCCTCGGCAAACTGCTGGACGCCCAGACAATCCCTGCTCAAGAGCCGAGTGCCCGGCTCTCTTCCCACCTTCCCCTGCTCGGGCTGAACCCTTTTCATAGCATAAAGAAGTCACCCCAAGCTGTATTTATCTTATGGAAGATGGAGCAGCAAAAGCCTCTGGAGCCCTGCAAGGCCGTTAGGACAGGGAGCAAGGAAGTCAGAAGTAATGCTTTTCTGCTGTGGTCATTCCCAGATGGGTTGTTCTGATCCATCGCTTTTAATTGCTTCCAGGGATGGAAGCTCCAACCAAGAGGGTCATTGTGGTGTGACCCTGGTCAAGTCAATTAGCCTGTTTCCCTCAATTTCTTCATCTGTAAAATGGGGGTTATATTAGCACCCACCTCATAATGTAGCTAAGTTAAGAACTGTAAAGTACTCAACACATAGGAGTTATTATGTAAATGTTAGCTAATATTATTATTAATCCCTCACTGTCTACCTTCACTTTTACCTTTTTTTTTTTTGTTATAAGGAATGGGAAGAAATATTGAATCAATTAACAAATCAAAGGCTAAACAAACCTCTGTAAACTCCCTGAGCTTGTTTCCTCATCTCTACAATAGAGAAGTATTTATTAAGCACCTAGTATATGCCAGACACTGTGCTAAGCGCTTCTACAAATATCTCATTTGATCCTCCTCAAAAATTCTTCAAGATAGGTGCTATTATCTCCATTTTACAGTTGAGGGAACTGAGGCAAGCAGAGGTAAGTGACTGGCCCAGTATTATACAGCTAGTAAGTACTGAAGGCCAGTGTTGAACTCAAGTTTTCTGGACTGCAAGCCCATTGAACTCCCTTTGGAAACACCCCTCAAATTCTAAAAGGTATGATCTTGATTCTAAGATACCCATCTCACAGGGCTTGTGTGAAGATTTGTGGGTGCTATATTCTATTATCTTTTAAAGTACAAATTAACAAATTATTAAAATTATATATGTACAAGGCAATACTTTATGTAGTAGTAGTAATACTAGTAGTAGTAGTAGTAATGGTACTGGTAGTAGTTGTAGTAGTAGTGGTAGTAGTAGTAGTAGTAGTGGTAGTAGTAGTAGTAGTAGTAGTAGTAGTAGTAGTAGTAGTAGTAATAGTACAGGTGGTGGTAGTAGTTGTAGTAGTAGTGGTAGTAGTAGTAGTAGTAGTAGTAATAGTATAAAATACTAATACCATTGTATAGAATCCCAGAATCTGAGTTGGAAGGGACCTATCTGTCATCAAATCCAGGAGTTCTTTTGATGGGGTCCATGAATTCATTTTGCTCTTAATGTTCACATAACCATATTTCCTTGTAACTGATTTCTTTGTAATCCTATCATTTTATATAATTTTATGTAATCCCAACATTTTATGTTATACACTGAAAATCTTTCTTCTGAGAAGGGGCCTCTGAGCTTCACCAAGCTACCACCCACAGGGTCAATGAAAAAGGATTGAATAGAGGGAGCCATACAAAGACTCTTAGAATTAACAGCCAACCTGAGTTGGTTTACAATCTCGGTGGAGATATAAAGCATAGACATTTATTTAGCCACAGGACCATGAATTCACCTCTCTGAACCTTGGTTTCTTCCTATGTAAAATAAGAAGATAGTTCCTATAATCTCCCTGCATGGGTTGATTATGATATACTAATTATTGGCCTCCAAATCTAGAAGAACTGAGTTTTAAGTCTCTCTTCTGGAACCTTTCCTATTTCATGTGTTTACCACATAAAAACATCATTATTTGCCAGTTTTCTTCCCCATTTGGACAGTGTCTTTCTTTCTCCAGTACTTAAAACATAATGAGTACTTATTTAATGAAGGCTTATTAACGGAATGATTGTGTGATCTTGGGAAAGTCACTTATCCTCTGCCTCAGTTTCCTCATCTATAAAACGGAAAAATAGCAGCTTCTGCCTACCAGAATTGCTGTGAGGAACCAATGAGATAATATTTGGGAAGCACTATATGAAAGCTAGCTAACTACAAATACATTCTGTCCTTGTGCTCCAGAGGAAGCAGCTGTTGTCTGCATGTGCACAAATTGCTTCCACAAATGGCTAATGCCCAACATTAGCCAGGGAAAAGGGAAGGGCTGGCTAATGTTTAATTTAACCAAAACAACAAAAAAGACTCTGGACAGTTTCATTTAGGAGACACGTGACCATGAAATGGAAGCCATCGCAATGGAGCAATTCAGTTTCTTCTTTTCTTCACAATTCACCAGGAATACCCCTCCCTCCTACTCCATATTTATACCCAGTACTAGTCCAACGTGGCAAACCATCCCAAAGCACTCATGCCTCAAGGGTTGACAAGAGACACAACCCCCTGATGACCTGGAAACTTCCATCTCATCTTTGCTCCTTTTAATACAATTTAGCTTTCTCTAAGTGACAGATACTTTAGGAATACTAAGGATCACTGTCAATCTCTCCCACGTGTCAAAAATCCTGGCATTCTATCATATATTATCACTTTTACAAAGAGCTGAATGAGTGAGGAAGTCAAATTATCTTTGTTATCCAGTGGGAGCCAAAGTTGACTACTATGGCTTGCTCCCATATCCTAAACAAATATTATTCTGGTCAATCAATCAAGCATTTATTAGTCTCCTACTATGTGCCAGGCACTGAGAATGAATGAATCAATGAACCAATGAATCAATGAAAAAAGCATTTATTAAGTGCTTACTGTGTGTGCTGGGCACTATGCTAAGCACTGGGATACAAATTCAAAAGCAAGATGGTGGAACTTACATCCCGATAAGAGAAGACCACATATATAGGAGAAAGATAATCAGGGAAGGGAATCTCTTCTGGGAATTCACAATGATGTCAGTGGAGCTATTGGGCAATTGATTAACATGTTCTTTCCAGGAATGTTAGTATTGATTAGATTACAGTTCCCAGAGGTAAAAATAATAATAATAATAACAGAGGAGAAACAGAGAAGGCAAAGAAGAAGAAAGGTATATATTCTTGACAATGTAGCTTAAAGACAACCAGAGAGCGGCAACTGTGGATGGGTCTGAGTTGTACTCTTTGGGAAGAACTCTCACCAACTGGGTGTCCAGGGGGGCAATAGCTGGTACAATAGGAGGAGAGAGGTACCAGGTACTAGGTATTAGGAATATAAAAACAAAAATAATTAAACCATCCCTATTCTTAAGGAGCTTGTAATTTATCTACAGTGAAAGGGAAGTTAAATGATAAAAAATATTTCAAGTAGTATACTTTTAGAGCAGAATAAGCTCAAAATAAGAGCTGAAAGGAACTCTGAAGCCACCAAAGTTCAACTGACTCTTTTTAAAGATGAGGAAACTAAATCCCATAAAGTGAGTAAGAATTCACTCGAGGGATTTGAATGTGGATCTTTCTTTAGAGCATTTTTTTTTTGTTTTTTGTTTTTTGATTTTTTTTAAGAGTTGGGATCTCCAAGAGCACTTGCTTAAATCAAATGTTAAAAACCTAATACAACTTCTGTCATTTGTTGCAGGAAGAAATGAAGTCTTATAGTGGTTAATTCAGTAGCCTAAGTCATGTAACTAATAGTAAGGGAGAGCTAGAATCTAGGTCTCTTGCCTTAATTCAGTGATCCTTTTGCTGCACCATGCTGCCTTCTACTCAAGGGGAAAAATTGTCCTAAGGTGGGAAAAAAGAAATCTATAAGAAAGACTTAGGAGAAGTTGCCAAAGGATTGAAAAAAAACTCTGCGTCATAGAACCCTCTCTACCTCCTTCTGCCCGGTGTACAATAAGCATATGAACTATTTATCTTCCTAACTTATCCAACAAGTAATTTCAGTCTCTGTGGCAGAAGAATTCATTTGGAAAAGCAAAAAAAAAACTCAGTCAAACAGAAATAGAGATGAATTTGTAATCAAAGTCACTAGAGGTCAAGATAAAATGTGGTTAAAACACCAGATTTGAAGTTGAGAAGAATGAATCCTGCCTCAAACACTAGAAGTGAAATCCTAGACAAGGCACTTAGTCTCTCTCAGACTTGGTTTTCTCATCTGTGAAATAGGGATAATAGCATCCCCTATATGAAGGTTGTTGTGAGTCTTAAAGGATTAAAATATATGCAAAGCTCATTCAAGTAAAAGTCAATCATTATTATTACCTAAGGGATAAAGATGAACTTGTAATTTCACTGAAATAGGTAACTCCCAGGTGGAGAAACTCCTATTAAGGAATGTCAACGTTTTCTCTGCAACTTACAAAATTAGATTTGTCTGGGACACTAAAAGGTCAAATGATTTGCCCGGGGTTCCATGGTCTGGATGTATTAGCAATATCTTCCTGACTACAAAACTGACTCTCAAGTCACTACCTCAACCTATTATTATGTTAATGGAAACCAAAAGTACAAATTTGTGTTTTCATTAACAAGGATGGAAATTCTGCAGAACTCTAGGATACTTTCAGCAAAAAAAAAAAAAAATTGATAATAATAATAATAATAATAACTGGTTTATATAGTGCTTGAAGGTTTATAAAACTTTTTCCTTGTGATGTGCCTGGTACAAGTACCACTGAGCTACAACTGCCAAGAGAGATGATGGAAGTATTAAGAAAGGCATATGGAGAGGATGATGCTCATGTCCTTTATCTTATTCAGATTGCATCTGGATTTTGGGGTTCAATTCCAGGTACCACATTTTAGGGGAAGTCATTGTTGAGATTGAAAGTATCCAGCTTCTATGTGGGAAAATTGAGACCACTGTTGGTGGAGTTGTGAACTGATCCAACCATTTTTGGAGAGCAATTTCAACTATGTCCAAAGGGCCATAAAACTGTGCATACATTTTGATCCTGCAATACCACAAAGAAATCATTAAAAAGGGAAAAGGAGCCACAGTTACGGCGGCTCTTTTTGTGGTGGCAAAGAATTGGAAATGGAGAGGATGTCCATCAACTGGAGAACGGCTGAACAAGTTGTGGTACCAGAATGTAATGGAATACAATTGTGCTATAAGAAATGAAGAGCAGGCAGATTTTAGAAAAACTTGCATGAACTGATGCTGAGAGAAGCGAGCAGAATCAGAAGGGCATTGTACACCGTAACAGCAAGATTGTGCATCACCTTTGGTAAACCTAGCTCTTCTCAGCAATTACATTGATCTAAGACAATTTCCCCCCAAAAAAATTATATTGGAAAATGCTGACTACGTTCAAACAAAGAACTATGGAGTCTGAATACAGGTCGAAACATACCATTTTAACTTTTGTTGTTTTTTCTTTCTCACGGTTTTCCCTTTTGTTCCGTTCCTTCTTTTACTACATGACTAATGTGGAAATATCTTTAATGTGATTGAACATGTATAACCTCTATCATATTGCTTGCTGTCTTGGGGAGAGGGGATGGGAGGAAGAAGGAAACTCATCTTGGGCCATATGTTCCAGGAAATTTCCCTCTTATAGTAAGTGTGACTTTTCCCCGGATTGATCAGATCCTTTGAGTCTGGGAGTTCAAAGCCTGGATCGAGCCATTCAGGACTAGCACGAGACAGACATATCTTACTCTTATGAGATCAGGAGAGGAGGAACCCAGAGAAACATGAGCCTGTTTGGAAGGAAGGAATTTTGACCTCCTCCTGTTGTTAGAAGTTACTCCCTTTTATGAGAACTGTCTTACACCAGGCTAATTGGATCCTTATTTTGGAATAAAACATTATTCTGTCTACATTTAAGGGACAGCATCTGGAGAAGGTAGCAACTTCTCAGTAGGCACGCAATATTTTATCGATTGACTAATGAAACTCAACTCTTCCCACTCTCTCAAGGCCGGCGGCTTTCTGAAGAGACTTAGCAAAAACCCAGCATCTAGCTCCCCCACCCGAAGAGAAGGGTCCAAATATTTCTCATTACTTGCTTCTTTCCAGCCATTAATCCTGAGAGGAGATTCATTCCATGCAGTGGAATTCCTTGCTTGATCCCTGGTGAAAGAAATGTGGTTGGGGGGGGTCACCCGGGATAAAGATAGAATGGGAATGGACCTTATGGCGGTGAGCTTGGCTGCAGACTTTCATAAGGAAAGATGTATTCAACTGTATGGCAAGAGCCAAGGATCCTGGGTTCAAATCCTCTGGGTCTCTGTAAAATGAGGGGATGAAACTAAATAGCTGCTGATGGCCCCTCCAGTTCCAGCTCTAGAGCAAAATTTAATTATCTTGCTTCTAAGGTCCTGCCCATCCCTAAAACTCTAAGACAAAGATCAGGTTTAACCTGAAGTCTGGAGCTAGATTTCATAGGATCTGGGAACATGAATAGGAAGTGAGGGAAGAGGAAATCTTTATTGCTAAAATTTAGTGTTTTCTTCAATTATTTAAAAATACGGTTCTGAGAAGAGTTTTACCAGAATGCCATAGGGGTGTGCAAATAAATGTTTAACTGGCTCTCAGGGAAAAAAAAAGAATACAGGGCACACTTTTACATTTAACCTGCATTATTAAAATATCTCCAACAATTTCTAACATCCACTATAAATCAAGCCCTGATTTGTAGTAACGTTTCCATTTTTTTGGGGGGAGGGCTGAGGCAATTAAAGTAAAGTGACTTGCCCAGGGTCACACAGCTAGGACTTATTAAGTGTCTGAATGCAGATTTGAACTCAGGTCCTCCTGACTCCAGCACTGGTGCTCTATCCACTGCGCCATTACAATTTAACAATCACCTTCCTTGCCCCTTGTAGCCAACTCCAACACAACCTTGAGCCCGTGACAAAAAACAATTTTTTTTTTTAAAATCTCTGGACTAGATACATCTTCTAAGGTCTCTTTCCACTTTAGCTCTATGTTCCTCGATGGCTTGCAGGATCCATTCTAGCCATGTTTGTGCCATCTGAGGTTGGAGACAAGGCGCCTAACTAAGGTCCCTGCTCCCAGAAATAAATTCACCTGGTCGTTTTCACAGCGGCAGGAAGATCTGATGCTTGGATACTTCTGCTTTCCTGGATCATCTTACAGTGACCCTCCACCCCACCCCCGCCCCCACCTTCCTTGGAAAATCCACCGCGCAGATGGAAAATAAACAGCTGTTTGCCCAGCCCGGCCCCGGCCCGGTTCCCCCTCCCTCTCAGCAAAGAAACTGCCCGTCCTGGAAGGAAAAAAATAAGTGTACATTATGAAAGGCCTGGTTATTCAGAGAGAGAAGGGGGGGAAAGGGGAGGGGGTGGGGAGAGAAGCTAAGCTGAGGGTGCGGGAGCCCGGGCGAGTCTGCAGAAAGCCTTGAGCGCTGTAACGAAATGTGAGGTTTAAAGATAGCCCCGTGTTCGGGGCGCC
Organism: Sarcophilus harrisii; assembly: GCF_902635505.1. NCBI lineage: Eukaryota > Metazoa > Chordata > Mammalia > Dasyuromorphia > Dasyuridae > Sarcophilus > Sarcophilus harrisii. The sequence continues at coordinate 445,039,036 of NC_045429.1, read as the reverse complement.
ATTGGGTAGAGCCACAGTGAAGCCCATTCTCCGAGTAAAGAGCAATATTTAACTTGGAGGGACGGACCCCAGGCGGGCTCCAAGATAAACTTTCCTTCGCGCTCCGAGCAGCTTCTTCTGAGGGAAAGTTCATCTTGGAGAGACAAGCTGTGCGCGGCGGAGGCCCGGGCGAGCACCGGGACTTTTGCTGAGGAAGGCAGAAGGCCGGCTGGGATTTCGGAGGCGGGGGTGAGGGGAGCGCGGAGGAAGGGGAGGGGGGGAACCTGGGAGAAAGGGAGGGGGGAGAGTGGGGGAGGGGGAGGGGAAAAGTGGGGGAAGGGGGAGGAAAGAGTAGGGGAGGGGGGAGCGTGGGGGAAGGGGAGGGGACATCCGAGGGGGATTATCACAGAAGGTCAGCCTAATTAAATCTGAAGAAGTCACCGGAGAGCCTGAGCTTCCGCGGGGAATCGCTTCAAAAGCTCTGACATATGCGGGGCTTGATAAGGGAGAGGGGGCTCCAACGGCTACTTTCATCTGCCGAGAAGGACAAGAGTCAATCACGGAAACCTTCTCCCGGGCAGAGAGGCGGTGGCGCGCCGGGAAACCGGCCTGCAGCCTCGGCCACGTTTGCGTGTTCGAATCCCCAGGACTCGGGCGCTTTTGACTGTGGGAGGCCGGGGGGAGATTTAAGGGCCACAGTGAAGGCCGTTCTACGAGAAATGTTTAACTTGGAGGGATGCATCCCATGCGGGCTCCATATAAGATAAACTTTCCTTCCTGTGCCTCGATTTCCTCAGCTGTAAAATGATGCTGTCTTTCAGATTAAATAAGCTCAAGAGCTGGAAGAAACCGTAAAGGTCATCTGGGGCATCTCCCCATTTTACAGATGAAGAAACTGAGGCTCCCCCGGGGAAATCAGACGACTTGCCCAAAGTCATTCTGGATTCGAACACTGGTTCTCTGACTCTAAATCCAGCATTCTTTCCTCCTTATGTGATAATACACGTGAAGCGATAAATGACTAGTAACCTTCTTGTACTATTGAGGAAGGAGAAAGAGAGGGCTTTGACATAGCAATGTCAAATCATGTATTGCAGTCACAAGAGAAGATCGCTTCAGTGGCAAGAGTTTTGGTTTTGGAATCGGAAGTTCACTTCCCAATTCTATCGCTGGCCAAGTCCCTCAATCTCTTTCTATGACCCCTACACTTGTAAAGAGGGAGTTGATTAGCCTTGGTGATAGGAGTTTCCTCACCTGGGAGTTCCCTTCACAAATGGAAACATAAGTCCTGTCTCCATTTATGGGCCCAGTACTGTGTAGTTGGGAGCTGTCCGAGATGCAAAAAGAAGGATTAATAGGAATTTAAAGAGATCATAAGACTGTTACTGCTAGAAGGCACTTAAGAGATCAGACACCAGGATCTCTTAGTTCCTTTCCAATCTTAACATTCTCAGCTTTCCAGTCCAGTGCTCTTGAATTTTTTTTCAAATATATTATTTATTTTAACATTCTTTTCTTTTTTGATTTTGAGTTCTAAATTCTCTTTCATCCCCTCTCCAATCCTTCCCCCACCCACTGTGAAGGCAAACAAAAGGATATAAATTAGACAAATGACATCATGCAAAATATATTTCCATATTAGCCGGAGCAAAAGTAAAAAAGAAAGAAGGGAAAGGAAGGAAGGAAGGAAGGAAGGAAGGAAGGAAGGAAGGAAGGAAGGAAGGAAGGAAGGAAGGAAGGAAGGAAGGAAGGAAGGAAGAAAGGAAGGAAGGAAGAGAAGGAAGGAGGGAGGAAGGAAGGAAGGAAGGAAGGAAGGAAGGAAGGAAGGAAGGAAGGAAGGAAGGAAGGAAGGAAGGAAGAAAGGAAGGAGAGAGCTTGAGAAAAGAAAATTATACTTCAGTTCTTTCTCTCTGGAGGTGGATAGCATTTTTTTTTCATCATGAGGCCTTTGGAATTGTCTTGGATCTTTGTATTGATCATTCCAGACAGTTGGGCATCAATATATTGCAGTTACTATACACAATGATCTCCCAATTCTTCTCACTTTCCTTTGTACCAATTCACATGGTCTTCCCATGTTTTTTCTGAAATCACCCTCACCATTTGTCCTTTCCCACAGCCCAAAAATACTCTCACAATCATATGCTACAAATCGTTCAGCCATTCCCCAAACAATGGGCATCTTTTCAATTTCTAATTCTTTACCACCACAAAAAAAGTTGCTACAAATATTTTTTGTATACGTAGATCCTTGTTCTTTTTCTTGGATCTCTTTGGGGTACAGACCTATGTAGTGACATTGCTGAATCAAAGGCATGCACAGTATTATAGCCCTCTGGGCATAGTTCCAAATTGTTCTCCAGAATGGTTAGACCAGTTCAAAACTCCATTAGTATACCTATTTTCCCTCATTTCTTATAGCATTTGTCATTTCTGATAGGTCTGAGGTGTGGGGGACCCACCTGATCCCCTCACCACACAAAGAAAACCTAAAAACTGGACCAGTTAATCAGAGAAGATGATTTGAGCCCTTCTGGACTGCGACGCCAATTCTTTGCAATGCTCTCTGAGTGAACCCAAAATTCTCTTGCTGTGCCAGCAACCACAGGAGCGGATTAAGCTTACACAGGCATCCTGAGTCAGGGGCACTTCCTTGCTTTATAGCCTTATAATCCTTCTCACCTAACCCTTTCATGAGTTCAGTTCAATCTACAACTCTGCATTCAAGCAACAGCTTGAGAGAAATAAAACAGATATACAACCCTAATTCTGTTTATCTTTCTTAGACCTAACTCTGGGGTTGTTTTAATTTGCAATTTTCTAATCAATAGTGATTTAGGGCATTTTCCCATATGATTATGATAGCTTTGGTTTCTTCTTCCGAAAACTGCCTTTTTATATCCTTTGATTATTTATCAATTGGGAAATGGCTCTTATTTTTATGACTTTGACTCAGTTCCTTCTATATGTTAGAAATTAGATCTTTATCAGAAAAGTTTGCTGTAAAAAATTTGGTATTGCTTTACAATCTATGGTTCCTTTTAGCAAAATGCAGTTTCCCTGATTATTTCTTCTAATTAGGACTCTTTCTTGCTTTTCCTTTGTCTGAGATCATGATTGTTACTTCTTTTTTTTTTTTTTTACTTCAACTAAAGCATATTGCAGCCTTTTATTTTAACTGTGTGTGTCTTTCTAGCTTATGTATGCCTCTTATAAACATTTGGATTCTAGTTTCTAACCCATTTTGTTATCTGATTCCATTTTATGGGTGAGTTCATCCCATTCACATTCACAGTAATGATTACTAATACTGCATTTCCCTTCAATATAGTTTTTCTGTTTATCCTTCTCCCTTTCTTTTTATCCTGTCCATCTTCAAAAAATCTCTTTTGCTTCCTATCATTGCCTCCCTTAATCTGTCTTCCTTTTATCATCCCCACCTTTCAACTCATACTTTTTATCCTCTTCCCTTCCTATTTCCCTACTGGGTAAGACAGATTTCTATGCCCAATTGAGTGTGTATATTCTTTCGTCTTTGGATTAATTTCAATAAGTGTGAGGTGTAAGCATTGTTCATGGCCATGACTTCCTACCCATCCACCTAGTTTCCTCTCTACTGTAAAAGCTCTTTTTTCCATATCTCTTTTAGGTGAGGAAAATTTCCCCATTCTATCTCTCCCTTCTCCCAGGGCATCCCTCTTTCTTACTACTTAATATTTTCCACACTCACAACCTTTGTCTATTTAGACTCTTTCTGTCTAAATAATGATAATGTTCTCTGGATTAATATGTATCATCTTAGATAGAAATGTAAATAGTTTAACTTTCTTAAGTCACTTATGATGATTCTTTTATGTTTACCTTTTATGCTTCTCAAGTTTTGTTTTTGAAGATCAAATTTTCCAGTCAACTCTAGTCTTTTTATCAGGAGTGTCTGTAAGTCCTCTATTTCATTAAATATCTATTTTCCCCTAAAGGATTATATTCAGTTTTTGCTGGGTAAGTCATTCTTGGTTTCAATACTAGGTTTTTGCCTTTTAGAATATCATATTTTAAGCCTCTGTTCATTGAACATGGAAGCTACTAAATCTTATGTGATTTTAACTGTGGTCCTACAATATTTTAATTGCTTCTTTCTAAATACTTCTGGGAGTTCTGGAATTTGGCTGTAAGGTCCCTAAAAGTTTTCATCTTGGGATCTCTTTTCACAAGGTAATTTGTGGATTCTTTCAATTTAAATTTTACTCTCTGGATCTTGGGACTTTTCCTTTAATTTCTTGAAATATGATGGGTAGGCTCTTTTTTTATAATGACTTTCACATAATCCAATAATTCTTAAATTATCTCTTCTCGATCTGTTTTCTAGATCAGTGGTGTTTTTATTTCTGATGAGATAATCATTTTCTTGTAATTTTTCATTCTTTTGACTTTTGATTGTTTCTAGATGTCTCATGAAATCCTTAGCTTCCAGCTGCCTAATTCTAATTTTTAAGGCATTATTTTATTTAGTGAATTTTTGTATCTTTTTTTTCCCAATTGACCTATTCTGCTTTTGAAAGAGTTCTTTTTTTTCAGTAAACTTTTTTGTGAGTTTTTTCCAATTTGGCTAATTCTCTTTATTTAAGTGTTATTTTCTTCATTATTTCTTGTGCCTCTTTTACCAAGCTGTTAATTCTCTTCATAACTTTCTTGTATCATTCTCATTTCTCCACCACTCATCTCTTTCTTTAACTCTTCCAGGGATTCTTGTTGGACTTGGGTTCAATTACTATTTTTTCTTTGAGGCTTTGCTGGTAGATGTTTGTACATTGTTGTCTTCTTCTGAGTTTATAACTTAATCTTCCTGTCACTCTAATTGTTTTTATGATCAAAGTCTTTGAGCTGTTATTTTTTGCTCATTTTTCCACTCTATTGCTTGCCTTTGAACTTTATATTCAAACTGAGTTCTACTCACCTGGAGGTGGGGAGATTATCCCCAATTTCAAATATTTTTTGTGCTGCTATTTTCAGAGCTAATTCTGAAGTCTGAAAGTTTTTGGTGCTTCCAAGGTGGCATGCTTTGGGGAGAAGTGTGATCATTGCTCTGCTGGTCTGCCCTCTGGTCTTTCCCCAAGAAGGACCTTGTAGCAAACACAAGGGCCAGCACTGCTCTCAGCCCTATAACTGTGACCAAGTCTCCTGTTCTCTTGCGATCAACCACAGCATTTTTCTCTGCCCTGGACCTGTGACCCAGAATTGCTTATGGGCCATAGAGTTGTCAATCAGCAAAGGCTCCTCTACAATTTCTTTTTGACCAGTTATGACCTCTTTACTTTCTTGGGACAGAGAGCTCCCAAAACTGCTGCTTCAGCTGTCATAGTCACTTCCAAGCCTCCCCCTCCTCCCCACTGCTGCTGGTACTGCTGGCCACCACACGTACTCCAGGCCAGCCTCCACCCAATGTCACATATTCTTCCTGCCTATCTCCCAAGCTGTCCTAGACTGAGGCTTTCCTTGCCAGCAAGAAAGAAACCATTATCTCCAACACCCCCATTCACCTCCACTTACCTACCGAATTATCCGCCTGGAACAAAGCCTTGACTGTCTAACCCTAGTTACATCTCTGTTCCCAAAGCATTATCTAGCACTTTCTCCCAGAATTCTGTGCAAAATATATAGAAGAAATGAAACTTCAGGCAGGAAAGAAGAGGGTCTGTAAGTCCCAGAGATCTTTCGAATGGTCTGTTAAAGAACTAAAAGAGTTTTATGGAATGTAGTCTAAGGCTCAGCTATGAATACTATATTTTCCCATTTCTTTATACATAAACATAGCCCTGCAACACTTTTTTTTTAGAAAGAAAGAAAATCTGGAGACAGACATAAGTACTTTACTACCCTCTGGGTGGTCCCTCAAAAAAATGAGTTGACAACATGTATCTTCTTCAGGTCCCTCATCTCCTCTTTCTCTGTGTCTGTCTTTTCTTTCCCTATCTCTGTGTCTCTGTCTCTCTGTCAGTCTCTGTCTCTCTCTCCTTCTTTCTCTCCGTCTCTCCAGCCCTGGCTATGTATGTATCTGAATCTTTATCTCTATTTGTCTCTATCTCCATATCTCTCTCTCTCTCTCTCTCTCTCTCTCTCTCTCTCTCTCTCTCTCTCTCTCTCTCTCTCTCTCTGTCTCTCTCTGTCTGTCTGTCTCTCTCTTTCTCTCTCTCTCTCTTTCTCTGTCTCTACCTCTGTCTCTTTGTCTTTTTCTCCTTTCCTCCTTCCCCCACTGTGTGAATTTTTATCTCTATTTGTCTCTGTCTCCATCTCTACTTTTGGTCTCTATTTCTACTTCTTTCCTATATCTATCCCTGTCTCTCTTTTCCACCCACAAGGTCCCCAGTGCCCTCATACTAACAGGGTCTCGTGGTTTTATAAAAAGGAGTTTATAATTGAAGGCTAAACTTTCATCAGTTAGAGATTTAACAGGCCCCAGGAGTACTTGCAATTTAAAAGACAACACCTGAAGACAGACTGCTTAATCCACACCAATTAATCTCTGGTGGTAGAGAAAAGGAGGACACACAAGTTCAGATCCCAGGAGAACCTTCTGTCCACCACTTACATTGCAACAAACGATAGCCTGGGCTTCTGGGGTTTCTCCCAGGTCAAGATTTGTACTCCTAAGTAAGTAAGTCCCATGCCTCAGTTTCTCCTTCGTAAATAAAGAAAGTTGGACCTTGGTCTACAAGCTCCCTATAATCTATTCTGTGCAGAAGGAAGACAAGTCTCCCTCCTAAGCAATGTCATATGCTGCAAAGAGCACTAAATGGAGACTAAGAAGACCTGAGTCCCAGTCCTGGTTCTCTAAAGTTAAGTCACAATCTCACTAAGCTTCAGCTTCCTCATCTATAGAAATGGGTATAATTTTCATATATATAGATATATGTATAGATATATGTATATATATATATTAGATTGTTCAATAGATTGTTGGAGAGGTCACATATTATTTAAAAGGAACTAAAAAGCAGATGAAGAAACTGAGACACAAGAACTTTGTAGTTTCACAGCTCTAAGTCTGCGAAGGACCTCAGAAGTCATCATTTGCTTTACAGATGAAGAAACCGAGGGACAAAGGATGGCACAGAGACGAGGAAAGGGAGACACATGGAGGTTCCATCACTTGCTTTGGATCCCACCGTGTCAGAAGTGAGAAATCGAATTTCTCATTTGACTTCTATGCCCTTTCCATTGTTAAAAAAAAACTTTATTACAATAAAGTGCCATTAATAATAATAATAGGAGAACAAATATATTAGCCTATAAAGCTTTATAGGACTATTATACAGAAGGGCAGCAGGCTCCAGTGGATGCAATGCTGGCTTGGAGAGAACACCCAGATTCATTGACCACCTCCAACACTTGCTGGCTATGTGATCCCCAAGGAAATTCACTAACCTCTCTGAACCTCCCTTTTTCATCTCCCCAATACGGATTATTACCTGTAGTGCTGACCTCACAGGGTAGCTATGAGGCTCAAATGAGGTCATGCACATAAAACACATTGCAATCATCAAAGTCCAACGTAAATGGTTGTCATCTAAATGTTGGAATTCTCTGTAGAGTGAAGGGACAGCTGATAAAAGACTTCCACATCATCACTCTGAGATTATCCCTCTCATAGTTATTTCCATGCTGGCTCCTCTCATAGTTATTTCCATGCTGGCTCCTCTGTTGGATTATTTTTGCTTTTCTTGGTATCCACAGCTCTCAGAACATAGGAAGTAATTAAAATAAATACCTGTTGAACTTTGAAGTTTCCTGACCTTTTGAGCCAGGTGGCCACTGTTCTAGAAGATTAAAGAGAGGATTATTGGTTAGAAAGGGCCACAGAGACCTCTTCCCACTCTTGAGTTCATGAGATTCTAGAAAATATATATTCCAGGTGAAGATGGGCCTGGCCATTGAGCCTTTGGCACATTTGGAAGGGTGACGGGGATGTCCTCGGCATCTCGGGTCTGCTGTTCCACAGGAGATTCCCAAGAAGCTGATGTGGAGGAGGGACCTTTGCAGAGGATGTCACTTTGTTGGAGAAATGCAGCTGTCCCAGGCACAAACCTCCCAACACATTGGCCCTTTGGATTTGGACACCAGAATGAGGCTTCTAAATTTGTTCCACAGACAGACTCTTACTTGTAAACTCCTCAGAGGGAACTTGTGACAGTCTGGCACTCCTCCATGCCAAATGACTGGGCTCATACAAAAAGGTCCCGTGGCATTCTGGGCCTTCACTGCCTTAGAACTGAACACAAACTCTGTGCACTTTTTAAGTCTCTCAAAACATCAATGGAATACTAGGAGGAGAGAGAGTATCCATGCGATGTTTTTGTACCTGGACAGCACAGTCCAGTGGGATGAGCACTGGAGCCAGGGTCCATCTCTGCATCCTGCTTCTGACCCCTGATACCGGTGTGATCATGGTTAATCCTTGGACTCTTTGGGCTTGTTTTCTTAAGCTTTAAAATAAGGAAGATTGCTTTAATAAAAAGAAAAAAGAAAATAAAATAAGATGAATTTCATGACTGCTGAGCTCCCTTCCTGGTGTGGAGGTAATCACATAAGAGTATAAGAGAAAAAGGCAGGATTTGAATCCATATCCCCTGATTACAGAGCCAATGCTATTTCCATCTTTCATGATATCTGTTACAGTGGAGAATGTATATGGCATGTACACTAGGAACTATGGGATTTTACTTCTAATCCCTGGGTAATCATGAGCAAACATTTTGCCTCCTCAGCCTTAGATAATGCCTCTATAAAATAAGGGGACTGGCCCAGAAAGGACTGAGATCCCTTCCAGATAGAGGTCTTGGGTCCAGTGACATAGCCTCCTTTCCTTGCTCCCCAGATTACTGGGGAAGACATAGCTACCAGATAGAAAAAGGAGGTCCTCAGAGGGCTACCTAAAATGTTGACTCTTCAGAGTTTATTACTTTCTGAGACTTGTTGTCATATAGTATCATTACAAGAAAATTGGTGACATTGTAGAATGTAAGCTCCTCAAAGCAGGGACTGTTTTCTGTTTTTAACTTTGGGATCCCCAGTGCTGAAGACCCATTGAAGAGTTAAAACTTGGTTTGGCTTTTTATAGTAAAACTGACATCTTGTTTGTGGGGTCCTGCATTTTGAGTGATCATCATCTGGGATACATAGTCAAAGCCTTCAGTCTTCACAGCTCATTTCTATCCACACACACACAAGTAAATCATTCTGGAAAAGAAATTTTTTTTTATTTCACCTAAATGGAGATGATCCAGATGAATGGATGGATGGATAACTAGAATGGAAATGGATATATGAATGGATAGATGGATAAGATGAAAAAGAAAGAGATAGATAAGATGGAAATGGATAGATGAATAGATGGATGAATGGTGGATTGATGAAGGGATAGATGAGAAAGAAATGGATAGGTAAATGGATGGAAGGATAGAATAAAAACAGATCGATAAAATAGCCAAAGTTAGCTCCAAATAAGATATTCAAAAAGGCTCTTCTCCCTCCTTCTTAGCAGAGGTAAGCCACTAAGGGTGCTTCATAATGAGGCAATAAAAGTGAGCATAATGCTGGATTATTTGTTGACATTAGTTTTGCTAAACTGTTTTTCTTTTGTTATTCTTGGTTGTAAGAGATGTTTCTCTGGGAGGGGACCAGGGAGACATTATGAAATACAAATGAGATAAAAATCAGAGATATTAATAAAAAATTGTAATTGAGAGATCCATAATTTTTCTGCCCCTTTTTTGTATATACTCTGTAGAAGTTACCAGATTACAACTTTGATTTCTATGGATGAGCTGAAATGAAAGAGGAAAATCCCAGATTTCTCCTTTGGGGACAGAAGGAAAGAACATTAAGTTTGGAGTCAGAGGGACATGGATTCAAATCCCAGCTTTTCCATCAAGATGAACTTAAGCAAGTAACTTCCTTTCCTGACTCTCAGTTCCCTTGGGTAGTAAGTGACAGAGCTGAGATTTATCCCCAAGTAATTTGCACTCTGCTACCTCATGACTCTTCTCCCCTAGAGAATGAAGAGGGAAAGGAAGGGAAGGTATCTTAGATCAATCCTCTCTAGAGCCACTAGATGGCACTCAGGAAGACATCTTCTAGCCTCCATTCCTTCAAAGGGATTCCCCCTTGACCCAAGTGAGTGATGGAAAGGACCCATACTTAGCCTGTTCTCAGAGGATGCTGGGCCACTGACAAACCTCCAGACAATCCTCCTTCACCTTTCTTGTGTCACATACCTGTTTCTCAACAGCCGCTCTTCCCAGACACCTGATGTTTGTGAAAAAATCACCATAGGAACTCTCAGGCTCATGATGAGTAATAAGAACTAAACACACACAAACACAAGAACACAAACAGAAAGAAAAGAACCCAAAGTAGTGGCTAGTACGAGGTAGGAAAGCGAGGAGTCAAGCACTGAAACAATCTGAAATGACTATTTATGTCGCACCAAATCACCTGAAAGAATTAAAATAACAACAAAAACAAAGGCTGCTCTGAATATTTTGGCGTTCTGCTATAGGAAAGAACAGAAAACAAAATGGGAGCCCATTGAGGGTGAAACAGCTGAACAATCTAGGATCTACTTATGTTGTAGAATATTATGCAGTAAAATATGGCAAATGTAAACTCAGAGAAACATGGGAAGAATTATATGAACTGATACAGAGATTAGCGAGAGAAAAATCAATGGATGAATGAAAACATCGCTCAACTAACTAGCATTTATTAAGCACCTACTACGTGCCAGGTACTATGTTAAATACTGAGGATATAAAGGGGAGGGAAGAGGCCCTGATTTTAAGGAACTCACATTCTAATGAGAGTGACCACTGACAAACAATTATGCACCAACAAGATATAGATAAAAAAAAATGGGATAGAAAAGCTTTTATTAATCGCTTTCTGTGCTAAAGGGGAAAGGGAAAGCTGGATACAAACTGGAATAAACCATATAATGAAGTGATAGCCTGGTAGGGCAGCCAGCATGGAGCACTGGGTCTGGAGCCAGGACAACTTATTTTCCTGAGTTCAAATCTGACCTGAGATACTTAGTAGCTGTGTGAACCTGGGCAAGTCACTTCACCCTGTTTGCCTCAGTTTCCTCCTCTATAAAATGAACAGGAGAAGGAAATGGCTCCAGTATCTCTGCCAAGAAAACCCCAAATGGGGTCATGAAGACTCAGACACTGAAAACAAACAAACAAAAAAACGACTAAATAATAACAAAGCCAGCAAGGAGTATTTGGAACTGGGGCAAGGACAATGAACAGTGTCAGAGGAAGCTGATTAATAGACCAAAAGAACAATAGGCACCAAAGAAACAATGTAAATTACAAGATCACTAAAAGAAACCAAACTGTTAGTAATTAACTGAAAAACCAATAATGACCTGGGGAGAAACAAATAAGGAAACAAGCCTCCTTCTTCTTGACAGACTGGCTGGCCATTCACTCCAGGACAGAATGCTATATGTATCACCAGCAGTCCCCAAGGTCCAGAAGTGTTTTTGCTGAAGGGTTCAATTCCAGGGAGGGAGGTTCAGTATTTCCAAAAATGATTATGACACGGAAACAAAAGGCTTCCACAAAATTTATTATCAAAATAAATTTTAATGGAGAAATAAAAGAACTGATCTTATGTCCAATTTTCAGTCCTATTCAGGAACTTGAAAGAGATCTGGGTGATCTTTGGCTAATCCCAAGAAATTAATTCTCTTTTTCCCTTGGGTCACCTAACGGAGAGATGATGTACCTGGAATGATGAAGGTCTGGTCTTGAATCCTTCCTCAGATACTTACTAGCTCCACGACTGGGTAAGTCACCTAAACTCACATCAGTAAAATGGAGATAATAGCCTCTCCCTCCGAGAATCATTGTGACAATTTAATGAGATCATATGTACATACATACAAACTTTAATATTTAATAAATATAAATATTTAATAAATAAATAATAAATATTCATATTAAATAAACTTTAATAAATATTAGAAATTATTATTATTATTATTCCCATTATTATTTCCTCCCATCACAATGCTATCCTTCAAATAATACTGTAGGACTTGCTCTACATCCTTGGCAGATGATTCTTAAATATCATATGTATGAGCAAGTCCAAGGAAGCACCTTTGCCTGAGTGAAATTTAAAATAAATAAATAAATAAATTGGTTTAAGGCCCGCTCTTTTCATTCACTTAGATGGTTTTTATTGCCTTTGAAGTTGGTGTTTTATTTATAACTAATATCCCTCTCCCGGAGCTCATGGGGTATTTGTCTGGCTTACCCAATAACCCACAGTCTTATTATGCATTTAGCTTCCCGATTCCTCTGCCTCTGCTGCCTTCCTAGCCAAGGACTTGGGCCTGGCATATCTGTTCCCTACTAAAGAACACTTTCTTGAATATAACTTGACAACCCAATTCAATCCAATCCCCAGGCATTATATTTCCATTCTGTGTATTTGTACCTCTCAGTCTCCAATTAAGAAGGAAATATAGCCCACGTACCCTCTACATGTTGCAATAGGAACAAAGATGTTTATGGTTGACAGTTGTTGTTTTTAAGTCATAGCATGAGGAAATCGGGAGATTTAAGAACAAATGAGCTGTTCTTCTCACTCACTTTCCTCTGGCTGAATGCTACAATCCATCCCTACCTCCAGTAAATCTTCTCAACCTTAATAATAACTCATTTATAGAGCACCTACTATGTGCTAGACACTGCACAAATATTTTCTCATGGCAACCTTAGCATGTAAGTACTATTTTTATCCCCACTGAGGAAACTGAGACAGACAGAGATTAAAATGATTTAACCAACACAGCAAGTATGTATCTGAGGTTGGATTTGAATCCAGATCATCCTGACTCCTTTCTGGGACTGTGCCGCCTTGCTGCCTCCTCTGGTGTTTGCAAGCTCCCAGCCACCCCCAAGATGAATACAAAGGTCAGATGTCACTGGTCAGCTCTGGGTGCCCCATTGCATCCCATCTTCCAGAAGACTGATCTGTCTAAATGTATCTCTGGTTTCTATGGCCTCCACTGGCTCTAGACCAGATGAATGGTTCCTTTTTTCGGTCTCTTCTGGGTCTATGGAGACAAAGACAATTATTTATCTATTGTTCTGGATAGTGTTTACAGCCTATACCAAAAATTTTTATAGTAAGACACACCTCCAACACTAGCTTCTACATGCAGCTTTTTCCACTTACTATCCCTTTCAGCTACCAGTGCCCTCCCTGGTACTTTGCCCAGTACCCTCCCTTCCTAATTGTCTTATATTTATCTCTTCTGTATTGATCTGTATTATTCTCTTTAATTTGCCCTTGTTATCTCCCCCCTTAGAGTTCCTATTTGTAATTTCCCCCAATAAGGATCTGATCATTCATTGTATTTCTCCTCCCACCCAGTGCCCAGCACAGTGCCCGACACGATGGAGCATTTTAACAAATACTTATTGATTGTTGCAGTCATTGAGTGTCCTAACTCATTCATTGATTCCACAAACACTTACTATATAAGCATTATGGACCAAGCAGGGATACAGATAATATAGTGTAACTAGACAGCTTGTTTCAAGGTTACAAAGACCTGTATTTAAGACCTACCTCTAACTCATACTGGCCCTCAATGGCCCAGGTAACTGTCAAAGATCGCTTCAGAAAAGGTACCAATCTGCACAGGGAAAAGAGTTTCCTCAAGTCCTGTCCAAAATAAAACAAACAAAGGAACAACCAAATAAATCCTATTCCAGAGTCTGGGAATAAAAAAACCAAAACATACTGTTCTGCTTACTTCATTCTGGGTTAATAGGACTCTTCCTAATGGCTCTGAATCTTCTCCATTGTTTTTAAGAAATGCCCTCTGGAGCTCCGGTCTGTGGGGTAGAGGGCACTAAGCTGTCCTCTCCTCCCCTCCTAGAACCCCCTTCCATCCCAAACACTCCTGTTTTATCTGTCCCTGGTTTCAGTTTGTTCCATTTCTGTGCCACGTCCTTGGCGAATGTCAAGCATCTAACCAGAGCCGGTTGCTCAGGCCCTGAGTCCTGGCGTTTTTGTGGAAACTGCTGCTGGCCTTGATGGGAGTACAGCTGGATCTGAGCTGAAGGAAGGACGAGACACAGCAGCGGGAATCTTCTCTGAGTGGAGGCCATCAGTTAACAGGACCAGATTTATTGGAACACACACACACACACACACACACATACACGTGAGTAAATGAGGTAATGGGGAACATGTTTACCAGCCCGTGCTTTTGAAAGGGCCCTGGGAACTCTGGGTAGTGCCCCAGCATTAAGATACTATGGACAGAATCTGGTCCTTTATAGACCAGTTCTCTAAGCTCTAATTTCCCAGTTGATTTTCTGAAGAAAACGTGCACAGGGCTTTCCTTGGAAGGAAAAAACCCAGTAGGTATAAATGAAAATGGAATAAACCAGTCCTAATTTCCTTCCTGACTCCCATCTTTTGATGACTGAGAAGAGAGTGCAGAGAGAAGAAGAGAGATGTCTTGGGTTGGCTGAAGCTGCTCACCTCTGCAGACAAGAAATGTTTACACCATAATTTCCCCAAGGCAGTCTCCATCTTTTCTTCTCAACTTGGCGCTACTGATCAATGGACCAAAGATGGAGGATCTCTAGGGGCCCGTCTTTTTTACAGATGAAGAAACTGAGGTCCATGATGATTCACCCAGGGAGGAAGGAGCAGGAATGGTATTCTCAGCCGGGGCATCTTTTGCATGGCGCTGAATTGCCTCTCTGTCTACACCCCCCATACAACAGGTCTGTTTTCCATCATCCCAGAGGTTTAACCTTATTCCCATTTGGACAGAACGCCCAGACACAGTGCAGGACACTTACGAAACACCAACCCATGTCATAGCCGCATGCCAGGCCTAATTAGCTTATTTTTACCCAGCAGCGTCCATTTCCTCCAGCCAAAAGACTCGGAAAACCCAGCTGCTGGCCTCCCCAAAAAGGCTTCTCCAAGCCTGTTCATAATTAATTTTATGAAGGGACTTGGCTCCCTGTCACCATTCCATGTGCCTGATTCAGGTGAGATCATGAGGGGAATGGCTGCCAGGACCCCCTCCCCCCATCCGGCGCTGAGCCCCAGGTTTGGCTGAAGCTCAGCCTTCCACCTCCACACAAGCACCGGGACAGCTGCCTTCCCCAGGCATCCCTGGAAACCGGACCGGGGAGCCCAGCCCTTGTCTAGAGGCCACTTGCCCCAGGCCCATCTTTCAGCACGCCCTTCCCAGATAGAATACCCTCCCAGGACTTCAACCCTAAGCATCCTTCAAGACCCAGCTCAAGTTTGCCCACTTCAGAGAGACTTCCCTAAGCTGTTCCGGAAGAAGGAACTCTGGATATTCAGTTCCCAACCTAGCACTGAAAGCCCAGGCTACCTTTCAGACTTCAATCAGTAGCCCCTTCTCCCATTGTCCATTCTGGTAGAATTGCCTTCTCCACCTCCTGCCTTTCCCACCAGGGCTCTGTAACTCTTCCTCTCCCTCCTCCTCCTCCTCTCTCTCAGAGAACTCCTGAATCTTAGCTTTCTTCCTATTGGGCATTAAGGTGGACAGAGCCTGGAACCTGGAGACCTGAAGTCAAATCCAACCTTAGCCAGTTATCAGTTGTGTGACCCTGGACAAGTCCCTTAATCCTGTCTACCTCAACTTCCTCACTTGTAAAGTAGTGACAATGATAGCACCTGTCTTCCGGGATTGCTGTGTGGCTCAAGTCAGATAATAATTGTAAAATGTTTAGTTCATTTCCTGGCACATAGTAAGCCATCATTAGTTTTACCATCATTAGTTATCATAACACAGCTCATATTAAACACTATATAAATGTTAGTAATCATCATCATCATCACATGGTATGATATTAGTTATGATCATCATCATGGATCATATTAAGCTCTATATAAATGTTAGTTATCATCATCACATGGTAAACACTGTATAATGGTAGTTATCATTATCATCATGGATCATATTAAACACCATATTAATGTTAGTTATCATCATCACTGCTCCTAGTAAGAACCGTATAATGTTAGTTATGATCATCATCATGGATTGTATTAAACACTATATAAATGTCAGTTATCATCATCATCATCAAAGTGCATAGTAAGTACCATATAATGTAATTCATTTTCATCAAAACACAGCTCATATTCCAGATCCTATAGACCAGGTCTCTCCTGATCCCCAATCCCATTGGTTAGTGTTTTCTACATCTTGAAATTACTTTGCATTTCTCTGACTAAAGTTGATATTTATTTATATTTTTTATAGAATATAAATCTCTTGAGGGCAAGAACTGTTTCTTTTTTTTTTTGTCTACCCAAGAGAGTGCCCAGATGCTTAATAAGTCAACAAGTCTTTATCTAACTTATCTCCCTAAATAGACTGTGAGCTCTTTGAGAGAGGCCCTGTCTTTGTTGCTGGCTTTCCTTCCACCACTCTTCCCAGGATAAGGTATTGAACATGGTGGGAGTTCCAAAAACCCTTGTAGGTTGGTTGTTATTGTTGGGTTCCTTCTAAACTAATCCAAAAGTCACTTGAGTTAGTTACTTGAGAGAGTTTACTTGAGAGTTTTCTTGTGAATGTTGACTGGAGTCGGAGAGGAGTACTCTGGGAGGAAGCCTACAAGCCCTATCTTCGAGGCAAGAGATTCATTGCATCTTCCAACTTGGTGCTGGCTGGAGGCTGAAGAAAGCAGAGGCAGAAGCCAAGGACAAAGCTGCAAGATCTCTTAGAACCAAGCAGAGAGATAGGGCTCTGAGCTAACCGGGCTATATTGAGAAAACAATAAAAGATCTAAACTTTTATCTCCTGGCTGTGTTTTGGGAAAAGGAACACCAACATTTTGGCGCCCGAACAGGGACTTTTATTGCAGATCTCTTGGAACCAAGCAGAGAGATAGGCCTGAGCTAACTGAGTTATATTGAAGGACACAATAAAAGATCTGAACTTTTATCACCTGGTTGTGTTTTTGAAAAAGAAACACCAACATTTTGGTCACTTTCCTGAGTAGAATCCAAGTAACATTAGAAAATTGGGTTTGAACCTTTTCTCTGCTGTTTGCCAACTGTGTCACTGTAGATAATGCAACTCAATTCCACAGGCACTGATTAAGTGTCGACTGTGTTGGAGCGAGCCATCCCTGGAGGAGCTGAAGGGGCAGAGACAAAAAGTGAAAAACAAAGGCACTTCCAGGCTGGAATGAACAACAGGACCGCAAAAAAGTAATTTACAAAATGGCAGAAATACAAAATAAAAGCTCAAAGATAAGATAAGATACACCTGGCAGGAGAAACAGGAAAAGCCTCTTGAAGAAGATGGCCTTGAATGAGCCTTGGAAGAAGCAAAGGAGAACAAGCTGGGGGTAAGGGAGAAGTGCAGAGCTGTGTGCATGGGGCAGCCTGAGCAAAGGCAAGAGAAGAAAGGTGGAGTTTCTTCTGGACAGCATCAAGTTTGACTGGACAGAGAGTGTAGGAGGGCGAATGATCGGGCTTGGAAAGGCAGCTCTGCAGACAGACTAACAAAGGCTTTAAGTGCCAGCAGAAGAACGTGTATTTCAAGCTAAAAGCAAAAGCAAGACATCGAAGTTTCTTGAGCCAGAGTGACATGAAAAAATAAAATACTATTAATTTTTTTTTAATTAGTGATACAGTTAGAACTGGGTCCACTCTTTGAGCCTCAGTTTCTTTTTCTCTAAAAGTTATAAAACCAGGAATCGGACTGGGGGAGAGTCCTTATAGCTCAATTAGGTGATCCACAATCTTTAAAGAAGCCAGATGTCTTTGTGAACTCCAAGCTGAGCCCTCTCAAAAATGTGAACCTGGGAGATGTTTGGGAACATCGTGAGGGCCAGGAGGCCTTCTGGGAAGAGCCAAGGAAGGCATGGAGACGACCCCAAAGGAGGGGCTGAGAAACAGGGGTGTTTTCCAAATACATAAAGTTGGTAATAGTTTGACAGCCCTCCTTGAAAGAACCAAAAACAACTCAGTGAACAGCTGTTTTTAATTAATCTCAGCTTAGCATAACTTAGGGTTGGGGAGGAGAGCATTCCTCCCACTCCTGGGGATTCTTTCCCCACACTGGGAAGTGGGAAGTTTGCTCCCCTGAATTAAAGGTGAACGTTGGCTGGAAGAGAGCAGGGGGTCCACGGGGCTGATGAGGACCTGGGACTGAGCCCCAGCTTCCTGCGGCTTGGGCCTCGGAGCAGTCCCGTTACTGGAGTCCCTTGGCTCTAGAGGGGTTCCTGTTTCAGATTGTTCTGTGGCCACCCCCCATAATGGTCTAGAGAATAAAAGCATTTAAAATGTCTTCGTAGCCAGACCCCAAACCATTCCAGCTGTGTTATCACGGCTTCCTTTCCTTTTCTCTGCGTCGGACCAGACTCACCTTCTTGCCTTTTCTTCACAGACCCCCATCTCCCACCTCCACCTTTCTTCCAACTGTCACCCATGCCTTTAAAGGAGCCAGATGTCTTCCTCACCTTCTCACCTCAAGCCTTCCTCCCCACAACCCTCGTATTCTTCAAGACTAAGCTCAGAGAAGGGAGAGAGAAAAGGTTTGGAATTCAAAAGCTTACATAAATGAACGCTGAAAACTATCTTTCCTGGAAAAATAAAATACTGTGGGGGGAAAAAAAAGCCTCAGTTCAGGTACCATCACCTCACAGCTAACTTTGATAGAGCACTTTAAGCTATAGGTTGTTGCTTTTTTCTTTTTCAGTCATAAACAACTCTCCATGACCCTATTTGGGGTTTTCTTGGCAAAGACACTGGAGTACTTTGTCATTTCCTTCTCCAGCTCATTTTACAGATGAGGAAACTGAGGCACAAAAAAAGTAAGTGCCTTTCCCAGGGTCACACAACTAGTGAGTATCCAGGGCTGGATTTGAACTCAGTTCCCCTGACTCAACACCTGGTATCTACTCACTACCACCTAGCTGCCCCCAAATCCAAAGATAGATTTATAAGCAGATACACAAATAAACATAAATATCTTTGGGTATATGCATATATATAGATATGGACGTGTATGTATCTAGATTTGGATTTGGGGCATCTAGATAGCATAGTACCTAAAGTGCAGTACCCAGAGTCCAGAAGATCTAAGTGCAAATTTGGCCAGGCGTTTATTTATTAGCTGTGGACCCTGATCAAATCACTTAATTCTGCAGTCAGTTTCCTCATCTGTCAAGTAAACTGGAGAAGGAAATGGCAAATCACTCCCATATCTCTGCCAAGAATATATATTATAATAGAGCATATAGTATACGTATGGTATAAACACAAATATATGTGTATATACTATATATGTATATAACATATATGCATATATATAAACACATGTATATAATATATAGTACTCATATAGATTTTATGTAGCACTTTAAGATTTGTAAAGCATTATATACACATTCATATATAATATAGTAGCTAATACATATTATATATATAGTATATTAGAACAAGCCTTCTTAAACTTTTTCCACTCATGATCCTTTTTCACCCAAGAAATTTTTACATGATTCTGGGTACATATGTATATAAAATAGTGTATACATATTTTATATACATATGTACCTGGGATCATGTGACCAAACATTTATTGATAATAAATCATAATTTTGTGACCACCACATTTAGTTACAAGACCCCATATGAGATTGCGACCCACAACTTAAGAAGCTAGGTATTATATAATAAATACTATATGTTATAGTATCATATTTATAGTACATATACTACATATACTATATATAACATAGATTTCAACATAAGTTATAACATATGTATAACAATATAACATATGGACTTTGTAATTTAAGCATTTTACAACATATGTCCACGCTGACTCTTCCTGCTAGACTATCAGCTCTTGTGGGGTTAGTCAGTTAGAAAGTACCTCGAGTGCCTGGGCTGTTCTCGACTGCAGACATTACTTCCTTCTCCCTCTACCCACTCCTTCCTTCTATCCTGTGTTCATAGACTATAGTTTTTGCTTTTTGTTTTAAATAAGACTTTCATTAAATGAGATATTAAATGAGATTAAATGAGCCATACTTAGCCCACAGTGTACCTTAATAAATATTCTTTTCCTCATATACATCAACTCATTTGATCGTTACAATCCTGAGAGGTGTTATTATTATCTCCATTTTTACAGATGAGGAAACTGAGGCTGAGAGTGATTAAATGACTTGGTCTGCTAAAGCCTTTCCTGCACCAAGCTGAATTCTCCTACCTGGCTGCCATGTGTCCAAGAACTCATGGATCTTCTGTTTCTTTTGCCTTTATTCTTTCCTGATTTGGAGTAAATGAGTACCCAGAGATGGAATTGATCTTGCCCACAATCTCCTGAGCTTTAAAAGATCACAAGAGCCCATTGAGATCCCCCTCAGCCACTGGAGTTGGTAATCAAATCCAGTGAGGAACCAAAGCAACAGCGGAGTAACCTGCTTGATCTAGTCCAGCATTCGACTGACCCATCATCAAGCAAAAAACCAGTCCTGCTGAACAAGGAGGTGACTCATCCATCATCAATCCTTATAAATGAACTTGGGGGGGACCCTTCAGAAGCAGAAAAGTATTCACAGGGCTGGGAGTCACAGGTTACCCTGAGTATTACATGTTCCCTATGTCATTGCCTCCCTACTTTTGTGCTTCAAATTTGCACTCACTCTCCAATCTCTTCAGGGACCGTGGGTGTATAAAGAAAGAATGAGCCCCCCAAAGTTGAGGGGGGATTATTTTATGTTTTGTGTTCTTGCTGTACCTCTTAGTAAATACCCTTTTGTTAAAAAGCTAACTGATGTCAACAGGTTGGTTAATGAGACTGGCCACATCAGGTGGGGGCTTGTGAGCAACAGTATTAGGAGCCACAACTCCCTGTGAGGGAAATCCAACCCTCCACTGCCAGTGGGGGTTCAGAGAGTATATCAAAAGGGGCTGCTACGCGTATACTTTGTATATTTCTACTTATGTACATGGTAGCTTTTCCTGCTTGTTCCTCAGACTGTTTCATTTTTGTCTTTGTATCTTTAGTTCTTGACCTGTAAAAGTTGCTAAATAAATGCTTTTGATTGATTAATTATACAGACCATACAGCGCCGAGTTATACACTTAAAGCTCTTGCCTCAACCAGCTGTATATTTAAGGCTAAAATGAGCTTGAGGGTCTAAATTCATCAAAAAATTGTCTCCCTTCTTCCTCTCTCTGGGAGATGTCTGTAACAACCTACCACACACCCCTCGATGGTTTGACTGGATTCATTTACAATAACAATAATAATCCTGTTAAATTCAGTTAAATCCCACATGGGGTTTAGGATTTTTCTTTTGTTTTGTTGAAGTGAAGCCAAATGATTGGTTTGACTGAATTGTTCCCATTTCAACCAGTGGCTTTGATGTTGCATAAACACAGCCTTTGCCTGGAGATCAGCACAGTCTGGGGAAGAAAGCTGGAGATCCTGGATTCCAATTACCCTGGAATTCTTGCTCTAGTTCCTTCTTGACCAGGAGGACGAACCTCACAAGTTCTTAGATTAAAATATATCTAGAGAGCTGGAAGAAACCTTAGACACCATTTAATCTAATCTTCTCCTTTTTTACAGATAAAGAAACCAAGACTCAGAGAAGTTGGGATTTGCCCAGCATCATAAAGATCATTAGTAGAATCGTGGAAGGGACTTCCAAAACAATCCAGTCTACCCTTCATTTTACGGATAGGGAAACTGAGGTCCACAGAAGTTAAGTACTTTGCCCTGGATCATATAGATAAGGTAACATGGAATGGAATGTTATTGTGCCTTAAGAACTGAAGAACGGTTTCAGGGAAACTTGGGAAAACTCATGTTGACGGATATAAAGTAACATGAGCAGTACCAGTAGAATAATTCATTTAATAGCTGTACCACAAAGACTATCATATTCTGAATGGTGGGGAAAAATAATAAGATCCTAGAGAACACACATTGAAACATCCCTCCACATTCGTGGCAAGACATGGGGTCAAGCAGGACAGACTATGACAACCATTATCAGATGTGACCCCTTTATCATGTGTGTTAATTGTTTTTCATAAGGAAGGATTCCATGGGGAATAGAAAGGGGTGAAATTTGATAAGGACCTGGACTGTGTCCAAGGCAATGGGAATAAAGGGGAAAGGAAGTAGAATGAAAATTGGGCTTAGAGCCAGAAGACATGGATTCGAATCCCAGCCTTATCTGTATGACCCTGAATAAGTCACTTCCCCTCTTAATTTTCTCTTCATAAGATGGAAGTAAGATGTCCTCTCGGTTCCTTTCCAGCTCAAAATCCTGTGATCCTATGAACTTAACAGGTAAAGCCGAGACATAAGTCAGAGGAAACTCTGCAGGCAGGAACCAGAGAGGAATCCCAGACAGCCCAGTGTTCAGGCCTTGATGAGAGGGGCTTGAAGGGGAAGGAACAAGAAGAATAAGGGTGCAGAAAATGGGGTGGTATAAGAGAACCAGCACTGCACTGCACTGACTCTAGGACCAAAGGAGCTGGATTCAACGTCCATCTTTGTCAGATGTAAAATGAGGGAATTAGACTACATGGTCACCGAGGAACCTTCCAAATCCAAGCTATGCATCCATGCATGACCTGTGGCCTAATCTGGTTTCAAAAGTGGCAGAAAAAAAAAGAAACAGAAACAAAACATTGCTTCAAGTGTAGCTAGCCAAGAATTCCTAGAACCGACCTCCTCCACTGATGGGTAAAATCATCCCATTGTTTCCAGAGCCTGGAGGCTGCCCAACTATCACCCCCAATGCCCATAAATGGATTTTCCCCAACAATCGTATAGGTGGTTTTTTACATTAGTAAACAATGCCAGAGTTTGTCATATAAGGTGCTAAGAATTCTACCTTGTGCTTGTAACCAGGATGTATTTCTTTCCAAGCAGCAACTCATGTGGCTTGGGGTGGGAGGGACTGTATTCAGGTTCATAAATAGGCTAGCTTAGAGCTGCCTAAGATAAGGAGAGGGAGCCACAGAGAGACAGAAAAAGACACAGAGAGAGACAGAGACAGAGACAGAAGACGAGATAAGGAGAGGGGGAGAGAGAGAGGGAAGGAGGAGGGGGAGTGAGAAAGAGAGAAGGAGAGGTGGAAGGGAAGAGAGAGATGAAGAAGAAGAAGAAGAAGAAGTAATAGGAGAGAGGGAAAAAAATAAGATAAGGAGACAGAGACAGAGACAAAAGATGAGAGGAGAGAGAGACACGGAGAGAAGAAGACATGGGGGAGAGATACAGAAAATGAGATAGAGAGATAGAGACAAGGACAGAAGATGAGATAGGGAGAGAGACAGAAACTGAGAAAAGATGAGAGAAAAGAAGGGAGAGCACATTGAAGCAGGCCAATAAAATCCAGATTGGAAAAAAGCCTTATCACCTTCTTTATGGGCTACCTGACACCAAGCACGGGATACCAGCTCCCTCCTTGCCCTCTGCTCACAAATTCTGTTTCCACTTGTAAAATGGTTCCTTCTATTCCCCAATCCCACCTTCTCTATTTTCTGTGTCAAGTCTGTGGCCAAAGCAGGATCTCTGACCTATCCCAGGGAAGGAACAGATCTCAAAGGTCACCCACTCCAACACCCCCATTTTACAGAGGAGGAATCTGAGGCTCAAGGATGTTAAGTGATTAGGATCATAGAATGACACATTTAGACCTGGCAGAGACCTCGGAGGAAACGTAGTCTCCTCTCTCCATTCACCTTCAAACTGTTCTCATCCACCCCTTCTACTAGGGAAGTCTTCACATGCTTGAGGCAGGCCTCCCCCTCATCACCAATGGGTTGGAAGCCTTTTGCTTACCCTCTGCCTGGTTTAGCCCATCTCCTGAAATGGTTTTTACCAGGATGTGGCCTTTGCACATGCTACAGGTGAGAGTTGGTGCCAGGTGGGCATCAAAGGTAGATATGCAGCCCTGAAAGCTCCTGAAAAGCCCAACCCTAGACTGAGAACCCCCGTTGTTAAGAGTACCATGTTGCAGTGAGGTGATTGAGGCCGGTTCCAATGGTCTTGTGATGGAGAGAGCATCTGCACCCAGAGAGAGAACTGTGGGGACTGAGGGTGGATCATAACATAGTATTTTCATTTTTTGTTATTGTTGTTTGCTTCCATCTTGTTTTCTTTCTCATTTTTAATTCCTTTTTGATCTGATTTTTCTCATGCACCATGATAATTGTAGAAATATGCATAGAAGAATTACACATGTTTAACATATATTGGATTGCTTGCCATCTAGGGGAGGGGGCTGGGGGAAGGGAAGGAAAAAAAATTTATACCACAGGGTTTTGCAAGGATCAATGTTGAAAACTATCTATGCTTATGTTTTGAAAATAAAAGGTTTTATTTAAAAAAAAAAAAAAGAACATTATGTTCAGTCTAGGGTTAAAATGATAATGTGTGCCCCCAGCAGAAGCTGTTACTGTAAGGGAAGAGCTGGGTTATTTGTTTGTTTTGTCTTTAAAATCATAGGGCCTTATACAGGACTTTACATTTTAGCATTTAAAGGCTTGTTGGAGTGGAATGGATTGACAATCCTGGATGCCTGGGATCCAATTTTTTTTAAGTGCTGAATTCTTGTGCTTTTCAGTTTGACTAAGAAGAGAAATCGTACCTAGAATCAGCCCAAAGGCCTGGGTGCACATGGCCTTCCAGCCCAAGGAAACATTTGAATTTGCAGCTCCTCCAAGAGAGCTTTTTCCATTTAAATAGCTGACATGCTGTTTATTGGCCCAAGCCCTTTGGAGACAGTAGTTAATTATATTCACACACAACAGCAGCAGACTCTCATTAGACTCAATTTACAAAGGAAGACCCTCCAGCCAGAGGAGTAAGGTTCCTTATTCTAATACTTCTCCACATATTTAGGATTTCTTTCAATCTCCTCCAGGATCCTGAAGGAGACAATCCAGACTACCCAGAACAAGGGTTGAACCCCAGTCCAGAATCCAGGGTTACACAACCTTTAATCCCTGAAGTACTAAATGGATAATGAATTTAATCATCCACCAGTGAATAATCCTGGGGAGGAGTTGTTAATTTCTTTTCAAAGAAGACTTTAATGGAAAGAAGAAAGGGGGATTGAATCCTAAACCAAACTACAGCAATGGAGATTTGTTGTTAGGTCATTTCAGTCCTGTCTCACTCTTCATGACCCCTTCTGGGGTTTCCTTGGCAAAGATACAAAGACACTCCAGTTCATGTTATTAATAAGGAAACTGAGGCAAACAGAGTGAAGTGACTTGCCCAGGGTCACACAATTAGGTAATTAAGTGTCTGAGGCCAGATCTGAACTGTGATCATTTTCATTCCAGACTCTATCCACTGTACCACCTAGCTGCCATATGATGAAGAAAGACTTGACCAAGAAGTCATTGAACTTTTTATAAATTAGTCCCCACCCCCTTCTCTAAAACTCAGGTAATACTGAATCAATAATCTATGAAAATGTGCTTGGAGCTCCTTGAAATGTGAGCATACAAAAGAGAATACAGCAAATCATCACCAGGATAATACACTATGACCAAGAAGGATTTATACCAGGAATACGGAGCTGGTTCAATATTAGGAAAACTATTAGCATAATTGACCATATCAAAAACCAAACTAACAGAAATCATATGATTAGATTATATCAATACATGCAGAAAAAAGCTTTTGGGAAAGAAAGATGAGCATAAATAAATTACACATGTATACATTCAAGGCCTTTTAGAGGGATCCAGACATATGGCTTCATCAGTATGGAAAACTTCCAACATGGAAACTCCCTTCACAAAAAGCAGATTTGTCTTAGTTTGCAATTTATAGTCTTAATGTCATCAAAAAGTGTGACTTGGCAAGGGTCAAGCAGTCAGAACATGTTAGAGGCAGGACTAGAACCAGTTCTTCCTCTCTCCAAGAGTAATCCTCGATGATCCACTAAACAACAAGCATTTATTAAACACTTATCAATCCAAAGAAAGGTATATCAATCCAAGGAGAGTTATTAAACTGCCTATCAAACTGAAGGTCTACAGAGAATTTGGGCTATTCCCTGCAAAATCTGGACAGTATATCAGCACCATGTCAGGGAGTTGATTCACTTCGATTAGAATTGATTTAGGAAGATACTGAAGATCAGCTGGCAGGATAAGATACCAGACACCGAGCTCCTTTCTCAAACTAAACCACTGGACATTCCAACTCTACGCAGAGAGTGCAATTCTGTCGGGCCAGCCATGTTGCTCGAATGCCAAATGTTCGCTTGCCAAAAAGACAATTTTGTGGAGAACTCACACAGGGCGAGCGCTCACCAGGTGGTCAGCAACAGCAATACAAGGACACTTTCAGGGTCTCTCTTGAGACTTTAGAATTGAGTTCGGTAAGAAATGACCAACAGGATGATTTCACAAGGGCCTGGAGTGACTTACATGAACTGATGCTGAGTGAAATGAGCAGGACCAGGAGATCATTATATACTTCAACAACAATACTATATGATGACCAATTCTGATGGATATGGCCCTATTCAACAATGAGATGAACCAAATCAGTTTTAATAGAGCAGTAATGAACTGAACCAGCTACACCCAGGGAAAGAACTCTGGGAGATGACTAAGAACCATTACATTGAATTCCCAATCCCTCTATTTTTCTCCACCTGCATTTTTGATTTCCTTCAAAGGCCAATCGTACAATATTTCAGAGTCCAATTCTTTTTGTACAGCAAAATAACTGTTTGGATTTGTATACTTATTTTGTATTTAATTTACACTTTAATATATTTAACATGTATTGATCATCGTGCCATCTAGGGGAGGGAGTGGGGGGAAGGAGGGGAAAAATTGGAACAAAAGGTTTGGCAATTGTCAATGCTGTAAAATTACCCATGCATATAACTTGTAAATAAAAAGTTATTAAAAATTTAAAAATAAATAAATAAATAAGAATTTATAATTGATTGTATGGCATGGGAGACACTGGCACAAGACCAACCAACATGGCGTGTCCCTTCAGAGAAGGGGCTCTGCTCTACAAGCAAAGCAGAATTAAATTCGTTCAGAAGAAATGGGAGATGCACAAAGTTAGGGAATCCACCCCAAATGTTCACAAAAACTGTCTGACTTGTGGCAAAGCATTCAGAGCTCAAATTGGTCTAATCAGCCACAATCGGACATACTGTGACTCAGCTCTAACATAGTGATTCACTTTGGTCCTTTTTAAGAACAAAGAGTCCAAGTGATTAATCAGTGACTCAACAAGCATTTACTGAATACTGGTGCAATTCTAGGTACTGAGCTAGATGCTAGGGGTACAAAGGCAAAAGTGAAATGATCCTTGCCTCGAGAAGCTTCCATTCCATTGAGGGAAATGACATGAATGCACATAAGTAGATAAAAAAATATTGCAATATTGTTATCAATCAATAAGCCTACATGTATCAGGTATCTTTTTTGTATCAAACCTTGTGTTAGATAATGAAGATACTGAGTGACTGTGCTCAAGAAGCTTACATTTTCATGAGGAGACAAGATGTATATACCTAAACATGAACAAAAATAAGCAAAATAAATATAAGGTGATTTCCTAGTGGAAACAATGACAGGTAATAAATACAATCAAGAAAGGCCTTCTTTGTATAGAAACTGGCTCCTGAGACTTATAGGAATTGACGCTAAGAGAAGTGAGGAAAACCAGGAGAACGTTGTACACGGCAACAACAAGATTATACGATGATCAGTTCTGATGGACGTGGCTCTTTTCAACAATGAGGTAATTCAAGCCAGTTCCAATGGTCTTGTGATGGAGAGAGCCATTTGCACCCAGAGAAAGGACTGTGGGAACTGAGTGTGGAGCATGACATAGCATTTTCACCTTTGTTATTGTTGTTTGCTTGCATTTTGTTTTATCACTTTTTTTTTCCTTTTTGATCTGATTTTTCTCCTGTAGCATGATAATTGTGGAAATATGTTTAATATATATTGAATTATTTACTGTCTAGAGTGGTGGAAAGGGAGGGAGGAAAAACATTTGGAACACAAGGTTTTGCCAGGGTGAATGTTGAAAACTATGCATTTTGAAAATAAAAAGCTTTATTTAAAAAAAAAAAAAAAGAAAAGAAAGTGGTTCTTGAAACAAGTTTTGTGGGAATTTTGAGATATAATGAGGTGGCACAGAGGATAGAGTACTGGGCCTGGATTCAGGAGAACTGAGTTCAAATCTAACCTCAGATACTTACTAGTTGTGTGATCCAAGGCAAGTCACTTTATCCGCATCTCTAGAATGAGCTGGAGAAGGAAATGGCAAATCACTCCAGTGTTTTTGCCAAGAAAATCCCAAATGGGATACCAAAGGTCAACCATGACTGAAATAACTAAACAACAATAAGGGGATTTGGGGTAAAGAGTCTATACACTCCTTAGGCTCAAACCTTTCTTGTGTCCAGTCTCTCCCACTGAAATGGGAGCTCCTTAAGCATAGGGACTGTCTGGCTTTTCTATTTTTATTCTCAACATGTAGCACGATTTGTACATAGTAAGCACATAAGCACTTTATTCCTTCAGTCATTTATTCAATTATTTCCAGGCATGGGCAAAGGCAGGGGATGGGAAATAAAACATAATACGTGAGGAGCAACAAGCCAATCAGTTTGACTCGACCATAGAGTTTGTGAAAGAAAGTGACTTGCAATAAATTGGAAAGGTAAATTGGGACCAGATTTTGAAGGGTTTTAAATGACAAACTGAAATGTTTGTATTATGTGGAATTGGAGGTAACCCCCTGGGTCAGACCATGTCCCTCAAAACCCACCCACTGGGTAAAGGCCTCACATAAAGTAGTCGGCCTCTCAAGCAGTTGTCAAAGACAAGTCAACAAGCATTTATTAAGCACAATTCTCTATAGAAAATGCTGAAAGAAATCCAAGTTCTCAAGAGACCACTCTCTTCCTACATAATCACCATCTTTGATAAAAATACAAGAAGGTCCCCTAGACACACCCTACACATAATTGCTCTTGATCAATTGGTGGAGAATTTTTTTTTTTGGGGGGGGAACAACCAAAATCAATTTAGATAAATTTCAGCTGGAAAAAAAAAATTGTATTTCTGCACCGAGGTCTTACAGGCCAGGTTACGACCCAGAGTAAATTTCTTTCATAGGAGCTCTGAACCTTTGTGCTCTTCTGATGTCTTATAAATAAATAGTGATAATAAAAATATCAATAATGAACTTGAGGGGAAAGTCCTGGCTTATTTACACTCCAATAGAAATGCCTGGGGACTTTTCACAATGGAAACATTAATGCTGCCCTATATAACACAAAGCCTAACTATATTATTTCGCATATGTGTGTAATTTCTAAATTGCAGTGTGTAATTCAGAAGGGTCCGGACTCATGGAAGAGGGAAGACTTATTTATGTGAGGGCCATTACTCAACTACATCATTCCCTGATGAGAAAAATCAAAGGGATTATTGGAACAATGGTGTTTCTTGAGTACGGCAGCAGAATGTTTCATAAAAAGTCTATCATTAATCTTAGTGCCGTGAAGGCAATAAAGCACAGCCCCCGGGCCTTACGAAATGCACACAAGACACTGATCTTTGTGTGCCCACATCACCCAGGTCCTGGTGGGCTCAAGCAGGGGCAAGCAGGACCCTAAGATACCTTCCCTTGGCTACTGAGTAAGACTCTAGACTGGGGACCAGGATACTAGGACACTGCTGATATTTGGTGTGGGGAAAAGAGCGAGATTCCTTATCACCAGTACCTTTCTTTTAAAGCTCATTTGGAAGTCTCTCATCTTGTCTACATTTCCCAACATATTCACTTCTTCTCTAGAGAACCATTGCATGATGTAGTAGATAAAGATGCTAAGTCCAGAGTCAGAAAGACATGAATTCAAATCCTTCCACACTTACTAGCTGAGTGACCCTGGGCAAGTCACTTAATCCTATTTGCCTCAGTTTCCTTACTTGTCAAATGAGTCGGAAAAGGAAATGGCAAACTACTCAAGTATCTTTGCTGAGAAAACCCTAAATAGGGTCACAGAGAGTAGGTCATGACTTAAATGACTAAGTAAAAATCTCTCAGAGAACTATCTCTTCCAACAAAGAATTTTTTAAAGAGGGGGGAAATATTCAAACATCAGACAAGTTCACTATTATACATAGTATTCCATATCTATAGTTTTTTACCTCTGCAAATAAAGGAGGAAAGTATATTCTCATACCTTTTCTTTGGGCCTAAATGTGGCCATCATTTCTTGTTCTTGTTCTTGTTCTTCTTGTTCTTGTTCTTGTTCTTCTTGTTCTTGTTCTTCTTATTCTTGTTCTTCTTGTTCTTGTTCTTCTTGTTCTTGTTCTTGTTCTCCTCCTCCTCCTCCTCCTCCTCCTCCTTTTTCGCCTTCTCCTCCTTCTTTTCTTCTTTCTCCTCCTCTTCCTCCTCTTCCTCCTCCTCAACTTCCTCCTCCTCCTCCTTCCTTTCCTCTCTCTCCTCCACCTCCTCATTCTCCTCTTCCTTCTCTCCCTCCTCCTTCTTCTCCTTCTTCTTCATCTTCTTTTTTCTCCTTTTTCCTTTTCTCCTTTTTCTCTTCCCCTTCTTCCTTCTCTTTTCCTTCCTTATCTTCTCCCCCTCCTCCTCCTTCACCACCTTCTTCTTTACAACTTTTAAAAATAAAATTTAAAAAATATATCATTTCTTTCTATATTCCTTAAATTTCCTCCTATACTCCCCCCACATACATGCAGAAAGTCATCCCAGGAAACAATTTTTAAAAAAAGGAAAAAAATGGGCAAAACTCATGAATACATCTCCCCAAAGTCTGAACATATACATGTTTCCCCTATCCACAGTACAGGGTTGTGCCAGAGCTCACTTGAAATAGCTAAGACAGAACCAACTGCTAAATTTTCCGATGTGAGTATTTACACCTCGGTGATCAGAGATTAGCAAACGCCACAAATCAGAGCCTGATGTATATCGTTTCATTGGTGTTTAGGTTTTAGCAGCTCCTACAATATGCTTATCCTAATGTTTCCTAACTGTTAATGACCTCCCCCTCCTCCTGCCCACCCACCACTCTATATTTATATTCTATATGCAGTATTTATTCCTCCGCACGTTTTCCCCAGTAGACTGTCAGCTCCTTCAGAGAAAGGGATGGCCTTCATTTGGGCCTTCTCACTGCCAGCGCCGAGCTCAGTGCCCGGCCCGCAGGGGGCTCAGTAGATCCTTGCTGGATGACCGAGTCTCCCAGTTGAGACGAATGTTTGGGCAGAAGTGCTGCCGACCTTCTCGGTGCTCCTGAGGCTGCTTGGAATTGTCTCGAGGTAAGAGTCTGGTTCCAATAAGGGATTTTTATTGTTATCCTCCTTTGGTAATGAGTCCTGGGGGATACACAGAATGCAATTAATTGGCACAACATTCCCTGCCATGGCCAAAGAGGGCTGAGTGAGGAGGTGTGACCCTGCCACTCAATGAGGCAGAGAAAGACAACAAGAGGAAGGAAATGTGCTGGAGGAGAGAGAGGAAAAGGGTAAACTGAGCCACACACCTGGGGGAGAGCAGCCACAGAGCTCAAGCCAGAAGGGCCTGCAGGAGCTGTCCAGTACTCCCCATCCCCAGCTTTACAGAGGAGGAAACTGAGACCCAGAGAAATGATGGGATGTCTGCAGGCGTATGGGGAAGAGGTGGGAAAAGCACAAAAAGGGGTTTCAGAGCTCATTTAGGGCCACACTTTCCCAGAGCCGCCCAAGTGATAAACTGTAAATACAAAGATGAATTTGTGCCAGGATGGAGTCTCTTCAGTAACAGAAACAACTTTATAGAACAAGGGAATGTTCTATAAAGACAGGGATAAAGGGAGTGGAGGGGGTGGGGAGGCCCCAGGTGACACAGAGGATAAAGCAATGGGTCTGGAGGCAAGAGCATCTGAGTTCAAATCTGACCTCAGGTGTCCTAGCTGTGTGACCCTGGGCAAGTCATTTAACTACCTCAACTGTAAAGTGGTGATAATAGCACTATCTGCCCCTCAAGGAGTGAGAAAATATTTATTTTAAAACAATGAGATGATATTTGTCATAAAGTGCTTAGTACACTGCCTGGCACCTAAGAAGGTCTCTCTCTCTCTCTCTCTCTTCCCCCCCACCCGTATATATTTCTGTATCTCTGCGTCTCTCTTTCCTTCCCTCCCTCCCTCCTTGTCTGCCTATGTCTCTGTATCTCTGTCTCTTTATCTCTCTCTTTGTATGTCTTTCTTCCCCAGAACCAGTTTCTCTGTCTGTCTGTCTCTGAATTTCTCTATTTCTTCCTTTCTGACTCTCTATGTCTCTGTGTGTGTGTGTGTGTGTCTCTATATGCTTCTGTCTGTCTCTTTATTTCTTTCTTTTTATTTCTCCCTCCTCCTTCTCCCAGTTTCTGTGTCTCTCTGTATCTGTCTCTCTTTCTCTATCTCTCTCTTTTCTCTCTCTCTTTCCAATTTCTCTCTCTTTCTGTCTCTTCCTCTTTCTTTTTCCTTCCTTTCTCTCTGATTCTGTCTTTCTCTCCTTTTCCACTTCCTACTTTAGCCATTTATTAATAGATAAACAAAAAGGAGGAAACCTCTCCAGTGACCTCTGGAGCAGGGGGACACACAAATTGGAAAAGTATTCCATTTATTTAGCTAGAGGCAAACTCTTCTTACTCTGAATTCATATTTTACTTTCTAATTCTTTCATACATTTGGTGTTTTTGTATAATTGTTTAGGTCTAGTTCTCATTTCTCCCAGTAGGTGCTAAGTTTTCTGACACAGAGGTTCATTTAGTTTTTAGTTCAAAAAGAAGCTTATCAGCGAAGTGATATCCGTAAATATCCAAAGGCCTTCTCTACCTTTCATTTTATCCTAACATCTCCTTTATGACAGTTGTAAATGTCTCAAATGAACTGATATTAATAATATGGGGAATTCTGAAGAAAATCATCCTCTTTCAAGAAACCTGATATGATTTATATCAGTAAAACTTCCATAGTTTTACTATGTCGATGTCAATTCCTTTATCCATTTCCCTTTTTTCCATCTATAGCTTGTTTAAAAGGTTAAGTTGGAACAATTTTAATTGAATGACAATTTCTCATTGTTGTTATTTTTCTGATTCAGTGCTGATTTTTATCTTTGTTTTAAAAAGATGATTATCTGCCTATAATGTGACTCTTACATAAATGACTCTTACATCTGTAATCATTCATTTAAGTCTTTTAAGAGTATTATTCTTATTTTTTATGACCCTGTGATTTCATCAGTATAAGAAAACCCAAATAAGTGGGACACTGATACATTGTTGGTGGAATTGTGAATATATCCAGCCATTCTGGAGAGCAATTTGGAACTATGCTCAAAAAGTTATCAAACTGTGCATACCCTTTGATCCAGCAGTGTTACTACTGGGCTTATAACCCAAAGAGATTTTAAAGAAGGAAAAGGGACCTGTATGTGCAAGAATGTTTGTGGCAGCCCTCTTTGTAGTGGCCAGAAACTGGAAACTGAGTGGATGCTCATCCATTGGAGAATGGCTGAATAAATTGTGGTATATGAATGTTATAGAATATTATTGTTCTGTAAGAAATGACCAGCAGGAAGATTTCAGAAAGGCCTGGAGTGACTTACATGAACTGATGCTGAGTGAAATGAGCAGGACCAGGAGATCATTATTTGCTTCAACAATACTATATGATGATCAATTCTGATGGACGTGGCCATCTTCAACAATGAGATGAACCAAATCAGTTCCAATGGAGCAGTAATGAACTGAACCAGTTACACCCAGAGAAAGAACTCTGGGAGATGACTATGAACCACTACATAGAATTCCCAAACCCTCTATTTTTGTCCGCCTGCACTTTTGATTTCCTTCACAGCTAATTGTACACTATTTCAGAGTCCGATTCTTTTTGTACAGCAAAATAACGGTTTGGACATGTGTACATATATTGTATTTAACTTATACTTCAACATATTTAATATGTATTAGTCAACCTGCTATCTGGGGAAGGCTATAATAAAAAAAAAGAAAACCCCAGTATGAAGAATACGAAGAATAATATCCAACAATTCAAGAAAACATTTCATCTGTGATTTACAATTTTAGAAAATTACCTGGTCCATTGACTGGTCGGTATTGTGTCCAAAGTACAACTAGAATGCAGACCTTTCTGACTTCACTTCCCTCAAAAACTACACTATTTCTCACAACTACTTTTTTTTCCGTCTGGAATTATAGTATAGGGAATTTCCAGTGGAAAAATTCCCTCTACCGATGTAAATAGATAGCTGTTGTGTCACTTAGCGTCTCAGATAGTTGTCTGGAGGCATTGAGAGGTTAAGTGACTTTCCCATGCTCATATAACCAATATGTGTGTCCGAGGCAGAATTCGATTCCAAGTCCTCCTACCTCCAAGGCCTGGTTTATTTCCACTATAGAAAGCTTCCTCTTTTTTTGCCAACTGCTACTACCAACAATGGCTTGTTGACTCCCTGAAATTCCCCTTTGTGATTTTGAGATCTAGGATTTAAAGCTGGGATAGAACCTTAGATATCTTTTAGAATCCTTTACTCAAGAGCAGATAAGCCTGAGAGGGTTAAGATCATTATCAGCTCACACCTTCCTGGGAGACTGCTTTCCATTTGAGAGAGGTATCCAACAGAGGAAACCCTTGTGGGAACAGAATAAAGGAAAAGTACATAGTGGGGAGCAGAAGGAATGGAGAATAGCCTTACCTTTGCAGGGAAAGTGCCAAAGGCAAAACCATTCCGACCGCGCTCTCTCTCTCTCTGACTCTGGATCTCATCCACATTTCCAGCCAAAGGAAGGGGAGGTGGGCACAGGACGTCGACTCTCCCTGCTTCCTAAGTTATGGTTATTTTCTTTGAGCTGACAGAACACCAGCAGGAATACACTATGTAATGGAGAATTTTGTTAAGTCATATTAAATTAGAGCAGTGTTCAGGCCCTGGAATGGAACTCTAGATAATAACAGTTTATTGATTTGTGAATTGTGCTCTCTTGGAATTATGTCTGTCAGCAGAAAGTTGGATTTTGGTGATGTGATTATTTTCAGGAGCACAGCATTTGGATATCAATATCAATAACATTTACCTTTAAAAAAAAAACACACTGCCACCAAAGAGTTGTGATTCTCCCTCTGTAATGCATTACTGCTAGCCATCCAGGAGCCTGCTGGGAGGTTCTTCAAAAGCTGGTGGGAGTGAGGGAGGAAGGGAGAAGGAGGAAAAGAGAAATTCGTTCAGGACCAAGACTCATCCTTCCTTCCATCCATCCCATCCATTCAACTAATTGACTAATATGTGGCAGGCACTAGAGGTACAGAAACAAGTCAGTCAATCAACAAGCATTTATCAAGAGCTTATTCCTATTGCTAAGCAGCAATGATAGAAAGAAAGGCAAATAAATACATAATCCTACCCTTAAGCATCACAAAAGGGAGGCCAGAAATTATTGACAATACACTCCCCCCAAAAACGTTTACCAAAAGGCATAAACTCTACCCATCCTTGACAACTGCTGCACCACAATCACTCTACCTTTTGTAGTCTATATCTGTGATTTTATTGGTATAAAGGATTCCTGGAAATTTATAGTACCAACATATATTGAAAGTTATTCTTCAGTTTATAGTCTCAGAAAGTTATTTGGGGCAATTGAGAAATTAAATGACTTGCCCAAGGTCAGGAAGCTAGTATGACTGAGAGACAGGACATGAACCCAAGTCTTATGGGACTCTTTACCCTCTATTCAGTGACATATCATATATTAAAAAGTTAGTCATCCAACAGTTTGATTTGAAGAGCATTAGAAAGTAATATTCTATGAATGTTATGGAATATTATTGTTCTATAAGAAATGATCAGGAGAATGATTTTAGGGCAGCCTGGAGACATTTACATGAACTGATGCTGAGTGGAGTAGAACCAGAAGAACCTTGTACATGGCAACAAGAAGACTATACATTAGATGTATAGATCCAACATTCTGATGGATGTGGCTGTTTTCAACAATGATCAGATGACTGATGCCAGTTCCAGTGGTCTTGTGACGAGGAGAGTCATCTACACCCAGAGAGGACTTTTTTTTGTTATTGTTCGCTTGCATTTTGTTTTCTTACTCATTTAGTTTCCTTTTTGATCTGATTTTTCTTGTGCAGCAAGAGAATTGTAGAAATATGTTTACACATATTGATTTAACATGTATAACATGTATTGGATTGCTTGCCTTTTAGGGCAGGGGGTGGGGAGAAGGAGGGGAAAAAAAGCAAAAGAAAGAAAGAAAGAAAGTAATACCCTGTGCCAATTCCATCACCTTATCAAGAGATTTCTACCCAATTGATACTCCAAATTCCATCATTAGTTATTTATTCTCTTCAGGAAATCTCAGACTATTGGTATAGACAGATAGAAATATAGACAAAGGAATGGAATTGTCTTGGATCACTGAATTGCTGAGAACTGCTAAATCATTCACAGATTTTCATTGTAAATTATTGCTGTTATTGGGTAAAATGTTCTCTGGGTACTGCTCATTTCACTTTATATCATCTAAGTCCTCCCAGGTTTTTCTGAACTCATCCTATTCATCATTTCTTATAGCACAATAATATTCCATAATTTATTCAGCCGTTCCCCACTTAATGGGCATCCCTTCAGTTTCCAACTATTTGCCACCACAAAAGAAGATCTGCTATAAATATTTTTGTACATATAGATCCTCTGTCTCTCTCTGTCTCTGTCTGTACCTATCTCTGTGTGTCTCTCTCTCTTTCTCTCTTTTTGTCTCCCTGTCTTTCTCTGTGTGTGTTTCTCAGTTTCTCTCCCTCTGTCTCTCTGTCTGTCTCTGTGTATGTGTCTCTCTTTGGAGTATAAAATCTCTTGGAGTAGTGGTATTCTGAATTAGTTTTATAATCCTTTGGGCAAATTTAATCTATCTTCTCAGGCCACTTGGAACCTGACACTTCCCCAAATTTCCAACTTTATCTCATATATTCTTCCTTGCCCTCCAAACAAACAAGACTACTCTTCAGTCCCATTCATTAAATAAAATTGTAATGGATACCAATATTAACACATTAATAGTGTTATATGTCAGGAACATAGAAAAGTAAACACAGAACAGCCTTGGAATCAGGAAGACCTGTATTCCATCTTACCTTTAGAACCTACTAATGATGTGATGATAATTAAAGTTCTCATTATCCTGCTCAAATCTGATACAAGAATTGCTGATCTATAATTATCAAGGTGCAATTACAAATTTGAATCTCTTTCCCAAAATTGTATTGCATAGCTACGCTAACAGATGGGGAAACTGAGGCTTAGGGAAATGAAGTAATTTGCCCCAGATTATACAGAGTGCAGGACAACTTGCCATAGAGGCCAAAAGCTAGAGCTGGAAGGGACCTCAGGGACCATCTAATCCAACTCAATTCTTTTACAGAAGAGAAAACAGAGGACAACGGAGGCAAAGCAATTTACCTGAAGTTATACAGAAAGTAAGGGAGAGAGACAGGATTAGAATTTAGTGACTTTTACTCCAAATCCAACATTCCTCCCATTACCTCATGGCCCCTTTTCTCCCCAGGGCTGGAATTTTACTCGGAGCCTATCACCTATTCTCTGGATCTTTCCAATCTTTCCTTACTTGTTCTTCCCATTTCTACATTCAATTTCGAAACCATGTCAAACACAATCATATCATTTCTCTTTTTTCAATGAGCCCTTTTAAAAGTTATAATGTGACATGTACTCTCTAAGTGATCAAGGATTTTCCTGCATCTCCAACTCCAAATTATAATTGGATCTGTCTTAAAACAATAAGCTTTCTATGTCAAAGCTATGCTGCTCTCATGGGCTGGGGACAATATGGAGCTCATAATTACTCTTAATAACAGCTATTAATGGTTGACCTGAGCAGGCTGTTATAAGCATGTGTAAATAAGACTAATAATTTACGATCAGAGTTATTGCTTGTTTGGCTTCATTTCCCTCAAGGATGTCAGAATTCTGAATGGAGAGTAATTAAGCATCCCCACAGTCTGGAGAGGTGTTTTCCAACTGACAAATAGCTACTTGCCTGCTGACGACAGAATCAGAGAATCTTGGAGCTGGGAGGAACCTCAGAGGTTGTCTAGTCTCTTCCTTTTCCTGAAACACGAATTCTGGCTTCCATATTTTGGACCAGCCATCATCCAAGTTCAGTTTGCCTAGGTAGGTTGGCAGGAGTATGAAAGAAAGGCTACTGGATATGGACTTATAGAACTGTACTTGGATCCCAGTTTGGCTACGTGGTGACATTAGACAGCCACTTCTCTCCGAGTCTCAGTTTCCCCTTCTGTTAGATGAGGGATTTGAATTAATTGAGACCCTGTGGTTCTTTCCATTGACTCCAGAGTTTATGAATATTTCTAATAACTGGGAGTGGAAGGATTCATTTGTCCCAACCTTTCTATTCAGATTTGCTCTGGGAGGATCCTCAGAGGTTGTCTAGTCTCATCTTTTTCCTGAAAAATAAATTCTGGCTTCGCTATCTTGGACAAGTGATCATCTGAGTTCAGTTTGCTTAGGTGGGTTGGCAGGGGTACAAAAGAAAGGGTATTAGATATTAGATATTGGATCTATCTATTAAATAATAGATAAAATCTATTAGATATTAGATCCCCGTTTGGCTGTGTGGTACCTGAGTGACATTAGACAGTCATTTTTCTCTGAGTCTCAGTTTCCCCTTCTGTTCCCCTCATTGAAATCCTATGGCCCTTTTTGGTGACTCCAGAGTTTATGAATACTTCTAACAATGGGGAACTTCCTCAAAAGAATGACTCATTTGTACCAGACTTGTTCTATTACTTCTCTCCATGTACTTTTAGTGCCTTTAAAAAATTGGCTGATTTGAGGAATTTAGCATGTCATCTTCTGCTCACAAAGATTGTTATGATTCCTGGAGTGCCCTCCCTCCTCGCCTCCACCCCTCAGAATCCCCTTGAAATCAAGACTGAGCTGATGTGCCTCTTCTTCTGAGAAGCTGCTCCTATTTTTAGGGCAATCCCACTTATAAAATTTCCTTGTGTATCCCATTAGTTATCCCAGCAGAATAAAAATAAATTCCCTGAGTTCAGGGACTATCTTTCGTTTTTCGTGGTTTTGTCTTTTAAGTGCCTAGCATCGTGTGTAGCACATAATTAGAACCTAATAAATGCTTGTTGGAAAGGATGAGATTAGAACAAATGGGTTTGGACTAGATTGTGGAAATGCTTGATTAATTTATTTGGATACCTGGCTATCTAACCAGGAAAAGGTGGTAGAGTGGAAAGAAAGAGAGAAAGAAAAGGAAGGAAAAAAGGAACAAAGGGAAGGATGAAACTTTTTCTTTTTATCTACTTTTGACAAAGGTCGATCTTATTAAGACATCATTTTGATGGCAAGTTCATACTTCATAATAAAATACCCTTCTCTGTGGTAAGAGCTCTAACCTCTGCCAGTACACAGGGAGCATCTGGAAAGGAACACGATGTGATGTACTCATGATAACTTCAAAAAAAAGCCCGTGCCTTAACCATGAAGGGGATGGGATGCACTTATGGGTACTGGCAGACAGAACCGAGGAACGCAGTCCTCAAAACTCCAGGCAAGGAAAACATCAGGGAAAACAAAGCCATCCATTAGAAGCTGACGTTTGATGGGAACACAATGGGATCAGCACTGTCTAATAGAACTTTAAGGTCGGTTACCTTTCCCAGGAAAATAAGAACAAGATGTAATTAGTCAGCCCCGGTAGTAGGTGCCTACAGAAGGGCCAGAGACAGAACATGCTGCTCTGCCTTGGGTGGGAGGGCATTTCCCGGCCAAACACAACCCACAGAATGGGAGGATGGAAAGTTCTTGCCATGTGACAGATGGACACCGAGGGAGTTTTAACCTTGAACACGACCGAGAAGGCTTTTGCCCTTGGCTCCGCCACACGCGAGTCGGAGCCCTGCACCCAGTGGGCACGGCCGCAAAGTTGGCCCATAGCAATGATGAGGAGAGGAGGAAAGAACGAGATGTCCTATTTGGAGATAAATGTTATTTAGCCCGAGGTCAGAGAAGTGGGTGGTTGTGAAAGGTCAGGCAAAGCAACGCTGGACTTCAGATAAGGAGCCCTGAGATCTATGCTGGTTGGATACAATGCAGCTGAGAGAATCTCATTTCTCAGAGGGAGGCCCCGAAAGGCGATATGGTCCTAGATAGCAGAGCTAGAGACCATCTTGTACATCTGGTACAACCTCTTCGTTTCAGGGAAGGGGATGAGTGCCCTGGAAGAGAAATAACTCAGTCATGGAGCTGGAAGGGTCTTGATCCTGATTTGACAAAGAGAGAAACTGAGGTCCAGAGAGGAGACGCCATCATAGGGATCATAGACCACGTGGTCCAGCCCCTCCATATTACAGAGCCCCTGAGAGGCTGTGACTTGGAAAAGGACCCAGCAGGAATAAGGAGTGGAGAAAGCATCCCATCCCCTCCCACTCTGGGACTGGTCCTCCCTCCGCCACGGTGTTTGTTTTGTTTTTGTCAGTTCCCCAAGGATCACAGAACCTCCCCAGCATCCAACTGAAGAAGAAAGGGGGATTCTCTGGAATAAAGTCCTCCTCATCTGGGTTCTGTCGAGTCCCACTCTTCCGGAGAAGGGCTAATTTATGGCTGGAAAACAGTGACGAATGGGAGAATAAACAAAATCATGACTCGGGTGACTTACGAGTGGGGAAGCTCCAACGGGCGCATTTAATAGGACATGACTTAGCCAGACATGTAATTCTTTCCCTCGCACAGCCAAGTTAGTGTGGCAGAAATGTCAGAAACAGTTTTGCAATTGGAATATGCAATTTAAAATAAGTAAAGATTACTCCCAGGTAGTTTATTGCTTTAACTACAGCCAGGCATGTCCCCGAAGCAGACTGCGTAATGACTCTCACTTCATTTTTGGTTTGTGCCAAATATCTTCAGTTAGCTTTGCTTTATTGGTTTCATGCAATTTATGGCGGCACTAGAATGTGATTGTAATGCATCTAGTATTTTAGTTTTATCTTTCCCCAGTAATTTTTCTTCTTTATGGAGACTCTACTGTCTGCATTAATACAAGCCATAGAAATTATACAGCATGGAACCTGCTTGTAGGCAGCTCCCGATGCCCGGGGAAGAAGCAGGATCCCAGAGCTGGGTTCCCATAACAAGGATCTGACCGGGGGACCGGGGCGGGACCATGGTCTCCTCTGTCAGTAAAATGGCAGGCAGCTCCCCGGGATGAATTTACTTGGCCAAAAAGAGCTTGTGAGCTCAGTTTTCCCACTGTGCCAAAAGGAAGGAGATGACGGGATGCTAGCGAGGGAGCTGGAAAAACCTCCAACCTGCCTGGACCATCCTGTCTACCCCCTTCATTTCATTAGTGAAGAGACTAGGGCCCACGGGGATTAGGAGAGCCCGATTTAGAATCACAGGGTTGGAGATTTAGAATTTAGAGGCCATCTAGCCCAAGTCCCACACATTGTAAATTAGGGAACCAAAGCCAAGGAGATTAAGTCACTGGTCCAAAACCAAACAACTAGGAAGCATTGGCCTTGGGATTTGTTCTCTGACACCCAAGCCAATGCACGCTCCATCCTGCCCGACTGTCTCCCGCTGGAAATCCGACAAAGGTTTTCAGGAGCCTTTCCTCGGCAGTAGGGGAATGGCGGAACAATCAGAAAATCAGGAGATGTGAATTCGGGACTCGGCTTGGTCAAGGTGTATGAACTTGAGAGAGTCATTGCTTTCCTATGCCATTCTTCATTTCTTATTCCCTAAAATGAAGAGTGCTAGACACACAAAGACACATATGTCATATACATAAAAATATATGTGGAAAGTATATATAGACATATACCTATGCATACAAAATATATATTATAAAATATTATAGGATATGATATAATGCATGAATTGATACAATATAATAAAATAGAATTTAATATAAAATAATATATGTAATGTAATATATGTATTATAATACAATAAATTATATAATATATCTAAAATATAATAAATAATGTAATATAACAAAAGACAATATAATATGATAAAATATAATATAAAATAACATGATATAACAGAACATAATATGATATAATATCATGTAATACAATACAAGAGAAGAGAAGATAAAATAAGATAAGATATAATTACATGAGTGAGAGGAACCAGACCTATTATTTCAGTGGTATAGGGAAGTTCCAGATAAGGAAAATCCCTCTACCAAGATAAGTTCACTTTGCATATATAGTCCAGTCTTAGAAAACTGTCTGGGCACTCAGAGGAAAAGTGACCTGTGCAGGGTCACACAGCCTTTGCAATTAGAAACAGGGCTTGAATCCAAGTGTTTCAGAATCTAAAACCAGCTTCTGATTCATTGCACCATGTCCACCTTGCTTATATAGAGATAATATAAACAAAAAGAAAAAAAAATAAGTCTGTTCATCAAGGACATGTATAAACAGGTTCATATTGAAATAAGGTAAAGAGATGTCAGATAGTCCAAATGTTCCATAGATGCCCAAAATATAAAATAACCCAAAGGAAAGCCTCTAATATGTTGGTAGGTCTTCTATAGGAGATTACAGATAGCTATTATCACAATAGAACAAGTATTGGATTTAGAAGTTGAGACAGAGCTGTAACTAGGGTAGGACGACTGGGACTTTGCTCCCAGGATACTAATGTAGGGGGCATGAGATGTATTTTCTGCAATAAACCAACTCCGAATCTCACTCAACTGATTTAGTCATAATTACTTCTTGTGTTGCATTCACACAAATTGACTCCAAGGCA
Organism: Sarcophilus harrisii; assembly: GCF_902635505.1. Lineage (NCBI taxonomy): Eukaryota > Metazoa > Chordata > Mammalia > Dasyuromorphia > Dasyuridae > Sarcophilus > Sarcophilus harrisii. Next base: position 444,996,097 of record NC_045429.1, on the reverse strand, counting down.
TGTTAGACACTGCATGCCATAACTGCTGACCCAGGAGCCAAAATTTCTTTTTTTTTTTTTTAAATTTAATAGCCTTTTATTTACAGGATATATACATGGGTAACTTTACAGCATTAACAATTGCCAAACCTCTTGTTCCAATTTTTCACCTCTTACCCCCCCACCCCCTCCCCTAGATGGCAGGATGACCAGTAGATGTTAAATATATTAAAATATAAATTAGATACACAATAAGTATACATGACCAAAACGTTATTTTGCTGTAGAAAAAGAATCAGACTCTGAAATATTGTACAATTAGCTTGTGAAGGAAATCAAAAATGCATGTGTGCATAAATATAGGGATTGGGAATTCAATGTAATGGTTTTTAGTCATCTCCCAGAGTTCTTTTTCTGGGCAAAGCTAGTTCAATTCATTCCTGCTCCATTAGAAATGATTTGGTTGATCTCGTTGCTGAGGATGGCCTGGTCCATCAGAACTGGTCATCATATAGTATTGTTGTTGAAGTATATAATGATCTCCTGGTCCTGCTCATTTCACTCAGCATCAGTTCATGTAAGTCTCTCCAGGCCTTTCTGAAATTATCCTGTTGGTCATTTCTTACACAACAGTAATATTCCATAATTTTCATATACCACAATTTATTCAACCATTCTCCAGGAGCCAAAATTTCTAGTGATGACTCTGATCAGAGAACCTGAGGTCAAATGCTCATTCTGTGACTCGTCAATTGTTTGACCTTTGGCTACTCATTCCCCTTCTCCAGCCCCCAAGTGCCCTGTGCTGTGAAGGAACTGGACTAGAAGTCCATTTAGATGATCTATGAAGCTATCCATGACCTGAAGCATCTGTAAAATGAGGGGATGAGATCAGATTATTTACATGGGAAGAAAATCAAGCCAATGTCCCTTATAGTTCTAAATCTATGATCCTGTAACAGGGTAAGAAGACCTGGGGGTTGAGTCTGTTCCCATAGACTGTGAGCTTTCCATTAGAGTGAAAGTTCCTTAAGGACCGGGATTGTCTTTTGCTTCTTTTTGTATCCCCTCTACTTAGCATAGTATCTGGTATACAGTAGGCATTTAATTAATGTTGATTGATTCATTGAATGAAGAGCACAGATCTATTAATGGATCCTTATTTTACAAAAAGTTGGTTTTAGCATTTTTCTTTTCTTTCTTTTTTCTTTTTCTTTTCTTTCTTTTTTTTTAGAATTTTTTTTTTCTAAGGAAGTATTGAATGGTAAAGATACAAGGGATCTGCTACCCTTTTTTGTGCAAGAGGAAACTGGTTGACAAATGAGGTAACTTCTCTCTGCCTTTATTCTGCCATCTTGGCTCTACTTCTCCTGCTAACTTCCCCTAAAGGGGAAAGTGAATGCAAAAGTAGAGACTCAAATCCAAGTCTTGTGACTCCTAATCCTGAGATAATCCCACTCCACTACTCCAGTTTTATTTAACAAAGTCTGGGTCAGCAAGGGACCAGTAAATTTCTTCTTCTATTGCATTTTTTTTTGATTGATGATTTTAGAAATCCTACTAATTTTTTGGAGATTGCCTAAAAACAATCCTCCTCCTCCTCCTCCCCTTCATCCCATTGGCCCATCACCTTGCTAAAATCCCCACTGCTAGAAACTCATTCCTTTGGATAAAGGCGCTACATCTCCAGTAATCCCTTGTTATAAGTGCTGCTGGGAGGGGTAGCACATTAAACCCAATGTACTGTCACAGAATGACTTTATGTATCTGATAGAACATGATCCCCAAGGGAATGAAATACACGGCAGGCGGTAGGGCAATAGCAAGAGACAGCCAGGCTCCAGTTGGCAGTGTGAGAGCACAGTGCCCAGAAGGGTAGATAGTCAATCAACAAATGTTGTTGTTGTTTATTTCAGTCATTTTTTGCTCTTCTTGACTCCATTTGGGGTTTTCTTGGCCAAGATGCTGGAATGGTTTGCTATTTTCTTCTCCAGTTCATTTTACAGATGGGGAAACTGACGCAAACAGGGTGAAGGAGACTTGCCTAACTATTAAGTGCATCGGGTTGGATTTGAACTCGGGTCTTCCTGACTTCAGATCTGACCCTAACCCTAACCCTAACCCATTAAGCCACCTAGCTGCTAAACATTTATTAAGCACCTTAGCAACTTAATAAAGTTACTGAGGATACAAAGAAAGGTAAAAGATGGCCCTTCCCTCAGGGAGCTTCCAGTCTAAAACTTTGTACACAGGAGCCCCTGTAGTAGTAGAAGTAGGCTCTGGAAATAAGGATGAGGAAAAGCTGCCCGGGGGAGGTGGGATTGTAGAGGAGGTTTGGGAGAACCCAGCAGACTGAGATAAGGAGGGAGAGCATTCCAACCTGGGGGGAAAAGCCAAGCAAAAAGAGATGCAGCTCGGAGAAGACATTCCCTCCATTCTTGCCGGCCAGTGAACTCTCCTGTTCCTCCTACCCATCCCTGTCCTTCTGTCCATCTTCTTCCTTTCCCCTCACCATCCCCAAAGGCTTGAGTTCAAATCTCTCATCAGACACCGGACGAAGCTCTGGGTCTGTTTCCTTGTCTGTAAAATGGACCAAGGAGATGGTTTCTGAGCTCTCTGAATCTATGATCCTGTGATCCTTGGAGGGATGTGCTTTAGGACAGCTGCTCTCTGGCCATACCTTGGCCACCCCTCCCACCTCCTACCCCTATCCCCCCTCAGTCTGACACCCCTGTCTAAATAAGATTCATATGAATGAGCTCCACCACAGAGAAAAGGGCAAACACCAGATGTCTGAGTGGCAAAAGTAGATGCATTTTATTCAGCTGAAGCAAGGGAAGGTGGGGGAGGGTACAGCATACAGTTTCCCTTGCATGGAAAAAAGGGCCCTCGATTTGTAGAACAACACTGAGGGAGGCAGGCCCCGAATCCCCCGCTCGAAGAACAGCTGCCAAAAGCGCTCAGTCACAGCCGAACCCCAGTGTGTCACATTGTATAAATCTTCTCTGACATATTCATATTTTCTATTTTGTCTCCAAAGAACAGCTGAGATGAGAAGGGGAGAAGGGAGGGAGCAAGTTGGGTGGGGGGAGAACAGAGGATCAAGGGAGAAGAGACTATTGGACCCTCCTGGCCCATTCAGACACATCCCGGGGAGAGGGAAAGGGTCCCTTGTTGTTCTCATGAGACTCATCAAGGAGGTAGTCCTGAGACACAAGCACTCGGCTCTGCCACTATAGGAGCCCGAGCAGTTACTGAACTTCCCTGGGCCTCAGTTTCCCCATCTTTAAAAAAGGTGTTCCTCTACAAGATTTTTAAGATCTCTTCCAGTTCTAAATCAATGATCTAGGACCGTGTAGGAAAACCAAAGGCCCTTGAGTCCAACTTTAGAGATAAGGAAAGCCCTCTTTACTTAAAGAAGAAAGACCCTAAGAGGTTAAATTGCATGCTCGGGGTCACTTGGATAACAAGTGGAAATTGAAGTGGGATTTGAACCCACCTCCTCTGACTCCAGAATCCTCATTCTTGCCATTGCATCATTCTGGCCTTATCAATCAGGTCAATGGACTCATCTGCTGGCAGAGATCCCAAGGCAGTTAAGATAAAGGCTCTCCTTGTTCCTAGCTGGCTTATCAAGGCTCAGCAGCAAGGGAGTTCTGTTGCTTCGACGGCATTTAAAAAGTTCATCGATTTGCAGCTAATACCAAGTTGTCATAGTTTCGAGAGTAACAGCTTGCGGTTTGCAGAATCAAAGCCTTTTCCTGAATCAATGAGAGGAGATTCACTGAGATTGCCTGGGCCCACTTAGGGAGGGAGAAACAGCAAGACAGAAAAGACACTGGGAGAGAAGCATCTAGGAGTACAGGCAATGAGGGAAAAGGAAAGGAAAAGAGGAGAAAGAAAGAGAGAGGGCAGGAGAGAGGGAAGAAGGAAGGAGGGAAGGGAGGGAGGAAAGGAGGAAGAAAAGAGGGAAGGAAGGAAGGAAGGAAGGAAGGAAGGAAGGAAGGAAGGAAGGAAGGAAGGAAGGAAGGAAGGGAGGGAGGGAGGGAGAAAGGGAGGCAAAAGGGAGGCAGGGAGGGAGGAAGGAAGGAAGGAAGGAAGGGAGGGAGGGAGGGAGGGAGGGAGAAAGGGAGGGAAAGAGAGAGAGTGTGTGTGTTGGGTTTCAGAATTTCTCCTTAAAGTGTAGATTTTGATGCCAGAGGGCGTTTTAGTCCAACAGAGCAGTGTTGAAGGGTGAGGGCAAAAGAAGGCTATAAATTCCTTCTGATCTTCAGAAAGGAGTTGAGAGAAAGGATTTTCAAGGCTAATCACTTAGTTTCCTTTTCCTCAGAGCTACTGTCTCGGGTACAATTTCCTTGTCTCCATGATGTGCTCTCTGTCCTGTGCAGTGCTGGGGTGGCCATTTTTTTCATTCTAAGCCCAGACAGGCCCGGCTGATGGTGACCTTGACCAAGAAACAACTCCTGGGCTTCCTATCCCCAGCTGTATGAAAAAGCCCATGTGTGCGGGGCTTGGCCCTGCTAGGCCCAGGCCTAGGCCCAGAATCCCAAAGCCACAGTTAGAAGGGACAGCAGAGGCTTCTGGTCCAGCCCAACAAGAGCATCAAGACCTCCGCCAACCTCACTGTGCAGCCCTGGCTTCAGGACCTGCAGGAGGAGGGAAGTGAGCAGCTCCAGAGCAGCCTCCTCCATTTCTGAGTTTAATGACTAGCAATGTTACATTGTCTTCATCTACCCTAGTGTTTTCATCCATTCCTCAATGGATGAGCATCCGCTTTGTTTCCAGGCCTTTGCTACTACCACGTGGTATTTTGGAATCGACTAGAACGTGATTTCTGTCTGATTTCCTTAGAGGAAACTACCTAGTTGTTGAGTCAAAAGTTACAGACAGCTGAGTCACTTTTTTTGCATAATTACTCATTGATAAGTGTGAGAGCGCTTCCAAACTTCAGCAACAGGGGATCGATGTGTCTGTCTTCCCACAGCCCCTCCAGCGTTGCTTGTTTCTATCGCTTGCTATCTTTGACAATTTCCATGATTGTACTGAATTCCTTTGAAAATTCACAATCATATTTCACTTTTGCCACAATCCTGTGTGACAAGTAGGATAGATACTATCCTACTAAAGAGTATAGAGAATAGATCGATGGACCTGTTAGAAAGATAGATGGACCTGTAAGGAAGACCTGAGTTCAAATCCTGTCTCAGACACTTACCAACTGTATGCTAAGTAACTTAACCTCCATTTACCTCAGGTTTCTCTTATAATAATAATTATAATAAGCTATCTTCTAGAGCTATTATTAGAATCAAGTGAGGCAAGTTATAATAAAGCAATCTGTAAACCTTAATATGTTATTACAATTGACAAATAAGGAAACCGAGTCGCAGAGGAAATAAATGACTTTCTCAAAGTCTAGAAGAACTGCGATTTAACCCATTTTTTCTGATGTCTTGTTCCAGAATGAGAGATATAGAGCTGGAAAAAACCTTAAAAGTCAGCTAGTTCAAGCTCTTTATTTTCCAAATGAGGAAACTGAACCCCGATGAGGATATAAAACTTTCCCAAAATCCTAAGCAGTAAGTAGTAGTGCCTTCTGAGGATACTGTGGCTCTTTTTTGAGGAGCTAACTTCAACTACTGTAATACTATCCCAGCCTCCCTGCCATAATCAAAACAACAAGCACAAGATTTCCTCCCTTCTTCCGGGGTCTCTCTTACCTAAAAACAAACTCTCCTGCCCTGTCCCACGCTAGATAAAAGGAGAAGAATGAGTTGAACTCATTTGAGGATCATTAGAATTCACACATCATTTCCTAGTCGTCCTACTCTTTGATGATCAAAAGTAGACCAAGCTCGAGGTTCAGGAAATCATGACATTGATACAAGTGTGTGAGTCTAAGCATGTAAATATATGTGTGCTGTGCTTGTGTCTGTAAATGTGTGTGCATGAGTGTGTACATGTATAATATGCAGTATCTGTGTGTGTGTTAGTGGCTGTATTTATGTGTGTCTGTGCTGAAGATTGTGCTTAGATTCAGCCAAGTTGTGAGAAAAATGACATAAATGTTATTCTTTCAGTCATATACAACCCAAGTTCTTTGCTATGATTTTTTCCTGTAAGTTTCATGATATACTAAGAGACAGAAAACAGATCGTTACTATAGGATGGGAGATTGAAAGTAAAAAGGGCCCTTCAAGGAGATCTCGTCCAATCTAGTAATTTTTACAGGTCAGTTTGCCCAAGATCCCACAAGTAGTAAGTGAAGGAGACAAGATTTGAATCCAGAGCCTTTGGCTCCAGAACTAGACCTCCTTCCACCAGATCACAAAGGAGTTTCTGCAGCAGCTATTTCTTCAAATCCATTTCCCTTTCCTCTATCTTTTCAACAACCCAAGTTCTTTGCTATGAGTTTTTCCTGTAAGTACCATGATATACTAAGAGACAGAAAATAGATGGTTACTACAGGATGGGAGATTGAAAGCAAAAAGGACTCTTCAAGGTCATCTAATCTAATCTACTAATTTTCACAGATGAGGAAACTGAGTTTGCCCAAGACCCCACAAGTGGTAAGTGAAGGAGACAAGATTTGAATCCAGATCCTTTGGCTCCAGAACTAGATCTTCTTCAGCTAGATCACAAAGGAGTTTCTGCAGCAGCTATTTCTTCAGATCCATTTCCCTTTCTTCTCTCTTTTCTTTCCCTATTCATTGTTTTTTTTTTTTCCCCTCTGAAAGATATGCTATAGCATCTTATGCTAAATGCAAGGACTTTGCCTCTGTTAAAGACTGTGTTGTATCCAGCTTGTTTTAGGAGGCTGGGTTTTGGCCAATAAGATTCTGCCCTGAATACATCAAAATCCATGTACTAACAATGCACGTTATAATGATGCATTATATATTTTAGGGATTTCTGTCTGCACGGCTTTCCATTTTAAGATATCGTACAAGTTCTTTCATAATAATAGTGGCTCGTGCTGGGTCCCACTGTGCCCACAGCCCTTGGGGACGGGAGACTGCTGAGCTGGCAGTGGAGACGTGCAGCTCTGGCTGGATCTGGGGATCAGATCGTGCTCAGTGCTCTCTCCTCCTCTCCTTGTGCCATGATCTGTGTCCTAGCTCTGAAGCAATCTCAGAGCCAAAGGACTGACCTAGCCCTGGAGTTAGTGGCTCTCCCGGGCTAGAGGCTGAAACATCGGCGAGCTCCAGGCCTTTATGTGTCTCCCACAATCCCCACCTGGCTTCTTCTCCTTCTCTTCCCTCTTTCCCCATTCCCACAAGGCTGTCTCAATTAGCATGCACTTGTGGGCCAGTCCCAGTACACGAGCACAGCATCCCATAATTCTGCTTGCAATGTGTCGTGATATCATGTCATATTTTCCCTGCACCAGCCCTGGAAAAGGCAGCAATTCAGTCAGTCAACAAACATACACCGAGCACCTCATATATACTGGGAATGGCTAAAGTGTGGTCCTTTCCCAGGATGAGCTCACAGGTAGCAGTGGTTAGAACATTAAACCTGGGGTCAAGAAAGTCTCAATCACTTACCCACAAGTCGCTTAACCTCCCTGCCTCAGTTTCTCCATTTGTAAAAGGATGATAATAATAACACCTCTTTTCCAGAGTTGTTGTGAGGATCAAATGAGACAATAATTGTAAAGCACGTAACATATAATATTTGGCACATAGGCTCTACATAAATGTTAATTATTATTATAGTGAAAGATACAACATAGAAATATAATATATATACAAAGAACAAGTGGCCGGCTGGTACAATGTGACTAGGGGTCAGGAAACCGGATTTCAAAGCCTGGGCTATGATCCTGGGCTATCACTTAAAATCTCTTAGCCTCAATTTCCTTATCTGTAAAATGGAGATTGCTTCTTGTTGTGAAGATCAATTGAGTTAATATTTGTAAAGTGATTTGTAAACTTTAAACACTATATGAATACTAAATATTATCATATTATATCTATATACATATTTTATATTATATATTATTCTATAATACATATTCTATATATTCTATATCATATTACATATTATATATTGTAATATATATTATATCTACATACATATTCTATGTAATAGATATATATATCTATTCTACATATTCTATGTAATATAATCATATCTATAATAGTATATATAATAATATAATATATAGTAACAATATCTATTATAGTATAACAAAGTTAATATGAAAAGAAAAAAGCAGTTAAGGTAGCAAAGAGGTGGCGAACCAGAAAAGACCCCTTGTAGAAAGCAGCCTTTGAGATGAATCTTAAAGGAAACTGGGGGAGTTCAAAGGCAGAGGTAAGGGGGCGGAACATTGAGCCAGTGCAAAAGTATGGAGGTGGGAAATGGCCCGTCCTGTAGAAGGGCTTGCAGAGTAGGGCAGTGTGTCCGGATCACCACTGCAAGGTGTGGAATATGGGACTCCAAGGTTGGGAGAGCCCAGCAGTGGCCGCCACTCCTCCCCACCTGTGTCCCGTCAGTCCTCCCAGCACCATTCCTCCGCGCTCACGGCCCAGCAGGAAAGCAGCAAACTTCCCACAGGCCTGCATCCTCCTTTCCAAGATGCCTGTTTCTCTTGCTCTCCTTCTGCTGTTTCTCCTTCTGAATAGCTGCCCAGGGACAAAGGAAGCTGGCACGGAGCCTTCCTTGCCAGTGCCAGCCACCCAACGGCTTCGCTTGTGTCCGTCCTTCTACTCGTCTCCATGCTATTTGTAGTGTCTGGGAGGATTCTGTGGCCAGTCCTTGTGGGAGCCAACAAGTGTGGGTGGCCAGAGCAAGGTGCATTTGGCAGCCAGATGTGAGGGCTGGGTGATGTAAGCTCCCTAGCCTTGGCCTCTGCTTTTGGCTTCCACCGAGGCCCTTTGGCTGGGCACCCAACCCGGGCTTTGGGGGTTTGCTGGAAGCCGGCCAAGGAGGGCAATCAAGGAGACCAGCTGGACTGGTCTTGCCCTTTGAAGATGAGAAGGGAGAAGGCAGCCAACAATCTGAGATTCTTGGGCAGTGGGATTATTTCTAAGCTAATCAAAGTGGGGGGGTCTCCCCAAATGCAGGGCTAGTAGCAAATTAGGGGGTTGCTTTGAAAGCCATTGAAGTAGATTGCTTTGAGAAAGTTGCAAAATAGCCATCTAGATTTGACATTAGAGTGCTAATTAACCCGTGTAAGCATTTAATTCATTTTCCTGGAGGCAATACCCTGAGTGAAGAAAATGATATTTCATGGAGCCCTTTCCAGTTTTATATGGAGACAATTCTCAGCACAGCCCGGCCAGAGTTATGGTCACGGGACAATAACCTAAAGGAAGCCAAAAGCTTATCTGCTCTAGTGCTCCATTCTTCAGGTGAGGAAACTGAGGCACCAAAGAAATCTAGGAATGATCCTCAAGTTTCATCTGCTCAAATAGCTTTCGCTATTTTGGAGTTAATTTTTTTTTTAATTTCTGTGTCATGGCCCCCTCTAGCAAATATAGCCCCCTTCTCAGAATAATGTTCTGAAATGTAAAGAATAAAATGAAAAGGTACAAAAATGAACTGCATAGAATGAAAAAGGAAATACAGTTATAAAAATACTTTTAAAAAGTAAATGTATATAGTCCTTGATTCAGAAGACCTGAGTTCAAATAAAGCTTCGGACACTTGCCACTTAACGCAAGTCACTTAACCCCAATTGCCTCTCAAAAAAGGGAAACAAATCCACCAATTTCCCTGAAATCAAAGATTAAGAACCTCTGTCTTAAACCAAACTTTGAGCTAGAGCATCAAACAAGTTGCAGAATTTACTTACAGCTTCACAGAATTACAGAACTCTAGATCCCGCCACTTGTCGGTGCCAGCTGATGCTCTTTGGCAATGAAGCCCTAGAAAGGTGGGAACAGATTGAAAAGTATGGATGTTGCTGGCATTCAAAGCTACTGATTCCCCAGAAGCCGTTCTCAGCAGCCCTGAGCTGCCCTGTTCCCTGGAGAGGCTTTCAAATGGCCAATTGGAGACTTTGGAGACTTTTTTCTTGTGGTTCCTCACCATTTTCCTCTTCTTCCCCCATTATAGAGAGCTATGGAGATTCTCTTCTGAAAGATTATGGATTGGATATGGCCAGTGTGTCTCCAGATCCTTCACTAGCATTTTCCTCCCCCCCCCCATGGTCTAATTGCTGGATAAAAACACGGACACCGTAGCCCCTTTAGAAAGGCAGCTTAGCTTATAGAGGCTCAGTAAAAGCTGGATGTCAGTCCTGCCTTAAGACATCTATAATCTGGGAGAAATAACGTCTCTGGACCTCATTTCCTTATTAATAAAATAAGAAAACTGAATTGATTTCCCTATGATTGCACTAATCATCACACTTGTTGAACTGGGTGGCCATTTCCTTCTCCAGCTTCTTTTACAGATGAGAAAACTGAGGCAGACAAGGTGAAGTGACTTGCCCAGGGTCACCCAGCTTGGAAGGGTCTGAGGCCAGATTTGACCTTACAAAGATGAATGTTCCACCCAACAGCTTATCTTCCCCTATTAGAATATAAGATCCTTGAGGGCAGGAATGACCTTGCTTGTTGTTGTTTTTTTTTTTTTTATTCCTAGTACTTGGCATAGTACCTAGCACTGTGTAATTGTTTACTAAAAGCCTTTTCATTCATTCATTCATTTATTCATTCATTCATTCAGAGATTTCCCTTTCGGTAAGAGGAATGATTTGTTCAGCGGCAGGAGCTATTCAGTTTTGAATCCCTTCCAGAAAGAGAGGGGATAGGGCAGGTCTTTCATACCCGACATGAAAAGGACTCCTGTACCCATAAGCAGCAAGTGTTATGTTTGGGGTAAACTGTGCATAATGCAGACCATCTCTATTAAGCCAGGATGGAACCTTGGCTCAGGGGGCCCAGACCACGTCTCTCCTTTTATCCTCTCAGGTTCTCTTTATTCCTGGTAGTTACTCTTAGGTCCCTTCCAGCTCTGTTTCTAAGACCCTTTGAATATTCAAACTCAAGCCCAGAAATGATCAAACTAAGGTCACTTGGGTAGCAAGAAGGAAATCTGGGATTTAAAGCCACGTCCTGCACCATCTGGAAATGCCGTGGAATTGTGGGTGATGCCTGTTGGATGACAAGGACTTCTAGTCATGGTGTTGAGTTGAATTTAATTGAAAGAGAATGAGGAGATGGGATTTCCTTGGGGCTTTAAAGAATGGGCAGGATTCAGACAGAGAAGGGATAGAGGAGAACATTCTAAGATTGGAACCAAAGAAGAAGAGAAGGAAGAGACCATGAGAAGACCCACTAAGGGATTTGAAAAGTTTCTGTTAATCCCCTTTAAAGAGAAGTGGAAAATAAGTGTGCAATCACAAATTGGAACCAGATTATAAAGGGCCTTGGAACTTAGTGATATAGTCAAGAAAAAAACCATCAAAAATGTTGGAGATTGAACAGAGGCCTAGGCTTTGAGCCTAAAAGTACTTTTTTGTTCACTTGGGTCCAACTCTACATGGACCCATTCAGGGTTTTCTTGACAGAGATACTAGAGGAGTTTGCCATTTCCTTTGACTTCAACAATCCCATTCAGCTGTAATTCTATAATCCTGTGCATCCTACTTAGACCTTCCCATTTTACAGAGGAAGAAACTGAGACCCAAGGAGGTAAAGTGATCGCCTGAGATCATATGAGAGGCAAGTTAATGGATCATAAATCTATACCCAGAGGCATTTCAAGCCATCTAGTTTAACCTCAGTTAACAAAGGAAGAAACAGGTGAAAGTCAAAAGCTGTTGGAGATTGAATAGAGGCCTAGGCTTTGAGCCTAAAAGTACTTTTTTGTTCAGTCCGGTCCAACTCTTCATGGACCCATTTGGAATATTCTTGACAGAGATACTGGGGTGGTTTGCCATTTTCTTTGACCTCGACAATCCCATTCAACTGTATTTCTATAATCCTGTGAATCCTACCTAGACCTTTCCATTTTACAGATGAGGAAACTGAGGCGCAAATCAGTTAATTAACTTGTATAAAGTCACAAATTTCATTCATTCCTTCATTTATTCAGAGATTTCCCTTTCGGTAAGATCTGGACAGCTGCAGGAGCTATTCAGTTTTGAATCCCTGCAGACTCAAAATCTAAATCCAGGTCCTCTGATTCAAAATCCAGTACTCATCCCACTTTATTATATTAACTTTCAACAAAAGATCATATTTATCAACATAAATAATATGGTAGCATTATCTTTGAAGAATAAATAGTAAGTATATAAGAAGCAAGTTTTGAACTCAGATCCTCAGACTCCAGAGCCTTCTTTCTACCAAACCCTCCTGAACAGCCTCATTTCAGGGGGGCAGAAATCCCTGAGCTTGAATACACTCACTCCCCACAGCCCAAGCTTCTGGGAAGCAACCATGGGGTAAAAACAGCCCAGAGTTTGGAAACCCCATTGACTTTAAGGGGAGCCACGCAGCTAAGTTCTATGCAAACATGGCTGAAGGTGGGGAGGGCTCCCCAGAATGCCCCTCTGGGAGGCTTTCACGTGGAGGATTCTCTGCTCTCAGAGAAGCCTGGCTGGACACAGACAGCAGCCTCCAGCAGCTCTGGGGAAACTGATTCCCCAGCATCCTTGCAGAAGCCACAAAGACTTTGCAAAGGGCTGTTGTAGATTGATTGCTGAGCAAGATAACCATACAAAACCTGGCTCAGGGAACCATTTCTCATTCTGAGCTCGTTAAGTCAGCCCCAGCGTCTCCTCCCCTCCAGAAAGGAAAAAAAGAAAAAAACAACTCGACTCTGATGTCTTGTTGCCATCTACCTAGGAAGCAGTGCCTTTTTCCCCCTTCACACATTTTTGGGGATTAAGTATGTTTATGCTTTAGGAACTTGCTCCCTGGAGAGTGATTTCAGAAAATTTACATCACCGAGCTAGCATGCACCCTGGAAGCTTGCCTGGTGCTGGGAGAGTCACACTGTGGAGAAGCCAGTAGACACGAACAGCCTGCGGAGAACCGAGTCCAGAAGGAGCGAGGAAGGCAGCAACCGCCCCGGAATCGGCAGGAATTTGCCATCTTCCAGGTGCCCTCTTCAGAAGGTAGTAACGTGCCAGGTGGCAAGGCTGAGCGCCATTCCCAGAATCCACTTGGAAACGGCTAGCCAGAGTCAGAATTCTAAATTAGAATTGCAGGATGGGAGCTGCAAGGAACCTCCATTTAGTCCAATGTCTTCCTTTTAGTTTGTGTCACTTTTCAGGCCTGTCTGACTCTTCCTGACCCCATTTGGGGTATTCTTAGCATCCATACTGGAGGCTTCACCTTTTCCTTCCCCAGCTCATCTGACAGATGAGGAAACTGAGGCAACAGGGTTAAGTGACTTGACCGAAGTCACATAGCTTATAAATATCTGAGGATGGATTTGAACTCAGGTTTTCCTGACTCCAGACCCAAATCTCTATCTACTATATCCACCTAGCTGCTCTAGCGCGCTCTCTCTCTCTCTCTCTCTCTCTCTCTCTCTCTCTCTCTCTCTCTCTCTCTTTCTCTCGCAAATTAGGAAACTGAGACCCAGAGAGAAGAGGTGATCTGCCCACAGTCACAGGTCCTAGGATCATAAACTGAAAAGTATGAGAGACCTCAATCCATATAGTCCAGGTTCCTCTTTTTATAGGTAGGAAAACGGAGGTCCCAAGAGTGAGAGGCCCATGACTTGCCCACAGTAGCAAGATCTAACACTTAAACCCACATTTTTCAATGCTAACTGAAGGTCTTTTCACTGAGTCACTCTATAGGAAGGAGGAAGTCTTACTGACTCCAAATTCATTGATCAGAGAAGGAAGGCATTGGGTCAGTCCAGAGAACAGAACTAAGACTGATCAATGGGTAGACATTCCAAGAAGAGGATTTGAAAGGAGAAATTGTTAGTGCTTACTTTGTGCAAGCCCGGGCACACAAATAAAAATGAAGATAATTCCTGCCCTCAAGTAGCTTACATTCTAATGGGGGAGAAAAGGGGGAGATCAAAGAGCCAAAATCAAAAGTGACCTTAGAGTTCACCATATCTAGCCTCCTTTTTACATGCTCCCTGACAGGTCTCTTCTAGCTTCCATACCACCAGAAACAGGGAGCTTACTATCTATTTGGCTACCCATTCCAATAGTCCATTTTTCCAATTCATATTCAACCCAGTGACTCATCCATCCTCTTCTAGCACTCTGTCCAACTCACAGTGGAATATCCATCTGCAAGACCCAGCCTTCCATTCTATTAGTGAGCTCTTCCTGAAATGTCCTGGGCTCCTGGCTCGGCTCGCCTTCACTTCCCTCTCGGTCTTGTTTCTGCCTTTCCAGATTTCGAAACCATAACTCCAAAGTCGTTCCCTTCTCTTCCATCCTTTCCCTCCCACACCTTTCGGTTTTTCTGTTATCTTCCTCCCCCATTGTGAGGGCAAGAATTATCTTGGTTTTTGTTTGTATTTTATCACCAGGCTTACACATAGCAAGCACATAATAAATGCTTTTTCATTCATCCATTCAAGTCCTTCTCTTGGAATGGCTACTCAGTGATCGGTCTTGATTCTGCTCCCTGAAATGACACAGAATGCCTTCCTTCCCTAACTTTTACATAAAAGCCCTAAACACATCTGAAAAAAGCCATCAAAACCTCTCGAGCCTTGGATGAAGATTTGCACATTATAGACATTGAGTAAAGGCTATGAATCCAATCGAGTGGAATCCCTAAATGGAATTGAGTCGAAAAGTTGAAATATACTGGCCAAAAGTATAAGGGGCCTTCCTTAGAGGGCTTCCACTATACACTGGAGGACTTTTTATTGGAGTTACCAGAGTGAATTTCTTTCTGATCTGGGCTGCACTAGATGGCCCCTGAGGTCCCTTCTGACTGAATTCAGTGACGAGGTGTTTTATTGAACAGAATATTTCATATAACAACCATCATTTCATTCTCGAAACAGCCCTGTGAGAGATAAGTGCCCCAGGCATCTCCATTTTGCATATGTGAGCAAGACTCAGGAAGAGTAAAAGTGACTTTTCACAGTCACTCAGCTAGTGTGTGTCAAAGGCAGAGTTTGAACCCAAGGCTTTCTGACTCCAGGCCTGGGACTTTCACCTATTCTGCTTTCATCTGATCCTTTATCTGTCCCATATTCCTTATTGTTTATTTGTTTGTTTGTTTGTTTGTTTTGGGGGGGTAATGTGGTATAAGAGATAGAGAACTAGAGTTGAGTTAGAATTTTGCCTTGGGCACCTTAATTTTTAGTTTTGTGAATGGATATTCACCGTAAATACGAGCAAGAACTAAGGTGTTAATGTTTCACACCTTGCTTGCAACACCTGGGTAGGCTGCCCCTATACCACCCCATTTCCTGGGGAGAGTGGGATCAAACTTAAAGAAGTTTCTTCATAGTTTTTGTCTCACCAAGTTCATTTCCAAATGGCATGGATGATGAATGGATAAGTATATACGTCTACAGCTATTGGATTGAGTCAGGGAATGTCATTTAGGACTTCTTTCCTTAATTTCTGCATATCCCATGATGAATTCCAGATCCAGAACTCCAGAACCTCACACTATTGACTTTTTGAGGCTCATAACCATTTCAAATCTTCTAAAAAAAAAAAGGAAAGAAGGAAAAAACAAGCATTTATTAAGCACTTACTGTTTGCCAGCATTCTGCTAAGTGCTTTAGAAATATTATCCCATTTGATAACCCCAGGAAATAGGTACTACTATAACTTCTCTCCCATTTTACAGTTGAGGAAATGGAAGCAGCTAGAAGTTAAATGACTTGCTTACTAGGCTCTCAAAACTAGTCAGCATCTAAGTCCAAACTCAGGCTCTATCTACTGAACTACCCATCTGCCATTAATAATAAATGAATAAATTTGTGAATTCTCTCCTCTCATAAAATGCACCCAGACAAGGGATGGAGGAGAAACTTGGCCAAACTTATCTCATTCATTTAATAGCTATGTGACTTTGGGCTTTTCTCAGTCTCAGTTTTCCCAAATAGCAAATGAGGAAGTTATACCTAATGGCTTCTAAGGTCTCTTCTAACTCTAAATCTAGAGTCTTTGGTTCTTCTGGGCAAGTTCCAATTTGTCGATGCCTCTAGAATGGAATATAAGCCCTAGATACGCTCTTCCTAGGCTAGAGTATAACAGGATCACCCCATTCCCTACTTCCTTTCCTTTAGCTCCATTGTGACCATAGCACACTGTTGAGTCTTCTAAGAGAACAAGTTCTTTTTTTGTGTAAACTGCTATAGTATCAGGGCTACTCTGCCTTATACTTTATTTTTTTCCCATTTTTTAAAAGGTTTTTATTTACAAAACATATGCATGGGTAATTTTTCTAACACTGATAGTTGCAAGTCTTATACTTTATTAAGAATCTGACAGGAGAGGATAGAAGCCAGAAGCAGTTAGGCTTTATTAGAGGTATTAGAGGGGTCTAACATGAAGAGTTCTTGGATGAGAAGGAACCACAAGATGAGCCATCTCGAGAAGGGATGGGTTTTCTCTCCTTGGAGATCTTGAGGAAGAGGCTGGATGCCCCCTTGTTCCATGTATCATAGTTAGGACTCCCTCTAGGTATGATGTCCATCTGATGCCCACTTTAATGTCCTCCTGTGACTCTGGGTCTTGGGCAGGGGACCTCAGGTGGCAGGTCAGAGGAAGGGAGGGAGGGACCCTCTTGTCCTCCGTACCAGAAAGAGGTTCAAGGTCAGGCTCTGCTATTTGACTCCCGGCAGCTGTCACCACCTGAGCTGACCTGAGCTGGCCCCTGAAGGAGAATAAAGGCGGCATATGGTGTTCAGAACATCACTATGGAGAAATCAGACATTACATCATGTTCCCCAAGAGCTGTTAGTAGCAACCTACATGCAAATCATATGAGTGGGGACGTCCACCCTGTGCTTTTCTGCCTGAATGACTCAGTTCACTATGTCCCCTCTGCCTAGAATGTCCTCCCTCCCATTCTTTTCAGCCCAACTCGAGGGTGGTGCGGGAGAGAGCTGGATGAACTTGAAACCAGAGGGAGAGGCAGTAAAGGGTGGTGAATTGGGAATCAGGAAAGCCCAGGCTCAAATTCCAGTTCAGATATTTAAAAGTTGTGTGACCCTGGGCAAGTCAGTTTACCCAACTGTGCCTCAGATTCCCTAATCTGTAAAATGAGGGGCACACTTGATAGTTCTAAAATCCTTTCCCCAGTGATTTCTCTTCATGAAAGACTTTTATACCTTCAGATTTCACAAAGTACTTTGTGGAGCAGACACTGAGTCTAGAGTTTGGAAGCCCTGAGTTCAAATGTGACCCCAGACACTTACTAGTTGTGCAACCTCAGGCCACAACAAAACAACAATGAATTTATCAGTTATTATTGTCGTGCCTTTCTGCATTTTTCTTTTTTCCTCCCTGGCTACCTTTATACCAATAAGACTACAGATCATATCCTGGAGAACTCAATGCTTTCATCTATCTCTACAATTTCTGAGCTGATTCATGAGTACCTGGCATGACTAACTCTATCCAAGCAGGCTCAGCCACATTTCACTTTTCTCCACATTCTCACCAATTGTCTCACAATGCACATCTCCTCTCCTTCCCACTCTCTCCCTCCCTCTCTCCTCTCTCCTCTCTTCTCTCCTCTCTCCTCTCTTCTCTCATCTCTCCTCTCTCCTCCCTCTCCCTCCAACAAACTTATCAGGTATAGAACTACAACTAAATCAGCCTTCCTTGACCATTATTCCCCATAATAGATTGTAAGCTCCTTGAGGGCAGGGACTATTTAGTTTTGTATTTGTTTTCTCAATGCTCAACACCCTGGTAAGTACTTAACAATGTTATTCATTCATTTCATAATGGCTTTCAAAACAGAAGGAGGTTGCTTTCTGAGTTTCTTCCACGGGAACCTGGAATAGCAATTTAAAATTCAAGAACTACAAGGATCCTTCAAAGTATAGTCCAGATCCCTCATTTAGCAAATGAAAGACCAGGTCTAGAGAGTGGAAAGAGCTTGCCTGTCATATAAGAAATTAAGTAACAGAAGAGAATTCAGATTTTCATTTCATGTTCTTTCCTCTATCCTATGCTATTCTAGTTATTTTTGTATTTTTTTTTTAATGAAATACTGACTATCTCTCTAAGGAAGATTTGCTACTTAAGTGACCTTGCACAACTCTGGACTTTGTTTCTTCACCTGAAAAATGAGAAGATGGATCATCACGTACAAATGTGTACTAGTAGTAAATATTTAACAACCAGCTGCAGGGCACATTTTTAAGTTTTATCTTTATCATTAAGATTTTCTCCATCATTCTCTTACATCTAGACAATAAAAAAGAATAAATCGATCCCTGATTTACATTTTGCCAATTTCTGAGGTATAAATACTCACACTGAAAAAGTGACAATTGTTTTTTCAAGTCATTTAGGGCTAGGTCTAGCACGCTCTGGTCTATACTCACAAAGATTAAAAAGAGAAGGAAAGAGTCCATGCCTACAAAAATATTAATAGCAGCTCTTTATATTGTGGCAAAGAAATGGAAAGTAATGGGCCATGACCAAGCAATATAATGTAATGGTGCATAAATGTACTGGAATTCCATTGTGCCATTAGAAATGATTAAAGGGATGACTTCAGAGAAGCCTGGGAAGACTTGCATGAATTGATACAATCAAATGAGGAAACCGGGAGAACAAGTTATACAATAAACTATAAAACAAGTCGTTCTGAAATATTTATAAGCTCTGATCTAGACAATAACCAACTGTGACTATAGGGGAGTAATGGTAAAGTTTGCTATCCACCAGATCGTGGCAGAGATCATGGGTGCAAGATGGAGAACCAAAGACAATTTGTTTTGACTGACCAGTGTAAGAATTTATTTGTTTGACTTTGTGTATTTGTTCCAAGGATCTGGTGATGGTTTAGGTTCTCCCCCAATTGGTGAAGGAAGGTGGAAGATAAACAAAATAAATGCTTATTAATTTTGGAATTGGACCAGGTGACTTCTAAATCCCCTCTTTCTGTGTATCTCTGGTCCTGTGACCTTGAGCTAGTTACAAGTCACATCATTTCTTTGAACCTCGTTCCTCACCAGCAAAATGAGGGAGGGACTAAAGGATCTCTAACATTTCTTCCAACTCTGATTCTACGCTCCTCGGATCAATTCTCTGTACATCTTGGTGGGGAGCCCACCGTTCCTACCAAGAAAAGCAGATTGCTGATTTGGTCTCTGGTCTGATAAAAATGAAGTTATTCAGGCAACAACTAAGTCTGCAGGACAGATAGACAGCAAAGCATGCTCTGATGAAAGCCGACAGGTCAGGGGAAGTTGGCATTTCATGCTGTCAGCACAAACTGGCATTTTTCATCCCTGTCTTTGATAAAAAAAAAAAAAACCAGCATCCAGTGCCTGCCCGGCAATTTTCACTATAGCTTTTTAATTTATTTTCTTTCTTTTATTTTTACAAAACCACAATATATATATATACATATGTATACATATATACACTGACGCAAACTACAACTCGAAAATCCAATTTTTCAATTTTTCCCTGAGAACTAATCTTCACAGGTTGTCAGAGAAGGTTGATGTTTTTTTTTCCTTTTTGTTCAATCCTATGGGCTTGACGATTTGGCTGCAGAGCCAAATTATTTGAGAATGACATTATCCTGCTACTTCTCGTTCATTCGACCCTGCTGAAATTCACCAACCATGGGAAAAGTTTTGGTGGATTTGCTGTAATCCTTTGAGCCCTGGGACATGTCGTGGCCATCTACTTCTGAGCAAAGATCATGTCACTCAATAGGCTGATGGACCCACTCGTTCTTCCTTTTTCAACACGGCACAATGGATAGAGGTCTGGACTTAAGATTCAGGGGGACCTTAAAATAAGTCCCACTCTATACACTTAGTAACTGCATGACCTTCTCTATCCCTAAATCTCTTCTCTTTATTTCTAAAACAAAGAGGTTGGAACCAGTGGTTTCCAAGGTCATTTCCAGCTTTAAATCTATTATATGACTTTTTTTTTCTTTAAATGACTGTTACACTTTTAATAGGAACAAAGTCAGTAATTGTATAAAATGTGTCATTGCAAGGAATGTTTTTATCTACTAGGTTGCATTTTAAGTCAAGGAAAAAGTAAATGAATAACACAGTTGCTAAAATTCCTCCCGTCCCCCTCCAAAAGAGTATGTACAATGTTTTCTAAGATACTGAATTATGAGATTAATTGAAAAGATCTAGAACAGACTGTACCAAACGCTTAACATTAGACAGATAGATAAGGGGCAGTATTACATAATGGACAGAGGGCTGGTCTCAGAGTCAGAAATTCAGGTCTTGCCTCTAATTCATACATATGTGTGTGTATGTAATGGGTGTATGCATGCATACAATGTATTTGTGCATTCTGGTTTGTACTTGCCCACAGTCTGGGGTATATGTGTAAATATATTTATATATAAACCAATATATGCATGTACATACACATATACAAACATCTCCAAGGGCACCTCTTAGAGCCCCCAAGCAGCTCTCTAACACAATAAGCACCCCAGCTGTCAATGTCCATGAGTAGGAGTTTCCTCAATCGGAGCCCCCTGTACCGATGAATCTCAGGTCTGTCACACAAACAAACAAATGAATAAACAAATGAATGAATAAAGGACAAAAAAAGCCATGGCATAAAACTAGCCTAGGACTTTAATTGAACAGAGCACTGGGATTTTTTTTTAATGAACATTGATAAGAACATGAGAGAGAACAGAAAGAGAAAATGGGTATATAAGAAAAATTGTTTATTCAGGTCACATCCTGCTAGGGATTTGGAGGACTTTAAAATTTCCTGTCCCTTCGTGTAAGATAATCCTTTGGGTCCATCGCCAAGATGATGTGGTACCAAGAAGTTTTGCCCTTACTCCTGCTAGTATCTGGCTTGGGGACTGGCTAGTCTAACTTATATTTCTATAGAGGAAAAAAAAATGTTCCTCTGTAGTAGGGCAGTGGCTTCCAAATCCTGAAGACACCCATGTTTTTGAGGAGATGAACAAGTCCTACTGCCATGGATACATACGTCATCCAAATCCTTTATGCTGAAAGCTTTTCTGAGACAGAAGCTAAATCCAAAGACCCTACACTTTCCATTTCAGTCATTTGGGGGTTGGGGGGGGGAAAGGGCACCCTTGACCTTGGAAGGGGAATATGGTGGTTTCAGTTCATGCTACCTTTACCCATTAGTGCACAATATTCATTTGTGTGGGGTATCCAGGATTGGATTCTTGCCCTCAAAGAGTTTACAATCCCATTGAGAAGATAAAATTGACATCTCAAACAGGGAAGAAAATCAATCAGTAAAACTTAGGAATGATGGCAAACCGGCTTAGGTGAGAGGAAAGGACTGAACCCAAGATTCCATTGGGAGCTCCTGGTAAGCAATGTGCCCTCCTAAGGTAGATCTGTACTTTCTCTGCAACTTTCCAGGCCACTGAGAGATTAAACGACTTGCCCATAAACAGCAGAACAGTGACTTAAATCTAGGTCTTCTATCTTATATGCCATTGCCTCTCACTGGGCTGTATTGTCTAAAGCATGTTCAGTGCCTGGCAACAACCTGAGCTTGTTCTCCAAGGGAACAAGAGCCTTTAAAGATTAACTTCAAGAGAAAATAAGAGTTTGACTCATCCCCAAATCACCGATTCTCATAGTTGGCAGGGACTTCTGAGTCTGCTTAGTCCAACCTGTACCTGAAAAACAATCCCCTTTAAAATCTATCCAACAGATGGTCACAGAAGTATCAAGTATAAGTTGAAAGAGATCTTCTAGGTCATCCAGTTCAACCCTCTTATTTTACAGTTAAGGAAACAGGTCCAGAGATGGTACAAGGGATAGAGTGTTATTTAGATTTGGTGTCTAGGAGACAGATTTGAGTCCTAACATGGACTCAGACAACTTTATTAGTTGGGAAAGTCATTTAACTCTTCTAAGACTCAGTTTCCTCATCCACAAAATGGGGATAATAAAAGTAATTACCTCCTAGGATTGTGGTGAGGATTAAATGAGAGAATATTTATAAAGCAGGGTTATTTAAATGATAATTGTTATGCTCATGGAGATAAGTAGATAGCAGAATAAAGTAACAGGGAAATTATCATAAACTGAGGCAGCCCATTCTACTGTTGTGGTTCAGTTATATTCAATTCTTTGTGATCCCATTGGGGTTTCTTGGCAAAGATATTGGAGTGGTTTGCCATTTCCTATTCCAGCTCATTTTATAGACCAGGAAACTGAGGCAAACAGAATTAAGTGACTTGTCCAAGTTTCATACAATTAGCATCTATGATCAGATTAGAAGTCAGAACTTACTGATTCTAGGCCTGGCATCTTATCCACTGTGCCATCCAGCTACCTATTATTCTATGGTTAGATAGCTCAAATTTTTCCAGGCAAAATGGGCTTTTTAGTACCTCGTACCCGTGAGTCTGAGCATTAGAAACACCCCGTTCTCCCTGCTTTACAGCTCTGCAGTGTGCATTCCTTTTGGACAAGGAAGGGACAATCTGTTGGATAAGCTTTTCCTCGAGGACGTGGAATAAGGTCAGTTGTCAGGGCCTGATGCATTTCACTTTTAAAAAAATGCTTTATTGGTATTACCTAAGCTTTCCCACCAACCTTATTTCTCCCGATTCCCTGACACAAGCTCTTGGCTCCACTCAAGCAAATCTGCTGGCATAACATGGGCAAGCCTGCTGACTAAGAACGGGTGAGATGGAAGAATGGACCCGAAGTCAGGGGCTTGATTGCTGATTCTGCTTCTGCTCTGGAAGTAGAGACTTAGACCTAAAAGGTAGTACAGAGGTCACCCAGCCCACTGCCTTCACATTACAGATGGGAAAATCAAGATCCAAAGAGATGACTTGACCAAGCTTACCAAACTCCCTGCCAACTTTGGGCCAGATCATAGACCCAGAACTGGAAGGGAGAGCAAAGGCGACATTCTCATTGCGCAGGTGGGGAAACTGAGGTCCAAAAGGATAATGGACGTGCCCAAGACCATGTAGTATGTAAAGGAACAAGAAGGACTCTCTGGATCCAAATTTAATATTCCTCCCTCGACTAAGAGATCTGAAGTAAATCACTTAGGATCAAAGGATTACATGTCTAGAGTTGGAAGAGAACTTAATGGTCCAACCCACTCTGTCTTCTCTAAGTCTCACTTTCCTCATCTGTTAACCACATCTGTGACTTTATCTGTCTAGAAACTCCTTGCACAGAAATGCCCTTTACTGATACAGATCATTCACCTGTTACTAATAGTCTTAAGGCAGAGGTTCTTAATCTTTTTTTTTTTTGTCATGGAGCCCTTTGGTAGGCTGGTGAAACCTATGCTATACTTCCTAGAATCCTCTTTTCAACTTAATAAAGTATGTGGGATTAAAAAGAAAACCACTTATATTGAAATATAATCATGAAAATATTTGTTTCTTTTTTAATGGGAAGTTTGAGGATCCCAAATGAAGAACTTCTGTCTTAATTGCTCAAGACCCCAAGAAATTCTGAACTGTCCATGGTCACGCAGCTTGAATGAACCAGAGACAAGAGGCGAATACAGTGGATTAATAAACTGGTTGGTCAGTGGATAATGAACTGGTTGATGAATAAGTAGTTATGAATAATAGTCCTTTTGGAAATAAATCCCACAGGAGAGGAGTTTACTACAGCTCTACAATGCCCATCCCATGTGCACTTCCCAATGGACAAAAGAATGACCTCACAGTCTTGCCATAAAACTTGTCACTGTGCCCTTTGAACAGCGGTCCAAGTCCGCTGGGCTACAGAAATTTTTCTTTATATTGACCAGAAATCTGCTTTTATACTTTCCTACACGGGCCCATTTTTGTCTTCAACGACTACCCAAAGCAACTGTCAGAATAGGGATTTCATTGTGTTAGAATTCGTAATAAATGAAGAAGAGAATGTTGGGCGTAAGAAAACCAATTTCAAGGAATGTCAAGAAAAGTTTAAAAGAATCCTGTGACTTGTAGAAAAAAAATCTTTTGGATTCATTTCAAGAATGGAATTCTGACATTATCGCAGTTACAAATTATTTCATTGTGAAATTAAAAGATATCTAAAGTGACTGGTGTGACCACACAGGGAACTCATTGATAATCTCAGATTTGAACAGCATGTGTTAGAAACTTAAGCAGGGGCAGGTAACTGAAAACAATTTTTAAAAATAGCAAGGGACAACTTCTATAATGTTTCCACCAAAGATATCATCTCTGTTTCTAATGTTGAGCCATATCACAATGCAGTCAAGAATTTTTTATATAGATCTTCAGAACGTTTGACTGTTTAGGACATGATATCTACTGTCCCTGCAGACGTAGTTGCCAGACCAAACTGTCACAGATGTGCTTCCCTGGATGATGATATTGGCAGCAGACCTCCGGATTTGGGTACCACTGACATTACTGGAGCTCTTGGATTTACCTGCTCATCAGTGGCAGTTGGCCATCAGTATTGATAGAGGGAAGGAAAGTGGGTTCCTTCCAAATCTAGTATCCCAATAGAATGTCTAAGTATAGGAAGATTTCTAACCCTTCTCCCCAGATTGATCACATTGTTAGCTCAACTGTGGGTCAGGTATGATGCTCACTAGCTTGCCTAGGAGGAGAGAAAATCGACATCATTCCAACTAACTGGGGTTTTGGAATGATGTCTGACAGATAAGGCATCTTTTAAAGACTGAGAGAGAAATTGGGGGACGGGCAGCAGGTAGTTCAATTTCTAGGTTGTAAAATAAAGCTGTTACTACTCTGAGAGGCAGATATTAAGTCAACAGTATGTGCAGAGCCCTGCTCCAGGACCAGTCAAGAGATACAGAAGAAATAGGAGCTCATAATCCAGTCGGAGAGACCGAAAACACACAGGAATAAGACTGAACACTTAAAAAAGTAACATATAAACAATAGCAAATGAGTGCAGCAAGTGTCGTCCATATATTCTGAGCAGCTAAAGAGCAAAAAAGAGCCTTACTTCAAGTTCAGTGCATCTTTCTTATGTTTTTATCATGATCTATTCAGGATCAGAAGCATTTGTGGGTTTCTCCTAAATGTCCCTACTCGACTATAAACTCAGTGAGGGTAAGAAGCAGCCAGGCCCTTCATTTTGGCTTCTCCCCAGTGCCTATAACTGTGTCTTACACAGAGAAGCCATTCAGTAGATATTTGAAGAAAGAAAGACAAAAGAAAAAAAGGAACAGGAAAGAAGGAAGGAGGAAGGAAAGATGAAAGGAAGGAAGGAAGGAAGGAAGAAAAGGAGGGAGAGAGGGAGGGAGGGAAGGAGGAAGGGAGTGGAGTAAGAGGAAGGGAGGGAAAGAAGAAGGAGGGAAATAGCAAATGAAAAGAGGGAGAAACAGAGGAAAACAAAAATCCCATGTATTGTCACCACAACCATAGTGACTTAAAAGCAATAGAATTGAATTTCAAAAGAAAATACTCTTTATTTGGCCCTTTCAGTAATCTTCTCTCTCCTGTGCCAACCCACAATTAGTCCAAAATAATAAGGTTTCCTATGCAATGCAGAGTTTTGCTCAAAAAAGACATGTAGCACTTAACGAGAGACAGCTGTGTTGGAATGTACATCCAGCAGACACAGGTTTAATTGTGGTTCAGTTAGTCAAAAAGCATTTATTAAGCACCTACTGTGTGCTAGGCACATGCTAAGTATCCATGCTTTTTTTTTTTTTTTAAGACAAATGGCAATTCCTGTTCTTAAGGAACTCACAGTCCTAAATAGGGAGAACACTTGAAAGCAATTTGGAGATGATTAATAGGGAGATTAATAGGATGGAAAGCCGAGGACCCTTACTAGCAGCTTCATGATCTCAGGAAAGCAATTTCACTCTCTGAGGCTCAGTTGTCTAAGCTGTATAATGGGAAAAATACAACCCACATTTCTTACCCCCAGGTCATTGTGAGAATCAAATGCAATGATGTAAGTACATGATATAAATATCATGTTATTATTCTAGTTGTTAGCTCCCCCTATCATGGCCATCTTGACCCCAAGGTATCATTTGGCTCCCTGACATCCCTTAGAAAAACCAAAGAACCAGTCCCTGGTTGGGAGGGGTAGTGGCCCAGTGGGAGGAACCCAGGCTTTGAGTTCAAATCCTGCCTCCAAAGCTTACCTACTGTGGCTTCAGTCAACTCACTTCTTCTCCACGGTCCTCAGCTTTCTTATCTGTAAGATACACGAGGGTCTTGTCCAGCTGGTCTAAAGGTCCTTTCCAGGTCTAAATCCTTGCTCTTAAGGTTGGGCCACAGTCATATTCTGGAAGTCACGAAGATCCCAGGTTTATAGAGCTACATCCAGGCCATTTTCTCCCCCTCTTTCACTTTAGAGATGAGGGAATCGAGAACCAGAGACTCACCCAGCAAGTTTAAGGCCAGTCCCGACTTCCAGGCCAAGGCTCTCTCTCTTCACTACATCAGATTTAAAAGACAGGAATTCTGCAGCAGGCAGCAGTCCTGGATTAGAAGGAAAAAAATAGCATCGAGCAGGACCAGACAGGACTCCCAGTGTTAGCAACGTTCCCTTCCCCCACCCCCTCACCCAGGCATCCCAGCTGGGCTGGGACCAGAGAGGAGGCCTCGGATGGACAGGACCAAGTGGCCCAGCTGACTCAGGGCAGGATGCGGACGCCAAGGGCGGAGCTAGCGCAGGGACAGAACCTGGCTCGGAATCATGGAATCACTGATTCGGAGCGAGGCAGGACCTCGGGGATCCCTGAATCTCAGCCTTGAGAGGCACAAGGGAGGCCCCGGACTGATGAGCTGACTTGACCCAGGACCCGGCCGGCCCTCGGGTCTGCCGCTGGCTCCCCCCGCGAGCTCAGAGAAAGCCAGGGCTTCTTTTTGGTGGCAGAGAAGATCCCTTCTGCTAAAGATGCCTGAAATGTGCTTGTGTTGGAACTCGGAGAATATTGGCAAGGCTAAAGTTGCTGAGCCCACAGATGGCATCCCGCTTTCTGTTTACCCAGCTGTTTTGCTTTGCCTCTGTACCTATTTACATCCCCAGTGCCTGGGAATCCTTGGAGCTCTAAGAAGAAATGGGTGAGGCTTTTCTGAGCTTCCATAATCCCCCGAGCGGGTGAAAAAATGGCCAGAGAACAATATCTATTTATGTATCTTCTAGCCTATTACATACAGTAACTCAACCTTACAGGGGCATCAAGGAATAAAGCCAAAGTGAATGGATGAGCAGTGACAGCGTTTATTTGCTTCCAGAGATAAGCAATTTCTTCCCCTCCTTTCTTGACAGAGCAGCTATGGAGGCCGAGCCGAGGAGGCTCCCCCCAAGTCTCCCCCTCCCCTCCTGGCTGCTCCAGGTGAAGCCATCTATCCCCGTCAGTGACGTCCCGCGTCTCCTGCATATTAATCTCCCGCAGCCCTGGGGACTCTGACTCCGGCAGGCCTGCGGAATCATCCCTCATCCCCCTCCATCTCGTCCCCCGCTCCCCTCTCGCCGCGGCCCGGGGAGCCGGCGTGACGGAGATTTGGTTAACCTCCTCTTTGGCCTTCCACGCGGCCGCTGGAATGAGCTGTCATGGCGCCACCCGAATCAAATGAGACGAAGCCTGTCTTCATTAAGGTCCTCCTCATCCCCAGGAAAAGACCTTCGGGGACCACATGGGCCGGACCCCTCGCAGGCAACGGGCTTTCCGGAGGCTATTTAACTTGTGGGAGGCAGCTGGGCCCCGATGTTCGGTGGAGAGGGGTTGCGGATCTCACAGAGGCCTAGCTTTCTGAACCATGGTGTTAATAACAATCACTATCTGGGCTTAAATTCAATTATCCCCACTCAGTTACACCTGCTCTTCCCGAGCCATTCCTGGGGAGCCCGAGTCGGAACACTCTCTTATTTATTTTTTCGAAGGAGGTTGGATTGGGGAAGGATGGAGACTCACTCCGTCAGAGTGGGAAGCAGACTTCCCAATGTGTCGCAGATATTCTGAGGCCCTGATTTCAGATTTTCACTTGAGCCGAGGCTTCGGAAACGATCAACACCGGGCCGAAGCAAGGGGTGAGTTACTATTCTAGGAGGATTAAAGGATTGTTTTTTTAAATCCATCGGAGCTCAAGTCATGGTCTCTATATTAATAACATTAATAATGATAATGGACAGAACCCACATATCTCCTTTCTTCAAGAATCTCCACGTGAATTTACCCAATGTGATTTATGGGACCATGAAATGTTAGAACTGGAAGAGATCTCAGATTCGCTTAGTCTGTCCCGCTGGTTTTGCAGAAAAGGAAACTGAGCCAAAGCAGGTGAAAACATTTGCCAAAGGCCACCCAGATCATTAGGTGTAGACAATTAAGAAATCCATTTCTCAGATTACTGGGCCAGAATTCGCTCCAATACAACACATTCCTTCCTTAATTCATTAGTTCTTCTTATACCATGTCCACCCAGAGTTGGCAAATAGCATGTTATTCCACCAAAAGATACTTTTAATATCAACTTATTAACCTAGAGATGGAAAAGAGCAGTAGGGTGAATGGTTCAGTGGATAGAGCACTTGGCCTGGAGCCAGGAAGACGAGTTTAAATCACCTAATTTCCCTAGGCCTCAGTCTGCTCAACTATAAAATGGGAACTATAATGGCATCTACCTCCCAGCATTGTTTGGAAGATCAGATGGGATATTTGCACAGTGTCTGACATGTAGTAGGTGCTAAATAAATGCTTATCGCTTTCCCTACTGGAGTTTGAACCCCAGTTCTACTAGTTACTATCTGTGTGCTTCTGAGTAGTCACTTGTAAAATGATGGGGTTAAACCTGATGGTCTCTGAAACCCCTTCCAGCTCTGGAGTAAGAGGTTTCAGTTTCCTTTTCTATAAAATTGGGATAAGGAAAGGATCAGGATTACATAGCCTCCGAAATCCCTTCCAATCCTAGGTCCATCATCCTTTGCTGGGGAGTCACATTCAACTCTTCATGTCCCCATTTAGGACTTTCTTGGTGGAGATGCTAGAGTGCTAAATGCTAAAGCATTTCCTTCCCTAGTTCATGTTAGAGATGAGGAAACTGAGGCAGACAGGGTAAAGTGACTTGCCCAAGGTCACACAGACTCATAAGTGTCTGAGACTGGATTTGAACTCATGAAGGTGAGTCTTCCTGATTCCAGACCCAGCCCTCTCTCCACTCTTCACCAGGCCTATTGTGTTAGCAATGGGCTCTTGCCCAGCCCATGGACACCACGCAACTTTCCATTGCCTTTAGTTCATCACATTATTGCTTGTTCTCATTATTATGAACCAACCAATCAATCAATATTAAAATGTCAGCCATGTGCCAAGCATTGTGCTGAGCACTAGGGATACAAAAAGAGGCAAAACCTAGTTCCTGCCTTCAAGGAGCTCACAGTCTAATGAATGAACAAAACAAACATTGATTCATTGCTTGCCATACACCAAGCCCATGCAAAGTGAGAATATAAAATTAAAAGCCAGACAATCCCTTCCCTCAGGGAGCCTACATTCTAACAAGGGGAAAATATATTGGCCAGGGAGGGGTGCTTTGGTGAGCACCAAATCAAGGCATGGGGATTTGAGTCACAGAGGACTGTATTGATGTGTCCTTTCCAGAAAATAATAGAATTGTGGATGATTTATTATTTTTAGAATAAGAGGTGAAAAAAGGAGATCATGGACCCTATGTCAAGAGGACAAAACTGGGACCATTGGGAAGCAGTATAGTATCATGGGGAATAATATTTGGAGGCAGACACATCACTGTGCCTCTTATTATCTGTGGGACCTCAGAAAGTCTCCTAGCTTCCACAGGCCTCGGTTCTCTCATCATAAAATAAAGGGGTTGGGCTGTGTGATTTCTACAGTCCTTTCCAGCTTTAAATCTATAATCTTAGGTTGCAGAGTGCCGCAGTACTTGTAAATGCAAAGAAAAATGTCCTATGACGAGAGCTATACAAATGTATGATAGTCTGTGTTGGGATCCTGTTTCCCTGTGGGTTGTTGTTGTTGACCAGTAGGACCTATACAAAATTGTAAAGGGCTGTCATGGGAGGTAGGGGATCCTGCTTCCCCATGGGCTGTTGTTGTTCACCAATAGGACCTATACAAAATTGTAAAGGGCTGTCATGGGAGATAGAGAAGGTTGACTTCAAGTAAGTGCAGATGACCCTTTCAAGTTTGGAAAAAGAAAAAAAAAGATTAGAAAGAGACCCAGAGAAAATAAGATATTATTGCTGCTTTGTTAAAGTGTGTGCATTTTCCCCTCTATCAAAATGTAAATAGTTGGAATTTGTGTTTTATATATGATTTTCTCCTCATTTTGTTTGTCTATTAAGATTTTTTCCTATTATTATTTCCTTTTTATAGCCAGCATCATACAGTGGATGTAGTGCTGATCTCAAGAGTTAAGAAGACCTAAGTTCAAATCCCACCTTTGATAGATGTTGTCTAAATGATCCTTAACCTCTCTGTGTTCCAGGTAACCACTAAGATTATAAGTTGTAGAGGAGGCTCTGTTCTTTGTCAGGAAGGGGAGTCTTCACACTAGGACATCCCTATATCCATGAAATCATCAATCCAAATAAGCGTATATTTGGGGGTGTATACAGGATGAATTAGGAAGCAGGGATAGGACTGGAGTCAAGCAGACCAACCAGAGAGATTTTTATTCTAATCTAAGCATGAAGTAACAAAAGGCCAGATTTGCATGCTAGCGAGAGAGATAAGAGGAAAAGCATGGTGGCTGTGACATCCAGCAGGACTTGGAAATGGATTGCTTAGGAAGGATGAAGGGAAAGGACAAACCTGAGGACTCCAGAGTTCCAGATGTGGGAGCTTGATTTCTCAGTGTCACTGAGAGATACTGAAAGTTTGGTCAGGGGAGCTGCTTTTGGTAGAATAGCAGAGAAACTGCGTCTCCCAGGTAGAAAGGATCTTATGGGCCAAAAGCCAAACCCATGTTTGAAAAGGGTCCTTTGGTCTTTGCTTGGAGGGAGGGAATTCAGTTCTTACACACCGAGTTTATGGCGATGGAGCCATATTTGAACAGAGCTCTCAGGAGGCAGATAGACAAGAAAGACTGGGACAGCCTTGAGAAGTCGGGACTAGAAATGGAGATTTGGGAGTAAAATGAGGGGGTTGGGTTCGATGGCCCCTGAGGTCCTTTCCAGTCCTAAATCTGTGATCTTATGATCCTATGATCTCACATTTCAAAATACCACATAGAGGCAGTAATTGAAGCCGTGAGAGTGGATTAGCTCACCAAGGGAGGGAGTATAGAGAGACCAGATGCTGAATGAGGCGTACATTGTTAGATATGGCCAATGTGTGGAATTGTTCTGCCTGACTGTATTACAAAGGAGGATTTCTATTGGGGTAGGGGGTGCTCATTGAGAAGGGACAAGGATTTTTTTTTTGAGGAGAATAGCCTCAATAAAACATTTTCAAGGAAAAGAGGGGGAGGGGAGATAGAGAATGTGTGTTTGTGTATAACAGAGAGAGACAGAGAAAGAAAAAGAGAGAGAGACACACACAGAGACAGAGAGACAGAGACAGTGAGAAAGAGAAAAAGAGAAAAACAGAGAGAGAGAAAAACAGAAAGTCAGAGACACACCCAGAGAGAGTAGAGACAGAGAAACAGAGACAGACAGAAAGAGAGACAGAGACAGAGAGATGGGAGAAAGGAGAGATGAAAGCACAGGGAAAGTCAGAAAGAGGAAAAGAGAAGAAGAGAAATAGGAAGAGGAAGGGAGGGGAGAGAAGACAATGGGAGAAAAGGAGAGAAGGGAGGGAAGGGGAAGAGAAGGGAAGAGAAGAAAGGGGAGGGGAGAAAGAAAGAACCTTGGCAAGACCAATTATGAGTAAGGATTTTTTTCTTTGTTCTTGTATCTCTAGGTCTTTGCTGGCTCTGACAAATAGAAAGCCCTTAATAAATACTTGTTGATCGATTGCCAAGTGCTTGGGAGAAAGAAAAGGACTCAGCAAAGAAGGCTGGGAGCATAAGCCTCCAGAAATCTCGGATGTCCTTGATAACCCAAAAGTTCTTTCTGGTGTCCAACCCAAATCCCTCTCAATTTAAAATCACATTAATGAATGATGGTGCTTTTCTTCTGTTCTTCTCTCTGGGGAGATTAGAAGCAGCTGGTCCTTTTCCTCCTTGATATTATTTCACACCCTTGAAGACTATAATTAGGTTGTTCCCCCCTCCCCAGTCTTTCCATGCTTAAAAAACCATCTTTTCCCTTTTCCTATGCACTTGTTTCCTTGTCCCCTCCCCCAAGGGGCCTGTGTTGGAGCCCCTTCCCCGCTTCCTGATTTGCATCTGCCCTGGTTTCATTTCTCTCCATCCTTCTTGACATAAGGAGACTTCAGTAGGTCTCAGGGAAGCCTATGTCACTCATCCATCTCCCTAGCAGGTCTGGGAGGTAGGGAGGAATAAATTTCCATAAATGTGGTCCCATATGTCCTCTGCCATTTCCTAGTTGTTCAATACCCCTGGTGAAATATCAAACACAGGTACAAGCAAAAGGCCCCGGCAAATGTAAACTTCTGCCCACCAAGGCGCCTCCTGGTTTGGGGTCCGAGGAAGTCTTTCTCTGGGCATTTTTCAGTCCCCCATATCCATCTCTTCTCGGTGACTTTTCTTCTTCCCTTTCCTCTCCCTAACAACTGCGTGTCTATGAAGCGGCGCCTCACGTGCCCCCAGAAAACATGCAAACGGCCTCATAATGAAAGAGATTCCTACCCAAGAATCATGGCGTGTGCGGCTTAAACAAAGCACAGCGTGTTAATTGAACATATTGATAAAAGCCCAGCCCTGTCACTCAAGATAACCACTTGAAATGCTGACGAGAGCTTCCAACTATAACCTTTAAGGGGCCTACCTCCACTGTCGATCCATCTCAGAGCTAAAGAGGCCCAAGGCTTCTAGTGATTGTCCAAAAGTGTTGGGCAGAGGGAGGGGATTGGTAGAAACTCCTGGAAATCTACTTCCCCCACTCCAACACCTTCCTTTTTTTTAGTGAATCCAACAGTGATTCCCCAGCTACTAGCAATCCCTCCACCATGTGAGACTCTAGCTGCAGTCATGTGTTATGTGGAAAATGCCACACTGGCTCTGCAGCATCTAAATGGGTTTTCCGGAGGCGGTTGGATGGCAAAGTGAGTAAAGGGCTGGCCGTGGGCTCAGGAAGAGCTGAATTCAAATTCCATCTCGGGTACTTTCTGACGATGTGACCCCGGGTCGCTTAATCTCAATTTTTCTCATCTGTGAAATGGGGACAATAATAGCACCTGCCTCACTGGATTGTTGTCAGAAAGTGTAAGTATTCTACAAATTTTCAGGGTCTTTGCAAGTGCTAGCTATTATTATTATTATTACTACTACTGCTGCACTCATTCTCTCATGGCTTGATTTCAAGTAATAGATATTTTTAAGGTTAAACTCGTATCTTGTACTGTTGCTACCCTATGAGAAAAAGTCCAGTAGATGATGTCAGAATCCTTCCTATCTGCCATCTTTGTCATTTTTTCCCCTGAGGCAATTGGGGTTAAGTGACTTGTCCAGGGTCACACAGCTAGGAAGTGTTAAGTGACTAAGGTCACATTTGAACTCAGGTCCTCCTGACTTCAGGGCTGGTGCTCTATCCACTGCATCACCCCATCTTTTAATCTTTGATGGGCTGACCCCATGCCTGGGGCAAAGCCCCCACCTCATGTCCACTTCTTAGTTTCCATTAAGGTTCAGTTCAGATCCATCCCTTCCACTCCTTGCCCCCTAGCCATTTCTTTCTCTTCAAAAAACTCCTTAATATATATTTCATATGAGGAAGTATGGTGGAAGCAGGTTTTGAACTGTAGCCTTCCCGAGTCCAGGCCCAGAATTCTCTGAAGGCCCTTACTAGGCCATCTCTTTCCTTTGGTAGATTGGAAAACCAAAGTGCACAGGGAGAAAAAGGAGTATGTTGGCAAATAAATATTTAACAATATTAACAAAATAAATAAATTTAACAATTAAAAATTATTTAACGATAAAAATTTAACAATTTTCCATTGTATATTTTCACATTTAATTCAGCATCATTAACATTTTCTCTGTCACTTCCCTAAGTCTAGACAATCAATAAAACAACAAAAATTAAAACAAAATGAAAATAAATAAAGCCCTGATTTGTTGTATTTGTTATTCTGAGACCTAAATGCTCACACTGACAATTTTACCATCAGCTTAACTCCAGGATACTCCTGTGGAGGAATGATTTATTTCAGACCATTAGAGTTAGAAGGAACCTTGGAGACATTTAGTTCATTTTTCAGATGGCAGCAAAGTCTTGTCCAAGGTCACCTTAACAGTATGTGGCAAAGCCAGAATTCAAATTCAGGTCCTTGAACTCTTAACTCCAACACTTTTTCCACTCGTTATCTTGAACTGCTCTATGCTACAAGTGTGGCTGTTAGTACATTAAATTTTCACAGAAATGTATAAGACTTTTTCCGATGTATTTTGAGGATGTTCAATCCCTGACTTTCCTATATTATTTCTGATTCTGTACTTGCATTTCAAAGATAAGATACAGTCTCAGAAAATTAGCATTGAGAGTAGACACCAGAGAAAAATGATCATGTGCATGTGGGTTCCCCCTTCACTGACAAAGATTCCAACCTCTCTCTTAATTGTTTGTTTTCCTCTGAATGACGTCTTAATAAATTTCACTACAGCCACCAAGTCAATGGCCTCTCTGAACTTAACCAGGCTGGTGCTCACACAACACCCATGCAGTTCATCAACAGGGCCATACTCAATAGCATCGTATAATAGAAAGAGTATTGGAAATGGATTCACAAGGATTCTGGAAAGATGGCAGAGTAGGTCAGAAAATATTTGGATTTCCAAATTTCCTCCACAAAAAAGCAAAAACAAAAAACCTCAGAACATCACCTTGAGCAGCAGAAATCAACTCAAGGTAAATCTTTTGTCCTCCAAAGTAAGACAATTTGAGAAGACACCCAGAAAGACCAAACCTGCAGGGCTGAGGCTTGCCCTGATTGAAGATCAAACACCCCGAGGATGACTCTGAAGAAGCAACAAACAAAAAATCCTTGGGAGTAGCTGGGTTGAGAGGCAGTCTTAGCCTTAAAACTTGCATTTTCAGAGACAGTGAAGGCATCTGACAAGCTTAAAAGACCTTCCTCTGTTGAGGGACACCAAACACAATGATACTGATCAAATGTATCCCCTCTGGCTGCAGAAGCAAGGGGCAGGGACCTCTTTGACTGTGGGCACTTGCAGGAGAGCAGAGTCCCTAGTCTCAGTTCCAGGACAGAGAAGAGAGTTGTAGTTTGAAGCCACCAGAAGGACTGAAGGGAGCAAGATTGTCTGTGGGATAGTATGGCTGGTGGTCCTACCCCTGACTTAGGAGTGGAGAGGAGAACCCTTGGACCCCATTGACGAGCCTCAGAAAATAGCAAGGAGGATCTGAGACTTGGGGCATCATTTCCCATACTTCAAGATTATAATAATTCCCACAAGATTATAATAATTCCCATAATCAAGATTATAAACTAATAGCTGCTAATAAATAAATAATCAAAATAAATAAATAAATATATAAACAAATAAATAATCAAAGGAGGAAAAAAATCCAACCGGTAGATATAGGTGATAGAGAAGATCTGGATTCATATTTTAGGAAAGATAATAGAGCTTTAAAAGCTACTTCTTTTTTTTTTTTTCAATGAGAAATATTAAATGGTCCAAACCACAAAAAGAATTTTGGAAAAAAATTTTTAAAGAACTTTAAAGATCAAATAAGAGAGATCAAGATAAAAATAGAAAAAGGAAATTAGAGCAATCCACAAAAATCAAGAAAATTATGAAAAGAAAGTCAACTGGAAAATCAAAAACTTCAGGAAGAAAATAATTCTTTGAAAATATAATTGGGACTGGATCAAAAGTCAGAACCCTACAATATGTTGTTTACAAGAAACACATTTAAAGCAGGGGGATGCATATAGAGTAAAAGTAAAAGGCTGGAGCAAAATCTATTATGCTTCAGGTGAAAGTCAAAAGTAGGGGTAGCCATCCTTATCTCTAGATCAAGCAAAAGTAAAAATTGATCTAATTAAAAGAGATAAGGAAGGTAACTACATCCTACTAAAGGGTAGCATAAACAACGAAGCAATATAATATTAAACATATATACCAAGTAGGTATGGCACCAACTTCCTAAAGGAGAAGTTAAGAGAGTTGCAAGAAGAAATAGACAACAAAACTGTAATAGTAGGAGATCTCAACCTTCACCTCTCAGAATTAGACAAATCAAACCACAAAACAAATAAGAAAGAAATTAAAGAAGTAAATATAATATTAGAAAAATTAGGTATGTTGGATCTTTGGAGAAAATTGAATGGAGACAGAAGAGAATATACTTTCTTCCAGCAGTTCATGGAACCTATTCAAAATTGACCAATATTAGGACATAAAGACCTAAATTAAATGCAAGAAAGCAGAAATAGTAAATGCTTTCTTTTCAGATCATGATGCAATAAAAACTCATTCAACAAAAAGTTAGGGAAATAGACCAAAAAGTAATTGAAACTAAACAATCTCATCTTAAAGAAATGATTAGGGTGAAGACAAATTATAGATACAATTAATAATTTCACTCAAGATAATGAACAATGATGATACATCATACCAAAATTTGTGGATGCAGCCAAAGTGGTACATAATAGAGGGAATTTTATATCCATAGAGGCTTACTTGAATAAAACAGAGAAAGAAAAGATTAATGAATTGGGCTTCAAACTAAAAAACTAAAAAAAGACCAAATTAAAAACCCCCAATCAAATACTAAATTGGAAATTTAAAATTAAAAGGAGAAATTAAAAAATATTGAAAGTAAAAAACTATTGAACTAATTAATAAAACTAAGAGTCTGGTTCTATGGAAAAGCCAATAAAATAGATAAGCCTTTGAAAATCTGATTAGAAAAAGGAGGGAGGAAAATGAAATTAGTAGTCTTAAAATGAAAAGGGAGAACTCTTCCACCAATGAAGAGGAAATTAGAGAAATAATAAGGAGTTATTTTGACTCAACTTTAATGCCAATAAATTTGATAACCTAAGTAGAAATGGATGACTACCTCCAAAAAATACAGACTTCCCAGACTAATAGAGGAAGAAGTAAATTGCTTGAATAGTCCCATTTCAGAAAAAGAAATAGAACAGGTCAATTAAACAACTCCCTAAGAAAAAATCCCCTAGGACCAGATGGATTTATATGTGAATTTTACCAAACATTTAAAGAACAATTGGCCTCAATGCTATAAAATTATTTGATAAAATAGGGAATGAAGGAGTCCTACTCAAATTCCTTCTATGACACAGACATGGTACATTGATACCTAAACCAGGTAGGCTGAAAACAGAGAAAGAAAATTATAGACCAATCTCCCTAATGAATATTGATGCTAAAATCTTAAATAAGATATTATGCAAAAAGATCTACAGAAAACCATCTCCAAGATAATACACTATGATCAAGTAGGATTTATACCAGGAATGCAGGGCTGGTTCAATATTAGAAAACTATCAATATTATTGGCCATGTCAATAACCAAATTAATAAAAACTATATGATCATCTCAATAGATGCAAAAAAGCATTTGATAAAATCCAACATCCATTCCTATTAAAAACACTTGAAGTATAGGAATAAATGGACTTTTCCTTAAAATAATCAGCAGCATCTATTTAAAACCATCAGTAAGCATCAATGTAATGGAGACAAACTGCAACCATTCCCAATAAGATCTAGGAGGAAACAAGGTTGCCCACTATCACCAGTTACTATATTAATATTGTATTAGAAACGCTAGCTATAGCAATAAGAGCTGAGAAAGAGATTAAAGGAATAAGAATAGGCAATGAGGAAGCCAAATTATCACTCTTTGCCGATGAATGATGGTATACTTAGAGA
The DNA here is from genome assembly GCF_902635505.1 of Sarcophilus harrisii. Lineage (NCBI taxonomy): Eukaryota > Metazoa > Chordata > Mammalia > Dasyuromorphia > Dasyuridae > Sarcophilus > Sarcophilus harrisii. The sequence continues at coordinate 444,958,082 of NC_045429.1, read as the reverse complement.
ACCCCAGAGATTCTAGCTAAAAGTTATTAAAAATAATCCACAACTTTAGCAAAGTTGTATGTATAAAATAAACCCACATAAGTCATCAAGCATTCTTATATATCACTAACAAAATCCAACAAGTCAGAGTTACAAAGAGAAATTCCATTTAAAGTAATCACTGATAATATAAAACTATTTAGGAATCTATCTGCCAAGGGAAAATCAGAAACTTTATGAGCAAAATTACAGACCACTTTCTCACACAAATTAAGTCTGATCTAACCAATTGAAAATATTAAATGCTCTTGGATAGGGCGAGCAAATATAATAAGATGACAATATTACCTAAACTAATCTCATTTATTTAGACGCATACCAACTCAGACTCCCAAAAACTATTTTAATGACCTAGAAAAATAACAACAAAGTTCATATGGAAAACAAAAGGTCAAGAATTTCAAGGGAATTAATAAAAAAAATCAAATGATGGTGGCTTAGCTGTACCAGATCTAAAACTATACTATAGAGCAGCAGTTACCAAAACTATTTGGTATTGGCTAAGGAATAGATTAGTTGATCAGTGGAATAGATTAGGTTCAAGGATAAAACAGTCAACAAATATAGCAACTTAGTCTTTGACAAACCCAAAAGATCCCAGCTTTTGGATAAGAACTTACTGTTTGATAAAAATTGCTGGGAAAATTGAAACTAATATGGCAGAAATCAGGCATTGATCCATACTTAACGCATACAACCAAGATAAGGTCAAAATGGGTTCATGACCTAGGCATAAAGAATGAAATTATTAATAAATTAGAGGAACATAGGATAGTTTAACCCTCAGACCTGTGGAAGGGGAAGGTTTTTAGTGACCAAAGCAGAACTAGAGATCATTACTGATCACAAAATAGAAAATTCTCGATTATACCAAACTGAAAAGTTTTGTACAAACAAACTAATGCAGACAAGATTAGAAGGGAAGCAATAAACTGGAAAATATTTTACAGTCAAAGGTTCTGATAAAGGCCTCATTTCCAAAATATATAGAGAATTAACTCTAATTTATAAAAATCAAGCCATTCTCCAATTGAAAATGGTCAAAGGATATGAACAGACAATTTCAGATGAAGAAATTGAAACTATTTCTAGTCATATGAAAAGATGCCCAAGTCATTATTAATCAGAGAAATGCAAATTAAGACAACTCTAAGATACTACTACACACCTGTCAGATTGGCATAAGATGACAGGAAAAAATAATGATGATTGTTGGAGGGATGTGGGAAAACTGGGACATTGATTCATTGTTGGTGGAGTTGTGAACGAATCCAACCATTTTGGAGAGTAGTTTGGAACTATGCTCAAAAGTTATCAAACTGTGCATACCCTTTGATCCAGCAGTGTTACTACTGGGATTATATCCCAAAGAGATTATAAAGAAGGGAAAGGGACATGTATGTGCACGAATGTTTGTGGCAGCCCTTTTGTAGTGGCTAGAAACTGAAACTGAATGGATGTCCATCAGTTGGAGAATGGCTGAATAAATTGTGGTATATGAAAATTATGGAATATTACTGTTCTGTAAGAAATGGACCAACAGATGATTTCAAAAGGAGCTGGGTAGAGGCATCTTACCTTAAAACTTGCATTTTAAGACAGTGAAGGATCTATCATACTAAAATTCCAATCTATGATGAACCAAACACATGAACTGGATCAACCATACCCCTCAGCTCAGAGACAGCAAATCATTTCTAATTGGACAGAATGAATGACTGCATACCCAGAACAACTGGGAGGACAAAACATTATTTAATTCAGCCCAATTTAGGACTAGCGCAAGATTTGATTTGGCTTCATGGCTGGTCCTACCCTGACATTAGAGTGAGGGAGAACCCTGACCCAATTAGTACTCATGGAAATAGATAGAGGATTCTGAACTTAGGTCATATTTCATACTCAAATTATAATATTCAAAATTATAATATTCCATAATCAATTAGAGAATAAGCTGATAAAAAATAAAAAATATAGAAAACAAAAAGGATTTGAAAATCAAGGTAAAAACAATAAATAATGTATAAGATCTTCATAATATTAGAAAGATAATAGCTTAAAAGTAAATTTTTTTTCAAAAAAATAAATGTCAAACTCAAAGAATTCTGAAAATTTAGCAATTTAAAATAAAAAGAATCAAATAAATAAATAGAATAAGAATCCACAAAATGCAAGCAAATTATGACACAAAGTCAACTGAAAATCTAAAACTTAGAAAAAAAATTTGAAATATAATTGCAGAAGAGAAGATCAAGATCTCAAAAAAATAAAAATAAAACTTGAAGAGAAAGGATCTCAATCAGAAATAATATTTAGAATAGATCAAGAGATAAAATTAAAATCAAAGAATCTTGAAAATTATAAACAAGAATTACAAAATTCCAAGAGATTCATGAAAGGCTTTTGAATTTTAAGAAGAACAAAGTATAAATAGAAAAATCCACCAGTCACCACCTAAAAGAGATCTCTGGAACAAAACTTATAGGAATATCATAGCCAAGTTTCAAAGCTTCCAGGTTAAGGAACAATTTAAATATCATGGAACTACAATAAAGATTACAAAAGACTTAGCAGCAACTACATTGAAGGGCACTAGATCAGACTATAAGTGATCTCAGGTGACCTTGAGCTTTCAAAGGGCATGGAATCATCAATGATTTCATCATTCAGGGAAGAACAACCAGGGGTGAGAACTCTCCACCAAAATAAATCGCAACCTAGATATATGATATAGTAGATGACCTGGGGAGAGTGTCTTTGGACCAGGAAAGTTAAGTGACTTCCCTGGGGTGACAAAGCATCAGAGGCAGGATGTGAATCCTGATTCCAAGCCTACCATCCCACCACATTGCCTCCACTTGAGAATAATATGCACACATTTGGGAGATGTCTTTGATGTACATCCCAGAAACCTTCTCTATTAATAAATTAATAGCACAAACAATGATTGGAGGAGAAAAGGATTGTAATAATGGGTGAGGGGACTTGTAGCTATAATCATTTCTCAGTGAGATCTTTAAGGTCTAGTCTTTTCTTTCTGCTTTCCTTCCTTCCTATATCAGGCTACTAGTCCTCCCAGACAGCCTCTACTTCTGTTTCTTCTGGAAACCCAACCGAGTTAATCCATTAGTTAGCTCTCTGCATTTACACAAAACACATGGCCTTCCATGCTTCATTAGCTAGGACAAGGTGTTCCAGGCCACTAGCCCTTGGGTACTGAATATTGGCTGTATTATCTATTGCCAGCTCCAAAGAGCGACCCAATCTTCAAAACAAGAGGGACATAAAAGCTCTTCTAATCCAAACCCTTCATCTTAAAGAGGAAGAAACTGAATCTTGGAGAAGGGTAATAGTTTGCCTATGATCACACAGCTTGTTAACATCAGAGTGGACACTAGCTTCCAAGCTGGTATTCTTTATCTTAAAAATTGTTGTTTTAGTTGCTTTTATTTATTTTTCAAATGTTTTATTAATGTATTTTCCCTGGCAATCCTACCATTTCCCAAAAGAATTTTAACTTTTACCAAATGAATCAGTGAAAGAACAAATGGACACTTCCTTCTGTCAGTATATGTCTCATTCCACAGCAGTGGTCCACCTCCTTTTAATCTAGAGCAGAAAGATATGTTTTATCATTGGTCCTCTGGAGTTAATATTGGTCATTGAATTGACCTGAATTGTTACTTTTAGAATTATTTTCTTTTTAGTAATTATAGTCATTGTTCAAATTGTTCTCTTGGTTTTACATCAAGTCACATGTGTCTTCCTAAATTATTCTGTGCAAATGTGGACTGAAAGCTTGAAAATCTATGTTGTTATATATAAACAAGGAAAAGGCAGAGATATCAGTAAGTAAGGATGTCAGAAAAAACTATGAGTATCCTGTGGACTTTAACTTGTCTCTGAGCTGCCACCCTGCCCTGAGCAATTTACCTGGAAAGGCAGAAGGAATTTTAAGGTTGAAAACCTGGAACTAGGAAATCCTGAAAAACCAGGGAGGAAAATCAAACTAATTGTTGAGTAAGTAGCTCTATATGTATAATGAGGAAGTGTAGACTAGCCTTCAGAGGCTAAAATAGGGAGGACTGCCCTAACCTAGAAGGTCACAAGCCCAACAATTAATTCATTCAGTTAAAAAGATAAATTTGAACCCTCTGGCCTTAGCTATTTAGCTGGAAGTAAACCTACTCTACTCTAAATAGTTTGGGGTTTGATTCAGTCTTCTGCTGAAAATAAGAAGCTTTTTAGACTGGATCCAAAATGAACAAAATAGGTCACTATTTAAAGGAGGAAAAACAGGATTTCCTAGGGAAGTTTTTTTCTGGGCTGGGGCTGGAGCTGCTGTTTTTTTTTTTTTTAAAGAACTCTTTTAATAGGCCTCCAAGCTTTGTTCATAATAAGAGATAGCACCCTCAAGAACCTTTCCCCATCTTTCTTAATGTGAGGGCCTTCCCTCTCTTAACTCTTTCCAATTTAGCTTATTGTTTGAATTATCTACTCCATTAGATTGTGAGCTCCTTAAAGGCTTTCTTTGTGTATATGCTGCTTAGCCATTGCATAGTGGCACACAGTAGGCGCCTAATAAATGTTTGTTGACTTGACTTGAACCTATAACCTGAGACTTCAGCCGAAGTCATAGAAATTCTACAACTATGTACCTAAAGGAGCTGTGTCTAGCAGTAGACAGCAGAGACATCATGTTAGTGAAGCTGCATCAGGGAATTTTCACTGTATCCAGTGGACTCGAGTCCAGAGGAAAGGGGTGATGGAGAAGAAGTGTGAGGATATCACGAGTAGCCTTTCAGTGCCAGAGGTTTAAACTGACCTTCCTAGGATCAGAGCTGGAAGTGATCATAAAGGCCATTGAGTACTCATTTTACAGATGAGTACACTGAGGCTAAGAGAGCTGCTAAGTGATTGAGGCCGGATTCAAATAGCTCTCCCAGACACCAAAACCAATAATCTATCCCTTAATTGAGGATTCCTTAAACTATTTCCCTGAGAAATTTTTATGTGACCCCAGGCATATAGATATATAACACAGGGATACAGATCAAACATTGACTGATAATAAATCACCATCCCACAATCCCCACGTTCAGTTTTGTGAGCCCATATGGGGTCGTGATCCAGTTTCAGAAGCTTTGTAGTAAACCATCTTACTGGTCCTCTTCTTTTCCTGTGCTTTTCTCCTTGTACTTTCCCTCTGTGTGTCTACACTTACCATTGATAGTTTTTATATTTACAGGAGACTATGTCCCATATTTTTTTGGGGGGGGTAATGCTTTATTTCTACTTTTCCCCAATGCTTTCACTTTGAGCTAATTGTATCCCCTGGCTGACTAATCTAAACCCATTGATGGGAAGGGAATAAGCATTTATATAGGACCTGATGGGACTCAGGAGCTATGGTTCTTGATGATGTAGACTTAGAGAAAGACTTGAATGCTCAATAAGCTTCAGTGAGGGACCCGCCTTATGAGTTGAGTGCCCCATTTCAGAGCCAACATTTCCCAGGGTGCAACAACACTCCATTTCGTTCAGAGTTTGTTCAAACATTCATATTCAATAGCAATCCTCTTTTGTTTCTGGTTCTTAGCTAGCACAGAGAAGACTGAATGAATATTTTGGTAGATGTGATTTCCTTTCGTCTTGACCTCCTTGGGATATATGTCCAATCGGGGGATTGTTGAATCAAAGGGTATGAATAATTTAATCACAATTCTCATATAATTCTAATTTTCCCCCCTCAGAATGCTTGAGCCAATTTACAACTCCAGCAGCAGTGTATTAGTGTGCCTGTCCTTCAGCAGACCTTCCAACACTATTTTTGTCTCCTATCATCTTTGCCATTGTGTGAGATACATAGAGAAACCTGAGTTGTTTTCATTTGCATTTTGCTTATTAGTGATCATGATTCGGAACATTTTCCCCAAGATTAGGAAGCACTAGAATTTTGTTCTCTGAACCCTATTTATTCTTATCCTTTTTGGAGAATCTGGCATGTTTTTTTTTCCCCACCATCCATTGCTAATTTTTTCATCCTACTCAAAGAAGCCAGTTCCATGTGGATTAACAATTCCATGACAGCCTAAAATGAACCCCAGACCAGGTGAGATCTTACAGCATCTGCAGCTGGGCTAAAAATGAGATGATTAGAGAAGCTAATGATGAATGAAAGATTGAGAATGGAGAAATTCTTCCGCTGGAGTTCTTATTGATCTATCAGCTGAGGTCTTTTTTCATCTGGAATCTGAATGTGACACTTCACATTAAGCTGGGCTCTTGAAGAGCTCGGAAATTCAGCTTCTCCATTCTGGAGGCTGTCTTTAAAGGGCTGCCTGGAGCAATTTCCTTCACCTCCCACTGAGGAAGCATTTGGGGGTATTTAGGAAATGGGGAGGGGTGTAAAAAAATGAATCTCTGTGGCTGAAAACCTCTGGGTTTTCCAGTCCTACTACATCATATTTTCACATGAGGAAACCCCCAAGGGATGATTTGATTTGCTTAAAATTACATCACCTAGGTAATTACAGTGGCAGGATTTGAACCTGAGCTTCTGGCTCCAGATACAGTGTATTTTTCTTGTTCTTTTCCAGCCTCTTTGGGAGTTTTCTTGGCAATTATACTGGAGTGGTTTACCATTTCCTTCTCCGGGTCATTTTTCAGATGAGGAAACTGAGACTTGCCCAGGATCACAAACGTTTGGTTTTTAGTCTTCCTGACTCTATTTACTGCATCTTCCACTCCCCCACAACCACTTTAGGAAGTCAGGGTGGGCTTGGCAATCTTTCCAAAGATGACTTTTCCTTTATTTTCCCCCTAGTCAGAGGTGGAGAACACTGCATTCCACTAGCTAAACCTGGGTGACAGAGGCACTTATTTACACACAAAGAGCCCTACACACACACACACACACACACACACACACACACACACACATACACACACACCCCTACATCATTCCTAACACTATCAGCCCCCTCCACTTTTCCAAGGACTGATTGGAAAGAAGGAGCCCCCAGCCCCAGCCCAGCCAGCCTCAGAGAGTGAAGTAAAATGCAAATTCTCCTGAAAGGAGTCACACCTTAGTTATCAGTTAAACTATTAGCAAAGATTAACATTAAGGGAAATGACTCCGGAGTAGGACCTCAGGAGAAAAGGGAAGGTGAGAAAATTCTGAAGATTTGCTAGCTCCATTCACAGTTTTGCCCTGGGGTTCCTTGGAAAGTAGTTGACCCCAGTTCTATTAAAAGAACCAACATCCCCGGGTCCCCTCTGCTGAATAAAGCCTCTTTACACCTAAAATAATTGACTTGTGGCCAGAGTCTTTTCTCATTCTCACACTTTCAGATAAATGCAGGAAGAGCCCAGAAACTAAAAGTCTCCTGGAGAGACCCTTGGCTTAGGTCTCTAGGAGGTGAAAAGGATTAATTATACTACGGTTAATTTAAATTCAATTCAACAAATTAAAGCCTACTGTCTGCAAAGCATTGTACTTGGTGCTACTAGTGCAAAAATGAAACAAGACACCGGGCCCTAATTAATTACCTAAGAAGCAGGATGCTTTAGGGGAAAGAACACGGGATTGGAAATCAGAGCACCTAAATTCAAATTCTAGCTCATCTACTGAGCCTTGGACAAGTCAAGACGATCCCAATTCCCATCAGCAAAATAATAATAACAATAATAATGTGAGATTTTAGCCTGGAGCAAAAGGCTTGATTACATAAACAATTTAAACAATTATTAATAATCTATATACATATAGGACTAGAGCTGGAATCTCATCTTCCTTAGGACCTCCCAATATGAAAATTCCCTTCACTGATGAAGATAAATAACCAGTTTATGACTTAAAACAACTGCCTGAGGTGTTGGGAGGTTAAGTAATTTGATTGGGTTGAGTCGAATCAACAAGCATTTATTAAACATCTACTATGTACCAGGTACCACGCTCAGTGCAAAGAAAGGCAAAACATCAATCTTTTCCCCAAGGAAATCAAGGCCTAATGGGAAAGACAAGATGCAAATACTTGCATCGACAGGACAAACTAGGTCAAGGGAGCTTCCCTGTTCCAGAGGCAGCCCTCTCTCTCCCTCTACCACACCAGGCTGCCTCTTAAGATAATAATGTTATTATTTTCACTAACAGCACTTTTGGACTAGACACTATTTTACTATTACATGGAATTCCTGGTGGAAAAAATTGATAAACCCTCCCCAGTTGTAGTCTTAGACTCTCCAATCATCGTCTTAGAAAGCTGTCTTCGAGGCAGGACTTTGAACTGGAATCAGGAAGATCTAGATTCAAATTCTACCTCAGATATTAATTGTGCGACTCCAAAGACAAGTAACAGTCTTTCTTAGCCTCAGTTTCCTCATCTGCAAAGGGGCATGGTGAGGGGGGTGAAGGGAGTAGGTTGGAGTCAATGGCCTCCAAATGGCCCTTTCCAACGAAAGTTCTCGGTTCTAAATCTAGGAACTCATGAAATGAATGAGGATCCCAGTTCTTCTTCTTGTTGCAGGTAATGGAGGCCATGACAGCCTTCTACTCATTCATTTCAGCAGCCAGTAACTGTCAGTCACAATAACGCTCGGTGTTGTGATGAGGATAAAATGAGACAGTGAATGTAAAAGGCTTTGGAAACCTTAAACATATATATGTATGTGTATTATATGAGGTATGTATACATGTAGATATCTAGAGACAATGATATACATATACAATAATATATGAGTTACATATATCTATAGTTGTATATTATATAATGTATATATGCAAATACTTATGGACATATAATAAAATATGACTGTTATATGTATATGTGATATAATATGTATATATGCAAATACCTATGGACATGATAAAATATATGGGTATATATGTATATTATATAATATAATAATATGTATATATATGCAAATACCTATGGACAATAATATATCATATCATTATTATATGTGTGCTCTGTGTGTGCATGTATTGTTATATATATGTACATTTATACAAATCTGGCTAAATATGTATATACATGTAAATGCAACGTTAACATCTATATTTGTCTATTTAAGCACGCGTCTCTATATATGTTTACATCGTACTCCATAAGTATTTGCGTGCTGTATCCACCATTAGAATGTAAGCTTCTTGAAGGCAGGGCTTGTGGTTTTTTTTTTTTTTTTTTTTGGTATTCCAATTCTATAGTACAGTGCATTTAGTAAGTGCTTAATGGATGAGTGATAATCACAGAATGAATGAATGAGTATTTATCAGCACTTATACTACACCAGGCATTGTACTAATAGTTGAGAATACAAAGAAAATGTCTTTTTTCTCTCCCTCTCCACTCATCTTTCCGGCTTACTCGCGTTCTAACCCCATCTCAGAATTACCCTGGACAAATGGACTAATCAATTGAAGTCTCAGTTTCCTCATCTATAAAATGGAGATCACAACAACGCTCGGTGTTGTGATGAGGATAAAATGAGACAGTGAATGTAATAGTCTTTGTAAACCTTAAGGCCTTTATGAAGATAAGCTCTTGTGATTCAAAGTTTGATTTTTCCCTGAAGATGAGAAGAGAAAGGAGCCATGTCTCCCTTCTCCTAGACCCAGACGGCTGTTTAATGGAGAGCTCACTCTTGTTCTCTGTAGACTCAATGGGCCTGTGGATCATCCCTGGGGTGGGATGCAGAGCTCTCCCTCCGGTAAAGTCTAACATGGAGGGTGAAGGGAATATTCCTTAGCATCTGGTTATTAAGCTTCATGCTTCCCCCCGGCCTTCCCTGCTGAGACATTTCTATTCCAGAGGAGATGAGGAAACAAAAAGGGTTAGTCTCTCTGCCTGGGGAAGGATGGGAGAGGGCTACCTTCTAGTTTGCTCTTTTCATGGCACCACATTTTCTCCTATTATTTAATATTGATATTTTCCACGTGGCGTAATCATGGGCAACGTTGATGAATGGGGGCAAAGGGAAGGAAAAAAAGTTTATCTAATATAGTTATTTTGAGAAATACGTCTTCTCAGAAGTTCAGAAGGATAGTTTTTCGACCGTGATATCTATCAACATTCGAAGTTGGGTTGGGTCTCTTGTTTGCTTTCTTTTCCTTAAATACATCTTTATTTCTTTTTTAGTGCGAAGCAAAATGTGATTGGGATTTTTTTTAATACTTTAGAAAATAATGACAATATCTCCTGAAAATAATGAGTTTCTTTCTGTTAGCTGTCGAATTGTTTACTTCCATAGCTGAATAATAACAGCACATCAAAGGCGGCTGGGGTAATTAAATGATTTGTGAACATAGGTTAACAAATTAGTGCATCATAATGTGTAATTGTCTAATTAGGACAAAAATGCTACTTCTGACTAAAAGACTGACAAGAGAATATTAGAACGAGAAGAAGCAGGTAAGAAGATGAGCAGCACACTAGATTAATAGAGTATGTATATTAACATGGGAGAGTGACTGAAGAGCCGGCCTGGGAGTTAGGGAATTCTGAGTTGAAGCCCTTAACACAAACTGGCTGCGTGATCTTGGACAAGTCACTTAAGTCCCCAGGTAACTCTCTAAGATTCTTAAATTGCAAAAGAGATATTCCTTATAAAGATAAACGAATGAAATTTTAGGTCCACTTCAAAACCAACCAAACAGAAAGGAGCAAAGAAATGTACCAGTAGTGGATCAGGACACCAGCCCTTGAGGACCTGAGTTCAAATCCAGCCTCAGACAATTGACTTTTTGTATGTGGACCCTGAGCAAATCATTTAACCTCTATTGCCTCGCAAAAAAGGGGGGGCTCCTGAGAAAATCCTGTCTTTTTCCTGTCCGTAAACATGTCTTTGTTCTAGAAAAAGATGGCATTCTTGACTTCAGAATCATTTTTATTTGTGTATTCCTCTTGCTACTCCCCTGAGAGGCCAGATAACACAGCTGTCATTTCCATTTGTAGATGGGGTTTCTTAGGTACTGGGCACCTCAAGAAATGATTCCACATCAGACACTAAGTGACACAGCAGGGACTCGTGAGTCCCAGGCTTTTTTGAGTCCCCGCAGTCACTGGGGTCTGTATTTATGCATCTAAATGGATATTGAATTCTTAAAAATGCATGTGAAACTCACAAATCTTTCTTTTCCTTTTCCCCTGAAGTTTTGAGCTGAGATAGGGACAATACCTCCTGTTATGGCAGGCTTCTCTGGCCGGGAACAATCCTGTTTGTACTTCCTGTTCTGTCTTATAGTAATAATCCAGAAAGTCCCCCCAAAACTGGCGTAAGATGAGGAAAGGTGACATAAATGGCATCTCCTACATCTTCTAGAGAAGCTACAGTGGGGTACAGTGGGGTAAAGCACTAGATTTGGTATCAGAGGCCCTGGGTTCAAATCCTGTCTTTGCCACTTACTACTTCAGTAACCTCGAATACTTTATTACTTACTACCCAAATGATCTTAAGCAAATCCTTTAATCTCTGTGAGCCTTAATTTTGTTCATCTGTAAAATAAGAGATTTGAGATGGAGGATGCTCTTTCCATCTCTACAGCTACCATTTTATGATCCTTTGATATTATGTATTATTCAGATTCAAAATGACTTGAGAGTAGTACGATGATCCACCACTGCTCTAAAGGACTTGAGGATGAAAAATTCTATCTGTGGCCATGGAAGGAACTGATTGTGTCTGAATGCATATTAAAACATTCTCTCTTTTCTATCTCTTTCTTTTTAACTTAACTTTTCTTGAGGATTTTTTCTTTTCATTAGGGTGGGAGATCTATATTTTCTTTCACAACTTGGCTTTTATAGAAATGTTTTGCACAACTTCACATGTGGTTTCTTAATTGTAGATGGGGATAAGGAAGAGAACCTAGAACTCAACAATTTTAAAAGTAAATGTCAATTTTTTTTTTGTTTTGAATATAACTGGGGAAAATATTAAATAAATAAATTTAAATTTAAAAATTGATTTGAGAGGAAGAAGGAAGAAGATACATCTACCATAAAGGATGCTTTCATTTAGCCTTCAATTCTGAAATTTCTATTTACTTCAATAAAGATTTCCATGCAATGTACATTCTTCACATCAGCATACAGAAGGAACAGAAGCCTTGTATTTGTTTCCTACTCCTTTAGTATCTATAGGAGCTTGGACAAGTCACTTTTCCTTTCAGAGAATAAGTAAGTTTCCCCAATCAGTAAAATTAGGGGATAGGATCTGAGCTTCTGAGTCCCTTCCAGTTCTTAATCTATGATGCTTTGATCTCTAAAATGAGGGACAGGAGTAGATGTTTCCCCATAATTCTAGACGGTCCGTCTCAGCCCAGTTGAATCCTTTAGGGCAATAACCATAATAGAAGCCCTCAATGAATTCACAGGGCAATGTGGTATTTTGGAACTGAACTGGTTCTGAAGTAAGGAAATCTGGGTTCAAAGCCCAGCTCGGTCACTTCCTGGACCACTTGCTCATCATGTGTAGGGCTCAGATTTCTTATTTATAAAACCAAGGGGTTCAATGGATTACTGAGATAATAAGGAATAGTGGGTAGAATGATGAACTGGGGGGCAAGAAGACTTGGGTTCCAGTGCCCCCTCAGGCACTAATTGACTCAGTGACCATGAACTTAACCATGTGCTGAACTTAGAAGCACTTGAATCCTTAAGTCTCCAGAAGTCTGTGGTTTTGTGAAATAGTGATGGGAGAAAATAAAGAGATGTTAAGAGGAATTAACAGGTTTCTGGATATTGAGGATAGAGATCTAGCCTTGGAAAAAAGAACTGGGTTCAATTTTTGCTTCTGACTCAAGCTGATTGTGTACCATTGGAAAAAATCATTTTATCTCTTTCTGCTCTAGGCCACTCTCTTAACACTAAATTGTAGAGAAAATACCAGCATCTACTGGTAAATGGTTTCTTCCTTTTTTATTTCCCCATATCATTAACAACCTAGGTCTAGTCCCTTTCCTAAAACAAAACAGAAGTAGACAGGCAGGTAGGTGCCTGGAATTTGTGTCATCAAAAAACCATCTTTATGGATCTCAAAGGATATTATGTTAAAAATGGTTTACCAGGAAGACAATTTCTGTCTCAGGGAAGAAAGGGTGGGAGTAAAAGTCCTTTGGTATTAGGGGAGCCCCTCTCTGAGTAGCTGGATGGGTGTCGGTGCTGTCTCTTTAGGCTTTTCTTGTCACTGTAACATATGGACTTTACTTTCCTCCTCTGTAAAATAAACATTTTAGCCTCAAAAAGGTTTTTTCCCCACTCTAAGATTTTGTGAACAAAGAGGCTCTTTGCCCCAGGGTTCCTCAAAAGCTTTGCAGTGATGTTATTGAGAAATAATGGTATAAGAAAGATGATTATGATTAGAAAAATCCCTAAGAACATTAGAAATTCAGCCTTGTCACTATGGTGGGAAAGGTAGGAGTAGATCAGAGATCACTCAGAAATGTTTGTGCGGGAAAGGGGGCAGAATCATTTCCTGGAATTTTTGAGATCTTAAGAAAATATAGAACAGGGTAAATATATACCATCCATATATTAGTAAAAATCAATTTCTCATAAGACAAATGAAGATTACTGAAATGTAGAAAAATAAACAAGGAACTTTCAATAAATAAATCAAGACCAACAGCCAAAAAGACAGTACACATGGCATTTGGTAAACTGGATTCTTAGTAATTTTTAACATTTGACTCTTTAAAAAAAGACCTTTATCAAAAATCTTTTTGATCATATACTTAATTCCCTATATTCCTTTATCTACCTCCTCCCAGACATCTATCCTTAACAAAAAAAATTAAGAGGATAAAAAACAAGGAAACTAATAAACATATAGATCTATAATTAAGCTTTAGATTATATACAGACTTCACCCTAGTGGACCTCCCACTTTTGTGGAAAAGAGGTCTCTTCTCATTTACCTTCTTTTCCATTAATGTTGGACATATAATTTCACAACATTCAATTGGAATTGTTTTGTTATTTTTCCCCATTTCTATCATTACAGTCATTGGGTATATTGTTTTCCTCACTGCTTACTGAACTTTGATTCATTCTGTAGAAGTCTTTCCATGCATCTCTGCATTTATGTTCATTTCTTACAACAGAGTAATATTCCATTTTATTCATGGACCACAGTTTGTTTAATATTCCCTCACTAGCATACCCTTTGATCTAACAATATCTCTACTGGGTCTATATCCCAAAGAGATCATAAAAAAATGGAAAAGGACCCACATGGGCAAAAATGTTTGTAGTAGCTCTTTTTGTGTTGCAAGGGAACTGGAAAATAAGTGGCTGCCCATTAAGTGGGCAATGACTGGATAAGTTATGGTATGTGAATGTTATGGAATATTATTGTTCTATAAGGAACGATCAGCAGGAGGATTTCAGGAAGGCCTGGAGAGACTTAAATGAACTGGTGCTGAATGAAGTGAGTAGAACCAAGAAAACATTGTATACAGCAACAAGAAAATTATGCAACAGTCAATTCTGATTGACGCGGTTCTTTTCAACAATGAGTTGATTAAAACTAAGTCCAATAAACTTGTGATGGGAACAGTCATCTGCATCCTGAGAGAGGAATGGAGACCAAATGTGGGTCACAACATAGCTTTTTCACCTTTCTGGCTGTTATTTGCTTGCTTTTTGTTTTTTACTCATTTTCCCCCTTTTTGATATGATTTTTCTCATGTAACATGATAATTGTGAAAACATGTATAGAAGAATTGCACATGATTAACATATATTGGATTACTTGATGTCCAGGGGAGGGGTTGGGGGAAAGAAAGGGAGAAAAAATTTGGAACACAAGGTTTTATACATATGGGTGAATGTTGAAAATTATCTTTGCATATATTTTGAAAATAGAAAGCTAAAAACAATTCCCCTACTGATGGGCATCTGCTCCATCACCAGCTCTTTATAAGCACTTAAAAAGTGCTTGTGATAAATATTTTGGGGTACCTAGAGCTTTTATTTCTGCCAATTTTATGGGCATAAAGTGAAATCCCAGTGTTCCTTTGATTCACATTTCTCTTATTGTTAGTGATTTGGAACATGTTTTCATAGAGCCATGTTTACATAACTTACCACTTCTTTCTTGGGAAATAGATTTTCTCTTAGTCATATATATCTTGTATAATCAAATCCTTACCAAGGATATTTGATACAAAAACAATTTTTTCCCAGTCTGATACTTTCTTTCTTATTCTAGATGGATTAATTTTGTTTGCACAAAAGCTTTTCAATTCCCTATAATCAAAATAGTCCATTTCAGCATTTGCAATTGTCACTATCCCTTATTTGGTTAATAATATATATCCTATACATTCTATGAAAGTTATATGATTTGCTTCTCTTTTCATTTTTTAATGACATGATCTCTAATATTCATTTCTTAAGAGATTAAGCAAATCTTCCCCTCCAATGGAAGATTGATGTAGATAATTGGTTGTTATTTTTCTTAATCTATTGGTTTTGGCACTACAGATTTTCCCCAACAAAACACCAACAAACTCTGTCTACAAAGTCCATTTCCTGGAAAACATTTTATTGATCATTAACAGAAGGAGGGGGTGCCTTTTACATCTGGTGGCTGTGGCAGCATTATAACTGAACAGGGTTCTATTGCCTCTGCCTATTGACTTTGTTTAAATCTATGTACCCAGCTTTGGGGGATTTGATTTGTTGGGTTTTTTTTTTTCACGGTCTTTTATCTCAACTCTGCTCAGAATAATTTATCATTCACGTCCAGTCTTCATAGCTTATATAGACAGCACTAATGTGGTTGGGTTGTTGGCTTGAGATTGGGATTTTGAGTGTGTGTGGTGCATTTTCCCCTTTTTCTCCTTTTACTTATTACAGGGTCATCTCTTTATCTCAGCCTCGGCCTTCAGATTTCACGGCTCCGCCACCCTCTTAACATCCGACAACGAAAAGGTCAATAGTTTATCTTCGCCTTGGGTTTTCTTTCTGCTGCTGGTGTGCTGAGGGGAAAGGGGGACCCTTTGAAAAGCAACTCCAACAGTGTAGTATATTGGGAAAAAAAATTCTGTTCATCACAGTATCCTAGCAAGAAAGAACTTTCAAAGGAGGACAACTGTCCAGTACTTGGAATAAGTTTCCCCAGGGGGGTGATAAGGTCCCTGCAGGTTGGAAGTATTTAAGCAGAGAGTAGATAGAATGTAATATTCCCCCATAAAAACCATCTCCTTGGCTTTGATTTTTGTTTTTGTATATGTGTCACTTAATAATATATCTGGTACATAGTAGGCATTTAATAGTAAGCATTTAATAATGCTTCTCTGTTAAAAAATATAAGCTCCTGGAGAATAAAAATTGCTTTATTCCTAGTTTTTGCCACCTGCTGTTAAACCCTCTCAAATTGCTAAAATTCTGCACTTTTATAATTCCAGGTTTGATTGGATTCTTGCTCCCAGCTATGTAGCACTGTGGCTAGGTATAATGAATAGAACACCGTACCTGGGTACTTACGAGCTGTCACTTAACCTGCCTCAGTTTACCTTATCTAGAAAAATGGGGATAATACTGGCAGCGCCTTTGCAGGGTAGTTGGGAAAATCCAACGATTCACTTTGCAAACCGTAGCAGTATCACAGTGGATGGGGCATTAGACTTGAGCATCGGGAAAGCTCGGGTCCAAATCCTGCCTCAGACCCACCTAATTTGTGAGTTTGTAGGCAAGCTGTTTCATCTCTCTGGGTCTTTGTCTCATCGCTTGCAAAATGAGAAAGCCGGTGCCCAAGGTCTCGATCAAGATCGGTGATTGCATGATCTTCCTGCTTGGATCCAAAGCTCATCGCTCTTGGCCATGTTGGCATCTGGGCAAACATAGGAAACCAGTGCAGCAGGTGTCCAGTGTGCTGACATTAAATTGCCTTCCTGCTGGGTGAATCTGGGTTTGATTTGTGCTAACACCCTTTTAATGTCTCTGGAAAAACCATAATAAACACATCTCTCCTCTGTGAAGTGAGCATGTAGATCTGTAATCCGCGGTAAATTAGAAAACACTGGCATACCTAATAAAAATTCTCCCTCAGTCGTTTAATGTTTCGCAAAGAGCCAGATGAAGTGAAACCAGACCTGGCTCCGGCTCAAGACTAGGTCAATGGCACCACTTGGACAAATGATGAGAGCTTCCATTAACTCGGATTGGCAGATCTCCCGATCTATTTCACATCTGTCCTCCGAAACCTCTACAATCCTGATAAAGTGGCAGTTCTCACATGGCAGAGGATGGGCAGAGGGGGCAGAGCTTCGAGGTTTAATGGACCTGGGGAAGCTCCCTATGAACCCTCTTCCTCATCCCAAAATTTCTCCTCTTCTTACTGGTTATGGCATCTAAAATCATCACCTAGGAAATAGGTATAGAAGAACTATACATGTTTAACATATAATGGATCACTTGTTGTCTATGGAGAAGGGAGGGAGAAAAATTAGAAAATAAAGTTTTGTGAATGTTGAAAATTATCCACGTATATATTCTGAAAATAAAAAGCCTTAATTAAAAAAAATAAAATCACCACCTACAAAATATGTAGAGAAGAATTGTACATGTTTAACATATATTGCATTACTTGCTGTCTAGGAAGAAGAGAGGGAGAAAAAATAGAAAATAAGGTTTTGTGAATGTTGAAAATTATCTATGTAAATATTTTGAAAATAACAAGTTTTAATTATATATATATATATATATATATATATATATATATATATATATACATGCATATAATCATCATCTAGATAGATTCACTTTTTGCATTATTTACTGGGGTAAAAGAAAAAGATTATTGGACTAGGATCCCAGGAGATCTGGGCTTCTAATCTTGGACAGGTCACCTAATTTTTCTAAGCCTCACTTATTTCCATAAATACAAGAGTAAAACTGGATCTGTTATTTCAATCCAATATATGCTTTGAATCAATGCCATACCTTGATTCCTCTGAGAATGATCCTTCAGATCATAAGTTTTTAAGCTGGAAGAGCCTGAAGACCCAGAGATGAAGGAGAAGAAGGATGCAAATGTTTAGATTTATAGATATAGAAGGGGGTGTATCAGAGAAATCCCATTTCTGGTAGGTTTTTGGAGACATTTTGAATTGGACTTGGACATGAAGATCTAGATTAGAGTCCTGCAAGAGAAGGAGGCTGCAAATGTTTAGATTTATAGCCATGGAAGGATGAAATTAGAGAAATCCCATTTTTGGTAGGGTTTTGGAGACAGCTTGGAGATGATGATCTAGATTAGAATTCTGCCTCAGATACCTACAAGTCAGTTAACTTCTCTTTGATGATGACCCAAAGGCTCCTTTCCAGCTCTAAATCTATTCTCATGCAACCCTATAATGAAGTAAGAACTTTTGGACAGTAAATGTCTTTCCAACTGGTTAATAAAATGTGCTATGATTTCTGCTGGTCCCCAGGTGCACAAATGGAAAGATTAAGGTAGTTGATGAACTGGGGGATCCTTTATGGTATCCTCTAGCTCTGACATCCATTGTTCTAAGGGTCTGTGGTTAAATGGTACCAACATCTCCAGCAGTCCCTGTTAAGATTACTGGGTAATGACAAAGTCACTGTAGCAAGGAGGGAACATGTCCCTGAAGGAATGGGACAGGACAAATACATGTTGTTTTCATGGTTCAGGAGGGAATGGCCAAGCAGATCTGGAGCAGGGGAGTGTTTGGATGGGGAACTGGGCTCCCAGAGGGAGATGTCAAGTGAGTGAAGGTGGGAGCGACAGGGAAGGAAAGGGAGCAAAATAAGATCTTTGAAAAAAAAACTTTGACCTCATGATATTTTTGTTTTACTGTTCATCTTTCAGTTCTGCTGACACAATAGGAAAGAGGTGTATAGAAGAATAAGATGACTGAGGAAACTATAGTTCAGTGGCCATTGAACACCTTCTTGCAAACCAGATGCTGTGTGAAAAAGTAATTTAGTTTTGGAAGATTGGGGTCAAGACCAAGCTCTAACACTTACTATTTTGGAGACAGCTAGGTGACCCAGCGTAGAGAGCACCAGACCTACGTCCAAATCCAGCTTCTGACACTTTCTAGGTGTGAAACCTTGGGAAGATCACCTAATCACTGCTTGCTTCAATTTCTTCATCTGTAAAATGGGCATAATCATACACCTATCTCCCAAGGTTGGTTGTGAAGCTAACATAAGCTAGTATTTCTGTGTGTGTATGGTTTGTGGGGCAATTGAGGTTAAGTGACTTGCTCAAGATCACACAGCTAGTGCATGTCAAATAGTTAAAGCTGGATTTGAACTTGGGTCCTATCCACACTTCACCCAGCTGTCCTCTGAGATTGTATTTGCAAAGCCCTCTGCAAAGCTGAACTTAATATGAAAATGCTTGTTGTTATTATTTCTTGGACAAGCCACTCTCCTTTCTTCACCTCAGGGCTTCCCAAATTTTTTCCTCTTGCAATCCCTTTTCATCCAAGAAATTTTTATGCAATCCTGGGTCTACAGGTATATAAAATACATATACAAATCGATCATTTGCTGATAATAAATCATAAAGACATTTATTTTAAAACAATTCTTTGGGATACATAAAATTTTACTATTTATTAAAGACAAAAGCAAATTAGCATATTAATGAAATGGATGTGTTTGTTCGTTTTTACAGAAATAATTCAATCTTGGTGGAATATGCAACCCCCCCACATTCAGTTACGTGACTTCCTTTGGGGTCTAGACCCCAGTTTAAGAAGCTTTGAATTACATCATTAAAAGGGAAGGGCCCTTTCAGCCGGAAAGCTGTGATTCCATGCTCTCTGAATGGGTCACTCAGAACTGAATATGGAACAGTGGAGAGAAAGGTGGATTTGGGGTCTGGGTAAAAAGACCTGTGGGACCTTGTAGAGACCATTTGACCTCTGCTCTCTTACCCATAAACTGAGGAGACTGGACCACTTGCTCCAAACAGTGTTACGAGTCCACAGAGGCTACTTTCGAGTTCATCTGTCCAAATGTTTCCAACCATTGGGGTCATGTTGAATGTTGACCTTCTCTTCAGAAAGCCTGGATTCAAGTCTAGGATGACCTCAAAGAGCTCTTCCGGCTCTCAACTCACATCTCTAGGGAGGCTATGAGTTGAAATTTGACCAACGAGATGAACAAGAGTCAACAGTGACAAGAGAGGGTGGCCCAGTACTCGGAGCCAGGAGGACCATTTGTGGTCACGACGCCAGTCTGTGCCAGACGTGAGACTGTGCGCCTCATTTACCTTCTCAAGGCCTCGGCTTCTGTAAAATGCCTGTTTCTTTATTTGTAAAATGAAGGGGCTCGAGGGTCCCTCCCAGCTCATGATTTTATGAGGACCCTTTCCATTCCTTGTGGAGGATGCTTTAGAAGGAACTCCTGTACCAGAGGAGAGGCAGGAAGGAGAAGGCCCTGTTTGGCCATTCTCCTGATCAGCTTGGAGGAAACCGGTGCATTATCTATCCCTTGGGGGTGGGCCCCCTGCACCTGTCCCTTGGATGGAAGGTCCCCCAGCCGTCCTCCTCCAGCGGGGCAGACCCAAATCTCAAACCAGACACCGCCACCAGAGCCCAGGCCCAGTGGACTTCTGGGGCTGATTAGGGATGGAGCAGCCATAGCCAGGGAGGTGGCAGACAGCGGCGCATCATACTGTGCTGGGATATCATTAAACAGTGCTTTAGTGTACAGTAATGGGAAACCTTTCCTGGCGATAATCTTCTGTAATGCGCTGTTGAGCCCCAGTGTTATTTAAACAGAAAGAACAAGTACTATCATAAATCTACACCTGAGACTCCCAGACGAGGGATGCTTAATGACAGGATCCCATCTATTAGGGGCCGCCAAGATGGAGAGATGGCGCGCCCGGATCCCTCTGCTGACCCGCCCGTTCCCCCTGGACACCGGGCCTGGGCCACCCCCTCCCTCCTCTCCCCAGCCCCCTTCCTGTCCTTAACAGGAGGAGGCCAGGGGCCGGCCTGGCTCGCCCGCTTCACTACACTGACGTCCTGGCTGGCATTTCAGTTTCCACATCTCACGCTTCCCAAGCCCCTGACCTTTTCCATTTTCCTGTAGCCATCAGTCTCCAGGCTCCAAGGCGAATAACCAGCAGAGCTGCTGATGGGGGGTGAGGGGAGGGGGTGGGGTACGGTGAAAAGCACAGCAGCCGGGGTGGGGGCTTCCCCTCCCCCGATCGCACCCCATCTGGGACAAGATGCTGACATTGTCCGGGCCATTCTGGCTCCTCTCTTGTGTTTCTGTGACCCGGGAGCTCAGCACCCAGGGTCCCATTCTTCCCTGGGACTGACATCATGGCTACAGTAAGGTATCCCGGGGCTGGCACATTAGTGCGACCAAAGGCAGCCCGTCATTCACGGAATGGTGTGTGTTCACAGCATGGGGCTCGGTTGTTCTGGGGAAAGAAAAAGGCAGCATTGTCCTGGTCTCACTAAGGACTGGAACTCAAGGATGGAGCGAATGTATTGGTGCATGAAAAAACTCACTCAGAAAGAGGCAAGAGGGAAAAGAGGGAGAGGGAGAGTCCTGGGTGGGGGGAGCAGACAAAAGCAACCAAGCGGAGGTCAGCGGTGAGAAGGAGGGAACGGACAGGGTCTGCTGGCCCAGGGAGGAGCGGGCCGGACTTCCAAATGGACTTCCCAGCTGGGGAGCCAAAGGCGCCTCGCGGGTGCTCGTAAAACAAAGTGACACCGAAAGTCTCCGTGGGAGAGATTAATATATACGTTCAGGAAAAATAAGGTGGGGATCAGAGACTCCAAGTACTGAAGATAATGAGTGGGCATAAAACTGTTCCCTCTGATATGGCGGGGATTGGGCCATGTGCAGAAAAGAGCAGCAAGACGAAGATTGATGTCCAGCAAACGAAGAGGAAAGAGGACAGAAGTGAACAATATAATGGAAACGAGCCAGGGGACAGGGAGGGAGGGGGAAGAAATGACTGAGCAATGAATTTTGCTAAGGGAGATTCAGGCAACAGCAGGTCAGAGGCATCAGGTTTAATGGAGTTCAGAAGAGTCAGGGAGAATGAAGGGGCAATCCCACTCCCCACCTCCCATCCCACCATCCATGTAACAGTAAACTCAGAATGAGGCTGGGAGCTGTGTTTGTTCCCAAAAGAAAAACATACCTGGGGGTGGAAATGGAGGCAGGGTTTTTCCACAATTCATGCAAATTTGAAAATTTCTAGGGAAAAAAGTAAATCCAAAGTCTAAAGACAATGTGGGAAGTGCCCTGCTAGAGCTCAGATTGGGGTCCAAGAATTCCAATGGGGCAATAAATAGGATACAGATCCTGGACTCAGTTCTCCAGAACTCCAGATCTGAGTGTTCTTCTTGTGCTTCTGGGTTCAAATCCCACCTCAGATGCTTATTAACAATGTCATCATGTCTCTTGAGCTCTTTGAACTTTGAACTTCAGTTTCCTTACTGGTACAAGGAGAATAATAATAGCAGGGCTGTTTTAGAGACTAAAAGTTTAGAGAATTTGCAATCTTCCCCCACCACACACACACTCCCAACGCTGTGCAGATATGTAAAAAATATTCTCACTTTTAAAATTGGCTATTTCAAATTAGAAGAACATAGGATAGTTTACCTCTCAGATCTGTGGAAAAGGAAGGAAATTGTGACCAAAGAACTGAAACTCATTATTGAACATCAATTAGATAATTTTGATTATATTAAGTTAAAAAAGTTTTGTACAAATAAAACTAATGCAGACAAAATTAGAAGGGAAGCAATAAATTGGGAAAACATTTGTACATTTAAGGGTTCTGATAAAGGCCTCATTTCTTTTTTTTTTTATTTAATAGCCTTTTATTTACAGGTTATATGCATGGGTAACTTTACAGCATTAACAACTGCCAAACCTCTTGTTCCAATTTTTCACCTCTTACCCCCCACCCCCTCCCCAAGATGAAGGCCTCATTTCTAAAATATATGGAGAATTGACTCAAATTGAAGTCATTCTTCCAATAATAAATGATCAAAGATATGAACAAACAATTTTCAGATTAAAACCATTTCTAGCCATATGAAAATGTGCTCTAAATCATTATTGATCAGAGAAATGCAAATTAAGACAACTCTGAGATACCACTACGATGACAGGAAAAGATGTGGGCAAATTGGGACACTAATACATTGTTGGTGGAATTGTGAATGGATCCAGCCATTATGGAGAGCAATTTGGAACTATGCTCAAAGGGCTATCAAACTGTGCATCCCCTTTGTTTCTACTAGGCCTGTATCCCAAAGAAATCTTAAAGGAGGGAAAGGGACCCACATGGGCAAAAATATTTGTGGCAGCCCTTTTTGTAGTGTCAAGGAACTGGAAACTGAGTGGATGCCCATCAATTGGAGAATGGCTGAATAAGTTATAGTATATGAATGTTATGGAATATTATTATTCTATAAGAACAATCAGGAGGATGATTTCAGAGAGTTCTAAAAAGATGTACGTGAATTGATGCTAAGTGAAATGAGCAGAACCCAGGAGATCATTATACATAGCAACAACAAGATTATACAATCATCAATTCTGAAGGATATGGCCCTTTTCAACTCCAAGGTGATTCAGGCCATTTCCATGATCTTGTGATGAAGAGAACCATTTATACCCAGAGAGAGGACTTGTGGGGAGTGAATGTGGATCGCAACATAGTATTTTCACTCTTTTTGTTATTTGCTTGCATTTTGTTTTCTTGCTCTTTTTTCCTTTTTGATCTGATTTTTCTTGCACAGCAAGATAATTGTATAATTATGTATACATATATTGGTTTAATATATTTTAGCATGTTTAACATAAAAATAAGTATATATGATATACAAAAATATTTTTAAAAAATAAATAAAATTGGCTATTTGGGCTTTGGAACATCTTTCTCCATGGAAATAATGTTACAAATGGTGGTGTGGTTGCCAGGATGTGTCTTCCTGGGAGACCCAATGTTCAGGGTTCGGTTCACCTACTATCATTTGTAGGTTTAGTTTTACCTCAGGCTCTAGGAAATAATATTGCCCTTCCTCAAATCACACTTAAGGCCCTAGAAAGCATAAGTAGATAGCTAACTAGGTGGATGGGTAGATAGATAAATAGATAGATAGATAGATAGATAGATAGATAGATGGATGAATGGATAGATAAGACAAATAAGATAGTTACAGAAAGACAGTTACTATGTACATACATACATAAGTAAATGAATGGATAGATAAGAAAGGTAGACAAATGAATTCATAGATAAATGGATAGAGAGATGGATAGATAGATAAGATAGATACAGAAAAACAGTTACATATATACTATGTACAAACATGCATATGTAAATGAATGGATAGATGGATAGATAAAATAGAAAGACAGATACAGACAGTTACATATATACATTTATGTATGTCAGTTAATGGATGGATCAATAGATAAGATAGATGGACAAATGGATATACAAAGAGATAAATAGATGGATAGATAGAAAGACAAATGAGTGAGACAGAGGCGGGGACAGACTACATCAGGTCAGCCTTGAGTCAGTTCTTTAGGGTTAAGTAAGATGTTTTCTGTCTCCCTAAATAAATGCAGCCAATATACTTTCTGTATTTACATCTTGAATAAACAATATAATTGGCATATGTATGCATGACTATTTTTCACATGTATGTAGATGCTATTGAGATATACAAAATGCTAATTAATTTCAAAGGTTTTGGAGTTCATAGCATCTTCCCTCTTTATACTGCGGTGGTGAGAGATAATCAGAACAGAATATTTTATATTTTGCTAACCTGTATTTTGTCTCCTGGATTTCATGTTTTATTTATAATTCAGCATTGGCTTGGGGGGGGGGGGCAAGTATGAATGTAGAAATGGTTGTGATATAAAAATAAAACTTAAAAACTAGAGGAAAATAATTCTTGCTATCATTTTTATCATCCTATTTTCACAATTCAGCTCCCTTTTATCTTATCCTATTAGAGTGCAGGTTCCTTGAAAGCAAGAACTGTAGTTTTTTTGCTTGTATTTGTATCCCCAGAACTTAGCGTAGTGCCCAGCACATAGTAAGTGATCAGTAAATGAAATGACTTGAATTGAAAACAATATTTTACGATTTGAATTGAGACAGAGAGGACAATCACTGTTAAAGAGCTGGGAAATTTTTTGACATGAGAAAAAGTCCTCATATTTAAAAAGTAGACCATATGGTCTTTGAGCTCTAAAATGTTTTAGATTAAGGCCTTTGTGTTGAGAACCAGAGTCACCATAACCTTGCTCAATCTTGCTTTTGATCTATGCTGGCTATGTGAGCTTGGATGAGTCAGCTAACCTCTATGTGCCCCCCAACTCCCTAAGCTTTCTTAAGTTACTTGTGGGATGCTGATATTCTTTGGTGAAGGGATTTTCCCCAGGGGAAGTTTCTTAAATTAATAAAATAATAAATTAATTAAATTCATAAAATCAGTGATATGGACAACTCCCCACAGTGAACCACTGGGTAAACAAGCAGGTCCCTGAGTCCCAAGAACATGAATCTCGAGCTAGAAGCAATCATACCAGACATCTGGTCCATTCTGCTGATAAAAAAATCGAGACCCAGAAATAAGTAAGTAACTTGTTCCACTCCAATGACAAATGGCAAAGTCAAGATTCCAACTCAGCTCTTAAAAATGGAAATTTTTATTTTTTTGCAGGTCACTCCCCATAGTGTCCCATCTCTACTTACCAAACCATTAATTCTATTCAAATTCTGAGGATTTTTTCTGTGGGGCATGTGGAAGGGCAAGCCATTCCCTTGGGCCCTGGGATGACTTGGAATTTGGATACTGGTAAGTTAGGAATGTCTGCATTAAGAAGGAGCAAGAAGTCAGTCACTTGCCCAGAGGGTGTATACAGAGAAAAATAATCATGCTGAAATATGATATTGGTTAGGGATTAAGAGCATGGAGCTAAAGCTTAGAAGGGACTTCCAAGGTCACTAGTCCAAATTCCTCATAGTATAGATGAGCAAACCAGGACCCAGAGAGGTAGTTACTTGCCCAAGGTCACACAACAAGAAAACCACAGTCAGCATTCAAACCCAATTCCTCTGACGCCAAATCCACCACTCTTCCCAGAAACTAATAATAGGTTTTCAATATGGAAAGGAACTGATAACTGAAGGCATTTCTAAACATCAAATTAATACCTTAAGAAGTCTCCACAGCAGAGATGCCTTTTTTGTTGCATGGATTCCTAGGGAAATATGGTAAAGCTGATGGACCCTTCTAAGAATAATGCCTAAATTAATATACATAGTATTTTAAAGGAAGCCAGTTGTATTGAAATAAAGGTATCATTTTTTTTCTCATCCACATTCATGGATTCTTTGAAATCCATAAGGCATTCTAGGTTAAGGACTTCTGACATGCAGGTTAAAAAGAGTCATCATTTAGGGGAAATGAGATAAAGGACAGATATTAAAAAAACAAAACAAGGAAAGTCAATTTGGAAAGTAAGGCAATGGGAAGAGAAACTACTTAGATAAATGAGAGAGTATAACAGGCAAAACCTGGCAGAATGCAAATATTCTATTTGCTTAAGCAGAAAGACAGAATTAGTCAAACTGAGGAGAAGGAAGAAAAAAGGAGAAAAAGGAGAGGGAGAAAGAGAAGGAAAAGAGGAAAGAAAAGAAGGAGAAAGAGAAAGACGAGAAGAGGAAAAGAGGGAGGAGAAAGAGGAGAAAGAGAAAGAAGAGAAGAGGAAGAGGAGAGATTACCTTGATAGAGGGGAACATGAGAGAAAGCATACCTCAGAACAATCTCCCCAACTCACCAAAAAGATGGGTTGAGAGAGTGATATTAAGATCTAAGGAGAGAAAAGTAGATAGACCAGGAATGTATCTAACACTGGACTGGGGCGTGAGGACATGGAGATAGGAAGAGATGAAGCATTCAATCACCAAAAAAGTGATCCCACATAATATCTGTGGCATTCCATCCCCCCCAAAAAATAATAGCCATATATCTCCAAATGTCACCAAAATATCATTGTGTATATTTAAACTTCCTCCAACTTATACTTCAATATCTGTAGGTGATCCTGTTACATTGGCAAATAAACTCTCAGAGTACTAACAACATGAGGGTCCTAGCAATATGAGGAGTCTGTGGTCCAAAGGGACCAGCTGGGGTGAGAGTGGAGAACCTCTTCCCTGGAAGACTGACCATCAGGCCATAAAATCATTGGCTACAGCAATCTTTGAAGCAAAGAAAAATAAAACATGATCTTCAGACCTGTGTGACTCTCCATCCTTCAGTTTCTAGGCTTTGTGGAGTAGTTTAATGGGAAAGGGAGCTGGAGGATATTAAGAGTGATAGAGTTATTATGTATTTACATAATATTTACAATAGTTATATATATGCATATTTATAATTTATAATAATATTTACAATTTCCTATTTAAGGAACGAGCACCTATAGATTCTGAAAATAGGGAAAGTGGATTCAAATCCTTCCTCTGTCACTCTGACCTTAACCTTCATCTCTCTCAGCTTCATGAGCATGTTACATGAGAGAGTTGGACTAATTGGCCTCTGAGGTTCCTTTTAGCTCAAAGTCTTAGATGTATAATTCTAATAAATTTGGGCAAGTAACTTAATTTTTCTGGACCTCGATTTTACATCTGAAGAGGGAGAGGATGAGATTTAGGGGTGAGCTGGTAGTAAATATTTAACAACCAGCTCTTGAGGAGGGAACTTTTCATGACACACTTTTCATTTTAATCTATATTGTTAACATTTTCTTTATCATTTCCTTAAGTGTAGGCAATTAACACACACAATAAATTAATCTCTAATTTGTAATATTTGCCAATTTGGGGGTATAAATGTTTTCCTTGAAAATCCAGAACACTCACTTTCTCCCTATTGCCTCCAAAAAAAAAATAGTAAAAAGAAAAAAAAAGGAAAAAAGAAAAGAAAAGAAAAAAGAAAATCCAGCACACTCTTGGTCAAGATCTATGTCTTTCTAAGGTCCTTTCCAAATTTAAGTCATTCCTATGAAAATTACTTTTTTTAATGATAGTACAGCATTTTTCATCTATTGTCTCATGAAATCTTCCCAATAACCCTGTAAGGTTGGTGCTATAATTATCCCCATTTCACAGATGAGGAAACTGTTGTGGAGAGAGGTTAAGTGCTTTGCCCAGAGTCCCTCAGTTAGTTACTAAGTGTCTTGGGGGTGAGATTTATAGATTCATTACTTGAGATGGAAAGAACCTTAGAGGATGCAGTACTCTATTTCATGTTCTACCTTGCCTCTGAAAGTAAATGATATGGGACGGCTAAGTGGACGGGACAGCTAAGAGGCAGGAGAACCTGAGTTCAAAACCAGTCTCAGACACTTATTAGCCATGTAACTCTGAACAAGTCACTTGACCCCAGTTGCCTTAAAAAAATAAATCATATCAGGTGAAGGAGGTAGGCTGGTAATATGGTTAGGGAGAAGGGTGGTCTATCTGAAACATAGAGGAAAGTCTCCGGCATGTGAATACCTCCTCAGGGGAGGGAACATGGGAAAATGTTGACCAAAAAAAAAAAAAAAAAAAATGAGCAGGGTGAGAGACTTTTCATGGACTTTAATTTACACTGGGAGACTGGAATAGCCCCACTGATAAGTCCACAGATCTGTAATAAATCAGTGCATTGGAATTTTTTACTCCTCTCTTACTCAGATTATTCAAAACTGTACAAGTAAAGAGAGTGGTCACGGAGGAAAGGTTTTTCCTGTTGACTTATTGCTCTGAAAATGCGTTCCCCAAGCTCAATTTCATTTTAAGTTCTTTCAAGATAGATCAGATCTCACCCATTGCAGGTCTTTCTCAGTGTCGCCAGGAATTAGTGCCTTCCTTTTTCAGATCTCCTTCCTATGCTCTGATTATACCCTGTAGCTTCTTCATGATTTGCATGTTTTCTTCATCATTAGAAGGGAAGTGCCTTGAGGGAAGGAACTGTCTTTTTACTGTTCTTTGAATCCCAACCTTTGCCTGGTACATCGTGAGCATTTTTCAAAATTCTTGTTGACTTGCCTTAATTTGATTTCATTTATTTCAGCTTCTAGGAAATTGGTTCAGAGATGTTTTGATTAGTAACATTAACAAACATTTATTCAGCTTCTCCTGTGAAATAAGGGCTTTGAGGATATAAAGGTATCTAAGACCCAGAATCTGGCCCCCAGAGGATCATAGATTTAGAGCTGGAAGAAGCCTTAAAGGGCATCCTAGTTCAATCCCTTCATTTTACAGAAAGGGAAACTGAGTCCCAGAGAGGTAAAGAGCCTTGGCCAAGGTCACAAAGATGATCAGTGACAGAGATAGGACACAAAGCTGTTGCTTTCTTCACCTTATCACACAATCTCTCCAAGAAACTTAAAAGTCAAGTTGGGAAGATACTCTCATAAAAAAAAAAATAGCAATAATTATTGGACCACCAAAATCTACACACCAGCCTCATCTCTTATTTTCCAACTATCTTTTCACTTGGTTTCTTCTTGGGGTTATATTTATAATGCAAAAAATAATCCAGTGATTTATTGATGTGATAGATAATTTTAAAATATAATGTTTTTTCAATTAGTTGGGCAATAATGGAATATCCCTTGACCTTGAACAATCTCTTTTTCCCCAGACAAAATAATGAAGGCAATTAGATATCATCTCCAGTGTTTATATTTAGTAATTTTTCAGTCACGTCTGGCTCTTTGTGATCTTATTTTTTTGGGGGGAGGGAGGTTTCTTGGTAAAGACACTGGAATGGTTTGCCATTTCCTTCATTTAACAGATAAGGAAACTAAAGCAAATAGGGTTAAGTGACATGCCCAGAATCACATAGTTATCAAATGTCTGAGGAAAAGATTTGAAGTCAGATCTTTTTGACTTTGGGCCTGAAATTTTATCTATTATGACAGTTACCTGCCTCAGAGTTTAAATTTGGACTTCACATCAGCCCCATCTACCTAAACCTAAGATATTTATTAATAATGATAGCTGTTTTATCCCACTTTAAAATCTATAAACCATCTACACACATGATCACCTTCCAACTTCACAGCAATTCTGAGAGGTTGATACAATGGGTATCATTCTCCCCCTTTCACAGATGATAATACTCAGGAATGGGTTTACACAGCAGATAAACAGCAAAGACAGACTTTAATTGGGCATTCTCATCCATCACTATTTTTTGTTGTCAGAACCATCTCTCTTTTTTTAAATCCCCAATATTAACAATTAGGATGCTAGTCTTTGTGGACAGAGTGTTGGATCTGGAGCTATGTTCAAATCTTAACTCTGATACTTACCATCTGTGTCTCTTTGGGGGAATCATTTAATCCCCAGTTTCTTAAACATTCTCGACCCTATATGGGGTCTCAGAACTGAATCTCGGGGTCATGTAATGATTTATTAAGAGTAAATGTTTCATTTGTATATCTATTTTAGATAACTATACCCCTAGGGGTCACATAAAAACTTCTCGATTGAGAAGGGGTCAGGAGTGGAAAAAGTTTAAGAAACCCTAATTTAATCTAACTGGGTTTCTGTTTCCTCATCTGTAAAGTGAGGGGGTTGGACAGAAGGTCCCTGCTGCTCTTTAAATCTGTGATTACATAATTGAGGGAGAGAAGCAGACAAAAAGACCTAGTTATTGATAGATACGAAAGGAAAGGAAACTGGATTGTTCACTGATTTTTACAAGAAAAGGGCTATATTTAAACCCTGGGAAAATATTTGTTGTCAAGCTAAATGTTGCACGGACAACCCAATCCAAAGGGTATCTCTTTCACCTGACACTGGTTAGACAATTAGGGCCACCCCAGAAATCAAAGGCCCAGAACTTGATCTCCATTCTGGCTTGGAAGTGGTAGAAGGGAGATTAGCCCAGAGCAGAGTGGCCAGAGCCCAGATGGGCTGCTTTTCCTGAGCTTACCCAGTTCAGATTTCCTTCTCTGGAAACCAAGCCTGGGATTTTGAGCTTTAATGGGTAAACCATAAAAAAGTGAGGAGCATTTCCAACTCAGGCCAGGAAAAAAAAAGTTGGACTAACTCCTGATCAACTGCCCCTTTCCTGTCTTCTGACGCCCCCTGAGTAGCCTCTGGTCTCTTTGATGTGGATGGCACCGGGCAGGTAATGTTTGCCTAGGGATGAACCACCACTTGGCTGCAGATGTTGCTTTACTCGAACATTAGACAGACGTGTCTTCTCCCCACCCTTCCGACTCCCACTCTCTTTGTTTTCTAGAACAAACATTTTTGTTGGCAGCTGCAGGGAAAACCACAGCCCCCTGTACCCCTGGCCTGCACCGTCACACAGAGCCGCCTGCTCGCACAATGCGGCAACGGCTCCACGTTGGGGGGAGGTTCCCATCCAAGGGCGCATCTGTTCCGATTTAGCCGTTCCCAGCTCTGGTCCTATCTTCTGGACACCAGGGAGATTCTGCATCTTGGCCAGTCCCATATTTTCCTCCTTGCCGTACCACCTTGGGCTGCCACCTCACAGTTTCTGGGGCCTGGAGGGCATCCCACTTGGGAGGGCTTCTGGTGCCCAGCTCCTTCTGGGAGGGCCTCACCTGTGCTCCAGATTGAAAGAGGGGCACTTTGTTTTGTCTTCTGGGAATCTCTAAGGGAGGAGGGGACGTATTTGTAAAATTTGAGAAGGAGCATTCGGCTCTTGTTGACTGCCATTGATTAGGGCCAGAGAAGAGAAGGATAGTTGCATTTGTAGAGAACTTCACCGTTAAAAAGGCCTCTCAAATATACTACTTCACTGAATGAGGGAGCCAAAAGGAACATCCTTATTCCCATTTTACAGATGGGGCCATTAGATATTACAATGCTTGTAAGTAGCAGGGAAACAGGCCTGAGATCCAGGCCTTCTTTGGACTTCAGTATCTGTTTCTATAAAATGGATTAGATTCAGGGGATTCTGCATATTATGGCCAAAGTTTGGCAAAGCTGATGGATCCCTTCTTGGAATATTGCTTCAAACTATGTAAGATTATTACAAAAACCCCAATTATAATTAAATACAGCTATCAAAATATTTTTTAAAAAGTCGTAGACGTCGAGTTAAGAACTTCTGGAAATGATCTCCGGTCTTTTCCATCTTTAAATTCTACAATCCCAAACCTAAAGCCCTTTGCATTCTGCCATGCCCTTTCTCCTTTTTGGTCACATGAGATCAAGGTCATGAGCTGGGTTTGAGATATGTTGGTATTTTGTAGTGGAGAGAGGGATAAAATCTGTTTCAGATAATCACTTTCTATGTGACCTGAGCAAGTCATTGAAATCTCTGTGCCTCAGTTTCCCCATCAATAAAAGAAAAGAACTGCATCTGAGAACTCTTAGGGTCCCTTCCAGCTCTAACCCTACAACCTGACAAAACTTCAGTGCTCCTAACTAGTTGTCTTAAACATTTGCACTATTGGTAATCAAGACAAACCTAACATCACAGAATAATAAAGGTAGAGCTTGAAGGGACTCTTAGATGCCATCAAGTTCAACTGCCTCTTTTTATAAATGAAGAGACTGATAAAGGAATGATAAAGGAGTGGGGATAGTTCCTGAAAGCCCATTTCTGCTAAGAAAAAAAAGGGTACCTTCATAGCTTCATATTTTATTTTAAAAGTATACTCATCATTTTGTGTGTGTGTGTGTGTGTGTGTGTGTGTGTGTATGTGTGTGTACGTGAGAATGAATATGGCTATCAATTTAAATATCATTTTGGCTGCTCATATTATAGCCCTTCTCACTTTTGACAAGCAGATATACCAGTCGCCACCTTTCTTAAAGATGCTAATGAATGCTGATCATTGTGACACGTCTATAATCCTGACTCCTGGGAAAGCTGAGGCTGTCGGATTGATTGAGTTCAGGAGTCCTAAACTAATGACAGTGAGATGTCCCCTACAAATGAAAGTATTGCACTACATCAAGCGAATTACATTTTCGACTCTGTGTCTTGCCTCTTACTCAAATCCTTTCCTTTCTTTCTTCTTTTGTAAAGAGTGGAATAGTTTTTTTCTTCTTTCTGTTTTGTGTGAAACAATTGGGATTAATTCACTTGCCCAGGGTCTGAGACTGAATTTGAGGTTGTATTTGAACGCAGGTCCTCTATACACTGCCCCCCCCCAGCTGCCCCAAGGTCATTGACATACTCTCATTCTGAAGAATACTGGAATGGGAAGTGGCTAAACCATCCCTAAAGGGGAAAAAAACCTGCTGCTTTCTAAGGCAGTCTCTTCCTCTCTGGATCTATTCTTGTTACAAGGAAGCTTTTTCCTTATGCTTTAGAGAGAAAAAATGACCTTTTCAGCTAGACTTTCAGCTACATTTTTTACTATTTCTATTCCAATTTTCTTGTTACGAGAGGTAGTATTGCCTAGTGGCTAGAGAGCTGACCACAGAGTCGAGAAAACCTTTACTCACATCCTCTCTCTGATATATATTGGCTTTGCGATCCTAGGTGAATCATCCAATCTCAGTGCCCCAGGCAACTCTCTGACACTATAAATTGAAAAGAAGATGCCTACCTGCATTGTGAGAGGGATTTTCCTCATCCAGGAGGATTCTCATTTTTATCCCTATGAAACCACAGGTCTAATCCCTACCCCTTCCAGAGCTTAAAACCGCCGATCCACCTCTTCCATGCCCCGGGGAGAGCAGCCGTCTTGGAGGTTGTGCAGGTAGATATCCCTGCAGCAGGAGAAGAGATTTCTCTTTCCTCACCATGAGCATCATTATGACATCTAGCAGCGACTTGGCCAGAGGGAGATACCCCATCTAGCCGTTAAAAATTTATTTGGTCCAAGAGACAACTCAAGGAACAATTGATGGACTTACTTACAGGACAAAAATACAAATAGTCACTCCAGCTGCTCCAGGCAGCTTCAAGGAACAGGATCCTAAGAGCAGAGAAGAGAGCCAGAAAGAGAGATCAAAGTATAGGAACCAAATGAACAATAGACCTAAAGGAGATGGGGCATCCAAGGAGAACTGCATGAGAATGGTACAAAAAGAGTGACTTTTAGGTCCTGCGTTACCAGGACTTAATGTGTTTCTTTTTCCATCCCTGGGTCCTACGTGTGATATGTGTGTCTCACTACCTTTGTAGTTTAGATGTGATCCTATCCTTCTTTTGGATACTATGTATATTTATAAGAGTTTTGTGAGAATTGCCAAGTATTTTTAAACCATATTACATTAGTAAATGCTTTTTACTAGAGGCTAATTATCTACTGGCTAATTGCCAAAGGGAAGCACACAGATGGGGGCTTGTGAGATGCAGTAAACTACTGGAATAGACCATCCTCTGGGGACCCAACTGTCAATGTAAGTACAAATTGGGGGAGAAGCCCTGGGCAGGGTCCACATTATAATTATATGCCTTAGAAGACTGCAAGTTTTAGCCTTTAGAGCATTAGCCACGATCACACCCTTTTGGCTAGAACTGCCAGCAGTTTGGGGAAGCTCAGGTCAATCTGGAAAGTGGAAGAAGACATTGCCAGATCTTAGAAAGCTACAGAGTGAGAATCATAGTATTACCTGGTTTAAAGTCTTGTTCACTGTCTCCTCAAATCACCAACCCCCCAGGGGAATGAGAGGACCCCAAAGAAAGCATTCCAGTTACTTGGAATCCAGTAGACTATAAGCTCCCTGAGGGGAGGGTCTATTTTGCTTTTGTCTTTGTTTCTCCAGTGCCTACCATAGTTCTGGCACATAGTCAATGCTAGCTAAGTGCCTTTTTTGAACAGAAATTGGATTGCCTCTTGCAAAAGCCAGGAGTGGTATACCATTTGAAGTTGAGATTCAAAAGTTACTCTTCAAGTCCACTCAAGTCCCAGCGGCTTAAAGAGCAAGAGAGGATAATATTACTGTTCATCGCTGCCTACTTATTTGTGATTTAAACCTGATTTTTCCCTCTCTCTCTCTCTCTCTCTCTTAGTAGAGGGGCTTGGCTTAATAGAGTGTCTGGGGAAATGTCCAGTAAATGTATTGATTCCCTACACAATGATAAATGTGGGTACCATCTCCTAATCTTTCTCTGGACTGGCCAGACTAGAGGGAAATAAGATTATTTTTCATAAACCTCAGTTTCTTTTCCTGGGCATCCTGGGGGCCATAAGATGCCCCAGTACATCCCTTGAGCCCTTCAAGCAAGAAGGACTTGCAAACTGGTCTTACCCAAGGTCCCTTCTGAGGGCTATTTCAGTCGGTCGGTTTCTTTCCCAGATTTTCCATTCCATAAGTTAGGAATAACTAAGTTATACCAGAGTTCCTCCTAAGAAGGGAAATGAAGAAACAGTCTCTGCCTCCAGATCAAATGACTCCAGGTTTCAGTTGAGATGAAGCCAGTCAAAGGAAGATCTCAAGGGAGAAAGGAAATCAACAAACTTCATTATTACAGACTAGAGAGGATTTCTCAATCAGCCTTTCCTTTCCCACATAAGGGACCGAATGAGACTTAAGGTTTAAATGAACAAGGAGAGAATAGTTTCTCTCTCTCTCTCTCTCTCTTTCTTTCTCTCTCTCTCTCTCTCTCTCTCTCTCTCTCTCTCTATACAACGAGTGTTGTATAGAATTCTCTGTGATGTACTTACAAAGATTCCAAAAGATAGATCCTGTGAAAGCTATTTCTGGCTTTTATTTTTATTTTTTCCAAGTTAGAGTTAGAAGTAGCATATTCCTACCAGCCTTGAGAAATGCTCTTCTGCAAAATGTAGATGTTCACGAGTGGAAAAAAGACTCAGTTGGACACCGGGAGTTGTAATCATGCCTCGTGCCCCAATCTTGAACAAGCTATCTCCCCCTTCTCTGAACTCCACTTTCCTCTTTTGTAAAATAACGGGGTTGGTATGGAATCTTTTTGAGCCTGGAAATTCTCTGACACTTAAGTAAGCCCATAATAAGTTGGGGTTAAAATGTATTTCATGTCTAGGCAAGAGCTTGCCGTCCAAGAAATCGGAAACGTTTTTAAAGGTCAGGCCTTGGGTTCTATGAAATTGATGGGCATCTAGGGGGACCATTTTGCTTAAGCATGGAGACAAGTACACATAAGAAATACAAATGTGAGCTAGAAAAGAGAAATCACTAAAATCCAAGTGTCTGAGATGTGAAAAGTAGATAAAATTACAGAATCAATATGAAAAGAAATGAAAGGAGAGGCAAGGAAAA
This sequence comes from Sarcophilus harrisii, assembly GCF_902635505.1. Classification (NCBI taxonomy): domain Eukaryota; kingdom Metazoa; phylum Chordata; class Mammalia; order Dasyuromorphia; family Dasyuridae; genus Sarcophilus; species Sarcophilus harrisii. Next base: position 444,921,815 of record NC_045429.1, on the reverse strand, counting down.
GCTCTGAGGAACGGTGAAGAACAATTGTCAACAACTTGAGATCTGTATAAGATGAAAGGACTAGAAAATAGTGGACACTCATTCTTGTTTTAGATGTGACTGGAATCAGAGAGCTGTATGGGATAAGTTAAGATGCTTGGGGAAGGTATTTAGGGTTAGAATTTAATTGGTTATTTTAAACACCATTAAACCGAAGGCCATATTTTAAAAACATAAACTTTATGAAAAATAGGAATTAAAAATTCCATGAGAGTGCTAGATTTGGAGTCAATGCAACTTAGTTCAAATTCTGTCTCTCTCACTCCCTTCCAACTGCAACCTGATAATCTTGTGATTTTTTTTTTCTGATAAGCCTATATTCCCTTCCATTTTTGCTCTACCAACTTAGCCCCAAGTGGAAGTTTTGCTTCTCTACATTTTCCTATGTGTTTTGATTATCTTATTTATAAAAGAGCAAAATCAAACCTGAACCAAACTTTCTTTCTTGGATGTTTTTGGAGCAATATGAATAAGGAATTGTCACCCGAATGTGCCATAGCTTAAAAGATGTTCTAATTCTTTCTTTGTGGATTCTAGTTTTTTTGGGGGTAGGGGAGGTTGGTGGGGGAGGAAATGACTTAGTCTTTTTATGATTAACTTCTCAGAATAACCATGATGATTAGAATGGATCCATCCAATTCAATTTGCTTCAATGATGACTATTGGGCAAGTCCCTGGATTTCAGCTTCTTCATCTTTACAGTGGGGATATTGGATAACATGGCCTCTGGGCTCTATCCAGATCTGGATCTAGGATCCTATTATCAATTCAAGTTGATTCAATTCAATAAATATTTATTAACAGCCATATGTTATGCCTCTTTTCAACAGCAAGGTGACTCAGACTCCAATGTTCTTGTGATGGAAAGAGCCACCTGTACCCAGAGAGAAGACTGTGGGAACTGAATGTGGATCACAACATGGTATTTTTATTCTTTTTGTTGTTATTTGCTTGCTTTTTTGTCTTGTTTTTCATTTTTTCCTTTTTTGATTTGATTTTTCTTGTGCAACATGATAAGTGTGGAAAATATATATATATATAAGAATTGTATACCTTTAATATATATTAGATTACTTGCCATCTGAGGGGGAGAAGGGAGAAAGAAAAAAAATCAAAACACAAGGTTTTTCAAGGGCAAATGTTGAAAATTATCTATGCATACATATCAAAAATAAAAGCTTTCAAAACAAAAATAAAATAAACTATAAAAAAATTAAAAACCATGTTAAGGTAACCAAAAACAAGAGTCTCAAGGCAGGAGTTGGTTGGCATTGATAAGGCGTTTTTTCACTCTTGCTGATGAAATCACAATTTAAGTTCCCTCTTCCCCCAACTTGGACCAAATCTGTAAATTCTGTGCTAGGGACTGAGGATGCAAAGACAAAGCAAAAACCCCAATACAACAGGCAGTTTTGTGGAATGATGTGACATGTGCATATAAATAAATGCAAAGTAAAGGCAACGCTATGCAAGGTAATTTCAAAAGGGAGAAAACGCTAGCAAATTGAGACAGGGACAATCAGGCAAGACTTTTTATATAGGAGGTGGTACCTGAGCTGAATGTTAAAGGAAGTATAAAGCCGTGTCCTGGTAAAACTTCCATTAGAGTGACATTTACAAGGGGGAAAGGCAGAAATAATAAAAATGTGAGGGGGAGATAAATGTAAGTGGAACATTTCCCAACTTCTTGTGATCAGAGGCTTGAAGTGCATAATTGCATAGGGAAAGTATAGTGATGACAGTGGGCTTGTTGTCAGGGTGTAGACTCCTCCTACTCAATATGGAGTGGTCTCCATAAGTGAGGGTGAGATTCCCTCACTAAATAGTCCAGTAGGAGAGGCTACATCTTCTCATCCCTGCCCTGGAGGGGACAGACCTCAGAACCATAGCCAGAAGGGAGCTGAATGACTGAGCTTTGCTAGACTAAACGTCTCCACTGTTTTAAGAAAAGTTACAAAAGTGCCATTATGGAAAAGAGCACTGGGACACCCCTGGCTGAAAGAGCACGAGACTGGAGGTGGAAGGCACTGAGGAGGGATCTTTAAGAGCCTGAGACTGACCTGTGGGGAGCCAGCTCAAAGCCTGAGGCATCTGGCCCAACCCTACCCACAGTGGGTTAACCTGTCTGGTAGAGAAACTGTGCCCTTAGAGAATCCAGCCCAATGGAACCATTTGTCCAGCTGGGAGGCCATTCTGTGGGTAGCCCGCCTAGCCTAGCAGTGCAGTGACCCATTCATTACCAGCACAGATGTCCCTTTATGGCTTTGGCCGTAAGTGTTCCCTTTATCGCCATTATACATTGAACTTGTGTCCCTCCAGCTCTGTGTATTTGTGAGAGATGTACCCAGAGAGTTTCTTTGGAGAAAATGTTTGGTAATCACTGTTCTGGCTGTGCTCTTTGAATAAATATCTTTTTCTAAGAGTTAATTGAATATATCAGTTGATGGTTAAAGGGAAGCATACCAGTTGGGGCTCATGAACTGTAAGGTTAAGAGTATTCACTCTCACAGTCTCTGTGAGACTCTAGGTCACCCCTCTGAAGACTGTTTGCAGATTTGGAGGAGTACCCGAGAAGGAAGGAAGGAAAGAGAGATAGAGAGAAAGAAAGGAGGATTTGTGATTAAACTGCACTTTTAAAAAACAGGGCTTTTAAATTAGCAAGGGTTTCTTCAGAGTGAAGATATGGGGGGATCACCTACAATTTCTGATAGGTTAGAAGTAAAGCACATCTCCATTTTAAGAAGATAGTGTGGTACAGTGGGAAGAGAAATGGATCTGGAGTCAAATGACCTTGTTTCAAATCCTACCTCTATGAATTCCTACCTGTGTGATCACAAACAAGTCATTTTAATTCTCTGGGTCTCAGTTTTCTTACCTGTATAATGACAGAAGTAATTCCCTACAAAATCTTTCATGGGGAGCATTATTGAATCTTTATATTATAAATTTATATTTATAAAATTTATAAAACACTGTGCAGATGTGAATTATTCTTATTCTATAAAGTGTAAGAACCCTATATCAAGGCTTAGGATCTGGAATTCAGATTTGCATTTCCTAGTTCTGTGGCTATGGATTAAATGCTTGCCCTTTATGAACCTCATCAGCAGCCTGGTCCATAAAATTGAGTTAATAGGGTCAGTGGAAGGAAATAGGTTTGCTAACTTAAAAGCCCTGTTTAAAAAAATGCAGTTTAATCATATTTCCTCCTTTCTCGCTCTCTCCGTTCCTTCCTTCCTTCCTTCCTTCCTTCCTTCCTTCCTTCCTTCCTTCCTTCCTTCCTTCCTTCCTTCCTTCCTTCTTTCCTTCCTTCCTCCCTCTTTCTTTTTTCTTTCATTTATTCATATATCATCTATCTCTATCCACACATATGTATATATGCATATATACATAATAAAAAGCCTTTTAATGACATTACAACTTTATATTTTGCTCTTGCTCTGCTTTTAATTTTATATCCCCTCTCCCAATTCACCTTAGTTCAATAGAATTAAATCCGATGTTATAGGCCTGGGAAGCTAATAAGCTACATTCTAGGAGAGGCAAAAGGTGGATTAGACTCCATGAACCATCTGCTTAGAAAAAATGACATGATCCAGGAGTAAAAAGTGAATCACTTGATCCCATGACATCCCATGGGATCCAGCAATGGAAACAAAGATGCCTTTAGGTAAATCCTTATTTTTTCTATGACTGAGACCACCATATTGTTTTCATTTCTCTTGTGTATCAGATGAGAGGAATTTTTGAGAAACACAGAATCCCCTCCAAATAAATAAGGGCTATTGAGCAGGGAAGAGGAACAGAAAAAGCATTATGGTGGAAAGGGAAAGTTCTAGATTATGATTTTAATGATTGGTCATGGTATTGATGAGTTTTAACAACCATCCTGAAAAGCAGAAACCTTATTTGGATAATGTGATCATCAGAGTGATGGGGAAAGTGAAATGTGCAAGGTATGACATTAGAAACAGTAGTAACAACCAGACTAAACAGGCAGCAATAGGAGATAACAATAAAACACATCCCATGGAATCAAGCAAGAGAAACAAAGAAGACTTAGCAAAACTCCCTCCCTCCTGCCATGGAATGAAAGCAGCGCATGTCTTCAGTCATTTTCTCCATGTTTCCCTGATTTATCAGAAGAGCCAGAATCAAGGCCCCCCGTGCAATTGTGTATGTGGTCCGATGTTCGGATCTCAGGAAGAATAGCCCAGAGAGACAGTAGGGCCCGTAGGGTGTCACTGTACCTAATGATTAATTTGGAGATGAATGGGAGCTCACATGTGCCAAAATATTCCTACCAGCCCTATTTGTAATAGTGAAGAGCTGGAAACAAACTGCCTGCCCTACGATTGGGGAATGGGCTGGAAAAAATGAGGAGAATGTGGAGGCTGCAGGAGCACATTACTGTGTCATTATAAAGGAAGAAGAGGAAATGTTAGAAACATGGAGAGATTCCGATAAAGAGAAGCTAAAGGGAGCTAAAAAAGAATTTGCATGACCCCTAAAAGAATGTGAACAAAGCTGAAGTTAAAAGCCTATAAATCTGAGATCAAATACAAGGAAACATGTTGATTCCAAATGCATCACTTCCTTCTTTGAAGGTAAGATCTGTGATCTCAACCTGGCTTAGCCCATCTGTGAAGACAGTTTACTGCAGTATGGCCACTGTGCATCCTTGGAGCCACAGGTGAGAGCTGAGCCAGGTAAACACCAAAGGTAACGGAACGGTCCTGAAAAGGGCTTGCCAATCCCTCACCTGAAGGGCTAGTCCTTTACACTTATGGAGACGCACAAATATCTGTGTAGATGTAGATATGTTTTCATTCATTCATTTATTTATAGGAAACATTTAGGGATAGAATTCTGGATTTGTAGGGTTCATATCCTAGCCCCAACACCTACTACCTTTGTGACCTTTGGGCAAGTAAAGTTCCTTTATCTGTACAAAAAGGAGCCCGCACTGGAAGGCGACAAGGTAAATCTATGATTCTAGGATTCTCTGACATGAAACACACACATTCACAGCGGAGATGATCAGAAGCCCCCACAAAAGGCATCCAATCATAAAGAGTGACTTTTCCCGCTGCGACAGAGCTGAAACGCTCTGTCAAGATGTTGGCAGCCCTGTCTGCTGAATGACTGATGAAGTAGCCATGTTTTATTAGCTTTACTTAAAACTATCTACAAGTTGAACAACCTTCCGGAGCCCTTTGAACACTCCGGCAATTTGCTGGAGTGATGATTTCTTTTCTTTGCCTTTCACCCCCCCTCCCCCCCTTCAAGCCACTGTAGCTAATCTGATCTGGGTGTTTTAGTAATTGTGTCAATTAATGTGAGCTGAGAGTAATTTCATTTGTGGGGATGGATACCAGGTGAATATGTAATTAGGAGAAGGTTGTTACTTTAAGACCTTATGGGTAAAGCTCAGAGATCCATCGCAAGTGAGAGGGTTGAGATTCTTTTTTTTTTTAAAAAAAAAGTATTGTTATCGTTAACAGATGTAATTTTTGACCTCAGACCAAAATGGAATTTTTGATGTATTTCCTGAAAATTTAAATAACTGTCGATACCCCTAAGTACAGAAAAATTTTTAGAAAAGAGTGTAATTTATTTTCCTTAAATTAATTTCTCTTTATTTGTATGTTTATTCTATTATCTCTCCACATAATCCCCTCTGCTGTCATTCATGTAGAATGTTAGTTCCTCCAGGGCAGAGATTGACTTCTGTTTCATTATTTGTGTTTGTCTTTATTTTCTTTGTTCCTTTTATATTTGTTTATATGTGTTCTTGCAACTTGTGAGGAGGGATTATTTCATACTTTGTCATTATAACCCAAAATTGTGCCCAGCAAATAGCAGGTGCTTAATAAGATTTGTAGAATTAAATAAACTTTGGGCAAAAATCTAGGCAGAGAACAGAATTGTGGTTCTCTAACTTCCCCATGGCTGCATGGATCCTCTATTTTAAAAATAACTCCGGCAGGACTTTTGTATTAAAATTCTCTAAATTATTGTTTCTTAATGTCTTTTAATAAACAACAGAGGGACAAGTGTAGTGGACAGAGCACCAGTCCCAGAGTCAGAAAGACTCAAATCTGTTCTCAAGCACTTATTAGTTGGTTGACCCTAATCAAGTCACTTAACTGTACAGCAAAATTTCCTCTGCTAGAAAAGGAAATGGCAAAGCATTCCAGTATCTCTGCCAAGAAAACCCAAAATAAAGTCATGAAAAGGATACAGTTAAACAATAACAATCATAAATTAGACCTAAAACTCAGAATCTGTTAGAGTTAGAAGGGACCTTAAAGATCATCTAGTCTGATCCCTTTCATTTTACAAATAAGGAAACTGAGGCCCATGGAACTGAAAAGATAATGGACACTCGCTTTGTTTCTGATCTTTTTACCCAACATAGTTTTCACAGTGCAACTCATAAACTTTTTGAATTATCTGAGTTTTTTTGTTCATGAATCATATGTGGGTAGATGTCTTATTAATCACAGAAATGTGACTAGTCCATGAGGAATCCAATATATGAAGCTGCTTCAGAAATCGTGCAGTACCAGTTAATTGGAAAGCTGGAACTGCAAAGTATATTTTGGTAAGCTAAGTCTCGTTTATCATCATGAGAAGAAATGCTCTAGTTTCTTTTATTTTTCAGTCCCAAAGAAAGTCATTACTTTAAAAATAATTCTGGAATTCTCTCTATGAAGTAGGGACCATATTCTATTTCCAAAAAAACATGGAACACAGTATTTAGAGTTGGAAGGGCCATTGAGATCCTTTAACCCAAACTTGATTATTTTATAGCAAAGGCAACTGGTACTCCGAAAGTGTATTGACTTGCTTAGGGTCACACAAATATAACACATAAGTGAATCGAAACAGGGGTTCAGACCTCATTCTAAATCCAGTGTTTTTTCTGCTACTCCCCCACTGGCTGGGGAACTCAGATTTCTACTGACTTGTTCACAATAGTAGTAGTTCATTTTACAACTCTTTCTTTTTTTATCGTTTTATTGATATCTTTTGGTTTTATATCCCTTTCATTTCCAAATATATCTTTCTCCTTCCCTTATCCAGAGAGTTATCTCTTGAAACAAAGGATAAAAGAAAAGGGGGAAAATCATTTTTTAGTGAGTAAAACTCACTAACATATCAACGGAGCCTAACAAACTGTGTAACGATTTACCACCTCTCCAAAGAAAGGGAGAAAAGCATTTCCATATTTCTCGTGTTGGGTACAACCTCCTTCTTTATTATAATTTCACAGCATTGACTTTTAGGTTTTGAACATATTTTATTTTTTCAATTACATTTAAAAATGATTTATCATGTTCATCTTTTATAATTTTTTTGAGTTTCACTTTAAAAAAAATCTCTCTTTTCTTTTTGGGGGGTTAAGTGCACAGGGTCCCAAAGCCAGGAAGTGTTAGTATGTGAGGCCAAATTTGAACACAGGTCTTCCTGACTTCAGGGCTGGTGCTCTATCCAGTCCACCAACTAGCTGCCCCCCAAAATCTCTCTTTTTACATAGTAGTTCTTGTGTGTTTCCTTTGCCTAGTTCTGTGTTCATTAAAAAAATCCCTCTTTTCCTATTGTAATTCTGGTATATATATATATATATTTCCCAGTTCTGTGTACTTCCCTTTGCATCAGTTCATATATGTCTTAATTTAATTTGCATCAGTTCATATATGTCTTAATTTAATTTGTTTTATTTTGAACTTAATAAACACCAACAAGGGGAGCATTTCAATAAATACATGCAGGATTATATATGAAATCTTAAGTTTATCTTCTGTACTTCTTTCTTAAGTTTATAGAAGTCTTCCCGTGCTGCTCTGTATTCATCAAATGAGATAATGTTTGTAAGGTCATCAGTGTCTGGCATATAGTAGGTAACTACTTATGACTTATTAACTGCTTATTACCCTCCTTTTGCATATTTACCGTTTTCATTGTTTGGTACCATTCCATCCAGTGACGTGGCTTAGCCATTCCCCAATTGATGAGTGCCTATTGTGAAACTACCAAAAATGCGATTATAAAGACTTGGTGGTTTTATAAAATCTTTCTCTTTTTACTTTTCACTTTTTTAGGGCATAAAATTAGCTGTGGGATTTCTAGGTTAATGGGTCTAGACATATCCTATACTTGCATTCTTCAAGGGAGTTCTGCAACACCTGTGTTAAAAAATGCAGGAGGAGCTATGAAATGCCTAAAAATTCACATCTGTCTACAAAGAGATTAATATATAATACTGTCACTCTACAAAACCACCCCAAGTGCTGAAAGTTCCCTGGGTCTCAAACTAAAACTTAGATAGACTAGAGTGGATAAATGGGGAGCCTAAAATATATTGTAGCCATAAATATTCTAGATTTATAATTAAATTCTGAAGGGTTGGGAGTTTCTCAAGTTTTTTAAAAAAAAAATGTGTTTCCTGGGGATTTTACTTGCCCACTGGCTCAATGTATATCAACAGGGTGACCTGGCTGCTGGGAAAGCTGCCATAATCTTAGGCCTAGTGCCCAGAATGAGGGAGACAGTTTTGCCCTACTCTGCTCTTCTCAGACCAGTTCTGGAGGATTTTGTTCAGGTGTTGGTGCCACGTTTTAGTTCGACACTGACAGCTGGGAGAGCGTCTAGATTGGAAGGTTATCAGGACAGTGAATGGGTGCCAGTCCATAGCATATAATGGAACTGCATTTTCACCTGGAGTTGGTTTAAGGAGGGTTATGATGGGTGTGTTCAAGAACTGGAAAGGCTGCCATTGAAAGGACTAGACTTGTCCTATTGGCCCCCTGAGAACTGGACAGGGAGCAGAGAGTGGAAAGTAGGCAGGTTCCAACCTGATGAAAGGGGACATTGCTTAATGATGACAGTTGTCTGTAGGTGGAATGTGCTGTTTATTCTAGTGGAGTTCCTTAAGCAAAGTGGAGGATCTCTTCTCAGATGTGTGTATGTCTAAATTCTTTCTACCTGCTTACCTACCTACCTATCTACCCATCCATCCATCCATTCATCCATCTAGCTATATCTATCCATCTTATCTATCTATCCATCCATACATGAAGCTACCCATCCATCCATCCATCAATGCATGTATCTTTCCATCTATCTATACATCCATGCATTCATTTATACATCCACTTCTCTCTCTCTCTCTGTCTCTCTCTCTCTCTCTGTTTTTCTCTTTCTCTCTCCCTAACCTTCTAACTATGTAATTGTTCAGGTTGAACTAGCTAGCCCTTCCCACCTTGATAATCTGTGACTTTCCAAGCAAGATGTTTTCTGAGCTATATCTTAATCTTCTCTTGTAAAGTCTTTTATAGAAACACACTGCTCTTCAAATAAAAATAAAAAGAAAGCCACAATCAAAGTGAAGCAGAATATCAAATAAGGGAGAAGAGCAGAACTTTCCAACATTATTCTATAGGGAATAGTGAGCTTGGTCATTTGTCAGAGTTTTTTAAAGCATTATTTGAAGTTTTCCCCATTGTGATTATACCTTCCCCTAAATCTCTGGTTGGTCTTTCCTTATTGCCAAGTCTGAAGCCGTAGACAGAACAATTATATCTGGAAACAACCGAAGCTCCCCAGTTGTCAGTGCTACCCTTCCCCACCAAATCTTTCAGGATGTTGTCAGCACTGTTCCATGGGCTTTACGTGGTCGACCCTGAAAAACCTTGGTTGCTTCGTTGTGCCTTTCATTAGGAAGCACCTGCCGAGATGATGAAGTTTATAATGTACAATATTATGGGAGGTAACATAACATTTAGCAAATTGAACCCTACATCCCTCTTTAAAAAAAAAAAAAAAAAGGAACATTAAAACCACATCTTGAAAAACAACTTGTGATGGGAGAAAAGATGAAAACAGCAGGTGACAATTAGTGTGGAATAACAACAATGGATGGTTGCTGATGGGCTATCTGAAAGTTAATGGAACTGATCAGGATTTCTCCCCAGGAATATTTTTTATTAAAAAACAATGTATGAAGGTTAAGGAGGAGAAGCAAGTTCTTTTCATCATCTTCTCGTCTATTCAATTGGAAATAACGGTGTGGTCCATTGGTTAACCTGCTTCAAGATCTGCTCTGGACCCTGGGGGTTCTGGGGTTTTCTCTTTCTGTCTCTGTCTACACACACACACACACACACACACACACACACACACATGATGAAAGTTATAAACTACAAAAACATAAACCCTCACTGCTTTGAGTTAAAAATCAATTTTCCTAATAAATTAAGTTCAAATCTCTTATACTACTATGTAATATCAAGAAAGATGTTTTAATAATCACCCTGTTGGCAGAGAGTAACGGGTGAGACTGAGAGAGATATAAAAATTTAGTAATTTAGGAGGTCTGGAACCAAAATCGCTCAGTGTGAAAAGGCTCAGAGTTCAGGCGGATAGAAACAAAAGCTTTTTTCAACCCAGTCCAGATGAAATGTCCAAGATGTAATTTAGGTATTAATCATCAATTGGACTATAAAGATGGCAAAATTGGAGAGACACTTTGGGGGTCAAGTACTTTACCCCTGAGCAGGGCTGGAAGATTTTTATCCTTTGTGCATTTCAGAACCACTTGAGAGGCCTATTCCTGCAGAGCCACTATCCAGTCACTTAAAGACTTTTTTTTTTTTCTTTTTAAGCACTAGTTTTTATTAACTATAATCATTTAGGCCAAGACTTCATCCAAGCCTTGTTGTTGCGAACTGTGGTCTTGCTCCAACTGTTCTTCCAAGTTTAAGCCTCTTTTAATCAAAGGGGAGTCTTCTCCTTTGAGTCCTGCCTGTGGAGAGAGCCAGAGAGCCCCTAAATCAATGGGTTTTATCTGAGCTTCCAAGAAGTCTAACTTCCCTTTCCCAAAGATGCAGCCACAACAAAAAGAATGGAGGTCTTACACGGATACCTGCATAACAGTTTGATTTCCCTGGGAATGGTCCCTGGGAGAAATAAAATAAACTTGCTCCCCAAGCAAGACCCTGAGAATGTTTGTAAGCAAACCTGGAAGATACAACCAGGAACAATTATCCCTCTCTGGTAGGAGTCGCCAAAAGGAACCCATTTGACCCAAAGGATATTACTAATTCCACTGAGCTTTATTCACAGACCCTGGAAAAAAAAATTCATTTAAACATTATCCCAAAATGCATTTACAAATTACTCCCGCTGCAGGCAAGGTTCCTGCAGTGTCCCTATGCCGACCCGTGCTCCCTCTTCCTTTCTGACTGCCAGACACTATTCTTTACAGACAAGACTGCCAGGGGGCAACTTTGGAAAGTCACTAATAAAAGACCTTTTTATTATATTTGCAAATCGCACTCCTCCCTCCCAGTCCCTCTTTTCCTCCTCCCCCACACTGCTGAAAAGAGATTTTAATGGAGAACCTGTTTGAAGTTGGCCTTGAACTTTCCTAGTCTCCAGGGCAGCCAAGATATCCCAAAGCACCTGCCCTAATAACCCTTAAAAAAAAAAAAAAAAAAAAAGGAGGGGTTAGGGGGTGCCTGCCTCAAACCATTGGTTGGTACAGTCTGCTCCAGAAGATGCAGAAATTGGCCTCCTCTGTAAGAACCAGGCTGGTAACCCGGGGGCAGATTTCAGCAGCCATTAATGACTGTCCTAGGAGTTATGGAGGTACAGTCTGTCCAGAGGTACTGTATTGGGCAATCATGCCAGGGGGCAGGCTGTGACATCACTGAAAGTTGGCATCGTGTTCCCTGAGAAAAGCACTGTAGCTCTCACGCATGGAGGGCTCTAGCACACAGTCTCCTGGGAACGGGGGCCGCTTCCCCCGACCTTGGGGTGGGGGGGCCAGAGAGGTGAGATGGCCTAGTGGAGGCAGCTGCCCCTAAGTCCTTCTGAAGAACTGGCTTCAAATCCCTGCCTCTCTATCACCAGGAGTTTCTTACCAGAGGAAATCATGGGTTAGGGACCTACAAAAGAGGGGTGTGTATAGAGGGGAGGAGAACTAAGTGTTTTCCTGTGGCTTCTTTCAAGATAAAAGACTGGTAATGTAGGTTTATAGCTCCAGGACTGGGAAAGCTCTCCCAGGTTCTGTACTCCAACTCCCTCACTTCACAGATGTGGAAACTGAGGCTCGGGGAGGTCAGGGGATCCAAGGCCACAGAGATAGTGTCAGAGAGGGGATTTGAACTCAGGTCCCCTCCCCGACCAGTCTTTTGCTCTTTTGGTGAATGGGAATAGAAACCTGTGGATTTAATAAAAAGAAGGGAGTGGGAGAACTAGGGAAATCTAGTAGAGAATCTGAAGTTATCCCAAGTCTTAGATCCTAAGGGAGAGAAAAAGATGAAGGGGGAGAGAGAGAGAGAGAGAGAGAGAGAGAGAGAGAGAGAGAGAGAGAGACACGCAAAAAGAGAGACAGAGACAAAAAGAAAAAGAGACAGAGACAAAAAGAGACAGAGACAGAGACAAAAAGAGACAGAGACACAGAGACAGAGACAAAAAGAAAGAGACAGAGACACAGAGACAGAGACAAAAAGAAAGAGACAGAGACAGAGAGACAGAGACAAAAAGAAAGCGAGAGAGAGACAGAGGGAGAGAGAGACACAGAGAGACAGACACAGAGACAGAGAGTGACCCCTCCACTTTGCTTTCAGACTCAGGTGAGCCCCAGAAAACCATTTCGGGCCCAGGAAAGGAAAGGCGGCAGCAGTCCGCAGACCAGAGCGCGCCGGCCCTCGGACCCAGAGCAGGCAGCCGGCTGAGCCGGGCACCTCGGGGCTGGGGGTGGGCAGGGCCGGGGAGGCAGAGGCACCAAGGCCCGGGGCCCGGCCCCGCACGGTCGGTCGGTCTCGGACGAGAGCTGCCGCCGTTTGCCGGTGGATTGGTCCTTACTGAAACATTGTGTCTGGAGGAGGAGGCGGGGGCGGGACTGCCGGGGGCTGCTGGGGCCTGCCCGACGGCTCCGCACGTGGCGGGCACTCGGGGCTGTTGGGGCGAGCCCGGGGGCTGCTGGGGCCGCTGGGGCCTCGCCCGACGGCTCCGCACGTGGCGGGGCGCCCCCGGGGCTGCTGGGGCCGCTGGGGGCGAGCCCCGGGGAGGGGGGAGGGAGGAAGAAGAGCGGCCGGCGGCGTCCGCACCCCCCGGGGCGCCCTTCCCACCCGAGGGGCCGGGCGCCCCTGCTCCTCCCTCGCGCAGTCCCGGCACGAGCAGACGGAGGCGGCCCGGCCCCTGGCGCCGGCGGTCTCCACGCGCGGGAGGGGAGAAAGCTGCGCCGCCTCCAGCCGGGCCGGCGCGCGCTGCCCCACGCACCCCCGTCCCCGTGCGCGGGCCCCTTCGCGGGCAGCGCCCGCGCCTCCCGCGCCCCCGCTGCGGGCTGCGGGCTGCGGGCTCGGGCGGGCGCGCGCCCCGGGAGGGCCTCGGCGGGCTTGGGTGGCGCGGGAGCGGGCGGGTGGCCGCCCGGACGTGCCCGGAGCGCGCGCGGAGCGAGCCGGCAGCGAAGCAGTGGAGCGGGCGCGCGCCGCGCGGGGCCGGGCACGCGGGGCCCCTCTCGGCAGCGCCCGCCGCCCGTGCCCGGCCCGGCCCGGCCCCGCGGGGGCGCGGAGCGTGGTCGGCTGCCCCCCACGCCCCGCCCCCACTGCGCAGGCCCGGCCGCCCCAGCGCGCATGCCCTCGGCCTCGCAGGCACGGCCAGCTCCCAGCCTGGTGCTCGCTACACACTCTACAACCTGGGGTGGGAGGGGTGGGGGGAGCTGGGAGTCACCCACGTGATCCAGCCGGGCCAGGGCCAGGCGGAGAGGGGAGGGAGCGGGAGGGTGCAGCGCGCGCGCCCGAGAAGGGCGGGCGGGCGGCGAGCGAGCAGAGCGAGCAGGGTAGGCGAGCCAGCGAGGCCGGCCGGGAGCAGGCGGCGGCGGCGGCGGCAGGGGATGGGGCAGTGCCCGGGCTCCCGGAGCTGCAGCCGCCCCAGGACACGCTGTGCCCCCTTGCGCGCCTGGCGGCAGTAGCGGCGGCGGCGGCGGTCCGGGCCGCAGGCGACCCGGGAGGGCAGCGGCGGCGGCGGCTCAGCATCCTCCTCTCGCTCGTGCCTCTCCCTCCGGCGGGGGAGGGGCCTGCGCCTGCCAGCTCCCTCCTTCCTCCGCCGGGCTGGCCGCTTATCCGGAGCTCGGATAGCAATCTACATCTTTCTTCTGCAGAAGGGGTGGGGGCGCCTTCTCCGCCTCTGCCCCTCCCTCCCTCCCTCCTCCCTCCTGCGCCCTCCCCTTCCGATTATACCGGTCTGCCCCTGGAGACTCGCGTGCCGGCGTGCTCGCCCCTCCGGCCTCTTCTCATGCATTAGTGGTCCTCCTTCCATCCGGGGTCCCTCCCACTTGGGGCCTTCTGCCAGGGCTCAGGTGGCCGGGCCTGGCCTGTCTTGGATGCAGTCTTGATTTTTGTGTGCTGCTGCGTGGGTTTTTGCCCTGTTTTCCTTCTTGGTCTTTCGGCAGGGGCTGGTGTGGTATCAGCTGAAGTTGGGTTTTGAGTTTGTTGGAGGTCTTTGCATTGTGGTTGCGACGACTGTTTTTCTTCCTGAGGTCCTCTCGTTGTTTTTCGGTTTGGAATCTTTGACTCTCTTTCTTCTCTTCTTTCTTCCTTTCTTCCTCTCTTCCTTCTCTTTTCTTTCTTTCTTCTTTCTTCTTTTGTCTCTCCTCGGGGTGGGGTGAGAGGAAGGGAGGGGGGTCTTTTCCCCCTCCGGCTAGCGGGGGCTGGTGCCCGGGAGGTAGAAGAGGAAGAGGAGGAGGAGGAGGAAGAAGAGGAGGACTCCAGCCATGGATGGCCCCACTCGCTGCCTCGGGCTCCGCAAGAAGCGGAGGTCTCGCTCCCAGCGCGATCGGGAGAGGCGCTCCAGGGCTGCGGATTGGGGTGCGGGTGCCCGCAGCCTGGGCCGTTGGCGGAGGGGTTCTGCTGACCTGGTGCCGCGCGCGCCGGTCTCGTCGCCTCGTCGTCGGGCTCCGAGAAGGAAGACAATGGAAGTTTCAGCTTCCGCGCGCTGCTGTCCCGACCCTCGGCCCTGCGGGAGGAAGAGGAGGGAGTCCACCTCAGCCGAAGAAGACATCATCGATGGCTTTGCCATGACCAGCTTTGTCACTTTTGAAGCTCTAGAGGTAAGGGGGGGACGAGCCCCCCGTTTATTTGGCCGGATCCTTTGGGGGCGCCCTCCTTCCGCGCGGCCCGCTTGCCGGTCTGTCTGTCTGTCTGTCTGGGCTGAGGTCTTATTGTTGGGGAGGGGGGAGAGCCGGGGGCGCAGGAGAGAGAGAGAGAGAGAGAGAGAGAGACACGCCGGAGGAGGAGAGCTCAAATCACGCTTAGTCCTCCCTCCGGCCCCCTCCCTCCCCCGCCTTGTCGCCCCTCTTTCTGCCTCCGCCCCCCGCCCCCCTTAGCAGATGGGCGAAAGAAGGGGGTTCAGGAAGCACAACAATGCGCCCCTCTCCTTGGCTCCCCCGCTCGCGCTCTCCTTCCCCTCCAGCCAGCTCTCCCCCCCCCCCCCTTCTCCCTCCCCAATCATGGCTTCTTGGCTGGTATAAGTCTCTTTGGTTGATTTTGGGCTCTGGTGGACGGTTTTGTGTGTGTCTGTGTGTGTTTCATATGGAAACATGTACATTACAGGAAGATATTCCTTGCCTGTGTGTCCCCAGGACTGGGGAGCTGTGGGATTCACATGGTTTCCTCCCCCCACCCCCTTTTTGGGAGGTGGTAATAGGGAGGGGGGCGTTTTCTTCCTGGCTGGGAGAAAAGAGGGAGGGGGATAGAGTCAGAGGAGAGGGAGAAAGGGAGGGGAGGGGACGGAAGGG
Source organism: Sarcophilus harrisii (assembly GCF_902635505.1). Taxonomy (NCBI): domain Eukaryota; kingdom Metazoa; phylum Chordata; class Mammalia; order Dasyuromorphia; family Dasyuridae; genus Sarcophilus; species Sarcophilus harrisii. The sequence goes on along the minus strand of NC_045429.1, from coordinate 444,905,968 downwards.
CATAAATATATATATTTCTATACATATATGTGCGTGTGCTTGTGTGTACGTGTGTTTGTGTGTGTGTGTGGAGAGAGACAGAGAGAGAGAGAGAGAGGAAGGAAGGAGAGAGAGAGAGAGAGAGACGGAGGGAGAGAGAGCTCCTTTATTCTATATAGGGATCCTTTTGGAAAGGGTTAAGTGTAATAAGAGGCAGAAACACAGACAGCAAAGAGAGACAGACAAGAGGCAGCTTGGGGCGGACTGAAGGGGGGGCTGACATCTGAAGGGCTTGTCACCCAATTGTCCCTGCCCCTTCCCTCTCTTTTCTTTCCTTTTCTCCCCAAGTGCTTGGCTTTGTGTGTGTGTGAGTGTGTGTGTGTGTGAGTGTGAGTGTATGAGTGTGTCTCTTTATTCTCTGAGCACCTGCAGGGTGCCTTACCAAATGCACAGTTTCCAGCAGCTCGACTAGCTTCTCCTGGGGAGGAGGGGGGCTGCCGGGGAGGTGGGGTTCGGGGGTCAGGGGGAAACTCTCTTTGCCAGGACAGAGCTGAGAACCAGCCGGGATGGGCCTTTGTAAACCTCCCCCTCCCCACGGCACCCTCTCCCCCACCCCCTTTGGGAACAAGCAGTAGGAAAAATGTTTTTAACACATCCACAGCCCACGTAGAGAGAATCAGCAGAGTGCCTTTGATTTGGGGCTTTCTGGAGGACAAAACCAGGGGCAGGAGTCAGGGGTAACCTTGTGTTTTGCCCGAGCCGTGGTTTCAGGATTCTAAGGGAAACTTTTCCTCTTTCCCATTTGGGTTTTTGGGCTAATCTGGTGTGTGGTTTGGGGCACATCTGTGAGAGAGAACCTTTGTTAATGACAGCTTTAGCTAGACACCCAGTGCCTGGCCAGGTTGAAATTACTAGGAGGATTGCTTGAACTGGGGAGTGTGTGTGTGTGTGTGTGTGTGTGTGCGTGTGTGTGTGTGTGTGTGTAGTATTTTAAATAAATAAGGAAGACTTGGTCTCTCAAGGCTATGTCTTCCTACTGGAAAAACAATATTTTTTTGGAGAGGGGGGGATTATAGCAGAACCTGATCCTGACGATGGGATGTAGTCTGTTTCAAACAAAAATCACACACACCGATGACCCCCCCCCCAGTATTTGCCTCCGAAACCCTTGGAAATGCCCGCCGTGGTCACGGGGGGACCCGAGGTTCACCAGGGATCCGAATTATCCTCGCTAGGGCTGTTAATTTTGGCCAAGGTAGGAGGTTGCTGGAGAGTCTGACCTCTCCCTTTCTCTTTTACTTCCTTGCTTTGAAATACCGAGTCTCTCCAGCTAGGAAGAACATGCTGCCATTGCTTTCTGTGGCTGGCTCAGGGCAGGGCTTGCAAGGGCTGGTTACAAGTGGTTGTGCTCGCGGTGGATGTTTCCCCGTGGCCCCCCGCATCTCCTCGCACATATCGGGGTCCAGGGAGGGCCCCGGAGGCTAATGAGGATATTGACAGTTTGTCTGTTTCCTATAAACAAAACAGAAGGCAGGTTGTCTGAAATGGACAGTCCACGCCGGACTTGGCTCTGGGAAGCAACTTACAAACTCCAGCACAATCGTGCTCGTGTATTTTGTTTAAATGTAGATAGATTTTTTGCTTTGGGTCAAGTTCAAGTTGTCTTCTTGTTACCCTTCCACATTGTTGCCCCAGCTGTGATTTTTTCCCTCCTCCTCCTCCTCTCCCATGGAAGCTTGATCTGGGCTAAAACCCTTAAGTGAATAAGTGAATGTAGGATCTGATTAGAAGGGTACCTCGGCTCCCCATCTCGTCACAGCCCCCCCGCCCGTATCCCACGGCAACTCCCCGGCGTGGCGGGGTCCGAGAGGCGAGAGTTGTCAGCAGCTGTCATTTGAGAGAGCTTCACAGTTTAAAAACCTACACGGGAGTGAGAAATGGGATTCACCGAGTGTGTGTTGTTAGCAGGGAAAAGGTGGCTTGCTAAGCCTGTAATTCCTGTTGTATCTATTTTAGATCATCAAAACACTCCGGCGTGCAGAAGTGATTGTGGGGGACCCTCCCCCAAAACGCCGAGATTTGATATTATGGTGCCCTATTCCCTGTGGAAGGCCTGCTGAAACAATGATTAGAAGTTTGTTTTTTTAGGGGGAGGACTATTAGGAAAAAGCTTCTTCAGACGTGGTTTAGGCAGGAGAAGCTGGCAAATGCCAGTGATTGCAAAACCCCAACCTGAACCTTTTCAGAAGTGTGTATTTGGAAACCACAGACAGTCCGATCGCCGCGACTGCCACTTGTGTGAGTCTGTTGTCGTGTGCGTACTAGCAGAGGGAGGCCGGGAATCCGGCCCGGATTTAGCCAAGTTTTCACCTTAATCCCCTACAGAGCAATAACTATTCAGAGGTACGCCTCTTGTGTGGTGAGTACACAGTGGCTCCTTGGACAGGGGGTTTGTGTTTGCCTAGCATTTTTATTTTCACTTGCCTTTGGGGGGAAAACCGTGTTTCTAGCTGGTAATAAAGAATATGATGTGCTGATATAAACAAATCCAACTAAGAGTGAGATCTACCAGCCGGCCCGAGGTTTGGGAGCCGTGCTGGCGTTTCCCGGAGATTGGCCGGACCCCCCGTTAGGAGGCACAGGGAAGCCCAGTTGGCAGCTCTGAAAGGCCAGGGCCCAGGAGGAGAGCCAAGAGGCGGCTCAGGGCCGAGAGCGGTCGCCTTTCTGGAGGGGCCGACCCGGGAGAGAAGGTGTCCGCCTGACGCTCATGAGTGTCACAGCCTTGGATCATGAGGGAGCATTCAGGATCCTCTTTTGTCATTTTGGAGCGGGAGAAGAATGAATCAGACTTTATTTAGAGTCTCTGTGGGGATTTTCTGTAGTGGGGAAGAGCAGACATTGTGAATATCACAGATGTATATTTAGACAATGAGCCGGCTGTAGGAGCCCAGAGATTTTGAGTGGAAATATTGGGTAAACTGGAGTTCCCAGAAGCTCTTGGGAGGGTTGTTCCTCCCTGTTTATAGGGGACTGGCCCCAGCGTTTTAGAGGGAGCCCTGGGGGTGGGGGGTCTGTGCCAGTGCTTCTCCTTCCTTCATGGCCTTGCTCAGATCCAGGCCAGGCTGCTCCCTGTGGGGGCTCTGAGCCCCTTTCCTTGTAACAGCCGCCAGAGAGTGTTTATCTTTCTCGTGGACTGGGGCAGGATGCTTCCAGCAATTGGAGCTCCAGGGGAGGCCGAGCGTGTGCTTGGGAAGAGCCGGCCAAGGCCGGGCTGGGAACCCAGGGAGAGATAATGCCCGTGAGAAGTCCTGCCCTGCCAAGGGGGGGCTGCAGCTTCCAAATTAACCAGACCCTGCCACCTTTGGGGCCCTGCCACCTCTGGGGCCCACCACCTTGGGGCCCTGCCGCCTCTGGGGCCCACCACCTTGGGGCCCACCGCCTTGGGGCCCTGCCAACCTGGACCACTTTGGGGCCCTACTGCCCCTGGGGCCCTGCCATCTTGGGCCCTGCCACTTCTGGGGCCCTGTCACCTTTGGGGGCCTGCCACCTTGGGTCCTTGCCACCTTGGGGCCCCGCTATCTCGGGCCCTGCCCACAGCAAGAGTGATGACTTGTTGCTGCCAGCCGGGGCATAGAGCACGCTTGGGACCTTCAGGTGGCTTTAATTTCCCAGCTCTGTTTGAGTCCCTGCTTCCCCCCACGCTGTGGCGGGGCTTGTTGGGCCGCATCTGAATTACATATATGTGGTGTACGGCATGATAAGTTCTCCGTCCTATCTGACGTATGGATTAATCTTGTTCCTCAGGATCAGTCAATCAGCAAGTCAAGTGTGGGAGTGTTTCCTGAGAGCTGCAGGCTAGGGGAGCCAGTGCCCAGGCAGGGGTCTTGTCAGAGTCCAGGGCCCCAGGCAGCTGCCCCGCCATGTCACACAGTTAGTAAAAGTGGGGCCCCCGGGCCTGAGCCTGTGCATTCTGATTTTAGGAATAGGAATTGGCAAAAAGGGCAAGTTCAGCCTGGGCTGGAGGACGGAGGAGAGCCGCTTAGGCCCTTGAGGCCCGTGTGCCTGGGGGAAAGGAGGGAGCCAGAGGGCAGAGGGCTCTCAGTGCAGGAGAAGCACAGCTTGGCCACCGGCTCGCTCTTTGATGTTGAGTAAACTCCAACATCTCTGGGCCTCAGTTTCCCCATCTGTGAAAACTGAGTCAGTGACCCCATGAAGCAGGGGCTGGGGAGGTAGGAGATAAAAATGGATAAATGTTACTGGCTGTGGGATGGGTGGGAATTGGGACGTGGTGCTTGTGTGTCTCAGTTATTTCTTCCCCGGTGCTTTGGGGAGTTATGGGAGCTCCTTTTTCTCCCTGTTACTTAGTTTTCCCATTCACACACCAGTGTCCTCCCCATAAGAAGGATGCAGGGAGCAGAGTCAAGGCCTAGGTGGTACAGTGGGTGGCGCTGACCCCGGGGTCAGGAGAACTGGTGCTCAGAGGCAGCCTCCCACTTGTTGGCTCTGTGACGTTGGGCAGGTCACTTAACCCTGACCCAAAAAAAGGCTAAAGAATATTGTTTCCGGCTCTGTGGAAGTGAGAGCAATCCAAGCCCAAGCACCCAGAGCTGCCTCGGTTTTCTTGCAGCAGGGCTCTGCTCCCTGACTGCGGGGGCCGGCTGGTCCCTGGCCAGGTAAGCTGCCTGTTGGCAAACAGCTGCTGCTTGTACGGGGGAAGTGTCTTTGGGCAGCGGCGGGCAGAGCTGCAGGTGAAGCGGACAGGAGGGTTTTCCGTGGTCCGAGGCTCAGGGGAGCGTGTCTGTGAGAGAAGCTGTCGAGTAAAGGTCGGTGTTGTCCTACAGATGCTGGCTGCCTGATGCAGCTTTTTGGGAGTGTGTGAGTGTGTGTGTGTGTGTAAGTGTGTGAGTGAGTGTGTGTGAGTGAGTGTATATGTGTGAGTGTGTGAGAGTGTGTGTGTGTGAGTGTATAAGTGTGAGTGTGTGAGTGTGTGTGGGTATTTGTGTGAGTGTGTGTATAAGAGAGAGGGGGAAAGAGCGAGAACAAGAGAAAGAGAGAAAGAAAAGAGCGAGAGCAAGAGCAAGAGAGAGAAAGGGAGGGAGGAAGTTTTAGGCATTAGGGAAAAGAGAATGGAAAAAGCCTTGAGTGTGTGTGTGTGTTTATGTGAGTGTGAGTGTGTGCATGCGTGTGCATTGGGTAATTGGGCACCAACATCAGCCCATTATTATTCACTTGGCTCAGCCCTGAGGGTGCCTCTTTGGAAGTTGTGTATTTTTATTATTTTAATTATTATTAAAGGTAAGTGGTTGCTGCCTTTTGTCCCTATATCCTAGTTATCTTTCCTTCTAGCATATCCTTCCCCCAACAAAGACGAGAGAGGCCACGGGCCCTATGGGGGCCCCTCTGCTCCACGAGGAAACGCGCTCACTTTGGGAGCCTTTCACACCTGGGCGTCCCTGGCGAGCGTAGGTTAGATCCCAGAGCGGGGCATGAGGCCATTGATGAAACAGCGAGCCCGGGCTCAGCTCCGCCGTGACGGGGAAGCAGAGCGGGCGGGCTTTGGGCCTCTGTGCGGGGAGAGTGGGAGGAGGCAGCCACGTGAAGGAGAGAACCGGGGCCCAAGACCCCAAAGCCAGCGAATGTGTGGCAGGGGGGCCGGGGGCTGGCGAAGGCCTGGAGCGGGCGGCCGAGGAACTGGCCCGTGGAGGTGCCTTGTTAAGGAGCGCTGTGATCGGTGGGTTTTAGGCTGTATTTTTTATTAAAGCTTTTTTTTTTTTTTTTTTGGAATCTGCACATCGATAATTTTCGCCCGTCACCCTTGCAGAACCTTCCCCTTTCCCAAATAACCCAGTGTCTGTGACTGGGAGGTGGGCAGGAGTCCAGTGGGGCAGTGGCGGGAGGAGCCGGCCTGTGGTCACAAAGGGAGCCACGTTCTGTCTTACACGCGCCCGTCTACTGTGGGTAGGTCTTTGTTTACCCGACTGTAAAATGGGGATCATCAGAATACACAAGCACTTTGCAAGTATTTGTTGATTGAGGATCAGCTCCCTCAGCGTTTCTGTTCCTATGGGCGAGTGGGAGCTGTGGCTGGGAGCGAGCTGTTGGTCCTGGGAAGCACGGGAGCAGGGTCCTTTCTGGGAGCAGTGGCCCGATTGGTTTGTTACTCGGTCATTTCAGTTAGGACTTTGGGTGTTTTCTTGGAGTAATTTGACATTTCCTTCTCCAGCTCACATGACAGATGAGGAAACTGAGGCACACAAGGATATGTGACTTGCCCAAGGTCACCCGCTAGGTGACACTCACACTTACACATACACTCGCTCCTATACTCACACTCACACCCACTCACACTCACACACATACCCACTCACATTTATTCACACTCATACACACACTCACAATCACACCCACACACTCACACACAATCACATTCACACAACACACAGATGCTTGCTCACACAGTCACATGCACACTCACATTCTCACACACATTCACAAACACACACACTTACACACTCATACAATCACTCATACTCACACACTTTCACACACACTCAATACATACACACACTCACAAACCCCCACATTTACACTCATACACATTTACCTTCACACTCACATACACACACACACTTGCACATTCACACAGACACAAATTCACACTCAACACACACACATTCACACTTACACACACACAATCTCATCTTCACACCCACATACATACACACGCACACACACACTCACACTCATACACTCACACCCACCCACTCATACACATACTCTCACACCCACACACTCACACTCATACACACACACTTGCACATTCACACACACTCACACGTACACAAATTCACACTCAACACACACATTCACTTACACACACACTCAATCTCATTCTCACACCCACACCCTCACACACATTCACACTTACACACTCACACCCACACACACCTGCACGCACTCACACTCACATACTTACACACACACACTCTTTCTCACACTTACACACACACACACACTCCCACTCCCACACATTCATATTCTCCCTCTCCCTTTCTCTGTCTCTCTCTCTCTCTCTCTGCCTCTGTCTCTCTCTTTCTCCTCCTGGGGTTGGGAGGGGATTCACGGTCCAGCTCTCAGTCCAGCTGAGGTCTCCCTTGCCCAGTCCCAGCGGAGGCCGCGGCCACGTTCAGCAGGGCTGGGACAGGGACTGGTAGCCTGGACGGGGGGTTGGCAGGGAGCCCGTGGGCCGGGAGGGCCGGGCGCAGAGTGTGAGGGGAAAGTGCCAGCGACATTCCTCGCCGCTCCCCTCGTCCCTATATCCTGGGATGAACAGCCGGGGGGTAAGGGATTGGCAGCCTGGACCGTGACCAGGACTCCCGCCATCCCTGCCCCCTTGTGCCTGGGGTCTTCGCTCTGTTTCTGCCCCAAGATGCCTTTGTCTTTGCAAGTTAAGGACGTGGCCTCCGATGTCATGAGCGAGCGGGCAGTTGTGAGCCCCGGGTCGTGCTCGTCTCTGGGGAACGTCAGAGAAAAGCGCAGGCGGGTCACAGGCGAGCCCCATCAGGTGGGCAGAGCGAGGCGGCGGCCATCTTCCTGGGAATGGCCGGGAACCAGGCGGACCTGTTTCTCTTGCTTGGTCCGTGGGCCACACGCAGTGGACAGGGGATGCCTTTTGCTTAATGAGCCAGCTCGGGCTCGGGCTTGGGCTCGGGGCAGGGGGTGCCGAAATCACTTGGCTTCCTCGGGGGACGTTTACCCCCCCAGGCTCCTTGTTCCGGTCTCTTTCCACCTCTCGGAGTTCTCTCTTGCATCGTCAGTGATTGCGCACGTAGGGATCGTGGGATTCTGAGACTGGACGGTCCCCCCATTTCCCTTGACTTGGGAGGGGGCTTCCACCCCCTTGGAAGTGTGGTTCTGGGCCCAGAGCCCAGATGCCCAGACCCAGATGTGGCACAGTGTTTGCCAGGGCGTGTCTCTCAGCATCATCACACCCAGCATGGGCAGGAGCCCGTGGACCTGTTCCTGCCATCGTAGGGGAGATGGACTTTGACCCCAGCTGTGATGGCTGTATCTGGGCCAGGGACCAGTCCATCGCCGGTGTGGCAGGATGTGGGTCTCTCCAGCCATGTTGGAATCCCTCCCTTCACACCTGAACCTTGGGAATGGTCCATTTCTGGTCTGGGCCCTTCCAAAGCACAAGCAAGGGGGGACAAGCGGCAGTGGGAAGGAAGTTAGTGGGAGTAGGAAGCCGGGGGAGGAAGCGGAAGCCTTTAACTTGGAGACTGCCTTTGGTTGGACTTGAGCCTTCTGTCTGATGTCTGCTCTGGGGAGGGGGTCCAGGCTTCCTGGGCCCGGGGATCTACCCATTGGGCTCAGTGTTGTTCCTCCTCTTTTTCTCCTCTTCCTTCTCTCTCCCTCTCTTCTTTTTCTCCTCTTTCTCCTTCTTCCTTCTCTTCCTTTCCTTCCTTTCCTTTCTTTTCTCTCTTTCTTTCCTTCCTTTCTTCTTTCCTTTCCCTCCTCCCCCCTTTTTTCCATTTCCTCTTTCTCTCCCTTCTTCTTCCCTGTGGACTCCCCGAGCAGACACTGCACACTCCCAAACACAAACACTCATCCTTAGTCAATTTGCTGTCATTTAAATCAGTACCGACCCACCATGGAGACTCCAAACTACTAACTACTAGAAATAGCCTTGTAATGTCCTAAAATGGATAGCAAAGAAGGCAGGAAAAAAGGAGAGAGACAGAGGGAGAGAGAGAGGAGAGAGAGAGAGAGAGAGAGTGTGTGTGTGTGTGTGTGTGTGTGTGTGTGTGAGTCATGTGAGAGTGTAAGGGGGTGTTGGGGGGCTCGGCTTTGCTGCAGGACCTCCGAGGGCCGGAGCGGCTTCTCAGACCCCAGGGTGCAGTAGTTAGTTGCCTTTGGGCCCACGTCGGGCCCCAGATGTGCAGATTCCGTGTTTTCCCCGGCCCGGGGGCTCCGGCTGCCCCTTGAGGCTTGTACATCTGGGTGATAAGGAAGAAAGGGGCCTTTGAAAGGGGGCTTGGCCCGCCTGGCCAGGCCCCCTGCCGAGCAGCAGCGAGGATTTCTGGTCCGGGGCAGGGGCGAGGGGGTGCCGGGCTGAGAACTGGAACGAGTTTCCAAATGCCGGGATTATTTACATCTGGATCGTCACATGCCATCTGTTGACCGTACAGCGCTCGAGCGGTTTGGGCAAATTATGCATCTCTTTGATTTGTCTGAATCCTATCACCGGGAGGAGAGCCGCCTCCCCCTCCTCGCAGTGGGCCTTGTCATGGCTGGATCTGATGGGCTTTGTGGGAGCACGGATTGAGGGCAGGGAGGGTCTGCTTCTGCCCCGCCCCCCCTCTTGCAGAGCAGGAGCCGGGGCCCACGAGGGAGGTCAGGGAACATGTCCAAGGTCACCCAGAGGTAGTTACATGACAGTCAGGATTTGGATTTTCTCAGCGGACCACCGGTGATGGGCCGAGCCCAGGGCACTTTGTGACCCCTGGAATAGAAACATCTGAGGCTCTGGGAAGTCAGAGGACCTTTCTGCCTGTTTCCAACACCATTTGCTTCTTTGGGGGCTGACTCTACTTCTCTCCAACTCCTGGTACTAACACGTGAGCCTTTGACACCGGGAGGCCACGGGTTCAAGTTCTGCCTCTGATGTTTACTGTCGAGGTGACCGTGACACAGAATGTAAGCTGGATGGTCAGGGAGCTCCCTTTTCTGGTTCTGGAGCTGAAAGCCCACGGGGAAATTGGACCAGTCAGTCTCACTCACCCCCGGGCCCGAGGCGTTTAACACTTACCGGGGGCCTGAGATGCACTAGACGCTTTGGGGGGGCTGCATTGGAAAGTCCCTCCCCCCCCCCCGGAGCCTCCGCTCTAGATTGTGGCTTGGGAAGCCTGGGTCCTGAAACTCAAACCTCCGGCCGGCGTCGCTTGGAGTCTCCAATGTCAAGCCGGAGGCGGCGTTGGGCTCTGAGAGTCCTGGGTCCGGAATCCAGGTCTGAGGGCAGGGCCGGAGGTCAGCTGACCGGGCCGGAGGCAGGAGTGGGCTCGGGTCCTCCGTGGGAGAAGCCCCAGTCCCCGGGCAGGTGGAAGCGAGGGGGCGAGCTGACCCACAGTTAAAAGCCAGCAGAGGAGAACTGATTCTCGTCTCCACGGCAGAAATCCCGACACCGTCCTCCCTCAATCTCTTAGTAAATATTTAGTTGGCAGAGAACACACTGAGGTCTTGGGTTTTCCTCGCCCAGAAATCATCTTAGGAGTTAAACAAAATTACACTTTCCCCCAAGACAACAGAGGAGGCGTGTCTCTGACGCCCTCCCCGCCGTCAGCCAGGTTTACTTATTTATTTCCCTTCTCCTCCCCATTTGTCTTCGGGGAGACGTGTTATCTGCGTTCGGAGAAGCTGGGCAGATTGTGAGCGCCGCGGCCCGGGCCGGCAGCAAGGTCTGGATTCGGGTCCTCCGGTGGCGTTGGGCGGATGTGAGCCTGGGGAAGGCCCCGCAGAGGGGAGCTGGTCCCAGCGGAGGACCCGAGGCCGGGCTCTGGGTCAGGCAGCTTTTCTTCCGGGCCACATGCTGGTGCCCGCCTTAACCCGCCGGCGGCGGTGGTCGGAGCAAAGGAAGGACGGACCTCAGCTTAGAGAAGCCGACAAGGGCCGGGCCCGCTCCGGGCCTTCCAGCCCATTCCTCATTTTTACATAGAAGCAAATCGAGGCCCAAAGGGACAAATTTCCCCAAGATCACCCAAGAAACAAGCCGCAGACTAGACCCTGCAGTCAGGAGCACTGGGTTCAAATCCGGCCTCGAGCACCAGCCGGGTGACCCTGGGCACGTCACCTAACCCAGTCTGCCTCAGTTCCCTCATCTGTCAAACGAGCAGGAGAAGGGAATGGCCACGCTCCCCAGCGGGGTCTGGGCGAGTGGGACGCTGCGGCCTCCGGCCCGTGAGGGAACTGAATGATCGCAGGCTTCCTCATCTCTGCCGAGCTAAGCTTTGGGGACGCAGAGGGTGGCGGCCCTGCCTTCAGAGAGCGCATGATGAGGCCCGTGGGAGGGGGGCAAGAGCCAGGCTCTGAGGGGGCTTCCTGGGCCTGTCACAGTCTCTGTTGTGGGAGTGGCTTGGGGAGGGGGCTCTCCTCGCCTGCCAGGTTAGCCCTCATCAATGGATTGAGGAATGGTTCCCCTTCTCGGGATGGGCTGGGATGTCACTGATCCGTGGGCAAATTTGCCCCACGAACCTCCTCCTTACTCATGACTGTGAAACGCCCCCTTTTTTCTCCCAGGGATGTTTCTCTTACTACACAGTTACTCATTTGAACACAAAATCATGTTTCTAAGTGGGCCACTTTCTTTGTCATCCTGTGCGAATGCCTTGTGACTAATCTTTTCCTTTAAAAAGAGAAGAATTTAATGAGTTAGGAGACCAGAAATGATGTCAGGTTGATAAACTGGCTGTTTGCCATCCTAGGATGCCCAGGAAAGAGCTTGCCACTGAATCACCAAGGGCATGAAGATGCTATTTTGAATGTGGTTCACTTTCCAAAAAAATTATTTTTTCCAATTCAGTACAACAGTCCCGTCCAGTGGCTGCTTTGTCCTGGGCGCCGTGCCATGGAGGCAAAATGGCATCAATGAACCAGGGCCGGCAGGCTGGCACATGGGCCGAAGGGCTGGAGTCAGGTAGACCCGGATTCGAATTCCGTCCGGCCTTTTATAGCCCTAGTTTGGGATCTGGGAGGGACCTCAGAGGCCATCTTGGAGGGAAATCACTGTAGGAAGTGTGACGGGCAGTGTTTGAGCCCGGATTTCCCAGGTCCCTAAGCGGTGAGCTTTCCATTTTAAGATCCATGACACTGCATTAACTCACCGGCCGTGAGCCTGTGGCTCCCGTCTCCTCTGCAGAGTGATGGGGTCTCCCCCAGCTCGAAACCCATGACCCCCCGACTCAGGACCCTGTAACTCCAGGCCCTGCCTTTAAAGAGCTTTCCCGTGGGCCATTTCCCCGCCTCGTCACGGGCGCCGCGCGGCTGGCGGTACTTCCCCCAAACCTACCTCGGAAGTTGGGTTCCAAGCTTTAAATCCACATGACATGTTGGCAGAGGCATCTCGCCTGCTTTTTGCTGAACCAGAAAATTTATAACAACTGTTTGTCATGTGTGTGTATTTATAGCCATTCACATAATGAAAAGAAGTTTTCATGAGATTGTAATAACACATCAAGATGGATATAATTAGAACAGAAGCAGATTGACACCCTGAATTCAAAGCAAACAGCCAGCCCGGTCTACCTGGGCATTACGGCTCAGGTATTCGCAGGAGGGGCAGCCTGCCAAATATGCAAAGCAAGGAGGACTTTGATGAATCTCGGTGGGGGCGGGGCCGCGGAGAACCCGACTCTGAGTCGCTTCTTTATCTTTTTCTTTCTGTCAGCCTGGAATTGTCGGGGTCTGCGCTGGCCGTGGGATGGATGGAGCCCTAGGCCGGACGGGGAAATGGGAGCTCGGAAAGGGCCAGGGAGTGACAGCCGTCCACTGAGGAAGGGCTGAGGGTAAAGATGGGAGCTGTGCCCGGGGACAATCCAGCTGGAATTTGTATCGGGAGAGAGAGGCTTCCTTCCCAATTTCCGTGGCTGGGGCTGACTGTACCCCTAGAGGCAGTCCTGCAAGAGCCGCCAAGGGCGTTGGGCCTGGGAGGCTACAAGGCCTGAGCTCCAGTCCCTTCTCTGGCTGGACAAGTCCCCCGCACTCCCCCCCATCCTCATTTTGCTTCTTGGAATTCTCTATATAATCCCATTATTTTTATTTATGACCAGGACCCTCTTCTGCCTCCACAGGAAGTACGGTTACCCTTTCCACACTGGGGCTTTCGCCATCGCCGCTGCCACATATCACCCGTTGCCGTAAGATTTTTAAATGGCAGTTTTGGGGGAGCTCCTGCAGATGACATGCAAGGGCTAGCAGGGGATGCAGAAAGTTTAGAATCACTGCACTGGTGGACGAATGTCCAAATATTTAAATGTCTTAGGAGGAAGTGGATAGAGTGCGTTATGGTGTCGGGGAAGATTTGAATACAAGACCTCCAACTCCGGGCAAAGTGTCCTTGCTTGTTGGAGGCTGTTCTCTGTGAGTTATGGAGGCAGGGCCAGCCAGGCTCTCCTGTGCATTTCCACAACTCCAGCTCCTGTCCCCCAGATGGGAGACCCCCGTGTGTGTTTTCTGGGGCCGGGGCTGTCTGCTAGCTATTAATAATGAGCTCGGCCCAGCCCTGGCCCCCGACTTCAAAGAGAGCCTTGTTCAGAGGCGCCCCAGCCGCCGTCCTTCTCACCCACAGGGTCCTGGCGATTTCAGAAGCACCACCTGGAGCGGGGAAGGCAGGGGCTGGGACTCCCATGCTGTGGCTCCCCAGTCCCCTTGGGCACAGCAGGCCAGGCTGGGGCTCTGAGTCATCCATTAGTCATCCACAAACCTTGAGGAAGGGTCTTCTGGGTGCAGCGTCAGGAGCGGAGGCGACTGGGGGCCAGTAACGCACCAAGGAAAAGCAAGCTGTCCCCCGGTCACAAGAAGCAGTGATGGATCCTGCAGGAAGCCTGGGTTGGAAGGCCCTTCCAGCGAACAGGCTTTTTTGCGGCAGACGAAGGGGCCAGAACCAATAGCTTCAGCATGTTGATCTTGACGCCACCCTTGTCAGTGCGCGCTCTCTCTAGTGCGTGTCTACTCTTAATCATTCATGAACATAAACTTAAAAGGAAACTAGTAAAACTCTCCTTTTATCTTCATTTATTTCAACACAGAATTAATTTTTAACTGCCCCGATCACCTCCATTTCCAGCCTCACCCGTGACAATAAATTAAATTTATCGAGCATGTAAACGGCGGGCCACGGGTGAGACCAGGCTACCTTTTAAGTAAAAGGTGCCCTCTGCTCTCAGGCAAAAATCATCTTTTTTTATTTTCCCTTGACCCAGCATGTCACAAAAAGCTTCAGACCCAAAGCTGTCCAGGTTCCGGGGGTTTCCATCTTTGTCTCCAGTGTCAGCCCCTTGCCGGGGGTTGTCTCATGTTCTCATTTGGAAGCACCCTCAACTCTCTCAAAAAACTCTCCCCAGAGGATGGTGGTAAGGGGGGGAATTGGAACACAAGCTTTTGCAAGAGTCAAGTTGAAAAATTATCCTTGCATATGATTTGAAAGAAAACCCTCCCCAAAGTATCTTCCTTCAATTCCAAATCCCTCCTCTTTTTAGTTTTGATTTACCTTTTTATTAGTGTCTTCTGTTTCATATTTTTCTCTTTATATCTTTCTCTTCTTCCCTTACCTAGATTACCATTCTCAAAATAATACTTCTGTAAGACTCTGGACACATCCCTTAAAAACTCTGTGCCTCAGTTTCCTCATTTGTAAAATGAAGGCTTTGGAATCCATAGGCCTCAAGGTCTCTTCTAGCTCTACAAAACACCTGTCTGATGGCATATGCAGCACTCTGTCCCCATAGTCCCCCATCTCTACAATGAGGGAGGGGGCATAGATTTTTCCCAGGGTTCTCTTAAATTTCTCCTTTGCTGGATTTTGTTCTTTGGGTGGCTCAAACTCGCAGGTCTTTCCCCTGAGAATTTTAAAGTGGACACTGACAGGATTTGGGGAACTGGTTCTGTGTTCACTGGTGACTTTAGTTAAAAGCCGTGTCGGTAGGGGGCCCCAACCTTGCAATCGTTGAAGTGGCTAATTATATATTGTTTGCCTTTTATTCATTTTTCTTTGTATGTGCATGCACACACACTCTCTTTTTATGGCTACAGTGTCTTTTTTAGAGATCAGAAGTTCTGGTCTTTTTTGTGTTATGGGCAGTCTGGGGGAAAGCCTGGGAACTCCTTTGTCAGGACTGTGTATGCTTGTAAAGGAAATGCCTAGATTTCAGTTAGATTGTAAAGCTAAACTTTTTCTCTATCTCATTTTATAAACCTCAAGCTAAGAACCCTATTTTGTCTTGATTTTCCTTCCTCCCTTCCTTCCTCCCTCCCTCCTTTCCTTCCTTCCTTCCTCCCTCCTTCCCTCTTTCCCTCCTCTCCCTTTCCCTTTTTTCATTTGCTCCCTCCTTTTCTCCCTTCTCCTTACTCTTCCTCTACTCTCTCATATTCCTAGGGAAAGACTTTACCAAATAGTTCCTCTCTGCTTCCCTCTCCCCTTGTATTAAAAACAGCGCCTATCACTTTAATGTGCTTGAGGACAGTTCCCACTGCTGAGCCCTCCTAGCTTGGCTCTCCCATTTTTCTGCATGGAGAAATGTCTTAAACTCACTGCTATGGACCATCCTAATGTAGACTTGAATTTCTATGGCCTTCTAGGCTGGAAAAAGGATTTCCTCCCAGCATCTTGTCAGGTTGGTGTTGTGCGATTATCCTCCTCCTCCTCTTCTTCCTCCTCCTCCCCTCCTGCTGCTGCTCCTCCTCCACTCCTCCTCATCTTCCTCCTCCACTCCTCCTCATCTTCCTCCTCCATCTTTCTCCTCCTCTATCCTCCTTCTCCCTCCTCCTCCTCTTCCTCCCCTCCTCCTCCTTGTCCCTATGTTATAAGGGAGGATCCTCCATCTGGCCCCTCTGTACTCCCACCTTCACAGATAGCTAAGGGGGTCATGGGCACTGAGAAGGGGGAGAACCCCATCCGGATGCCCTTTCTGTCCGGCTCGGGCTCCCTTCTCCGGTTCCCGACATTCTGGCGTGTCTAGCGCTCTGACTCAGCGTACCTGTGATACCTGGGATGTTGCTGATGCAGGGACCCCCCCCCCCAGCAGAGCCAGGTGCTGGAGTCTGAAGCCGCGTGATCTGACTTACCTTTGGGGCGCCGTGTCGCCCCTTCCTCCGCAGATGAAAATTGTTTTTTCGCTTCCTTGTTTGTACACAGATCCGCATCTGTTCTCCATCTTCCCCGGCTTGTTTTCGTCAAACCTACCTGGGATTGGGGACGGAGATAGATAGATGTTTGCCGAGGCCGATTTGAAAATTGCACCGTTGAAATACAGCCCATATGGGCCATTGTAAAGTGGTTACTGCAGTCTGTAATTGCCTTCCCGATGATGCGCTTTGTCATCGCGGAGATTCCATCATGGCAGAGATGCTGCTGCAGCCTCCGACAGCCGCGGCGGGGCGGGAACCAGATGGACACGTGAAGGCATCAGGTGCTCGTGGTGGGGTCACTGCCTTCAATGGGCTGCACCTGGGCAGTCCTTGCTCGGCTGGCTCGGGCCTGAGGCCCCCACTGAGTTATGGCCGGGTCGCTGCCATCAATGAGGGGAGGACCGGCCTTTGGGGTGCACACCTCTCCACCTGCACCGGGCTTTGTGGGGAAGTGGCCCCCGCCCAAGGTCCGCAGGAGGGCAGCCTGGTCATGCTGTCCGTGTGGGTGGGAAATGCTCCTTGGGTGCAGGGGTGCTGAAGAGCTGACTGAAGAATGATCATTTAATGTAACCATCCTCAGTCTTTTTCTCTTTCCTTTCCTTTCTTTTTCTCTCTCTTTCCTTCCTTCCTTCTCTTTCTTTTTCTCCTTCCTTCCTTCCTTCCTTCCTTCCTTCCTTCCTTCCTTCCTTCCTTCCTTCCTTCCTTCCTCCTCTTTCTTTCTCTTTTCTGTCTCTTTTTCTTTCTTTCTATTTTTTCTTTTTATCTCTCTCCTTTCTCTTTTCTTTCTTTTCTTTCTCTTTCTCTCTCAATTCTTTTTTCTTTCTATCTTTTTCTCTCTAATTTTGGGAATGGGGATGGGCGCATAAAGAGATCCTGAGATCAGGCTGTGGTGGGCAGGGAGGAGAGGCTGGGGCACAGGGCCTCGGCCTTCCTCAGCCTGGCCCCCAATCCTCCTCATTCCTGCTGTTGTTCAGGGGGTTGTGTTTACCCTAGTCTGTGTCTGGTGGGAATTTAAGAGACCCTCCCAGGGCCCTCCTGTGCACTTAGAGCTGGCGACACCTGCCTCTGCTGGTGGAGAATGTGAGGAAGGAGGCCAACCTGGAGGGCCACACTTGGGGGCCCAGCCTCAGTGCCCGAAGGCCTGGCTTCAGATTCTGCCTCACACATCCCCTGGCTGTGGTCCTGGGCCTCCGTCCTCATCATAAATGAGGACGTTGGCTCTAAATCGGTCACTTCCCGGTCCCACGAGTCAGGAGACGGGTTTTCCAGCCCAAGCTCTGCTGATTAAATTACGGGTAGGCAAAAATCACTTGGGCAAGATACTTCGTGTGTCCTGAGCAATAAAGGGATTTTTGTTCTGTGTTTGCCCAGCGCCCATTAATGCTTGCTGAGAATAAAGCTTGTCCACTGGACACTTGAAGGGGGCAGTGGGTTGCATTTGGTTTGAGGTCTCCCCTTTTTTGTCTCTGGACTACCAGCCCCCTCCTTGGGGGCATGGGAGGCTACTGAGAGAAGGACTCCCATCCCAGGGGCCTGGCTGCAGAGCCTGGGCCTGGCCAGAACAGCTTTGTTCCAGGACTCGGAGCTCATGCTAGTGGGCTGGGGGTTCCTGTTGTGGGGAAAGCTGCCAGGCTGTTTGAGCCTCCATGGCTGGGCTGCCTCTGTTAGAAGGGAGAAAGGAAGCAGGAGACGGACCGACAGATAAGTGGGAGACAGAGGAGCGGGAGACAGACAAGAGCTGGAGATGGACAGACATGAGTGGGAGATAGAGGAGCAGAAGATGGACAGACAGAAGAGGAATGGGAGACAGACAGGGGTGGGAGACAGACAGGTGGGAGATGGACAGACTGGTGGGAAATGGACAGACAGAGGGGTGGGAGACAGACAGATAGAGGAGTGGGAGATGGACAGACACGAGTGGGAGACAGACAGGGGTGGGAGATGGACAGACAGAGGGATGGGAGACGGATGAGTGGGAGATAGACAGACATGACCGACAGAGGAGCAGGAGACAGACGAAGTGGGAGATGGACAGACAGGAGTGGGAGACAGAGGAGCAGAAGACAGACAGACAGAAGAGGAACGGGAGACAGACAGACACAGATGGAGAGAGGAAATCCCACAGTAGCCGGAGCCGGCTCTGTGATCTTGGCTGCACTTCTCCTGAGACTCAGTGGCTGCATCTGTAAAGTGGGGGTGAATTATGCTTACACAGTGTAACCAAAAGTTGTTTGTGAATCTTTATCAAGCCCGGGGAATTTAAGCTATTGTTATTATTATCATTGGTTTCAATGAATGCTGTGGGTTTTCTCTGCTGTGCCCAAAAGGAACATTTAATGTTGTGACTTCAATCTCTAGCCCAGGAGGAGGCTGCCAAGTCGGATTGCCGTAATTGGATTTGTTTTGGATTTTTTTCCCTACTGGAGCATAAATGATACTAGTGTCTCAGAACCTGCACATCCATATTCACGGAAGGAATTATTTCTTATTTTTAAGCTGGCGTTCTGTTGGATTCTGAGCTGGACCAGCTGCCTTTGTTGGCTGGAATGGTGTCCAGTACACAGCAAGTGCTTAATAGATGCTTGCTGTTGTAGGTGCTCGATAAATGTTGGCTGCCGCTGGAAGTATCTCTCAGCGTGGATCTGTCCTGTCTGCTAAAAGCGCCTATGGTTCTGACCCCGGCCTTCTCCGCTCTCCTGAGGCCTGCAGGGGTTGTTGCCTCCCTGGGGTCTCAGAGACCCCAAAGAGGGGTGACCCCGGCCTTGGCAGTCTGGACTCTGCCACCCTGCATCCTGGGTCCTACCCATCTCCTCTCCTTGTGATAAAGAAAAAAAAAGATTACAAAAATCACTGGGCAAAGTCACATGAACCTGCCCGTGAGGCTCCCTGCGCAGCTGCCCACCCGGGACACAAACCTTCCCCAACCTCATCCCGTTGGAAGTGAGATCCCAGATCAAGGGCAACGAGTCTCTTGTGACCTCCTCAGAGGTTGCTGGCAAGGGCAGGGAGGAAATAAGCCTTTATTAGGCCCCTGCTGTTTGCCAGACACGGATGCCCGTGCACCTGGAGTTGGTGCGCTTAGGTTTGTTACTCTCAGACTTTGCTTGGAGGCGCAGAGCAAGTTCCTTGACCTCTCCTTAGCTGTAACACGGGGGGGCTGGACCCGATAGGTTCGGGAGGGCCCTCCCGGTTCTGGATCTGTGAGATGAGTCCTCCCCTGCGCCTCAGTTCTAGTCCCTGCTGTGGAATACGTAGATGTGGCGCCTGCCAGTGGGACTTGTTCTTCTCATTAAGTTCTGTTAGTGGGAACCCCATTGTGGTCCATGTAGAGACTGATTTGGTCCAGCCTGGAGCCCACCTGGATTCCCTTGGGGGAGGGGTTTGGCTGAGACCCCTCAGCTTGGCTACATCTTGGGGGGGCTCTCACGCTCCAAGGTCCCTCCCCAGGGGCGCACCTGTGTGAGGACCTCCGGGTATCCCCCCGGGCACAGTTGGGGCAGCACCTCCCCCTCCCCCAGGCCCCCATCCATCTTGGCTGTCCGTCTGTTTGGAGGGCTTGGGGCAGGGGACAAGGGGGGGCAGCTATCAGCAGCTGTGGCAGGCAGTAACGTGGTTCGGCCGAGCAGAGCTGGGAGATTTGGGGTGATGCACCTCCCGTGCTCCCGGCTCTGCATCCCTGCGAGATGGTGGGGAGCTCTCACCCCTGGTTTTAGTTGTTTTTGGAGGCCGGCCCTGTGGGTAGGTGGGGGGCTCGGCTGGAGATCTGTCTACCTCGCGCAGCCCCTGAGGTTCCTGCAATGGGACCTGAGTGAGGCCGGGGACGAGAGGGCCCTTGGGCGCCGGGCTTAGGGAAGCCGCATTCTCTGATTCAAAGCCCCTCCCGCCCCTGCCCGGCGGGGCCTCCCCGGCAGCCGGCAAAGACTTTAATCGGAAAGAGCGCCTGCAGGCCATGGGGCCGGCGCCTCCCTGGGTTAAGGCCGCCAGGACTCCGGGCGGGAGCAGCCCGGGCCCAGACGGGCGCAGGCCGAAGGCTGACGGCGTGGAAGAAGCCTGCCAGCGGGGCGGGGGCAGAGCGGGAGTGGCCCGGAGTCCTGGCCCCGGAGTCCTGGCTCCCAAGGAAATCGTTGGGCCAGTAACGGGCCCAGAGGGAGGGAGCGCATTGCTTTTCCGAAGCCGCGGGGCTGGCCCGGCCCGGGAACCGGGGGCCGAGAGCATCCCTCCTTGTCTGGCCCGGGGCGCCTCGGCCGGCTGGGGAAGGGACCGGGAGGCCCTGCGTGCAGCTCCTGGCGCGAATTTAAGGCTCCCCGGGAGCTGGGCTCTGGGCACGCCGGTGTTTCGTAAAGAAAAGAGACCCTGGCTCGAGAAGGGAGGTTTAGGCAGCGGGAGCGGGATGGGAGCGGGAAAGGAAGTTGTGCCCTGGAGGAGGAGGAAGGCTCAGGATGGGAGGAAGGAGAGAGGATCTTGGACGCCCCCGAGCTCTCAGGGAGGGGCTCAGGCCGGGCGCCGAGGCCCGGAAGAAGCCGAGAAGGTGCCCACGCGCCCCCAAGGGCAGGTGGCCTGATGGCTCGCCCTTGACGTCCCCCTCTCCCCGTGGGCTTGGCCCCAGCTGGACCTGCAGGTTTCCGGGCCCAGGAACTTTGTTTCGTTTGGGGCAGAAGAACCCGGGCTCCTGCTCCCATTCAAAAGCACTTCGCCTTCAAGGAAGGGGATTAGAAACTTTAAAACTGAGCTTGGGTCAGTCATGCTCTGCGTGTGTGAGGTGACATGACATGGGTGAAGTACCTCTTGGTGGGTAGCAAGGTGGCCCCGAGTGGGAAGGCCCACACAGCTGGAGTCTGGCCCCAACACTCATGCTTAGAGCTGCTCTTTTCTTTGACCCAGGGGCTGCAGGGGGAAAGGGTGTGTGTGTGTGTGTGTGTGTGTGTGTGTGTGTGTGTGACAGAAAGAGACAGACACAGGCAGAGAGAGAGAGACAGACAGACAGAGACAGAGAGGGACAGAGAGACAGAGAGAGAGACAGAGAGACAGAGACACAGAGAGAGATAGAGACAGAGAGAGAGAGAAAGAGAGAGAGACAGAGACAGAGAGACAGAGAGAGATTGAGATTTTAAATTCAGGCTAAACTACTGGTGGGGCTGCTGGTGGTGAGTGGGGAGAATTGCTCAGCTATTTACTGCCTCAGTTTCCCCATCTGTAAATGAAGGGGTGGACCAGGCATCCTGTCACATTCTTTCTGTCTCCAGGTCTCTGATCTTCTGTAATTATGATGGTTAGCAGGAAATAAAAAAGGAAGGAGTAATTTCTCTTCTCTTACCACTTTTTGCTGGGAAAACAAATGTTTCTTGGTGGAGGAAGGTGGGGAGAAAGCAAGAGGCCTGCCGCCTCCCAGGGCCCAGCTCCTTCTTTGACACTGCTCTGGTATGGCGGAGGAGTTGGGTTTCAGTCCTGTGATTTCCTCCCCCTGTAACCTTTTTCCTTGGCTAATGCTTTGTTTAAAAACAAACCCCCTGGTATTCTCAAACAAATGCTCTCTGGCTCCCCTGACGCTGTTCTCAGATACGATCTCTGGGAGGAGCTGGGCTACCTTGGAATTGGGTTGCTTGTATGTGCCCACTTGGGCCTGAGGAGCTTCCTCTGCAGGAGGGGAGGGCAGGGTCTCCGGGCTGGGGAGGCAGCGCTGTGAAAGGGAGGCCCGTGGGTCCAGCTTTGGGCCCTGGTCCTGGCCCGGGCTGCACTGCCCCAGGCCCGGCCCCCAGGGCTCCCATCGTACTGGGCCAGTCCCTGCAGAAGCGCTTCTCTCAGGGGCAGCTCGCTCAGCCTCCTTGTCTTTAGGTGAAGGCTCCCTTGGAGGGCAGCGCCCCCTCCTCCCTCCAGCTTAGCCGGTGTCCTGGGCCGGCCTCGGGGTCAGCCTCTGAAGGCTGGGCCCACTCCGTGAGAGGGTGACCTCGACCTCAAATGCATTTACATTCGTTCTGGGGACCTGGGCCCAAGGCGTGCCCTCCCACAGTGTTAGCCCAGGGGGGGGCATCACTCACTGCCTCTGGGGGCCAGGGTGCGGGGCAAGGAGGGGCTCCTGTTCTGCCAAGAACCTTGGTCCTCTCAGGAGAAACTCGTGGCTGTGAGCGGGTGCGTGAAGGTGGCGTGTCTGTGATCTGCAGGCCTCTGCGCGGGGGGGTTGTAGTGTCTGTGGGTGTGTATGTGTGTGTGTGTATTATATACATATATTAGTGTGTCTGTGTGCACACCCGTGTGTGTATTTATTTATATATGTATGTGTGTGTGTGGTTTCTATGGGTGTGTATGTACGTGTGTATGTCTGTACTGTGAATCTGCAGACCTCTGTGTGTATGTGCTTATGTGTGTATCATAGTCCGTGTGTATTTATATGTGAATGTCATGTGTGTTATATGTGTTATGTAGATGTTTATATATATATTATAATATGTATATACAAAATATACAGATATATGTATGTATATATGTGTGTTATAACATGTATGTTTGTGTATGTTTCTATGTGTCTGTACATGTGTGTAAATGTGTCTATGTGTGTTATATATAAATGTATATTTGTGTATCTCTGTATATGTGTACATGCACTTGTGTGTGTACATATGCATGCATGTGATGCTTCTGTAGGTGTGTATGTATATGTCTCTGTGTGTGCACATGTAGACATTTACACGTACGGGTGTTTATGTATGTATCACAGTGCACGTACTTGTGTATACACCTGTGTGCATGTGTGTGTATGTGCTGTTTCAGGTATTACACATATGGGCGCACACGTGAGCACAACCACACACAGCCACACCTCTAAGGTCTGTGCGGTGCTGAGAGACTCCCCCGGGCCCTGCTCTGTAGCTTCCCTCCGAGACTCCCTCCCACCTTGTTCTCTCTCTCTCCCTTACTTACTCCCCGTTACACCGGGAGCTCCTTAACGGCCTCGGGGCTTTTGTCCTTCTTCGTCTCACTGACCCTTAAAACAGCGTTTGGTGCTTAAAATGCGCGCGGACAGAGCCAGAATGCCGGGCCGGGGACCGAAAGCAACGGCAGTGACCGGTCCTAGGAAAGGAGAGGGGGCGTCTGGCCGGGGCAGAGCCGGGAGATCTCGGGCTCACCCTGCACAAGTGCTGCCTGCAGAAAGAACCTTCTCAACTCCTTGCAGGGGTCCTCAAACTTTTTAACTAGGGGGTCAGTTCACTGCCCCTCGGACTGTTGGAGGCCGGACTAGAGTAAAAACAAAAACTTTGTTTTGTGGGCCTTTAAATAAAGAAACTTCATAGCCCTGGGGGAGGGGGATAAACGTCCTCAGCTGCCGCATCTGGCCCACGGGCCGTAGTTTGAGGACCCCTGCCTTAGAAGGTTAAGAGTAACAGAATAATGGCCTTTGGGCTTTGGTGGAGGGAGTTTACTTTTGGGAATTCTTGTACTCATGAGACAGAAAGAGAGGAAAAAAGAGAAAGGAAGGAAGGAAAAAAGGAGTGAAAGGGAAAGGAGAGTTGCCACTTTCCCAATGATCTGGACACTTGTTTAGTAAAGTTGTACTTTTTAAATCTTTTTTAAAATCTCCTTCAACTTGCTTCAAGCACAACTTGGCCGAGCTTTGGCAGTTTATCCCTGTGAGAAGCCGTGGAGATACTTGGAGTTCCTACTTGCCCCCTGCCTTTCACGTCCTGTTCTCATCTTGGGAGATAAATTTTGAGTTGTTCCAGAAGGAAAACATTTTGTCTCTTCCCCGGGGGCAAGCCCCAGATTCTAGTGCCAGCACACGGCCGTCCTGGGGCATGAACCAAACCGGTCCAGGGGGCTTCCTTCTTCCCCAAGGTTTGCGCAAACAGGAGCTCGGTCTCACTGCTCTGGGTTGCATGTCGAGTCCCCAGCTGTAAATGTGGCAGGGATGTGAGGGTTGGGGGTGTTTACCTCGTTCTGAATTCCCGTCCTAAACCATTTGTTGGCAGCCTTAGATTACATCCACCTGGGCCAGGGGCCAGGGCTGGACCGGGCAGAGGGGGCCCGGGCCGGGCAGCGAGGGGCCCCAGGGGCCAGGCTGGGGATCCGGCCTGCAGTCCAGTGCTGGGAACGGCAGAAGAAGTGGTTCCGAAAGCTGTATAAGGACCCACAACCAGCCTTGGCATTTAGAACTCCAATCAGCAAACTGGTCCTGTCCTTGTTGCCTGGTGGCTGCTGATGGAACATGTTAGTGCACTGGAGAACCTCTCCATCTCTAACCAGGTCATAATAATAAAGAATTGTTTTATCTAGGAAAGAAAACACCTGACTCACCCTCCCAAATTCCCCTACCTGGCCAGTGAAGGTGGCTTGGGCTTCTATTTCCTTGCTTATTTTTGCCTTCACTGAGCAAGCATTAGGTTCTCCCTGAGAGTATCATTAGATTTATTAGGGGAGCAATGGCCTCTGTTTGGGAGGGGATGCTGATCGTGGGGAAGGGATCTAGCCGGGCACGTCAGCCCTGGGGGAGAAGCTGCTTTGCTCAAGACTCCCATAGCAGGGATGAGTAATTCCATGCCCGGTGCCCAGGTCCCCTTGGCACAGCATGCCAGCAGCCCCCAGAGTTGGTGCCCAGGTCCCTTGGCACACCATGCTAGCAGCCCCCAGAATTGGTGCCCAGGTTCCCTTGGCACACCGTGCCAGCAGCCCCCGGAGTTGGTGCCCAGGTCCCTTGGCACACCATGCCAGCAGCTCCCTAGAGTCCAGAGATGGGACAGGAGGCAAAACTGAAGGGCTCAGGGGTCTCTCCCCGCAGACCTTGGTGGAATTGAGGACCAGGAAAGCAGGTGGCAATGTTCAGACCATGCACCCAGGATTTACATCCTGACGGGCCCCAAGGCTGGTAAATAAATATCCCTGGGCATGTAAAGGAGCAGAAATCTGGTGGCCTTCTGCAGCCGCTGTGCCATTAGTCGCATAGAAACCGTTGGTGTTAGTTTGGGAGCCTCCCTCATGGAAGGACTGTGTGCCCCCCAGCGCATAAGCCATGAAAGATGGCGGCCGGAGCATCTGTTGCTGGAAACTGCCTTTTTTTTTTGCGCCGTGGATTCCCGTGATATGGGCAGTCTCTGGCTCATCGCAGGAGCTTAATGTTTAACAAGTTGGCACTGATGTTCTTCCGGCCTTGGGGATGCGGCACCTTTGCCCCTCACCCTGTGGCCCCCTGTGTGTTCTGGGAGATTGCGACATGGTCTCTGGCAGGATGGCCCGTTCTCGCCCAGAGCAGCTGAGCCGAGGCTAATGAGAACTAACACTAATGTCCATTTGGGGCTTTAAGGTT
Organism: Sarcophilus harrisii; assembly: GCF_902635505.1. NCBI lineage: Eukaryota > Metazoa > Chordata > Mammalia > Dasyuromorphia > Dasyuridae > Sarcophilus > Sarcophilus harrisii. The sequence continues at coordinate 444,880,797 of NC_045429.1, read as the reverse complement.
TTCCAGCCAGTTACGGCTCTACTGGGAGCTGGCCAGCCCTGGGACAGGGATTTGGAGGATTGGCAGGACCCGGCAGTCGCCCCCATCCCGGGGCGAGAGTGCTGGTGCCCCTTTGTGCCAGGGTCACTCAGCCACGGCGGGGGCCGCAGGTGCCATCCCTCCCAGGGATGGGGGCCCAGGGCTATGGAAATGGGGGGAGGCCCAGCCAGATAGGACAAGCCCGGGAGGGAACGCGGTCACTAAGGGGGTGAGCAGAATCAGTGGTGTTGGCAGCCCAGAAACCCACCTTTGCCAACCCGCAGGCTTTTGTTTAAAAAATAAAAGTGTCCAGAATAGGCGATTCATGTTATTTTTTGTTTTAAAACATTGTGTATGTCATTTCTGGATAGAATTATTTTAAGAAGAAAGAAGCTCCTCCCTCCCATCATGGAGCAATAAATAAGGGCTGTGTGAAAGAGGGGAGAGTTGGGGAGAAGGTTCTGGTGTTTGAAGCCAAGGGACACTACCAGAAGGGACTTTGGGGAGAAAAGCTCTGTGACCATGGAGAATTCCTATGGCAGCATAAAATAATTGCAGTCTTTAGACGGACATTTTTGGGGGCAGAGAGAAGTGAGGGTCCTGACCTCAAGAGGCAGTGTGATGTGGGGCCCTCGGCCTCCGGAAACTGGGGCTTCAGACACTTAATAAGTAGGGTGAGACTTCTCTCCCCTTCGTTTTCCTAATCGGTAACTCTCCTAACTGTTTGCCTCAGTTTCCTCGTCCATCAAATAATCTGGAGAAGGAAATGGCAGAACTCTCGTTATTTTGGCCAAGAAAGGGGTCACAGACTCAGGTGAGCTTGAGATGATTGAACGATAACAAAAAAAAAATGGAGATAATAATACCGACCCCCTGGGGTTATTGTTGGAATCAAAGGGGATGTAAGATGCTTTGTAAATTTTGAAATGCTATTTTAGATGCTAGCTTTAATTATCATTATTATTATTGACTACATATATAACACATACACACACATATATAAAATATTATGTCTCCTCCATAGATTGAAAGCTCACAGAGGGAAAGGTTGTCTCATCTTTGTCCTTGCACCCCCAGCATCGGGCACATAGTAGGCCCTATTTAAATGCGAGCTTTTATGGTCATCATTAGTATTATTGACTGCACACACACATTTATATATGTACATATAAAACATTGTTTCCTCCATAGATTGAAAGCTCACAGAGGGAAAGGTTGTCTCATCTTTGTCCTTGCACCCCCAGCATCGGGCGCATAGTAGGCCCTATTTAAATGCGAGCTTTTATGGTCATCATTAGTATTATTGACTGCACACACACATTTATATATGTACATATAAAACATTGTTTCCTCCATAGATTGAAAGCTCACAGAGGGAAAGGTTGTCTCATCTTTGTCCTTGCACCCCCAGCATCGGCATAGTAGGCCCTATTTAAATGCGAGCTTTTATGGTCATCATTAGTATTATTGACTGCACACACACATTTATATATGTACATATAAAACATTGTTTCCTCCATAGATTGAAAGCTCACAGAGGGAAAGGTTGTCTCATCTTTGTCCTTGCACCCCCAGCATCGGGCACATAGTAGGCCCTATATAAATGCGAGCTTTTATCATCATCATTAGTATTATTGACTGCACACACACATTTATATATGTATGCATAAAACATTGTTTCCTCCATAGATTGAAAGCTCACAGAGGGAAAGGTTGTCTCACCTTTGTCCTTGCACCCCCAGAATCAGGCGCATAGTAGGCCCTTCATAAATGCTTTCCCCATCCATTCACTGATCCAGTCATTCACTTTTCTTGTCTATAAGATGATTGTAATATTCCTTGCAGTTTTTACCTAAGGGGGCTTTTGTGAGGCTTAAATGAAATAACACATGTAAAAGGTGTTCCTCCGACTTTAAAGCTCTTTATAAATAAATGTCAGCTTTTGTTATGATCATCCTTGTGCCTCTGAATAGGCTGAAAGACGTACACAAAGTGAAGTCTCCCCGTCTCCCTCTCTTCTAGCTGACTATGTATGGGTAATTAGTTGGAAATGACATTAACCTGAGCTTTATTGTGATTTTACATAGTAACAACATACCAGCTGTTCACCATACTTCCTTGGTGCTGGGATTTAATTATTTTTTGGCGATCTCTTAAGATATGTGGGTTTTTTTTTCCCCATTTCCCCTGCTGTGTTTTCCCTTTAACCCCTTCCTGCTGTGTCCCTGCTGTCAGACTCACTTATCCATCCTGGTGTCAGTGGGGCTCCCATTTTTTTTTTCCTTTTGCTGGTGCCTTGGGTCCCAGGGGGGTGAAATGCCCACTTTGGGGACTAATCTGAGCCTGAGAAAGGGAGCAGCCCCCAGCCACGTGACAGCCCACAGGATGGCCCTGAGTCAGGGGGAAGGGGGGGTGCCTGGGTGCTCCATCCTAGCTCTTTGGTTTAGGGGAGAGGGTGGGAATCCCGTTATCCCCAGAACCTGTCGGAGGAACTCCCGGCACCAAGTGAAGCAGCTGAAGGGGGGGGGGGCGAGTTAATTACTGAACAGTGATTGCTGGGTTATAACCAATTATTGGATCATTAAATGTTTATTACCTTTTTATATGCTCCTTTCCCTCATAAGGGCAGTTTCCTTCTTATGCCATTAAAACAGAAGTTGGGTTTGATACTAGGGGAAAAAAAAGAAATCTTCATCTTTTTGTCACTTGGAAATTAAAGACGGAAAAGGTAGGAAACAGGCCTGATGGGATCTGACAGCTGAATTACCTGTTTGCCTTGGGTGCAGATGGGTAATTAGTGAGCCTTTGGGGCTGAGTGCCAGGAATGATGGGGGTGGGCTCCAAGATGTAAGCCCTCCCACCTTTGGGGCAGAGGGCACCCGGAGGATGGCAGAGGGGAGAGCCAGTGAGGCCACTTGGGGTCAGAGAAGCAGCCCCCCAGCATCCTCCAGCAGTAGAAGGTCTGCCTAGTATGCTAGAACCTACAGCCAGTTTTTTTTTAAATCTTTTATTTTGTTTTCCAAATATTTCTCTCCTTTTCCTCATCCTGTTAAAATAAAAATAAAAATTTAAAAAAGCTTCCTAACAAGTATGTCTCATTACCCGCCATGTCCAAGATGTGTCTCGTTCTGCATCCTGGGCCTGTCCTCCCAGCTCAGGAGCCCATGGGTCTGGGGGTGCTTCCCCGGCCGATTTATCCTTATCATTGCAGCTTGGAGGGGGAGCCTCGGAGAGCTGGTCATTTTGGGGAATGTTCTGGGGGGGACAAGGGGAGCAGTAGTCCGAGCCTTTCATGTGGCAGAGAAAAAATGGGGCACAGGAGGGGTAGTGATTCGGCCTTGCTCGATTATGGCGTGGGGGGATAGTTGGAAGAAGGCCCTGTTTTGGCTCCTGAAGAACTCATTTCTACCTAAATGACTTTGCTCAGGACTCAGGAGGGGAGTGTTCAAATCCTATCTCACACAATATGCTGTGTGATCCGGGACAAGTCACCTGAGGTTTTTGCCTCAGTTTCCTCATCTGTAAAATGGGGATAATATTAGTCACACGGTTGTTATTTTTATTTCCCTTTTAAAATAACAAATGTGCCTTTAAGGTTTGCAAAGTGCTTTACCCGTAGCTCATTTGACCCTCACAACTGCCCTGTTATCAGGCTAGAATAGGAATTATATAGGAAGTGTTTTTCAAATCTTAAAACACTACATACAAATATAAACTATTACCATTGTTAATCACCCAGAGTCCGGCTAGTCCAGCCCCCTTCTCTTGGGGACAAGGCCTGGAGAGTTTAATGGAGCTTCCCCTGGTCAGGATCCAGGCCCTCTGGCCCCGGAGATAATGCTCTTCCTTGATGTCGGTGACTAGGTATTGGAAGGGGCTGGGGACGCGGAACGGGGCAGGTGGAGGGGTCCTCTGGGAGGTGGCAAGACCCTTGGGAAGCCCCACTCTGATGCCCAGTGCCTCTGGAGGGGGCCCGGGCAGGACTCGAATGCCCAGCATCAGGAGGGGCTGGGGGAAAGACAAAGACAGGGAGGAGAAAGACATACACACAGAGACAGACAGAGGGAGGGAAAAGAGAGAGCGAGAAATACATGGAGAGAAAGACGGACAGACAGAGAGAAGGGAGAGGGTGGAGGTGAAGGGGATGAGGGTGTTTTCTCCTCCAAGTGTAAATAGCCAAGTCAGAGCTTGTCAGAAAGGAACCCCAGCAATTCAGCTTTGTTTAATTGTATTTTGTTGCAGTTTAATTTCTATTTCTGTTGATTTTGGGGGGTACTCCTTTCTTTCCTGTCACTTCATACAAGGCTTCCCATAGTTTCTGGTTTTGTCTCTGAGTAGAGCACCATGATGTACAATTACACTCACAGATCATTGATTTTTCAGTCTTCTCCAGTTGACGGGCACCTATTTTATTTCTGGGTCTTTGCTGTCACCAAGAGAGTTCCCATAAGTATTAGTACTGACAGCCCAGTTCCCTCCGGCTTGACCTTGTTTGGGGTCATATCTACTTGTGCAGTAATGTAACAGGCTTATTTTTAACCAAAAAATGGCTACAATTTTGTAGACTTTGTTCCTCTCATCACTGACCTTCTTGGAGAACAGGGAGTTCGGAACACCTAGTATCGTGTTAAGCTATTTAAGTTTTTTGTTTATTTTTTTTTAAAAACTATTACAGTTTGAAACTCTACTAAATCTTTTGGGATGCCCTGTCCCAAGAGTGGAACTGTTGGCCCAAAGAGCATGGACATGATTAATTTTTCAAAATGGTTGAACGCACTCACAGTTCCACCAACAGTGTATTAGTGCGCCTGTCTTCCCATAATGTCTTCCCATAATCCCACTGTTCCAGTGACTTTGAGCAAACCATTTAATTTCTTTGGCTTTCATTTTCCTTATTTGTGAAATCGATGAGGTTGGATCTTGGTGATCTTGGCTCAAAATCTCTTGGGAAGATTTCTAGGCTTTTCAAGAGACTCGAGCAATTAGAAGAACCGAGTCTGCCCTTCTGTATTGCTACAAGTGTTCAAAGAAGAACAAAATGAAGTAAGATGGCACTCTGGGATTCAAGATCTGAGCAGGAGGGTCGGGGAAGCTCTTGGGGAAACAGAGAAAGGTTGAAATGTCCGTGATGGTCAGCTTGCTGCTCCGCCGGCTTCTGAGGCAGGGGATGATGAGGCGGGTGGGCCCTCAGTCCATTACAGTGTATGATTAACCAGATAATCGGTGGCAGTTTTTGCCACCTGGCTATACAGGTGAAGAGAAAATTCCCATCTTGGTTGAATCTCGCCATGCTCAGGGATTTCGGGCAAAGGGTGCAGTGCAGAGTCGGGCTGGACTTTTCATCAGGAAGGACCCGAGTTCAAGGGTGGCCTTACAGACTCATAGGATGGATGGGCCCATTGGCTTTAGCTCCCTCAGCCTCAGTTGTCTCATCTTTAAAATGGGGATGTTAATATCTGGCCTGTGGGAATGGAAGGTGGGCGCCTTTGTAACAATGGTCTTTGAAACTTGACTTTTCAAGGCCTGAGCAATAATGGCGTTGGCAGAGGAAGGTCCCAGGGAGGAAAACCGTGTGAAGGCAGAGTGACCCTGGGGGGCAATTTATAATTTTAAAAGAAGGCAATGTGAGGTTAAGTGACCTAGTCAGTGTGACACAACCGCGGAGTTTCTAAGGCCCCATGCTGTGCTATCTGTCTCTCACTATACAAGCCTAAAGTCTTATTTATTATTACCAATCGTTTTTGCTAAATTAATTTATTTTATTAATAATGACCAATATTCTAGTTATAATAACCAATATTATGCAATATTAATGACCATTAACACCATAGTGAGAATGATTAATATCATCAAGTATAATAATAATTATGAGCACTACAGTTATATTCATTTAATCCTTTTGATCTTTTTTGATGAGGTTCATATAGAACCGGGCAGGAAAGTTTCTCACCCTGCCTTTATTCTTTCATATTTAATGTTCTCTCAGTTACGACACGGGGAGATGAAATGACTGCTTTTTATAGTTGAATAAAAGTGTTGAGTAGCGAGCTCTCGTTCTCTGTAGAATTCCAGCTTCAGCAGCGGAGGGTCAGTGGCTAGCACGGGGAAGGGCCTCCTGCCGGCCCCAAGTGATTTGGTTAGATGTATGAGCTTCCTATTATTATCATCGCTCCTCACGGAGGGTCCCCACAGCTCCTAATTAATCAGGAGAGAGGCTCACCCCAAAGGGAACCGCATGGAGCCCGAGCTCGGCTGTTGTCACGCTCCCACGGCCAGGTGAGGAGACACCTGCAAAGTTTCTCATCGGCTTCTCTGAAATAAGAGAATCCCGGCTCGTTGGGTGGGCTCGGGACGGCTGCCCAGGCCGGAGGCTCCTGGGAACGACGGCATTAGCTCTCACCGGGGGACCCGAGCCGGTTTCTTCCTCTGTAAAACGGGGCCTGGATCCAATGGCCCGACCTCCCTCCATGATGATTCAGGTGTTGGGGACAGTGGCTTTCCCCACCATTTTTTTTTTTTTTTGGATAGACACACAATAATAGAGTTGCTCATAAAACTCTTTATTTGACACTAAAATGAAAATGTATATATTTTGATTTTACATTGGCTCAATTTCCCTTCCAGAGAGCCATCTCATATATAATTTTTACCCATATATTTTAAAATATACATTATATATATTTCAAATATTTTTAAACAAAAAGGAGAAAGAAGAAAAAAAAACAAAGTGGAACTTAACTAATACATTGAAAACATCTTATAAGGAAGACTTCCCAAAAATACGTGCAGTGCTCTGTACTTGAAATCTGAATCTCCCCAAATCATTATTTTATTTATTTTTTGCTGAGGCCACTGGGGTTAAGTGACTTGCCTGTCATTTGTATTTGTGCTTTGCCCATTCCTGCCTCTGCTTCTCAGCGCCCCGTTTTGTCTGCCTTGGGACACCCCATCACTTATATCTGCCTTGGGGCCCCCATGGTTTGTATCAGCAGAACTCATTCCTCCCTTGGCAGGACCTGTTGGCTTTGCTGACATAGCCTGTTGCTAGAATTTCCACCCTAGGGTTCCCCCTCTGCAGCCCACCCCCAATCTCAACAAACTCAAATCGCTTCTTATTGACTCTAGAATCAAATTTTAATCCTGGTTAGCCTTCGCTTCCTTATAAAACAAGAGTATGGGAATTAATGGTCTCTCAGGCCTTTTCCAGATCTTAATTCTGATCCTCGGAGGGTTGGGTGAGGGGTGAGAAGGCAGAGCCACGAGTCCCACCATTATAAAGATCTCCCCATTTCTTTCAGCCCTTGGCTGTAGCTGGGAAAAATAACCTAAGTGGAGATTTTTTTTTTAAATTAAGCATTGTTTTTGTAATGACATTGGCCTTCGCTACAGCCCCAGCCTCCCTAATAGAGGACCGCCAATCAGACTTGTCATCCTGTACACCTTCTAGTCACATTCAGTCTCTGGGTCTTATCAAACATTTCTGGAGGTGACAGCTTGGCATTTACAGGGTTCTGGTTGTCAGCTGACTCAAGTGTTTTGAATGAAAAAGCCAAAAAGGGAAAAAAAATCAACCTTTAGACGTCTCTCAAGGTCTCTCTTTTTCTCACATTTTATTCCCCTTTCGGTCCTTGCCCCTTTCCTGCCCTGTCTCCCCCATCCCTGGATAACCGCAGCGACACAGATTATAGACCCCTGGAGCGCTCAGGGACTGAGGTTAGCAGGGGAAGTTGCCACGAGCCGTCCCCGATGGTTTCGGAAATAAAGAATGATGGGCAAGATTCCTCTGTGGTTTTAGTAACCAGAGACTTCTGGTGTTAACTTGGGTCCCTAATTTGCATCTCAGGGAACTAACTCTCCCTCTGGAGTTGTCTTCCTCATCTCGGGAGTGGGTGACCGTGAACGAGGCGCAAGTCTGTATCAGTGAAGTTACAGGTCCAGGCCAAAACATAACGGTTGCAGGAACACTCATGGCTGTGATTAATTTACCCGGCGTCTGTCTTGCATACACATAGTTATTTATGCATGCAGTCCCTGTTAGATTGGGAGCTCCCTGCAGGCAGGAGCGATACTTTTTATCTATAGCTCCGGTGCTTAAAGGTCGATTTTGTTTTCATTGTTACTCTTAGCTTTGATTTGTAGCCCTGTGATTCTGCTTTTCCCAAGCCTGGGACCGGAGGTGTCGGCCTCCGGAGGTTCCACTGGGGCCCTTCCACAGGCGATATTTTCATCAAAGAGGAGTGAGTACCCTTAGGCTTCAGGTGACTTAAAAGTGGCCACTCGGAAGGAGGCCCCTGCTGGGTCTCCCTCCCTCTTTCCTGAGCTTGTGCTCCTGGATTGTGTTTCTCTTTAAACCCTTCCTCCTGACCCGGTTCTGGTCAGTGCTCACACTGCACTTGACATTGGCCTTCAGAGAAAAAAAGCTGTCCCTTTCTCAAGGTCATGGGTCACAGATTCTGCCAAGAATTACATCATGTGGTCTCCGGTTGCTCAAGGAGGGACCCAGAGCCAGAAGGCCAAGTCATGGCCAGTTGACATCTTGTTATGGGAGAACTCTGTATTGTGAAGGGGGTGGGAGAAATAAAGCCCCCCGGGAGAGACTGGGGAAGTGGCAGCCTGTGCTGGCATCTTATTGGAAGAGTCGGCCCCTCAGTAATGTCCAGGTACTACCTCTGTGCCAGTGCTGGCATCTGGTAGGTCCTATAGGTGATGTCCGGGTCCTACCTCAGTATTAGTGCTGGTCGCTGGTAGGCTCTGTAGGTGATGTTTGGGTCCTACCTCAGTGCCAGTGCCAGTGTCTAGTAGACCCTGTAAGTGATGTCTGGGTCCTACCTCAGTATTAGTGCTGGTCGCTGGTAGGCTCTGTAGGTGATGTTTGGGTCCTGCCTCAGTGCCAGTGTCTAGTAGACCTTGTAGGTGATGTCTGGGTCCTACCTCAATACTAGTGCCGGTCTCTGGTAGATTCTGTAGGTGATGTTTGGATCCTACCTCAATGGCTTCTCTCCTTGGTGCCCAGCACTGATTCACCCCCTTCCTGTCCAGAGAATGGAGAAGGGAGTGAGTGGGAATTAATCCTTTTCTCTGCCTGAGAAGGCCCTTCCATTGAAAAAGAGGAGGAGGGCCAGTTGGTCACGGACCTCCGAGAGGCACCGTGCTCTTGTTTGTGCCATTTCCCGCTGAAGGCCCGGCCTGGGCCTCTCTCGGAGAGACGGCCTCGAGTCACCCGGAATCCTTTTCCTCGTCCCATTTTGACGTCACCCATTCGGTGATTAATTTACAACCTGGCTCAATTAGACTCCAGCCCATGGAGTGTGTGAGTGGCCTTTTAAAGAAAGAGCTTTTGTTTTGACTGTAATTGAACTGGTCGTGGCCGAGACAGGCAAACAATTTACATTTGTCTCTGGCAGAACACAAGAGCTGTCTCTTGGTATGGACAGCCGGTGGCTTTTTTCTGCCTTCTCCTTTTTCTTCTAAGTCCTGGCATTCGGAGACCCGAGTCTGTACGTCTTCAGGTCTTTATAGACTAGGGAGCACGGGGCAGAGCGGCCCGTGGGGGCCTTTGCCTTCCCAGGCCCTTGCTCCTGGCCAGGGCTTAATGAAAATGTTTGATGACTGACTGGCTGACAGAGAACTAAGTTCTGGTGTTGCTGGTACTCGTGTCAAACTTAGGTTAGATGCTACCAATTACCCACATTACCTCTCCCCTTCTGGTACAGTGAAAATAACTCTAGACTTGAAATCAGTGGACCTCAGTTCAACCATAGAGACAATTGAGTTCAATCTTTTCATTTAACAGATAAGAAAAATGAGGCTGAGAGTGACCCAGTGATTGTCCTCAAGTCATAGAGGGTTAGCCTGAATTTGAATGAGGGTCCCCTGATGTCAAATCTGAAACTGTTTCCATTGTATTGTCATGGTAGATTCTGTGTGTGTGAGTGAGTGTGTGAGTGTGTGTGTGTGTGTGTGTGTGTGTGTGTGTGTGTGGACTGTCCGTAGCCCTTGTGGTAATGAAATGTATGGACCATTCTCAGAATGGATTTAAATGCCCCCAAATAAAATCCATGGGATTTCCAAGGAAACAAAGTAGGCTGAAATATAGCCGTGGAATCACAGGGGAGGGGCCTTCTGATGGAGAAGCCAAACCCCGGATGATCAGAACAGGGAGGGTTTTGTCACAGGAGTGCCGAGCCGCGGCCGTCCAAATGGGGCCAGATTTGGGGGTGCAATTGGAGGCAGGTTGGGGAACGGCCAGGTCATGCCTTTGTCCGTGACTTTGGTCTTTCTCCCTCTCAGCAAATCATCCCAGAGTTTGATTAAAATGGCAAGCCCTGGAACTGAGACCAGCATGAGATACCGGACTCTTCGATTCCATAATATTTCATAATGCCTCTCTTTATTGTATGTTAAATGATAGGGAAGGAGAATAAAGTGCACCCAGAGAGCACTTACCTGTTTTATGTCCTGTAACACTGAGTACTTGGTGCAAACATAGCAAATCTTGATTCTGAAGTGAGCAGGGCTGGTGACGGCCCGATCGGGGGCTGGGCTCGGTTCCTCAAGGGAGCCCAGTAGCCTGCTGGAACAGGAACATGAAGTCCTAGGATGCTGGAGACAAGGGACCTGCGACACCACCCAGCCCAGGGCCCTCATCCCATGACAAGGAAACTTAGGCTGAGAGCTGTCAGGTCACTTGCTTTTAAGTTCCTCATGGCTCATTCATCCTGGCACTGGATGTGCTTGTTGCTTTACCTTGAGATCTGAGCATTGGATGTGGAGTTGGGAAGGCCTGAGTTCAAATCTTGCCTCTAACACTTATGACTATAGGAAAAGGGGGTAAGGAGAAGGGGGAAGGGAAGAGGAGAGACAGAAAGAAAGAGAAAAGGGAGACGAAGGAAAGAGTCAGCAGAGAGAGAAAGAGAGGAGAGACAGAGACAGATAGAAAAAGAGAGACACAGAGATAGAAACAGAGAGAAAGAGAAAGAAAGAGAGGAAGGAAAGAGTCAGGAGAGACAGATGAAAGAGGAGAGTGAGACAGAAAAAGAGAGACATAGAGAGAGACAGAGAAAGGAAGAGAGGAAGGAAAGAGTTGGGAGAGACAAAGAGAGAGAGGAGAGACAGACACAGAGAGACAGAGACAGAGAGAAAGAAAGAAAGAGAGAGAGAGAGGAAGGAAAGAGTCAGGAGAGACAGAAAGAGATGAGAGAGAGAGAGAGAAAGAGAGGAAGGAAAGAGTCAGGAAAGATAGAGAAAGAGAGAAAAAGAGTGAGATAGACATACAGAGAGAGAAAAAGAGAGGAGAGACAGACACACACACACACACACACACACAGAGAGAGAGAGAGAGAGAGAGAAAGAGAGAGAGAGAGAGAGAGAAATTGAAACCACCATTAAATTCACTAGGCCTGATGAATGATGTTTCCCTCAGATCTCATCATTTCTCTGTCTCCTCCTTTCACTTCAAGGTATAGAGAACAGTAAAGGGAAAGTAGCCAGAAATTGGGGCCTCTGTTTAAGACTTAGGCACACTTCATACATGATAGATGGGTGAAAACATGGCGGTACATTTAAAGATAGTGTGGAATGGTGGAAAGAGCATTGGCTCTTAAGTTAGAGAACCTGACTCCAGCAAAGGCTTCTGTTTTCTCGGCTATAATAACAGATGAACAAGATGGTTTCTGAGGGACCTTCTAGCTGGAAATCTAGGATCCTTTAATTGTATGATCTTAGGGCAGACTGAAATGGGTGGCCCTCATCCATGAGATCCCAGATCCATTTGTAATGCCAGAAAATCAGATCCTCTGATCCTTAGGAAGAGTGCCTGAGGTCCATGGGCTTGTGAATCTCTGTAAAGTTCCTCACTTTAAGTAAATTCAATCGATGAAAATCTGGATTCCCATAAAAGATGAATTAAGGAAGGTGAGACATTATTGACGTGAGAAAATCATTCACAGTGAAGTTCTTTTAAACATTGTCTCCACTGACCTCAGCAGATTTTAAATTTTGATTTGCTTCATGGGTCTTCAGGAAGATTTGAGTTCCATTAAGCAAATCCTGACCCCTCTCGTAGTGATTTTGGAGGAATTGTCGCTCTCACTTTCAGCAAACATCCATGTTGGGCCAAGTGCTCAGTGCTAACTGCAGAGCTACAGAGGAGGCAAAAATAGCCTCTGTCCTCAAGGCACTTACCTTCTGATGGAGAAACCCAGCCCAGGAGTAAAAAGCTTCCCACGAGATAGACACAGAGTCGGTGGAAAGTTGTCTCCAAGGGAAGGCACTGGTGGGAGTCAAGGAACGCCTTCTGTGGAAGGTGGGGGTGGAGGGGAAGCTTGAAGGAAGCCAGAGGAGCTGAAGGGACCCCAGTACAAAGGGGGGAAACTCTGTGTGGCAGAGCAAAAGAATCGCCAACTTTAGAGCCCCTCTGCAGCTCCTGGGCAGTGTCCTGACTGTACTTTGGGAAAATCACTTTGGCAGCTAAATGGAGGCCAGGCTGGATTGGGAGAGACTTGGAACAGTGACCTTCAACCAACATTGGAGCAATCCAGGGGAGAGAGGATGAGCTTCCATGGGGACAGCTGCCGGGGCTGGGAAAAGCTCACCGGGAGGAGATGTGGGAGCGGATTCGCTGGGTGGGGCAGGAGTGCCGAGCTGAGGATGATGGAGGTTTGGGGACTGAGAGCATGGTCCCACCTAGGACCACCCCCAGGCGGCAGAGCCTCCTAACAGTCCGCGACTTATGAGGGAAGGCAGGGATTTGTTTTATGTTTTTTTAGGCTTTTGTTTTTGGAAACCAGTAGGAAGTGAATCAGTGTCTATTGGTTAATTGACAACTGGTCAGACCTTTCTTGGCTGAGGTTGTTTTGAGGCCTAGGGTAAGGGCCTGGTTAAAATAAATTATGATTTTCAGAATCCTGACGAGATGCAGAGAGAGCCAGGCACAGAGCCAGAGCCAGAAAGGTATACAGTGGAGAGAACTGTGGATTTGGAGTCAGGGGACCCGAGGTAGAAGGATTTGCTCAGTTCACAGCCCCCATTTGACCTTGGGCTCTTCAGTTCTTGCTGGTTCTGGGTTTCTTTTTCTGTTAAATAGGAGGGGTTGGATCAGGGGCCTTACGGTTCTAAACTTGGATCCGAGATTCCTTCCCCTATGCGTTAATGGAGGGAGGACTTTTCTGCATCTTCAGATTGTCATCGGTTTGTTGGGTGATAAAGATAGTTTGCTGAACATAACAAAACTTTGATTTACTTGGGTTCTTCCCTTGAATTGCTTGCTCCTTTTTTTTAAAGTATTGATCTGTTATATTTTTACATCACCTTCCTTTCCAAATACATGCCCATTCTCTCCAGATAATCACCTTTTATAACAAAGATTAAGAACACAAAGAGGGGAAACCGCTCAACAAAATGGGTCCATCAGTCAGGTCTGCGTACGTGCCCCCCCCACTTCTTCAGAAGTGTGGGGGTGTGGGGCCATTTTCTCCTCTCCTTTTAGTGGTAGAGTTTACTCATTAGAATTACATAATGTTGAGGTTTGTGGGATTCCCCCCTCCCTTATATGATTGTGGTCATTGTATATGCCATTTTCCGGGTTCTACTTACCTCACTTGACATCAGTGCAAGTCATCCTGGCTTCTCAGCATTCTTGACAGCCTTCCTTCCTCAAGGCCCACGGACCGCCCCCCCCCCAGGGGTCTCTCTCTGGTTTCTAGTTTTTCTGCCTCAAAGGCGGCTCCGTCCTTGTTCCCCGAGGAGAGAGGCGGACAATGGCCAAGCCTGGGAGTTGTTTGTCAGTTAGATGCAGAGGAGAGTCCGCGGCCTCCTGGGGCAGCAGAAACTCAGCCTTGGCTTTTATGTCCATGGACAGGGAAGTGTGATGGCCTGAGGCCGGGGAGGGCTCTCTTGTGTTCTCTGTGTCGCACTGTGAGGCAGGAAGGACCAGTCAAGTGAGGAGGTTGTTCAGCAGCAAGAACTTGGAATAAAAGGTAGTTAATGTTCTGTGAACCTGGAGATGAGCCGAGCCATTTTGCAGTCCCCTTGTGTAGACATTGGTCTGCGTCGACCCCTTTGGAAAGAGCACTGGATTGTGAGGGAAAGCTGGATTTTATTTATCACAGTGTGACCTTGGGAAATCACAGGAGTGCTCCGGGCCTCATCCCCCTGCTCTAAAGGGGAGCTGCTTTATATTTTTGACTTCAGTTACTTCTTTGATTGTGATAGTGATGGTGATAATGGTGATGGTGGTTGATGATGGTGATAGTGATGGTGATGATGGTGATAAGGATGATGGTGATGGTGATGATGATGATAAGGATGAGGATGATGGTGATTGATGATGAAGATGGTGATTGATGGTGAAGATAGTGACTGATGAGGTTGAGGATGATGGTGATGGTGATGTGATGGTAATTAATGATGATGATGGTGATGATGATTGATGATGGTGGTGGTGATTGATGAGGATGATGGTGATTGAGGATGATTGTGATGGTGATGGTCATGGATTATGGGAATGAGGGTGATGATGAGGATGATGGTGATGATGCGATGGTGATTGATGATAATGATGGTGATTGATGATAGTGATGGTGATGGATGATGGGATGAGAGTGATGATGAGGATGATGATGGTGGCGATGTGATAATGATAGTAATTGATGGTGTTGGTAATTGATGATGGTGATTGATGATGATGATTGAGGATGATGGTGATGATTATAGTATTAATGATAGTGATGATGATGGCGATTGATGATGATCCATGATGGTGTTGGTGATTGATGATGAGGATGACAATGACGATGATGATGAGTCCACATAGTGACATGTGGGTGATCTGTGATTCCCAAAGCTCTGCGTCCCCTGTCTCACTGGACGCTCACAATGGGCAGTTCTGTGCCGATGTTATTCTCAGATTTTGCAGTTCACAGTAAAGCTGTAAGGGAACTTGAGTCCAACCCTAAGCAAACTGAGGCCCAGAATGAGCTGCCCTTGCACTCTGAGTCTGAGGTGAATCTGCTCTCCAGACTCTGGGGCCTCTTGGGCAGCCGGATGGTTGACTGGACAACGCCGGGGCTGGAGTCTGGAAGATCTGCATTTAACTCCCGCCTCAGATGCTTACTAGCTGTGTGACCCTGAGCCAGTCTCTTCACCTCGTCTGCCTTAGTTTCCTCATCTGCAGAGTGAGCTGGAGTGGGCCAGCCAGCCCACGTCTTTGGCAAGAAAACCCCAAAGAGGAGTTTCCCAACTTCTCCTGACTTCCTTGTAGTCGCTGATAGTCCTGCCAGCCTCCTGCTCACTCCTCTGAGAGGGCTTGTGTCCAGTCCTTTTCTAGAAGTTTATTCTGTTCCTTAAATACTGTCCACTGCCCTGGAGTCCCTGGCATGGGAGCACTCCGAGGGCATTCCTGAATGCTGGATGAGGAATGCCAGGAAGCAGGGAAAAGTCCAGGCATTTTGCAAAGGAGCCTCAAGTGCTCTCTAGCAGATACCTTAGCCGGACTTCCCTGAGTACTCCGACCTGGTCAGCCTGACCCAGTAAGGTCGGGGTCAGGGCCTTCAGGGATGGTCCGGGCTCCTGGTTTTGAGTTCAGTGATTCTCTTGGCCCCCACAGGGGTGGGGGGAGGACAGCGACCCTCCTGCCTTTTCTGCCTTCCCGCTCTTTCTTGTCCAGCCTTAGAAACGTGAGGAGGGGCGGACAGGCGCTCGACGCCGTTGGGGGATGCACACCCCCTGGGGGAGGTGGATGGTCCCCGTGTGGTCTGGGCGCCCCGCGCTTTCATTTTGAACCAGGACGTTATAACCCGGCTGCTACCTGTGGCTCGCCAATTACCCAATTAGAACACGCATTTGCACGTTTTTTCCCCAAAGCAGGCTGCCGCCGGTCCTCCCTGTACACGGATTTTTAGACACTGTACATCTTGTGTCTTTAAATAATGTATTAGGAACATTTTCAAGTCTGTAAGTGCTTTTTTAATGAGAGTGTGAAGATTTTAATGGGACTAGATTGCCTTTTCATGACATTTCAGAGTGACTTAATTGTAACAATGTTGAGAGGCTGTATTTTAGAGTTTGCTAAGTACGTCTGCCGGGGCTTGTAGGCAGAGGCTGTGACGGAAGGAAAGAAGGACGAGGGGCGATGGAGCCCAAAGTTTCCCCATTCCTCTCCCCTCTCTCTCCACCTTTCTGTCTGTGAATGAGCCAAATCAGCGAGGAGAAGGACAGACCCAAGACCCGTGAGCTGCCCCCTCTGGCCCTCCTGAGCAGGAGACCCCCGGGATGGTCTGTCTGCCGGGGAACTTCCAGAGCGGGGAGTCCCTCCCGCTCTTGGTCGTCCTGCCCTTAGACCCCAGTTCTGCACAGGACGGCCTTTTAACAGACAGTTGCCAGGGCCTTCTTCCCTGCCCCTCGCCTTCCCTCAAGGCTTTTTAATAAACTAACTTCCTGTTTGTAGGACCATAGAAACATGGATTCTGAGCTGGCCGGCTCATTCAAACTCTTAATCTAACAGATGGGGAAACTGAGGGAGTCATAGTGGGACAGGGACCTTAGGGGGCATCTAGACCTCCCTCATTATACAGAGGAGAAACTGAGGCTGAGAGAGCTTGTCCAGGGTCGCATAGGCAGGATTTGAATCCAGATCTCTGTTTCAAGAAATCTTTTTATGGCATAAATGTGGGGCTGAAGCGGTGGCAAGTACCTTGGTCAAGGTCATCAGAGAGCAGGCGCAGCCATCCAGGACCTCAGAGGTCAGTGAATCTAATGCACCCATTTTATAGGTGGGGAAACAGACCTGGGGGGGTCACAGAGAGGAAGTGGCAGGAGTTGGATTTGAACTCAGGTCCCTGCTGCTCCTCTGAGTCACTGGCTGGAGTTCTTGGTACTGGCCCAGGATAGATGGAAGGGCGTAGGAGTCTGAGGGGGCCAAGAGGAGGAAGAGGAGCCTTGGAAGATCCCCAAGGTCAGAGAGGTTGGGTGGCCAAGGCAGCCACGGTTTGCCATGCCCACGTACCAAAAGGGTGGCTCTCTAATGGTGGTGCTTTCTGGCTAAGAGCGTGGGCGTAGGGGGCAGCGGCGAGGGGCAGCGGCGCCGTTTATAGGTCACCGGTGCTTGACTTTCTCTTGGGGTGTTTGTGGAGATTAATGTGCCCTGGGTAATTTAAAGTCTCAAACCTGCCTGGAGTTTCTTTGGGAAAGGTGTATTATAAATGCAAATAAATTAGGCAGCTCTGGATTTGGTTGTTCATCAATTTTTGTTTGTTAATTAAAAACCCAGCCCTATTTAAAGAATGAATTGGGGGAATTAACCCCTTGGACTTGATTAAAGTAATGTTGTAGAGTAACTGACAGAGTGGAGAGCAGTAGGGTCTAGGAGGCCATGAATCTGACCCGCTTATTTAACAGAAGGGGAAACTGAGACACAGAGAAGGGGAACGACGTTCCCAGTCACGCTGATGAGTGAGGAGGGTACATGAGGAGCCTGAGCTGTGCTTGGAGGCCCCTAGGTTCAGGTCTGCAAGGAACTGGTTCAGTTGTGCAGAGGGAGGCTTCCATTCCTTGAATTGGGGTTTTAAAGCATATTTAAAGGGCTTCAGTGACATGGAGAAAGCCACTTCAGATTCTCTGTCTGTGAAAGCCAGAGGTTAGACCGGAACGGGGGCTCTTGGGCCCTTTGAAAATATATACTGTATGGAGCTTTCTTGTAGCTGTCTGACCCATGGTGGGCCTTTTGAGGCGCAGGGGCGTATCTGGGGGATGATCAAGCAGATTCTGCAACAGCTTAGTAGATTGACGACGAGGATGAGTGTGTGTGGTTTAGAGTGAAGTTTTTCTATCCTGCCTTCAGAGCCCAGCTTGGATTAGTTTAATTCAGACGGTTACAACACTTGGAGCCTTCAGCTGGACGGGACACAGAATGTGCCCAAATCCTATTACATCCCTTAATTTCATTGAAAAATAAATGCATCCTGGGCCTGTCCATCCGGGGGCAGCCTGATTGTTGAGGCAAGCCATCCCGGAGCCAGCCTCTGAGTGAAGGCCCTGGCCGCTGAGCTGGTGGGAGGGGGCCGTGGGAGCGCTTTCTCTTCAGAGACGCCTGTGTGTATGGCATCCTGGGCCCTCAAGCGCTGTAATCCAGCCTGGATGGGAGTAAACATGCTTGCTGGGGGACTGTCCAGCCTCTGCCCGAAGAGCCTGCCAGGGGGCTCTGAAAGTCGCCTCCCCTCTGTTATTCTAACAAAGATTATCCTAATACTAAGTCCCGTAGAGTAAAAGCTCCCTGAAAGTCGGTGTTTCATCCTCTCTCCCACAACGCAGGCCCATAGAAGGCCCCTGACGATTATTGTTGATTGATCCTTGTCCAGAACGGTGGAACCAGTTGAGGGCCTAGTGACCGCGCCAGTTGTTCCACAGCCCCTCCAGCATGGATGCTTCCCATCATTTGCTGGGTGTGAGGCAAAATCTGAGTTGTTGATTAGCGATCTGGAACCCTTTCCCAGGAGTTAGAACGGCCTGTAATCGATCTTTCCAAGAGTTGTTTGCTGCGGGCCTTTGGCTACGGAGGGATCTTTTCAGACCAGGAGCCTGTTCCTAATGGGGATTTATCCCCTATCCAGATCCTGCCACCTGAGCGTAATAGACTCGGACCGGCCGTGCCTTAGACAACTTGGTTTTAGTGTCACCTTCCTTTAGTGGTAGGGGCTGCTCAGAATTTACAGGTGCCATCCGATTTTACAGTGGGTACAGAGGGAACGAAATAAATAAAAAGATGTTGGGGAAAAAGCCGCGTCTTGTCTTTTCTCCGTCTCCCGGATGAATAGAGAAATGTCATCTGAGAGCCTGCAAAGAATTGTTCCTATTTCTTCTTAAAGGCAAATCAGAACCATTAAGCCGAGTGTAATTGACACCATCAATGGCTTTCCTCTACCTCTCCAGCTACCCAGAGTCAAGCGCGAGAGTCTCTTCGGCGGCACTTGTGATTTGGAGAGCCCAGGTCAGCTCCCGAGCACTCCAGGCTCTTTGGGAATTTCAGAGCTCGGCAAGCTGGCGGGCACGTGCCAGGCTGCCAGGGAGCAGCTTTCTGAAATATACCGGGATGCTCGCAGGGCTCGCCCGCACGTGGTTTTCCTCATGCTTCTTCAGCAAAGGAGAAAGGAAGAAAGCAAATCCAACCCACACAATCCCTCCATTTGAGAAAGCTGGCTGGGGTTTGGAGTCAGGTTGCAATTTTGGCTCTGCTCCCCTGCGTTTTACAGATCTGGAGACTGAGGCACGGGAACAATAAGTGTGACTTACTCAAAGTAACTTTCTTTTTCTTCCTTCCTCACTCCTCTTCCTCCTTTTCCTCCTTTTCCTCCTCCTCCTCCTCCTCCTCCTCCTCCTCCTTTCTGTCTCTCTCCCGTCCTTCTCCTCCTCACTTCTTCCCTCCCTCCCTCTTTCCCTTCCTCTTTTTTCTTTATCCTTCCTTCCCTTTATTTCTTCCTTCTCTTTCTTTTCTCTTCCTTCTTCCCTACCTTCTTCCCCCCCCCCCTTCCTCCCTCCCTCCTGTCCCTCCGTGGGCCTGAGGGGCCCAAGGTTTTTTCCTGGTCTGTAGGCTCTCTCTAGGTGAGGAGCCCTCTCTCCGAGGGCACCTGTTCTATGATTTAGAGTGCCAGGGAACTGCCCGAGCTAGCAGAGCGCTTGTATCTGGGTCGCTTCTCAGTGCCGCCCACTGTGGGCAGGGAAGCAGGGAGGTACTTCCAGGGCCAGTGGAATTGGACAAACCGAACCCCTCCTGCGATGGAGGGAGGTCTCTGCTTTGTGACCCATGGATCCCTGGTCTCTCATTGCTGGATGAAAGTCTGCTTCCTAGTCTCACTCCAGTTTCCCTGTCCCTGTTTCTGGTGCAAAATACAAGAGGAAGATGTGACAATTAAAGTCTCCAGCCCCAAGCCTCCTTGGTGGGGAGATAATTAAAGTAAATCTGCCTAAACATCTCCAAATGCAGATAAAACCCTCCTGCAGCTTAGCTTCGGCCCTCTTCATAAACCTGACTTGATGAACCAAAAACTCTTGGTACAGCGAGACCCTGGCCAGGCTGATTATCCCAATGATCTTTCATTGGGGAAACCTTGGTTTGATTCACCCCAGACAGGTATTGGGGGGACCCCCACGTGTGACAAGCGAAGGAAGCCGGCCTGACCGGGAGCTTGCCCTGGCCCTACCATGGTCAGGCACCCTCCACCCAGATCAGTGATGACCTTGAGTCCTGTGAGGGATCCCTGATTAAAAGGGGCTCTGCAAACAGGGAAACTGAGGAAGTCTTAACAGATGGGGGTGGCAGGCTCTTAGAGCACACTCTGAGTTTCTTCATTCATCCAGGCGTCTTTGGGCAATCTGTCACTGGGAGAGCCAAATCTGGCCTGTTTTAGCATCAAGGCTCGCGCCCCACTGGACCTTGGTGCTCATGGAGGAGGCATTTTAATTAGAAGCAATTCTGCTTAGTTACAATTCCTCTATGGGCCTGGTTTGGATCTCAGTGTTGTCGGCTTATTTCTTGTGCCTTGTAGAGAACCATGCTCTGTCTAGGGGCGGAGGGCTGGTCTGAGACAGGATTGATAGCCCAGTGACCTTGGGGAGTGGTCCGAGGCACTCCTTATGACCTTCAGAGAAGGTGCCCAGCAGCAGGTGGGTGTTCCCCCCCAAGGAAAATGTAGGGCTTCACCCAAATCATGCACTCATCCAGGAAACATTTATTAGGCACCTACTGTAGATCAGGCACTGTGCTAGTTCATGTGGATATTAAAAAAAAGTCAGGAGAGCCTCTGTCTTTATGGAGTTTGCAATCTAATGGGGAAATTAATATTAGTGTAATAAATTCATGTAATAAAATTGTATAGCTTTTTCAGAAGGTTGATGTTTTAGAAAACTTTTAAGTTTTTAAGTTTAATGTACGATTTCATCTGCATTTTAAACCTCACTGGATCTGGATTTACTCAAGCGAGCTGCCTGCTTTTTGGCAACCCAGAGTGTCTGAGGCTGGATTTGAATTTAGATCTTTCTGACTTTGCCATGAGGCTGCTCCATAGCATTTGTCTTCTAAGACATGTTAGAACCCCATGGGATTTCTCAGTGGTTAAAACCACAAGAGAGTCCCAGTGTGATTGATGCAGATTGATTTCGCATTGGGTGAGACCTATAATATCATTGATGGGAGGGACTCCCAATGTGAATATTCTCTCTTCTGATATAAATTGATTTTTCAGTGGGTGAGATCTGTGATTTCATCAGTATGAGGGACTCTCCAAGTGGGTATTCTCTCTACTGATATAAATTGGTTTCTTATTGGGTGAGACCTATAATGTTATTGGTGTGAGGGGACTCCCAGTGTACATATTCTCTCTTCGGATATAAATTGATTTCTAATTGAGTGAGATCTGTGATTTCATCAGTTGGAGGGACTCCCAATATGAGTGTTTTCCCTATTGATATAAATTGATTTCTCATGATGTAGATTGATTTCTCATTGGGTGATATCTGTGATTTATCACTATGAGGGACTCCTAGTGTGCGTATTCTCTCTTCTGATATAAATTGATTTTTCATTGGGTGAGATCTATAATACCATCAATACAAGAAACTCTCCAAGTGGGTATTCTCTCTACTGATACAAATTGATTTCTCATTGGGTGAGACCTATAATGTCATTAGTGTGGGGAATTCCCAGTGCGAGTTTTCCCTACGCAATTAGTCATACGGTCATGGACTTAGAGATAGAAGGGATGTTAGGGGTCATTATGTCCAGATGAGGAAGCTGAATCTCTGAGATGGATCCACTTGCCCAGGGTTATACATCTAGGAAGTGGCAAAGCAGAGATTTGGACTCGCATCCTCCAACTGCAAACCTAACAAAGCTCTTGCAAGTAACCCTGATGTCTCCCCAGAATATTCATTCTGCAGTTTGGGGTCCAGAACATTGTCGATGGTGCTGAGAAGTCCCAGGATGGCTCATGACCACTCAGCCAGTGGGTGACAGGAAGTGGGACTTGAATTTGGCTCTTCTAGAGTGCAGGTGCATCGCTTCTCTGAAATCTCCTTAATCCCCAGCACAAGGAGGGGCAGCTTGCTGAGATCCGTGGGGAATCAGAGATGTGTCAGGGACTAACCCGGGGTCCTTTTGCCGAGCTCTCCTCCCCCGGGAACCCGTTCTGCTCCCAACAGGTCAATTATTTCCTTCCAAGTGGCTCCTGTGGCTCCGGTGTTCTCCGTGAGTGTGACCCAGGCTTTCTGACTAATACAGCGCCAGAAACACGCTATTGTTATCATCTGTAGACTCTTTAGTTCATTACCAGGAAAACATATCTCTTGAAATAATAAACACTTGGCTTAAAAAAAGTAAACACTGGAGAAAACGATTGTAAATACCAAGTGTAAACAGTATTGACTTTGGAAGCCATTATGCAACTGGATAATGAATAACATTATCTCTCTCTCTCTCCAGATATAAAATACACACATTTACTTTATTTGATTATTATGTATGTCTCAGACCATTTGATGCCTCAAGGGCAGAGAGGCAGCAAGGAGAGATTAACTGAAAGATGGAGAAGTTTTCAGCAAGAAGTGTCGCCCCTGAGAGGGACGTAGCAGGAGTGCATTTCGGGGGGAGATGTGCTGAGAGACCAAAGAAGCAGCCGCTGTGTGTCCTGGAATTCAAGCCGGACTCCGCCACCCCTGCGCCCCTTTAGCCACTTGCTCGTTTTATGGGTGAGCATTCATCTGACCCGTGACCTTGGCATAGACCTGGAAGGGAGCGCAGAGTTCATCCAGGGCATCCCCATCACGTTGCAGACGGGGATCGAGGAATCTCAGCTCTGCCCCCAGGGACCGTGGAGGGCATTTGGGACGACCCCCGATTTCTACAGGTGAAGTGGCTCAGGGTCACAGAGACAAGAACATGGCGGGCATGATTTGAACCCAGGCCTTGTTACTCCCGCTGCAGTCAGTTTTCTTTCTGAAGTATCAGAGTTGTAGAAGTAAAAAACTAAAGTGATGATAATAAAATATACTTAATATAATATGTAGCAATAATAATAATTAGAATGCCTCCGCAGCGCTGTACATTTATCAGCCCCTCGCCCTCCCCCGGCTCCTTCGGGCCGGCTCGGAAGACGGAATGCAGCGGAAGTCACAGAGCCTCAGTCGGTCCCAGTTTGTCCGCTTCCCTTCGGGCGACTTTGGGTCACTTTGCCGGGCCTGTTTTCTCCCCTCTCAAATGGGCCATGAATGTAAAGCCGGTGACCGGATGCTGGGATTAGTCTCCTTCACCCCCGGCCTTGCGTCTCTGCCCGGGCCCCTGCCTGCAATGCCCCCTCAGGAGGCCGAAGCTTCCTCCGAAGCTCCTTCTGCGCCCCCTCCTCCAAGAAGTCTCCCCGGATGCCCCCCGCTGCTCCGGCCTGCACCTCTCTTGGGGGCGTGTTTATATGTGTCGGCTCCCAGGGAGCCGCGGCCTGATACTGGTCCCGCTTTAGCCGCGGCGGGAGCCTGGCAAGGTTCGGGTCCCGGCGGGGCCTCCCTCGGGCTCCTCGGGGACCCCGGGGGCTCGCAGGCCCCCCGCCCGCCCTCTCCGCGGGCTCCTCCGTGGAAGCCTCCCGGGCCTCTCCGGGAAGCTGCCGGTGCCTTCTTGCCACTCTCGCCTGCTGGCCCCCGAGGCTGCTTCCCCGCGCCCGGAGGGGCCCGGCTCCAGATCTTCCCCCTGTCCGGCCGAGGCGGCACCAGGCCCGCTTCCCTCACAGGCTGGCGCGCGGGCTCCTCTCGGGAGCTCCGGCCTCCTTGGAAACGCCGTGGGGCACCGGCCTTCGCTCCCGGCCCGCAGCCACAACGCTCCGGCTTCCCAGAGGCCTCAGGGCCTCCCCCGGCCTCGCAATCAGGCGAGCGAGAATCCTGGTCCCTGCCCTGGAGGCCGCGGCTCCCGGAGAGCCGGACCCCACCTCCGGCCGCCCCGCCTGGCCTCTGCAAGAGCCCGGGACCGAGGCCGGGCGCGCTGGGGGACGAGGGGCCTCTGAGGCGGGACAGGCCCGAGTCTGGCCTTGGGAGGCTCCGGTCCCTGTGTCTGGCCCCCCGAGGAGATTCGGACTCTATCTGAAGCCGATGGGCCCATGGCCCCCAGGAGAGCCGGACCCCACCTCCGGCCGCCCGGCCCAGCCTCTGCAAGAGCCCAGGACCAAGGCTGGGTGTGCTGAGGGACAAGGGGCCTCTGAGGCGGGACAGGCCCGAGTCTGGCCCCGGGAGGCTCCGGTCCCTGTGTCCAGCCCCGCGAGGAGATTCGGACTCTATCTGAAGCCGATGGGCCCGCGGGAGGCTCAGGGAGCCGGGCGTGCGCAGAGCTGCTGGGAGACGCTCGTCTCTGGGTATTTACATCCCGGGACGCGGTGCCCAGACAGGGAGAGAGGTGGCTCCCCCTGAAACAGCATTGGGGAAGGGAGCAGCGGCCCCGGGAGCATGGAAGGGGATCCTCGGCGGCGGCGGCAGCCAACGCTGTGATTTGAAACGCTTTCATGGGTTTAGAGAAGAGGGTAATTTTTCTTCTCGATTTGCTCCTTTTTATCTGGTTTTAAAGCGAGGCTTTCTCTCTCGCCTTTAAAGAGGTGCATCTTAGGAGGAATCAAAGGCAATTGGAATTTTCTTGATGTTTTTATGGAGAGTGATGTTGACTTTTTAGTGGTGCTCGGGGACCAGGGGAAGGGAAGGAGCTGATGGGGGGAGCAAGAGCAGCTCTTCTGGACCCACCCATCGCTGTGGATGTGGCCAGGGGCTGCCTGGGCATTCCCGGCCACCAGAAATGGGGCGGCTACTGCCACGGGGCACAGCTGCTGTTGGAGGGGCCCTGGGCCCCCTCCCCCTCCTAGGGAGCTTTGGCTTGGCCGCTTTGGGGAGCCAGCCCTTCTTCCCTCTGCTGCTCTCCCTCCCTCTCTCTTCCTCTTTCTCCCCTTTCCACTTTCCCTCCTCTTCTTCCTGCCACTCTCCCTCCTTTCTCTTTCTCTCTTCTCCTTCCTGCTGCTCTCCCTCCCTCTCTCTTCCTCTTCCTCCCCTTCCCTCCTCTCCTTCCTGCTACTCTCCCTTTTCCTCTTTCTCCCCTTCCTTCCTTCCCTCCTCCTCTCCTTCCTGCTGCTCTCCCTTCCTCTCTCTTCCTCTTCCTCTCCTTCTCTCCTTCCCTCCTTTCTTTCCTGCCACTCTCCCTCTGTCTTCCTCTTTCTCCCCTTCCCTCCTTCTCTCCTTCCTGCTGCTCTCCCTCTGTCTTCCTTTCTCTCTTCTCCTTCCTGCTGCTCTCCCTCCTTCTCTCTTCTTCTTCCTCCCCTTCCTTCCTTCCCTCCTCTCCTTCCTGCTGTTCTCCCTTTTTCTTCCTCTTTCTCCCCTTTCCTCTTTCCCTCCTCTTCTTCCTGTTGCTCTCCCTTTTTCTTCCTCTTTTTCCCCTTCCCTCCTCTCCATCCTGCCACTCTCTCTGTCTTTCTTTTTCTCCCTCCTTCCCTCTCTCTCCTTCTCTCCCTCCTTCCCTTCCCCTCCTCATTAACTTTCTCTTAGCCCAGAAGCTTTCTTGATTCCCTCCACCCTCTAGAATCCCCCCTCCCAAAACAATTTGTACTCAACGGCTTCAGCTAGAGCCATATTTATTGCAATTGGTCCCCAATCTGTTTGCAGATCACCTAGTCTGTCCATCCGAAGGTGAACACTTTGTGGGGACAGATTGATCGCCCTCTGTCCTTGGATCCCCAACCCCTGGTCCAGATGGCCTGGTGCTTAGTAGGCACCTGAGAGAAGATCAGGGCTTGTGTGATTGAGGCCCGACTTTGCCTTGGATTTGGTCTGATTTCAAGCAAAACAAAATGAAAATAAAAACACAAAATGCCCCAACTCTTCCTCCTCTTTCTCCTTATCATTCATTCATTTTTATGCTGTCATTATCCCTTGGTACAGCAGCTCCTCCCCCATAGAGCTTTCCCACATATTAAGGAAATGGTTTCCTTTTACCATTTGGTCATGCCGGGAACTCAGGTCCTCCTCACTGCAGGACCAAATGGTCACCATAGTGACCATTTACTGGTCACTAAAACGGACTCCTGCACTTGTTTTCAGCTCCAGTAAGAGGCTCCCTGGAATCTCCCACCTTGCATTTGAAAGGAGGCACACTTGTTTTAGCATCAGGGACGATGATAACGAGCACTGAATAAGCGCCTACTGTATGCCACACACCATGCTGGTCACTGGGTTCAATCCTATGTTGGTGGATATATTTTTGTTTTCAAGTTGGGGGTCATTGTGTAAGACACACAATATGTGTGTGTTTGTGTGTGTGTGTGTGTGTGTGTGTGTGTGTGTGTGAGAGAGAGAGAGAGAGAGAGAGAGAGAGAGAGAGATTTCACTTTGGTCTGGGCAGCATGTGTGGCACAGTGAGACCTGGACAAGCATTTGCCTCCCGAGACCTCAGTTTCCTTATCTGTAAAATGAAGAGATTGGGCCAGAGGACTCTAAAGTCTCCTTCCTTCCTTCCTTCCTTCCTTCCTTCCTTCCTTCCTTCCTTCCTTCCTTCCTTCCTTCCCTCCCTCCCCTCCCTCCCTCTCTTTCCTCTCTCTCTTCTTCCTCCCTCCTCTCTTTTTCACACACACATGTATATATGGACACATATACATATGTACACATGCACTCATACATACATACTATCTATATACATACATACATAAATATTATCTATATGCATATATATTTATTTCCTGTTGAGGCACTTGGGGTTAAGTGACTTGCTCAGAGTCGCACAGCTAATAATGTTTAGTGTCTGAGACCAGATTTGAACTCAGGTCCTCCTCACTGCAGGACCAATGTCCTGACCCCTGCAGCATCTGGTTGCTCCTATGTATATTTTTTACACCACACTTTGTATGACCTTTCACTAATCATTAACACCCATTTTATTTTCAACTTTTTTTTGCTACCACAGCAAGTGCAACTCTGAATATTTTAGTAAAATAGGATGGGGATCTTTCTGGTACCGGAAGTATAGAGTAGAACAATCCAGTTGAATTGCCTCTGACGCAGAGCCTATGAATAGTTGAGTGACTTTTCCACCGTGACTCCTAATGGTTCCCCAAGGGGTAGGACCCAATTCCTGTTTCTCCCAGCAGTGTGGAGCATCCCTTTCTCCGGCTCCTCCGGCGCTGGCCAGGACAGATGAGTTTCTCTGCGCCTTTGATATTTGTGGAATAGGACTGGGAGTCCACCTGGTTCCAGAGCCCTTAGAGATTGAAGCCTTGGTTGGGAGGAGAATCCGAATTTAAGGGAAGTTATCAGTTCATGGGCCTTCCTGAAGGCTCTTGCATGGAAAGCCAATTTGAGGGGATAATGGTCAGACATGATGCTGTCCTTAAGCCTTATTGGAAATCACCCGTTTTTGCTCAGCCCAGAGCCACGGCTACAAAGGTAATTTTGCACGCATTAAATAGCCAACAAAGGACTGGAGCTGAGCTTGCTTTGGCAAACAAACAGATCCCCGAATGGATCAAACACATTGTAATGCAGAGCAAATTGAAATACTTGAGGATTTGTCTCAGATGCTTAAAATCATATTTTATTCTCTGTGTCTCCATATTGCCCTCGACCAAAGGGGCATGTCTGTCGAAAGGACCGTTGCAAGAGTCGTCCCGTTATTAGGAGAAGCTCCGGTTGCCGACGCTGAGCCGGCCCGGCCCCGTCTCCATTGGCTCTCTGCTGGTTTGGGGCGGGAGAGAAAGTACGCACGGTGTCAGTTTCACCCTGAAAGGTTTTCCGCCAAAAAGCGTTTTTAATGAAGCCGGGCACCCCGCATCATTATCATTTCCAAGGCCCAGAACTCATTTTCAATTTCACTATCAAAGGGAAATGACAAATAGAGAATGCAAGGAAAACCAGATGGACTCGCTGCATTAGGAGCTTAGTATGCAGATTTTGTGTCACATATTAGCATTCATTAAGTCAAAAGGGAAAAAAAAATGAGTTTTGCCTCCATGCATTAGGACCAATAAGGCTGGCCGAGTTCCAAGCCTGCTCTTGTGGATTAATTGTTTTTATAGCTGTTTTAATTAAAATTGTTCAGTATATGATTAACCTAAAAGTTCTAATTTCCACAAAACCGTCCAACAAATGAGACATTAATATTTTATATTAACCACAGAGATAGGGCCATGTTTTTTTTTTTGGTAGAGGTTTACAAGGAAGTAAGCCGGGGCAAATGGCCCCAATGGAAGGGCCTTGGAAGTGGACGGATGGGGAGTGACTTTGTCGGTGACCCAGAACAATAGTGTAGCAGAATTGGTTGTCTTGTTCAATTAATCAGTCTGTCAGTCAGCATTTATTAAGTGTTTACTATGTACTGGCCACTAAGTGGTGGGGATATAAAGAAGTAGCAAAAAGTCTCTTTCATCATGTAAATTTTATACAAAAAGGATATGTGTTTGTCATTTTTTTTTTTTTTTTTTTTTTTTTTGGTGTGTGTGTATTTGTTTTTTGCTTTTTTCTCTCACTGGGAATTGACAACTTGGACCCTGCCCCTTTGTAAATGGTAAAAGAGGTGGGCAATATCGCAGTAAGGCGAGGTGAAAAGAGATATTTATTTAGCTTTTTCGTTTTCCCACATAGAGTTAAAGAACATAGACAACTAAAATCATCTGGTTCAATTCTAAAGTGAACATGTCGGGTGAGGTGGCTCCTGAGACCCCTTTTAGCCAGACAGCTGTGATCCTACAAAAAAGGGAGAAAATAGTCCAATTTCCTTATTATGCGGGTGTGGAAAGTGACGCTCCTGCTTAGCTGAAGGCCACATATTTGATAGTAAGGGGCAGAGCCAGAGTTCAAACTGCTCACAACATTTAGCTCCTCTGGGGGTTGAGAGTCTTAAGTGTTTTGAAAAATTTGAAGTTATTTGGGTGTCAACTATTAAAGTCAGAAAGGAAGGAAGAGAAGTAGCTAACATCAGAGAAAAGGAATCTGGTAGCAGGTGGTATGCAGGGAGCCTAGATAGCATTTATTAAGCCCCTCTTGTTTGTATTAATATTAAATATTAGTATTTGATACTATTACATCAGTATTTACAGAGAGGGGCAATGGAGGCATACAGCAGTTGAATGACTTGCCTGTGATTACATGCTTCATAAATACCCAAGGTAAAATTCAAATCATGTCTGTCTGTCTGGCTCGCTCTCTCTCTCTCTCTCTCTGTGTGTGTGTTTTATTTTATTTTCCATTTACATGTAAAAACACTTTTTTTTAACATTTATGTTTTTAAGTTTTGAATCCCAAATTCTCCTTCTCCCTCCATTCCCTGTACAGTCACGCACAAAATACACTTCCATGTGAATCATATTATGAGAACCAAATACAAAAAAGTCAGGAATCTTGGGAGCTGTGCCTTGCCCACATTCGGACCCTGCCAGTCTTTCTCTGGGGGTGTTTGCCCTTTTGCATCACAGGCCCTTGGGAACTGTTTTGGCTGAGGCTGGCTGACTGTCTCATGATGCTGTGTCCCGCCTGCTCTGGTTCTGCTCGCCCAGTTTGCATCAGCCCGTGCAAGCTTCCTAGGTCTGTCTGATCCTGCTGGCCGTTTCTTCTGGCCCAGTGGCACCTGTCCACTCGTTTGCACAGGTCGTTCAGTCATTCCTGACCGGGGACGGCTCCGTTTCCAGTCCCCCGCCACCAGGCCCAGAGCTGCTCTGAGCATCTCGGTGCGGGCCCGCCCCGTTCCTTGACCATCTCCTTGGGACCCGGGCCTGGTAGTGGCAGTGCCAGCTCCGAGGGTGTGCCCAGGATCAATGCGCTTTGGGCCTAGTTCCAAGTTTGTCTCCTGAGTCACGGGGCAGGTCACCCCCCCAAAGGCGCCTCTTCCTGACTCCGAAGGCCGTAGCATGGGCTCTCAGGGGCTGAGGGTATTTACTCCCTCATGCGGGAGTTTAGGTAATTTAGCTGAAGCTTGTAGCCCCTTCCCCCCTACCCCCCCCTCCAATGCTGGCTCCCTCAGGAGAGCCAGCGAGGGGTCTTGGTCCCTCACCCCGGCCGGTTCCTGCCAGCTTGGGCTTCCCAGTTGGTTGACTGGGAGCGGGGCTGAGAGGTGACTGTTGGCCCAGGTTTTGCACTGCGGCGGCGCCGTTCCTTGTGCTCTCCCTGTCTCTCGGCTGCCATCCCGGGTGTGAGCTGGGGGGGGGGTGGGATGCCCGCCCCCGATGGGGGAGGGAGGTGACCTGTGTCAAGTACCAGCAGGCTGTCTGTGAGATACTCAATTACGGCCCAGCAGACTTTGGGAGGAAATTCTGTCGCCTCCAGCCTGCCCCAGGCAACCCCTGGCAGAAGTGATAGCAGAGCTAATTGGCTCTGGATGGGACTGGTTTGGAAAGGTCAGGGAGCCCCTGGGGACTGGGTTTTCTGGGAGCAGGCTCTTCACCAGCTCCTGCCAGCCTGCCTTCAGCCCCAGCCCCAAGCTCAAGAAGGGGCATCCGAGGCTGCTCGACAGGTGCCCGGGGGCAGAGTGGGAAAGAGACGTCCAGGACGTGGGCCCATGGACCGTTGGGAGAATCTCCTCCTCTTGCTGTAAAGGAAGAGGGGAGACCAGCCAGGTGAAGTCACCTGCTCAGAGCCACACAGAAGCTGAGCCAGGACTGGAACCCAGGGCCTCTGCAGCGTGCTGCTCAAGGCCAACGATCATTTTAAGCTCTGTATATGGATGCATGCACATGTGTAACATGGACACACACACGGTGTATTTGTGTAGCATGTGCGCACACACACACTTGGAATGCCTTTCTGTCGTGTGCACATACACGTGTTTGTGTACCCATATGTATGCACATGTATAGGCAGCATGCAGAGTATATTTGAGGCATTTTGCATGTGTAAACAGACACTCAGAGGGCCTTTCTGAAGCATGTATATACACACATGTAAATACATCCACATGACATACCTGGGTACAGACACACCTGTACAGCGTATTAGTGTGTTGTATGTATACATGTGTGTAAATAGAGTGCCTTCTGCATCACGTGTGTGCACACTTACATATACCTACACATAGCTTCTGCATTTATACGCAGACACGCCCATCATGTGTAAGTGCACGTCTGCACCCGTGTTCTTCCCTTCCTTTTGGGGCTCAGTTACAGTCGCGGGGGGGTCGGCGCTGATGGTAGGTAACAGAATTTTTAGGTGCTGGTCGTTTGGCAGACAGCCCCTTGTGGATGATTTTCCCGGTTCCTGGCCCAGGGACAGAAGGGGGTGTGACTGTGTGGGCAGCATGGCCAGTCTTGCCTCTGACCCTGTGACTGGACAAGGAACTCAGGCTCTCCTTGCCCCGAGCTCTCCAAGCCCCACAATTACACTAGCTGAGGAAGTCTCCTTATCCAGGCGCTTCTGGGCCCTGGAGTGCGAGGCCCTCTGCGTCAGGCCGTGGGCTTTGTTTTCCTTGGCAGGGTCGCAGAGCCAAGCCCTCCGTTGGCCGCTCTCCTGCGTCCACGCTAAGCTTACCTGCTGGGCAGTCACCCACGCCCAGCCCCGAGTCTGGTGGGATTCTCTGAGATCTCTCACAGGCGCCGTTTTGGGCACGCCGCGGCTCTGGGTCATCACAATCTGAAACAAGGTGGTTGTTGGAACAAGTGAGACCTTCCTCTTTTTAAAAAAACAACAACGTAGATGCAGCTTTTTGGACCCTTTTTGTTTCGGTATCACCTGCATTTCCCAAGATTCACCTCTTCCCTCCCCTCTCCCCAATAATAACTAAAAAATATATAAAAAATAAAAAGGCGTGCCCTCCAGCGAAATTAGCAGGACTATCCACTATATTGAAACCGTCCCACACTATCGTTTGATGCTTTGCACCCATGGGGCGCCTTCCCGCTCTCCAGTATGGAAAGAGAATACTCCTTTTCTTCATATTCATTCTTTGCGGCCGAGCTTGGCTGTTACTATTTCATAGAACTTGATTTCTATTGTTTTTTTCTTTTTCTGTTGCCATTCTTGTAGTTACTGGGCATGGTAGTTTCCTATTTCTGCTTACTTCACTAGACATCAATTCATATTTTTCCTACTTAAGGGAAAAATATCTTGATGTATTTTTCGCTTAACAAGGGGGTCATTGGCAGGATGGAAATTGCCCGGAGGCCCATCTCTCATTATGTTACTGCTCGAGAAATATTTTACCCCTCGGTAGCCCAGAGGGTCCTGTATCTCCCTCCCACTGCCAGGCTGGCTCCCCATTCTGATTTACATCGGCTCCGTCTTCAGGGTGGCCAGGGGAGGGTCATCCCTTTGTCCTGCCTCAAGTGGGTCGTAAGCCAGAGGTGCCCTTGCTTTGATCAGAGTTCTCCCTGGCACTCCCAACTTGTTAGAAACGGGGTCCCCAATCATCAGCGAGGAGGGAGCATTTGTGGGGGGCCTTGCAAAGGGAGTCTCCTTGGAGGGTCTGCCTTCTGTGGGCGTCTCTGGATGTCCCCCATGTTTCTCCCCCCAGTTCTCTGGCCCTCTGTCCATCTCCCGGTCTCCTTGTCTTCCTGAGCCTGAGCCGTTCTGTGTGATTCTCACTGGGATTTCTTCCATTTGGGCCCATTCTCCCGTTCAGGGTCATTTAATTTATGCGGGACTTGGCCTTGGACGGGCAGCCCGGTGCCAGGGGCGGTCTCCAGGCCCTGCATTAGCTGGTTATTTGTGGGCTGTGGGGGGATTGTTCCACCGGTCACCGAGACCTGTGCGTTGGCAGCCCCTCCGGGTCAGCGCCTCTGCCCACTGCCCCGTCACCAGGGGTCTCTCCATCCCAGAAAGGAGCTTCCCTGGGAAAGCTGACTCTGGACCCATCCTCAGGTTTCCTGAAGAGACCCCGGGGACAGGTCCCTGCCTGGAAGTGGGAGCTTTTAAACCCCAGACAACAGCCCAAGCAGCAGCAGATTGGTCAAAACCGCCAAACCACGACTGCCCTGGGAGCAGGACGTAGGTCTCTGTGGGATTCTGCGGCAGAGTCCCACAGGGCCGAAACTTGCTTCTTTGTCAAATATTCCCTGAATCCTTATTATAATAACCAATGATTGGAGTTTCTGAGGTTCCACCAGGTTAAAGGCTGTGTCTTGGAGAAGTTGGTATTTCCTAGAACATCTCCACCAAAGGCCATCAATGATTGGGTCATGGCAATGATCCACAGGCTGTTGGGAGGGCCGGGGGGGGGGGGGGGAGAGAAAGATGGGACTAAAACCATTGTGTCAACTTTAGCTTTTACAATTCCACTCATTTATTTATTTTTAGTGAGAGGGGAAACCAGGATTCATGGGCCAGCTTTCTGAGCCCCCTCCCCCTTAACCATATCCTGATGACATCTCTGAAAGATTTAAGCCCCTCGAGGAAAGGGATGGCCTTTTGTGAACTCTCTGTATCCTCAGGGCTCAGCCCAGTGCCTGACACAGTCAGCCCTTAGTGAGTTTATTGAATGAAGGAATCTCCATGTCTTTGGCTTCCTAGAGATCCCATTTAATTGGTCAGTCAGTCAAGCATTTATTAAGGGCCTACTGTGTGGCAAGCCTTACACTGGTACATGAAATGATTAAAAATGGAGAAACAACATGGCATCTCTGTAGCCTTTATTCTACCAAGGGAGACCACGGCTCCCAGCCCCTTTTCTTCGAGCCCCCATGATTGTTCCAATGAGAGGTGCTAGCTGATGCGTCCCGAGGTAACGAGCCATCCCAGTTAGGACACGGCCATCCCTTTCCTCAAAGAACTCAGAGTCAGTACCGAGGGAAAAGGCCGCAGACTTGGAAGTCTGCGATAAATACACAGGGACCTTGAGGCTTGTCACCCCCAAACCCCCAGAGGGATGGCGAATTCTCCTCTGTAGGTCTTCATGGGAAAGCCGGCCTGCCTGTTGTGGGGGTTTGTGGAGCGGAGGCTTGCCTATATCTCTGATAAAGCGCTCCTTTAGATTCAGAGACCCCAAGTTGTGTCCTGCTCCAGATGCTCGGGATCCTGCGCAGTCAGTCCCGTTTTTCTCCTCTCTAAAATGTTGAGATCGTTAACGCTTGTAACAGCAACAATTATAGGGTGTTAGGAGGATCAGAGATGACGCAATGTGAGGTGGTTTGCAAGTCTCAGTTTTTATTTTTATATACATATCTACACACACATATATGATTTATAAATTTATAAATAAAAGACCTCGGTGACCACTATTACATATTAATACTATATGGGAACATATTACATGTTTATGCTACTTAATATCAGTGTTATATCACATATTCAATACCTATTGAATAATCTATAATATATCAAAAGACATGTATATTGCGTGCACATGTGATACACAAAACTATACATGCAAACTTGTCAGAACGCATAGATCATAATACACATGTACATTGCTACAGACATGTAACATGCATGTATAGTGATGGCCCCCACATATGCATTTTATATCCACACACATATAACATATGTTTTGTGTAAATCATGTATGTGCACATATAAACATATAGTAACACAAAATAAATGCTATAGTATTAACTAGATCACATAATGTTGGTATTAAGTAGCATAACTATGATGATATTGCAATATGTTATTAATATGTAATGGTTCAATAATAAACTAGTTTATATAGTAAATATATGGTAGCTATTAGTTTTATTTTGCTAAATGTCTCTTGAGACAGTTACTCAGAAGAAACTCAAGTAGTAGAATATAAGACTTGGCAAAGGCTAATCCACCAAGTATTTATTAAGCTTCTACAAGGGGCCAGCCACTAAAGATTCAAAGGATTAAAAAAAAAACAACTACAACACATATTCTTGACCCTCAATCAGTTTACCTTTTATCTTGGGCAGCTACATATACATAGATAAGAATGAAAACAATGTTATATATATATATATATATATATGCACACACACATATATACATCTATTTCTATGTAATATCATTTAATACTTATAATAATCTCATGTCATAGCTATTCTTTTTCTTTAGTGATTATGATCGACCCCAGTAGAAATGGAATGTGGAAGGCATTAGCTGTTATGGGGGGAAGGGTGGCCCTATAAGGAAAAAATGATGAGATGAGCTTTTCTTTAAAACTTCTTATTTATATTAAAATATTCATTATTTGTTTTTAGCATTATATTTTTGTGTGTTTTAGATTCTTGTCTTTTGCTGCTCCAACTGCTGAGAAGGCAAACAATACGATAGAACTTATACATGCAAAATTAAGGAAGACCTATTTCCATATTAGCCCCATCACACCAAAAAAGGCACAGGAAACACAAAGAAATAGTTTTCCCTTTCACTTTGTACTTAGTGCTCATCATTTCTCTCCCTGGAGATAAATAGTGTTTTCTCACTGCGAGTCCCCTGGAATTTTCTTGGCTCATTGTATTGATGGGCTGTATCTCTCACAGTCGATTGTCATCATTTTGCTGTTCTTGTGAACAATGGTTTCTTGGTTCTGCTCTCTTCATTTTGCATCAGTTCATTTAGGTCTTCCCCTTGTTATTTCTTCCAGCACAATAGCATTCCATCTTAATTATATGCCATTTTGTTTGTTCATTCCCCCATCGATGGCCATCCCCTCCATTTCTAATTCTTTGTCATCACCAGAAGAACATTTTTATTTTTCTTATAAATTTTTAGTGACTGAACATATGCATGGGTTATTTTTCAGCATTGTCCCTTGCAGTCACCAGAAGAATATTTTTATACCTCTTTCTCCTTTTTCTCGGATGTCTGAGTACATCCCTAGTGGCGTTGCTGGATCACATGGTTTTATAGCCCTTTAGGCAGAGTTCCCAATTGTTTTCTGGCACGGTTGAGGCAGGTGATGTGAGTTATTAAGAAAAGCCCGGATTCTCATCCCTCTGAGAAGAGCCCCCAAGTTGTGCCTTCCATTCTTGGGGGCCGGCCCTCATTGTCATAGGGAGAGCACAAGAGGGGCATTTGGATGGGAGCCAGGGTGGCTTCCCGACGTGTGCACTCGGCCATACCCTGTGGGTCAGAGCCCCTGAGGGAGGAACAGCCAGGGCCCCCTTCGTTCCCACGGCTCCTGGTCCGGATGATTGACTGCCTCCGTAGTTTGGGGGAAGGACGCTCGTCCTGCACCCGGCGCCCAGATCGGTTTGTGGCGGTGCCGGAAGCGGGCAGAGAAAGCTTGTCATAATTACAGGGTGTCCGCAGTGGCGAGCGTGTTCTGGTGTGTGATTTGGGTTAATTACAGCCGAGGTCCTCTCAGCTCTTCACGCGGGTTTCTATTCCTGCAGGCCCTCGCCGGGGAAGCAGTGGGGGCTGGTGACGGCCGCCGGGCCCAAAATGAATTCCTGATGTCGGTGACTTAGGAGTCCAAAATAGCCCTGACGATAAAATAAAAGGGAGTCAGTAATAATATTTTGTGTTGACATTGCACCTTTCTTCCCAAGCGTTCCCAGCACTTGTGCAAATATTATTTTATTTATCTGCTTGACATCGCTATGAAGTGGGGAAAGGTTAGGGAGAAGGATCTAATATTCCAGCCCTTATTTGGGGCATCACTGGGGTAAGTGAGAACAGCCTCGCTGTAGCCGGGCACAGGAGGGG
Organism: Sarcophilus harrisii; assembly: GCF_902635505.1. Classification (NCBI taxonomy): domain Eukaryota; kingdom Metazoa; phylum Chordata; class Mammalia; order Dasyuromorphia; family Dasyuridae; genus Sarcophilus; species Sarcophilus harrisii. The sequence goes on along the minus strand of NC_045429.1, from coordinate 444,844,197 downwards.
AGCGCTGGGCTGTCAACTGCAGGGAACGAATGGTGGGAATCACTGAGAGGAGGCATGTGGTGCCAGGGATGGGGCGCAGAATCTGAGGTTCGAGAACCTGGGTGCGAATTCTGTTTTGGCTACAGCCTTACTCCAGGGGGCTGTGTTTCTATCCGGAAAATGAAGGGGTTGGACCAGATGACCTCTGAGGTTCCTTCTAGACCCAAATCTGTGATCACGGTTGGATCCACGTGACCAATCACTAAAGCATTTATTTAGCACCTTCTGTGTACACAGGGATGCAAAGACAAAACGGAAATATTCTGTCCTTTGGTATCCATTCCCTCCTTGCTTCTCGGCACCTCTTGTTCCCTTTAAGACTCAGCTCAAGTATTCCTTGTAGACTCGTAGCTAGTGACTTCCCTTGGCAGGCTGCTGTGTATTCCCTTTAGATTTGCCATGTGTGTGCATGTGTATACAGCATGGACTGTATTCAGAAGGTGGTATATATGGGTACATGGGTATGTACATACATGCAAACTCCTCGAGGACCCTAATGCAACGTCTGCTGCATGGAAGGGGCTGCTGATTCATTGATTGATCCAACCAGTCTCCCTTCAACAAGCTTCCATTCTCGGAACACAGTCACCTGGGTACATGTCTAACTGTCTGAGGTAGTACGGGGGGAGAAGGGGGGAGGAAGGCTCTATTAATTGGTTGGCGATCGGGGCTGGGGGAGGGGAGATTCACAGAGAAGTCAGGGCTAGAGCTGAATGTTGGAGGAAGCATTCCCAGAGGCAGAGGGAAGGAGGGAGAGCTCGTCCTGGCCCGGGGAGGTGCACGGGAGGAAGGGGAGAGAGAGGGCTGTCGTGCTGGTCAGGGCCGTCGTGCTGGGCTCGGCCGCAGTTGGCTTTCTGTTTTGTGAAGCCTTAATTCTTTTTTTTTAAATTAGACTTTTTATTTTCAAAACACACACATAAATGATTTTCAGCTTTCACCCCAAATTTTTCTCCCTCTCTCCCCCCCCCCCCCGGACAGCAGGTAGTCCCATATATGTTAAATATGCAGTTGTGAAGTCTTAGGGCAGAGCGCCTCGCCCCATGTTCTTTTCAGGCCATTTTTGTCCGTCATCTCCCACCCCCTTTCCCCGTCTCTGCCTTCCCATGGGATACCCTTAAGTTCTAGTGATTAGATCCTCATGGAAAGAACTCTGGGAGATGACTAAGAACCATTACATTGAATTCCCAATCCCCATATTTATGCCCACCTGCATTTTTAATTTCCTTCACAGGCTAATTGTACAATATTTCAGAGTCTGATTCTTTTTGTACAGCAAAATAATGTTTTGGTCATGTGTACTTATTGTGTATCTAATTTATATTTTAATGTATTTAACATCTACTGGTCATCCTGCCATCTGGGGGAGGGGATGGGGGGTAAGAGGTGAAAAATTGGAACAAGAGGTTTGGCAATTGTTAATGCTGTAGTTACCCATGCATATAACCTGTAAATAAAAGGCTATTAAATAAAAAATTAAATTTAAAAAAAAAAGAGATTGGATCCTCGTGGTCGGACCATCCAGACCCGTTTTTCCTTTTTCAGATGGGGAAACCGAGGGCCAGGGAGGTCACTCAGCTAGGAAGAGAAATCCCGTCCCTTGGGACCGAGGCAGTTACAGAGGAAGCTCCGCCCCACAGACGTACCCTCATCCACCTGCTCTCCCCCAGGGCAAGGAGTGGGTGCCTCTTTCCTACAACAGGGAAGGCCGTGTTTCCAGGACTCCTAGGAGCTGCATCGCCAGTCGTAGCAAACGGCATCTTCTCGCCCGAGTTCAGAGTGGGAGCAGTGCATTTTTAGTGGTGTATTTAAGATAATTCCCTGAATTAGAAAATCATTCTGCTAACATATTAAAACTCTGTTTATATTTCTTTCTTCCCAAGAGCTCATTATAGGGTATCCGGCAGTAGCTGTTATATTACAGTATCTGTGAAAATAACACATTTCTATTTTAAATATGTTAGGGAGATATAAGCCATAAATCTCAGGATGAAGTATTTAGCAGCTGGCGGCATCCGGTATCCGTACGATCCTTGGGTTGGGGGTTTCTGAGACCCCGGCCGGGGCTGCTCTCGTCTGAGTCCCCGAAGGTGAGTGGGCCCGGGGCGGCCTTGGGGTCTGTGGTAAGGCAGGACCAGAAAGGCCTCCCTCATGGCGAGGGTGAAAGGAAATGGAAAAGCATTGTGGGGAAGCGCGGCAAGCACACGCACCAAAGCCAGTGTCCTGCTCTCAAGCTGCTTACGCTCCCCTCGGCAGGAACGACACAGGGCAGAAAGGTGAGCCGCGGGCAGATGGCAGTGCCAGGGGACTGCAGCGCCCAGAGGCGGGACGGTGACGAGGCTGGCCCTTGTGGGTGGTTCTGGGATAGCCTGGGAGGCCACGGGGGCAAGGGAAGAGAGACTGGGGATAGCCAGATATCCCTGATCTCGGTGTGAAGGTGCCCTGAGGTTCGTATTTGGAGGGACCCGGGACAAATGGAGAGAAACTGGTGTCGGGAGCTGAGGGAGCTGGTTTGTTCCTCGCCTTTTGGTCTGCTTGGAGTTATTGCCAGTGGGCTCGGAATTAAGGAAGGACGAGAATGGAGGCATGGAGCTCAGCCCTGGACAATCGCCATTTTCATTACTTCACAGTTGGCAAATTGCTTGACGTGCCTTCCTCCTGGAGCCTCCCGGCGCCTTGGGAGGTGGAAATTGCCGGTACCCCCATTTTAGGGATAAGGAGACTGAGGCCGAGTAGCCAGAGCCCATTTTTCACGGTCTGAAGCTGGCCCGCGGGGCTTGGGCGCAGGGTTTGTGACGGGGCCACGGATTTAGAAAGGACTGGTTCCATTCATCACCGCGCCGGTTGCGTCCCTTCGCCCGAGAGGGCTGCTCAGCATGGCGAGGGACATGGCGGAGGAGAAACGGGCTTGACAAGCGTTTGCCCTTGATAAGAGGCGGCAGGAGAGGGGAGAGGCTCCTGGGAGGCCGGGAGCTTCTGTTCTGGGAATCTTACCAAATTTAATAAGGAGTCACCGGTAGCTCTAACACATTTTAAATTACCCAAGTGTGAGATCCTGACCTTTTTTTTTTCTTAATGGCCTACTTACCGGGGTAGAAGGCGGCTTTGATGATAATAGTCTTTCTCTTTAACTTTATTCCTAGTTTAGAAGCAGGGGGGAAATAGGAAACCGATTTTAACAATAAAAACAAGGAAAGGCCTTGCTAGAGGCTGCACTCTTTCTCCTACTTCTGACCCTTCAAAAATAATAGAAGTTTGCGCTTTGAGACCCCCTTGCCTCGGGTCATCACCTTTTACAGATGAGGAAACAGAGGCCTGAGGTGAAGCACTTGAGGCACAGCCCCAGCCATGCTGACCTGAGGGAGCGCCTTCTTGTGGGCCGGGGAGACCCCTGGGAGGCAGAGACACTAGCGGGGCTTGCGGTTTTTCTCTCCAGCTCATTTTATGGATGGGGAAACTGAGGCACACAGAGGGGCGTGGCTTGCCCAGCATCGCAGCGCTAGCAGAGGCACCCAGTTAGCCAGTGGCTACAGAGCCCATGTGGGGGAATTGATGGAGGGAGCATTCTAGATTTTTCATCTCCCCATAGATTTTCCAGAAACAGTTCCCACCCTCTTCTTGCCTCATCTTCTAAATGGGAAGTTTCTATTGCCCCCAAACCAGACCCTCCGCCATGTTCTTGAATTAAGCTGTGCAGCCCACGGACGGCATCTTCCTTCTCTAAGTTAAGGCTCACATGGAATTGGAGAGAAGCCCCCTGAACGAGGAGGGCTGGGGGAAAGGCCGTTCTGATGCAATTTGGGTTGAGAGTCTTGGGTTTTGGGTTTCTTATTTCGTCATTGGGAGGAACATGGAGGGGAATATATGCGCAAAACTGTCCTATGGGAATGGCTTCGGTTATTTACTCGCGGAGGTTAAACACGCCAGGACCATCTGTTGTTAATTTTGTTGCTGCTTGAAATTCCACTCTCCGGCGGAGTTTTAAGCACTGAGAGCAAACTCAGGCAGAAGCAGGGGCATGTTGAGTCACAAGCCCCTGGGTCCAAGTGGCGGCTTTCCTGAGTGCCATTTTCCCGGGGCCTCTCCTCCGAGGTCCCCAGTTGGCTTCTGGAGGCCTGGGCCTGACACCGGGGCCCCTCCCTCCACTTCCTTCTTCTGTGTTTCCCGGGGTGACCGAGTCCACCCAAGGGAGCTGTGGATGCACCAGTGGGTGATCACTGATGAATTGCTTTTAAGATGTGTGGGTCTGAGGTCCAGTTGGTTTATGAGACTCTGAGAAGTCGGGCTTTTATGTGGAAGTGGAAAGGGGAGAATGGAAGTGTTGCTTCTGGAGGCCGTCCGTCTGCTTGCCTCCCAGCCAGTCCGGTCCGAGCTAAGGGAACTTCTTAAATGTCAATAATAATAATAACAACAACAACAATAATAACGCGATGATGATGACTACTCAGCATTTAGACGGGCGTCAAGGTCTGCGAAATGCTTTCCACGTATTACCTCATTTGAGCCTCGCCACAGCTTTTATGAGGTCGGTAATTGGATTACCTCCATTTTACAGGCAAGGAAACTGAAGCTGGGAAGGGTGACATGATTTTTCCAGGGTCCTCCGCCTGGCTAGGGCAGGAGGAAGGCCTGTAGCCCAGCTCTTCCTGGCTCTTAATTTCGCCCCAGCTCCCTGATTAAGCCCCCCAGCTGCTTTGAGGACCACCAGAAAATGCCCTCCCCCCCAGGAGCTGCTCTTCTGCTGGGAAGGGAGTCCATGGGCATTTCCACTTGATCTCCGTTTTCTTTCCCTCCTCTTCCCACCTAGATGGCTTTTAAAGCCCTGGTTCCAAGGTGGTTTGTCATGGAGTTTTTCTGGGAAACTTGTTCCTCTCATTTTTGGATTGATGCTCTTCTGTCAAGGGCAGACATTTTCATCCCAGTTTTTCTATTCCCATTTACATTCCCGTTTAATAAATGCTTGTTGGTGGATTAAGACGAGTCGGATGGGTCGGAGAGTGTGTTGGGGACCAAGGCCCTTTGCCAGGCTGAGATGCCCCGGGAGTTTCCAGCTCCCTCTGCTTCCCCACCTGCTCCGGGAGATGCCCGCAGTCATTGGCAGGGGCAGGCCTTCCCTCGGGATTCCAGAGCCCGGGCAGGAGGAAGTCGGGAAGAAGTTGGCTCTGTGTGTGGGGGAGAGGCCTCTGCTGCCACCATGGGCATAGTTCTGGCCGTCTGCACCCGCTGTGGGGACCACAAAGGGGCACGGAAGGTACCGTTGGCCCAAGAAAATGGACTTTCCTGGTCTGCTCTTCTCTGTCGCTGCTTAGGGAAATGTCATTTAGAACTGGCTCTATCAGAGTTTCTCCCGCTCTCCCCCAAGTGAATGGAAGCTCCTGGAGGGTGGATTCTCAGCTTGGGTTCCTGGTGCCGGGAGGTGAGTGTTGGGCCTCCCTTCCAGGTGGGGATCTCGTCCCCTGCTAAGCTCCCTTCATCCTCCGTATAAGGCTCTGGGTGCGCACCGGCCCCACCTTCCAAGGGCAGTTCCCTGAGCACAGGGGATTCTCTAGCCCAGTCCCGGCCCTGCCCACCCTCCAAGCACTTGGCTAATTATTGGCAGGAGCCTCTTAACCTCTGGATTTTAAATCTCTCATCTGTAAAAGTGGGTTGGGGAGGGTAATGGAAGCTGGCACCCTGGACACCCTGGCTCTCTGGGCACACTGGCATTCCAGGCACACCGATACTCTGGGCACCCTGACATTCTGGGCACAGTGGCACTCCAGGCATACTGATACTCTGGGCATTCTGGCACCCTGGGCACTCTGACACTCTGGGCACACCGGCATTCCAGGCACACCGGCACTCTGGGCACTCCGGGCACACTGGCACTTTGGGCACATTGGCACTCCTGGCACACTGACACTCTGGGCACACTGGCAGTTTGGGCACCCCAGCTGGGTTTGAGACCCTGTGTCATCAAGGTTGGAGGACTTGTCTTTAATAGTCACAATCAGGAAGATGGGTTGAATTGAATTAATCAGCAAACAGCTGTCGGGTTCAAATTTACGCTGGGTTTTTCACCTCAGAGAGAGCCCCATTTCCTCCCTTCTGGTGCCAGACATGGCCATACACAGACAGATTATGGCTTATATCGGGGGCTGAGGACGAAGATGAAGAAAAGGGAGAGAAGCAGCGCGGAGACCCGGCTTAAGCCGAGTGCTTTCTGAGCGTTCTCTCATTGGATCGGGAGGGGGCCGCCCGCACACAAATGATCAAGCCTTCGATAGCCCGAGACTGGCCAGAGTGGGGGACTTGGGGGAGGGGAGGCTGACTGACCACTCTGGTGCCAGTGCTGGATGAGTTGGATGGAGGGTTTTCAGGTTAATTAATCAATCCATAAGCGTTTATTGAGAGCCTGATGCGTTTTGGGCACTGTGCTAAGGGAGGCGGCCGAAGCCCCCCCAGATTCTGGCCGAGACCCCGCTTTCTTCCCCGATGGTCGCGTGACTTTCCAGGGGCACCCGAAGATCTCTCCACTGTCGCCTGTCCGGGTTTGTGGCCGGGTCCTGATTCTCTCCCCCCCCCCCACGTTCCCCTTGTCCTTGTGCAGGGAAACAGGCTCCGGAGCCCCGTGGGCCTGGGCCCTCTCAGAGAACAGCTAATGGGCATCTCTTAGCGCTGCAATATGCAAAATAGATTTCCAGCGCTGCCCTTTGGGACAATCAATACCCACTCAGTCCAGCAGCAGAGTCATTGGCAGGCTGAAGTTTGCTGCAGGACTCAAATGTACGTGGGGGTTTCTGCTCAGTCTCATTCTGTCCATCCTCCCCTTCCCACGGTTAATACACGTCAGGGGAGGAGCCGCCCTTGCCAACGCCCGTCGGGCCTGCTCGGCGCCCACCCACCGTGCCAACTGGGCCTGGCGGGTGCCCGCGTGTGGCTCAGGGGCCGAGCAGGAGAGGGCCTGCTGTCTGCCCATCTCCGGCCTCTGGTGGCCTTGGCCCGGAGAAACCCCTCCTGCCCGGCCCTGCTGCTCCTGCTGCCCTCCGTCTCCCCCGGAGGATGCCATCTCCCCGAGGGGTGGGAACGTTCCTCCTTGTTGGGGGCCGACGGTCAGTCTCCAGGCGGCCTCAGGGAGTGTAGCCAGCTGCCCTTCTCGATCCCTGCGTGGTCTGCCTCTGGTTCGGAGCCTCCGAGGGGCCCAGCTCTGAAATAACAATGTCATGTAATGAGAAGCGGAGCCCTCTTTGTGGACTGAATGGATCGGTGCACGGCGGTCCCGATGAGCAGATGGACCTGCCTTCCCGTCCTTGGTGCTGGTGCCCCCCCAGCCATGTGCCCACGGGCTTAGTTTCCCCATCTGTAAAATGGACCAGATGGTCTCTGAGCCCCCAGCTCTGCTCCTACGGCGCCCCAACTGCCATGTGTGCGATAGCGTCCAGAGGCCCCTGCAAACGCGACAGTGACTGACATTTGCTCCGGCCACTCCGGGGGCAGCCTAGCTGGGGCGGGTCTCCCCCAGTCAATCAGGCCCCCCACGGGCCCAGCTCTGTGCTAAGTGCCTGCCTCCGTCCTGGGATTACAAAGTTGATAGTTTGGGGCTCCATTTAAAGAAACTTGCTAATGCTGTTTTGCCTTCTCTTGCTTTTTATGGTTTTTTTTGGTATGAATGATTAATTAGAAAAGATATTCATTTGTAAATTGGGAATGGAGCAGACGTGGGCCCTGCCCTCGGGAGCCAGGGGCTGTAAATTGGGGGGGGGGTGTTGGCTGGGGAGGGGGCGGCTTTCCCCTAAACTCCCTCCCAGCGTCCTCATGAAGCAGAGCTGAGTAACCGGGGCAAAATACTAGCAAATGGGAGAGTAAATATTTAATGCTCCCGTCCTTTTTAGCTTAGTGCAAGCCTAGCCCTGATTTGGGAGGAGGAGGGGACTGGGGAGGAGGGGGTGAGGAGGAGGAGGAGGGGGTGGGGAGGACACCCAGCCTTGGGTCAGCCTCCTGCTGAAAGCTCTATCCTCTCTGCCTCTGGACAAGATGCGGGGCATCCGGGGGCTCCGGGGGAAAGGCTCTGGCTGGGGGACCAATGGCTTCAGACGCCTCGCCATCGCTTTTTATGCAAGGTCAGAATCAGGACCCTGAAAAGTCCTTGCCGGCTCCCGCTGGCACTCCACCTGGGAGTCCCGCCACTTGTAGCCAGTGTCCACAATCTGTCTCCACCACAGGAGACACGTCCACACATGGAGCTGCGGGGGATCAGCCCGAGGCGCCACATCCCCGGGCCTGAGGGGCACCGAGGGGGTCTGAGGAGTGGTGGTCTATGCCAGGGGGTGGAGCTGGGGGTCAGAGACTGGGAAGGGGACCCCAGAGGGTCCCTGGCTGCTGAGACCCTCCGGGGGACCCTGGACTGCAGCTCCTCTGACTCCTACTGGCCACGTTCCTTGCCACACCATTGTCTGCTGGCCTGAATTGCCATTGCCCCTTCCCTCTGGACCCCCCATCCTGCCCTTGTCATGAAAAGTCTCCCTGTCATCTGGGTTTGAGACTTAAAAGGAAGGGCCCGATGCTGGCTGGGAGCAGGGGCCCCGTCCTGGAGCGTCAGGTGGCTGTACCAGGGAGAACCTTGGCGTCGGAAGGGGAAGCCCGCCCTGCTCCCACACCTCCCAGGGGCAGGCTTAGGACTCAACCAGAGTGAGTCACGATGCCCGTGTGGGAAGGGCAGGTTGGCAGCAGGGCCCTCGCCTGGCAGCAGCCCGCTTGGGAGGCCGCCAGGAGCCAGGAGAAGGAAGGCTGGGCTTCTGCTGGGGAGGGCCAGGGCCGGCCTCCCTGTCTCTGCATCTCCATCTGTCTCTCTCTGGGTCTCTGTTGCTCTTTGTCTGTCACTCTGTCCGTTTGTCTCTATCTCAGTCTGTTTCTGTTTTTCCTTCCTCCCCCCTTCCTTCTCTTCCTCTCTCTGTTTTTCCTTCCTCCCCCCTTCATTCTCTTCCTCTTTTGTCTGTTTTTTCTTCATCCCCTTTCCCTTCTCCCTTTCTCTCTGTTTCTCCTTTCTCCATCTTTCTTCTCTCTTTTCTTCTCTTTTCCCTTCTTCCCCCTTCTTCTCCCTTTTGTTTCTTTTTCTGTCTGTTTTTCCTTTCTCCCCCTCTTCTCTGCTCTCTCCCACCTTCCTTTCTCTCCTTTCCTTTCCTTTTTCTTCTCTCCTTCCTTTCTTCCTTCCTGCCTTTTCTTCTCTCCCTCTCCCCTTCCTTCTTGCGCTTTCTCCTCCCTCTTTCTCTCTTTCTCTCTTTCCTTCCCTTCTCTCTCTGCCTCTTCCCCTGCACACCCATATATGTGTGGGTATGTCTATAAATGTGAATGCTCCCCATACCAGTTCACACGGAGCAAACGTGTGCCGAGCGGATAACTCCGAGGCCGTTGGAGAGGTGGAACGGTCCAGGAGCGGCTCCGTGCAGAAGGTGATGATTGAGCTGTGCCTTCAGGAACGGGAGGGATTTCCTTGGGGAAGAAGGAAGGGCCAGAGCTGACATGAAGTGTGTCAAGGGGCAGAGTCTGAGAGAATCCCAGAAGGCAGCAGTCAGGGGCTCATGACCTGGAGGCCGGAAAGGTGGCCACAGGTCAGCCTGTATAGGGTTTCAAAGAGCTGCACAGAGGAGGGAAAGCATCAGCAGTGAGACTGTCAGGAGGCTCCCTCGTTTCCCTCTTTCCGCCAACCAACCACTGACATTTTATGTAAAGTCCCCAAAATGGTACCAGTGGGAATCAGTAGCAGCCCCTTGTGACCCAGGCGGCTCCCCCTTGTCCTGGTCCCCCCAAGGCCCCAGCCCTCCGAGCGGCTTCATCCGTGCTCCTTAGCGAGAGGTTGTTCCTTGAAAGGAAGCGACAGACTGTTTAGGACAGCCCTCCTCTCTCCCTTTTCTGCCCCCAGTTTCTTCCTGGCTGGTGTCATCAGTGGGTTCCAGCAGGGCTCCTCTCCCATCCCCTGAAGTTATCTGGGTGCCCGATCTCCTCTCCAACGCAGGGCTCATCCTGCTCAAGTGAAATATTGTGTCATTTTCTTGCTTTTGAAAAAAAATACAACACGCCACTACCACAGAAAGGGATTAGGCTACAGAATGGACTATTTATGTGTCAAATTAAGCGTTTTATACCGAAGCTGTTTTTGAGTTATGTGAGCAGTAAAAATATGTATTAAGCTGCCAAGGCTTTTAAAAAATGCATATTATTTAGCGGATGGCCTGCACCAGTCTGATGGACCCATAATGGCATTTTGAGTAAATATGCCTTCGAACAATTTATGAAACTTGTATTTACGTGTGTATTAAACAGCTGGGGTCGGGAGTGACCCAAAGTTATTACCAGGTGACAGCTGCTGTCTGCCGTGGCCAATTTGAAACAAATTGGTGGTTTTTCTGTCACGCACATGAAGCAGGTTCTGTGTCACTACCTGATGGCCCAGGAGGCCTCCCCGCAGGCCTGTGGGTCAGGGCCAGGAGTTCTCTGTCTCTCCAGGAAACTCCCCTGGTTGTCACCGTGGTGTTTGGCTCGCTCTGCCCATAGCACCATCAATCTCGGGCTGAAGGGGACCGGAGAGACCCCTGAGAACAGCTCCCGTGTTTTATGGACGAGGTCCGCAGGGGACGTAAATTATGAATCTGGATGGGGGAGGGGTGTTGGAGATCGCCCACTTCTCTGGGCTTGCAGAGGTCGGCAGGGAGTTTTCCGTGGGAGGTGCCCGCGGGACCCACTCTGTGTTCACTGTCCTGCAGAGGGAATGACCAAGCTACCCTGCTGACCTCCCAGGGATGCCCGTCCACAGGATCCGTCCGTTCTCCCCCTGGCTCCCGTTGCCTTTGAGTCAAGCACACGTGGGACCCAGCTGGCTGGAATTAAAAGAGCATTGTTGTGGCCTTGGGTCCGATCCAAGCTTACTGGTCCATCTGGGGATCCCTGTAGTCTTATTGACAACATGTCATTATCTGGTCCCGGCTACTTGTTCTCCCCCTCTGATGCCCCAGGGCAGGCCGGAGCCTCTGATCTCCCCGTTCTGTGATGGATCACCTTCCTGGAGACCCCGGGAGGATGGGGAGGAGTAACCCAGACTCCCTCCTCCACTCCTCTTCCCCTCCACTTTGGAAGGGCCCAAGGAGATCCGCTCAGCAGGCTGGGGGCCGTGTCTCAGTAAATGCTGAAGGATCCTGGAGTGACCTGGGGCAGCGATGTCCTTAAGGGTTTGCTCAGGCTTGGATTAAAACTGGGGAAAGAGCTGCGGGCTTCTGCAGAGTCCTGCTTGCTGGGACCAGGAGATAAAATTAAAAAACAGCTTCTTAAGGAGCTGACTGGCCACTGGGGCCGAACCTCCCTATTTATACTCACATAGGAGATTATCTGAGGAGGGCAGAGGTCAACCCACACCTCGGTGGCTGAGGGGGAAGACCCACTTTATTTTCCAGAAAATGGGCTTTACTTAATTATTTGTTAGGAGAAATGGGTTCAGAGGCTGTCTGACCATTTGTATAGGAGTGTCCTCCACTACATCCTTCACAGACGGTCATTGCAGGAAGACCTCCAGTGATGAGGTGTTGTGCAATGGCTCAGGCTCAGGTCTTAGGCCAGAATCCTGCCTTTTGTTGCTGGCTGCCCATGGGATGTTGGGCCCATCTCTGAGTCTCAGTTTCCTCATCTGCCAAATGAAGTCGGGCTGAGCTGCCTCTAAATCCTCCAGCCCCCACGCCAGCCCCTTCCCCAAGCTCTCCCCTCCTACCTCCCTCCCCTTTCTGCTAGGGTTAGTGTACCTCTCTTCCCCACTGTGGGCCAGCCCTTCGGATACCGCAAGGCCACCATCACGTCTCCTCCCAGGGTCCGTCTTCGCCAGGGCCTCCACCCGCTCCCCACCTCGGCCCTGGCGTAGCCTGCAGCCTTGCAAAGCGTCCCGGAGCCCACGAGAAGCTGTTCGGTGTAACAGTTATAGACTCAGTCTGACAACATGTAGACACATCACTGGGTATTTTCGAGCCTATTTTTATTTGTTGCATAACTTTGATATTCAGGTTTTCTTGGGGCGTTGGAGAAATTCCATCTGGCAGCTGGCTCGCCGAGGGCTCTCCCCGCTTAGATTTTGCTCTGTGCCAGGGGTGGGGCTCCATCCAGAAGGGGTCTTTTTCCAGAAACTCAAGAGAAAATTGGATTAAAGCAACAACAGCAACTGGGGGCTTCTTCCCTTCTTATTGTGCATCTCACATAAGTTCTGTGAACCTCAAGGAGTGGGTTGGGCCTTTAAGGGCCACGATCCGATGATTTTCCAGTGAATCACAGACAGGTGTTTGTAAAGCTCCTACTGTGTGCCAAGCACTTAGCTGGGTGCTGGAGATAGAAGTACAAAGCATGCAACGATCCATATTTACAACAAACCTCCATTCTAATGGGGGAGACAAGTGCGCAGGTTAAATGCAGGACGTTCTGGGCCAGCATCCGTAGCTGGGCGTCAAGGAAGGCTTCAGTTAGCACTGAGCTGCACCTTCATGGGAGAGGGAGACCAGGACTGAGGTGCGTCAGATCCGGCCAGGGCCAAGCCGTGGGGGAATGGGAGGCCCAGCTGGCCTGGGTTCTGGAGAACAGCCTGAGCAAGTCGCTATAAACAAGGTAGTTTGTAGGAGGCTTGAGAGATCCCATCCCTCCTGGGTCTTGTGCCATAACATTTGCCCGTGGCAAGCTTCTCTTGGGACCTTAAATGCTCTGCTTGCTGTCTAAGACTGGGGTCTCCTGGGGCTCCCGCCGCCTTTCAGGTAATGCACAAGGGGACCGAGCCGCACGAAGGGCTTTGTTTTGCCTCCTTTCCCATAAATTCACAAAACTGGGATGTCCTCTTCCACTTGCGCCCGCTGCAAGCTTCATTTCTGCCTGGCAAAGTGGGTTGCAAGTCAAGGAGAGCTGTGTGCTGAAAACCTTTCTCTTGGATGTTTTTGGCAAATCTCCATCCTTGGTCACGTGGGGATGATGATTAATCCCTCCCTAGGTTTTCAACCACTTGGGATTTGGGCAATGAAAATGGTGGGATGTTGGAATCTGGCTGGCCCGACTCTGGGTTCCAGGTGCTCGCAGCAGTTGCCTTCTTGCTCTGATTCTGAGTCTTATCTTCCAATTGGGGGGCATGATATTCCTGACTCTCTGGGTGCAGCCTCTTTGAGGGAAAACTTGGATCCAGCTTGCTCTGCTTTGCCCCCCCATCTTTTCCAGTGTGATTTTATTTTTTCCCTTGGTGTCATTATATACTTGATTCACTCTAACAAAACCATTGAAAAAACTGCTGTAGCCCTAGAGGGTTCCCCTCTCCCCCTGCCCTAACTGTGTGGAAACCTGTTGGAAGGAAATGATGAGGTTTTATATGGTCGGTACTGGCTCCTTCCAAAGACTGTGGCTCAAGCTCTGTAGATGAAGTGCAACCTATAGATTTTAGAATTGGAGAGACCTTAGATCATTAGATTTGTCCAAAACTACCCTGGAAGAGAAAAAATGCACATACTACCAATGTGAAGACCAGGAAAGGCTAAGTGATTTACCCAAATTCACAGAGAGAATAAGGCAGGTTCCTAATCACAGCCCCGTGACGTGTTGAAAAATCACATTTAAACTTCCCCTGTTGGATTTGATTTCAAACCCCAACTTGGAAGGGAGTACAAGACTTCATCAGAAAGAAGCCTAGAGTCTCTGCCTGCTTCGGAATGAACACTTTCTTATAAAACCATGGAATAGAAGGGGCTTAGTGAAACCAAACTAGACTGATATTGATATCAGCCCATTTCCCCCCCAAATCCCATAGCTTTATAATTAGATTGATATTGGAGAATACTAATCGGATATAAGGCCTATGTCAGGTCTGGTGGGTTATTGGTTTTGCGTATTTTTTATTGTATTTTTTTAGTCTGATAATGGAATGTTTTTTAATTAGTAGTAAGGAAAGTTTTTTTTAATTGCTTAATTCCTTTGGGAAAAGAGGCTAAAAGATTTTGCTCCAAATCGCTCAATCAGTTTTAAATTTCTTGAAAACAGTTGTCCATGGCTACATGGACATCAGCTTGCCACAGTGCCCAGTTAGCCAGGGCAGGTGCATTTCTGTATCCCCTGCATATCTCTCTCTCTCTCTCTCTCTCTCTCTCTCGCTCTTGCTCTCGCTCTCGCTCTCGCTCTCTCGCTCTTGCTCTATCTCGCTCTCTCTTTTTCGCTCTCTCTGTCTCTTTCATGCTCTCTCTCTCTCTCTTCTCTCTGTCTCTGTCTCTGTATGTGTGTGTGTGTGCGTGCACCCAGTGGACAACCAGAGGTCCCTCTCTTACCTAGAGATGTCCAGGTGCTAATCTTTTACTTAACAAAGAGCGAGAAGAATCTTTTCCGATGATGAAGGACTTTATGGTTGGCGCTCAGCAGGAAATCAGCACATTTCTGGAGTGGGAGCATCCAGTGACGGCATGGACTGATATGAGTAGAATATGCCTTTGGATTTCAAATCTTTATTTTTGGGGGGGGTGGGTGATAATTTTAGAATTCTACTGGATGGAAATAGATCCATTTCTCATCTAGACATCTCGAAATGCAGCAGGTGGTGGGCTGCCCAGCCCTGAGAACAGGGTCCGGGGTTGTCCCAGGGGGATGGGGTGCTCCTGACACCCGACTGGTCCTGTATGTGTCACTGAGCCTAGAAAGGTGGGTTGAAAACCTGGCATTTGGGATTGGGTCGTCTTCTAGAGATATTCACTTAAACACCGCCCCCCCCCAAATTCCACTCCTTCCCCATAAGGCTCTGTGAGTGAATGTCAATGGCAGAGAGAGAAGGCTTTGGATTTGGATAGAAAAAAATATAGATCTTTATTTTCTAACTGAAATTTAGCATTTCCAAAAATACATAATTTTGAGAAAAAGTTCATGGGTTTTACCATATTGCCCAAGGGGTAAAGTTAAGAACTCTTGATCCAGCTGAAAACATTTTTTAAAGAGGGAAACGGAGGCCTCGAGACAGTCCAAGGCACAAGAACTGTTAGAGCTCTTGGTCCTGTTGAAAACAGAGAAGTGTCTCCCTCAGAGTCATCCAGGTGGCAAAGCTGGAGCAAGAGGGGGTGGATGGGTGTCCGGCCTTGAAGGCCGATTCTGGCTTTGGGCGCTCAGCGGCTGCCTGACCCTGGACCCAACGCTGCCTCTTTGGACCCCCCCCCCTCCCCTCGCTGGACTTTGTGGCCTCCAGAGGCCCTTGCAGGGCTGGGCAACGCCCACACCCTTGACTTTCTCCCTGGTCTGTGGCCCAGTGTCCTTGGGCTTGAGAGGACTGGTTAGAACTCTGCAGGAAGAGGCCAAAAAAGCTGTGCTCCCCACCCCCTTCCCCGGGCCAGGCTCAAGTGGTCTTGGATCGGAGCCGAGGGCTGAGTGACCCTCCTCCTGCCCTGGGAGCCTGACCCTCTTGTCACGACTTCCGCAGTGGGATTGTGTCCAAGACTGAGAACGCACCGCTTCTGGGGCCCTGGCTGTTGGCCGGACGCCTTGTATGGTCCCTGGTAAGAAACAGGCTCTTAAAGGGGAGAAATAGAAGGGCAGGAGAGGGGAGGGTGTGGCCGGCTTGTCCTTAATTCATCAGCACAATTAGCAGCCGGGGTTTGGGGCGTTCTCCTCTTATGGACTTGTTTTCAGAGTTCCAAGAAAACCTTCATCAGAATCACCTTATTAATCTCCTCTCCCCGGTGATTTCCCTTTCCTTATCTGAAAACAGAATTAGAAATGGTAGAACCAGGATTTGAACCTGGGTCCTTTGCCTCCAAATCTATTCTGTGTGTGTGTGTGTATGAAAGCGTGCACACACACACACATACACACACACACACACACACACACACACAGATTGCATCCCAATTAAGCACCTACTATGTGCGAGCACTGGGATAAACACTTGAGATAAAAACCACCCAGTCACTTCCCAAGGAACCTCCATCCCCTTGGGGAAAGCAACATGTACACATATATATAATTAGACAGAATACATTAGCAGGACCGCCTTATTGGTTAAGTGGTAAATCCAAGTTTGGAAGTCTGGGTTTCAAGCCTTTATGCACAACGAAGCCTTTAAAAAAGTGGATTCCAATTTTATCCATCCTGTTCCCGAGAGGAATTTGTCCTGGTTTTGCCCCCCTTTTTTCCACCTTGTTTGTGGGTTTCCCTTTTGGGCTTGTTCCGCTCAGTAATCACCCATCTCCATGTATCCAGATCTGCTTAGGAATGCTTTCCAAGGTTTGTAACGGTTTCTTTAACTTGAATTTTTTATGAAAAGGGTTTTTTATAAAGTCATTGAATAAAGAATATTTCTGAACTTTCATTGATGACATAGTCATTTCGGGCTAGCCTTTCGGTAAGAGCCCCTCCACCCCCAAGAAAAACAAATAAGATCAGTTCTCTGTGTACAACATTCCACACCCCTAGTCCCCCGCTTTTCCGACGAAACAGGGCTCGCCGTTTCTTGGCCCTTCTCCTGGGCCAGTCTCAGTCCTTAGAATTGCACAACTTTTAGTTCTGGCGTCTTCCTCTTTGCCTTTACGTTAGGACAGTTGGCCTGTGGGTACTTTTCCAGATTATCCTGACTAAAATCTGGATCACTTTGTGCAAGTCTTGCTGTGTTCTTCTGAATTCTCTGTGCTTACTGTCTCCTGCATAGATTCATACGGAGGTTTAGAGCAGCAAGGGGGCCTTGTGGTTGGGTGATGTAGCTCCTCACTTTTCAGATATGGAAACTGAGGCCCCGCAGTGGTTACGGAACCTGTCCGACACAAGGAACTCAGGGAAATTTGACCCTGGACGCTCCGGCTTTGACTTCAGGCCTCTTCCCTCTGCTATTATTAGCATTGTGCTGCATCCATGCGCCTCAGTTTGTTGAGCCATTCCCCAGTAGATGGGCTCACACTAATTTCCAGTTCTGGACCATCACTCCCCGCGTTCCGAGTATTTTGCCACTTGTGAGACCTTTGGGGGCAGCTGGGTGGCGCAGTGGGTAGGATGGTGTGTCTGGAGTCAGGAGGACTGAATTCCAAAGACTGACTCTGTGTGTGACCCTGGGCAAGTGCCTCAGTTTCCTCATCTGTCAAATGAGCTGGAGAAGGAAATGGCAGATCAAGAAGCCCCCAAATGGGGTCAGAGAGAGTTAGTTGTACGTGGCTGAACAACAGGACCGGGGGACCTTTATTTCAAGTCTTTGATCTCCCTGGGGGAGGGCTCTGGGAACAGAGCCAGGTAACCCCCCCCCCGGGAAGGCATCTTGGCTCAGCAGATGGGGATCAATATTACATGGATCTCCTCCGGGAAGGCCCCAAGCCCATCCTGCTCCAAGGCCATGGTCAGAACAGCCTGATGTTTGAGGATGTTGGGGGAGAGCAGAAGAGGCCATTGGGACTTCATTATCTGGGGGCCATTGCATAAAACTCATCAGAAAGAGGGGTTAGACCTGGGGGTCCCCGAGGGTCTCTTCAGCTCTCTGCTCCACAGCTCAGCTGACCGCTGACCATTGGTCTGAAGGACGGCTTTCGGGCGCAGTCCTAGGAGTAGTCCCATAAATCTGGCCTGGGGGACGTTCCACGGAGGAGCACGGTGCTGACCCGGGAGACAGATGTGGCGGGAACAAAGGAAATGAGAGACGGAAGCCGGGGCGAGGAGAATGCTGGCCTTGTTCGTTGTTAATTAACTTCTGCGGTCTGACAAATTAGGAGACCTGAATGGCCCAGTTATTACTTAGTGAGCTAGTTAAAAGCCAAGTCATTATTACTAGGTAGCACTTAAGAGAGCGAGACATTGTGCACAGCCTGTTGGAGCCAGACACGGGAGGTTCGCCGCTTGTCCTGCCATATTGCCACCTCTGGGGGAGGCGTCCTTGGGCGGAGCCCCCGCTGTGTCCCTCACCAGGGTGGGGGCCATGGGCCCAAGGGTCCCTCAGTCTGGTTTGGCCAGTGTGGCTCGGCCAGCCGGCTCTGGCCGTAGGGTCCGCCCCAGTGCTAGGCCGGGGGCCACCCCTGCAACATAGGAGGGCCTCCGAAGTCGTACCTGGCTTTGGCGCCCAGGATGGAAAGTCCATTGTGACCTCAGGGTTGTTTTCCTAATGGCGTTTGGCTTTAGCTACTAAATTAGCTTTGGTTTCCTAGGAAAACGTGGCCAGGAATGGAGTCAAGAACAGCCTGGGGGCAGTGGGCTGGGGGATCCCGGTGAGAATGAGCCTTGTTGGCGGGCGCCTTTCTGGGTTTGGGCGGCCAGTGGGCACGTGCAGCTGCGTCAACCAGCCCAGGAAAGGCACCGGATCCGCCGCTGGGATGCTGCTGCCCCGGGGAGCGCCCGGAGCCGAGCCCAGCTCGGGAAGGAGTCTCCCCTTGGCGCAAGAGGCTCACCCGGCCTTACGGCCTTGAGAGTGTCATAGCAGCAGAGCCCCTGCCCAGGGGAGGGGCTTAATGCATATTTATTGGACTTGGGGTCACATCCTGTTTCAGACCTTCACTGGCTCTGTGATCTTGGGCTCTCGCTAGCTATGAAATCTGACCTCTGCCTCAGTTTCCTCACTGGGAATTTTATGCGCCATCACATTTCTGTATTAGAGTGCATTTATTACATATATAATCACTTTTATATATCATTTTGCATTTATAACATTTATATATTATTATATATCGCATTTTTATATTTGTGTATAAATTCCATTTACTTTTTACATATTATCTTATGTATTTATATATGTCAATTATATTATCTATTGCATTTATCTATTTTTATAATTATATATAAAATTATACTACATAAATTATTTTATATATACCCATTATTACATTACATATAAATGGCATTTATATATTTACATATTCATATATTTGTATATATCACATTTGTGTATGATGTATGTAAAGTACATTTACATATTCATATTTTATTTTATATATTTATGTATATTATCACATATATAAAAATCACATTTATATATCGCTTTCCCAAGTTCCCAAGGTTCCCAAGTACTTTATAGTCACATCATTTGATCCTCCCAACAACTGAGGGAGGCAGATAAAATAAGGGTATGGATTTTATGGCTTTTGAGGTCCCTTCCAGCTCTAAATCAATGAATCTATGATTTTCTTGTTACTCAGATAAATTATTAACTGGGAAGGTTACTCAAGTGAAAACCAAGTCTCCAGTTTTTATTTCTGGTGATTTACATCCTATAATAAATGTGATTTCCAAGGGATTGAATTTCTCCTAAGCCAGGTTTGGAACACATTGAATATTGGTTTCTTTCTCTGTTTTCTGTAAGGATCCAGATTTGATGGAGGAGAGGAGAAGTGCTGGTTTCTCTGGAGACCTTTGACAAGTTGGTTCTTTTTTTCTTCTCTCTTAATTGGTGGGAAGTCTTTTAGAGAGAGGTGATGGTCTCTGGGTGGGAAATGAGACATACATGGCCAGGATGCTCCCTCCCCTCTGCCCCTCTGAGATTTCTCTTCTTCCAGAGCTGTCCCCTCTTAATTGTTCTTTGGGAGACTCACTTGTGTGAGGTGGGGAAAGTAAGCTCATTGAGGACAGGGATGGTTCCTTGTCTGTTGTAGCCACAGAGGACCCGGCTTCCAGGACCGTGTTTTTAAAGCTGAAAGCCACATGGGGCACCGTCTGCTGAGACCGGGCCATGGGTCATAGATTGAGAACCAGAAGGAATCTTAGAGGAATATACAGAGGAGTAAACTGAGTCACAGAGCCAGAAAACCACCTGAGGATTAAGTTTCCGAGTCTGGACTCGAGTGCTTTCCTCTCTCCTTACTCCCAAACATCCCAGCCTTGTTAACTCATTCTCTCTTCCCATGGTCGAATTATCCAGCCTTTGTGACTAGATCATCGGTCAAGGGCAGAGTCCACTTCCTTTTTCCTTTTTATGCCCAAAGTGATAGATGTGGAGAGTTTGAGCCTTAACTCAGTCACTGGGCAACACACTCAGCCTGTGTGTGACTTGATAATAATGTATCCCTTTTATAGGATGGTTATGAAAATCAAATGAGATAATATATGTAAAGAACTTTGCATGCTTTAAAGTGCTGTATGTTATTGTTATTTTTATTGGGTCAATTATGGCGAAGACATGGAAGCAGGAAGATGAAGAGTGCCATGAATGAAGAAGAGGAAGGCACATAGTAGGCACTTATTGTATACTTGTGATTTATCTCTTGGGGAAAGAGACACCATCATCCTTCTCCTTGGGCCCCCGCTTTTTCTCACTGAGCATCTAGATTCATCACTCTGAAAAAAGAGAAATTGATTTGTCACTGCCTGGGAGGAATGTAAATGTTGCGCCGGCCTTTTGGGCTCTGTGTTTCCAGCTGATGATTGTGCTTTGTGAAGAGGCCTGGAATGAAAATAGCAGTAGGTGGAGGAGTCCAAGGAATCTGTTTGCTCATGTCTGCCATCTTGGCCGGGAGTGGAGCTGCAGATATTGAGACAGCCTCATTCTGATGGTGGAGTGACTCTCAAGGAAGGAGGACTGCCTACTTCTTCCCTCCCTGCCTCCTTCTCTTCCTCCCTCCCTCCCTTCCTCCCTCCCTTCCTTCCTTCCTTCCTTCCCTCCCCTCCTCCCTCCCTCCCTCCCTCCCTCCCTCCCTCCCTCCCTCCCTCCCTCCCTCCCTCCCTTCCTTCCTTCCTTCCTTCCTTCCTTCCTTCCTTCCTTCCTTCCTTCCTTCCTTCCTTCCTTCCTTCCTTCCTTCCTTCCTTTTCCCATTTTATTAGCACATCCTCTCGGAGGATAACCAGAAGAAACTGAAAATCTGTTCATTTTGCTACTTGTGTGAGTGCTGGGAAAAATTAAAAGAAGGAGCAGGGGGGCCAGGCTTCTGCTTCTTGGACCGCTCCCTCTTCTGCTTCGGCTTGATCCTCTGAGCCCAGGTTCCTGGACAGGCCAGAGGCTGGAGGATCAGACTGGAATCTGTCCCACCCTTTCTAAAGAGGGCGGCCTCTGGTCTGACCTGGAGAGAAATGAAATCTAGGCCTGATGTTGCTTCCCTTTCTTGGTCTCCCCCACCAGTGGTCCACCCTGAGGGAGTCCCCCAGGACACACTGGTTCTCAGGCTCTGGGAAGCCTGGCCCCCCTCCCTACCCCCTCCTTGTTCATCTCCACCTTCCCGACAATTACAGGTCCCCATCTTTCCTCCCCACTCTCATTCATAATTACCAAGTAATTTATTAGATGGAGACAGGCTTAACTAGACATTAAATAGCGGCAGGTGCGCACCTGAAGCGGGCGGCGCAGCTGCCGGGGAGCTTTTGTGCGCTGGGATTACCTGCTCCCCACAGGGCCAGGTTACATGATCTGCTGCACATTGTCCTCCCCGAACGGCCCCCGCTCTGCCTCTGGCAGAGGCCAGGGAACAAAGCGGCCCCCGCGGGGGCCGGCCCCTCCGGACAGCTTCCTTCACCTGCAATTTCCCATTTCTTTCTCTTTTTTGTTTTCTTTGGGGGGGGTAGGAGGCTGAACAAGGAGTAAGGAAGATTTGCCTCTGACACTTACTAGCTCCATGAGTCCAAGTGAATAACTCTAGCTTCCCCAGCCTCAGTTTCCTCATCTGTAAAACCAGCCAAGAGATACTGAAGCATCTATTATGTACCAGATACTGTAAATCACACTCTAATAGGGGATACAACAAGTAAATAAATAGAGAGATTTGTAGGATAATTCCAGGGAAATAATTTTCTTCGTCGTGGCTTCCTCCTTTGTCAGGTGAGGGCGGTTGTATTCTTTTGTGTGTGTGTGTGGGGGAGACAGACAGACAGACAAGTGCATGTAGACATATTTACAGCACAAAGGGGTGCACATGAGGAGAGAAGGGGTATATTCCAGGGATGGGGGGCACGAAGTGGCCGGGCAAAGTCACTGAGATGGGGCATGGAGTCTTGTGGCCTGTGGGAAGGGGAGTAATGGCCACGGAGTTTGTCAGGGCAGCAGGACTTATAAAAATTCAATAGAATTTAGGAGCCGTGGCTCACATGTGGACCTTTTTGTTAAACAAGGGAAGATGCTCTTGGTAGGATGAAGTAAGACATGTAAAGTTATTTGGGAACTTTAAAGCAAGCCAAAAAGGCCATGTTTGTTATTCTTCTTAATAATAGTGGAGGTAGGGGGACCTTTTGGACACGATGGTGAGATTGTTTAACTTAAGCTTTTTTTTTTTATGCCTTCCTTAGAAGTACCAGTTTGTTAGTAAAACCTAGGGACAAATGTTAACTGGTACATAGAAGGTGGGAAGTAGGACTGGACGAGGCTGCCACATTTCTGTTTCAAAGATTGTTTTTAACTTTTTCAGTATTCTAGCATTGCTCTTCATGAGTGACTGAAGGGGAAAACCTTTTGGCTAAGTCCCCCCAACTTTCTAAAGGATGTAGAATGGGGGTGATGGGCTCCCAAGGGTAGTGTTTTGGGGGTGAAGGGCTCTCGAGAGTAGCATTTTGGAGGTGATATGCTCTAGAGGATAGTGTTTTTGGGGTGATGGGCTCCCAAAGATAGTGTTTTGGAGGTGATAGGCTCCTGAGGATAGCATTTTGGGGTGCTATGCTCTGGAGGGTAGTGTATTGGGGGTAGTGGACTCCTGAGGGTAGTGTTTTGGGGGTGATGGGCTCCCAAAGGTAGCATTTTGGGGGTTCCAAGGACTGCTGGTGGCGGCTCACTGCCCCATGGTGGAAGTTGCAGGTTGGTGCCTCTGGAGACAGGAAGGGAGGGTGTAGGTGGATTTACAGAGTGGTGAGAAGTAGCCGTTGCCAGGGATGCAAATAGGTCTTGTACGTAATGGGGACTGAGGCCAGAAACAAGGGGCCAGATGCTGTGGAAAACCTGTCGTCCGTCTTCAGCACACGTGCCATTGATTTCCATGTACATATCCCAAAATGGTGAAAAATGAGTCAGCCATCTCTCGAGAGAAGAAAAATAGAGGGATTTTTCATCATCACTTACCTGAAATCAGGATTGGTCATTTCAGGGAACATCGTTTATTATCAGAGCAGCCTTTTTTTGGGGGGGAATTTTACATCTTGTACTTTTTTGGTCTTTTGGGGTCAGTTTTGACAAGATGGGAACCATCTCATTAAGAGCTGGTTAGAAGATCATAGATTCCTAGCTGGAAGGGGCCTTTGAGGTCATTTAGTCTAACCCACTCATTTTACAGATGAAGAATTGAGGCTGAAAGTGAGAGATGAGAAATGCCTTCAAAGCAAAGTGTGGAGAGGATGTCCTAGTTTTTAAGATCCTCTGAAAAGTCAAAACTCACTTTTCCTGATGCTAATGGCTTAAGTGAATTGAGTCACTCCTAAAATACCCATCTTGGTTATAAGAAATAGTAGAGTAGGGGGAAAAGACTGAATTTGGAATCCTAAGATATTAGGGTCCTACATCTACATGTGGACAGATTGGGAAATTAAGGCACAGAGAAGAAGAGGACTTGCCTAAGTTGTGATATAAGAGAGGCAAGGATCCAGGCTCCCCCGAATTTTCCATTCTGTGCTCTCTTACATTGTGCAGAATGAGAAGAACCTGGTATGGGTTTGGATTTGGCAGCTTTCCGCCAGGTGACGGGGAGAAGAAATGGTCCCCAGCTTCCCTCTTTGTCCAATGAGGATATTGAGGTGTTCTGTACGATCCACTCCCAACCCTTCTTGGTTTGTACCAAGATGGCCCCGGGCCCCTTCGGGTGATTGGGGAAGAATGGGTTGTGAAACTAGGCAGCGATTTTGGAGAATAAATGGTCTGATTTTTCTCTCCTCTCCTCCTGGGGGTAGGGGAGCTCTTGTGAAATGAAGCAAAGACTCTTCCAAGCCTTGTTGGTGTCTGCCATCATTTCTAAATATATCACTTCCCTTGCTATTCCCTATAAGAAGGATTATAAAGTACAGACGGCAAATGCAGGTCAGCCGAACTTCGACGTCCGGCACTGTGGGCGAGGTTCCACATCCATATTGGTAGCGTACCGAGGGCAGAGCCGAAATATAGGAGGGCAGTGGACAGTTCTGAAACCACTTATTTGGGCCAATCCAAAGGAAATTGTTCTGCCTTATGGGTAGCTTGCTGCTTGCCTTTTTTTCCCCCTGTAAGTGGCAAGCACACGTAATCCCAGAACGGAAGGTGTGAAAAATGCAGCTCATATTTTCAGTCAAATGTTTTGGTTTGGAGGTGGTTTGGAAATACACAAACAAGCTCAAACTCTCTATTTTTAATTTTTACAAGCATTTATTATCTCCCATTCCATCTTCTTTTCCCTAAACAATGAAACCCCAGAAAACAAAATCTTTACAAGCAGCACCTCCCGATTCCCACCTTGGGCATATCTGAAATTGCCCGTTTCCTCCTGGCTGTCACACCTGTCCAGCAGGAGGCAGGTGACCTGCGTGCTTCCTTTTCTGGCCTCTGGACTTGTACCTCATCACTGAGCTGATCTGGATTCTTGAGTCATTCCGAGTTGTTTTTCTCTACAATATTTTTTTTGTGTGTGTGACTGGAATATATTGTTCTCCTAATTTTGCTCCTTTCCTTCTGCATCAGATGGAACAGATCTTCCCACTTTCTCCCGAAAATGTCCATTTTTGTCATTTCTTATAAATATTCTATTAACTTTGCACACCACAGGTTGTTTAGCCGTTCCCCAGTAAGTGGGCGTCCTATTCGTTTTTGACTACTATGAAAAGAACTACTGTAAATATTTCTGTACAAATAAGGCCTTTTCCTCTTCCTTTGATCTCTTTGGAGGTACGGGCTCAGTGGTGTTATTTCTGGGTCATGGCGTATATTAGCTTTAGTAACTTCTGGGGGGATAGTTCCAAATTGCTTTCCACAGCTTTATCAACAATGCATTAATGAGTATTTGCCCATACTCCCTCCAACAGTCTTAATTTTAGGGGACTTTCCAAACCCTCTAAACTTAAAACAAACAAAAAAAAGAGGAGAGAGATAATAACATAAGAAGTCACTTATTCTTCTGAGAAGGACCTGAAACCATGTCCCTGCCTTTTAATTATGTAGTCTAATGACTAGCGTGGTGTAGTACCTGGAGCACTGGACTTGGAGATAGGAAAACAGACCCTTCTTTTTACACTGGGTGACCCTGGATAAATAATTAACTTTCTGGGCTTCAGTTTTCTCTCCTATAGGAGTAGAGGACAGGAAGGAGCATTTATTAAGCACCTACTACATGCCAGGAACTAAGTGCTCTACATATTATTCATTTCATCCTCACAATAATCCTGTGAGATAGATGCTCACAACTGAGTCAGGCAGATTTTTTAAGTGACTTGCTTAGGGTCACACAACTAGGAAGTGTCCAGAACTCAACTCTTCCTGATTCCAGGCTCAGTGCTGCAAACTCTTAATTCCTATAAGCATGTGAATTCCAAATGATAGTAATTCCTATAAAATTAAATTAAAAATAAAATTCCTCTTTGACTAGCTGATTTCCAAAGTCCTTCCCAGTTCTGTCTGTATGACCCTAAGTCCCTTAGTCCCCTAGGGTCTCATTTCCCATAAGTTAAAGGGTTGGACTCCCAATGGCTGATAGAAGACATTGGATCGATTCCCATTCATTTGCCCAGTTTAAGAGAAGCATTAGCCACTGTTGCCTTCATTTCCAGATTCTTTTAAATGCTGCCAAAAAGTTTAAAAAGAAATTTTATAAAGTCGGTGTCCAAGGCTTCCAGGAAGACCTGTTTGGCAGAGATGGCGGGACGACCTTGAAGGGCCCGTGACCTTGCCGTTGGGATGAGTCCTGCGTTCCTGGAGCCTTCCCTCTGACCAAAGCCAGAGCCGGCTGGGAAGGTCCAAGTTCTCCAGTTCCCAGTCGCCTTCTAACCGTACCTTTGCCCACCTTGCCGGTCTGAGTCTTGCTGCCGAATAGCCCGAGCCGCCGCTTGTCACGGCTCAGATGTTAATTAGCTTGGAGATTGCTTCCTTTGGAAACTGTAGACCACGGGTTGTTGGCTAGTTTTCTGAAAGCAATTAAAATGCCCCCCTGTTATAATTAAGCTTGTTACCGATTGTATGTTCTAGTTATAAAATATGTTCGGCAATTAGAGCAGCCAGGAGTGAGGCTTTTGGCCGGGGCTGTTGGGGATGAGACAGCTTTACTTTTACACGGATGTTCTTTGAGGTCAGTGACGGGCATTTATGGGGCCATATCCTGGATCACTCGCTGTCCAAGGGGCTGCCCCGACTGGGGACAAATGGGGGAAAAGTGCTTGTTAAGCACTTATTAGGTGCCAAGTTCCGGACATCCAAGTGCAAAAGGGAGGTTCTCTTGGGGGAGGGGAGCCGTGGGCATGGGGATGGTGAGGAATAGGGCAGTAGATCAGAGCTCTCTGGTCCTGGGCAAGCTGGTCATCTGCATGGGCCTGTGTTTGTGCATCTGTAAAATGGGAGAAAGAGAGAGAGAGATGGAGAGAGATGGAGAGAGAGAGAGAGAGAGAGAGAGAGAGAGAGAGAGAGAGAAAAACACATGCACTTATGACTTAGGCTTCCCAAGAAATGTGACCCGTGAGCTCAAGCTTGAAGGAAGCTGGTGAAAAGGAGGCAGAAGAGCTTGGCAGTGGTGGTGGTGATGATCAGTGCAAACGCATGGAGGTGGGAGAAGTGCTGCTGTGGATGAAAGGTAGAACATATGGAAAGGATGATAAGGTGTCCCCATCCCCTGCAAGGTTTTCTGCAAAATTCATTTTAGAAATCTTTCTGTCCCGCTTCCCACTTTCCAGGAGACAGAGGAATGAGGTTTAGTGACAGCGAATCACCTTTTACCCTAATAATTCATACTGCCTGATGCTTCTATCACATTTCTGGCAAAAAAAAAAGTGTGTGGGGCTATGGGAAGAGGGAAAAAAATGATTGCTGTGAGCTTGGCCTGGTGACAGCTTCTGAAGCTGACAGTATGTGGAATTCATTAGATGACACGATCATGTTCTCATAAGGTAGGAATTGTCAGAATAAGCGTATGGGGGAGGATCTAGAAACCAGAGATGGCATTGCTTGTGTTCTTAATTGCCTAATTTGGAAAAAAAATCTGTATCTTTCTATCTTGCATATATAATATTATATAACATTAATAGGTAACACACATATACAGAAAATCTCATATCCTTCCTTTCAATCGACTATGTGAAGGCCTTTTTTCCTCTTCCTCACAAATTTGAGAGGTGGTTGATGAAGCTGAGAGGAGTCCGACCTGTTGGGTTTGTTCCTAGGATCACAGGTTTGGAGATGGGAAGAGCCTCAGAGTAAGAGACAGATGCAGAACAAGGAAAGGGCTTCTGTAGCAAGGGCTTTGTGGGCCAGGTGGAGATGCTTTCCGTCAGCATTCATCTTTATTTGTTTACTTGGATGGGTTTCCTATAAGTGGATCATCTCTGTTCCCTCGTATTCCAAAATGAGAACTGACCGTCTGATGGAGATGGTGGGGAAGGACGTGTCCTCTGAGGATGCTCCTGTTTGGTGTGGAGGCTTTATCTCAATGGCTGTTGTGAGTGAGGAAGTCTGGCTTTATCAGTAGTATTTGGATTTTTATTAGGATGTTTTCTGGATGTGATGATGATAGTGATGGTGAGGAAGGGGATGGCGATGGTGGCAATGATGATAGAGATGGTGATGATGATGGATTAGAGTATATTTCATTTACAAGGCACACATTTTCCAGTCTCACTAGTCCTGATATACCTCTGAAAGATGAACCTTGCAGGTAGAGATGAGTTCATTTTCAGAGGGTCATGGTCCTGTCACTTTTGGACAAAGTGCGAGTATCCCCGGAGGACAGTGTGGCCGAGAACCATCCTTCCCGTCCCTTAAATGGGCGCTCAGCCCCTCGTAGTTGGGTTGCCCTGACCTTGTCAGCTGAAGGAGTGCTCTTGGAGTAGGAAGCACCTTCCCTCCCAATTATTTTTTTGATTTGATTTTGGCCCGCTGGCTTTGGACCATTAGTGATACTAGCTAACATTTCCCTGTACCAAGTGCTTTACAAAGGTTATCCCATTTGATCCTCATGGCAGTCCTGGCTCTAGCCATGATGACTGTATTCAGGGTTTCACACATTTAAGAAGATCTCAGAGGAACGTCTCCAGTGGGAGAAAGTTGGAGGGAAGAGGGCGGGAGGAGGAAAGGAAGGGGGAGAAAGAAGAGGAAGTGTGCCCTGTTGTCCCCTGCTTTGTCATTCTGCGTGGCTCCAGCCTGAGAGGTCGGCAGGGTTTGGTTTGGATTCTGCACCATTCCTAAGTGAGTTGAAGTCCTGCCTTTGAGCATCTGGCTCTCCATCAGTGAGTGAATGGGTCCAGGAAGGAGCCATGCTCCTTCCGTCTAGGTCTGGATCTTTTGGCCTGACGGGGCTCGGACTTGGGCATGGTTGTGAGCAAACTGTACCAGTGAAAGAAACACCAGAACCTCGGCCCTGAGATTGTCCTTCTCAGTGTTGTGGAGACCGGGGCCTTCCAGTGACATGTAGAAGTACACGGAACTTGGCTTGGGGCCTCTCCTTTCCATCACGATCCCCTTGAGGTGCTGAGCACATAGTAAGCGCTCAATAAGAGCTCATTGACTGGCCTGATTGACAGATGACTCATCCAGGGCTTGGGCTGGGCCGCTGGTCCTTACTCTATGATTCTGGGTAGAGTGGATGGACCCAGTGCCAGTGCTGGGTGGGAGAACCCTGACCCATCTTCGGTCCCCACTTAGTGCCCTGTGTCCTTCTAGGAACCTCTTGTGAGGTCCTCTCTGACCCTGGGCTTTCAGGGTCTCTCGTGCCCTTCAGCCATTATGTGATCCATCCACCTCCCTGCCCTTCTCCCCTGCACCTGCGTGGTGAGAATGGCAGTAACAAGAGCTTGGCCTTGTGTGGCTGTGAGCACAAGAAAGCATCCCCCTCTGTACCGGGACCCCGTGGGATAGGTATTTTTGTTTGTCTTTGGGTCCTTGCCTTTGATTTCATTGGCACAGGGAGTTCTGACTGAGAAAACACCCTTTTCTCATGGCAAATTAGCACATGCTTTCCACTGACTGTCTTAGAGAGTTGAATTGAGAGTTTAAGTAACTTGCCAGTTACACACACAGCCAGTATTGAGCTTGGAAGGAGACCCAGGGGCCATCTGATCCACTTCCCCCCATTTTATGGATGAGAACAGAGGAAGTCCTTGACTCTGAGTCTTTCTTATGATCCGTATCTGGATTCAGAAGGCCATGGAACCCCTCTCTACCTAATTTATTTAATTTTAACTACCAACTGATTTAGCAAGTTTACCAAATATTTCCCATTTCCACAAATAAAGAGCTAGAATCCAAGGAAAACGAAGGGTGATTTCACCAGAACTAGCCATTCTATTAAATTTATCTGTTTACTTAATGTTAGCCAGTTTGCCAATCTGTTTAACTAGTATGCTGAGGATTTACCAATTCAGAAATAGAGCTTGAACAGAAAAGATGAAGGGAGATCTCATTAGTTAACCGATCTATTTAATTTATTAGTCTGTTTACTATTAACCGGTTTGCCATCTGTGGAGCTAGTTTGCCAAGTATTTACCAATCAAAAAACAAAGAACTTGAACCCAAGGACAGTGAAGGCTGAATTCCCTAAATTCTAGAAAGATTGTTAGAAGAAGAATGATTTATGTCTTTTCCATTCTTAACAATGGAACAAGATTTAATGGTGCGAGGTTGGAA
The DNA here is from genome assembly GCF_902635505.1 of Sarcophilus harrisii. Taxonomy (NCBI): domain Eukaryota; kingdom Metazoa; phylum Chordata; class Mammalia; order Dasyuromorphia; family Dasyuridae; genus Sarcophilus; species Sarcophilus harrisii. The sequence goes on along the minus strand of NC_045429.1, from coordinate 444,814,493 downwards.
CCAGACAGACTTGGGCAAAACATTAAAAACTGCTAACAGAACATCAAAACGATGCTGTGACTTTTGTGAATTACTAATAGGAGGATTTGGGAGGTGATGGGTCCCTTTTTCTTGGAGATGTTTTGGAATAAGCCCTGCATTTTTAATCTTAGGAGTTTTTGTCTAGAGAAAAAGACTTTTGTTTTTAATTAAAGAGAGTCTGAAGGGGTCCTGGATGACACTTGTCTTTGTACTTAGTTGCTAAATTTCTGCCTTGCCTTGGCTCCATGGATGGAAGACATCGTGATGACTGCTTTTAATCACAGGGCTATGGAATATGCTCTTAGTCCTTCATGGAAGGAAGGGAAACAGCAATCTCTCCGGATAATTAATAGCGAGGCAAGTGACAATTTGGTTCCCTGGTAGGGACCCTGGCATTGTTGAGGGAGAAAATCACATTATTCTTTCATAGAGAGAGGCAGCTGTAATTCTCCTTGGACAGAATCCAATTAAAAGAAACTGACATGTAAATTGATGATCATACAGGGAAGAGTGTTCAAGAGGACCAGGAAGAATGCTGTCAGAGATGGCAGGGACCAGTGTCGGTAACTTGGCGTGATAAAGCCGAGAAGATAAATGGAAGGCGTGCTGATCCCCGAGGCAGCACTTGGAGGTTGACAAGTACAGAAACTTGGGCATGGAAAGGGCACACGGCTGCGGGGGCTGGGGCCGGTCACTAAGCCTTTGGAAAATGAAAAAGTGGAGGCGTATTTACAGCTAATAGGGTGATTCCACGTCAGACTCTGAAGCCTGAATTTTTAGGCTCCTGCCTCAGTTTCTTCATATGTAAAATGAGCTAGAAAGGGAAATGCCGAACTCTATGTCAATATCTTTGCCAAGAAAACCCCAAACGGGTTCACAAAGAGCTGGGCCTGATTGAACAACACCTTTTAAAACATGATTTAGGGCTTCCAGGGTTGAAAATCATCATTTTTGAACTCTTTGGTTTTTCTATTATTTATATTTCCTAATATCCTTCCTTCTGTCTATCTTAGAAAAACATACTCTTATAGCAAAGAATAAAAAGAATAAAAAAATGATGTGTGTGTATGTGTAAGTTCATTAATGCTAATCAACAGATTGACCAAGTCTCACCTAAGAAATAGTTTTCCACCCCAGTAGTCGCCCAGAAGTCTTCTCCAAAGAAGGGGGTAGGGAAGCACTCTCATTTCTCTTATTTGGTACCAGACCAAGTCGACATCATTTTGCAGGGTTTCATTTGATTATTTTCCTGTTTCTTTCTCTGTTGACCTCGTAGACGGTGTCAGCTATTTTCTTGGTCCTGATTATTTTACCTCTCATCAGTTCTTAGGAGTCATTCCATGCTGCTTTGTATTCTTCGTGTTCATTTCAGCTTACGTCCCAACCTTTATTCCACTGCATTCGTGGAGCCGCTTCTCCATCTCCACCCCAAGCCTTTCTTCATTTCCTCAGATTTTCGTGTTTTGCGTCTCCAAAAACTACTAGATATTTTAGACTTAGTATTATATAGAATGTCACTTTCAGGAAGGTTAGGGCTGTTGAGTTTGCGTCTCTATATACCTAACACTATTTAAACCACTGTTAGCCAAAGGTTGGGAGGGAGACCTCAAAACTCTGCCCAATAATGTTAAGACATTTAAATTCCTAATACAGTGGCAATAGTAATAATCTTATATTTATGTAGCATTTACCAGATGCCAGACATTGTGCTAAACATTTTATAATTATCTTATTTCATCCTCCTAATGACCCTGAAGCTTAAGTGCAATTATAATCTCCATTTTACCAATAAAGAAACTGAGGCAGAATGAAGTGCCTTTTCCAGGAGTCACAAAGCTGGGCTGAATTTGGGTTCAAGTCTTCCTCACTTCAGGCCTGGTGCACTAGGCCACCAGCTGCTCTAAAGCTAGAAATAATTCACATAAACAAAAGCTACTGGGGGGAAATGTTTCCTCAATAATTTTTCAGATCGGAAAGAGGCCAAAAAGTTTGAGAATCGCTGCTTGAGACATTGCCGCGTCTTCAGCAGGTGTTTAAGATGTGTCTGTCGATTTGATTTGAAGTGCTGGAGTGTTCCCCAAAGGGGGCTGTCCGAGACCACTCTTAGGAAATTTATCTCAGGGTATATATAGACTGTTTTCCGATGCTTCTTTGTTTTGCAAAGGACTCAAACGCTGTCATTTGATACTTCTAAGTGGAACGCAGGTATGGTCCCAGTTTTACAGATCAGAAAACTGAGCTCAGGCAGATTGTTCCTTACCTGGGGGCACATAGAGCCGGGAAGCCGTTCCCGGGGTCAGTGCTGCCCGACGAGGGATCTGGGGGATCTCAGCCTCTCATTTTAAAGATGAGCATGATGAGGCCCATGGGGGTCAAGTGCTTGTTCAACATCACAGAGGTAGTAAATTAAACCTCGAACCCCTGCCTTCTGATTTCTGGCCCAGTCCACCAGATGTGTTCCTGAAAATCGACCTATTTTGCATATCATAGGAGAGCCTGCTATGTATAGGAATTCCACTGGGAAGCCTTTTGTAAAGTGAAAAATCTTTTGTAATGTAATGCTCACTCCCTGTTTTCCTTTTGAGCAAATCCAGATTTCCCTGTATCAAGTTTGCTTAAATCAAAGTACAGCTGTATTTTCTTTTGAAATGAGGCAATTGCCGTGACGTGCCCGCAGTTGAGCTCGAGAGTAACACAAAAGAAAAGAATAGAGAGAGAGCGGCATGGAACCCACAACCTCATTTGGAGGGTGGAAGAATTCCATTTAGGAAATCTGCTTTTGCTGTTACAGTGGAGAAAGCGGCGACTGCCTGCTGCTAGGAGATTTATTAGGGTCTTGCAGCCGAAATGGTTATGAAATACTTAGAGGAAAGGACCATAGCATTTACTTGACCTTCCTCGGAAATGAAGTCCAAAGAGGTGAAGCACAGTTCACCCCGAGAAAGCCCAGGCCGATTCCAGAAGCCCAGAACGGGCTGGGAGAGGGACATAAAAAATGTAAACAAAGGGCCCGGAATTGTGGGATGTAAAAAATGTAAACAAAGACCCCGATATCATGTGATGTTAAAATGTAAACAAAGACCCCAGAATCGAGTGATGTAAAAAATGTAAACAAAGACCCCAACATCATACAATGTTAAAACGTAAACAAAGACCCCAGCAATGCATGACATAACAATGTAAAGACCCAAGAACCACGTGACATAAAAAATGTAAACAAAGCCCCCGGCATTGCATGATGTAAAAATTTAAACAAAGACTCCAACATTGTGTGACTTAAAAAATATAAACAAAGATCCCAACATCATGTGATGTCAAAAATATAAACAAAGCCCCCAGAATTTTGTGACATTAAAAATATAAACAAAGACCCCAACATCGGTTCAAAATGTAAACAAGACCCCAACCTTGTGTGGTGGTAAAAATGTGAACAAGATGTATAGTATATCAGCCTTGTGTGATATTAAAAATGTAAATAAAGACCTCAGCATTGTGTGACCTTAGAAATGTAAACGAAGACCCCAGTATCACATGACACTAAAAACATAAACAAAGACCTCAAAGATGTTAAAAATGTAAACAAATGGGGCAGTTGGTGATGTAGTGGGTGGAGCACCAGCCCTGAAATCACAAGGACCTGAGTTCAAATCCAGCCTCAGACACTTAACACTTCCTAGCTGTGTGACCCTGGGCAAGTCACTTAACCTCAAATGCCTCAGAAGAAAAAAAGGTAAACAAAGACCCTAACTTCATATGACCTTCGAAATATTAAGAAATCCCCCAGCATCATGTGATGTTAAAATGTAAACAAAGCCCCCAGCAGCTGCAGGCCATGGGACCTAGGCACTTGACTCGGGGATCTCTATGTCACTGCCTGGAGTTGGGTCCAGGTCAGCGTTGATTTGGCAGGGACTGCTGACCTCTCTCTTGGATTGCTTGGCTGCTGACCTCTCCTGCCTCTTGGGTCACTGAGCTTTCCCAAGGGCCTCCCCAGCAGGATGTCAGTCAAGTGCAAGCCCACTGTTCATTTGATTACATTTATTCAAACAGTGGAGCTTCCGATCCTCTGGGAGTCTAGGCAACAGGGACAGGAAGAGAAAAGGGGGTTGTTGGTTATTTGGGGGTTCGTGTTTGGGGCCCAGCAGGACCGAGTGTGGGTGGGCAGCGTTTCGCCGACCGCTGGTCTGGACATCATCTGTGTGACCTGGCCCTGGGGATGGCGTGTGAAGGGACCCAAGGAGACAAGTCTGGGGAAGCTGTGCTTATTAATCATTTCAGTGCGCAGAGTATCTCCAGTGCAAAGCGGTGGTTCGGCTTCGGTGCCCGGCTTCTGATCTTGGGGCTTTCCTCCCTGCTTCCTGCCTCAGCTGGAGAAGAGAGGTGGTACCTGTGTCTGTGGAGACGGCAGTAATGGCCTCCTGTGGAGGGCAGTTAGGATGGTACAGTGGTTAGAGTGTCCGGCCTGGAGGCAGAGACACCTGAGGTCAAATCTGGCCTCCACCACTTACTGGGTGATCCTGGGCAAGTCACTTCATCCTGCTCGTCTCAGTTTCCTCATCTGTCAAATGGGCTGGAGAAGGAAGTGGCCAAGCACTCCAGTATCTCTGCCAAGAAAACCCCAAATGGGATCACAGAGAGTCAGATGTGACTGACGGGCTAAAACTTGCAAACTTGGTTATCGGCAAAGCTCCTCTCAGAAGAGGGGATGGAGTTGAAAGGGCTAATTAAGGTGGAACCTGATGGCGTGCTCCATCTGGCCAAGAAAGAGTGTGAGGGTTGCAGAGACCCGGGTCCCCAAGCCCGGCCCTGCTGCTGTTGCTTCCTGTGTGATCTTGGAGACACGGTCTCCATCCCAGGACCTCAGTTCCTCATGGCTACAATGAGGGATGGAGTCAGGTGGGCTCCCAGCTCAGATGGCCTGGTTTAGAGGGATAAGGGAGGAGCTGCCTCCCCTGCAGCGCTGTGTTCCGTTTTGGCCACCATGTTTGATTTGGCAAGGGCACTGACAGAGTGAACCGCAGCTAGAATAAGGTGATCAGGAGATGGGAGAAGGGAGCTGGAAACAGAGAAGGGAAGATCTGGCCTGCAGGGTACAGACTTTCCATCTTCGAGAGTTTGAAGGGCTGCCGTATGCAAGATGGACTTGTTTTGGCTACTGTCAGTTGGCAGAAATGAGACCAATAGGTAGAAGATCGAGGTTGTCAGATTTCAACTCAATAGAAAGAAAACCTTCCTTCACAAAACTATCACAAACTAGGTAGTGTGCTGGAAAGCTTCAAGTGGATGCTTATTGACCACTTGTCAGAGATCCTTCCTCCTTCCTTCCTCCCTCCCTCCTTTCTTCCCTTTCTTTGTCTTTCCCTCACATTTCTTCTTTCCTTCCATCCTTCCCTCTTTCTCATTCTTCCTCTCTCTCTCTCTCCTTATCTATTATTTATTTATTTGTATATTATGGGAATTATCCCCCATGATGATATTCAGAGTGAAATTCCTTGTGAATTAAGTAATAGAATTAAATTTAAAACAGACTTTAAAAGAAATTATTTTAAGGCACAAATTGGATAGAATGGAGCTTTTAAATGCCATTTAGCATAGCCTTTAATACTTTTTAAAAAGCATCTAACCCACGGACAAGTCCTTTGGCTTGAGGCTGGACTTGATGACCTCTTAATTTCAGCCAACGCATCATTCTTTCTCTTTGGAGGTTGCACCTAACTCTTAGATGGTCTGATTCTAGTCATGAGCCTTTATCAAGGGCCATCTCTATCCAAGATACCGGGTTAGTTCTGTGGAGCTTGTTTCCCTCTTTTCTTAAAAAAACTAGAAGAGGGGAAAAGTCGATGCTCTCTGTCGTTCTTCCCGGCTCTAAATCTTTCTGACCTGTTACAGAGCATCCTGAGATCTGGCTCTAGCTTTGGCTTTCCTGCGCAATAGCTGTAAAACCTTGGGTCACCTTCGACAATCCTTCCTGTAAAAGGCCCCTGATCTTGAAGCTGAATTGGTACCGAGGCCCACTTTTTGTGATGGAAAGGAATCCAGAATTATTTAAAAATCACCGAGACCCAGAGCGAGGATTGGACGGCTAATCAGTCACTAAGCACTTGCTAGGAAGTGTCCAGGTGCACTGTGTTACAATAATGCTACGTAGTATTATTACTAGGACCTTGTTTTAGCACTAATGATAATTATAACTATAGATGAACGACGCCTGTGATTTTGTTGGGAAACAACCAGTTTGGTGCCGTCTCTGGGTACAGTGAGTTTTCTCGGGCAGATGAAGGGAGGTGACTGGTTCAGTCTCACAGCCGGAGACAAGACTTGGACTCAGGTGTTCCTTCCTCTGAAGCTCACTCCGTCCACTTCCCAAGTGATAGATTTGTCATCCTTGCCTTGCACGTGTATTTGTGGGTGACTTTCTCCCTCTTTTAGGACAGGGATTGTATTCCAGAGCTTAACTAAGCACATGGGGCCTAGACCCGAGATTTTAATGGCATATGGACCATTTTTGGGGAGACACTCACTTCGTACAGGATGGCCCTTTATCCAGATAGGCCGATTATCCAGAATGCTGAAAAGGGAAGAGACTTGGCCAGGATCACACAGCCAGCACAGGTCCGAGGGAGTCTTTGGAGTAATGGGTAAGCATGTTATGAGCACCTACTGTGCGCTGTGCTGCTCACTCGTGGTCTCCAGAAGGCTGCTCCAGCTTGAGCTTCTCCCATTAGGGTCATGTTGATCCAGAGCCTCCCGGGACGGCCCCCGGTGGCTGACTCCTAGCTCCTGGGTGGATTTGGTCCCATCATACACTCCGGGAACAGAGACTCGAGTACAGGCGTAGCGTGTCCTGGCTCGGGTCCCAGCAGGCTGGATGCCAGCGGGTTTGAAACTTCATTGCTGTCGTTTGTAGTAACTGAGATGGGGGCACCCACTCTGGCTTCCAGTGCCATCTGGAGAAACTGAATTGCAGCCTTTATATGAAACATTAATTTCCAAGTGGCTGATTGCAATTTTACAAGCGTTTGTTATGTCGGCTCCATGATTCCGTGACTGTGGGAACATGTAGACCTCTTCTAGGGAGGATGAGGAGTGAAGTGCCAGGATGAGTTTATTATTTTTATTACTATCTTCTAGGAGTTTTTAAAACAAATCCTCTGCTTTGAGTTTAGTTTCAAGTGAAGAGACAAATACAGTAGGTGCTTAATAGGTGCTCATTTCTAAGGATGCAGCCCCAGAGAGAGAGACAAGGAGCCTCTGGGGGTCAGAGCAGCATACCCGGTATGTGTGGCCTTGGAGATCGGGACTGCGTCCTGAGCTCCTGCTGACCCATGGTGTTCCGCCGAGGCAGAGTCAGTGCCGGGCCCTGCCTGGAAGCCCCTTCCCTGCGATGGTTCATTGGTCTCCTCTATTAGCTGGCAGGTCCTCAGGGAGTGTTCTGTGTCATTCCGGTCTCGCTCCTGGGCTGAGTCAGGCCTGTCCTGTGACCTCTGACACGTCCCGTCTGAGTGACCTGACCAGTGCTCCTGGCCCATCTCTGAGATTATAAATGACAAACATAGTGACGGGTGCATAGACGAAGGGACCACGTGCCTCTTCTGTGAGATCATGGGGCTGCTGCCTTGGAGAAATGGAACCTCAGAGCGGGGTCTGCTGGGTAGGTCTGCAGCATCCTAAGTAAAGCCACCTTACAGATGAGGAAACTGAGGCACAGGGAAGTGCTGGGACGAGATCACCCAGCTTAGTGGGCCTTGACCTTCCATCTGACCCCAGGGCCATTCTACCATGTCCCGGCAGCCATGGTCTGGCCCAGGCTCCTACAGTCTGCATGCTGTGAGCTAGGCCCCAAACCCCTCCCTCCCGGAGCCTCAGTTTCCTGCTCCGGAATAGGAAGATTGCCCATGGGCCTATTTTCCCAGTTTCCTCCGGTAGTTTGTGCAGATCTAGGATTTAGTCAGCTTTTCCAAAGAAGCAAAAAGCCTGAGGAGTATGACAATAGAAACCTACCTTAGACTTTAAGCTGAATTAGTCTGGAGAGGTTTTTCCCCCTATTTCAAAGTCGTGCTTGTTCAAAAGAGCATAAAGCTTTTAATCATTGGGCTTGCAAAGGGAGTTGTCTCTCTAATCTCCCACGGTTTCCTCTTTCTCCTCTACAAATGATCTGCAGGCTGCGGCTGTTGTCTTGTCTTGTGCTTTCGGATCAGCACTTTTGGGGCAAGAAGTGAAAACATTGCATTTTTAAGGCGGCGGAGAGGGAGCCGGAGGTCTGCCCGAACGCAGCCGAGCAGGTTGCCTGGGAGCTCACCACCGGGCTAACTTGGCGGGTTTGTTTTGCTGAGTGGGATGGAGCAGTTGATTGAATGTTCTCACTTAGGGATAAATATTGAAGCTTCTCCCCACTCCTATGGTCATTTTTTTTTCTTTGGGAAGAATTTTTAATTACTGCTCTTTGGTTCAATTAGAGTTGTCAACTGAAAATGCAGATATTGATGTGCGGTAATGAAAGCCGGGGTGTACACGGATCTCACGGGGGTCCAGAGAAGATCCGCAGAATGTAGTATTTAGAGTCTGTGGACCATGGGGCTACCCTGTGTTAGATGAGAGGGAAAGGAGACCCTCGAAGAAGGAACTTGTCCAAAATCACATGACCCACAAACTAAAAGAGACTTCAGTCATCACCCCTGGGAGAAAGCAGAGCTGGTGGGGAAAGTGCTGCCCAGATGCACGGTACCAGGGGCACTTGGGATCCAAGCGGGAGAAATCTGATTAACCGTCGCATGGTACGGTCCGTGGCAGGCAGGGGAGCCGGGGTCTCTAAGTGGGCCCTGAAAAGGAAGTCCGGCCCTCAGTGCTGGAGAAGCCCATGTCATCACACAGAGAGACGGTGTTCATGAGACAGAGTTTGATCAAAAGAATTGTCTGCCCATAGACGGACACAAGATCATAACATTCATATTATGTTATACTATACCATATGATATGATTCTTTACTACATTATACTATTGTACATTATATTGTACTCTATTATATTATATATTATTTTATACTATACTATATATGATACAATACCACATTATATTATACTATAGTTGCTATTTTATATACTGTACTACATTATATTATACTATAATGTGTTATGTTGTATCATATTGTACTTTATTATATACTATACTATATTATATTATACTATACTACATTATATTATATAGTGTATTATATTATACTATGCTATAATAATATATTATACTCTATTATATACTTTATGATATTATACTATGCTCTACTATATCATATTGTAGCATATATTATTCTATATGATACACTATTGTACTATACTATGTCATATAGATATATATTTCTATGTATGTATCTATGTCGGTCTGTCTATCCATCCATCCATCTAACAAGCTATCTATCTATCCATCCATCTTCCTATTTATCTTAGTAGCAGGGACCTTAGAGCTGTTTAGTCCCAGATCTTTGTTTTATAGATAGGAAGACCTAGGCCAAAAGAAAAGTGATTTTCCTGGCCACCCAGGGTGCCCAGGAGCTGGTCGTGGAAGGGACCCTGGAGCCTCTAGTCTTAATTTACAGATGAGGAAACTGAGGCACATAGCAATCGTGGGTAAATGACCATGATCTAAGAAGCTCTTTCAGTTTTGAGCTTAAGTTTGATTTAGAATGCTGACTTTAAAGTTCATGTTCTCTGGGGCTCCCTACTCCGGATCAGCTAACCTTCCCCGGTGTGCTCATGAACTGGAGGAGTTCCGTGTGGCCTCCATGGGGAGGCTGCACATCCTCCTCACACATTTCTTAGCTATCAGGCACTTATCCACCCTGAACCAGCGAGGCGATGTCAGATCTGGCAGAATTCACAAGCTGAGAAATGCTCTTCCTTGTCAGACGTCTGGCCCATCAGTGTTTGATTTCCTTAGAATGGCCCGTCTTCCCTTGGGTGGATTGGCAGGAGGAGGTGTTTGGGAAATCATCCTGATCCTCAAAGCCCAAGAAGAGATGTGGGTTTTCCCCTCTCTCACCCCTCCCCTCCCTTCTCCCCTTTGGACATCTCTGAGCAAACATGGACACCTCCTTTCTCCCAGTGGAACGAATGTTCAGCCATGTGTTTTCTTGTGAATCTTCCTTAAAACGGGGAGGAGAGAGGCCTCCTGCTGCCAGCACAGAGCACCTTTGTGGGCCTTGGTTCAGACCTTATTTCTTATTGATTATTATTGCTTATTGATGTTGTTGGGTGCTTATTGATTGTCTCACCTTGGGCCAACTTCTTGCCTTCTTGTGAGTGCTTCCTCACTTCAGAACAAGGATCCTTCCAGTGTCTCAAGTGAAAAAGAAGCATTTATGTAGCATTTTAGGGTTTGAAAAACATTTGATATGTTCTTTTATTTGGTTCTTCTAACAACCTTGGGAAGAAGGTGTGTTAAGGAATCCTCAGTGCATTTATTATTCTCATCCCAGATTCACAGATGATTTTCTGGATGGGGAAACTGAGGCAAAAAGAGTTGAAGGGAATCGACCAGGGTGACACAGCCTGTAAGCCTCTGAGACTGGATTTGAATTCAGCTCCAAACCCCAAACTCCATCTCCTGGTCATCTCCATTTTAGCCCCCTTGTGCCCCACTTCATCCATTTTAAGCTGAAGGGGAATTGAGGTAGATTGCCTCTATTTGAGAGCCCTTTTAGCTCCAACTTGATTTAGCATGTTTTGAAAAATGGTCACCAAATCTTGCCCGTCTTTGGGGACGCTTCAGGTTTTTGGGCCGAGCGGCTAACCCTAGCCAGCTGAGCCCGTCTCCTTGTTATCGACAGGTTCCCTAACAGCTGTAGAGAATTCATTTTCAGTCAGGGCTAGCCTAGCTTCAGTCTCAGCTTTCTGCTCAGTGTTACGGAAAATCCTCCCTAGAAAACAGCCAATATCTACCTGCTACGGGACGTTAAAGATTCCAGGCGAACATTTGGTTTTGGAGTCTTTTCCCAGCAAAAGCAGCATGGCGAATCCGTTAGCAGTTTAGATTTTACAGTGCACAGTGAAAGCAAATAGCTGTGATGTCCTTGCCTTTTTGTGGGGGTCACCTGTTGTGTGATGAGAGCCCAGATCCAGAGGCTGTAGACAGAGTTGGTCCCTGCAGGACTTTGAACATCTGTGTTGTTGGGGATGGGGGCTGCTGACCCTTCTGGGGAAAAGACCACAAAATGGGTTCTTGATTTTGTTATTGAAGATGGCGCCCTACAGCTTGGAGGACTGCCTCTTTCTGAAGCCTTTAAATCTTTTTTTTTTAATCATTTTCAATATGTCAGGAGCCAGCAATTCTGTGGCTAGAGATAGGGGCATTGGATCACGGATTTACACCCAGAGGGATCCCCAAAAGATCATCTAGCCCAGTCCCCCAATCCCCATCATTTTTACAGATGTGAACATTGACATCCAGAAGCACTCCTCACACAAACAGTTAATATCCGAGCTGGGATTTGCCCTCCCGACTAACTCCAAATCCATATTTTTCTTCCCATTCTTGCTCTGGAGAAGTTGGGACCCCTTGGTGTTAGGCAGAAGCCGAGAGAGGCAGATTGAAAAATCTTCAAGATTCGTTTTCCCAGATCTCCCGACTTTGGGACGTCACTTAATATCTCTGAGTTTCTGTTTACTCATCTGTGAAGCTGGGATGAGAGTAACAAATGTACTGAGGATTCCTTAATGCACCTTAAGCCTTTTCTAAAGCACTGTTAAGATCTTCGGTTAGAAAGTGTTTAATATGCCAAATCGTTGTAACCTTTGATTTTTAGAATGCATGGTTCATCACATCCAGAAGCCTGTCCTGAGCTCCTTTTGTACTTCTCTGCTTTGGTTACAAAACAAGGAGCTACTTCTGTCTGGTGTTTATGGACTCTCTGATGGCCCATGACCAGCCATTTGGATTAAAGAGAGCTCCTCTCTGGGCACATAGTAGGCACTTTAATAAAATAGTTATTCATTGAGCAATTCATCATATAGCATTAAAAATTTGAGTGTTTATGTGGAAATATATTTAACAGAATTGCACACATTTAACCTATATCAGAATGCTTGCTGTTCTGGGGAGGGGAAGTAAAGGAGGAAAGGAGAAAAATTTGAAACACCAAATTTTACAGAAATGAATATTTAAAAATTATGTATATTTAGAAAAATAAAATATTATTGAAAAAACCTTGATTTTGATAAATTCAGGCAGGATTTCTCATGGGAAGAAAAGTTTTTTTTTTTCAAAAGAAAGAATAGAAAGTCAATAAGAACATAAATCAAGTGGATGTGGTAGCAGCAATCCCCATCAGGGAGGTATACTAATTCCAGCCTGTACAATTGGTGAAGCTTTTGGGAACTTCATTTTTAGTATCTAACAGTTTTTACATTCATGAGAATGTCAAATATCTTGAGGGTATGGACGATTTCATTTTTATCTTTGTATTAACAGGGCTTAGGAACACAGTTTTGTTTTGTTGCTGGCTTCTTTTATTGTCTTTCAAGATTTTTTGTATGTGTTTTTGTGTTTAAATTTATTATAAAATACACACTCATATGACTGAAAAGATGATCACTTTGGAAGTACCCATCGAAGCCTTATGTCCTGGTATGATTCAGTGTTTCACTTTCTGGGTAGATGCAAACTTGAGATTGAGGGTCATGTCTTTTCCTCTTCTCCCGCCTTGTATATCTTATATTTTCAGCTTGGACCCTTAGCTATAGTTGTTACTCAGTACCTGCTTGTTGGATGGCTTAATTAATTATGGGTAATTTTTGTATGTAAATCTGATTTCCTTGAGAGGAGGAAATATTTCCTTTTTTGAATCTTTTTGTTGCCTAGAAAGGGGTCTGCTTCTTAGAGATAGTAAGAAATGCTCGTCGGTTGATTTTTGAAGAGTGCTTTAACTTTCCCATCAGGCTGTGTGATGGGCTTTGCTGTGTGTTGTACAAACCATGTGTCTCTTCAGCTTCTGGTGCCGTAGTCCCTCCTTCCAGGAATGGAACTGACCTCTGGTACGCTCAGAGACAGCTAGAATGGTCAGAGCTCCTCAGATCCTCCAGTCTCACATTTAAAAGGGGAAATTAAGGTTGATTAAGAGAGAGACCAACTCAAATCTTCAGGTGACAGCATCTTTTCCACTACTCTGCGCAATGATGGGGGAATAGATCAGGAGTTACATGTGCCATCAGGATTTGAATTCTGTAACAGAGCACCCCTGGGGTACTCTGGGAAATTTACTGGATTGGGAGCTGGAGGATTTGTGTTCACAATCCTGCTTCTGCTCTTTAATTACCTATAAAATGCCCGACTCCCTCAAACACTTTGAATCTCCGTTTACTCCCCCATATAAGGAGGGTTAGACTCGATGACCTGCTTCTGAGATCCTTCCTAGCTCTTCCTCTGTGATCCCGGAATGATCCACAAATAGGTAAACCAGGTTTGGAATTGAGACTTTGTGGTTTACTTTGTTATTCAAGCAAATGTCCCTGCAGCTGGGTGTGTGTTGAAAGGTGGTGGGGAAGCTCCTTAGGAGGCTTTCATCATGTTTCTATTTCCTCCATACACTTTGGTTGTATCTTTGACGTGGCTTTTTTTTTTTCCCTTAGCATTCTGCTGCTTGTTTAAATTTTTCTTTCGTTCTAATTTGATTTGCTAAGTGGTAATTCTGAATGTTGGATGTGATTAATTTCAGTAAATAAATAAAGTTCCTATAGTAGGCGTTAGTTTCTCTTCTGGGTATAAAAACATATATGGTGAGAGAAGGAAAGTGAAAATATTTAATAAAAATCTACTTGTCCATTATGAAAAATGGTACCTATGTTAATCCCTTAAGAGAAAATTGATTATCTTCTGACGATATCTTTGAATAGTCACAAAAGGACGAGGTTTCAGTTTAAATATGGTCTTCTTGCTTTCGTTCTTGCATTTCCTGGGGGGACAGATTCTGTTTTTAAACAGAATCATAAAAGTGATCTAGCCGCTCTTGTATTTCTAATTTAGATGGTTTACTTGTTGTGAGCATTCAGTGTCACTTCCTGTTCAGCCCACCTTCTTGGCCGGTCACACATATCTCTTTTTTTCCATTTCTTAACTGGTATGGGCAAAGCAGCTGGTGAGGATTGCAGAGGGTACCAAGTTGAATGGGAATTACCATGTTTTATTCCATCACTTTCTTCAATCCAGACAGTCATCAAAAGAAGAGTGTTTGCCTGTCTGGCGGGTAAATGCTCATATTGAAAATAAATCACTATCTTCAGCCCACACCTGTTGTAACCTACTCAGAGCCTTGAGCCTCTCTGACCTTTGTGTTATGGAGACCTTGGTCAGCTGTGGTGTTCAGAGCTGTAAACCTTCCTTGGATTTGTAGTTGTTGACTTTGTGTATATATTTATCAACTACTTTCTTACTTATGTTCTGTATGTGTGTTTTAACGACCTGGGTATTCCCTCCTATAGAATGGAAGTTCCTTGGAGGAAAGGCATACTGCACATGGGTACAAATCATGCCGTAGAACAGAGGGAACTTAATCTGGGGTCCATGAGCCACTCCCAAGGGTTCTAGACATAGATTTCAGGGGACCCACAAACTTGGATTGAGGAAGAGAGGATGTCTTTTTTCAATATAAGGTGGTTTCTTTTAAAATGGTATGTATTTCATGCAATTACAAACTTTCTGAGAAGGGGTCTATGATGGGGTGGGACGATAGGCTTGCCGGTGGGATAAAATAGACCATATTCACCTCTCTTGTCCAGGGTTTTTCTTGGGAGCTGTGGGGAGTTGGAGCCGGAGACATTGATTCACTTTGCAAATTGTTACCAATGACATAAAAGCTACATAGCTACCTGGGGACCCCTGGAAACCTCCTCTGTGAAATGGGGCTGCCCTTTATCTGTCCAGATTAATATGGTGCTCCCTTCCCAGCATCCAGGGAGCCCCTGCTGTTCTTATATTGTAGAGCACGCTCCTGTACCTTGTTTATCTTCTTGGTCCCCTTCCTAATAGCCCATCCCAAACCACTCACCTTTTTCCAGGCGTATTAATGGGCTAAGTGGGGCTATACATTATATTCAAGCTCCATGGGAAAGGCTGGTTTTTAAATGAGACTTATTCCCCCTCTTTTTTAAAACCTGGTGTTTCATTACCACTGAGGATTTATGATGCAATAGCTCCAAGGCAAAGCTAGTCAGGATGCCAGCTCTGCTAATATTTAGGACTTATAAGATTCTGAATATTGGACAAGCTCTTAATTACTCAGAATCTGTCTTCATCTTAATAAAAGTTGGATAGTACCCACTGAAACAATATGGCTGTGTTTGCATTCGTCTCTGGAGGTAAGCAAATACTTTTTCTTAAAAGCTGTCTCCCGCCCAACAAGAGCTTTGGAAATTAATTTTCCCGTCTCCGGCTTAAAATGCAGAATACCCTTCTACATGGGGGGATTTTGATGGTATGCCGTTTCTCCCTGATGCTACAGATCCAGGTGTCAACAATAGCTCCCCCCGTGTCCCTTTGTTCTGTTTTTGATGTCCTAGGTAAAGGAGAACAATCGCTCTTTCCTG
Source organism: Sarcophilus harrisii (assembly GCF_902635505.1). Classification (NCBI taxonomy): domain Eukaryota; kingdom Metazoa; phylum Chordata; class Mammalia; order Dasyuromorphia; family Dasyuridae; genus Sarcophilus; species Sarcophilus harrisii. The sequence goes on along the minus strand of NC_045429.1, from coordinate 444,798,903 downwards.
GTGCTTTTCAGGCATCTATGAAAATATTTTGCTTTCAGCGGAACAGCTGTAGTGCACTGTTCTCTGTGGGGGGGACTATGGCATGGGGAAGGAGGCGCTGGAAATCCCATTGTAAGCCACAGCTGGACAGAGTGCGCATCTCCATTCCCCTAAATATTTTGACTTCTCGTCTCCCTCGAGAACCCCGGCATTAGCTCTTAGTTTTTGCTCACTCACCCAGTGCCCTGACTGGACTGTTAGACTTGCTGGCTGTCACTGACCATTGTCTCCCTCAGTTTTCCCATCTGCACAATGAGATAATAATAGCAGCTGCCTTTCAAGGTCAAATGATCTAAGGTAACATTTTGCAAAGCTCTGTCAATGTGCCAGTTATCATTGTATTCTGGATTTAGAGTTCCAAGGGACATGAGGGCTTTTCTGGTCCAGCCCTTTTATTGTTTCACAATCAGAGGCTGTATTTGAACCTGGGACTCTGGAGTCTCAAGGTCCGGTCCTCTGTTTGTGACTCCACATTGCCTTCTAAGGCAGATGCACTAGAGCACAGATGTTCAGTCTCATTGTGGCCTCCCCTGTTTCTAAGTGGTGGTTTTTTTGTGCTGCAAATGACCAGTGAGGTTTTAGTGGGCTCTTCAAGGTCCTCACACAAATTATAGTCTGCGTAGGGCCGTGCGACTCCATCAAAGGCGAAGGATCCTTCCCTGCATGGATGTAATTGGAACATTTAAGAACCAGCTCTCTCAACAAGGTGACTCGCTGATTGGGGAGGAGGAAGCAATTGGGGATGGAGAGGATTAAAAGAGGAAAGGAAACCACGGCCCTTCAGAACCAAACCCTTCACAAGGAGAGTATCATGGGGAAGTTGGGAGCAGAAGAAAGAGCCCAGAGTTAGAGGAAGGACCTGTGTCACTTACTGAGGGCGTGACTTACATTGTGTGTAAAATGAGAGTTTGGGGCCACATGACCTGGGTGACCTCTTTTAGCATTAGATCTGGGATCTTGTGAGGTTTTCTCCAGGGTCTCTATTTTTCAGGGACTTGCCTCAAGAAAAACTGTCTTCCTTGACAGTTAGTGCCTGCATGTAATAGGTGCTTAATAAATGCATTTTAAGAATTGCAGTTTAAAAGTCAGGGATACAGACAGAGCATTCCAGACATTCTGAAGGTGGGGGTGGAATGAATCAGGTGCTTGAGCAGCGGGCTTGTCCGAGTCAGTAAAAAGATGAGGAAGACGGTGTGTTTGTTGTGAGAGCCAGCTTTTGGTTGAGGTCAATGGAAGAGGTCAGCCAATATTCATTAGAATTAGGGTTAGAGACAGACCTGGATGGAAGGGTCAGAAGGATGCCCTAGCCCCATGCTTAGCTTCCCTCTTCCCGACTCAGTCATCCAAGCCCTCCCCTCCATCCCCACACTACAGGTAGATGTACCACCTCCCACCACCATGGATCCTACTGCTTCACCATCTCCTCTCTAGTTCAGGACTTCTTCAATAAGGTCCCAGAATGTGTTAAAACATTTTGATAACTTTATTTCCTTTGGTTGTAAACTTGTGTTTTTTATGCAGTTGAAAGCATCATTCTGAGAAGGGGTTTCATTGACTTCATGATTGTCCAAAAGGATCTGCATCCAAGAAAGGTCAGAACTCTCTCTCCGTACGTGAGTGCTGAGTGAGAAAATCCAGGGTTACATTTAGGGCATCTTGGCAGGAGAGTCCTCAGGGGGCCAGCGGATTCCCTGTAGATCTCAGCAGGGGATACCGATCATTGTTACCATGGGGACCTGAGTTGTTCTGTGCCCTGATTGCGTCTCAGGAAGAGTTGAACAGTGATCCTTCCCAGGCCCCCGATCCATTGTCTATATATCTTTATCCTCCTTTGTAGTAATGAATCCTGCATGTATCAAAAGCATATGAATTATTTCTTACAAAATATAAATTTGCCGGCACTATCCACTGTCAACTTGCAGCTTATTATCATTTTTACATCACCTTTGCAGCTCATAAATCACCTCCCTCCCCTTCTCAGGGAGCAGGTTGTAAATCGGGAGCGAAAAACCTGTCTCGGACTCAGCCGCCGTTTTGTCATGTGATTTAGGGCCCACCCTGCGCTCCCCTTGGGGTGGGCTGGACGCATGTGGTGCAGGCCCGCGTCTGTGTATCTCGTGTGTGGTCCTTTCTGTGGCAACCGCAGAAAGCCTCATTGTCTCCATCTTGGTCCTCATGGCCGCGTGGCTTGTGCCCATCGGTCAGTAGCCTCTGGTTGCATCTTTAGGGGGGTGATTTGAGAGAATGAGGCTCCTTTGGACACTTCAGACCTCTCCGTTCCCCACTGACAGACCAGCTAGCTCAGCAGCAGGTGTGGACGACGGCCTCCGCCGGGCCAGCCACCTCAAGGATCCAGCAGGGAAACAGGTGTCAGGCCCACGTCAGCACAGTGCGCCAGCTCCAAGCCCGCGTTCCCCTCTGGGTGAATTAGCAGCGTGATATTTGAAGGACAGCCCAATATAGAGTGCCTATTGATTCTTTTTACCCTCTTGTTTGAATCATCCCTTCTGTTGTTCTCAGGCACTGATGTGTCATGAATAGAAAGCCTTGTTACATTCAGCCCCTGACGAGTCATCGACAGCTAAAATTAAATCAGAACAGGTGCTGTCAATAGCCAAACACTTCATTGATAGGTGGTGGCTCATTACGCTGAGAAGGAGAGCATCCCCGAGAAGGCTGATTACAACTCTCAGAGTTATTGATGGAGAGCTGAAAGGGACCTTAGGATTCTTGTTAGGATCAAGTGAGATAATATGGGGAAAGTGGCCCAAGAACCTTAAATTGCTGGCGAAGTGGAAGCTGTTTTCCTGGTATAAGACAGAATTTGAATCCGGCTCATCTGACTCCAGACCCAGTGTGTTTTCCGCTGCTTTGTTGGGTGGTCTGTGCCCGGGACCACACATAGATGTCCACGGCAGATTTATACAATTAATTTGGAGGCTGGGCCCTGTGGAGGTGAAGGGGGAACCAGGTCAGCTCACGGGTGATATCTTTGCTTAATTTACTTAGTCTGTGCCCTGAGCCGGGAAATGAAAATGGATTGTTTCTGGGTCACTTCATTTGGAATTCTTCAGAAGATTCTGCCTTTTGAAAGGCCATCTCTGTTTGTACAATCTCCCCTGCCTGGTCAGTAGGGCAGCTGGATGAAGGTCATGGTATTTACTCACTGGCCATTTCTCTTTGACCTTTAGCGTATATTAAAGAGGTGTCCATCATCACCGAGAGGGCCTTGTTGGCTCCCCCAGTAGAACATAAGCTCATTGAGTGCACAGATTCCTCGCTGTCCTTGGATCCCCGGTTCTTAGCACAGTGTCTGGCACAGAGCAGGTGCTTCAACTGATCATTCATTTGTTCATTCATATCTTCAAGTTGCATAAGAGAAGACACGGGGAGAAGACAAGGTTGTTGTCTTCAAATATATGAAGGAATGTCTTCTGAAAGGGGGGATTTTATTGGGGGGTCATGGCTCTTCCCCCCTTTCCTGCCCTCCCAATTCTGCGAGCAATAAATTATGTCTCCAAAGAAGTAGATATGGGCTGGATATTCCAGACATTTCCTAACAATACTCTCCAGAAAGGGAAGAACATTGTGATATGTGTTCCCCGTCACCAAACAGAGATGGCTGGAGATGCTAGGAATGCTGTGGAAATGGCGGAGCTAGACTTTGAGTAAGACCACTCAAGTCCCAGCTAATGCCGAGGTTCCATGTTTGTGTGATGTAGAAAGGAAGGAAGGAAACGAGCATTTGTTAAGATTTTATTCTGAACCAGGCATTGTGCAGAAGGCAAATTAGAGCCTGCCCTCAAGGAGCTTATGTTCTGTAGCAAAAGACAACACATAAAGGGGGGAGGTGAAGAGTAGTGCTGGGGAGGGATGAAGCTACCTCATAGCCTGTGCTCACAGCGAAAGGAAGGCCTCAGAAGCCAGCCACTAATGATCTGAGAGCTCGGCTTTCTGGGAGAGTCTGAGATGAAGAGATCATGTTGGAAGGTCTGGGGTGAGGAAGGAAGCCCAAGGAGGAGTGAGAGGTGGAGACCCAGTTTGGAGTCCCACACCAGCAGGGGGGCTGGAGGAAAAATGCACATTTTGAATAAATCTTTAATTCTAGCCTGAATTATTTCTCACTCCTTAATAGAAAGCCTGATTCCAGCAACAATACCATAGGAGTTTGGAGGAAATGAGAGAAAGAATTTGCATTTGTTTGCAAGTTGGCAGCTGGCAAAGAATGGAGGAGGAGATGGATTCTAAGATGGCAGCCTCGGCTGCATTGGTTCAGACATGAGCTCACCAGTTTATCCCTCATTGTTCTATGCAATGTTCTTCCCTCCTTCCTTCCCTCTCTCCCTTCTTTCCTTCCTTTCTTCCTTCCCTTCTTTCTTCCTTCCTGCCTTCCCTCCTTTCTTCTTTTTCTCCTTCCCTCCCTTCCTCTCTCATCCTTGTTTCATGCCCCCTTCCTATTACTGAATCATTTTCTGAATCGCCAGACTCTTAGATTAATGGCACCTTGGCAATGGCCACAGCATCTCCAGGTGTGATTGAGCCAGCAGGTGTTCTGTGGAATCTCTGGAAGTAGCACTTGGCTTGGCAGGGCACCCATCGGCAGAGAAGGGCCCAGCTCTGGGGCTGCAGCCACATCCCTCGGCTTGATCTGGAGGAACTCTGGGCTTCAGCGGGCCTTCCTGATGCCCCAATCAGCCTTGCTTAAGGCCTGCTTCCCTGGAGGACCCCCCTTCACTCTCCCCAGTTCCCCTATAGATAGAATTTCGATTTGGTTCAACTGCTCTTTCCCCACCCCTTCTTCCTTTTGGGCAGGAGATAAGGGCTTCTTCCTTTGCATGACTTTAATCAGATACCCTGCAGACAGAAACTGGAACAGTGGGCTTTGCTGTTCTCAGTGACCAGTGTTCCTTTTCCCTTTAGAACCCCGGTTACAAAGAGAACGGCTATGGAGCATAAGAAGTAAGGTTCTTTTTCATGGGTAACCCCAGCCCCGCAGAGGAAAGGTTCTGGCCGGCTGATAGCCTTGTGCTATAGAAAAAGATCCCGGAACTCTTTTCCAGACTACATGCAAATTCTCCCCGCCATTAGTTTTAATTAGAATGAAATCATACGTTTAAATAGCCATCTCTGTTACTAGTAAAAGTGCACGTTCTGCTGGGGCTGAAGCTCCGGTCATGCGTCCCTGTGTCTGGAAGTTCCAGCTTCTGCTTGCCCTGCCCTCGGTGGTACGACCCCCACACCCAGGGAATACAGAGGGGGTCCTGCGGCGGGTCTGGTCTGCATTAATGCGACTTTAGGATGATAAGACGTAGATCTAGGGATGGGAGGGACCTGGAAATTGCCCCTGCCTTCTCCTGGACTCGCTGTTCTAGCCAGATCAGCCTTTTCTCTGTTCTTACCTCTTGTCCGTGGCTCAGGCCATTGCACTGCCTGGAATACACCCCTTCCCTCAATAAGGCCCCACTGAACCCCGCCTTCTGCCTGGGCTCCTTCCTCCCCGCCTCCCCTTCCCCAAACACGAATGACCATACTGTCTGCCTTGTAATGTCACCCACAGAGAGAGGTCATCTTCCCCGCCTGGAAAAACTTCCTAGAAGCAGGAAGGGGACACTTAGTACGGGCCAGATGTAGTGGCAAGGGCTTCAGCCTAAAGTACAAAAGTGAGACAGTCCCTGCCCCCAGGGAGCTTACTTCTAATGGAGAAGACTAATACAGTCATCACCTAAGTCGGTGAGTCCTGTGATTGCAGGAAAACCAACCTTTGCCACCCCTGTAGCTTAGAGAGGTTTAAAATATGTCTCAAACATGAGTCTTTGCTGTGCAGAAGGTGGGCTTGGACACTTCTGCAGGACCCACCCAGCACCATCTCAGTGGCTTGAGCTACCCCCTGGGGGACCGGCTCCTGGGGGAAGGTGGGCTGTAGCTTTAGACCACGGCACTATCTCCGATCAGATGTGATGAAGAAGGAGGAGGGGGATGAATGACAACTTGTGTCTCAGCTGATTGACAGTCCTGGGGGAGATTTGACCAGAGCAGATTGGAGGGAAGGCAGTTTTCAATGAAGATGGAGGAGCTTGACTTAGTATGTCTTGCAGGAGCTACAAGTATGATATTCAGGCCTAGGAGAGACTAGGAGACTTGATTGCAAAACAAATCAAAGTTAAAAAAATAAGTTTATGTTTGTTTATATTGTTCTTCTCTCACCTTTATGTCCTGATATCCCTCTCCTGCTTCCTCTATGCAGGATTCTTATAGTAAATTATCAAAAGCGAAAGAAAGCAGAAAGTTCAAGAAAGAGAAAAAAGAAAAGAAAGTTCCAACACAAAGGCAATTCAGCAAGATTAGCCAAGGCCAGGAAGAAGCCTAGAGTCTCTCACTTCTGCAAAGGAAGGAGCTGGAGACAGTTTTTTCAACCGTAGAAGATAATTTAACCTTAAAAATGCTTAAAGGAAAGTTTTATTCACAAAATGATGACGGTTTTCCTTTCCAGAGATTAGAAGGAGGCTCGCTTTCTCCTTCTGGAGCATGGGATCCTTCTGTTATGTCTTTCCCAGTGTTTGACCAGGGCAGGGCGAAGTCATAGGAACTGGGTCCCTTCCAGACCAAGGTTTCAGAACCGTTCGGCCCCTTGAATTCCCCTCCCTTTGCCCCTCAGTTGATGATCCCGCCTGCAGAGGAGCTCCTGAGGGACCAGATGCAGACACTTCTGACCCCTGCATTTGGAGCTGAGAGTGCAGGGCACTGTGACCCATGCCAACGGGCGCTCTCGGTGGCAGAATGCGCTGCCCCCATCTTGGTGCCCTGGGAGGCTCCCTACCCTCAGGGAGATGACAGTGAGAACTTAGAACCTCCATCCTTCCTTCCAGAGGGTTTCTGATTCCTTTCCCAGGAAGGGCTCTTTGTGCTTTAAATCGCTAATGAAGGCCCAGGACTTGCTCCTTCCACCGAAGAGAAGGCTTTGGCCAGCCCTGCCTCTCCCCCTTTGCTGTTAGGGTTCATTGGCTCGTGCTCGGACATCCCCAGCCCAGGGAAGCTCGTTTCCGCCATCTTTCTCTACCTGGGCCGAGTGCTGCCCATCTGGTGGTCTTGTTCAGACACCGCCTCCTTACCACCTGCTGGACCACCACGGCCATTAGGGGACCTGATGCCCTGCTTGTGGAGGCCGTTTCCCAGACGCCTCTGGTCCTGCTTGCGGGTGGAGCGGGAGCCAAGCGGGTTCGGCCGCTGCCCGCTGCTTCGCCACCCGCTGCTTCGCCACCCGCATCCTGTCTGACCCGTCTGGACCATGACATCGGGCTTGTGCTCTTCCCCGGCCCATGTTCCGCCACCGCCCGTGCATTTTAATCACCCGGCTTCCATTGAAGTCTACAATTTTTCTTCTCATTACATCTGCAAGCACTCTGGTTTACAGGCACCATCTCCTCAGCCAGACTCATATTACCGGGCCATCCTAGCGTGCAAATTCAAAATTTAATATCTCGCAGGTCTGTTGAGTTTTATGCAAATTTCAATACAGATTATAGGTTGGAGCTGTAAATTAGAAATTACATTCAAGGGGGGGAAGTAATATTTGTGTGTGTTTCGGAGAAGTAATCTAGCTGTTTGCGCAGTACGCGGGGTCTAGCGGAAAGCAATGTGGCTTTGCATCTTCCGCCTGCGTTTGAAGGTGGTGGCCCCGGTGTTGGGAGGACAGGAGCCCACCGAGCTCCCCTCTTTTTCTGGCATTTGTTTCCTGGTAGCGTGCAGTGCCCCTGGGTCAATCGGCGAGTGATGAGGCGTTTGCTGTGGCGATGAGCATTCCCTTTGCCTTCTCTCACCTCTTGGAAACCATTTGTTTCCAAGCAATTCCAAGCTCTGCAGCTGCAGAGCAGGGGCGTGGCCCTCCGTGTGACAGGGGATGCACAGGCAGGGATGGGGCCTAGCGGCCTGACTTGGGCTCCAGCCTTCCGAGGGTCTGCATAATTTCCTGCTTTAAGGCATGGAGAGCCACCCAAGAGAGCGGGATTAGGGAGGAAAGCCCTTAGGCTGTCCGAGTTTTGCGTCCCCCTCTCCCATTCCTGAGAGGCTTTCCCTTTGGCAAATACAGAAAGTACACATGCTGACAGTGTGGCTTAGAAAGCATGGCACCCCTTCTCTCCGGCTCTGTCCCTCTCATCTTCCCTTTTCCTTTTTTCTCCTCTTCTATCCTCCCTCCTCACCCTCCCGTCCCCTCCTCTCCTCCTCCTTCCCTCCTTTCTCCTTCATACACACACGTGTATATTCCAAGCTCTTTTAGAGAGGGCGAGCTCTTGTTTCTCCTTTCAGTGAGTCCTTCCTGGCTAATGTATCACCTTGGAGAATTCACCCGGGAGGCCTGGGCCAGTGTCCTAAGGCCTGCTGTTTGGGTTGGGGTTTGGCCCAGAGGCCTGTGAGGTTCCGTCCAGCTCTGACCGTGGGATTCCCTGTTTCTGCCCCTCCCAGCCTCTGTTTTCTGTGGGTCAGATTGGGGAGCCCTCCTTTCCCCACTTCCTGCCTTGCACCCGGCTGCCAGGAGGATGCTCCGCAGACCGTCCCCGTGGCCTCCCCTTCCTGTCCCTGACTTTCCTTTGAGGCCCTGGTAGATCCAGGCCGAGGCCTGCTGTGGCCATCCTGCACTGGGGCCGGTATTCCTGTGGATTTCTGCATCTGCAGCTTCCGCGCATCCTTCTGCAAAAAGCCGATTTGAGCATCCCGGGCCCTCCCCCATTTGTTAATTGTGGGTGTCCCTGCCCATGGGGGAGGGAAAACTCGCAGGGGGAGGCTCCCCCGTCCCCCTCCGGCCTCGCGTGGTCTCTTCTCCAGGAGCATCTCGGCTGCCATGTTGACAAATGGGACTTGCAGCGACATACACAAGAATAAATAACCGTGGAGGGGAAGGGGGGTGCAGAGCCAAGTGCATGCATTTTGCTCTTCGAGTGCTGCTCTCATTTGTTTGAAAAGCCACCCGGCCCTGCAGGGAGAGGGAAGCGGCCGCCTTGGCCCCTTGTGGAGGGACGCGCCCAGGGCGTGGAATCCCCAGTCCCAGGAAATCAGCTCAAATCTTGGCCCCCACTTTCTGCGCGGGGATTTGGGGCAGGTCGCCTCCTCCTTGGCCCCAGTTTTCTTACCTTAAAATAGGCGCGAGGGCGCTTTTCCAACTAGTCCAGGAGCCCTTGGCTGTGGGCAGCCCCCTCTGTGAAATGAGGAGCTGGCGGGAGGTCAGTTCCCAATATCTGAGTCTCTGATCTTGGCCCAAACCCCAGCCGTGGGGGTCTCTGCATCTCTCAGTTTTCTCATCTGTGAAATGGAGCCACAACCTTTACTTCTCACATCAGATGAGTTCCTAGGGATCATGGGCCGTGAGAGACTTGGGGAGGGGTGTCCTTCACCCAAGCCCCAGTGGCAGCTGATTTGGGGAAGCCCAAGGTCCCCTTTTCAGAGTCATAAACCACATAGGGAACAAAGGAAACTACTTATATTGAAATAATCATTAATCATTATTTAAGTTCATGGACCTCAGTCAGGAGTCCGTCCTCACCCCACAGATGAGGACGCCCAGGAGGTGTTAAATGGCAGGGTCACATAAGCAGCAGCCATTAGGGGCGGTTAGGTGGTACGTGACTCCAAACCGGATGATGCTCCCAGCGAACCAGCCTCCATCTCTCAACAACAGGAACTGTCCTGTCTCAGATAATAGGAATCATCGCTGTTGTTCAGTTGTTTTTCAGTCAGGTCTATTTGTGCCCCTGTTTGGGGTTTTCTCAGCAAAGATACTGGAGTGTTGGCCATGCCCTTCTGCAGCTCATTTTACAGATGGGGAAACTGAGGCATACAGGGTGACGTGACTTGCTCAGGATCCCACAGCTAGTGTCAGAAGCCATGTTCTTGATTCAGACCCAGCTTTCTATCTATTGCAGAGAGGAATAAGAATAGTAGGTAACAGAAATTATCCAATTCCTTATGCTGATAGGAATGAAAGGAAGGTGATGAGGAACTCAGACTGTGTGGTAGGCAGAAAACACTGTGAGGGGCCAGGGAAGCACTTTTGCAGGTGTTCACATTATGCTTCCTGGGCGTCTCTTGGGAAGCTTCTCAGAGAAATCTGAGGCATCGGGACGTTGTGTTTGCCCGTGTCTAGTGAACGGCTAACCCTGGCAGCTTTCAGCTGCTCAGACAGATGTCTGTCCTGCCTGAGCTTAACACGTCATTAAGTTTAGAGATGATCATTCCCCCCTCAGTCCCCTAACGAGAGCGTTGGCCATCATCCCCGCGGGCCGAAGTGCCCGTCCCTCCGTTCTGTGGCCACTGCCCACGAAGCGTTACAAGTGCTAATTCTGGGACAATCGCCCTTGGGTTTGGTGACTCCAGAGGAGGTGATGCTCTTTTACTATTGGGCGGGCACCCACTGCATAAGGCACCTGGGGTTTGATTGACTTGCAGGGGCCACACAGCTGGGACGTGCCGGGGGTGAGACTTGAATCCAGGCCTTTCAGATTCCCAGATAGATTCTCCATTCTCTGCTGTGCTGCTTCCATAACAACAGCTACTTTTATTTTTATAACATTAATAGCTTTCAGAGGACATTACCCCACCTTTCTTCATTCCTCGATATCAGGGTAGAATTAACCCCATGAAGAGCTGTCCAAAATGTCCTTTTCTCCCCAAAGCTCCTGGTATTTACAAGAATAAACTAGTCTGAAAAAAAATTGTTTCCCATCATCTTGACCTAGAGAAAAGGAATATTTCTGAATAAACATGGTTATAATTGAAAGAGATTTCTCTTCTCTTCAAAATTAGCAGAGAGATAATAATCACATAAGAGCATCTTACTCTGACCAGGCCCTAGTGTTAGTTTAAGGGATTTAGTTTAAAGGCCACCTAATCCTTCCTCCCACCCCAGTGGGGAATCCCCTCCAAGATATTTCTGACAACTTTTGTCTCAAGCTCTCCAGTGATGGGAAGTGCACTCTAACATGAGGAAATCCATTCCTTTCTCGGACACCGGATTGCTGGAGATCGATTCCCAAGAATGGTTTGAACGTTATTCATTAGACTGAGACCCCATGGGACTTTTTTTTCTCTAGAATATAATTTCTCCGTAATACATCTGTATTTGATGTTCTTTGGGGGCTCACACAGATCATTCTAATCCCTCTTTCATAAGACAGCTCTTAAGAGACTTGGGAAGTTACCATATTTCAACTCAATCTCCCTTATTCCAAGTTAAATATTCTCAGTTTATTTAGCTGATCCTTGCATGACATGGTCTCTAGCCCCTCAGCATCCTCTGGAGATGTTCAGATTTCTTAGTGTCCTTCCTATCATGTGGTTCTGAGGTTTAACCCAACACGCTCATTGTAGTCTGTCCCCAGCAGACTCCAAAAACCAAAGGCTTTGGAGCCTCCCTGCTCCCGGGCACTAAGCCTCTCTCCTTGTGGTCTAAGATTGCATTAGCTCCCTTCCCGTTGTCATATCTTACTACTAACTCATTGAACAGAAAGTCATCTCAGATCTTTTTTTCTTTTGAAGGAGAAAGATGAGCCATTGTCGAGCCACATGTGCTTTGTTCTGTCCATGTTGTGACAGTTTATTTTTTGAGCCTTCACTTGACATTTGCTACTATTGAAATTCACCTAATTTGCTTTAGGCCTTGGTTCCAGCTTGCCCAGTTCTTGTACTGTCTGGTACCCTCACGTCCAGTGCCTCGGTTAGTCACAAGAACTCTGTTCCGTTTGCAAATTTGATTTGGAGGATCCCATTTACAGATTTAGATGGCAGATAGACTAAGTCTTGAGGTCAGGAAGCCCTCCTTCCAGATCGCACAGATTTACAGACTAATGTCAACAACTGTCCCGTTGCTTTTATAATTTGAACTCCGGACTCCTGAATCTGAGGCCAGGAGAAGGTTGCTGAAGGCAGGTGACCACTGACTTCTTTTCGTTGGGGATGGTGATCCAGGAGAGCGGAGCAGGTTGATGAACCAGAAAGCATATTCCACTGAGCCCAGGAGGTTCATACATGCATGGATGTTCAGGTCAGACTGTGGCAGGTCAAATAAAGGCTTCATCTGTCATTGAGCTTTTCAAGAAGGCTTAGCCTGCCCTCTCCTTGGGTGGCTATAAATGAGGTGAAAAGATTTATCGGGTCAGAGAGATCCGAGTTTGAATTTTGCCAGTGATGCTTATTAGCATTGTGGTCCTGGAATTTCTCTTCATTTTCTTGAGCCCTTCTTTCCTTATCTGTAAATGGAGACCTGCTGTCTTCAGGGACTTCCTGGTTAGTTAGTTAATAAGCATTTAGTAAGTGCTGGATATATGGCGGGAGGATCAAATGGCACGATAGCATATGTGCGGTCCTTCCCTTTTATAAAAAAATACCTTTCCAAATAGCATGGAGAGCCTTTCCCAAATGTCATTACTTTGAGCGCTGGCAGTGAGTGTTTTGGTTTTGGTTTTGGACTAGAAATTAGGCATATCCTGCCTTAGTGTGAGATTCTTGGCAGGTTAATTAGCTTCTCTCAGACTCAGTTCTTTTTAATCTGACAAATTGGGCTAATAAGGAAGTAGCCACCTCATTGGGCTGTTTTAAGAATCAGAGGAGATATGATCTATGAAGTGCTTTGCCAACCTTATGAGTGTTTTATAAGTGCTATTGTTATTTTTAATTGCTTGACCAAGAAATGCTGTCTTTGGTTGCTCAAGGAGGTTCCTGCATTGGTTTAGGGGTGAAAGAGCATGGCCCCGTTATATCCAGAACCAGAGTCCCTGGCGACATGGACCACAGCCTGGGTCGCCGCCCCCCAGGATGGTGCCTTTCCTGGCCCCGGTAGAAGAGTGGGACCTGGTTCATGCCATGCTTCTCTGGAAGACTTCTGCCAGCCTCCCAAGTGGGCAGAAGCCCAGGCTGAGCATGCTGTTGTCCTGCCCAGGCTTCCTGTTGGGCAGATGGGGCCTCCAGTCTCTCTGGGCCCCTTGTCAAGGATCTCTGCCAGCCTTGTCACTTGCTGAGCCAGGAATAATGTAAGAATTAGTCTTTTGCTTCTTTAGAGTAAGCACCAATCAATCTGCAGCTAACTGTGTGTCTAATTTCTGAACTAGATGCCGTGAATAACTGCCCCTGAATGGCTTTGCCAATAGGAGGATAAGTTTAAGGCTTGGAATCAATGCTTCCTGCACTCGGCATTTAAGGTCAGAATCTCGCCGGCAGTGTATTTTGATCAGTGTAATTGCTGGGTTGAGAAAGGGAACAGGGGTTGAGATTCCTGCACTTTTGTTATCTGGGATGCATGAGTCCACAAGGATTGTGGGAACGGCCAGTTTCACAAACATCCTCTGGCTCTGCAATGTGGAATCCATAAGCATTTATTGAGTACCTACTGTGTGCCAGGCAGTGTGCTGGGGACCTGACAATGGAGATACAAAATAATCCCAGCCTTCTGAGAGCTAATAATTTCTTTGTCTCTTTTCCTGTCTCTGTCTATCTCTCTGCGCCTTTTCCTCCATAGTTTTAGTTCTGTTATTAGAAGCTTACAAGTGCTCAAGGACTTTGGGGACGCTCCATAGATACGCACATAGACATTTATGTTTATATACACAGAATAAATGCAGAGTAATTCAGTATGAGGTCGTTAAGGAGTGAGGACCCCGGCAATGGGGAAATCCGACATGCTGCATCTCAAAGGAAGAGGGATTCTGGGAGAGGGAGATGATGAGACTGGACAGCTAGTTTGTGACAGCTTAGGGAGGGCTTGGGAAGCCAGTAAGAGGAGTTCACATTTTATCCCAAGGATACCCTGAAGCCCCAGGAGTCTTTGGAGGCGGGGCGTGACGGGGTCAGGCTTGGGCTTGAGGGATCTCACATGGCACCCGTGTGGAAGATGGATCTCAATGGGGAGAGATTGGAGGCAGCATGACCAATTAGGAGGCCCTGGTAGGGATTTGGATGAGAGGTGATGAAGGCTTGAAGTTAGGGGGCCCTTCAAGGAGGCTTTTTTCCTTTGTAGGTGGAAGGGAGGATGATTATCTCATATAAGCACTGGAGAGGAGAAATGCATTCCTAGGACGCCCAGGCCATCTGGTCAAGCCCCCTTGTTGGTAGTTCAGGAAACGGGGACTCGGTGCTTCAATGGGAAACCCAGGTTCTTTACCTCAGTATTCTGTGCTCTTCTTGTCCTTTATCAGGAATTTTCCACTTGGAATCTGTGAACTTATTTAAAATTTTTCGATAACTGTATTTCAATACAACTTGGTCATCCCACAGACTTTATTTTATGTGTTTTAAAAGGACTGAGAAGGGCTTTCCCAGTCTGCCAAAGGCACCTATGGCACAGACCAAGTAAAGGATGTCTACCTTCCCATGATGTTTTCCCCTTTCTCGTGCCCTCATGCTGAATTAATGTCAGTAAGCATTTATTAAGTACCTACTGTATGCCATTAGTTGCAGTCAGAAAAGGTTTTTAAGCATTGACTAGTTACCAAGCCCAGTGGATACAATTATAAAAATAAAAGAACTACTTGAAGTGAGTTTACATTGTTAAAGGTCACTATTACCTTTACTCTGCTATATTTTAAAGTGACTTGTGAGTTGGCATAGTACCCGGTACATAGTAGGCGATTAATAAATGCTTATTGACTAACAGTCTCTTCTTCGTTGTTTGGGGAAATAGTTGGGAATTCAAGTAGGATCTTGGACCTGACGACTGAGTCCAGATTGTTGCCTCATAAGGTACGTGGCTGACCGTTAGTTAGGAAAAGGTCGACTTCTCCTTCGAAGCTGGTCACTCTCTCTGCAGCTGGCGCAGTTTGTTTCTCATCGCCAGCGGGGGAGGCTGTGCTCTCTGGGGTGGCACTCCTTCAGGCTCTGCTTTTGCTGGAAGTTTTCAAGATCATTAAGATAGGAAGAATTGCCCGGCTACGGCCTCCAAGTGGGCCCCTGCCTCCTGTCCGGGCTTTCCAGGCGTCTCTGCCGGGCCGACTTTGCTGAACAGGCCCAGTCAGGGCACATGCCTTCCAGAGTTGTGATTGCTTGAACAATTGCTTCCCCCATTCATCTGAAATGGGGACGACGCGTCAAATCGCAGGATCCCACTTTACTGCCCTGTGGGAGGTTCAGAGGAACAGAACAGAGTCCCTGGGAAAGCTGAAGAAGCATCGGGCAGCATTAGTTATCCCCCACAGTCCGAGGGAGCGGAGGCGAAGGAGATCCAGGAACCTTCGAAATCCAAGAACTTGGGGAAAACAGCATTGAGATGGAAGGGACTCTTAGAGGCCGTGGCAGTCTGAGGAAACCCATTCTTAGGCGTCTTTTAAATGCATAAAAGGAAAGGTATAGGCAGGAAATCAGTTCTCTTGACATTGTTACCAACATATTAAACAAGTTTCGGGGACCCCAGGCTGAGACCCCTTCTCTCCTCACACATGGGGGCCGGGCGGTCTGGGCCGCATTGCCCCGTGGGTGGCTCGGAGCTGCCAGCTTTGGATAATGCATAGTCTGGGGGGCACATGTGTGGGTGAGCCGCTTTTCCCGTCGCCGTCACAGAGCATCAAGGCCGGTGGGTGCAGGCTGCCACTAAACAAAGGCTGCGCCGGAGAAGGAGGAACCGGATTAAGTGAGAGTGGGAGAAGTGGGCTGAAAAAAAGAAAAAAAGCCCCCTGTCCCCAACTCATTATGAAAGAACAATTTTTGTGGTGTTTGTGGGAAAGCTGGCAGAATGCTAACATTTGTGTGGAGGTTTTGCCCCGATAAATACCTCACTTAGGATGATTTTCAGAGATGCACCTTGTCCCAGGACAGGGAGGCAGGGCGGGGCAGTGCCAGAACACTGCTCCAGGGTCAGATCCTGCCTCTGACACCCAGTGTCCAGTCCTGGAGCCTCAGTTTCCTCATCTGCAAAATGAGCCACTCCCCAAAGTCCCTTGTAACTGGGAACCCTAATGGTATCTGGTAAGGGGGAGGGAGTAGCCAGGTCTATATCCTAGCTCTCCAAGAATTTCTTACCCCACCTTGTCCCCATATCTTGATTAGGTACAAAGGGATGCAGTGGAGAACTCTGCTGCTAAATGTTTATTCTCATCTTCTCTCTGGTGTGTGTGTGTGTGTGTGTGTGTGTGTGTGTGTGTCTACGTGTCTGCATGTCTGCGTGTCTGTGTATGTGTGTATGTGATGAGGGGGCTGGACTCGTGGCCCACAAAATCCTTTCCCAACTTGACATCTGTTAACCATGATGCTTTGTATTGGGATCAGGGATTGTTTGATTTTTTTTTTTTTTTGCCTTCGGATCACCCCCTGTTTTCCCTCCACCCTTCACCCCCCTGCCCAACATATGATAATCAATTGACTGATTAATTAGCATTTATTTAGCACCTACTATGTGCTGGATGCTAGGAATAAATAGATAAAGAATTTTAAAAAACAGGCTCTGTCTACAACTGGGCATTTAATGCATGCTGGTTGATTGATTGGGAGTTCTAATTAGTTTGTCAGATTAGTCCTGGCTTTAAAAAAAAAAACCCAGGATCCTGAGGGAATGAATGGACACATGGCATTGAAGCGTTGGTGGGGGACAAAGGGGTCACAGAGAGGTCTTGCGCTTGGAGCATTGCCAGTAATGATCCTTTGAATGAATGAAGTGCTTCCTGGGCGGGCAGGCCTGGATCGGGCCCAGCGCGAGGCAGCTGGCGGGCCTGCGTAAGAATGTGGAGAGGGACGCGCGGGGCGGAGGGAGCCTGAGAGACAGAGCCCAGCTGGGCCTGCTAGGCTCGGCCTGCAGGGCCCGACCAGGAGGGAGGGGCGTGACGAAGGCATTCCTCCCATCCTACGCTGGGACCAGGGGGGTGGCCAGATGTCCCCCGGTGCCTCTGAAGTGATGGTGATGAAGGTGATGATGATGGTGCTGGTGATGACAATAATGACCATGATGACAGATGATAATGGTGATGATGACAATGGTGACAGTGGTGATGATGATGATGGTGATACTGGAGATGATGATGGTGGCGATGACGACAATGATGGTGACGATGATGATGATGACAGTGTACTTGATACATGTTCATGTTCCTTCAGCAAATGCTGAATGATGTTTGGCACATGCCATCTTTATCCCATTTTAAGGATCAGAAAACTAAGGCAAGCTTGTCCAGGCCCACAGTTAGGAAGAATTTGAATGCGGGTCTCCCCGACCTCAAGTCCTGCTCCCTCTCTGCTCTGCCACCCGCCCGTCCCTGAAACCCCTGAGATGTCTGAGTTTCTTGAGAGCAGGGATCGCATCATTTTAAACTTGCCCTTTTCTTCCCAATGCCTGATATGTAGTAACTGCCTGATAACTACTTGTTGATTGGCGTGGGCTCTCCCTCAAGCCGTGTTCAAGGCTTCCTCTCGGGATTCTCTTAAGTATTCCTCTCAGGTTCTGTTGGGAAGGGGAACTTCATCCTTTTTAAAACTAATTTGGAAAAAAATGCTTCCAGACAGTGCAGAGACCTGGAACACAAAGGCTGTGGGTATGTGCAGGTGTGCACGTGTGTGTGCATGTGGACTGTGCACATGTATGTGTGTGGGTATGGACACGCATGCTGGGAATGCTGAGCCCCTGGCTCCCTTTTAGCAAGCTCAGGATTGATAGTCGCCTCTGAACCGTGGCAAGCCTCTCGGAGGCAGTGGGAAGAAGGCTGAGGGCAGACCCTCCACGGGAGGAAGCTGTGGGGGCAATCAGTGCCTGCAGAGTTTCCAGGTCTGGGAAGGGAGGCGACTGAGGCATTTCTCCACATTGCTCCCCCTGCATATATGCAGCACCTACTGTATATAGCACCGTATTTGGAGAGGGGGAAATGCAGACTCTACACATGGCACCTGGGCCTGGCCTCGTGGGGCTTCCAGGCAGTGATTGGCCTTCGCCTTCCTGTCCTCGGTGCTTTTCTTGGGGATGGTCGCCGCTCTCTGTCAAAGCTCCGGGAGGGGAATGGGAAGCAGGGCAGTGTGGGATTTTTCTGCCCCTTTTATTTACATAATCATTTGCCTTTCTCTCTGGAATTTCATCTGACACACGAGATTCCATTTGGGCAGAATTTTGTCAGTTATCATTTCTGTAGCCTCCCCTGGAATTGAATTTGATTCTCTTGATTTATTTTGAGAGAGAAACGGGTTATGCACAATAGATTTCAGCTGAATATCAATTTCACCGAGATGTTGACACGGGGAGCGTCTGCCTTATTTTTATTCTGGTATGTTTTGTTTAACATTCCACTCATCAGGTTTTGGTGGGTTTTTTTAAGTGCCTTGGGGAAAAGAGATTCGAGAAGAACCACATGAAGGCTCTTGGTTTCCTTTCACCCCTCCTTTAAATTTAGTTAAAAAAAAAACACTCATGTGCTTTTGCCCTGCCTAGAAGAGCATCATTGAGCAGTCTGAGCACATGGTAAGGATGATGAAAACAATAATAACCGTCACTATGAAAGTCATGGTAATAAACTTGACTTTATTTCTCACTTTATAAAACTCTTTAGTTATCTCATTTCAGCCTCCCAACATAATGGTAAAGTAGGCCTTGTTGGTATTCTTAGCCTCATTTACAGATGGGGAAACTGAGGCTCGGGAAATGCTCGAGGCCAGCTTTGACCTCAGCTGCCCCGACACCGTGGCCTGTTCTCTGCTTTGCCAAGCTGCGAGATTAATAATTCAGTATCGTTGCTCACGTGGCACGTCCTCCTTCTGCATCTGCATCGTCCTCATTCCCCTCCGCATCAGCATCACATTAAGTGAGGTGGTCATTTTATCCACCTGCTGAAAAGTCTGACGGTAAAATTAACGGACCTGCGTTCGAGTTCTCTCTCAGAAACTTCTGTGCTTCTGAGGATGTTTAACTTCTCTGAGACTGAATCCTTCATCTCTAGAAAGAAATTGTGGGATCAGGGGCCTCCTTTAGGTTCAGAATCCTGTAGAATTCTACAGACTTGCACGAGAGGACAGCGGCTGGCTCCCGATCCATTCGATGTTATCTGAAATGTCATGTCCAAGATGAGGATGCTGAATAGTGGTAGTGATGGTAATGATAATAGCCCAGTACTAGTTATAGTGCTCTACCAATTGCAATAGCAGCCCTGGTAGCAATAGTAGTGGAAATATGGTAATACTTGTAATAGTGGTGAAAAAGCAAGTATTATTTCTACTACTAGTAATAGCAGTAATAATGTGATCATATTAACAGCAGCAGTACTACTATTGTTAAAAGTAAATAGTACTATAGCAGTAGAAATACTAGGGGTAATCCTAATAATAGTAGTACTCGTAGTAAAAGTAATTATAATTATATTAATGGTAATAGTATCAGCAGTAATAATTCTAGTGATAATAGTAACAGTTAATAATAGTGATAGTGAGATTACTAAAACTACTAATAATAGTGATAGTAATGATAATGTGATAATAGTAGCAGTAAAAGTTACCACAATAGTAGTAATAATAGTAGTAATACAAGCAATAAAGTAAAATGAAAAGTAGTGATTTTATTAATAGCAATAGTCTCAGTATCATTCCAAAAATAATGGTAATATGATAATGATAGCAGTAGTAGTAATAGAAATTGTAATAATAGCATTATTAATAATAGTATTATTAGTGGTAATATGGTAATAGTAGGACAGATATTACTATTAATAATATAAGCATTATAGAAGCAATAATAGTAGCAGTACTAGTAAAAGTAAAAATAATAGTAATTAAATCATCCAGTGATATTATCAGCAATAATAAGTCTAGTAATGATAATTTAATAATAGCTATAGTGATAATATTAATACTATTAGTAATTAGTGGTAGTAATAGGGATAATATAATATACTGTTAGTAGTCATGCTGATAGGAGTAGTAGTAATAAAAGTAAAAATAATATTAGTAATTACATTAACAAGAATAGGATCAGCAATAATAATGATAATATAGCAATAGTGATAGTAACAATAGTAGTAATGGTAGTAATATTAATAGCAGTAACGCTTGTAGTAATACTTGTAGTAATAGTAGCTGATACCGAGTGTTTTCCCCCATGATTTCATCTGATCCTTACCCCAATGGTTTGGGTCTTAGTATTATTATCTTAATGTTATGGATGAAGACAATGGGGTTTGGAGGGGGTGTCCATGCTCACAGTGCGCCAGACTCTGAGGGGCGATGTTTCAACCGCTGCCTTGAGGGGTTTTTCTCATTTTTGGTGTGCATGTGCACACATGTATGTGCACACATGTGCGCCGTGTGCGTGCATATGTGGAATTGTGTGTGCACATATACATGTGTGTGGATTGCATGCATGTGTGTGTGCTCAATACAGCACATTGTCTCACTGGGGCTGGGCCCCATATCTTCTCTCAGACTGCATTTCCCCCAGGCCCCCCACAGGAGACACTTAATACCTCTCAGCTGGCTTGAGTGAGAACACTGCTGTGCCCTCACATCCGAGTCCCACTAAAATCACCGCCAGAGACCCCCCTCTCCCAGCAGACCCCAGCATCCTGTGCTTTGGCCAGGAGTTGGTGGAGGAGCACAGAGGCAGAACCGGTTTGCGGTCCTGGCTAACTGTGAGCAGAGGCCCAGCCTTCAGAACCCCCTCCTTCGCTCATTATTCGGCCTGTTGTGAAGGCTCTTCCCGGTCTGTATGTGGCTTGGGCTGTGTCCCCTGCTGGGCTCTGCCTTCGTGACCTCCCTTTTCTGTGCTGCTGGGGCCCGAGTTTGAGTCTGGGAGGCGTTATGTAGGTGGGGATGGGAACAGCTGGGCCTGTCAGGCCTTGTCCTTCCAGACTGACAGACTGCCGACTAAGGCAGAAAAACACCGGATTTGGTGTGTTAGGAGCTGGCTCCTTGGGAGGGTTCTCGGGGCCTGGGAGCCTGTGTAAACGGGCAGCCTGTTCTCCAGGGAGAATTGATTCTGTGGTTTCCTATTGAGGCAGTGGAATAATCCCTCCGGTGATGTGATCTGGAAAATTTCTTTAAGGAGTCAGAAACGGTGCTTGGCACATTCTTTGCTTTCTAAAAGCCAGAGCAGAGCATCCAGTGGCTTCTTCTTGTTCCTAAAAATAGTTTCCGTGCCTTTGGATTCCGACAAGGTTGTGGCGGTTCTGCCTTCATTCTTTGCTCTGGTGTAAGAGGGGCCTGCGGCGAGACCAGAATGCCGGCCTGGGATGGCTTGGTCCTCGGATGTGATTTCTCATCTTGTCTGCCAGGGTGCTAGCCGGTGACTCACCTCCCAATGTAGGCAGGATGTCAGCTAGTGCCCCATAGCCAGATGAGAAAATGGCACTCCCGGATCCTGCCTGCTTTGGATGTTTGGGGGAACCCTTCTTTCCTTTTCCCCTCCTCTGGCCCCCTTCCTTCCCTTCTTTCTCCTCTCTCTCCCTGTCTTTCTCTTCTTTTTCTTCTCGCCTCCTCCTCCCTCCCTTCCTTCCTTCTCTTTGTCTACCTCTGTGTCCGTCTCCCTTCTTCTCTTCTCTTCTCTTCTCTTCTCTTCTCTTCTCTTCTCTTCTCTTCTCTTCTCTTCTCTTCTCTTCTCTTCTCTTCTCTTCTCTTCTCTTCTCTTCTCTTCTCTTCTCTTCTCTTCTCTTCTCTTCTCTCTCTCTCTCTCTCTCTCTCTCTCTCTCTGAAATCTTAGATATATCACTTAACCTCTGCCTATCTCAGTTTTCTCATCTGTAAAATGAAAATAAATGTAATAGCACATACTTGCCAGGGCTATCATGAGAATCATATGAGATAACATTTATCCATAATATAGGTGCTGACTATTATTATTTTCCTTATATCAAAGACTAGCTTTGATATAGCTAGAGATATTTAGAAATGAAGGTGTTATAAACAAAAAGATAGCAGTAGAAATATTTTTAAAAGATGGGATGGTGCTGGGTAATTCAGGCCCTTGGTATGAATTGTGTTTTACCTTCGATGCTGCAGGGAAGTTTGGCAAAGGGGCTGCTTGGAGGGCCTGGGAGACATTTAATATTGGTGCTCTCCTGGGGGAGCCTCTTAACATCTCAGTTCCTGGCTCTCTCCATCTTTAAAGTGAGGGTCTTGGGCCAGATAGACACAGATGGCCCTTCCTGCTCTGTTTCTTACTCATTTTTCAGTCCTGGACAACTATTTTGAGTTTTCTTGGTAAAGATACTGGAAGGGTTTGCCTTTTCCTTCCCAGCCCATTTTAAAGATGAGGAAACTGAGGCAGACGGGGAAGGGACTTGCCCAGGGTCACCCAGCTGGGAAGTGTCAGAGTCTGGATTTGAACTCAGGAAGATGAGAATTCCAGTTCGCTCTGTGCACTATCCCCCCCCCCCCCCCCCAATGGCTCCAGGGAGCCTTGATTTGTACACATGGGGAAGTGTTGAAATAGGGTTGCTTTGCTGTGATTCTCTGCCTGTGTCTGGAGTCACTCTTTAATGGGTGCATTTGTAACCAGTTTATGTTGGATGGAATCCTTCCATTGTGCCATGTAGGCTCAGAGCTGGAGGGACAGCTGGGAGGTTATTTGGGCCAGTGGCCCAGAACCCCCCCTCTGCCCCCTCTAAGTGAATTAAGCTATAATTGGCAACTGTTTACCAAAATAAACAAAAATGAAGTAGAACAGAGATAATGTTAATTTGTGGTTTCCTTCATCCCTAGAAGGTTTCTTGGGGAGGGTTTAGTGGTGCTGAGTCTCTTGGAGGTCCTTCACTTGAATTCTGCCACTTTCTCCTGGTTAATTACTTCCTGTTTATCTTGTAAGCAACTTGTTTGTAAACATTTGTTAACTTGCTACTTATCACCTCTATTATCTTTTGCCAATCAAGCCAATTTTCCTAGTACCTGATACTTAGTAGTCTTTGAATAAATGTAGAATAAGTGATAGTGATCTCCCTCATTAGATTATAAACTCCTCCAGGGCGAGTTCTCTCTTTGTGTCCTAGCACTTAGTACTAGTCTAGCAAATAATAGGCACTTAATCAATGTTTGACAGGTTGACCACTAATTTAGGGCACTGAGAGCTTATTTGGTTTGCTCAGGCTCTTGCATAGGTAGGACTTGAACCCAGATCTTCCAAGCTTCAGGGTTGCTTCTCCACTTCTTCTCCTCTAGGCCAAAAATGACCCCGCCCACCCTTATTTCTTGAATGACCTTGGGCAAGACATTTCCTCACTGCAGGTCTCCATGTGCTCATTTGCAAAAGAAAAGATCAAATTAGGAGTTGTTTGAGGCTCATGAGCCTGAGGGCCAGAGAAGCATAAGACTTTCCTAAAGAAACCCAGAGGGCACCTGGGAGAAATGGGCTCTTTAGATGATGGGCAATTCAGTGATTTAATTTCCCCCTGCAGCCTGGTTTCCACTTGCGGTTATTCACAGGACTAAATGATTCTTTCTTTTCCCAACATTGCCTCTACCTCAGAGTAGAAAATTGGAGGTGCCCTCCCTGGAGCCTTTAAGTGTCTGTTTCCAGATCATTAGCTATTTTGCAAAAGGGGTAAATAGAAGAAGATTTAAAAGTTAAAATCAGTGAATAGTTAGTGCCAACTGGATTGTAATTAGAAATGATGATAATGTGACTTCGAAATGATCGTGTCAACTGTGGTTAACTAGAAGTTAATTTTTACAGATATTTTGTATTTGAGACCTTAGGGATTCTTTGGCAATACATCCACGGTCGGTTAACAAGTCCTGGTGAAGCATTCTCTGACCCTGGCCCCGAATTGTCCACTTTTGTTCCTGGAACTGATGGAAAACCAGATGTGGCTCATTTTTTGGATGAAGCATCGGCTGTGTCTCACGGAACCCAAGGCCAGTGCTTGCAGCAATAAGTTAGTAACTGTCTGGGACACGGGGACAAGGACTTCCATTGCTGGCTGAGCATCTGGGTCTGGAACTTATCTGTCACTTTACTCTCTGGAACCTTGGGGGAGGCAGTTAACCTTGAAAGGCCTCAGTTTCTGTATCAGTACAAGAAGAGGGTGGGGCTAGTTGATCATTAAAGTCCTCTTTAGCTCTAATTCTATGATCCTAGGGGGTACAGTTTGAAGTTTTTTTTTAAACTAGCATGTACATGATTCTGGGAGGAAATAACCATTTAACGGGGATGTACACTTCCGTGGAGGGTTAATATGCGATTCTTAACCATCAATTAACTCTGGAAAGCCCCTCCTTTGTTCTCATCTTGAGAACTTGGCTTGGTATGCCAAGGAAAGGAATTAGGGCCAGGAGCTGTTGGGTTAAAATTCTCCCTGGCAAAGACTAATCCTTCCTTCCTTCCTTCCTTTCTTCCTCCTGCCCGCCCTCCCATCTTTCCACCTCTTCCTCCCACATCCATCTCCCACTGTGTCTGTAAAGGCTCTGGGCACGGAGCTGCTCCTTTCATTGATGAACTCCCAAGGTGGCTTTTGGGTACGGAACGTTAGAGGTTTGTTTGTGTTCGTCATAAAGTTGGGTCGGTTTTGGCTTGGTGCAGCAAACTCTTCCTGGCTCCTCCTCCTTTGGGTCAGGTTTACTAGGCCCCCAAGAGCCTTCTCTCACCTTTGACTTACTTCTGTTTTCCATACATTCTGTGGGGTTTGGAACCCGCCCCCCCCCCAGTTCTTCCCATCATTTCTCTCCCCCCTCCCTCTCTCTCTTGGCTACTTTTCATGGCCCATCTCAAATTCCTTGTTTCCTATGAAATCTTCCAGAATGGAAGTAGGAGGTGAAAACTGAGCTGTAGATTGTTCATTCCCAGCCAACTAACTAATAGCACCCTTCTCCCAGCCCACCGCTTTCAGATGCCTCCTTGGGCTTCATTAGAGGTAGAGTGCTAAAATTAAGAAGAATACTAGGAAAGACGCCCCCTCCCGCACCCGTTTGTTCCCATTGGAGGCAGAGGCAGTGGGAAAGTTGATGAGGTTTGTATATTTTCAACATTTTTGCCATTAAACACACCGAATTGTGCTTTTTGACAGTCGGAGACTGGGGTTCAGACTCCCAGCTCTGCGATTTTCTTCCTTTATGGTTTTTGGCTAGAAAGTTTCCCCACATCTCAAGTGCCTCGATTTCCTCATGTATAAAATGAAGAGGCAGCTGGACCAGATTGTCTTTAAGCTCTAACCTGTTTAGCTTTTAAGTAGTGACCCTGGTGAAGAGAGGGGAAAAACTATGGAGACTGGAGATTAAGAGAGCAGAGTCCTCTTTGAAAATTTAGTCCCTCTCATGTATCCTTATATTGTATTTAATTTATAACTTAACATATTTAACATGTATTGGTCAACCTGCCATGAGGGAAGGGGATGGGGGGAAGGAGGGGAAAAATTGGAACAAAAGGTTTGGAAATTGTCAATGCTGAAAAATTACCCATGCATATATCGTGTAAATAAAAAAGCTATATAAAAAAGTGAAATACTTAGTTCTATGATGAATTATTTGGGACCTGACAAGTATAAAGGAAAAAAAAAGAAAATTTAGTCCCTCTGTAAGTGGGGGACTTGAAGGAGGTGATTCTGTCTTTCAGGCCCTCTGTTTTCTGAAACAGGCCAGAGACAACTAACTGTGAGAGGAATTAGAATGTGTGAAGTGTATAATAAGGAACATCAAACAGATGGGGTTGAGAGATTGGGAAAGGGAAGGGTCACTTGCAGCCTGAGCAACCATGGAAGACCTTGTAGAGAAGGATGATGGCAGCTGAGCTGAATCTTAAAGGGAGTGAGGGATGTCGGCGGTATAGACAGAGTTCATTCTGGGCTCAGATTATTGGAGGAGGCAGCTTAGACCAATGATTGCAAATGAGAGAAAGCAGGACAAGATTGGGGGAAAAATAGTTCAGTATGGCTGGAATGGAGATAATTGCCAGTAGAGTGAATTAGGAGAATTCTCCCATTTTCTGAACTGTTAACTTAGGGCTTTTACAGATTCAAGGCTGGGTGAGAACCCATTCACTTTGCATAATGCTATTTTCCAAAAGATGATTATGATGATTTGTATTGTTAGTTCCTCATCTAGACCTGTGATCTCATGATGTTTGGAACTCCTGCTGAGAAAGCTTTTCTCTGCAGAACTAGATCAGCACCTCAGACTCAGGAATTGCTCAGGGGGCCCATTGTGAGGGGAGCTGGTACCTAGAGTTTTCTGATTTACAGAGATTTGCCAGGGACACGTGGCCATGAGGTGTCTACTTGGAAATTTGCTTTCTATCTGCTTTGCCGCCATTGGCTCTCCCAAAGGATGACTACTAATAATAGTTTTTTTTTTTTTTCCTGAGGCAATTGGGTTTAAGTTACTTATCCAGGGTCACACAGATGGGAAGTGTTTGTTAAGTGTCTAAGACCAGATTTGAACTCAGGTCTTCGTGACTTCAGGGCTGGTGCTCTATCCACTGCTCCACCTGATGCTCAAATAGGCATTTTCTTTACCCAAAAAACATCCCTTGGAAAAACTTTTAGTCTATTCATTACTCATAATAATATAAAATTGGAGCAACCATTTCTAGAGAGGCCTTGTCAGAATGATCTGTGACCTAAAGTGACAGTCTGCTTATTGAAGTGAAGCTCAAGGCTGAAGCCATCTAGAGATGATCCCTCTTCACATAAAGAAAATGATCAGTTCTAGCATTGTCCTGAGAGGCAGTCTTCCCAGAAGCATGTCTCCCATCCAGGGACATAATGGTTCTGGACCCTGAGTGAGTCCCTAAGGCTCTCAAGGAAAGAATAGGTTTCTTTTCTTTGGGGTATGGAAGACCCCTTTTCTTATGGCTGAGAAATGTGCCTTGATGGGGCGTTCGCCTCTGGATTGAGTTCCTTCTTCCCTTTGTGAGGTGGCTTGCTAACAAATGCTTGGTCTGGGATACAGGGGATCCTGCCACACCGGGCAGGCCTGTTTTCCTGTTCTATCATAAAGGCCAGAAATGGGAACCTGTTAGATTTTCAGAAGGAAATCTGGAAGGTGTGAAGAAAAACACAGGTTTTCTTTTCACACCTTTAAATGAATGACTGTTCAGGAGAAACTTAAAAATAGTTGTCATGCTACCTTGTACTTACAAAGCATTTCATAATAAGGCAATTTAAAAATATTTAGGGTGAAGCTTCCAAATATAGTTCAAGATGTGGTAACGCTAGGTCTCCTTTTATCTCTGTTTTCCCTTCATTATTTTCTTTAAGATTCTATACTGCTTGTTCTTCCAAATGACTTTTTAAAAGAGATGAAATTATTTCGGTTATCTTTTTGTAATCACTTCGACATATCTCCTGGTTTGTGAAGAATTATTTTCATGGCCATAATTATGAAAGAAATTCCTTTTGTTCTCTCTCTCTCTCTTTTTCTCTCTCTTTCTTAGGCTCTTTGCCCCTTAAAGCTTTTTTATTCAGGCCACATGTCTCTTTGGTACTCATGGCACCACATGGTATAAGGTGCAGGTCTAAATCTATTTTCTGCCAAACACTTTTGCAATTCACTTTATTTTTCTTTAGCTGTCCATGTCAAATTCAGAATCATTTCCCCCTTTCTGTCCATGACCCACTGGGGCTACTTCCTGTATTGGATTACTTTTGAAATTTGCTTATTTTTCTGTTTTTTTAACAGCAGCTTACTGCTTTATTGTGTGGATCTGCTAAGAAAGGTCAACTTTCACTGGTGTTCTTTCTCAGCTGCCATATGTAGAGACTGGTGGTGCGATGGGCATGATTGGAAAGGTCCTGGTTCCTTTTGAACTCACTGTGTATAATGGAATCAATACAATTCATTCTTTTGCATGGCTTTCTGTGTTTCCCTTATCCCCAACCCTAAGGTGCTCACCATGCGGTAGAAATAGTGTTGGTTGGTAAAAGGAGGTAGTGAGGCTCCTTTTGAGGATGCTAGTGGAGGACAGCCCTCCTGATAGGGAGCCTTCATGAGGAAATACCTGTTCTGGGGGCGCCTTATTAGCTGCACTTCCAAGTAGAGGCGTGGGCAGGGGATTAGCTTTGGGATCCTGGAGACAAGACTTTAAATACTAACTTGGATATGCTTTTAATAATGGGACTCCGGCCCAGTCTGTTCTCCCAGACTCAGTTTCTTCATCTGTAAAAAACCGGGTAATAGCACCTGTAGGCCAGGATTGTGGGGAGGATTCTTGGAAATGATGTTTGTAAAGTACTTTCTGAGCCTTAAGACATTCTACCAGACCAGCTATTAATTTTAATCCTCTTAATAAAAACAAGCCAGAAGGCCTGGGCCAAGGTGAATTTATACCTCTTCCCTTGTTTAAAGCCAGTGACGGGGAAAAAGTGGTTAAGTGATTGTCGCCCATGGTCCAGCTAATCATTCATTCACCCAACAAGCACTTACCAAGGCCTGCAAAGAATGGAGCAATCTGCTTCCTCCTGGAGGAGCAGAAGGCCAGATCCCTGCTTCCATGCATTGCCAATTCAGGGCCTTCCCCTTACCCCCTCTCCTCCTAGAGGCAGCTGTGGAGGCCGGAGAGGGGCCCAGGCCAGGCCCGACTGGTCAATAATTTCCTGAAGTGGCCTGAAGTGTCAGGAAAGTGATTTGTGTAATGATGCAATGAGGGCCCCCCTCGCTGGGACAAGTGCCCTAGGCCCAGCTGGGATTCGGGAAGTCGAGAGCTTTGCCAGAGTAGAGAGGCGGAGGTTAGGGGGTCCCCATGGTGACAGCAATGGGGAAGGAGGAGGGGCCTTCCCAAAATAAATGGCTCTCTGAGTGGGGGGGTCTCGGAGGTTGCTCGGCTCAAGCTGGGTGACAGACACCTCCCTTGCAAGGGATTTGTGAATACAAAAAGTTAAAGGGGTAGGGGAATGAAGGCAAATGTCAAGAAAGGGATGCAAGAGATTCTAGGCTGGGTAGGAGATAGTTCTTTGGTCAATGCAAATTCTGTTATGGTGAAAGAGAGTTACTTTTATGATCAGTTAGATTCAGTTGACCAATAAACATTTATTAAGCACTCAGTGTGTGCCAGGCCCTCTGCTAGGAATTGAGGGTACCTGATCCAGCCATCATCTATTATGTCATCATGTATCGTATGATACATACACACATATATAAAATTTTACTTTCAGGGTAATTAAACTGGGGTAGCAGAGAGGGGGTTTGGACCTTGACTTA
This sequence comes from Sarcophilus harrisii, assembly GCF_902635505.1. Taxonomy (NCBI): domain Eukaryota; kingdom Metazoa; phylum Chordata; class Mammalia; order Dasyuromorphia; family Dasyuridae; genus Sarcophilus; species Sarcophilus harrisii. Next base: position 444,769,809 of record NC_045429.1, on the reverse strand, counting down.
AGGAGAACTGAGTTCAAATTTGGTCTCAGATACTTAGTAGCTGTGTGATCCTGAACAAGTCACTTCACCCTGTCTGCCTCAGTTTCCCCATCTGTTAAATGATCTGGGGAAGGAAATGCAAATCACTCAGTATCTTTGTCAAGAAAACCCCAAATGGGGTCACAAAGAATTGAATGGGACTGAACAACAATGGCAAATTTCAATTTATATTTTAATAGCATTGATTTCCTATGAAGTCTTTTATTCTATGAAGCAATACAAAAAAGGGCAAGAAATTTTGCCTTGGATGATATGATTGGGTCCATTCTAGCTAAAAATCCACATTCTTCTATTGGTCAGAAGTCGTAGCAGAAGAACAGACAGTACACCCCCTTTATGTCCCAAGATGTAAAAGTCCAACAAGCTGGTGTGCAGTGGATCCAGTGCTGGACTTGGAGCCTCAATGGGCCTGGCCACAAATTGTGTTCTCCAAGTCCCTTCCAACATCAGACCTTTAATCATCCACTTTCTTATGGGATAATGATGTCGGGCATATTTGGCGTGTAGGGTTGTCGCATTGTGTGATCTAGAAATCTAGTTGGATCTCTGCTCCATCAGATCATGACGAATGAGCTCCAGACTAAACAGGTCTGATTCTCTCCCAGGGATAATTTCTTATCAATGTGCGTATTTAGCCTATCCCACTGTAATCAGAGAGGAAGCATGGTGGAATGAATTGGGTATTAGACATGGAACAAGAATCCTACTTCTGAATCCTACCTCTGCGTTCAAATGCTACTTCTGATTGTTACTGATGGTGCAATAAACTCTTTAAGCTTCTGTTTCCTCCTTTGTCCAGGAGGGTTGCTCTGAGTCTCAAGATTGTGGGCCGTAGATTTTAAGGGAGGATACAAACATCAGTTTTTGTTGCCATCCTGAAAACGTGACCTTCTACCAGGGGCAAGGGTGATGGAGCTTGTTAGAAATGGAGCACGTTGCCCCTTTGGTTGTGGAATTGTCCATGTAAAGATGAAAGGGATGGCGGCTACCTGACCCAACCCTGACACTTTCCATTAAGGGACCTGGGCCATCAATTGATAGAAAACATTTTCTTGGTCAAGGGACTGAGACTAGATGAAGCCTCCCAGCGATTGCCGCCGAATTGTTCATTCTTCCAGTTCCCAAGTTCCAGGACAGAAACGCTCCTCCCAGTACCTCCTTCCTTCTTTGGGTCAAATGGACTGAGCCTTATTTTTGTGTTGTCTTGACAGGAATTTGTCCCTAACTATATCCCTGGTTACATTATGGCGGGTCCAACTCTTAAGTTTAGTAGAGAGTCTGGTAGAACTGGCTAGAGTTCTAGGGAGACAGTTCTCATGGATCCCCTGGTCTAACCTCCTTGTATTATAGATGAGGAGATAGAAGGTACAGAAGAGGACACAGCTTTTTACCAAGGTCACCCAGTAGATCGGTGGCCAAGAGAGGATCAGACCACAGGATTCCATCTGTCTGCATTTTCTCCACAATATTCCCTGTTTATCAAGAAGTTTTTGCATAGAATCATAGATTTGGAGGTGGGTAAGCAAGGCCAGAGCCATACAGGCCCCCTAAAACTCCAAATGCAACCCACACCAGATTTCGTAACTGGGAAGTATTTAACAAAAATAAAAAAATACGATAAAAGATAGATAATATTAATACCTGATTTTCTTAAATTAAGTATGAGACCCACAAGAATCCTTTTGTATATCCACAATTCAGATAAAAATATAATTGAGAAATATTTAACAAATAAATAAAAATACAGTAAAAGGTAAATAATATTAATATCTGGTTTTCTTAAGTATAAGTAAGATTCTTTTGTTGTATGGCCCCAAACCAGATTAAAATATGATTGAGAAATATTTAACAAAATAAATAAAAATACAGTAAAAAGTAGATAATATTAACATGTGGCTTTCTTAAGTCACTCTGCTGCCTGCAAGAATCCCTTGTATGATTTAGTGGCCCCCATTTCTCCTTGACTTTTTGCTAGTCCACCTGATTTTATGTTGAATGACTTGCCCAGTGCTGGTATATTGGTACCAGAGGCAGGATTTGAATGTCGGTCTTCTGGCCCCAAATCTCTATGGCTCTTAGAAGAGATAGCCTGAGGAATTAGGGGGTGATGGGTGCCCCGGATTCTCCATTGTTTGGGAGCGCGGCCCGGGCCCTGGCCCCCATTGTCACTTCAGACCCTTCTGAAAGAGGGTGACTGTTGTTCTCTCTTCTTGCCAGAACGCAGAACATGGTGGAGGAAATTAACAAACAAGCCCACTCGATTGACACAGAGATCAAAACATATTGATGGTGTCTTGAAACTGGGATAATTTCATTGAGCAGCGTGAAGCTTAAAATGGATGCGTTCGCATAACCCCTGATTAACATTAAGTGCTGCTGTCATCCTGACATTGCTGGATAAACCAATATTGAATAATCTATTAAATATGTCAGACTCGAACAGGGAGCGCAAATCGTGTTATATTATTCCAGTTGTAATGAGGTGGGAGATAGCATCACAAATAGTCGTCGTGAGGAAGGTACCCTTGAGAGCATCTCACCTGCATTTCTTCCCTTGCTCTGGGAGCTGGATCCCAGGGATTGAGTGTTGTCCAGGAAGCAGGGGGCAGAGGCGGGGACTTACGTAACGGGCACCAGGGCAGGTTTCATTTATAAATCCACTGAAATTAGCCGTGCTCTTCCTGGAGCTAATGGCCGGGGAAGTGCTCGGGCCTGCATTTAGCTGAAAAGAGCATTTGGTGGGATTTTACAGCTGGAAATGGACCTAATTGTTCTGGGGTTGTGATGGACCTGAATTTCGCTTTCCTTTGCCTCCTTTCCCTTGTTGCCAGAACTAATGGAGCAGACCAGTGGGGTGGGGAGGGGATGAGGAGACAATGTGTGTGGTTCTGCCCTCCCCTTTTTCCCCCAATGGAAAGGAAACTTGATTATCCTGAAGACATGAGGGACATAAACCAAGGCTGAAAGCAGATAGACACTGTTAGGAAAACAGAGGGGAATCTGGTCTGGCTGTTGTGGGGGGAGGGTTGTCTCTGTGTTTTTGCGTGTGACTGTCTCAAGAATATGTGTAAAGAGATGAGAGAGAGAGAACACATTGGTGGGGCTTGTGAGCTTTTGTTGTGACTGGATGTGTACCTATAGAGAGTGCTTTGTCTCGGGGTAACTACTCTGGGGACTTCACGTAGGAGGGGGAAGGAAAGGGAAAACCAGATATTAATATTATTTACCTTTTACTGTATTTTTATTTATTTGTTAAATATTTCTCAATTATATTTTGATCTGGATTGTGGATATACAAAAGGATTCTTGTGGGTCTCATACTTAATTTAAGAAAATCAGTTGGCCTGTGTATCAGGAGCGCCTTCCTTGACATTCATGCTGTTGTTTTTCCTTTCCAAACTTTTTTTTTTTTTTTTTTGCTTCTTTTCTCCTTCTTTGTTTTTTTGGGCTGGAGTAGGGAAAGAATCCAGACATGTGGTTTGGCTTATATCTGCAACTCTGGTGTGGAAACACCCAGTACCCAGTCAGATTAGCAAGTCTCTCTGTAACTTATTGTCCTGAAGAGTGTCCTTCATTTAGGCAGCAATAGTACATACCCAGTAAGAGCTGTATTCAGTTTCTGACTCATATACTCGCCAGCTGTTTTCTCCTGCATAATCCTCTGGCACTCAAGAGACCTTGTCTCCCTGTATAGAGTGTTACCTCCTTGAGGTCAGGGATTGTTGCATGTCTGCAAAGACAAAAGCATTGTACACAGTAGGTGCTTAATAAATGCATATTGATGGATGTATTGACTGTCACATGGGCCTCTCCTAGTACACCGATTCCAATTCCAATGCTATTTTTGCTTTACCAACACCATGGATCTGGGGGCCCTGTTGGAGTCAGGCTTTGAAAGTGCATCTCACTCCTGTTCGCCGCTCGATTTCCTCACACAGATGTAGACGGCCATGGTTCTCTCTCTCCTGCCGTGATCCTAGTCTGCCACATCTGTTTGCACGACAAATCTATGGATTAATCATCCCACCTGCCATTTTAGCAACCATTTCCACAGATCCACTGAGCCCCGGGCCCCTCTGGGCCAGGCTGACTCCCCCTCACTTGTTATCCATAATAGCTTCACTCTCTTGCCAGTTGTGCACTTAGAAGGACTTAATGACATCATTCAAGGGTTCCAGCAGGTGAATGTTAGTGAAAACTTACTAATTCTTGTTTTAATGGTGTCTCATAAGAAAAGGAGCACCCAAGGAAGGGGACGGGCCTTCTTTTCAGAAAACAAACCTGGGCTGTTTCACCCGATGGCCCCTTGAAGAAAGACATCCAGCCTTTGAGAGGTAAAGTGGTTCCATGGAATGTGAATGAAGCCAAATGGTGCTCACTGGCTGGGAAAAGCGATAATAAATGACCACAGCCCTGGCCCAGAACTGGAGCCAGGGACATGGTGAAGGGGGTGGTTGCCAGTGCTTTGTCCTGCCTCTTTGCTGGCTGGCCTGGGGGGAGGTGACCTCCCTGGGAGACAGCCTATTGCTTAAAAAAAAAGACATAATCAGCTCATTTACCCTTCCCAAAGTAAAGCAACAAGCATTTACCAAGTACCTGCTATGTGTGCAGAAGGACAAAAATGAAATGGTCAGTGAATCATTTCTCTGGGGAATGGGGGAAGATGCGTAGATAAGCAGAGAGATAAACACATTTATAATTGTAGTTTGGGGGTGCTAGTGGAAGGTACTTGTAGTTGGGGAGGATCAGGAAAGGCTTGTTGTAGCAGCTGATACTTGAACTGAATCTTTGAGGAAATAGATATTCCATAAAGGCCCTGGTTCTGTGAAAGAGACTGGTGCAAGTAGAGGAGGGTACGAGGTTCTAACACATTGCCTAAGATTATTGCCAGATCAATTAGTCTGTCAGTGAGCATTTATTCTATGTCCCTTGCACGAGGGGATACAATCCTTTCTCTCAAGCAGCCTCCATATTAAATGGGGGAGTCACCTAGAAGAAAATATAAAGAGAATCAATGCCAATTGGTGTAAAATATGGGAGGAGGAAGGATTCTAGCAGTTACGGGGATTAGGATGCTGAATTGTGTTTTGAGGGAAGAGAAGGAGTCATGGAGTCAGAGGCAAGGAGTGAGTCCACTCCATGGGTGGAAGAACAGCTGCCAGTGAGAAGTCATGGAGCTGGGAGATGAACCAGGGTGTGAGAGGAACAGTGATAAGACCAGTGTAGTGAGATCCCAGGATGTTGGTGACAACGGAGAGAGGCTGCAAGTTGGAACCAAATAGCATAGAGCTTTAAAAGCTAAACAGAGGAAGTCTTATTTGATCCCAGAGTTATTGGAGTTCACCAAGTATGTGTGGGTGTGTGGGGGGGGATCAATTGTATGCTTAAGGAAAATCCCTTGGGTAGCTGTGTGGAGGATGGACTGGAGCAGGGAGAGACTGGGACCAGGAGCAGGTGTGCAGTATGTAGGTAATAGGAGAAGTTCTAGACTGAGATGGTGACTGGATGAGTGGAGAAGGGGCAGGTGATGGATGTGCAAGATTCAATAACTGATTATGTCAGCAGAGGAAAAGCAAGGAATTGAGAGCAGTGTTACAGTTGCAAAACCGGAAGAGGAACAGTTAAAAAAAATACCCTCAATTTTGGCTTTATCTCTAGTACATAGCCTCGAGGCTGGCGCCCAGTAGGTGCTTAATAAATGCTTATTGATTTGAATAGTCAAACAAGATAGTAGAAATATGGTACACAAAGTAGCAGGAGAAATGTAACATTGAAAGCTCCCCCAAACAAGTCATACCTGGTTTTGTATCCATCCTCTGATAGGAGCTGGCACCTGTTTGACTTTGTGAAAATTGGTTTGAAGCTCATCTTCTTATTTATAAACGAGGAAATTGGGCTAGTGAATCTAGTAGACCTGGATCTAGAATTCTGAAGTTCAGAGAGAAGGTTAAGTGGTGTATTCATGAACATTAAACGATAAGACTTAAACCCAATCTTTTGACTCCGGATTCATTATTCTTTCTGCTCTGTCACACAATCTCAAATTTAATTAATTAGTCCTCAGATATTCTGTTTAATTCATATCATATTGAATGGGTTTTGGGAAGCTCTTTGGGCAAAGTCCGCACAGGAGGTAGTGTGATACAGTGAAAAGAATTTTGGATTTGTGGTCAAATGACTTTTCCTAATTCTATTCCTTGATAAATTCTAGCTATGTGACTGTTATTTTTCTGCATATGTTTGTTCCTCCTAACAAATCTTACCTCAAACTGTTAATTTGACTAAAGTCAATCATTTAACTCCTTTGCAGGATTATATAACAGCTCAACGAGGTAGATGGTCGTTATTCCTATTTTCCTGATGAAGAAAATGAGTTCTGGAGAGTTTAAGGGACTTTCCTAGGCTCACACAACTAGTAAGTTTCTGAGGTTGGATTTGGACCCAGGTTTTCTGGACTCCAACTGTTAAGCTGTACCCACTGTGCCACTTTCCTTTCCTCCCCCTTGCCAACCTTAAAAGTGCAGAAGAACTGTGAGCTGCTGTTATTATTCTCGCCGGGCTGGGAATCCACTTTAGATTTTCCCTTCACTTTTAAATATGCAGAAGGTAAATTATGGGCTCTTGACATGTATCTCTTTTGCATCTAGATTAGAATCTTGCACCCGGGAGAGGATTGTCAGCGACTCTCAGAATCTCTAACTGTTGGGTTTTTCCCTCTTTGCCTCCTGTGTACCCTGGAGATGTCCTGTTCACTCAGCCACAGTTAATTAGACTGAACTTGTTGGTTGTTTTTAACCGGGGGGAGAGTCTCTCTGGGGCTCCCCATCAGGGAATAGAGGGACCAGGTGATGTGGATTTTTCTGCTGATGCCCCGGAATCTGGGGCTCTGTTTCTTGCCATGTCAGTGACCATCGAAACTTGGCTAGCTATGTGTTCTTCAGCACATATTGTCATAGGGGGGGAATTATTGCTCAGAAATATTATGGTTTGTTCCATGGAAAATATAAGCAATTAGGGTCTTACTTTATAGTTTAATCTAATGATTTTATAGGGAAAGAAATTGGGGCTCAACCCCCAGTTAGCAACAGAGTTGGGGGTTTTCTGATTACAAATCTAATGCTTTTCCTACCAAGGTAGGTTTTTATTAGCAAAACTTGAAATCCTCTTTAAAAAAAAAAAACTTGAATGGGGCAAGGATGAGGATCCAAAGTAAGGGAGTGGAAGATTTTGGAAAGTACAGAAGTGCCAGACAGGAAAAGATAACTTTCTACTTAAAACTTTTTTAGAAAATTCACATTTTTGGTACTTTCTGAAAAGCAGGTAGTTGATGACTTTGAGGAGAAAATGACTGTTCTCCAGAAAAGAATTACAAAAGCGATCAGGTCCAGGATCATTCTATCAAGACCAGAAAAAAAAGGGAAAGATATTAAAGCTAACTCACTTAGAATTACTGAAAGTCATTGGTCAAATATCCACAAGTAGTGAAATCTGTTGCCTTCCCAGTGTCAAGGACATAGCCCATAAACTCCACAGACTTATCAAAACCAATGAACTGCTACCCACTTCTTGTTAATCATGTGGGCCCAAAGCAAACTGTTGGATATAAACTCAAAATGTTGCTAAGGCTAATGAAGTCTGGAGAAGAGGCTAAACAAGTGGTGGTCTTGTTGAAGGCAAGGGGGGTGGAAGAGACTCAATCTAGAAGTAAACAGCTATGAAGTTGGTATCTGTGAAGGGGATTTTCTAAGTTACAGCTTAGAAAAGAGATTTTTAGCCTGGGGTCCATTGGATGGGAAAAATAATCTTTATTTTCATCAAACACTAAGTAAAATTTATTATTTCCTTCAATTATGAATTTTAAAATATAGCCCATAGCCCATAGGATTCTTCAGACTACTAAGGTAGAGGTGTGGGGGTGGAGGGGTTGGAATAAATAGATGAAAATTCCTTGATACAGAGAAAGAGAAATGAGCGATTCCTAGCCAGGGATGGAATACAGAATATTCAGTTACATTCGAGGTGCCCAGGTTAGCCATACTCACTTGGTTCCCAGCTTTTGCTTCTGTATATTATTGTGGCTTAACTTCTTGGCAAACACTGTGAGAGTTTTTAAAATTGATTTTTAAATTCAGGGCTTTCTTAGCTCAGGCCTCTGCCCAGTCTGGTTCAAAGCTCTCTATACCCCGTGGTTTAGTAATCCACTTTGGGATCTGGGCAGTGTATTCATCCCGCAGATCTTCACTGGATCATCTGTCCTTGCACATAAGAGCCTGAGGAATAGCCAGTTCTGGTGTGGCTACAACTGTCTCCTATTTGGCGCTCCTTCATGGCCAGATTAGGGGGTGTAAAGAAAGCATATTGCCATCCCCCAAAGAGCTTCTAACTCATTTTTGGCGGTATGACAGAAGCACTTTCAATTACACAACAATTAAAGAGATAAATAAATAGAGAAACCCCACACTGTAAGTGATGTCACAGTTTATGTAGGAGCAATCACCTTGTGAGTGATGGGAGAACCTAAATATAATATAAGCTCAGAGGAGGGAGAGATCAGTATGAGCTGGCAGGACCTTCCTGGAAGGGCTTGAGCTGGTTTTCTGGCGGGGAGCAGAAGGGCCACTGGGATGGGACCCAATGAGAAGCGCCGTGGTTAAGATTTCATTAGTCAGCCAGATGTTTTTTAGGCCGTACCAGCTGTGAAGATGACCTTACCCGGCCCTGAAATTTTGCATCAGCAAGTTTGCCCAGAGCACGAAGGCCAGTATTTCCAGCCTTTTCCATCATCCTCATTAATAATACACCCTATGTGGAATAACCAGGATCTTTATCTTTGTTAACTTGTGTTTGTCCTGATCTTGATATGAGATCTTGTAAAGGAGCAGGTAGCATTTTACACACACACACACACACACACACACACACACACGGCTCACATCAGAATTGGAGAATCTGTTTCACACAAAATACTATGGATCATTTGTTTTTATTTTAAGCTTTTTATTTTCATAATATGTGCATAGACAGTTTTTAACTTTCACAGAAAACCTTGTGATCGTGGATATTGTCTGAATTCCTTTTTTTAATAAGCTAAGTTATGGGAAGGCATCCAGAAGGTGTGGGGGATAGATTGGAGGATTTGGAGTTGGGAAGATAAGTTTGAACCCTGATTCAGAAACTTGCTGCCTGACCTTGGACAAGTCCCTACCAATTGTGTGCCTTAGTTTTCTTTTCTGTAAGGTGAGGATAACAAAGGCAGGTGCCTTCCTGCTACCAATCAATCAATAAATATTTGCTAAGCACCTGTTATGTGCCAGGCATGGTACTAAGGGCTGGGAATGCAGAAAGATCCTGTTATAAGGATTCTAGAAATGAACATATGCAAAGCACTTTGCAAATCTTAAATCCCTGTATAAGTGCTTGCTATTCTGTGAAGAAGTGCAGGTAAACACTTTTCTTCCCCCTCCCTCTTTTGATAATTATAGTATTAGAGTTCTAGTTTTTCTATTTTAGCAATTGGTTTCCTTACATTGTGGTTTCTAATAGAAAGTAAGCTTCTTCTGAACAATATAAACCCTTTGAAGGAAAAGACTCCTTCCTTCTGTTCTTTCTTTCTTCCTTCCTTTCTTTTTTCCTTCCTTTCTTTTTTCCTTCCTTCCTTTTTGCTTTCTTTCTTTCTCTTTCTTTTTTGTTTTTCTTTCTCTCTCTCTCTCTCTTTCTTTTCTCTCTCTCTTTCTCTTTCTTTCTCTCTCTCTCCCTCTCTTTCTTTCTTTCTTTCTTTCTTTCTTTCTTTCTCTCTTTTTCTCTCTTTTTTTCTCTTTTTCTCTCTTTTTCTCTCTCCTTCCTTTCTCCCTACCTCCCTCCATTCCTTCCTTCCTTCCTTTTCTTTCTTTCTTTCCTTCTTTCCTTCCTTCCTATCCTTTTACAGATAAGGAAACATACCCAGAAAAGTTCAACTTGCCCAAGGTGCAGAATTGCAATTTGAACTTGCTCTCTCCACTGGACCAAGTTGTCACCTCTGTAATATCTCCCTTTACCCAGGAAGCAGATTCGGTGTTCTGTTAATTCTTGTTGAATTGACTTTTCCTAATCTATGCTCAGCTGGGAGAATAGTAGATAAGTTTGAAGTTGGCTGACTTTGGATGGACCGTTAACAGAATTTTATTGGCTTCTTCAGTTCACTCTGTGAGAAATGATTGTTATTGGGCCAGTCTTTCTCAGAACGTATATTATTTTGTAGAGTTGCCATTAAACTATTGAATCCTGAAACCTAACACTTTAGATTTAGAAGAGACTTCACTGATCATCTGTCATGTTGCCACTTGAGGCCCTGAAGACATTGGGGTGACCCAGCCCAGGATTTGGAAAGGGTTTTCTGGTTTCCAATCCACTGTTGCTCCCTTGGGCCAAGAATCACCATCTTGCAAAAGAAATCTACATGTGTGATTGGAGGCCAGACCTTTCTCCTTGTTGGGGATGTAAAAGGAGAGATCTGGAAGAGATGTCTCTGAGGTCCCTTCCCACACTAGCTCTAGAATCCTGAATCCTTTTCATGGAATGTAAATCATCGTGGAAGGAACACTTGTAGAGACATGGAAGCCGGCTGTGGCAATGGATATGAGTTTTCCCTCATTACGTGCAGCTGTCTTTTCTTTCTGGTTGGAATTGACTTTAATGCATATCAAATTTTAGCTGTTATTGCTAATTTTATTAACTGTAATTGATTGTAAAATAACTTGCAATACAATAATGAGTCCTGTGTTTAATTCCTTGTAATTACTGGAGGCTTTGTTATAATAAATTTCATAGGGCAGAGAAGTTATAAAAAATGGGAGCAGTGGTGCTTGTTAAAATCTTGACCTCTCTATTGTAGACCATCTGAATGATGGATTGTAAAAGCGATGGCTGGCGCTGGACAGCCAGGAGAGCTCGGCCTTCTCCACTCTTGGGCTGGGAGAAGGCTAATGTAATTCCAGATTAAACGGAGCGTCTGGGGTCCTTGCCCCAGGCAGAAGAGGCCAGGGTCTGGGGAGAAGCAGGAGTCCCCGAGCACTTGATACTGATTTCACAGGTGACTGGTCACCGTGGTGTGGCTGTTATTTATAGAGTGCTGAAGGTGAGGGGTGCCCGATGGAAGCCAGAGCACAGATGCCCTGGCCTTGGGCAGGCTGGTGGGCACTTGGGGGAGAGTCCTAGCAGAAGTAGAAGGCCGTGGGCCTGCAGATAAGAGATCCGAATGTAGGACTGCCCAGGGACTTAGGCTTTTAGATGGAGAGCTAATGGGGGTGGTGCACAGAAGTGGACCCAGCCCTCTCATGTTGGAGATGCAGAAACTGAGGCCCACGGAGGTCTCGGATCTAGAAATCTGAGTATTAAGAGATCCTGGAACCAAAGAGCTTTCCTGCTGGAATTTCTTTGCCTTTGGATCCTGGCTTCTAGAAGGCATTTAATAAATTCCTGCCGGTTGGTTGTAAATAGCATTTAGCAGGGATTTTCCCCAACCTACTGTTTCCTTTTTCTGGTCAGTTGTGATCAGACCTGAAGGCAGGATGGACGAGATAAAGGGAGGAAAGTGCACTAAATCCAGAAAGCAGCACTATAAGAAGGCGTTTGTGGCCAGTCTTCAGGGTGTTGTGTTGTCTCCTGGGCAGGAGGGACTTGGAAGGGCACAGGCTGCTCAGTAGCCTTTGGTGGCACTATGTGTATTTCCATCAGCATTGTGATGGCGGGGCTTTGCCTCCACGGGCTGACCTGGCCCCTCTCTCCCCTTGAGCAGAACCCCTTGGATGCCGGCTCTTGAGTCCACGGGTCCCTTGTCCCTCTTTAACGCCCCTGGAGCTGCGATCGGGCCAGCACCTTGGGAAAGCTTTTTGGGCAGTCTCCTGGACGCCCCTTGGGAAAGCTCCATGGGCAGTCTCCTGGACGCCCCTTGGGAAAGCTCCACGGGCAGTCTCCTGGACGCCTCATTGAAAATCTGCCATCCTTGGCTTTGTGGGAAGGGGGGCTTTCTTGCTGAGCCTGTCTAGTTCAGGAGTCAAAAACAGTAATCTTGTTTCCAGGAGGGATCTGAGGATGCTCCTCTCCTCCAGACCCGGCTTGTTTGCCTTGGCCCAGACGGCAGCCCTGTGAGCGGAGACTCGCTTTGGCCTGTTACAGAGTGCTTCCGCCATGGCTGGATGGCTCCGTTACCAGAGGTTGTGCAGCTGGAAGAGGCGGCTTCTGTCGGAGCCTGCCACAGTTCCTGGCACAGACGGGTGCTTAATGAATGCCTGCGGATTGATTGATCCCCTTTCCAAATCCTGAGTCACTTCGATGCCAGCCAGATGATACAGCTGCTTGCCTTTACCTTCCTTTGCTTCTTAAGTCGTGAAAAAATTTGGCTGTTTTTTCCCTTTTCTTTTTTTTCCAGGGGGCTATTAGGAAAGAACTTTCAGTAAAATGAAAGGAGGGCACAGGAAAGGAACATGCCCGTGGCAGGAAGATGCTCTTAGCGAGCTTGAGGCATATCAGAGAGATTGGTCCTGAGAGGTACATTTGCTGCCTTTCTGTTTTTGAAGGTTTTTTCCCCCTCCATTCCATTTGCCTGTTTCTGAGGCCTGGGATTTATCCTGAATTTAAGAACTGACTGTTTTTGATCATTTGAATAGGTATCGCTGTTCAGAGGGGAATACATGTGCAGGCGGAGATGTCTCTTAAAGCCAATTTAGAGTACTAGTCATTCAGAATGATTTCTTGAGACGCTAATGCATTTCTGCTCCAAATTCTCGGCCCGGATTTCAGCATTCACCTCCTATTTTTACCAAATGGCTTTGCTTTCCTCGCGCTGCTGATGTTGACCGCCCTCCTCTCCTTCCCTCTCCCTTACCTGCTCCCCCCCAGAGCATCTCGCCACATTACGCCCCCAGGAACAAGACATGCAGCCTTGCACAGGAGCAGGGCTGAACCTGCCTTGTCCAGCCGTGGCAGAGGGCCTCCGAATGAGGAGGTGGGAGGTGCAGGCTGGGGGCCTCGCTGTGGAATTTAGGGGGTGATGGGAAAACTGGAAGTGTAGAAAGCTGGTATCGATTTCTCCCCTGTTTTGGGCATGTCACATTTGATGGGGCTCATCTGGGCAAACCTTCTCTCAGTAGCACCTCGTCATTACCTTTTAATTAAAGAAGCGTTTTGAATTGTTTTAAGAAGATGTGGTCCGAGGGGGTATGTGGGCTTCACTGGCTCTCTGCAAAAAAATGCATGTTTGCTACATTTTTAAGTTTAATTTGTTAACATTTGCTCCCCTACTTTCTTAAGTCTACATTATCAGCAAAATGAGAAAATCAGATACTGCTTCGTAGTGTTTATTGATTTTAAAGATATAGATAGATAGAAGGATGGATGAATGGATAGATGGATAGAAAAGTTTAGGTAGGTAGATGGATGGATGGATAAATGGATAGAAAGGCAATGGATGAATGGATGGATGGATAGATAGGCAGATAGATGGATAGATGGATGGATGGATGGACGGATGGCCAGATGGATAGAAAAGCATATAGGTAGGTAGATAGATGGATGGATAGATAGGCAGATAGATGGATGAATAGAAAGGTATGTAGATAGGTAGATAAATAGATGGATGGATGGATTAGAAAGATGGAAAGATAGATGGATAAATGGATGAATGGATAAATGGATGAATGAACAGATAATTGGATGAATGGATGGATAGGTAGGTAGGTAGATATGCTCACCCTGAAAACTGAACAGTCTGCTCTTGGGAGCCTCAACAAGCTGGTTTGTTGTCTTGTCTTTGTAGTGGTGGAGGCAGTGAATATGGAGGACTGTTATGTTCTTAGACACATGTAATATGTTGGCTAGTTGTGCTGAGAAGCTTTTTTTTTTTTTGAGTCCTTGGTTATTCTTTATTAGGAGAATTGACTCTTTGGTGGCAATATGCTGATAAATGAGTTGGAATATAAACAGAAGATATCAATACAGTTTTTAGGAAGAAAAATTCACAGAAACATGGATAAATGGTCATGTAGTCCAACCCATTATTTTTTACAGAGAGCAAAGTTAGGAGCCAATGAGAGAAAACTACTTGCCCAGAGTCCCTGAGTAAGTACCTGAGGCAGGACTGGAGAGAGGTCTTTCTGCTTGCTGATCTGGTCCTCGAGTCTCTGGCTCACAGTACCTCTGAGCAGGTGTGATGCCAGTCAGGCTGGCCCTCAGCTCCTAGATCAAAGCTTTGGTGTTTTCTCCTTACACACTGGCCTTTTTCCTGTGACGCAGTGATAACCATAGTTTGGATCGGTGCGGGTTAGCAGGGGACTTCATTTACCTCGGCTCTTTTCCTCACACTTGAGAGGGGGTTGGATTTGTAGTTAGAGGAATTGGTTTGAATTCTGACCCCAAAGTCATTAGGGTTCTGCTTTCTCACTTATATAGAAAAGGGAAGGAAGCCCCCCGACAGGCTGTGGTCACTGACCAAGACCATAATTGTCTGAGGCGAGACAAGGACTTCAGCTGCTGAAGTCCAACACTGTTTAGGGGGATGTTTGCCTCTGTGTCCAGTACCTCCCCTCCCTGTGCTGTCTGCATCCTTCTGGCCATGGATCCGCGGCTTCTCTCTGGAGATCCCGCTGGCCTTGGGTTTCCATTGGAATTGGCTTCTGGAGGATGAGAAGGCACAGGGCTAGGATTTGTGTGGGTGTTGTTACAGAAAATAAAATGGCCCCCCAACATATGCAGAACCTGACCAAAGGGACTGGGGACTCAACGAAAGGGAGCAGAGAAGAGGGGTCAGTGCGTGCTCAGGGACCACCCTTGTCCTACGGATCCCATCCCCTTTGCACTTGAGGGCTGTGGGCCCCAGAAGGCAACCTGTGAGAGCAGGAGGGTTATAGAGGGCTGCAAGGGCTGGAATAACAAAAAGTGGTCCCAGAGAAACAGAGGGCTCTGTCACCAAATACAAACCTTCATCATCCTGGGTCACTGTTTTCTCATCAGTAACACGAGGGCTTTGGACGAGGCTGGAACTTGAGGTTCCTTCTCGATTTAGAGTCTGACCGGTCCGAGCCTTTGCAGGATGCTCCTTCCAACGTTCCCATCTTTGGAGGATCGGGGCCTTTAGAGGCAGCTTTCAGTCTCCCTGCTTAACCGTCTCATGGACACTCTGGACCACACCGCAGGGGTTAGAGGTGGCCACTGGGAGATTCAAGGCCTGGGCGAAATTTGGGGCATTTTGAACAGTGAGGAGGTAGTGAAAGCAGGAGAAGTTTGAGGATGGAGCAGCAGGATGGGTGTGCGATTGGATCGAGAGGATGCAATGAAGGGAGTATGTCAGCTTGGCCATTTCTGGTTATGGAGAGAGAGAGACCTAGAAATCCCCACGCAGATGCTTTTCCTCACAGCAGAAACCCCTCTGCCCTCTGTGGATTCCTTGGTGGGCCTGGTACACTAAGCTTGGAGACAGAGAACCCAGATTCAAATCCCACTTTTATCATTTCCTCCCCACGGTGGGTTGGGGGGAGCACAGGGTTTCCACTATTGCTCCTCTGAGACACCCCCAAAGAAATGATGTCTGGGGAGCTCCGTGTGAAGTCTGGAGGGTCACGTGGGCACCCCATTACGGCTGCGTATTCGGCGTACAAACGCGTCACGCAGTCCAGGAGGAGAGAGCTTTCTGTCTTGTCTTTTTTGGGCAAAATCCAGAATCTGATCTTCTCAGCAAACTCCTTCCAAAGCAGCGATTTCATCGCACAAGTCAGTGGTACAGCCCTTAACCTTGTCAGGCTTTGAGCTCGGGGCTTGGTTTTCTCCCCATGACATTTCCTGGCCCTGAAATAGCACCGAGAGCTTTGTTCCTTGGAACGTCCCCGACTGTTTTTAGTTCATTCTTTCTCTTGGGACTGTTCATCGGAGCAGAGGCAGCAAAATGCCTCCTTGGAAGATTCTGCAATCAGATAGAGCCCCGATCAGCAGAGTAGCTGTGGCCAAGTGCTCAGATCATCCAAGGGGAGAGAGAGGGAGCGAGGGGGCGGGGGGAGAGTGGGGAAGAGCAGGGGAGAAAGGAGGAAAGGGAAAGAGAGATAGAGAAAGATAGAGAGACAGAGAAAGAGAAACACAGAGAGAGACAGAGAAACAGAGAGAGAGAGAGACAGAGACAGAGACAGAGAGAGAGAGAGAGAGAGAGAGAGAGAGAGAGAGAGAGAGGAGAGACAGAAAGAATTAGAGACAAAGAGACACACATACACAGAGACAGAGACAGACAGGCAGAGAGAGACACAGATAAGAGAGACACACAGAGACAGAGAAGGGGAGAGAGAGAAAGAGAGACAGAGACACAGAGAGAGAGGAGATAGAAAATGGCACTGGCAGGTGAGCTTATGTCAAATCAGGAAAATCTGGGTCCTTTGCTTCTGATACTGAACAGTAAGCACAGAGCGGGCCCCGGAATCCTGCTTCCGTCTCCAGCTGTCTTGGGTGAAAGAACTCCCTTCTGGCATCCCCAGTGTCACCCACAGCATACGGGCTGGCGGCCTCCTGCTCCTCGCCTTCAAGGACAAGCAGATTTGAGAACCTCTTTTCACTGGGGCTTGTTCAAAGAAAAGGTGCCTGTAGGTCACCCTCCATTGAATTCCTGATTATTACAGTCAGAATTTTCCCCCTTTCTCTCTGGCTGAGAAGAAATTTCTCTTGCTGAAGGTGCCGGAAAATCTTATTGAAAACTGTATTGCTTATAATATAACGGCGTGAAATGAAAGAACACCCGTCCCCTCTTTTTATTCCCCCCCTCTCCTGAGTCGTCCCTCTCCCTTCTTTCTCTCCTCCCCACCTCGTCTGGGTCCTGTCTCTTCTCATCCCGTCGTCTCTCCTCCTCTTCCCATCCTGTGCTCTCCCCCACCCCCTTCCCTCCTCCTCTGCAAAGACCTTTTGCCCATGGCCCTGTCTGTGTGTTCTGTGCACCATTGCTGCCCCTGGCTTCCTCCCAAGTCTCTTAATGACTTCCTCCTCTGTCCCTAAATAATTGCCTTAACAGACAGCTGTGGAGAGATGCTGCCCCCCGTTTGCAGCCTCATTAATTACTGCCGATTGGGGGAAGGATGTGGAGTGGTTCTTGAAGTAGGTGCCAGTCATTCTGCCAGGAACGGCCATTTGGGGTCTGGCCGGGGACGGGGTCGGAGTCCCCCCACCCCCAGGGCCAGCAGAAGACACGAGCTGGAATGCCAGCTCTGCTCCCTGTGTGACCTCCGATGCCTTGACCTCCCTGGGCCCCTAGGAATGGGGGTTGGTCTGGTGTGCACCCCTGGATCATGAAAAGGAATGGTAGGGCCCCATCGTGCCCTTGATGGACCTCCCCCCCCCAGGATTCCTCAGAGGAGCCCACTCCCCTCCTCGATTTTGGAAAGCCATTGCAGTGAAAACTCCTGGCTCTTTGCAGGACCACCCACTCTGTGCCACAAAGTGAGATTCGCCTCTCTCCTGAAAAAGACCTCATGGCTCCATCCATCTTTCAGGGGTCTGGGGGCCCGTCTGCCCTAAGCCCCATTGAGCCCACGCCTCTGGGTGGCCCTGGGCAAGGGAGCCCTGAGTCTCCTGCAGAGACCAGTAGTGGCCAGTCCCTCCTGGCGGCCTTGGTTAGCTGTGGCCCCTGCAAGGACAGGCGCGCTCTCTGTCCCGGGCCCTTCTTTGGACCTGTTGGCCTGAAGGCCGCCTTAGCTCTCTTCACAAGTGCTTTTAGTGCCAGGGGCTGAACACGGGTTTTCAGACAAGAAGTGGAAGTGATTCGGGTCTGGGGCCTTTGCTGCCGTGCTTGAGCTCAGGAGATTCCTTAGAGTCTAAAAGCACCGGGTTGGGCGACGCTGCTCCGGCTGGCCCGCCATGAGCCCTGGCTGCCAGGACCTCTCCAGTGGGTTTTCATGTGGGCCAGAGCGGCCTCAGGTGAGCTTCTTGGAGCGGCCACTATCGGAGGTCGTTTCGTTGGCCACCTTCTCACTGATGGAGAAACGGGCCTGGGAAGCAGGGGGTAGGACCATTGAGGGCCAGTGTCTGGGTGGCCCTGGAGCATTATTACCTTGGGGTGCCGGGCTGGCGTGTCTGTGGCAGGATTAGCACTTGGGCTGGGACCTCCACGGCCCGAGCTCCTGACTCTGTAGCTTAGTAAGGGAGCCCCGAGATTCAGCCCCGCTTCTTGTTGCTCTGCAGCCCAGATTCCATCTTTATTAATGGGCCTTTTGTTGACACGGAGCCCAGCTGGGCCCTGGCCTCCTGCGCGGCGAGAGTGTTTATTCATCCTCTAGGCCCGTCTTCCCCGATTTCTAGCTCTGTTCCGTCAGCCTCTGCCGGGCCTCGCTCCCTCCCGTCCCTTCGGAGCCTTTGGGCCCAGACCGGACACGTGCCTCCCGCCAGGCAGGGGGCCCTGCGGACGGCGAGGGACGGACTTGTCTGATGCTGTTACCGTGTTCCTCTGACCCGGGCCCTGTCCCACCTGAAGGACAAACACAAATCAGCAGGAGGCTGGAGCGCGCTCGCCGGTACTGCCAGGCCTGCTGGACGTGATGTGGGCTCGTTCGCTTGAGCGGCTCTTTCCCCGCTTTATCGTTCTCGGGAACAAGCAGGAGCTCCCTGGGGAGGGAAGGGGCAGGGGCAGGGATATATTTGGAAATGAAGGTGATAGAAAGACCAACGATGCCAATAAAAATTTTAATGGCCCCCGTTGTTGACACCCTGTGCCCCGCTTTGACTCCTCAGTCTTTTCTGCGTGACCCAGACGAGACGGGGTCAGCTGCTGCCAGCACCTTGCTCCGCTCGGCAGGGCTGCCATTGTCCGCGGGCTTGTCCGTTTGTAATAACGCCCGTAGGAAGCCGTAAGAGGCCCACACTTTGCTCACACCCAGAGGTTTGCCGATGTCAGTTTGTAATGAAAAAGAAAAATCACGAGATCTGCCCCTCTGTGTATTGCAGGTAATTCTCTCCAAGACACGTCCCAACGTTGTTGATGCTCCGGGCCTCCGAGGAGCACGGTCACATCCCCTCGTGTCTTGTCAGCGGGCAGGGCCACGGGTTTATGGGGAGCTCGTGGGTTTTGCTTTTTTTTGAGGGGAGGCCCTCAGCACTGACCGTGTTGGGTTTGGAGGAGTCACCAGTAACCGTGAAGCAGAATGGGGGAGGGGGCCTTGGGGGGCCGGGGCACTGCTGCCAGGATCCAGAAAGCTTTGGGTGCTTTCACCCTTTCCATGCTAGAGGCCTCCGGCTCCCTCCTCTGCTTATAATTGAGCTGCCTTAATCTCCTTCAGAAAATTAATCCCCCTGCCCTGCACCGCGGTCGCAAGTCTGCTGAACAGTTGTTCCGGGGCCAGGGGAGAGAAGCAAATGAGGGCCTGACTGCTTCAGATGTGGCTAGAGCAAGGCATGAGTGCCGCGGGAAACTTCCATTCCTTCTTTACTGGTCCCTGGCGCCGGGATCACAAGAAGATGCTTCTGGGGTCCCACTTACTGGGCTCTCCACGCAACCTGCGCCTCTCAGGGCGTTCTTGGGAAACATAACTTCTGCCCAGGGTCTTGCCTTCTTTCTTACACATCCGATCTCTGGGGCAAAAACTGCCTTATTTTGTCTGTCTCCCCCATCCCCTTTTAACATAATCTGCGATTCCCCATTAGATCGTAAGCTCCTTGGGGACAGGGATTGTCCTTTGCCTTTTTTGTGTCCCAGTGCCTAGCACAGTACCCAGCACATAGAAGGTGCTTTATAAATGCCTATTGATTGTTAGTGCCCTTGTTAGACCGTAAGCTCCTTGGGGACAGGATAATTGCCTTTTTTGTGTCCCAGTGCCTAGCACAGCACCCAGCACTTAGTAGGCCCTTAATAAACATTTGTTGGCCGACTGACCGGCAGGCATTAGATAGGAGAGCTGACATTTGAATAAGCAGGCCTTCTGTCGCCACATGTAAGCGTGCTCCCGCACCAGGCCTGGGAGGAGGCTGGGGCAGTTCTGCAGCCGGACAATACCCCCAAAGCCGGCTCCCTCACAGCTGGGGAGGATCGCCGTTTTATTCTTTGCCCCCACCGTTCTCCATGGCAGCCCTTAGAGCGGAGGAGCGTGCCTCCTGGCCATTGACGGTAGAAGTGAAGATGGAACGTCCTATCTGGAGGAGTGAGAGCTCCTCCCTGTCCTGGTCTCCTCTGTGAGAGGAGGGCATTGGATCAGCGGGCTCTGAGCATCCAGTCGGACGTGGGTCCTGCTCTCCACATCCATTCTCGGGACCATCTCCACTGCTTCCTCTCTGTATGATCTTAGCCTCAGGTGACTTTTCTGGGACTCGGCTCCTTTACGTGTTCAATGTCAATGGGCAGGTTGGAGCAGATGGGCCCTCCTGGCTCTCTGTGGTCACCTGTGAGGGAGCAGTAGCGGACTGGGCTTCTGACTGGGGGTCAGAGACCTGAGTTCAGGTCCCCTGTCAAAGACCCATTTCCTCCCTGACCCAGGCCAGGTTCTTCTCAGAACCCCATGACATCCAGAGTTCTCAGATGCTCTGAGTGTTCTGATCCCCCTTGTCTTCTCCTTCACCAGGTACCATCTCGACTCTATGTCTGGGGCGGCCCTTGGTCAGCCAGTAACGTGGGGACATTTCCAGGCCTTCTCCAGGGGAGGGTCCTTTGGGCAGCTCTGGGAGCATATCTGGGGCAGTGCCACCGAGTCCCTGCTTTGTTGGCAGCTGCCTCCATTTTGCAGCATCTTCCACCAAGTACTGGTCCTTTCTCTGCTGTTTTCAGGAAGTTAATTTGCAGGTGCTTGGAATTTGCATAGTCCATGTCCTTCATTTGCTCTTTCTCCCTCGAAGCCTCTCCCCTTTATTAAGTTCTTTTGATCAGCCTGTTGGTGCCCATATTTTCATGGTGCCATTTTCATGGCAATAGCCCAGGTAAAAGGGCTCGATTGTACACGGCCTTTCCGTGTGATGGATGGGATTCCCTGCAGCTTTTTTGGGACCTGAGTCTATGTTGCTGACTGAACGCCAGCACCATTTTCCAGAGAGTTAATTTCTCTCCCCCAGTGAGCTTGGAGAGCGTCTGTCATCACACACACAACCTCTTGATGGTTTTCATCCTGGACATTGTCTTCCTCTTGACTTCCCACGTGCAGACCCGCTGGTGAAAGGCTCCGGGCTGGCCAGCGTGGCTGAAAGCAGAATTCTGCAGCAGATTGGGGAAGTTAGGGAGGAAATTGGAATTAAAAGGGCATCTGAGGGGCAGCAAGGTGGACCAGTGGGCAGAGTGCGGGGCCTGGATCCAGGAGTCAGGCCTGAGGTCAGATTCAGCCTTGGATACTTCCCAGCTGGGTGACCCTGGCCAAGTCATTTAACCCTTCCCTCCCTAAAAAGGTATCCGGGCTCCTTTGCTAACAAGGGGACTTGATCTTGTTAAATACAGCACTCCTGGGCTCTGATTTATGGGCTTAGCCCATCTGGGACATTACATCCTTTATTCCATTGGGGTCAGTTAAACTGTGTTTCCATCAGTGACCCCATTAGCACTGTCTCCCTGCGTGTGCCCTTGTGTCCAGGTTGTGTGCTCCAGGTGAGTGCCAGCAGCAAGCTGCTGCCAGGAACAGGACAGGGCTTGGGTCAGTGAAGCCCTGCGTTCCTCTCTGGGCTCACGCACGGTTCAGCCCTGTGACCCTGCATAAATCATCTAATCTCAGCCAAAAAATGGGGATCATCCTAGTGCCTCCCTCAGAAGCTTGTCATGATGATCAAAAACAGTCATGTTTGGCAATTATTTGTAAATGTAAAGTGCTGCGGCAGCTCCTTGTTGTCCAGAGATTTTGTGTTTTATTTCCCATGATCTTCAGCGAGTACGTGTTTAAGAAGTGTTTATACAGGCGACCTTTGGGGTCAGGTGTGAAAGAGAAGAGCACGGAGGGGAGAGGAAATGGCGGTGGGCCCGGTCTGGGCACTTTGGCTCACTTGACATCCATGCCCTTCTCCCCTTCTCCTCTCAGAACTGGATTTTACCGACCTGTGATATTTTTAGAGAAAATGTCCCACGTGTGTAGCATGTTCAGCCATCTAAACCTTCGACCTCTGCCACGATCCTGGGAGGTAGGCTGTCTGAACATTATGATTCTCATTTTAGAGATGAGGAAACGGAGGCTGAGAGAAGTGAGTGACTGATCCCCGCCGGTCACCAGGGCTAGGGTTCTACCTTTTCTCTTGATTTACTTTAGATTACAGTGACAGCTTGATGTGACCGGGGCAGGGGCGAAGGGCAGAAGGTGTGACTTTGAAGGCCTGGGCTGTGGTGCAAAGCTCCGGAGTTGGGGAACATTTATGTTTGTAGCCGGCTTTTGTCCAGGGCCTTTGCCAGGGTTTCCTGGAGTCTGTTTCCTCTTCTGTTACCCGAGGGAATTGGACTAGCCGGCCTCAGGTTCTGTTCTAGCTGCCATCTTGGTCCCTTCTCTCCTGGCTCATCTTCTGCTTGGGGGAAGAGGGAGCGATCCTGAATGCACAGGGAGCAGCGAACAAGCGAGTTGGGGTCCAGTTGAGGGTTTTGGTCTCAGTATCTTTCCCTTCTTCTCCATCCTCAGGGATGGGGAAGCCCTGGTGGGCACAGAGGCCTCAGCCTGCGATGGAAGCCCAGAGCTGACTCCCCACTCCCAAACCGCAGCCCCCCAGGTTATTTTTTCCCTTTTGGGGTTGGGTTTCCTTTTTAGACATCTCATTACAAATCGAGACCCAATTAATTCCAGGAGTGCGCCTGCCTGTTCTCCCCGCCTAATTACGGTGTAGCATTCCAGTTAATTTCATTGTGTTCATGCACAACGTTCCCTTGATTAAAAATAAGTTTATGGAGCTGTAAATGTTTGACCTAGAGAGCGACTGTGAGCCTTTCACTTTCAAGGTTGCAGTGGGTGGGTGGGAAGCAGCAGCAGCTGTGGAGTCTCAGGGAAGGTGTGGACGGACATCCTCGGGCAGCAAGATGGCACCGAGCTGGGCCATCGTGGGGTTTAATTGCCTCCTTTTGATGGAGGAAGGAGAAGGGACCTTTCAGGTGGAGTGGATGGTAGAGATGGCATTTGAACCCTTTGCATTATCTGCCAACCCTGAACTTGGTGTTGGGAAGATCCAAGTGCAAATGCTGTCTCCAAGACTAGCTCTGTGACCATTCACAAGTGACTGAAGCTCTGTGGGACTCACTTTCTTCATCTGGAAAATGGGGATAATGCTAGCACCTCCTAATATTGTAAGATTCAAATGAGATAATGTATATAAAATCACCTTATAAATTCTAGTTATTATTATTAATAATGATGGATAGTGATGCTTTTTTAACGCCAAATCCAGTGATCCTATTAATTTTGAGTTATTAGTTTGGGGTATGTTAGAATTCAGTTCTTGGTGGGTAGTTACTTTTTTTTTTAAATATTGTTGTTGAGTCATTTTTCAGTCACAGTCAACTTTTCTTGACCCCATTTGGGACTTCCTTGGCAAAGATACTGAAGCGGTTTGCTCTTTCCTTTTCCAGCTCATTTTTACAGATAAGGAAACTGAGGCAAGCAGGGTGAAGTGACTTGTCCAGGGCCACCCCATTAGTCTGAGACCAGATTTGAACTCAGCTCCTCCCAACTCCAGGGTCAGTGGCTCTATCTAGTATGTCACCCACCTAGCTGTCCCAAGCTCACTAGTTCTCAAGAGAGTTTTGCTTTTTTGTTTTTTTTTTTATTATTATTATTTTGTTGTTGTTGTTCATAGCAAACAATAAGAAGTCCGTCACTGGAGAGCCAGACAGACCCACACGGTGGCAAATAGGTGGTAAAATTAAGAAGCAGACCTGGTTCCAACAGCCAGCCCACTTGCCTCCCACATTTCTACCTCCAAGTCTACGATCTGTGAAATTCCCCCCTCACAGGGAGAGGCGGTTTGAGTAGAGGGTCTTCAGAGCCCACCGCTGCCCCAGTTCTCGCTCTCTTCCCATATGGTGCTTTGTTATTCCCAAAGTCTTTTACGACTTTCGGTATGATACGCGGTGGAAAGGAAAATCAGCCGGAGTGCCAGGATGGATTTAGCCAGCGTAATTTGTCTGGAAAAAGTCTGGCTGCTTCAGGAATGTCTCCCCAGAATAGCGCATTTTTGAGGTCTCATATGAAGGAGAAGGAGGTGAGTCTCGCCAAACCTCACCAATTTAGACAATTGCAGGGAAGGCCAGGCTGAATTAGGAAAAGGCCTGAATTACAGAGTAATCCACAGCGAGTTAGGACCTTTAAGCACACACTGAAATCCGAACTCCGTCAACAAGCAGAGTGTTGCCTGTTGAGTTCCTTGGGGAACCCGTGGGCTTGCGTTTCAGGGAGTGATTGGGCTAGATTAGTTCTCGAGTTGCTCCCAATTCCAAGGTTCTACGACTGTAGGAGTCATTTAAAATTGCTCATTTGTTTATTTGTATCCAGGGGGCCGGTGAAACTTTGTATGCTTGAGTAGATGGCCGCAGAGACTCCCCTGGAAGCCCAGGGCTTCCCTTCTTCCAGACGGCGTGGAGGGAGCCAGCTTGGGCCTCGTGAGGGTGCGGGAAGGGTCCGGTCCTTCTTGCCTGTCGGCATCTGGATCAGGGAGGTTTGGTTTTCCTTTGGTTGGAGCAGATGCGCGGCCTGCCAGGGGCCTGTGTGCTGTGGGACGAGGGAGGGCGTGGGCCATGGGATTGAAGGGGAACGAGGGGTGAGGATCACTGGGGCAGATTTCTCCATTATTCCCTTTTTGGTGGCCCTGAGATCCAGCGGGGCCCTCGTCTCTGTGCCTTTGTGCCAGACAGCTGTTGGTCTGGCCTTGTCCCTCCCGCCTCCTCGCAACCCTAGTGTCCTTCCCGCCTCCCTTTCAGGCCTGTGCTCTCCAGGAAGCATTTCCTGGTCACCTCACCCCTTCAGCCATCTTCTTCCTCCTACCTTCTCCAGGCCCCTATTTCCTTTTCTTTAAGGTGAAGGGACTGGAGAAAGATGACTTCAGGGTTGTTCCAGTTTAAATTCTATTATCTCGTTATTCCCCAAATATTCTCCTTTCTCTCCATTATCTAGTTCATCCTCCCTCTTCCTTTCTCCCCCCACTCCAGTCCCGTCTCTGGTCTGCCGTGGCCCCCAGTGCCAGCCCCAGATGTCACCCAGCCCCGCTGTCACTGCTCACTTGTGCCAATGTTGCTTCCTTGAGGTTCAGGCTGCCCCGCTCTGAACGTGGCATCCTCCCCGCCAAGCAGAGGGACTGGAATAAGTACCTAGGATGCCCAGAAGGAAATGCATAGACCGAGCCTCCATTTTTGGCTCCGCTGAATGGGAGTGCTTACTCTGTATTCTCTTATCTTATTGTTTTTTGAGGAAGATGCTCTGGAAACTTTGAAGCAGATGACTAGAAATAACACCCGGCCCTGGAAGTTCATTAGTTTTGGGGGCTCCTGGAGGATGAGAATCTCTGTACCAACTTGTACTTAAGGGGATTGGCCCCTCAAGTAACTCACCTAGGTCTCCTCTAGCCTTATGTGGCAGAGGCAGAATTTGAATCCAGGTCTTGCTAATTTGGATGCTGGTTCTCCAAACACTCCCCTCCCCGCCACGGCCTCCCAACTCACAGAGCACCGTCTCCATTCGGACGGCCGTACACTAGCTGGCCCCTTGAGACAATGGTAGAAGCGCAGGACCAGATGCCTGGGGTGTCATGGCTGCTGAGCTAAAGGGTTTGGCTTCTGCTCGCCAGGCAATGGTGGGTCATTGGAGATTGTTTTTATTATAATCAAGTTCCAGCTCCCTCATTACGTGACTAATGAGCTGTGGTCTGAGCCAGCAGCATCTGTGAATAGTGAGGTCATGTAGTCCATCCCGCTCCTTTTTAAAAACAAATTAAAATTTTATTGATGCTTTTGTTTTTATGTTATGGTTCCTTTCTGAATCCATCATATCCTGTTCCTTCTTCCTCCCAGCCTTCAGAGATCGGCAGTGATGCAGAATCAGCCGAAAGTAGAGCCGCTCTTCTTCTCCCCTTAGCATCGCTCTGAGGATGTCCTCACCTCGCCTCCTGTTAGCCTTCTAATTTTATTGGTGAGGAAACTGGCTTCTAGAGGGGAAGGGACTTTCCCTGGCAATGGCCATGGTGGGGACCTTCCTGCTCCCCGTGTTGTTTGAGATTTAATTTCTTTCTAAATTCTTTCTCCTTCCCCAAAGAGTTTCGGCCTGGCTAATGGAGATTTGGGACAGCCTTTGGTGGGTCGGGTAGATCAGAAGCTTTGAGGTCAGCAAGAGGTCAGCAAGAGCCGAGCAGCCCTGGGCAGGTGCGCTCTTACCTGTAAAGTGGGGATTGTCACTCACAGGGTTGTGGTGAGGATCAAATGGGGCAGCGGGGAAGGAGAAGGCTGCAAAGTCGAAGGCGCTCATTCTCACGGAGCTGGATTATATTAGAAAGCGGCTTTTCGGTCAGCTCGTGCCCGAGGTCACCACCCCTAGTGCAGGAGGGGCAGATCCGCCAGTCGCTCCTCCGCTCTTGTCTACATGGAGGTCACTCACCCTTTCCAGAACTGCCTGACCACTCACCAGCCCCGGTGCCCACGAAGCGTTTAGTCGTGGTCTGGGAAGAAAGCAGCTTGAATTATTCAGAGATAAGGGCCATACCGGCCTAAAACTGACGTAAATGAGGCTTTTTTTGGAGCTGCCCAGAGGAAGAAGGTAGCCTGACCTTGCTGAGCTGGGCAGATGCGGGGAGAGATGCAGGACAGTGAGGGTCCTTGGAAGGCAGCTCTGGGTCTGGGAGATTCTCAGGGCCTCTGGCCCCCGTCCGGGCCGTCGGCAGCCACTCGGTGACCCCAGCATGCTAGGCTTGATTTGAAACAGAGTTCAAATACTATTTTCTGGAATTAGAAGGTCATGTCTTTGTGAGCTCCTCAGATTTTAAAAAAAGAAAGGGAAGGAAAACCAAACCCTCCAATCCTATCCGTTCCCTCCCCCCAAAACAAGGTTACAAACATCATTTTTAAGAATATAAATTGACCTCATTTTGTAATCTTCAGGAAGGTGGATTTGCTCTGTGTGTGTGGTCTCTCAAAAACAAAAAATTCCTCAAACAAATCAAAAACTATCCCTGCCCCCAAACAAAACATCATACTTTAATTTTAGAAAGGAAAGTAGATATTCTCATGGGACTCCCAGTTTGAGTTGCCACCTTTTTGCAAGTTAAAGGTTCCTGGAGAAATTATTTGGAAATCTCTGAATCGTTTTTATTCTTCTTGGGAATAAATAAGAAAGTATTTATTTGAGTATTATCTGAAAAACACAGTGCTAGTCCTGGGGATCAAAATAGACACTATCCCTCAGCTCAAAGAGCTTCCATTCTAAGGGGGCTAGCGCTGTGTTGACCCAGGATTATTGGGAGTATTGATCCGGAGAGTCAAAGGGGTGGTGAATGGAGCCACTGGGCAGTGGCTGTCATGTCGAAGAACCCAGCCTCGGATTCAAATTCCACCTCCAACTCTATTACCTGGAAGTCAGAATCTTCTTGGGTCTCAGTCTCCTTATCTGGAAAAGGAGGCAGTTGGAGGACTTAACCTCTGAGCTCCTTTTAAATTCTAGAGCTGACATTCTGGATTCATTCCTATGAGTCTCTTTCTCATCATATTTGTGTGATAGGCTCATTGACAGCCCCTCTGCTCTCATCCCTCCAGGACCCTTCTAGGATGCTCACTCACTTTCCTCCTTCACTGGGTAGGGAGGTCCACTCAGTGGTCACTTCCTGTGAATGTCAAGACACTCGATTCCATATTAAGGCCACTTGAAACTACATTAAACATATATTTAAACTCTGTAAATTGCCTGCAGAGAAGGTGATACAATTTGTAACTGCAAACATTTCCCCTTGTACTAGTTATATAGTTTTTCTTTGCTCTTTGAATTTTCAAGATTAGCTAAATCTCTGCTGTGTTATGCAAAGCATCTCCCTGTAAACAGGAATTTACCAAAAATGATTTTAAAAGAGTAATTTCTAACTATTTATCCCATCAAGGGAATTTGGAAAATTGCTAAAGCGCTCCCATTACAGAGCATGAATGCTCTGAGATGTTCCAATAAAATCTATTTGGAAGTCAGATAAATAGATTACATGAAATTTGTTCATAGCCATGCACCTTAGGTTAGTGGCAGCTGCTGTATTTTTGTATTTGGTACTTCAAGGAATGAGACTTGAGAGGCAGCATGGTGTGGTGGGTAGGGCACTAGACTGGGAATCAGGAACACCTAGGTTCCTATTCCATCTCAGGCACTCACGAGAAGGCTTGGATTGCATGATCCTGAAGATTTGTTCCAGGTTTCAACCTATGACTAACATTTTATGATCTCTTTTTAAATTTTTAAATTTTTTTTAAAAGAAAGGGGTATGAAGATAATTGTATAAATATATATACATATATTGGATTACTTGCCATCTAAGGGAAGGAGTGGGGAGAAGGAGGAGAAAATTAAATTAATTAAATTTAATTAAAATTAGTTAATTTAAAAATCAAACAAAAAATAAAAAGAAAGGGGCGGAGACCCTCATCTCATTGACCTCTAAGATCCTTTCTAATAGTAAATCTTTAATCCCATGAATAATCTCAACACCTACCTATTTCCTTCTCATAAAGACATTCAAGAGGTGAGAAAATAGGCCCATGGGTCCATAGTTGTCGCCCTTTTCTGAGCTGTGGTGGTGAGAGTGTAAGAGGTAGTACGCTAAGCAACCAGGTGGTACAGCGGATAGTGTTGGACCAGGGGGTCAGGAGGAACTGACTTGCTACTTAGTGACCCCTCACTCGGCTTTCCCATCTCCAAAATGGGGATGATGATAAGTGCATTTATTTGTCCCAAGCTTGTTGTGATGAGGAAGAGATCTCACTTGGAGTTTTTAGTTCTAATGGAATAAGCGGAGTGGTGCATGTAAGAAGCCAAAAGAGAGGCAGAGAGAAACTCACATTAGAGCTTGGATTTTTGTACAACTTTAAAAATGTTTTATCATCACTTTCCCTGGTGACATTTCTTGGAAGTTACTGGTGGTATCTTGGGAAGTGATTCCTTTACCAATGGAAAAAGTCAAGTCCAGAGACTCCTCTGTGGTCTCTGGCCAAGGTCCAAGCTGGATTTGAACCAGTCTTCCTCGATTCTGAGCTCTTTCCTCCAACGTTAACGATGGCATCATGGTTATGGGGGAGTCCTTGAGGCAAACAAATGGAAGCAGTCCTTAATGGGAGGCCATTATTCTGTCTTATATGGTCTCTCAGTCCTTTGTGTTGGAATAGAGACACATCTGCTGGCTGAAGAAAAACAAGGAGGCAGCAGAGGTGTGAGGCAGGGGAGCAGTGGCTGGGGCCTGCCCAAATCAAGCAAGCATTCCATCCCTGATTCCGCCCTCCCAGTGTTGGGAGATTTGGTAGTCATTCCCAGTGACGCCAGAGAAAGCACTGAGGGGTCTTGGGCCCCCTCCCCAAGCATTCCCAGCGACGCCCATCATCTGCAAGCCCGGAGAAGGCACTGAGGGGCTTTGGTACCCCGAATCCCCCAGCTCTGCTCTCCGTCAGCTCCAGCTGTAGTCTAATTAATCTCAACAGTTCCCAGGTGCTTGTGGCGATTGCTCTCACACAACTGCACACTCTTGTCTTGGGGGCTCGTTAACATTTTTCAGAGCTCTTTAAATTCCATACTCCAGCAATACCAGGCGAAGGAGGAAGTAACAGGGAAGGTGGGGGCAGCAGCACTCCCGTGGAGGGGTTCGGGGGTGTGTGAGATAAGCACAAGCCCACGATTCACAGTTAGCACCAGCTGGAACTCCGCTCGACTGTTCGCAGGTGTTCCTGGCCAAGGACTCTGAGTTTTCCAGCCTTCGCTCTTCGGGGTGATGGGCTGGGGAGGGGGGAGGCCCCACTATTTTAAATTCATTTATTAGACTATTGGACTGAGAGAGACAGAAGGGCCTGGATTGAAATCCCACTCCAGCCATTCAGTAGTTGAGTGATTCCAGACAAATCAGTTAACTATTTCGTGCCTCCATTTTTTTTCATCTGCAAAACTGAGAGAATTCTAAACCTCTCTCTCTCTTTTTTTTTAATCATAAACAGAGATCCTGTGTTTCTGAGCCAGAGCCCCTAGATGGTGATTTAAGGTTCTGGGGAAGGATTATATAGTAAAGGATAGCTGGGATACTGCTTCTTCCCTGCAAGAATTAGCTCACAACAATAAGAATAATGCTCCTTTTAAAGGCAGCACTATTTAGAGTTTCTATTATATTTTGTATATTTTCTATTCCCATTTCATTTTCAAAAAATGATGCCATTTGCTTTTCATCGGATTTATTTCTATGATACCCCACTCATCTCGTGAAACTCTTTTTTACTGAAAATTAATAGAGGAAAAAAGAACCCACTTCATTTAAACCAATCAGCACATACTTTTTGTTTTTAAAAGCACAAGAGTTATTATGATTTTGTATTTATATCTAACATCTAGCATAATGCATGGCACATAGTAGGTGCTTAAAATATTTCCTGAGAAGTTGCTTTATATGAATAAATAGACAATATCCCTTTGAGTTCTTCTTCCCTTTTGGAGGGAGAAGTATGGATTTTATCATTTTTTTCACTTGGACCAAATTTAGTCACCACAAACCCACAGATTATAATCCTTTTTGTCTGTTCATATTATTGTGAGGTGGCAGTTTGCTTTTTTTTTTTTTTGTATCCCCAGGACTTAACACAGTACCTGGCCTATAATAAGTACTTAATGAATATTTTTAATTGAATCAAGAATAGCTTTTCTGATTCTGCTTACTTTGCTTTTCATCAGTTCATGCAAGTTTTCATATTCATAATTTCTCAGTACCGTTCCATTTATGTTATTTTGGAACAAAGGGTGTATGTGGACTACGTGACCTTGAAGGACTCTTTCTATTCTTAAATCTGGGATCCTAGCTTTCCCTTTAACTTGGACTTGCTGGGAGGTTAATACCAGAGAGGATGACCTTGCCCCTCCAATTCCATTCCTCCTCCTCTCCCTGTCTGAAAGCAGAGATTGTCCAGGTGGGGGGATGACCTCCCTTAAGTTCTCGGCACTGGACTCCATCCATTTCACTCATTCGTCTGAACAGTAACAAATGCTTGTTGAATGACCCTGAACTGAATAATTGATAGACTTGCTCAGAGATGCAAACTTGAAAAGTATTTGATGGTAGGTTTTTTTTTTTAAATCCATCCCACAACCATTTCCTTGTCACTTTACTGAATGGGGTCCGATTTTTTTGCTTAGACACGTTGCCATTTGGGGTAAAACTAAGCGTGTGAAGAGGCTGCCTTCTGTTGTCCTTGTTTTCCACAGAAGGGGGAAGAACAGAAAAAGCAAAAGAGGCGTCGTGGTTGGAATAAAGAAAATTATCCAGCTTGCTCTTGTTCTGGGATAGAGAGAGCACAGCTGTAAGGAAACACAAAGCAATTTATGAGGAAGCAAAATAGGATGTGAAACAAAAATGGGCAGAATTGAGAGAAAAAAGAAAAGACATTTGTTTGGAAGAAATAAAAAATCCAGACCAGCCTTGATACAAATTCCCCCTGTAAAAAAGAGCTAGACTCTGAGGTCAGCCAAAGCATGGAGCCTCTCCATGCTTTATTTTATAGCTTTCAATGGCAAAGCTTCCCGTCTTTCTCCATCTTCCCATGGCTGATGTTCCAAAGTCACCAGCAAGGGGCAGTGGAGAACACTTAGGGCCCTTGAATTAAGGAAGTTATTCTCAATTAACATGAATGTAAATTAAGCTCCTTTTGTAGATCAGTCTCTGTCAACAAGATGCAGGATACAAAGACCTTTGCTAAGAAGGCAGTTACATTGTAACGAAGAAGACAAGATATGTACATATTCAGACGTATATATATATATATATATATATATATATATATATATATACGTAATAAATATAAATATATACAGAATAAAAATAAATATCCACAAAAATAATTGTAAGAGGTAGGGAGAGTAGGACACTAGCAACTGGGGAATCAGGAAAAGATTCATCTGGGACAGGGGTTCTTAATTTTGTTTAAATCATGCACCACAATTAAAAATTGTGTCCTATATGAAGCTTTTTCTGATCTCTTCCTACGCCCCGCCCCCCCCTTGCTTTTAATTGTACAAAATAAAATACTTGGGATTAAATTACAAAAGAAACCAGATGTTGAAACATAGCAAGTAGAATGCAGGGGATTACAAAGGGAACCCATAATGCTGAAGTTTTCAAAATATTTTTTAAAAATTAAGTTCCTGGCCTCGGTTTGAGTCCCTGATGTAGACAGTCCTAAGAAATTTAAGAGCTTAAGATGCATTGTGGCTTAAGAGTCTCTGATGTAGTCATTGGGGCTTGGAGGTAGCGGAGGATTCCAAGAGGAGGAGATGAAGATGGAACTTATTCCATGCTTGGGGGATAGTTCGGTGTTTTCAGATGGAGAGTGAGGATGAAATGGCTTTCTCCTAAATAATTCCCATAGGAAGTTCCTCTTGTCACCAGGATCAGGGCCACTGCAGTTAGGTGGGGAGTGAACCCGATGGGGGGAAAGATAAAGAAGTCTGTTGGATGGGTGTGTTATTGAACAATCTCATTAGAAAAAACTAACTGGTGTCAGAGAAATTGGCAGTTTGTCTGCAGATTTGAACAATTTCTTCTCTCCCTGCTTTGCATGATCCTGGATAATCTAGAGTTGGCCAGATCTTATTGTGGGCCTCATTCAGTCAACAGGCAGCCAGCTAGCATTTATTAAGTGTTTACCGTGTGCCAGGCACTGTGCTTAAATTTAAGCATGTTAACCATTCAGTATGAGGACAAAGTAGTGTCATTCATAGCCGCGCTTTCTCTGTACAATCGATTCTTCCTACTGATCTTTCTACGTCTCTTAAAGATTATAGGATCTTTAGATCTAGTTATAGGTTTAGAGTTGGAAGGAACTTTAGGGGTCAAAGTCCAACATTCTGATTTTTCTAGGGGAATAAACCGATGTATAACATCACAACATCACATAGCGAGTCAGTGAAATCTGAATTTAGGCCTTCCCCACTCTGATGATCATTCTATGAGCAACTGCAACTCTAGCCACCTTTTGCTAAATCCAACATGTAATTCAATTTAATAGAGTTAAATACCCTAACCACAATGCCATGCTGCTGCATCTGACCTTTTTCTAGATCCCTTAAAAATCATAGAATCATCTGTTTTATGTTTAAAATTAAACAACTAGCTAATCAGAAATGAGTACTTCCCACCCCTCAGATTTGGGGTATGGATAAAATGAAAGAATTTAGAGTGGGATCCTTTTTTTTTCTTTCACTTGGAGATTCCCCTGCTTTTCCTTTCGGTCCTATGGGATTAAGTGGGATTATATGTTCGGGGGTATCTCTATAGTGTTTTGATTCTTAAGAGAAGTTTGGCAAATTGATCATACCACAAGGCGGCTTTCTGTCTTGCTTCAATGCAAATGTTCAGCAAGCAGAGATTCTGAGCATATTTTTCGTTTTGGAAATAAGGTTTTTATTAAGTCCAGGCAATATTTTGCTTAATCATTAAGTAAATCTGGAAGCAAACACAGCTATACAAATGGCGCTACCCCTAGACCATAGAAATAAAAGGCCAATCATCTTTTCTTTTTTTTTTAATCCGCATTTGTTCTTCTAAATATTTATAAGGTTTGTGTCTCGGCACTAAATCAAATGCTAACTAGGCAGGCTAATAAATTATTTTATGAGAACTCAAGTTAAACAGACAGGACCTTCCTTCTTTCTCCTCTTGTCTGTCAGCCAAGGAGGACACCGGCTCCTGTTTATTATGCTTACATTTGGCTTTTGTGAACCCAATCCAGGTAAAGACGTTCAGTTCTCAGCGTGAGCATGGGCCAACTTGTGAGTTACAGCTGGAAATGAGGGACGGGGAGCCCGGCTCTGCTTCTGGCAAGCTCAGGGAAGTGAGGGCAGAGGATGGCATTTTTATTTCTTTGCAGAGGGGCCAGTTGTGGTGCCCCGTGCTTTGTTTCCCCTGCAGCCTTGGATGGAGAGAAAAGGAGCCAGGACAGGGTTTTTCCCTGTGAAGCTTGGACGCCCCTCCTGGCAGGTTCGCCTGGTGACCCATTGACTGTCACCCCCTCCCACGTTGTGACAGAGTCGTATTTCCCCCTTCCTTTCATCATGAGCCCTTGGTACCAAGAGGTGAGTCTCCTGGCTGGGATTATTCCAGCTATTTGTCTTTGTTCATATAATCCTTGTTCCAGCCCTCCTGTCCTCGCTGTGAGTTCCCATCCTGCCAGTTCTTACCTCAGATAGTCTTACCTCAGATCTCACACCACTTGAAACTACTCTAATATTTTAAAGTTTGAATTTCACCTCTGTCCCCAATCTTTTTTTTTTTTAATATTTCCCACCGCCTCTTGGTTCTTGAACCTACCCATTCTTTTCCTTCCTGACCTCCCATTCTGCAGTTTTCCAGCATATGTCCCCATCTTCCAAAGAACCTTCTCCTGCTCTTCCAGCCCATAGAAATGTATTTAGGTCTCCAGCCTGTCCCAGTGTCCTCATGTTCAGTAAGTGACTGGATGAGTCAAGCAGGTTTTTGCACTGATGGGCCCCCCGTGTCTGACATGAACTCAGTTTTAGCGCTGCCTCTCTTCCTTTGAGACCCAGTCCATCTTCTCCAGGAAGCTTTCGATTCTTCCATTGCCGGAGCCGTCCTCCCAACAAACGCCTTCTTTTATAGGTGTTTGTGTTTGTTCTGTATATATATATATTTAGGCCTATTTAATATCTTCCCTGTTTATATGAGTAACTTTATTCCCTGTGCTCTTATCCCCTGTGTCTTGAGGGCGTTTGGCATATAGTTGGTGCTTAATAAAATAAATGTTTTTGCAGCAATATCAGATTCCTAGACACCTAGAACTGGAAACAGCCTTGCAGTTCCCCCTGATCTTACATCACTTTTCTCAGAGCCGCGACTGCCTTGTAGTGAAAAGATCATTGTATTTAGTCTGGAGGCCCGGAATTCCAGCCGGGCCTCCGACACTCACTTCCCCTGTGACACTCCGGATTTCAGATTCCTCCTCCACAGAAGGAGGCTCTGGAATAAGCGGTCTTTGGGGCCCGTTTGGGCCTACATCTCTGCTTTAAGCAGGCCTGGGCCTCAGTCTCCTGAATTGCACTGGCACTCCTCCTGTTCGGTTTGTCCCACTCGGGTTCCCGCAGGGCCAGCACTCCCCAAGGGGGTCTCTGCTGGCACTTTGGCTCTTGCCGCTCCCTCTCTGGAGCTCCCAGCAGCCTGGTTTCTGTCTCCCCTCTCTGCTGAGGCCGCCGTCTCCAAGGTTACCAATAACCTCCTCCTAATTGCCAAGTCTAAGGCCTTTTCTTAGGCCTTATTCTTTCTCTTCCTAGAACTTAACCCTGTCTGCGACCCTGCTCTCCTTTTGCTCCCGTCCCCTTCTTTGGCTTTTGTGACTCTCCTTTCTCCCTACCCCCTCCCATCTTGCTGACCTTTTTGAGTTTTACTCCTCAGTTAGTTTGCCTTCTTTTTCTGCCCCAGACATCAGCACCCCTACCCGGGCTCTCTCTGTCCTTGGGCCTCTCCCCTTTCCCGTGTCCATTCCCTTCTTGAGATTATCTTCATTCAGGATCCCCAGAGGCTTGGATTCCAGCTTGTGCACTGGACATCAGCCTGCCACACTCATTGTTCTAAAATACCCTCTTTTACCTGTCTCATTAACACACCTTTGTGCTCTCCTGGCACGTCTTCCCCCTTCGGACTGAATCTCCTCATGGGTGGGCGCCGGGCCACCATTTATCTTTACGTTCCCAACACCTGGCACAGGCTCTTAAGTATAGCCGGTTTTTCATCTATTTCTGCTGCTGTTGAAGTTGAAATAAAGTCGGAATGATCTGTGTGAGTCTTATTACTCCCCTTCCTAGATCATAATCCCCCTGTGGTCAGGGGCTCTGTCCCCCCCCCCCCCCAGAATACTTAAATCTATGCTGGTTAATATGAATTAAGTCTAAGTCTAACTTCCTCCTTTCTATGTTAAAAATCCCCTTTGCAACATCTCTGCCAGGTGGATATGTAGCGGTTATAGGAACACTTCCCCATGACTAAGTGCTCAATAAAAGCCTATTGATCACTTCCTTCATTGATTACAAGCCCGTCCCCCAGCCGGCCTTTCAGAAACGCTCAGCCATTTCGGCTTCTGTCCCCAGGCAGGGAAGGCTGAGTTCCATGTGCCTGATTACAGGGTGGGAGGAGACTCAGCCAGAGTGGACGGACGGACAGATGGAGCGAGCATCTCTTTCTGGGGCTGATTGCTTTGCAGAGCACTAGAATGCCGACCAGGTGAATGCAGCAGCATAATTTAGGGAGTTTGGTGCCGCATAAGAATGGAGTTTTCCAGAAAGAAATGGTTGCTCTGAAGTAGAAATTGCCTTTAATCTTTGGGGAAAATACATGCCAGCCCTCTCCATAATAGTCTCAATTACATGAGTGCATCGTGTTACTGTAAAAACACAAATAAATAAGCCCACGACAATATTGTGTTTGGAAGAGAAAACCACATAAAAGCTCTCTCTCCCAAACTTTCCAATACGGTAATTAGGGTATTTCTGGAAGGGGAGGGAAAGACACCAACCAAGTACAAGTGATATTATGTTTAAAGACACTACTTAGAGTTGGCCGGGGAAGCAGGTTTCATTTCCCAGTCACATGGCCCTGCTGTACCTGGAGCCGTGTTCCACGAGGGGTGACTCAGTCATGTTGTGTAACACCTGCCCGATAGGCCGGCCCGGGGAGACTGTTCAGGATGCCTCCTGGTCATTTGAGTTGTGAGATTTTCTTTCTATATTTATACATTTCACATACATTTATATATGTTATATATGTATATTTATGTTATATATGTATATATATACATATACATATGTATATGTATATATATATATATATATATATACACACATATTCCCCAGGGTGGGATATGTATGGAACAGAATTTCAAATGTGGATGGATAACGACTCACCAGCATCCATTTTGACTAAAATATCTATCTTTTGAAGTTTTTTCTTAAAATCACTGTTCTTGCATAAATATTCTTTTTCTGTCCCTTTTAGTATTCGAACTGTTCACATAAAAATGGCACGGTGCTTCATATTATATTTAAATTCGATACTAAGAGTTGGGCTCAGGATGTGGCTCATTTCCCAGTTGGACTCATGGAGGTATCACATGTCCCCCTCTGCACCTGAAGCTGTGTTCTGTGATGGGCGGCCCAATTGTATTGTGCAATACCTGCCCAAGAGGCCCATCTAGGGGTACCGTGTAGGATGGCTCAGTTGGCGGCAAGAATCCTGCCTATTGCTTGCCTCGTATACTTTGCTGGGTATGTTAATAATCTTTGCATCCGGTGAGAAGCTTTATCGATGTATCATTTGTATCGTTCCTTTATTTAGCTTCTAATGTGTTTTTTAACCTTTTTTTAGATCAGTTTTTCATATTGACCTGTGTCTAAGGTGCATTTGTTGGAGACACAGTTATTAGCCAGAAGAAATACAATTCTTATATACGTGGATTGCTTTTTTCCTATTCCTTATAATTATCATTTGTTATGTGAATTATATGCTTCATTTAAAGTCAAACATGCTACTTATTTATTCATTTATTTACTTATCTCTCCATCTGTTTATTTCTTTATTCATTTGTTCTGGATACTGACCTTCTAAATTTAAAAAAAAAAAATTCAAGGAGGAGAAAGTTCAGTTGGAG
Organism: Sarcophilus harrisii; assembly: GCF_902635505.1. Taxonomy (NCBI): domain Eukaryota; kingdom Metazoa; phylum Chordata; class Mammalia; order Dasyuromorphia; family Dasyuridae; genus Sarcophilus; species Sarcophilus harrisii. Next base: position 444,731,984 of record NC_045429.1, on the reverse strand, counting down.
TCCATTCCAGTCAGATCAGCTTTTTCCAGGATAAATTAAAATTGAGAGGCATTTTATCTTGGTTCAAATCTAGGCTCTTCTTATCTGTTGAAAGTAATTTACGTATGTTAGACCATTGCATGCTGGGATGACATAACCTGGAGAGGGGAAGGCTGTCGTTCGTTGCCCCCTGCTTCTGGGGGCTGGACATCATTCGAGGCCTGGGAGCTGGCTTTCAGCAATGGGAGCTCCTCAGGGGCAGAGACAGCCATACTTTGGGTGCTGTATCCCTTGTAGCTAACCCGGTGCCTGTCACTGACTGACTGTTCAATCCAAGCTTATTGATGACTTGATTTTAGGGAGCATTGATGTTCCTAGTGATGACAGAGGGAGTCATTGAGGATGGCAGTTCTGAAGCTCACACACAAGAGCATGTATTGGGCAGCCAGGTGGTGCAGGAGATGGAGCTCGGTTTGGAGTAGGGAAGACTCACCTTTCCAAGTTTAAATCAAGACATGTCCCAGGTATGTAATCCTGGACAAGCCCCTTGTCCTATTTGCCTCAGTTTCCTCATCTGTCAAATGAGCTGCAGAAGGAAACGGCCGACCGCTCCAGTGTCCTTGCCAGAAATACCAAACCAGAACAAAAAAAAGCACCAAAACCTCAGTGGGGTCAAAAAGAGTCTGACTAGGGAACAGCCACAACCTACATTTTTCCATGTCTGTAGATACTGACCTGTGTGTGTGTGTGTGAAGTAAGAATGATCTTCCTAAGAATATGTTAAGGACCTTGAGCATGACTCAGATAATATCTGGGAAAGGCCCGTCAAGAACGCAGGATTGTGGGATTATAGATTTAGAGCTGGAAGGGAATTTGGAGGAATGCCGCTTAATTCCCTCCGTTTTCTGGGTAAGGAAAAAGACTCAGAGAGTTTAAGTTGATTTGCTCAAGACCAAACAGAAAATAAGTGAAAGGACCAAAATTTGAACCTGGTTCCTTGATTTTTGACCTCTAATCTTTGTACTTCCTGTGGACATGAGGAAGGATAAATGGGATTTTTCCACTTTTCCATAAGGGACGGGTGTATGTGTGTGAGAAAGAGACAGACAGACAAACGGACACAGAGACAGAAAGAAAGGTGATACCAGCATTTCACCAGTGTTTTTCCTGCCTAAGAACAACCAGTAGACAATGCTTCTTCAATTAGTTCTTTTATCTCATCCCTTATTGATTGGGTTTAAGCTCTTCTTTTAGATAGTAGGCATTAATGGGAAATAATCCCCACATATAATAAGTCTTAATTATTTCTATTGTTCTGTTTCTTCCACTTTTTGGCTTTCTGAGGAGGTTAAGGTGACTGCCTTGTGCTGCTCCCCTTCCCTCCAGTTCCCTTCCTTTTATTTGCATTCATTTGGAGTTCTGAGCATTAGGAGTCTGGGGTGGGCTGGGGCACTGAGGGGGTTTGTGTGGTCCTCGACTGAATGGGGAGTACAAAGCTTCAAGACTGGGCTGCTGGGCCGACTACATATTCCCTGGTTCTCTTAGTAGAACCTCGAAGAATAGGAGTCCCTCCATGGCCGCTGTCACCCACAGTCCTACTTTCACCAGGCACAGCGTGTATGTCCTGGGCAGGATTGGATTGTCCCCTGAAAAAGTCAGCAGGAACATGGTGGGCTCAGCATCTGTCCGGCCAGATGCTGCTCCTGTACAGGGGCCGTTCTCAGAGATGTTCGTGCTGAGACTGCATTTCCATCTTCCATCCAAGTGCGTGTGAGTTTGTTAGGAAGTGCCCCCTACCATTTTGTTGCCAACAGAAAAAGCATTCATGGGGTCTTAGTGAAACACTGGAGTTCTTTCTCAAGAAGAATAGACAAATTCCTCTTTATTCCTCCCCCCCAGCTGCATTGGAAGATGGGAAGAGAATTACTTTTCTGAACATACTCACATGTTTTAGTTTTGTTTTTTCAAAGTAATCTTGCCACCCAAATTTAATGGAAGATTATTCAGGTTATCAAAAAATAAAGTAAATTTAATCACTTATCAAATTAGTTGCAATAGGGTTAAGGCTATGAACATGTGATTTTTTGGGTGTGGAAAACTCTCATCTGTGACATAAATTGACAACTCTTTGACCGGTTATCTTACTTGGGATGGCAGAAATGATATGCACAAAACTGGGTCTTCCTGACTCAAGAGTTGGCCCTCAAGGGATTGTCACTTCCCAGATAAGAAATCTTGGATTTAGAGTTGGAAGGGACCTTATCCAGATCAGTGCCATCGTTTTTACAGATATGAAAACTGAGGGCCAGAATGATTGTCATTTTTTCCAAGCTCACTGTCTGGAAGTTGTCAGTAATTTCCACATCCCACCTCTATGGCGGGCCTTCCTCAGTCGCTTAGAAATAGATATTAATTGAGTTGTTTTTAAACCCTTTTTTCTCTTTTTCTCCCTTTTCCTTGTCTCCCTACCTGATGAAATACATTTTAGATAATTAAGGCCTATTGTCATTCTAGATAGAGAGTTGACTTTTGAAGTCATGAATACCCAAGGTCAAGTACTACCTCAGATAGATGCTGGCTGCGGGTCCCTAGGCCTTGACTTGCCTTTTCCCAGGCAATTCTCAAAGACAATGGCTGATTCTTATATTATTAGTGATGCAGGGATTTTTCATAGTAAGATAGGGATTACCTATACTGATAATATCACAGGCCCAGGTGCTCCCCCCTCCAAAAGACAAAAAAAGTTATTTACAATTTTTCTGAATCTTCTTTATTGCAGACCTTCCATTCTCAATAATTCAGAAATTTGTTTGAAATATAATTTTAGAAAGCTATAGGAAGCAATTCCCTCTTTGTAGTTCTTTTCTTCACCCAGCTGATTAAAGACTTTGTCACTTCCCTCCCCTTAACTTTTAAAAAAATGTTTTTAGATCTAACTAAATTACTAAAAACCAATGTTTTTAGATCTGTCTCCTTAAAGTAGAACTGATGAAGCAGGGCAAGGGCCATGGAATAGAAAGGACCTAAGTGAAGGTGGAGAAGGGACCATCGGAGGAAGGTACCATTCCCTGAGGATGTGATTGCAGCGGTTTTGAAGTCAGTTCTCTGATATTTGGACTCTGTGGGAAGGAAAACATATCCCTATCTTTCTGTAGTTCTGTGAAGCTGATTCTCTGCCCCATCCCCCATTCCCATCCCTCCCCCCTTGTTTTCCCTCTCCCTTCAATGAAACCTGGGTAATGGCACATCCATTATGGCCCTGCACATGTTCTTCATGTAAATGCACAATCGACCACAGCGACATCATGGGCTATTATCCAGCCTATTTATTTTGTGCGGCCCCTATCAGTAAATGGCTTTGAGTTGGAAGCCGTCATTTCTGTTTGGACTTCAGTGACCATCAGTCAGTTGGAATCCAGGGCTGCCCAGGGCTTAGCCGGGCCCCTCCGACATATGTTTGTAGGAGGGAGATAAGGTAGCTCTTAGCATTTGGTTTAGAAATGAAGGTGACGTGTGTCGAGTGTCAAGTGGGGGTCTTTGGCCGGGCTGGGCCCCCACGGCATTTCTAAGCAAAATTGGTCTGCTTTGCCCAAAACCTTCCTTTCTCTCAGAAAACCTAGTGATGTTTACAAAGGAGATTGGTAAGGAGTGTGGGGAGTCAAAGCAGGCAGCCGAGCTTCCAGGCTTTGGACCTGGGAGGCTACCTGTGGCCCCTTCTGTCCTGTTGTAGGGAACAAGATAAGAAGTGTTATTTAATTAGGGGTAGGATGAGAAAATAGCCTTGGATTTGGAGTCAGGATCCAGCATCACCCCCAAGTTTTTCTGTTTAGCTAACTAGAGGATCTTGGAGAGTTAGTCTGTCAACAAGTATTTAAGACCTACTGTATGCAAGCTGCTGAGGTTAGCAACAAGTATTTAAGACCTACTGTGTACAAGCTCCTGGGAATATACAGTAAAAAACAACAACTCAACAAATCAGTCCCTGGCCTCCAGGAGTGGGGAGACACGTCCATGGCTGAGTTTATACAATTAAATACTAAAGAATTTGGGGGTAAGACCATGAGGAAAGCTTTAAAGCAAACTTGGGGTTCAGAGTTGAAGTAAGAAAGCAGAGTTTTGGAGGTGGGGGATCGGCAGGAGCCCTACGTGTGAGGAGCTGGGAGAAAGCTGCTCTGAAAGGGTTGTGGAGTTATCATGTGGTGAGGGGGATGGGAGGGAGGGTGTCATAAATCAGGAAGGAGATGCTGGAGCCACTTTATAACAGACTATAAAAAGCCGGGCGGGGGAGTTTCTTTTTCATTGGTGTTTAAAGAGAAGTCATTTTCTCCATCATCTGTAAAGTGAGATGGTTTTTTAAAGCACTAATTGGCTCTGGAGTCTGAGGGCCTGAGTTAAAATCTCACCCCGGACCCTTGGTAACTTGTGTGAATGTGGACGGATGGCTTTAGGCCTGATGGTGTGGGATGAGGAGGCCTTTGAGGTCCTTTCTAGGTCTAGCTCTCGGGTCTATGAACAGATGACCAATAAGATTTAATTTAACTCCTGTTATGTTCTTAGGGGTAGGACCCATCCAATGCCTCTGGGTGCCCCTGGTGCTCCATGTGCAAAGGGCCGGAAAGTCCACACGCCAGCTGGAAGGGATCCAAACACTGCCGGGGAAGCCCCGGTTTAATCATTTTAAAGTATGGGCCCTGATTAGTTTTGCTCTCCGGCTTTGTTTGATTAGGAAACTTTGAGGCACTTGGGTTCGATTCTGCAAGGATGTGTTGCCGGGTGAGTCTGGCTCTGAACAGAACCGCGTGTGGGGGCTGATAAATCAGCCTTACGTCCTGGGTGTGAAGCGGGATATCTTGACAGCTTGTTGACAGCTGCTTCCAGCTGTTCTCCCCCCTTAGTCCTTGGGAACCTCCTGGCTGTTCTTTCCAGTCCCTGCCCTGGTGTATGTGCTATCCTTCAGGCAGGTATCACTCTCTCCCCTCTCTCTGCCCCACCGAATGACTTTGTTTATCCTGGTTCAGAAAGTGCTTTAATAAATGTTTGTTGAATGAATTAATGAGCAAGTGAAGTGTGTCCAGGGTGTTGGCGTAGTGTGTAGGGTGCTTTTCTCTGACATTTACTGGTTAAACAAGCGTTGATTGGAATTGGGTGGAGGAGAGGGTACTGGCTCGAAAGGGTCTGGACACCCAGGGAAGTTGGGCACAGAGGGTCCAGTCGGGCACTCGGACTGGCCCAGAGCAGAAAGAAAACAAGGGGCACCATTTGTGGTCCTTACTCAGGTGTGACGAGATGGTGACGTGAAGGAAAAGTCAGAGGGAAGGGGAAGAGATGAGAATGGAGGGAGAGGGTGTGTGAACATGTTTGTAAGGTAGGTGAGGAAGGCTAAAGGGGAGGTTCTGAACATGACCTTGAAGCTAGGATCGAGATCAATCAATGGGGAACAAAGGGATTTCAGGGAAGGATAATACAGTGAACAGATACATGGTGGGAAGATTTGTCATGTGTGATAATAGCAAGGTGGCTACCTAGCTGATGGTTGGAAGCTCCATTTTGGGAATGAAAAAGTTGCATAGGGAGAATAGGGCTCCGTGTCCTTTTGGGATTAACGGAGGGTAAGATTGGATAGATAGAATGGAGCTCCCTTTTGGGGAACAATGAATAAGATTGGATAGGTAGAGTAGGGCTCCATCTCCTTTGGGGGAATAATGGATGGTGTAAGTTGGATAGGGACTGTATTGATATAGTTTGTCATTAGAGTTAGTTGCAAGAGATCTTTTTTCCCCTGAGGCAATTGGGGTTAAGTGACTTGTCCCAGGCCACACAGCTAGAAAGCCCGTTAAGTGTCTTTGAGGCTAGATTTGAACTCAGACCTTCCTAATTCCAAATCCAACACTTTCCTCACTAAACCACCTAACTGAAGCCTCTGTATCATTTTATCTTCTACTGTGGTTAGTGTGCTCCCTTTCCTTTCCTGAGAACAATATTGCAATCAATACTGTCAATATTGGGGCAGCTGAATGGTGGAGTGAGTAGAACATGAGCTTGGAGTCAAGATGATCAGAGTTCAAATCCTACCACAGACACTCACCAGTTGTGTGATCCTGGACAAGTCACTTCACCCTGTGTGCCTTAATTTCCCCATCTGTAAAATGAAGTGGAGAAGGAAATAGCCAACCCCTCCAGTATTTCTGCTAAGAAAATTCCAGATAGAGTCACAGATAGCTGGACATGATTGAACAACAACACTATTGTGGGAAAAGGCATTGGCCGGCTCAATTCCTGAACCTTGGGTACCCAGAGCAAAGCAACCTTCTTTGATTGCTCTTTTCCTGAGGGTGTTTTATACCCTCATTAAGGGCACAGAGTCTCTTTCTGCATTGGTCTCCCTAATGCCTGGAAAAATCAGTAAATAATTAATGCTTGTTTGAGTCTTCAGAAGAACAAGCAGGCCTAAAAGAATGTGTGTGTGAGTGTATGTGTGTGTGTGTGTGTAATTGTGTGTGTGAGGGTGTGTGAGAGTGAGTATGTATGTATGTGTTTGAGTGTGTGTGTGAGTGTGTGTGTGTGAGGTGCCCGTGATTTTGCCAGGACCACACGATCGGACCTTGAGCTCTTTCCCTTCCACTCTTGCCCTTGCTCTCTTTCTTTCTCCCTCCTTACTAGGTCCCTGGATTCAGGGCTTTTTGATGGCGATGATCTCAGGGAAAGACTTCCAGATGAGACACTGCAGGCAACAATATCCCAGCCTGTGGTTGGGTTCCCTCTGTGGCCTTTGTTTGGGCTCTGTTTAGCTTCTATTTAAATATTATTTACATAAGGACCTGTCAGCACCTGGGACTGTTCACTGATCATTCCTCTCCATGGATGGAGAAACCCAGCTAATGAGGGCCAGAGGAAACTTCCTTCCTGGTCCATGACAGCTGTCTGTCTGATCCAGTGCTTGTTCTATCTGAGATGCGGATGGTCTGAGGACGAGTGGAGGTGGGGTGTCCCTGCTTGATAGGGGGGCACTGGGGAGGGGCACCTTTGCTTGGGAATTGGGTGTAATTGAAGGAAAAACCTGTCACTCGTTCCGCTGATGCCCTGCAGATTCCGGCAGGCTTGCCGGCTCAGGGAATTTTCGGGAGAGACCCGATTGGCTCTGGCAAAAGTGTTAATAAAAAAAATGAGAGAGTGTGAGAGCATGTGAGCTGGGGAGGGTAGGGTTTTGATTGACCCAAGATTGTATATTATTAGATAGAGGCAGCTTGTATGTGTCAGTTTACAAAGAACCAGCCCCACATCCCACTCGGTGCCATGGCAGGTGAGCTTTATTAAGGACGCTTTCTATCATTCTGAATCCCAAGCTGCATCTGTAATCTGTGTCTTTCGAGGGACGAGCGGAGAGCTTGTGCTCTCCTTCGTCTGGGAGACAATCAGGGCCATTGTTCAGTTAGGAGCGTTTCAGAACTCATCACGGTCTTTTTTTTTTTTTTTAATTAAAATTTTGTTTGGGCCTAGGCTGTATGAATTTGCCTGTTCTCATGGGTTTCTTTTATAGTCTCATCTGCTCTCATTTACTCCCATTAATTTGGCTAGCCCTGAAGGGATTGTTCTCTACAAAGGAAGCAGGGGAAGGAGGCGGAAAGTCCACTCCAGGTTTGTCCATCATTGCTTCTCCTAAGCCTCCAGGCTGGTCTGTGACCTTCCTGTATACTTGATATTTATTGCCTCTTGGGCACTCTGCTTCCCAAATTTCATTGGTGTGCCTTGTAATCTTTGATTGTGTTTGGTAAGTACATAAATACGTTCTGCTTTTTGGGGAAGGTGGGAAGAGGGGAGCATTGAAAAGCAGGAGGAACGCCTCTCTTTGATTTGCTCTTTTCTAGGGAGGACAGGAATTCCTAATGAGAAATTATTTTTGAAGAAGGCTCATAGAGTCAGGTTGAGCTTTCTTTAAACCATGGTTTGTATAACATCCACCTCTACTCAGATTCACCTCATTAGTAAAGATGTCATCTCCCTGGGATTCCAGGCCTTCTGCATCCAGGGTGCCCCAAGGCATATAACACCCAGTTGGTGAGAGGACCCTTCTCTGTGGTTTGTGAGACATAAACTAAGTTTATGCAGGTTGACATTCTCAGGGCCCTCAGGATCGGTGGCAAGAAGCATCAGTTTAGATTTGGAAGGGAACTCAATTAGCCGGACTAATCCATGTTACAAGGTAAGCAATTGAGGCGCGGCTTAGTTAAGGGTTTTAGCAAGTCCACGTGAGTTCTGTCAGAGTCAGCATTTGAATCCAAGTGCTGTGACCCCAGGGCATGTTCTTTTCCTGCATCCCTTCTCCTCCCTCTGGTTCCTGGGCTCTGGAGTCATCAGGTCAGGTTTTGGAGAGGAGGGAAGCATGAATTCTTGGAGAAGGCAGGCAGGTCATGTCAGGACAGGGAAACAAGCAGTGAGAGCAGCATCTTCCAGAAGAGACTGTTCTTTCTAGGAGCTTGCCTTGTGGTACAGAAAGAACCAGGCCTCCGGCCAAGACTAACAAGCAAAGCTCTGCCGCGGGCCCACGAGCCAGTGCAAGTCACTTGGTCCGAGTAGCCTTCACCTCGTGGGATGGCGGAGGGAGTGGCTTTGTCCCTCTCAGGTGAGGAAGCTCACAAATCCCATCTTCCTTACACCTCTGAGCCCCTTGCTTGCTTGAGGACCGTCATGGGGCCAGGGGGACCTCAGAGGCATTCCAGCCCAAATCTCTGCCCCAGTGAGAGCTTCCCTGACTCCCTGAGAGAAGGATCAGAGTTGGGATTGCCTTGGAGTCCAGATCCACCATAATTACTCATCCTGCCCACCCTGGGGAAAGTTGGTGGTAGTATTAGGCTGGGGCTCTTCCAGAGGGGAGTCGATGTTTTACCTCATCCTAGAACATCAGATCTGTAAGGAACATTAGGGATCTTTTATCCCATATCCTGCCCAGAGAAAGAAGGTGTCTAGTCCAAGGCATAGCTGGGATTTGAACTCAGTTCCAGTGGCTCCCAATTCAACAGATGCTTCCTGTAGGTTCTCCAGGCAGTTTGTTACCTTTGAACTAAACCCCCTCCTTTTTGTACAGGATGGTGATTTTAAAACTTCTGTCGTGTGCACTTGTAAAAATTATTGAGGACGCTTTCTTCCTAAAGAACTTTTGCTTCCATGTGTTATTTTTCTCAAGTAAATATCCATCAGTATTTACTGTTCTTGAAATTCAGTTGGATTAGTATTAAACAAAACTATGAAAATAGTTTTGACCTTGAGGAAAGTTCCTTAAGAACCCCCTAACTCCACTTAGCAAAGCATTGTCAGGTCACACCTTGGTGATCGTCTAATCAGAGCAGAAAGCTGAGGCTGGAGACTTGTCCCAAGTCCCAGAGGTGGGATCCACGTTCAGTTGTTGTGAATACCAAGAGAACCACTGTTCAGTGTAGCTGGAACAGGAGAGGAGGAGGAAGGGAGGGAGAGAGACACACACAGAAAGAGTTTAATTTAAGGTACATCTTACATCAGTGCTTGGGAATAACGACATATGCAGGTATTCCTGCCAACCACTTTCTGTGCATTTAATAAATGTCAACGAATCCATTAACCTTAGACCTATTGTCGCTTTGGCCACACCTTTAAAGAAGAACGTTCTTATCAGGCCGCGACTGAGGCTTTTGGCTCTCCTCGGAGTTGTGGAATTGTCTTGGACTTCACCTCTGGAATTAGAAGGAGTTGAGTTGGGTCAGCCACCAGCGGCCCAAAGGAGCCTTCCCGGTGTTTATTTAGTGTGAGATGGCGTTTGCTTAAACATTCCCATCTCGTCCTGCTGATTGAATCCTCCTTCCTCTGGGAAGGGACAGTTTGATTTTTCCCTTAACATCCCCAGCCTGTCGTGGACTGCTGGTGTATCACTCATAACGCTCCTCCACGGAGGGGCTGGTTGTTTTTTAAGTCTGAGAGGCTGTTGCTGGTGATCAGCTTTGGGGCTCCCTGCCGCACAAGGGTTGGCACATTGGCACAGGGGGTGCCCTGCCCACCGAGGTGCTGCCGCCCGGGCTTCTGCCCTTCTCATCCGTCCCAATCGAGCCCGAGGGATGGAGTTCATGTCTTTGTTCTTGACATTAATATTGAGTCTGTAGGAATTGTGTCAGGAAGCAGTCACGACTTGGGGCCTCTGGAAAGGCAGTTATGAAATATTAAAGGAGAATTAGATGGAAACAGCAGAATAGAGAAACCAAAAGAAACTCCAGAAGCGCAGTCCTTGCCACCTTGGTCACGGCGTCCCTTTGCGGACCCCACCCTGCATTACCAGGATTCCTGGAAAAGGCCTCGGCTTTGGGAAGTGAGTTGACCCACTGGAATCCCTTGATCCTCACTCGGTGAAATAAGGCACAGGAAGAATTTCTGCTTTGTGATCTTAATCTGATAAACCCTGTGGGCACCAGCTCACTGGATCCCCGGCCTGGGCTGTGGCCCTGCCAGGGGGATCCTGGGTAGGATGCAGTGCCAGACTAGCCAGTGTCCTGTGCCCTGGCTCTGAGCAAGGGGCCTCCTAGCCACCTTTCAGATACATATTCTCTGTCTCTCTGTCTCTGACTCTGTCTCTGTCTCTCTCTCATTCTTCCGTCACAATTACCGAGTTGGATTCGAACTCGAGGGCCATCTAGTCCAATCTCTCCATTTCGCCTTTGAGGAAGCAGCCCCATCAGGGAGAAGGGCCTCCGTTGCCTGGTCCCCCTTTCTCTGCCCTCCAGAGCCTGTGGTTGGGAGGATCCTGAAGCCCCTGAGCCCTCAGGCTGCTCCAAAGGCAGCTTTGCAAAGATTCTTTGCTCACTGGGGTGAGAGTGGGGCTGTTCCTGGTCAGGAGAAAGGGAGGAGAGATGTCACTGCTTTTGGGGTTGCCTGCCAATATGGGGCCCAGAAAGTGTTAATAGCTTCTTGCCAAAAGGGAATCTGTTGGGATGACAAAAGAGCTCATTAAAAACGTCCCGTTTTGAGATGACATGTTTATCTCGCTGCTGAAAAAGGATTTGGAGAAATAGCCTCAATAGCCTCATCCTGCAGCTTCTCCATTAACCCCGGCTCACGCTGGGACCACCAAGGATGGGGATTGAAACGCAGAGAAGATAATTCAGGGAAGGGGGAAGCCCAGGGGATGAAAGCCATGACTCTTTGATGCCAGGGGGTCTAGGACAAGTCGGGATGGATTTGGAAGTCGGGTTTTGGATTCAAATGCTGTGTCCTCCTCCTACCAGTGGATGCCCTCAGTTTTACCACAACTGGATTTTAAATAATCACATTCAAAATAAGCATCTACACGATAGACTTGGGTTCAAGGGATGCTGTTCCCTCCTAGAGAAGCCCTCCTCTTTGTGGGCCCCAGTGTTCCTGCTGGGTTAGGATTGATTTAAAGAATGGCCATCTGCCCTGTGGTTTTCTGTAAGGTATGTGTGTGTGAGTGAGCCTGGAGGGCGGTACTGTGGGCATAAATAGGGCGGTCCTGGTGCCTGCCTTCCAGATCTTTTCCAATGCCAGCTGGCCCGAGTGCTTTGGTGGAACAGAGGCTGGCTTGGGGTTTGGAAGCAGGATTTCTCTGAAAGAGAAACTTTGCCAGAGTTAATAGGTGAGAACTTCCAAGACAGGGCTGGATAGTGGATAAAAAAATCCGAGTTCCCCAATGAGGAAAGCCTGGGTTCAGGGGGTACCTCTCACACACCCTTGTTTTGTGTCTTTTGGGGGAAGTCCTGTCATTTCTCTGCACCTCAGGGACACCATAAGGCATGGAGGCCTGGAAGCTATCTTCACTAATGGCAAGACTTTTCCACATTGGAAGTTCCCTCTATTAATGAACCCACAGATCCATCGTCCTCCAAATAAATCAAAACAAACCAAATGGAACATTCAGCAGTCAGTCATTCCAGTGCCTCTTGCTTCCATATCCTCAATGAGATTCTGAAAACGGTTTTGGAGATGTAAAATTTCTAAATGGAAAGAGATCTAATTTAGTATTCTTTCTGTGTTTCCAGCGCATAGATCTGGAAATCGGGACTCCAGGTTGTAAGATAATAGATTTTGAACTTCCAAGGATCTAAGAGACCGTCAGTTGTCTCACATGTGCTGGGGAACCACTAGGCCCATCTGTGGAAACTTCTATGTTCTTGTCCGTTTTGTCTCTTCCCTCTGTGCTCCCCACTTGGCCAGTCTGTGTGTCACCGGTACTTGTTAAACTTTGTATTTCTCAGTGAGTCACTAGTGGAGACCGGAGACTTATTTTAAAGAGCTGCCCTCCACAGCCGCCCTCCTACAACAGCTTTTGGATTAGAACGGCGGCAGGTTTCTGTGTAATCTGGCTTTTATTCGCCTTCATTACTAGGATTCTTTCCTACTTGGAAATCTCATCCTGATTTTATAGACAAGGAGGCCGAGGAGTTCTGACTTGTTTGTAGAGCGAGAGCTGGGGTGGAAGCTTGTTTTCTCCCGAGAATCACCCACCCCCACTTCTTGGGAAGGAGGGAGGACTTCAGAGAATTCCTCGGCTGCAGGAGAAGGAACTGCTCCTAGAGACTGTCACTTTTCCAACGTCACTCGCACGATTGTTTGTGGAGTTTGAGCAGGAACCTGGATCATGAAGCTTGGAGGCTACGGGGTCTAGGCCCCTAATTTTACAGATTAGGAAACTGAGTCTGAAAGAGTACCTTTTTTCCCCACAGTCACACAGCTAACAAAATGCTTAAGGCAGAATTTGAATGTAGATCTTCCTGACTCTAAATCTAAATCTAGATTTATTCACTTTACTAGGGGTCACAGGCATCCTGTAATACTCCCGAGTGCTGGCTGGGACCAGATTTAAATGTAATTGGGAAAAAGGTAATTGAGAAAAAATAAAGATACAAGGTAGAGCCTTTCATAGACAGAATATGGAAAGTTCAGATCAAGCCCTTACTAGCTGTATGCTCTCAGGCAAGGCATTTCACCTTAGTTTGTTCATCCATAGAATGGGGATGATTATAAAGGCACTTCTCTTCCAGCATTATTATGAGGATTAAATTGAGATAATTATAAAGTATTTAGCATAGTGCCTGGCATCTTGTAAGTGCTATATAAATAGTAGCTATTATAATGTTAATATGTGGGTTTTCTTAAAGTCGTTTAGCAGTTATAGAGGGTCTTAGAAACAATTAATGACCCTAGTTTCTATTTGAATTTGACACCATTGTACCTCATGATCCAGTTGCTAGTTTGCAACTGGACTGTGCTCCCAAATCGGTGATTCAGGTGGGGCAAGTAATACTCTTACCTAACTTCCATTTCTTAATTACAGAAAGGCTGCCAAAAACCCTTTCCTGCTCTTCACTCTCCAGGACTGTGGTGAGGAAGGGATCTAAATACTTTAAAATACAGTGTTCATCTACTTAGTATACATCTGTTATTGGGCAACAGAATATGAAGAGAGAACATCCCAGAACTGAGTCTGAATTATGGCGATTGTTAGTGATAGCAATTAATTACAGAGCCATGCTCAGATTTGCTGTCCTAACTCTTCCTCCTCCATCGGCCTCTCCATCGCCACATGTGGACCAGGTCTTTTCTTCCTCTGCCATGAACCTGAGTCAAGAAGCTCGGCCTTGCCAAGTAGACGCCCATTTTGGGGGGCAGCGTGTAATTATCCCATCCAGCAGCTCACTCCGAGGAGGTCTCTGTGGCACCTGTTTCCATAAAAGCTCGGGTCCTGATCGCCCCCCCTTCCCCCTTCTCCATATCCTAACAAGATTAGTGACTGCCAAAGTGTTTGTCTCATAAAGGGTAATGGGGGACTCGTTTGTTGCATGTAGCAATTTGCTTCACGTTCTTGCTTATTTTCTGGGGACACCAACAGAGACCCGTTCATCGGTTGGCCTTCTGTTTGTTAGGGGACCGTACGGCAGATTTGTAAAGCCCTTGGATCTCTGGCATTATTGATTGGGTTTACCATAAGAAAGAATGCAACCTCAAGCTTTTTATTTAATACACGTGTTTTCCATTTAGCTCTGACTAGTTAAATGTGGCATAAAATCCAAAGTCTCCATCAGGCTCCCTGGGACGTCTGGGTAGCATCTCTCAAGCTACTTGTGTTGGGAATCTTCCGGAGCAGTGGCAGAGGCAGCAGCCCCCCACTGGCTGCCGCCCCTCGCCCGGCCTTTTCTTCCTTGTGCCACGGGCTCTGACTCCCTTGTTACTGCAGCTCCTAGTGGTTGGCGAACGTTGGAACAGGACCTAGCATCTGATGCCCGGGGTGGAGAGGAGGGGAGCGTCGGCTTGCCAACACTCTGTGGTCACTTTTACTATTTGAATAACTCTGAAAGGTGGGGGACTGCTCGGTTCCAGGCGTGGGAACATAGGAGGGGAAGGACTGTTCCTCAGGATGGAGGATTTGTGGAAAGGGGCAGGACGGCCCTGCCAAGACCTTCAGATGATACCTGGGTTGGGCCTTTTGTACTCCCTAAGCCACGCTACGTGCCCCCTCCTTTTATGCCGGCCATATTCCCCGTTCTTTTCCTTCCCATCTCCTGGTCCAGCTTGTCTGGCCTCCTACTGGTGCCCCCCACATCTGCAGCGCCGCATCCCCCCTCCCCTCAGACAGTCTACCTGTGCCTTCAGGAGACCAGTGGAACAGCAACTTGGACAGAAGCCTCCCTTCTTCTTCTTCTTCTTCCTCCTCCTTCTCTTCTTCCTGCCCCTCCCTCTCCTCCTCCTCTTCCTCATCTTCAACCTCCTCCTCCTCCTCCTTTTCCCCATTGAGTCCTTATCTGAGCCACTCTGGTATCAGCTCCTGGCTATTTCTAAGTCATAAGGCAGCGTGCTCCCTCCCCCAGGGCCATCTTTAATCCTCCTTCATGCTTTAGGATGGAATCTCCATCCGGGTTTGAGCTCTTGTGCCCAGCACCTAGGGCAGTTGCAGGCCCATAAAAAGTGCAAAATAGAGGCTTTGGGATCCATCACTTCTTTCTTCATCCCTTCATTGCTAATGATATCTCTCCTTAGTTGTGTTTAGTCTCTCAGATGTGTCCAATTTTCCACGACCCCAGGACCTACTGTCCATGGTTTTGTTTTGTGGGGGGAAAGTAAGATACTTGTGTTTATTTTGAATCCATCCTGTATATATTTACCCCATGCATACTTATGCAAATGTGTTGTTTCCTTTGACAGAAAGTAGGCTTCCTCAGAGAAGGGATACTTCAATTTCTTATATTTTCATGCCCATTGTTTAGCATAGTACTGCTCACATAGTAAGCAATTAATAAATGCTTTTTCTTTCCTTCATTCACCCATTCCTCCTACTGGTAACCTCCTTCACTAATTACCAATTTATTTTATATTTCCTTATTTATCCCCTAGATACACATACATTTTTTTCATCTATAAAATTAACTGAACAAAATGACAAATGATTCCAGTATCTTTGCCAAAAAAATCCCAAACAGGGTCGGTCATGAAGAATCAGACATGATTGATAACGGATTCAGCAACAACATGTACATATATAGTGTATACTGTCTTCCTTGGTAGAATGTAAGCTTCTTCTGAATGGGGAATTATTTCATTTGAAAAGAAATAAATGTTTCTCCAGAGTCAAATGTGACACCTGATGCGTTCTTGTTCAGTTGTTTTCAGTCACATTCTTCATGACCCCATTTGGGGTTTTCTTGGCAAAAGTACTAGAGCAATCTGCTGTTTCCTTCTCCAGCTCATTTTACAGAGGAGGAAACTGAGGCAAGCTGAATAAAGTGACTTGTCCAGAGGCACTCAACTCCTAAAAGTTTGAGGCCAGATTTGAAGTCAGGATGAGTGTTTCTGTCTCCAGGCCCGCTACTCTATCCACTGTGCTACTCAATTACCTTCTGACACATTGTAGTTATTTAATAACAGTTTGCTTGATTGATGAAAATATACCTGTGATATATATATATATATATATATATATATATATATATGCATGTATGTGAATATATATATAAATTCTATTTACTTATCTAACTTTGTTTTTAATTTCCATATTCATTCATATTCATATTCCTGATTCCTTGAACCAGCACACTCACCCCCATTTCTCATTTTTAATTGATCCGTATCACATACGTTTAATCAGTGAATGTCAGAGAGGTCTGCCCTGCTAATAGAAAAATCTCCCTGTATTCCAGAAGTATTTCTTGGAGTTAAATGCTTTGCTTTATTAGCTTCCTATTGCCTTTTCCCCCCGATTAAGCTCTGAAACAAAACTACAATTCTCGCCGAGCCCTGAGCTTATTAATAGTAGTTTAATTTCTTTAGCACTGATGTAAAATGTCTGATATCTCTAAAGCAAATGCTTCGTAAATAAGACACGATGGGTAAGTGTTCCTCTAGGAAAAGCATCAAAAGGCCCGAAAGAAACCAGTGAGAAACAGATGCTGCTCATCTCCCTGAGCAATATTGAGAGGGCACAATGAGAGTGACGTTTCACCTCGAATTAGTAGTGTGACAGATGGGGTTCAGTAATAATGATAGCAGCGATGATGATAATAGCAACAATGCAATTACGAATTTAACCAAAAACACCTTTTTAGTCTTATTGCCTGTTATGGCTCTTCACAAACGCTGTCATATGATCCATTGCCGAATGACCCCAGGTGGGATATGGTCTGTGACCTCTGTGCACCGGGACGGTAGTTAATGTTTAACAACTAACTCTCAAAAAATGGAATATACTTTATTCTTCAGCATTAATATTTTCTCTATTGCTTTCTTAAATCTAGACAATCAACAAAACGATCAATTGATGCCATTGTAGCATCTGTCAATTTCTACCGTATCGGCACTCACACTGAAAATTTAGCGCTCAGCTCTCAGGGGCAGGTTCTAGCTAGCGTCCCCCGCAGGCCTGTAACGTGCTCCTTATTGATGCGGACTTCTTAGGATTCCTGTTGTCTGGTCATGTCTGACTCTGTGACCCCGTTCTTGGCAAAAAATGCTAGAATCATTTGCCTTTTTTCAGATCATTTTCCAGAGGAGGAAACTGAGGGAAGCAGGTTCAAATGCTTTGCCCAGGGTCATATAAGTAGTAAGTGTTGGAAGCTGGATTTGAACTCAGATTGCCTTGACTCCAGGCCTGGCATTCTAACTACTGTGCTACCCAGCCATCCCCGTATCTAATATATACTCTGTTTTTGCTTCAGACCCCTTAAATCTTGTTTTTCTTTAAAACTCAATTAAAATGGAAATTTAGAGGTTATTTCCCCTGATTCCTTTATTCGTTTCTGTGCTCTTTTTTCCCTTCAAATTATCTTGAGTAGATTTTTCTGTGTATTTACAGAAGAATGAGACCACGGGGAGATCTATATTCAAATCCCACTTCTGACACATGGTAACTGTGACCCTGGGCAAATTGTTTAATGTGTCAGTGTTCCAGGGATCCCTTTGTGTCTCCAAGATCCCAGATGGAAAAGCTTTCTACAGTAATACTAAAACATTTTAACTTCAACTATTATAAATATCCAATTAGAAACCACTTAAAAGCTTTTTGGTAGATTCTCCGTAATTTTTTATGAATGTACGAGGTACTTGATAGCAAAATGTTTGACCACTGGGCTAAGATCATGAATTGTAGAGAAGAGAGTGATCTACATTGAAGAAATTTCCTCACCTTGAAGTTTCATATGGTAGTGTTATCATGCACTGGTACAGTTTGTATAGTCTCCTAGTAGAATATAGAACTTATTTATAGGCAGGACCTGGTTTTCATTTTCTGATTGTATCTAGTACAGATATTTGCATACAATAGGTGATTAATAAATGCTTTTTGGATTAGAACCCATTGGTTTTAGATTAATTTCTTATGGATTTGTCTTCAGTGGATATCCTTGGCCCATTTAGTTTCCAATTTTATGTTTGTATAATAGTTCTGATGGGTGTCATTTTGAATATTTACTTTGGCTGTGGCTGATCAATTTAAATCAGAAATCCCCAAGGTGCCTGTCATTTACTTCAGCTCAAATATGGTCCCTTCCATGCTCATTGTGGGATTTCTAGTGATCATATGTCAAGTATAACACTGCTTCTCCTTGGACTTATTGTTCAGCTCTATGGACTTCTACGTTGTCCACTTGGTGCTGGCCTATAAGGGGTTAATGGAAATGGAAATCTCTGTAAATTGGATTCATGTAGATAGAGTTGGAGCCATTCACAGTGAATCTTTTTGGAGAGGCATCAGTTCTTTGATAGTATGAATAATTAAAATTGTTCCCTAATTTATTTGTTTTGATTTCACAATAATCTATTTTTTCTCTAGGCGAATTATAGCTGCGTTATAAAGCTACCTGATAGGGATAAGTGCAAAATCTCAGTCTTGGGGAGAGGGAAGGGAGCAGGATATGGACTCTGTCCCTTGGTGCTCCATTCAGTAATGTCAGCTACTCAGAGAGAGACAGGTTTTCTAACTCTAGACAGCCGTTGCAGAAACCAGGGGGAAATAAATGCTGAGAGTAGTGTTTATGAAAATTTGGACAGCTTGCCAGTGTTTGCTGATGGTGTGCCTTTTGTTTGATGCCCTAGAGAATTTTGCTCCCTTTTTTGAATGAAAGATGTTAAACTTGGAAAAAAAACTAAAAGTTAGAAAACCCAGAAATAACCCTTTGCCAGCTACTGGGCTGGGTTTGTGCCGTGTTTTTCATGAGGTACATTCGCCTTCTGAGCTTTGGCTTCTGGGAGGCAGGTAGAAGGATGCTGGGGGGTGTCTCCAATGGGTAAGTTTTCTTCCAGGAAGGAGTTGTAGCTCTGAAAGGGCAACTTGGAACATGAAGGAGGCAGCTTTAGTCTCCTTCCATTCTGAACATTTTGTTGAAAAATCCTAATCCATCTATCAATGATCATTTTTGTCTCTGCTAATTTTCCTCTCCCTTGGTTCCACTCAGTCTGATAGAGCAATAGAAGGACTGGAATTACTATCGGGAAGGAAGCCTGTGACAGTGGAACTGAAAGACCTGGGTTCAAATCCCAGCTCTGCCACTTGCTTTCTGCATGATAGTACACACTGAGCCTGGGTCTGCTTATCTGTAAAACTAAGGGGTTGGACTAAATGGTCTCAGATGTCTCCTCTCTGTTCCCTTTGGTGACTCTGTTGGTGGGACTTTGAGTAAAATTCTTTACTTCCCTTGGCTCAGTTTCTTCATCTATAAAATGAAGGGGGAATGGCTTTGATAGGTAATGGTGATGTGAGGAAGGGAAGTCGCTGAGCACCTGTCCGACGGTCTTCAGGGACCAGAAAGCGAGAGAGGTCTTAGCTTCTCCAGTGGTCAAGCTTCTGTGGTGGAGTTTAAGCCTCCAGTGGTCTGAGGATAAGGGATGAGGGTTTCTCTATCCTTTACATCTGCCCGCAGGTGCCTGGTTCTCCATCCCCTCTATCTACCTATGGGTGCCTGGTTCTCCATCCCTTCTATCCCCTGCAGGCGCTTGGTTCTCCATCTCCTCTATCTGCCTGCAGGTGCCTATGCTGTCATAGCAACAAGCATCCTCAGCCTGGATGTGGGATCATGGTCTCCGTGGCGTCAGCAAACATTTCTGCACCACCACATCCATCCCTTGCCCTGGGAGAGAGAGCATTTCTGGTCCTGATGCAGTGACAGCTCCGATCTCTTTCCTTCTACAAGTGAGGGAGACTTTTTCCTTTCTTTTTCTTCTGCCCAGAGAGCCTCCTTCCTAATGGTGTTTGGCAATGGCTAATATTTAAACTACTTTGCATTGCCTGAGTGCACAGCAGCTACGAGATGGAGAGGTGGCCCAGATTACCGCAGAGGGAACCTCCCCGGGACTTACATTTTTCACGTAGATCATGTGTGTAAAGATCAGTGACCGGTATTTCCAAAGTCCCATTTCACGGCCACAGGAGATGATGGGGAATTGAAGTAGAGAAACGGTATTAAAATTACAACAGTTGGAATCACCTAAATTAAGAATGGATTGCAGACAGAGGAAATGTGGAAATTCTTGCCTTGGAACGAGACCTCGCATGTGGAGATTGGGCAGTATTTATTTTGTATTGGCTTGGCCAGGGTCTCGAGGCCTAACAGGATGCATAGGGCCTTCCCTTCCCCATCCTGAGCTGTCGGTAGACACTCATGGAAGGATAAATGGTCATCCAAAGACGGACCTGGCAAGCCGCGGAGTGGCCGTGGCTGTGGGAGCTTCTGTCTGAGTCAGAGGCCTGGAGATGTAGCAAGGCTCCGTATCTCCCCAAGGCGGACTGTGAATCGATAAGGAGCCAGGACGGTTCCTGGACGGGGGTCGACAGTGGACGTTGTGGTGACTGATGGGCTGGTAGTTACGTCAGAATAGTAAAGCGTTGGGTTGGGATGACATGAAGGGCCTGACGGCCGATGGCCTGGCCGGGAAGCCTGGACGTCATTCTCTAGGCTGGGGGCAGCTGAAGGAATGGAGTGATATTTGCTTTTTGGATAGATGCTGCAGGGAGCCCCAGGCTTATCCGGCCAAGAAAAAAAACAAAACAAAATACACTGAAGATTTTTAGATGAAATAAAGTCAAATGTAAATTATGGGATGCCAGGAGATGGAATCATACAGTTTATATAATGTCAACCCAATTCCTTAAAGGGAATAAGATGGAATAGCCTGGAGGCTAATTGTAGGGATACAGAGGTAGCCAGGCCAGGAGTCAGGAAAGCTCATCTTTCTGAGTTTAAGTCTTTCCTCAGACACTGACTAGCTCTGTCACTTAGCCTTGCCTCAGTTTCCCCATCTGTCAAATGAGCCGGAGAAGGGAATAACCAACCAGTCCAGTGTCTCTGCCAGGAAGATCCTAGGGGAGATCACAAATAGTTGGACGTGGCTGAAATAGCAGCAGCAGCAGCAACATAGGATCTTTGTGTCTTTTTAAAGTATTATTTAAAGGAAACATTCTGCCTTCTCCACTGGGCTGGAGAAGTCGCTCTTCTCTTCTGTCGGCATGGCAGCACCCAGAATCGGCGCAGGGGAAGCCGTCATTCTCCCTACCCCGCAAACAATCATGGAGAACATTTGGGAGACTGTCACACTAAGAGGGAAGGCATGGAATACATTGGAAAGACAAAGATAATTCAGGGAGATGTCAGGAGCCTCTGAATGTGGCAATCCCAAGAGGAATTCAGGATGATTCAAAGTTTTTGAATCATGGATGATTGAGAGAATGGCTCTGCTGAAGTCAGAAATTGAGACATTTGGAAGGAGAACTTGCTGAGTGATAAGACAGCAGGTTTGATTTCAGATACTTCTGATTGAGTCAGTAGCAGGACTTGAGATACCAGACACTCCCAGTTACCAGAGGGAAAATGGAGCTTAAGAGAAGTCACAGCGTGAGGGGCAGAAATAACTCTTTTCCGCGTCTTCTCTCCCCCCAAAGAGGGACGCTGTGAATGTAGTAGATGTGGAAGTTGGGGAATCAAAAGATCCCCTCCTGTCTTCTCCAGATGGCTTCTTACAGTAGTCCTGTAAGTGGAAGCCTTTGTGCTGAAGGTTGCCATGGCCCAGAATCTGGCCATTTTATTTTTCAATTCCAGTGATAACAAGCCATTGGGCAGCCTATAACTCCCACCCTGGATCCTTTTGGGACAGGACCACTTTCTGAGAGTATTTCTCAAGTAACTCATCATCTCCTGGTAATCGCAATTTATTATTGACACAGGAAGTGAAAGGAAAGAGATAACAAAGCTCATGACCTGGTAGGTCCCCAGTTTCCCTCCCCACCTCATACCCCCACCATTGAGTTGAAATAAATAATGGAGAAGATGATGAGGCTCGAAAAGTAGAAGCATTTGTGACTTTTATTCCCTTGTCTGCATTATAGGCTGCCATTGTTAGAAAGGACGTCCAACTTAATCTTCATCCTAACTCCTTTTTGGGGAATGGAGACATTGCAGATGAAATCAGCCTCTTCTGAACTTTCTATTGACAGAGCCTGCCATTTTGCCTACCCGGTGCCCCAAACAGGGGTAGACTACAAGAACTGTCTCATTAACTATATAAAATGAGGGAAAGCAAACTAACCCCCACCCCCAGAAGAAAAGAAAATGGGCCTTCAGCTTTCTCCTGCAGGTCTCCGTGGATCGATCTCTCTCTCTCTCTCTCTCTTCTCTTCTCTTCTCTTCTCTTCTCTTCTCTTCTCTTCTCTTCTCTTCTCTTCTCTTCTCTTCTCTTCTCTTCTCTTTCTCTTTCTGTCTCTCTCTCTCTTTCTCTTTCTTCTTCCCTCTTTCTTTTCTGTTTCTCCCTCTCTCTTTCCTCTCCTCCTTCCTCTCTCCTTCCTTTTCTTTCTCTCTTCTATCCCTTATTTTCTCTCTCCTTTCCCTCCCGCCTCTGTCTTCCTTCTCTTCCTCTCTCATTCTTCCTCTTTTTTTTCATTTTGGGCAGAAGCGATCTCTTGTTGGGGTTTTTCAGAAGTTAAACCAAGACAGCAGAGAGAGAAACATGACAGACGCCAAAAAAGAGACCCTCTCTCTCAGATGATGAGCAATATATATTTTATACTCTTATTAATATTTCATTGGCAAGAAGGTCAAAATCTACATTTAAATGGAAATATTTAAAAAAGCAGAAGCATAATATTTGACTAACTGGAGTGCTCAGGGTTTTTCAAGAACACAAGCTGAGTGCATGAGGTCCAAGGGAATCCAAGCCTTCTGTTTGTGACTAGGACAGAATTCAGAGCTGAGCTGGAGAATCTCACAGACAGCTGCTTTCATTTCAGCAGAGCTTGTGTCCATCTGTTGTTGGCCGGGGCTCGTGACTGTGCGGTCCATTTACACCCTAGATGGACACGATTTCCCCTCAGGACTCGTTTTTTCCCACTCTGCAAAATGGGGGTGGACCTGAGTCTCCAAGGCCCTTGGGAGTTGTGGGTGCCAGGGGTGCCATTTCTGGTCTCATTCTGCTATCCCTCCTTCGTTGGAAGGCAGTATACGGTGTCGGCTTAGACTTATTGCCAGTTTATGTTGTCTTTCTCTCTCTTATTCCCAGACCCCCATAGACCCTCCTGAAATGAGCAGTTAGTAGCTCGGACTGGCTTGAGGCATTTTTTCCTTGCTTTAGTCCTGCTGCTGTCTCTCTGAGTTCAAAATAAAAGGAATTCTATGATTGGAGTCAGATGGATCTGAGTTCAGGTCCTGCCTTATGTGAACTCACAAGTTGTGTGATCCTGGTCACTTACCCTCTGTCTCATTTTTGCATTTTATAATGAGAGTGAAAATAATAGCACCGGAAAACATTTTAAAAGTGCCTGTTGCTAAGGAGGTAAAAGACAGCCCGTCCTAAGGGAGCTTACAGTCCAATGACTTAATATGTGGAAGGTGTTTTACCAACCTTAAATTACGACCTCAGTGTCAGTTATTATTTTCATGCTTCCAAGATACATTATAATCCATTGGTTGAATCTTGTCCATATTCCACCAGTGTTTGAGTCCTTATTTTAGATTCTCTGCCCCAATATTACCTCTTTCTTCAGTTGCTTTCTCAGAATATCTTAGGTGAATCTCTTTTATGCTACAATCACATATCAACTTAAACATTTCCTTGGTCTTGTCGATGAATAAATGAAGCACGGCTTGTTTAATAGGAGGTGACTTGCCCAGTGTGAATTTTCTTCCTCCCTCTCCAATAGCCCATGTAAGCTTCTCGTGGGTGGGGTTTATTTCATTGTGGGGGCATTTGTCCCCAGTGTCTATCAGGGACTCTTAATAGGCTTTCCTTGTGCCACTGTTTCCCCCTGTCCAATTAATGTGAGTCCTAATTATTGTGTTGATTCCATAAATTAATAACAATCAGCAAGCATTTATTAAGTCCCTTCTTTGTCCCACGCACTGAAGACACATAGAAACAAATGATAAATAATCTCTACTCTCCGAGAGTTTCCATTTTACTCTTTCTGTCTCTAAGGTCTTTTCTGGCCTAGTTCTTTAGATGAATTTTTCATTCCCTGTTTGCAGGTAAACAGTTTCCTACCTAGATTGGCAGACCTTGATGGCTTCTTCCAATAGGAAGGGAAACCAATTCCAGTCTCAGCTGTGTCGCCCCTTCCCAT
This sequence comes from Sarcophilus harrisii, assembly GCF_902635505.1. Taxonomy (NCBI): domain Eukaryota; kingdom Metazoa; phylum Chordata; class Mammalia; order Dasyuromorphia; family Dasyuridae; genus Sarcophilus; species Sarcophilus harrisii. Next base: position 444,707,941 of record NC_045429.1, on the reverse strand, counting down.
AACCCTATTAAGGAGTTGTAAATAGTAATATAAATGATGTCTCAGTCATTTGTTTTGATGTATCCGAGCTGCTAATAAATCAACCACGGCTTGCTTAATAGGAATATGAGCATGGTCTACGTTACTGCCAGCAGCTGCCAGTAAATTATAAAGCATTCATCTGTTTTACAAGGGAATTAAATGTTTGTTCTCTTTTAAGGGCTTCTCGACTAACAAGGGATGGAGGGTGGGGTGTGTGTGTGTGTGTGTGTGTGTGCCCATCTCTGCCTGGGCCCTCTCAGATCTGCCCCCCCCAAAAAATTGCCTTCAGTTAGCACCAGGAGGAAGACCTATAAACAAATCCAGGTGAGCAGAGCCCTCCGGGGTAACCTGTTAACCATTACAAATGTTGCGCTGTGTCTATCTCTAAAGCACTATTTATTGGATTCTGTTTTCCTTTTACTACATGCTCTGTTTTGCTTACAACATCTCCCTCTCTTCCCCACCCCTCATTTTTTAAAGGCTGCCTAGGGAGGGTGTATTAACCAAGCCATCAATCCGGCGTCACTGACATCGTCTGTCAACTCAAATTAGGCTCTTCATTTTGATTACATGTTTACAGTTGATGTGAATTTGTCTCCCTGACCCACCATGGCCTCCCTGACTTTATAACATCATGGACTTTTATTTTTAAAACACTGCTAAACGAGGATAAAAAAATATACATGACCTGTAGCAATAACCTTGTTCTAGGGTAAAAGAAGTAGTTTTCATGGTCTATTCTTTAAAAATGATGTTTTATTTCCACATTTTTTATCCTGGCCAATAGAGCTCTTTCCCAAGACTATCTACAAATGTTTTCACGTGGCTGCTGTGGGCTGGGAATGTATGCAGTGAAGAGGGAAGACGGGCCTTGCCCTCAAGATGCTGACATTCTTGTGTCTGGGAAGTGTTACAGGGCAACCCAGAGGCGTAAAGGGCTTAAGGAATACAGGAGAAAGGGCATTAGCCCCTGGAGGGGCTGCAAGGCTTAAATCTTTCAGGTCTGAGAGACATATGGAAAACCATCCATGTTGTCAAAGAATAAAAGGTCTGTTAGTGTTCATTTTGCAGTGAGCAAGTCCAAACCTCGAGGGCTAAGGGCACTGTCCACAGTCCCTTAGCCATCTTTTAACAGACCCAGAATTCTCTCTCAGGTCTTCGGACTCTAAAACTCACATCTGGGGCTCGAGCCCTGTCAGTCACCTAAGAAAGCTGTCAGGATGGAATTCTTTAGCAGTGTCAGTCCCCCGGCCACCGAATGTCAGCCAACAGATGGCAATGGATGTACTAGACACTCTGTCAGGCGGGGTGGGGTGGGGTGGATAAACCCTCCTCTTCCTCCTCCCCCTGAACCCCAGAGTCCCACTTGCTCTTAAGGAACCTACCTCCTCTTGCTTTTTAAAGGGAGAGTTATAGACCACCTGAGTTAAAGCTGACCTTAGGGTTGTTCTTCTGGTTCACCCTCTCATGTTGGACCGTCCGTATTGGAATATTACTGACCCCGACTTTCAGAGATTTTCATCCTTCTTAGAAAGAAAACTGCAGCATAATAAAGTAAAATTGCAGGAGTATTCATTCATCGAAGAGCAGCTGACCCACCCCTTGGTCTGTGCCTAATGGGGAGACCTTGCTCTGGATTTCCTTTATTCCCATCCCCACTTTTTTGAGGTGAATGAATGGATAGACTCATTGGAACATCCGAGACAAAAGTGCCCTTGTCTAAATTCAGATTTCCTTCTTCTTGTTATTTTTGGGTTTCTTGCAAATTTTCATAAATTTCTAATTAATTCAAGGCTAAAATGATCTTATGGCTCTAATGTATCCTGTTTCTTACTTTTTATTCACATCTTTTCTTTTGAAAAGTATATCACGTAATATATATTACTGTATATTCTCTCTCCCATGCCAACTTTTATTTTTAACAAAAAAGAAGAAAGAAAACAGTTCTACAAAACTAGCCAATACAGTGAAAAAGTACAAAATTATATACAACTCACAATCCCTATTCTCTTACTTCTGGAGAAAAAAGAATATGTTTTTCTTATTTCTTTTCTTTGGGGCCAAGCATGGTAATTTAAATTTCAGCATTCATTATAGTCTGTTTTGTTATATTTGTTTTTTCCCTTTATATTATTATAGTTATTGTCTTTACCTGTTTTCCATTTCTTCACTTTGAATCAGTTCATATAAGTCTTCACATGCTTATTAGTATTTATCATTTAATAGAGAACAGTGATGTATCATTCCGTCATGTTTCACAGTTTATTTATCCATTTCCTAGTTGAATAGTATCCCAAAAGAACCATATTTTGGTGTATTTGGAGCCTTTCTTTTTCCCTTTGACTTGGGAGTTTAAGTGAAATATGTACGACAAAATTAACAATCCTTTTAGTCACTTTTTAGACATAATTTTAGGTTACTTTCTAGAATTATTAGACCAAATCATTGGTTCATCAAAAGTTCATTCTTTTATGTGCCATCTGTTAATAGTTTGCTTTTCTTCTTCAAGTCCTTTGATCATTTATTTAAAGAATAGATTTTGGGTTTATATATTAATGTTAGTTGTCTATATTCCTTTGATATCCAACTCTTCTGAGACATATTTGATATAAAATTCTTCCTGGTTGACTACTTCTGTTCTTTTCCTACTTAATTTGAGGGGTACAAAAGCTTTTTGATTTCATATAATACTAATTATATGTTATAATCTCTATGTTGTTTGGCAAAGATTTTACCTTTTTTCTCATGGCTGTGAAAGAGACATGGTCTAATTTCTCTTCTGATTTTTCTGTGATGTGAACTCTTAACATTCAGGCCACGTGAGCATTTTTAGTTTGTTGTAGTATATGGTGTAAGATATTGATCAAAATCTAATTTCTGCCGGACTGTGTTCTGATTTTCTCAGCAGTTTTTGTCAAATAGGGAGCATTTTCCTAGACTACTTAAGGTTTCTGGGTTACTCAGTTACATTTGTTTTTTCTGTTTTATTCCATTTTTTTGAGTTTTGATCATTAGTTTTTATGCTATGATTGGAGGTTTGGAAGTGTTTTTCTTCCTTTATTCTACCTCTTTATCATTTTCCTTCATATTCTAACTATCCCCTTGAAGTCTGATTGGTCTTGACATTAAATCTGTAAATGAGTCTAGGTATTACCGTGATTTTTATTATATTGGTATGACCCAGACATGAGTACTTAATTTGTCTCTGGTTGTTTAATTCTTTAAAAAATTTCTTTAAGGAACATTTTGTTATTGTATCTGTGCAGGTCTTCAATGCACTTCAACCCCATCATTTCTAAAGATTTTTGTATTTTTTTTTAACAAAGAAACTAGCAGTCTGATACAATCTTGGACGTGATTCCCTGCTGTGTTTCCTAGTTGGCTTGCTCTTAGAGTACCTTTGATTTCATTTCTGACAGATGATCAAGCTTTTTGTGTTTTGTTTTGTTTTATGTTTTTTCCTGCCCTTGGGGATGGAGTCCAGTAGTATTGAGATACTTTAATCTTTTGAGCTTTACTGCTCAGCAAATGGCTTCTTTGGGTAGGTAATCAGTGTAATTTCAGTAATTGCGTTCCAAATCCGAAGATGTCATTCTCTAGTCTTTGAGAACAGGTCTTCCAAGATGTATGTAAGTCAAAAGACATGAGAGCGTGGGTTAATCCCTGTCCATTGGGCTTATGCTCAAGACAACATTAGAGTGTCTGGAAGTGGACACTGATGGCCATTAGGAACGACAGCTTGGGGTCCCATAGGGAAGACCTGTCGGAGGAAGCATCATTTCTCTTATCTGCAATCGTATTTGGAAACAGAAACTTTTTGTTTAAAGTTTAAAGACAGCAGGAATACTCTCACCTCTCTCTCCTCCCTTTCCTTACAGAAACTGGTGTTAAAACAGACAGCTTTTAAGAGTGATGTTCCCGTTAGATTGGCCTTTGTGTTGGGTTGTGTGTGTGTATTATATATATATATATATATATATATATATATATATATATATATATTTAACCTTAAATGTGTATGTATATATGTAAATATAAAGTTTCATAATTTAATCTTTAAAATTGTATATGTGTACAAGCTAGAGACACACATATCTTGATATAGTGAAGTTTCACAATTTTAACCTTAAATAAATTCTAGAGTTCAATGAACTCTGAAAAGCTATTCTGGAGAAGACAAGACTTGATTTTTATGTATGAATTTTCTTCAAGGAGTTGAAAGACTCTTGTGGAGGAAAGATAAGGAAGCTAGTTCTTTTAGTCTGCAGAAGGCAGAACAAGTGAGTAAGTGAAACATCATTTAATAAGTGCCAGCCGCTGCACTAGAAGCAGCAAAGACCACTGCTGGGCTCAGAATATATATTCCAATGGAGGAAGTCCACACACGTATGAAAGGTGGCGACCAGGACAAAAGGGTTTGGGGTTCAGAATTCATGGGGAATGGTGGTGATATACATAGGGCCATGCAATGATTGGAGGTGGCTGTTAGAGACAGGTGGATTCAGTCTGCTGGGGGAAAAGAGCATTTCTCAGCCATTGGCTCCTCCTGAAGAGGAAGCGGCTGCTCCAAGAAGTGGGAGGTCCCCCCTCTCTGGGAATCTTTGAGCAAAGGGCTCTACGGCCATTTGTCACGGGGAGTCTCCCTCTTGCAATGAGTTGGTCTGAGTTTCCTGTGAAGTCTCGTCGTTCTGTGATTCCCTTTCTCTGCTTCAGATAGAAAACACCCGTGGCTGATGAGACCCCACAAGAGTTCCTTTTCTACCTTTCCCTCCTGGTTTGTCAGTTCTTATTCATCCAGCTACAGTGGGTTACCTCTGTCAGCTCTTTATTCTCCTCCAAGAATGGACTTTGTATTTGGCCCTCCTCATACATCTCCCTGGGCCGTGTCAAGAGGAAGTATTCTCTTGGCTCAGGGAGGGCACATTTTAATTGGCTTTCTTCCGTGTTGTGAGGGGGAAGCGAGAGGAGCGTGTAGCTACTCGGGCAACTTCTTTATCTCTATCTGAGAGACGGGAAATAACCTAGTTGGATTAATGATACCTACAGCTACCTGGAAGATTCAGAGGGGGGAGACGAGCGTAGGTGACAGAGATTGGGTGGTTGGTGGGGGGCGGGTGAGTCACTCAGCCTGGATTGCTCTGGGCTGACAAATTGGTTGTCTGTCTCCCTGGCTGTCTGAATGAGCCTAACATCTTTGATTTAATTGCGTATTTCTCAAAAATGACAAAGAATCTGCTTAGACAGGATCTCCAAGGTTGTAACTTCAGAGAGATGTGTTGGGAAGTGCCCTATGCTTGAACTTGCTCAGATCTAGCCTTTTTTATCATCACTTGGTCACTTGGTGGGAGGAGGAGGAAGAATATGTCCATATGTCCCCGTGGTGTCAAAATCTTAGCCCTTGCCAAATGTGCTGGCTCACATTAAATAGGCTGGAGGATTGCTTGAGCTCAGGAGTCTTGAGCTGCAGTGGGCTAAGCCAATTTGTTCTATGTTAACTTGGGCATTAACATGTTGACTCCTTGGAAGCAGGACTTCTGCCAGATTATTTCCATTCTGAATGGTTCATCAATTGACCCAGATTGGAAATAGAGGAGATCACAATCCCAGTGCCATTCCTGGTGGGACTAGACTTATGAGTCGCTCCTGCCAGGATGAGAGGTAGTCAGACCCCAAAGCCCAGCACACTTAAAAAAAAAAAAAAAGGGGGTGATTTACAGTTTTTGGAGAGTATGGAGTGTGGTCTGATCTTTCTCAGGCCAGAACTGCTAGATGTGACATCCTGTGGGGAGAGGTTAAGAAATATGATATTAATCTTCTCAGTATTAATGCACTCAAGAGGGATCGTAGGCAGATCTGCATTTCTTTCTCTCTTAACTCTGTTTTCTCATCATTTACAAAGATTTGGTTGTTAAGTGTGCTATTAAAATAACTAAGACTTGCTCACCAACATGGGCCATGAGGTTAGAACTCACATTAAAGCTCCCATCCATTCACCCTTAATAATGGAATTAAACTAGGGTCACCATTGGGCCTGAGTGAATGAAAGGTTTGGATTGGGTGCTCTGCAGGGGGTCACCTGGTCATGAGATCACGAATTTAGATCTAAAAAGGGGCTAAGAATCCAGCTGATCCAACCCCCTCATTTTCCAGCTGAGGCCCAGAGAAAAGACCTAATCTGCTCCCCCTTCCCTAAGTAGCAAGTGGAAAACACGGCCAGATCTTGGGACCCCCCCCCACACTTCACCACTCCCGAGTTCAATGTGCTTTCCGCTATACTGGGCTCCTTCTGCTTTAACATACAACGTTCAGGCCTATAGGACACTGGCCCAGGCCGCCATCTGAAAGCTGGCAGTTGCCATGTTTATTCTTGGGGGCCTCCAAGGATGTCTTCAGAGTAATTTAAACTTTGAATTGTGGGCCAACATGGTGACTGTTTTAGGAGTCCCCTCATTGTCTAGTCCAGATATGGAACATGTCCATCACCTATTCCTCTGAATGGGAAAATACTATTTAGTTATTGCTTTGATGATAAGTTTGGAGAATCCAAAAATATATTTTAATTTTCAAAAAAGTAAACAATAATTGAAGTGTTGTCAATCACAATCGACTTGGTTCAAATTTAGATTATTTGTTTTTGTTTTTTGTTCATTAACTAAAGCCTTTTGTATACAGTCTGAGATCTATTTTTCTTATTAAATGCCAAGGAGGTATCTTATACAGAGACTTCAAGTCAGTTTTTGAGATTAGTCTATTCTTTTATTCTGCTGTTTGACCTATTGTGCTACTGTACACTAGAGTAGGTGCCTAATAAATGCTTAGTGACTTGAATGATGTAATGGATATAGCAAAAGCAGTACCAGCTCTGGAGCTGGAGGATCTGGGTTCAAATCTGGATTCTGATATCTGTATAACATTGGCAAGTCAGTTTCCTTATCTATAGAAAAGTTTCCTCCAGCTTCTGAAGCCCTTTTGCCTGTTGGATGTGGTTGGACTAGTTGGTTCCTGATGGTTATTTTGAATTCTAAGCATCTATCATCCTTGATTTTCTTCTCCCAGCTTTTGGGGAGAAAATACTGCTGCCTCCGATGAAAGGAGACTCCTTGTGTGCACATGTGGGGCAGATGTTAAAGAACCCTTCTTCATGGATGGCCCAATGGCCTTTCATTGGCCACGAGATGGCCAGACCCCGAAGAGGTCGTATTCAGCGGGAATTTGAGAAACAGACAGAAAATTACAGTTTGACCATTGCTTCCACTTTGAAGCAGTACATTTTACTTTAAGTTTTGCTCACTGGTGCTCGCCATTGAGAATACGACACTCTTTAGCTTCATCTGAGTCAGATTGAACTGAGGGTCGGGCTGCCACTAGTTAGGACGCAGGCCAGTAAGCTCTGTGGGTTCAGTTGCTTTAGCTGGAGAACCAGGGGGTAGAGAATCCCAAAGTTCCTTTTCATTTGTGTCTTTGAAACCCACGTTAGTCACCCTTATTATGGCTCTGCCTTTGGTACTGTTGACTTTGCACATCAAGTCTGCCAGTCTCTATCACAGGATTTCGAGCATGGAGAAGTTGGTTCTCCCTAACTCAAAGGGTCTTGGGATCCTGACATGATATTTTTTGCAAGGTTTGATGAAAAATGTAGAAGGTCTCCTTTTCCCCCTCCCCAAAAATCACTAGACAGATATATTCTCCTGCATTGCTTTTTTTTTTTAGCTTTTTATTTACAAGATATTGCATGGGTAATTTTACAGCATTGACAATTGCCAAACCTTTTATTCCAATTTTTCCCCTCCTTCCCCCCACCCCCTCCCCCAGATGGCAGGTAGACCAGTACATGTTAAATGTTAAAGTATATGTTAAATACAATATACATATACATGTTCATAGCTATTTTGCTGCACAAGAAGAATTGGACTTTGTAGGAAATCAAAAATTCAGGCCAACAAAAATAGAGGGATTGTATTCTCCTGCATTTCTAAATATTGCTCATCCATATTGGCCATGAGGGTTAGAAGCCTTCAATCATCCTTCTCACTAGGTGGGAAGAAGGGAAAGGGGATGAGGGAAGAAAATAATTCTTGGACTTCTCTGAACATCAGTCTCCTCTTCCATAAAAGGAAAACACTTGGCCAGTTAATCGTAAGATCCTTTTAAATCAAACTACTTTCTGAAATCCAGTGATAATCTAAGTATAGCCAGTAGTTTGCATTTCTATCCACAGCTCGTTTGTTGTTATTGTTTTTTAAGCAAGGGATGGTGATAAAATAAAAGAGCAAAATGAATTAATTTAGAAGCTCTTTGCTTTTCCTCATTGTACCTTGATCTCCAATCCCGTGTTTCCACATGCCTCTTGGGACTTTAACGTGTTTACTGAATTGAACAAATCCTCCTTGTTGGATTGATTCGGCCACCTCCAACAAGTTGGAGAATTGTAGTTTCCTGGATTGTCCTGGAAGTGCTGCCTATTGTAGGAATCGGCCTGGAGGGAGCCGCGCTACACAATGGAAATTCTCCATAAAGACTGCTCACTGTTTGGTGCGTCCTTATCTCAAGGTGGCAGAGAATTCTGTCAAGCCAGCCTCTGTCAGCTGTCGAGAGCTGGAACCAGAGGCTGCAAGAGCTAGCTTTAGTGCCTGTGATATTTTGTTCTCAATTGAAGTGCTGTGGGTCTAAAATTGTTTTATTTAATGTGCTTTAGAGGTAAGAGTGTCTTCCTTGCTGCTGGTGGAAGGTCAGTTTATTAAGAAAAAACAGGGAAAAGGAACAGTCATCACTCTGAATAGAAAACTTTCAAGTTTGGTAACATTCACGTTTGTTATTTGATTTCGTTATAATCACTGGTGTTTGGTTCCACGTTGGAGCCAATGGGCTGGTGAGTTTACTAAGGCTGTTCGGTAGGAGAAATTATGATTGTTATTATTGTATCATAGTCTTTGTAACTTATATTATATCTTTAAAAATATATCGATGACAGTCTTTTGATAATTAAATCTATAATCCAGAGGAATTAAAGAAGGGTTCATTTTCCCAACAATATTTCTAAACCAATGAATTACCAAATGAATGTTAGGAGCTAGCTTTATACAACTTGTTTAATACTTAAGATACCATTTGGGAAAGAGAAAGAGTTGATTTTGATTGATGTGAGTTTTTTTTTCTTAGTCACGCTTCTCCCTCTGTAGCCTTTTCCTCTTGACACGGTCATCTTCAGCCAGCTGCGCACAAAGCCTGTGGACTTAAAGATTGCAGGCAGACCGGCCGGGGATGTCGGCCAACAGTCCATCATCGAGCTGTGGTTTGGACTTTTGGAGACAGAGCTTCAGGCCCGGGAGGTCAAGGCCGTGGGATTGACAGTGCAGCTGGGAGGGCCCTCAGCCATCCAAGGGCACAACCCTCATGGTTTTTTCAGCAGAGGGAACTGAAATTGGGGATGTGATTTTTCCCAAGGTCTCCCATGAAAGTCACAAGTGAGATTTGAATGCTGGTTCTTTGATCCCAGAGTCCATTTTTTTCCACTTCCACTGCCCAAAAGGGAGAAATGTGCTATTCATCTGTGAGTGAGCTCTTCTTCTGTCTTTGTGGTCAGCACTGAAGAGAATTGCAGAATATCAGTCCAGAAGAACACTTATCTTTTCAAAAAATGGCAGAGTGGTCCAATGTCTAGACCCCGAGCCTGTGTCTTGCTACTTGTGTGGCGATATTCTTGACCCATTCGGACCTCGGTTTCTTCATCTGGGTGAAGGGAGTATCTGAGGTCTTGTTGATAGTTTAACTCAGTTTTCTTTTTCTTTTTAAGTAAATGGCTTAACCTGAACAAAATGGGAAGCAGAGTGGTATCAAAACTCCTTCATTCTATTCCCAGACTTCCATCTTGCTCCCTTGCTTCCTGAATACATTGGGAATGGGTTGTTTCACCAGCCGTCCCCCCGCCCCCGCAAAGGATATAGATTGAAATGCTCTTTCAGCTCAAAATCTCAGATCCCATGAATGGAACTGATAGTTCTGAGCTGGGATCAGAACTCAGTCAGTCAGTAAGCATTTATTAAGCACTGATTGTCTTCCAGGTCCTGTGCTTAAAGCACAGGAGGATCCCTAGGAATTTTCATCCACTAAGAAGGAGGCAGGGAGGAGAGTCTTCCCTATCTGAACCTCATTTTTCTCATCCTGAAAATGAGGGGGTTGAATAAGATAATCTTTTTGAAAAGCTTTTATAAAGACAGGCTTACTGAGAACATAGAGCGAGAACAGAAATTACCCAGCATTTCCCTCAACACTTGGGGCATAATTATACAAGATGATCTTGAAGACGGGTGATCCTGTGGCCCCTGGAGATTCAGTCCTATTCAGCGACCCTCTTCAGACAATAGGGAAACACTGTCCCTACCTTCTAGGAATTCTGGAATAGTGAGAGGTAAAACCTCCCCACGGTGATGGGCACCTCCCAGGAGCTTAATAAATGCTTTTCCCACCGATTTATTCAAGACAAATAAAGAGAGTGATTTGTGGAGGGGGAAAGCATCAGCTCAAACTCGGAGTGGGGCAAGATCATGGACGAGGTGGTCCTGAGAAATGCTTAAGTTCCCTTTTCTCTAAAAATGGGGCACCTGTTTATTCACCCACTTGGTTCTGTGTGATACGCCATCGTGAGCTTTGAGAATCTGTCATCTTCAAAGATTTGCCCAAGGTCAGTGTTAAGGTTAGGTCACAAACAGACATGGAGGTAAATTGTTGATGGAGCAGTTAGGTGGAGGTGGAGGACGGGAATGGGACTGGAATTGCTACAGGGGCCTGTTTTCTTGACATTGTCAGATGCTTTGTAAAAACAGGTGGCTATTATTATTATTATTATTATTTTTTTACTATTGTTAGACTTATTGTTCTTTTTGGTTTCATTTAGCCCCAACATTAAGTATTCAGAGAGCATCTTTCCTCCAAGGAGCTCAAAGGATTTTATATTTAATTATTTCATTACATCAAAGCCCTATATTTCATTGTTATGGGCCTGACACTTACAGCCTTGTGATTGACTCACTGAAAATATAACTAACGCAAAATCAAAACAAAAAAGCAGCCCGTCGGCAATGCAGCTTCATAAATAACGAGCTGCTTCCCAGACGGAGCCATTTGCTAGACTTTTATGCAGAATTTCAGGCCCCCCCTCCAAAGAAGCTGTTGTGGACCCTCGCCTTTGACGTGAAATGGAGGGGGGAACGACCCAGTCAGTGTCCTCCCCATCCCGGGAGCAATCTTGAAAGACCTGGAAGTGGATTCCCTAATGTAAAGACAAACATGCAGAGCTGTACGAATGGCAGGTAACCCCAGGGTGCCTTTCCCCCGGGCTTGGAGTCCTCTGACCGAGAGGCTGCTCTCTCTCCCGAGGCTATTGCCCAGAAAGACCTTCAGAGACACCCTTCCCAGGGCCCGTCCTCCGTGTTAAAGGTTAAGTAAGCCTCCTGAGCTGTTCCTCCCTGTTTCTTGTGCTCCCCTTAATGTCAGCTGATAAAGGATTATTGAAAAAGGCTTGGGAGGAGATAAAAAGCTTGCAGGTTGAGGGTGAACAATTGGAATTTTCTGTTCCCAGTGTAGTAAATTACCAATGGCAGATTTAGCGTTTGTTAATTATCAGAGCAAAGGACTAAAGATTGTTTTCTTTTGCCTAATTAATTACCTCATCTGGAGTGGAATGTTAATTCAGATAAATGATTATTTCTTAATACCGCCAAAGCTTTCCTCCGAGCCTCTTCCTGGAAAAGTCTGCCCTTAAGATGGGACTGCCAAGGCCTTTTCAACATCCAAATCAGTCAGTCAATCAACAAGGATTTATTAAGTGCTTTCCACCTTCCAGGTACTGTGCTAAAGGTCGCACATCCAAGGGAAGGCAAAAATGGGAGTTCAGATTCTAACGGCTGAGGGGGAGGGGGTGACCTTGACGTTGCCAGAATGTAGAAGCCACGGCCTGTTTCCCAATCTCTGGGTTCATAGCAATGGTCTCCAGTCTTGAAGTTGGTCTTTCCCTCTCTCCGAATTCTCCCTGGCCACATGAGCGTCATTCGTTTGTGGCTTCCCTTTGGATGTTCTGCAAGCATTGTGCTAACCGAACATGGACCATGGATCAGATCCCGTTAAACATTCATCTAAAGAACCGAGATGGGGACTCGTGTCCAGGCCGTGGGGAACAGTGGAGAAATGGTAGCCTCCTTTCCAGTGATTGCCATTCCTTGTTCTCCATGTTCAGTCTCGGTAAATACAAGATAAGATCGTCCCGTTGCGACAGTCTTGAATGGGTTTGACAGCCTTGTTCAGATCATCCGCATCTTGCCTTCCTCCCTCTCTCATTCCCAGTCTTGCTGCTCAAAGTGTCCTGGAGCTCTGGTGGATGATCTCCCTTTTCTCAGCTTGTCCTGAGTTTGATGCTCTAGAGTATGCACCCTATATGAATTAATGAAGCAGGAGAAGTCAGCGGGTATTTTACGGCCTAAGTCATTCTTCCTCAGCTTTTCTTGCACGCCTTAGATTCTGCTCATAAAAGACTGAATTTACCTTTGGCATTGTATTTCACAAACAGACCTTAAAATCTGGTGTTGCCTGTCTCGAAGAACACAGTAATAACCCGATGGATTGAAACATACTGAAGTTTTTCTCACATAAGCTAGAACACTGATCTTAGATTCAGGGAAAACCTGGGTTCAGTTCCAGCTTCAGGCACTTAATAGCTAGATGACCTCAGGCAAATGACATCGCGTTGGTCTGCCTCAGTTTCCTCCATTGTAAATTGGGGATAATAATATGTACCTTGCAGGATTGTTGTGAGGATCAAATAGGATGATATTTATGAAATGCTCAGCAGAGCACTTAACGAATGCTTTTGTTAAAAGGGAAAAACTTATGCACAACTTCCAAATGGTTGTCTTGGGATCCTGAGGGCAGAGATGCAAAGTTGAGTGGGGACCTTCTGTATCACTGAATCCAAGGCCCTCATTTGATTCATTAAGGACCAGGTTCCAGAAACATGAATTGACTCATCCAAGGTGTCTTGGGTGCCAAGTGACTGAGGAAGGATTTAAAGCGAGGTCCTCCGGTGCCAGTGCCAGGCATCTTTGTCTTGTTCCGGTAGCTCAGCTTGGCACGAATGTGCTTGAACCTGATCTCCCCAACTCCACCTCTGCCCGGGGAACGTTCTGGGGGCTGCCTTTCTGGGCCGAGTGACCTGGAGCTTCTCTAGCTGCTCTTGAGGGCCATGCCTTGCTAAATTGGAAGAGCCTTGCGGCCAGGCTGGGTACAGATGTTTCTTCATTTTTGGGAGGGCCCGCGTCCTGCCCAGGGGGAACAACTGTGGGATCCTTAAATAGCCTTTTGTAAGCCAGGCTCTGGGTGTGGGGAAATATGAAAAACAATCCCAAGCCAGTGCCAACACGGGTGCTGGAGCACTGACGGCTGTGTAGTATTTGAGCAGTTTTTATAGGTTTATATTTCTTGTTCCCACACGCTAGATCCTGCATCAGCCTAGGATGGTAAAGTTGTTGTTTAGTCATTTTTCAATTGTAACCAACTCCCCGTGACTCCATTTAGGGTTTTCTTGGCAGAGATACTGGACCATTTTGCCATTTCCTTCTCCAGCTCATTTCACAGATGAGGAAACTGAGTCAGACAGTGTGAAGGGACTTAGCATAACATCACCCAGCTAGTAAATATCTAAGGCCACATTTGAACTTGGAAATGAGTCTCCCTGAGGCTAGGCCTGGTGCTGTATCCACTATGGAGCCACCGGTAGGGACCCATTCCTAAATAGGGGAATATTTATATCTTTTTATGTCTTACATACAGTATATATTTAATAAATGAGTGCTTGAATGAATATTCAGTAACACATCATCAGTAAACACAACAAGTTGGAAGTCTTGATCTTTTCCTTTTTTGAGGGGAGTGAGGAAACCTATTTATGATTTTCAGAGGCTTCCAACCTGAGAATTTCATTACTAAAAAGAATGACTAAAAGTCCTTCATAGATCTCATTTTGCAAACAAAGAACCCGCGAGATAAAGGAACTTATCCAGAGTCGTGTAATTACTCTGTTACTTACATTAAGCTAATTTTTAGTTTTTCAGGGACGCTTGATGAATGCTTATTGATTTCTTTTGTCGCACTTTTGGAACTCAATGGTTATTTCAGATATTTATTCAATTATTCTCCGTCTCTTGATCCTAGAAACACTCGCTATAATTTTCTATTTGGTTAATTTCCAAAAATTGGTCTCAGTAATGAGTAGTCATGCAGGTTTTTAAAAGCTTTTATTTCTCAAGACTGTTGTTATGAAAGAGAAGCAAAGATGATGGATATGGGGAACATAGAGCAGAGATGAAGCTCTGAGGCCCTCTGCTTCCAGCCTCCCCTCATTTTACAGATGAGGAGATTAGGGAAATGAGGCGACTTGTCCAAAATCACTCAGCAAGTTGTTCTAGATCGGAATCTAGGACTTGAACTCGTGTGTGTGTGTGTGTGTGTGTGTGTGTGTAAAATTATTGCTTATTTTTGTTACAATAGATTTGGAAATAAACCCTTAATTTAACACAGATTATTTAAAATTTAAAGAAAGGTCTATCAGATACCAATAAATTAATGATTGTTGCTTAGTGATAGAATGAAGCTAGGTTTTTTCTTTTCCTTTTCTTTTTTTCCTCCAGAAACCTTATCTAGCTCTTAATACCCTTGAGATTTTTTTTTTGGAGGCAATTGGGGTTAAGTGATTTACCCAGGGTCACACAGCCAGGAAGAGTTAAGTGTCTGAGGCCTGCTGACTTCAGGGCTGGTGCTTTGTCCACTATTCTATACCAACTAGCCACCCCTTGAAATTTCTGTTGGGGTCTCTAGCCTAACTCGTGGAATATCCCCTTTTTTCGGGTGGATTCAAGAGTAATTATCTATCTTGATTTTTCTTCCTAAAAAGACACAAGGAATATTACAGTAGTGAGGATGAGAGGTGGGTAGGGTCCTCTCAGGGATCAGCTGCTTCTTAATGACCCAGCCTGGGATGAGAGGGACTCCCTCATCATCCAGTGGGGGGGGGGGAATTGACCCAAAATCCAGCGTCATCTCTGAACTTAAGAAGTCCCCCATTTTAGTAGCACTCAATTCACAGGTAAATCGAATGGCCGAAGGCTGGGGACAGATGGGATGTCAGTAGCATCTATTAAGGCAGACCAGCTGTGTCTCTTGGTTGAGGGAGCTGGGGAAGGAGCAATGGGGAGCAGGACATTTGTGGTGATTGGGTGGCTTGCTTACTGGGAAAAAAATGCTAATTATTGGATCAGGAAGATCTGGGTGCAAATGCCCTGTAGCTTTGTGACTTTTCACTTTATCTTGAAGATGGCTATTGTGTCCCGCCATGTTGCCTTCCCTATAGCCATTCCTTGTTTATTCCACCACAGTATTTGGTGGCAGAAGCACCGATTCCAGGTCTCGGCTGGCATCCCAACATTGTGTGTTCTGGGGGCAGCCCTGCGCTGTGGATGGCAGTGTGTGTGTCCATGTGCATCCATCCCCTGCCCATGGGTCCGTGGGTCAGGAGGTTGGCACAGGGAGCTCCGCCGCCTCCTTGGCCAGCCAGAATGAGCTCCAGCAGAAATAAGAAGCCGTGGAATTACATGGAGACTTGGATCTCAAAGACTGCCAGAAGTGCACAGAGCTCCAGCATCAGGGAGACTTGGCTTTGGGAGTCCAAATCTCATCTCAGATTCTTCCTAGCTGGGAGACCCCGGGCAGGCCATTTCACCCAGTTTGGCTCAGTTTCCTCATCTGCCAGATGAGCTGGGGGGAAAATGGCAAACGCCTTCAGAATCTTTGCCAAGAAAACCCCAAAATGGGCCCACACAGAGTTAGACACAACTGAACAGCAGACTTGAATATTGGGCAAATACCGTTGGGTTTTGTCTCACTTTCCTAACTGATTTCCCCAGTTCTCGTCTGCTGTGCTCTCATGTTAGCCCTTATGGGCTGCTCAGTTCAGGTTTCTTGCCTTCCAAAGTCAGGTATATCTGGCTGAGTTTGAAAGAGAATTTAATTTTTCCCAATTCCTGAATTTCAATAGAATCTTTCCCTTTTGAAATCCTGTTTATTTCATGCATTTATAAACATCCAAGAAAGGATCCTTAGGTTTCACTAGACTCTGCCTGAGGGTATGGGTCGTCCTCAAAGGGCAAGAGACCTGCTCTAAACTTGTGGTTTTTTTAATCTAGAATTCTGAATTTTGGGCCTCTTATGAGAGACTTTCCCACTTGGCCTGTTTTCCCAGGGTGTTGCTTATGATCAGAAGTGGGCTCTTTCTCCTTGAATATTCATGTGGGCTTGTCTGTACTTTTTGTTGGACAAGGGTTGACAACCTTTAGGATTTTGAAAACTCCTTTTCTAAGATTCACCCCCACTCCATTCCACACCCGCCTTGGTACACCTTCAGAACAGTCGACGTTTTGTTGATTTGGATAGGCAAAATGGACTATAGCCAGATAACAGCTGGACCTCCCTGACCTCATTTGTACAATGAAGAGTTTGGACTCGAAGGCAGACATATCCAATGGCTTCTCGAATCCTTTCTAACTCCATTTCATAGATCACACAGTCAACAATCTAGAGCTGGAAAGGATTTTAAAGACATCAATCCACCCCTCCCATTTTCCAGATCAGGGGCCTGAGGTCCAGGGAATTGAAGTGATTTTCCCCAAGAAGCATAGGAGGGAAGATTCCAAGGGCAGCCTCCTGGAGGCCCAGCTGAACGTCCGGCCTCCCAGCGATCTCCATGATCCTCCGAGAGGATGCTCCCTGAGCCAGGAGGACCTTTGGAGAGCCTGGAGTTCATCTGGATGCTGCGATGAGGCATTTAGGCAAGATTTTTATTCCAGGGCTTAGAAAAATAAACTCTTAGGTTTAGGAGATAACAGTAAGTCCCAGCACAATGTTTCTCTTCCTTTTTACGAGCCGTCATGTGGGAATAAATAAATTCATGTGGTTTGTTTTTTTCTTGGGGAAGATGGGGGGCGAGGATGATTCCCCTTTCTGTGTCATGGAGGCTGGGGATGCTGTTTTTCCTCCTGCTCTGCCGCAGCTCCGTGCTTGGGTGTGGTACATTTCTCCTTAATTTGTCATCTGAAAGCAATTTTGTTCAATTAAAGATTGGAATTAAATTTCGGTTGTAGTGCTTCTGTTCAGAGGAAATGATGTATTAATGAACACACAGATGTCATCTTGTAGCCATGCTGTTTGCAGAAGAGGGATTTTTCCCCCTTCTTTTTTCTCCAGGATACAAATTATAAAAATTGGCGACGTCAGCGAGAGCCCTGTTGGCTCTTTAGTACACTAAGCAGAGACCCTCCTCTGTCTCGACAGAGCATCCATCATCCCATTGGGGATGGGGGAGAGACACCAGACGCCTCCTCGGTCACACGGCAGATGCAGCAACGCCGGTTTCACTCTGTCCGGCCCCTAATGCCATGTTGCTGGCCTATCCCCACTGGGATTTGGGGTGCAAATCGGCTCTCACATGGGTATGAGCCAACATGGGGCGGGGGACCCAGAAGGGGCTCCCTTCTTTGGAGAGACTCGCTGGCCTGCGCACATAGTATGTGCCACTGGATTGTCAGGTCTCTAAGACCTCCCCTTTTGGAGACTCATTGGCCTGTGCACACAGTATGTGCCACTGGATTGTCAGGTCTCCAGGAACTCCCCCTTTGGAGAGACTCGCTGACCTGTGCACACAATTATGCGCCACTGAATTGACAGGTCTCCAGGAGGTCCCCCTTTGGAGAGACTCGCTGGTCTGCGCACATAGTATGCGCCACTGGATTGTCAGGTCCCTGCCGACGCCCAATGAGTTCCTTCATTACTGTTTTTTCCCTTTGTGACACAGAGAGAGTGGGGCATGAGGGAACTGAAGGATTTATAGGTTTTGTGGCAGTATTAAGGGAGGCAGAGAATTGCCCGGAAGGAATGTGGGGTTTTAATCATTTCAAGGGAAGTGTCAGGGCACAGATACAGAACGTTAGTGTCAGAACCAGGTAGATCTGAGTTCACATATTACATACCCATTACCCTGATAGCAGTTCTGGGGTTGTTCATTTTTCAGTCACATCTGCTTCTCTGTGACCCCATTTGGGGTTTCTTTGGCAAAGAACTTGGAGGGATTTGCTGTTTCCTTCTCCAGCTCATTTTACAGAGGAGGAACCTGAGGGAAACGGGGTCACACGCTAGCAAATGTCTGAGGTTACGTTTGAACCCGGGTCCTCCTGACTCCAGGCTTGCTGCTCTGCCCACTGCTCCACCCACCGGCCAGATGTTTTTTAAAATTTTAGAGAGGCGACTTGGCGCAGTGTCTACAGGGCTGAGCTTGAGTCAGGAGGGCCCAAGTTCAGATGTTGCCGGACCTTCACTGTGTCAGAGAGGGCCAGTCCCTTAACCTTGCTCACTTTCCTCAAGACTCCAAGTTGGAGATCTGCCTTTTGTGTGAAAAGCGATTCCATACTAGGAGTTATTGACCAGTTGGAAACATGGCCCTGGACTCTTCTCTTTAATAATACCGTCTTCCAGAATTGAGCTTTTGTGGTGAGAATATCAATATGGTAGCATAGGATTCATTTCTGAGGGCAGAAACCTTCTCCAGGAAGCCTCTCTTGATTTCTCCCCTGATATAAGTTATTTATGTGTATCTATATCTCTTATCTCTATATCTTTATCTATGTAATATATGTAGAGGTCTGTATCTGTCTGTCTAGCAAAGGCCTTAGATGTCCCATAACATTGCAGACATCTCAGTGTGAAATGTTTCCTTTCACAGATATGGGGAGGGTTTGAGGCTCTTCCTTTAGATTGTCAGCTCCCTGTTGGCAGGAATTTACTTTGTATGTTACATAGCAGTTGTTTTGTTTGCTCTTTTTGGGGTGGAATCTCTGGAGAATGAGTAGCAAGTGGAAAGGACCAATTAGGTGGATCATTCCTTCGACTTCCTCACTTGATCCTGCTATCCCCTCCAGCTATGGCCTTAGGAGTTTCCTTCCTGTCTTTGCAACATTCCTTGAAAAAAGCTCTGTAGGAAAGAGCCTTTTGCACCAGGAAGAGAACCATGGAGTCTGAATGTGGATCAAAGCAGAGTATTTTTACTTTTCTTGTTGTTTGTTTGCTTGTTCTTTTTTTCTTTCTTGTGCTTTTTTCCACTTTTGATCTGACTTTTTTATTTTCATTTCATTTTATTATTATTATTTTTGCTGAGGCATTTGGGGTTAAGTGACTTGCCCAAGGTCACATAGCCGGGAAGTGTTAAGTGTCAGAGGCCATATTTGAACTCAGGTCCTCCTGACTTCAGGACTGCTGCTCTATCCACTGCACCACCTAGCTGCCCCTGATCTGACTTTTCTTGTGCAACATGATGAATATGAAAATATGCTTAGAAGAAGTGCACATATTTAACCTATATCAGATTGTTTACTGTCTTGAACAGGGGAGGGAGAAAATTTTGGAACACAAGGTTTTGCAAAGATGAATGTTGAAAACAATCTTTGCATGTCTTTGGAAAAATAAAATACTATTAAAAATAAGTTATATGTAGTATATTATTACAACATATATAAATATATATATATTATAATACTATACATTAGTAATGGTTTCCTTGTGGAATTGATGGTAGGGCTTTGCACCGCCCCTTTGGGGATTACACAGCGCCTTCAAAGTTGGATGGCTGCTGGAAGGAGCTTGGCCAGGTGTCAGAGACAGTCCACTTATTATGCTGAGGTGGAGGGATATTGGATGTTGCTATAGGCCCAGACTGAGTGACAAAGGACACCTGCTAATACTAGACCTCCAGCCTTTGTCTCTCTGCCTCCCTTCCTCCCCTCTCTCTGTCTCTGTCTGTCTGTCTCTCTCTCTGCCTCCCTTCCTCCTCCTCCTCCTCCTCCTCCTCCTCCTCCTCCCTCCTCCTCCTCCTCCTCCTCCTCCTTCTTCTTCTTCTTCTCTCTCTCTCTCTCTCTCTCCCCCTCCCTCCCTCCCTCTCTCCTTTCTCTCCTCCTTCCCTCTTTCTTCTCCCTCTCCCCTCATTTTCTTTCTCTCCTTTTCCTTCTCCCTTCCTCCCTGTTGCCCCACTCCTCTTCTCCCTTGGTGTCTGAGAATAAGCGGCCGGTGGTAGCCATTGAGCAGTCCAGCGGGACCCCTCTCGGCCCTGGTAGCTGGGAGACACATTGACGGCCAGCTGAATGCACCCATTCATCCCTTGATGAAGTGAACAGAATGGAGGCTGTTAGGGAATCGGAGCTGTTTTTCCCCAGAGCCAAAGACACTTAGAAACTGGTGCTTGGAAGCCTTCCAACGGTTGCTGCTGCGTCTGTAGGCCTTTCTCTCCCTTTCATGAGGGCTGCGGCTTTGGCCCAGGGAGGATGGGCGTGTCCTGCTACTTGTAAAGAACTAATAACAAAGATGCTGGAAACCAGCCTCAGAGACTGGAGGAGGCCTGGATGGAGAGGCTGCTGCCTCTGAAGGCTTGGGTTCGAGTCACGGCTCCCACATTATTGGACGTGCGATCCTGGAGGATGTCACCGGGCCACCTTGTGCCTCAGTTCCCTCATCTGTAAGATGAGCAAGATAAAACCTGTAATAATTCCCTTTTAGCCTTGCGGCGAATGACTGAAACGGCGTCCCTTAACCCTTTTATAAACCTTAAAGTGTCACACAGCTTCCAGGTATTATTATTTTCATGGTAATTTATCATTTTTCTCATCTTGTTTAATGGGATTCAGATAGAAATGGTTTAAGGGCAAGGGATGACTCCATTATTGTGATCTCTGAGGTTACAGAGATGAACACATTGGATACAGCGGGGGGCTCTCAGGTGGTCTCTGTGGGCCCTCTGTGGCCATCCTTGGGATGGCCCTGGCGTGGATGAGCGGTCCGGCTCCTCTCCTGATGGGCTTCTCTGTTTGGAAAGCTGTTCATTCCTTGAAGTTTGAAGATCAGGACTGGGTACACGACAGCTATTGTTCCTAAATTTTATACATTTATATATATATATATAATATATATTAAATATAATATAATGTATTATACAATACTAATATAATTTATGTATATTAAAATAATATATATGATACAATATATATTAAAATAACATAATTTTTATATATAATATATACGTATTAAAATTTATGCATCAACCTTGTATCATTATTCTTCTTCTTAGTCATGTCTGATAGAGATACTTCCAGAGGCTCTTGTCTTGTTCCGTTTGATGCTCAGCAAGCTTTTATCTCACTTTGGATAAAATGGTGCTTTGGGGGGCTGGACGGGTGATTGACTATCATGACCATTCCCAGCCAAACCACTGGGGCTCTGTTGGTGACATGATGGACAAATCTGATAGACAGTTGGACTTGGGGGTCTGGAAAACCTGGTTTCATGCTTTGGAGCTGTAAATATAGTCAGATCCAGCTTACCTCTCTGGGTCTCAGTTTCCTCATCTGTAAAATGAGGGTACATTGTAGCTGACCTCTAAGTTCCTTACAGCTTTAAATTTGTGATCCCACAAACCCTCTATTGGAATTAAAACAGCTAGATGGTGGAAGGATGAAATGAATGCATTCTACTCTCTTTCTCTTCACATAGAGGAAACCTTTTTTTTCCATCTTCCTTTTAACATAAAAAAGGGAAAGCATCAAGTCATTCCCTCCCAAACTCAGAAAGAATAATCGGAGTGGAGATGTGTCTGACGGGAAGAATCTTATTCCGTCACCCGGCACCGCTCAGTGAATAGAATCTCTGATTCAGTGGCCGTGGGATGCATTTAAATTGAAGGTCTGAGTCAGAGAATGCAGAATATGAACCCACACAGTTGCCTTCTAAATTACACCATGAAAATAAATGTTGTCCACCCCTGTTAATTCACATTGAAAATTCCCAGAATTTCAGATTGGGAAGGAACTTTGGAGGCCATTCAGACCTTCCCGACTTCCTGTAAGTCTCAAATCCTACTTCTCCAGGAAGCCTTCCCCCTCCCCTCTTAATTCCAGTACTTTCCTTCTGTTAATTATTTCCTATTTATCCCGTGAGGCAGTTAGGGAGATGGAATGCTTGGCTAGGAGTCAGGAGGATTGAATTCAAATCCAGTCTTAATCACTTATTAGCTGTGTGATCCTGGGCAAGTCATTGAGTCCTGTTTGCCTCAGTTTACTATTTGTCATAAGAGCTAGAGAGGGAAATGACAAACCCTTCCATTATCTTTGTCAAGAAAACCCCAAAAGGGGTCGTGAAGGGTAGGAACAACTGAACACATTTATCCCAGATATAGCCTGCTTTGCATATTGAATTGCTTATTATCTTCCCCATTAGACTATAAATTTCTTGAGGACAAGGAGCTGTCTTTTGCCCCCTGTTGCATCTCTAGTATTAGAACAGTGTCTGGTACATAGTAGGTGCTTAATAAATGCTTATTGTTGAATAGTGCACGACTGAGAGTCCTTTCTTACAACACCCCCTTTAAACTGGTCACAGAGCCTGTTACACTAATAAGATAGACGGCCAGTCAATTTGATGTTTGACATTTTGTCTACTTTGCTGACATGTCACCTTCGTTTCAAATATATACCTGCATTAACCAGAGTTTTTTGTAACAAAGAATTAAAAAAACAACATGGAAAAAAGAGCAGTCCAACAAAATGCAGTGTTCCGAGCCCATAGTCTGCTTAAAGCAGACACTGGGTTGCTGCCTTAGCTTCCGGCCTTGGCCCAGCTCGTCTAGGATACCTGAACGCTTCTCCATGTGGCTTTCTGCTTCCTTGTTTTTCCACTTCTGTTTGTGTAACGTCGGTGTACGCGCCGTACCTCGTAGGAAGGAGCCCTTGCGTGCTTCTGCAGACCCGTCATTCCTTGAATTTTTTATGGTGGAATAATAATTCTGTTCTCCCACATGCCCTGCTTGGCCTCTTTTCTCAAATCCTGACAAGCAGCCTGGCGATTTTGCCTTCATTTCACCAATAGGAACCTGTCAGAAGGACAGTGCTCTTGGGTCACGTGGTCCACGACTTCATCACTGTGCATCTCTGTTCTTCTTCTTTTGTGAAATAGCCACAGATCAGATTCAGGGTCAGGACCAAAGAGGGCCCTTCTGCTGAGTAACTAAAATCAGCCTTTTCAGCGTCGGCCGTGAGGCTCGCCTTGAAAAGGGTATTGTTGCCCAGGTTTCTGGATCCAGTGCCTCGCTTTAATGTTCTTTTTCGAAAGAGGAAGGGCTTTGCTCTTGGAAAAATTCTGCTCATTCCAAAGGTCACCTGTGATTAGGGGAGAGCTTGGAAACAATGCTTTCCTTGCAAAAACTCTGTGAGGTTTGAGACCATTGGCTAAACACGGGATAGTGTGTGGTACCTGAAGCTAGGACTTAGGGGGAGGAAATCCAAGATGAAAAGCCATTAGCTGACTGGTAGGTCTTCACCATAGTTTAGGCTCATGCGGCGACCACGCTGCCATGGAAACAGTAGCTGACAATTTTTCATAACCAGAATCCAGTACCATGTAAGTTCCTTGTGGACTGGATCTACTGTTGGTTTCATCTTATCCCCATACCGTTGTAAATTCTCATTGGCTTGAATTGGAAGGCCGAGTTTTCCAGCCACCATCCTTGTTTGTACCTTGGAAGGGAAATGAAGGGTTCAAACACTGAAGTTTGTGGGAAATCCTTAGCGTAACCCCATCCATCATCTGGGAATGCAGTCCCAAGGCAACAGTTTTCAGTTGCTTGTATTATCTTTACATATTAAGAACATGAAATTATTTTAGCTAGAACAGAAAGGAAGATTTGCATTACTGCACATTTTCCTCCTCCTTTTCACTTTTTAGTACTAGCTATAGAGCTGTTCTTTTTGGCTAGAGAGAATAGAACCAGAAAAAGTTGGTGGAGATGGCCATAAGGCAGATTTTATCAACTGTGGATGTCATGAAAAAAATCCCAAATATTAGGGATTGGAGATTGTAGATGAGGCTTTAATAAAAAAAAATGTTCTTTTTTAAAAATGGACTTAACACATATGAACATTTCAATACATAAAGACCAGAAAAAGATTACATGAACTTGTGATCTTTTTAGTTTTTTATGTATATAATTAAGATTTCCTGCTTGTTTGTCCTTTGCTTTCTTCTGCGTGGTTTTTAAAGTTTAATTGTTGCTCTTTTGTTCTTTAAATGTCACCATCCTTCCCTTCTCCTTGCCCAAATATAAAGCCCTCCCTTGTAATCAATAGATCTTGTCAAATCAAACATATACACAAATGGGAAGTGTGTGCCAGTGCACGTGATAGTGGTGACTTGAGGGTGTTGGGACCTATCCTGAAAAGAATGATCAGTGAATCATGAAATCAGTGAATCAATGAAAAAAATCCACTACACAAATCAAGAAGCCAGAGTTCAAAAAGGAGACTCCTTTCATCTCACTTGTGACCATGACAACAGTTGATTTTGTTTGTTACATTAATGAATTCTCCCTGAAGGAGGGAACATCCAGCATCATCGGCCATGCTACATTATCAAAACCTGGCAAGCCGGTTGTGAAACCACTTAAAAATTTGTTTGTTTAGTTCCAGGATAAGAGTATAGAAAGCTCTATAAGTGAGGAGACTCCTCTATCAATGAAGCTATGGGTGGTGGTCCAACCCCTTTGTTTTATACATGAAGAAATTAAGCCCTCTGGACTTTTAAGGGGCTTGGCCAGTGCCACATTGGTGCTGTTGGAGCCAGGATTGGAATCTAGTTTCTCTGAAGTCAGAGATAAGAGGAAACGTCTTTCTTGTTACTACAATGATATGATTAGTTTAACCTCTCTACAATACTGGTTTTACTGAATATGGTTCGGAGACCAAAATCTTAAAAACAGCAACAGCAATAATAAAAATTAGCTAAAATTATTATCATATGTTACATATAATATGTACAAAATATTTAGAATATATATCATATATATGATAATATATATATAACATATACAAAGTATTTAGAAAACTTTAAAAAAGAACCATAAATATAATATATATTATATACATACATACATACATATATAATATGTGTTGTATATATTAACTAATTTGATTCAACATATCAGTAATACAGAGAAATTAAATGTTGTGTTCCTACATATGTGGAAAGCTGCTGAATGGAAATGTCTTCCTGACTCTTTGGTCCTAAGTGCTGACCACCGGGCTCCCCAGCTGCCTTGATCTTCTCTATTTTCTACTTGTTCAGGTGGTTTTTTGAAGGTACAGGATGTGTTTAGTTTCATCAGCTCATTGTGGCCCAGCATCCCTTACAAAAAGATGTTCCATCTCAGGCTGCATTTTGGTATATCTACAAATGCTTCCCTGCTTCTTGCCCCTTCCTTCCTTGGTCGTCATAAGCACTCTTTCCTTGGCCAAAAAAGCGTTCCACAGAACAAGACTAGGGACAGAATTCTAGTTATCCTTGCAGGGATTCCCTTTAGGTACAGCTGACCTCTGTCCCCTAGGGATGGGGAAATTGGGAATGAACCCTGAACAGAATTCAGATCGCGTCTCTATACTGGCATTCCTTCTAGCCCCAACGTTGCGATTTCCTGTTTCTTATGTATATATCACGTGGGCTCTGGAGGAGCATCAATGATTGAAGTCCATTAATTCAGCGATCTCCCGACTCCTTGCCAGCTTTGGGATCTCTATCGACACTCTGCCATTGATTTTCTTGTTTCTTTGATCCTTCCCAATATCGGCTAGAAGTCAAAAGCTTAGATTGGCATTTTCTTCTCTCCCACCCCTAAGCACTTTGGGGAGAAGGAAGGCTCCCGGATTCATGGGGATTTATTGGAGAAAGAGGCACGGAGTGGAGCAGCAAGAGCCCAGCATGTGATAGAGGGAGCTTCTGTAGGTAGTTTTAGCTGGGGAGAATTCGCATGTGGGTGACTCATGGATTGATTTCTACGTGATTTACGCCTAGATGTAAGTTATCCCTGACTCCACAGAGAGCTGCTTTTATATCACTGGGGGAAAAGTCCCTTTTGATGGCGTCCTCACTTCTTCTTGCTGGCCTTAATTGTTGTTTGGTAAATGTCTGGCCTTGGAACGTTGGAGTATTTAGAGAAGCTAACAGTTAGGTGTCTGGTTAACAAAAAAGAATCATGTGACTGCTTAAAACTTTTTTAAGGGGAGATTTATTATCCTGGATTGCTAGTTCCATTTTTTTGTGGACAGGTTGTCTAATGATAACGGCCCATACCTCTCAGCATGGTGTAAACAGCTTGATGGATGGCCTCTGGTTTATGTGGAGAAAATATTGGAAACTTTCTCTTTATTTGTGAGTCATCTGAGACGGCTCTGAACAGGTGGCCTGGTTCAGTCATGTAGCTATGTCATCATTGCCTTCCATGGGGGATGCGGACTTTCAGCCAGTAATGGCCGTCTGGAAATGCTTCTTTTGTTAAAGGATGGAGATGGAGCTCCCTCTGCTCTGGCCTGTTCTTCTTCCTTCTTTTCCTTTCTTTCCTGGTCTTGGACACTCTGGCCCTCTTCCCCACCTCCCCACATTCCCTACCTGGGTACCACATCTATGGCCTTCTTGTGGCCCATTCCTCTGCTGGCACTGGCACAGGTGGCAGAGGCTTAAGGGTGATGCTGGTAAGACCGGGAGCTGGGCCAGCTGGGTCCATCACTTTCTGTCTGACTTTGGCCCATCCTCCATGACCTCGGTCTCTCTGTGTTTTAAAAGCAACCTCATTTCCTGTTTGATAGCATCCTTCTTCAGCCTCCCTTCCCTCCCACCCCCCTCATAAGCATTTATTTACTGCCTGCCGTATTCCAGGCTCTGGCAGCAGCCCAACCAGCAGCCTCTGGCCGCCTCCAGAGGGAGATGATGCTCCCAGGTGGCCTCCTCATCTCTCTGTGACTTGCAGTCTCATCCATATGCCGTTGGTGGCTGGACAGGAGCGTCCTGCAGAGTGCTCCTGGTCGGACAGCGAGGTCACATGAGAGCTTGCAGCTTTCTGAGGACGGGGGAATGTTTTCCTTGGAGCACGTGAGCTCACCTCCCCGGGCCAGCCCACTTTCTGGTTCAGTCTTCCCTTTAAATCCCAGGTGTTTTATTAAAGAAGTCTGTGGTGAGATCACACGGCATTCAGAGTGTTTGGATAGCTGCTAATTAGCCGGGGACTTGTTACCTAGAGGTCCAACGCCGCTCTGAAGCCCACATCACATTGTTAATGCCAGTGGCTGATCCCCTGGCACTCCCTCTAAATCAGGTCTGCTCCTCATGGCTTATGTGTTTATGTCTGTACCAAACACCACGGCTCGCTTGGGCTGAATACTTTCTCCTTCCTTCTCCTCAAGTTTGTGACGAGCTGTTTCTCAGCAAGTGGATGAGAGCTCAGTGAGCTGGTTCATCAAGGAGCATTTCTTGAACAGAAGGCCCAGCGTAGGCCATTGGGCATTAAGGACAATTACGACTTAGCCCCTGCCTTTGGAGGACTGAGACCGTATTTGGGGAAACCAAGTGGTGTGTGAAAAAAACAATAGGAAACAAGGCAGCATTTTTCATGTGAAGCGGCCTTTTTCGGCTAGAAAACGGGGCTCTTTACCTGGAGGCAGGAAGGTCTGGCCCAAGGCTGGTTTCTGAACCCCCCTGGCTGTGTGACTCTGGCCAAGTCACTTCACTTTTCATTAGCCCAGGCAGTCCGGGGAGACTCTTTATGTTTTAGATCAGGTGGTGGTCGGCCATGGGAGTTTCCTCACTGATGAATGCTGTAGCTGGTCAGTGGAGAAGTGGGTTGCCAGGTGTGGAGTTAGGAGACATCTGGGTCCATGTTTCACTGTGTTATTCATGAAGGAGCCAGTTGATTTCTGGGAGATTTAACTTTTAACTGGGCACACTTGGTTTTGTCTTGACTGTGTAACTTCCCTGCATTCCCTGCTTGTGTAAGCTCCTTTCCTTCACCTGTTTTGGCTCTTCCTCCTCATTCTGACTCTTAAACCCTCCATCCTATGGGGCCATCTTTCCCTCTGTACTATGGTAATTTCTTGCTTAATGGTTTGCTTCCTTATTCCCATCAGCTCTTCAGGGATGTACTGAAAATTTGAAGCACCATGAATGACCTTTCCCATCATCCCTTGGCCCGCAGTCCCAATTTGGTGCAGGACGTTGAGAGGCAGTGTGGTGCAGTGCAATTTCCCTCAGTTTGGAGATGGAGTACCTGGGTTTCTCATTCTGCTGTTTCCTATCTGGGTGACCATGAGTAGCTTATTCTACCACTCAACTCTTAGATTGTTCTTCCATTGAGTAAGTGGGTTGGACAGAATTGGCTCTAAATTCCCTTTAAATTATGATCCCAGCATCCCATTTCAAAAATCACGTACCATGTTTTCTCTTCTGAATCTATGATCTCTCTCTTTTTGAATCCCTTCTAAGTTATCTTTGATTCTGCCCCCTCCTTCATTTCTCCTATTTGATCATTGGTCACATCCCTTGTTATGTCTTTTCAATGTTGATGGAACCCATTCTTCTCCACTGAAGAAAAGACTCACTGCCATTTGCCTGGATTATTTTAATAAGCTTTTCCCTAAGGCTTTCAGTCTTTACTTTCTCTCCACTTCATCTTAGAAAAAGCTGCTTCAGCACTCTGCTACAGAGCTATGGCCTCCCAGGGATCCTCGGTGGTTCGGATTCCTTGCCTGACTTTTGAGGCGTTCCAAAACACGGCGCCTCTTGGCCTTTCCACCCGTGGTTCCCCTTGCTCCCTTCGACATGGTCTCTTGTGCACTCGTACACTTGTGTTAACTTGGTGTGACTCCATTTGGGGTTTTCTTGGCAAGGATACGGGAATGGCCACTTCCTCTCCAGGTCATTTGAAGATGAAGGCAAACAGACTGAGGTGACTTGTCCAGGGTCACACAACTAGTAAGGGGGTGGTGGTAGAGGTGAACTCAGGAAAATGAACCTACCTGACTCCAGGCCCAACCCTTTGTGCACTAGGGGAGTACCTTGCTGCCCCAAACATTGTTTTGTCCCGTCCTGTGCTTCTCGTGATTTCTCCTACTTGGATAATTACACCTTCTTTTATAAACTGTTGAGTTATTGTCGCCACTTTTAAGGTCGCCTCGGAGATCGCCTTCTGACTGCCCTGCAGAAGGTTGTATTCTGATGGGGAAGGGAACCAGCCAGCAGCCACGTATATACGTCTGGCATTTGGAAAGCAGTCACCAAAGGAAGGCACAATGGTGGGGTGAGACAGGGAACTGGCAAAGGTGAAGTTTGAACCCAGGGAATCTGGGGAGGGAATACGGTCATACCACTATCCCCCAGGTTCTTTTTGAACATCAGCTCCTCAAGAGGAGAGCCTGCTTAATTCTTTGTATTTATACTCAGAGTCTGGTACTTGCCACATAGTAGACTTTTAGCAAAGGTTTGCTTGTTGACTGTTTTTATCCCCTTCTGAGCTTTTTCCTTTCTACAGTTTGGATCTTCCCCCGGACCATTGTGCTCACAGTGCACAGGTTCCATGGACAGAGTGCTGGACCTGCAGTTAAGGAGATCCTGCTTCAGTTCCCACCTCAGATGCTTCCTTCCGAGCCGTTCCCAGGGCAAGGCAGTTTGGCCCCGCCTGCCTCAGTTTCCTCATCTGTAAAATTAGCCTGATAACAGTTGTGAGGGCAAAATGAGAATACTTACAGAGCCCTTTCCAGAATATTACTTTCCAGAATATTACTATTATTAGCATTGTCTCCTCACCACCATCATAGCACTGTTTTTATTGTGAAAAAGACAAGCGAAAGCCAGATCCTGCCTTTTCTCTGACAGAGGTGAAATTTAGTTCATATGAGATGGTCACTATTTTTCACATGACAGGGTGTGAAAGATTGCAGAGGCTGGTGTGCGGGGAGGGAGACTGGTGAGCTGTTTGCTTTTAAGTTAGTCCAAGGCAACCGGGTCCTTACTAATTGCTCATTGTACATTTTCAAGTACTCCATTGGCACCCAATGGCTTGGATCAGCCCAGTACTTTTACTGGCTTTCTCTTAGCTCTCTGGGTCAGCTCCTGGAGGTTCTCATTCTGTTCATCCATTCTCTGTCTCTCTGTCTCTTTCTCTCCCCCCACTTTCTCTCTTTCTCTCTGATGAAGTAAAGACGCAGTTAAAATTTCAAAAGCAGATCTGATCTCTTTAGTATAGGTGACTTTAATTCACGAGACAAGCACTTTCTAAATTAGTTGGCCAAGTTGGGGCCAAGAAAGGCCGATGGGGGCTTGTGGGCCCTTGTACCGATCTTCCCTGCAGGAAGCTCTCAGACCAGATCTAGTATTTATTCTGATTCCAGCAGCCCACGAGCCCTTCTCATGAAGTAGGCAACAAGATGTTCGTTCTCTCAGACAGGATGGAGCTTTTAATTGAATTCAAATCACATCTCTCATCCTGTGAACTCTGCAAAGTGGTACATTTTTAACTAGGAAAAGCATCCATTATTTATTAGCCGTGCTACTAATTTATCCTGGCCGTTCGGCTGAGAGCTCGGCTCCCCTCCCTGTGCTGCTCAGTGATCTCATGCCATTGTGTTCCAACGCTAGGCCAATTGCTTTTAAAGCTTTTCACCCTCCTGTTTTCAGGGAGCTACTTCCTCCAGCTCTCTTCTTAATATGTATTAAAATATTTACTCATATCCGCTGTACTGGGCTGCTAATGAGAGAGGGGCTGGGAAGATGGGAGACTTATCAGGGGAGCCTTTGTACCGCTGCGCCCTTTGGCTCCAAGAGGGCTCGGGAGCTGAAGGCCATTGGAGAGCGCCTGAGCAGCCTTTCCAGGCTGGAAAATGAAACAGGCAGCTGTTCTGCTGCATTTTGGGGATGATAATTCCCAGTAATTATATGGCATTCGTCAGTTTACATAACAATTTTCCACCTCCAGGTGGGAGGCGGATAAAGTGAGCCTTGTTTCCCCCATCTCTCAGAAAGCCTGGGCTGAGCTGTAGCTTGTGATCTGCCCACAGTTACCTCTTGCCTTCTCTGGCTATTAATCAACTCCTTTTTGTTGTTGTTCGTCCTTCATTCTCGGAGAGGGCTAATGACGTCACGAGGGTGATGTCTTGGCTTGTGTGTGAATTGGATTTAAGTGGATTCAAGTCACAGAATCATAGAAGGGGAGAGTTGAAGGAGATCCCAATGGCCATCTTCAGTTCAGCCCATATGCATTTAGTCAATATGCATTTAGTAAGCACCTGTTGTATACCAGATACTGTGCAAAGGAATTCCCAAATGGTCAGCCATCTTTTGAAATTCCCCAAGAAGGGGGGGAGGGGGAACCACTATTTCTTGCAGCAAAGCTACAGATTTTGAAATTCTTTAATAAATTGAATCAAGGGTACAAAATAGAGTGGGATCATTCCTTCCTACTTATAATTCTACTCTCATCCTCAACCTGCTCTCCCCAACCTGCCTTCTATCCACTCTTCAAAAGCCAATCTTCCAAATCCAGACGTTCCAAATCATTATGATTTGCTGTGTTCTGTCCCCCGATAAATTTACCTTTTTAAAAACTCTTCTTGTATTTATTTGGCATGTAGCTAAGAAGTTCTTTTTGATATTGGCCAGGTCATTGTCTCATTATTTTGTATTTTGTGGGTTTGGCACCCAAACCATCCTCTTGAATGAAAAAAAAAAAAAAAAAAAAAAACATGGCAGGCCTATTGCATGGCAAGCTGGATACTATGCTTTGGGGATATAATTAGAAAGGGCTGAACAGCCCCTAAGTTCAAGGAGATTGTATTGTAATCCAGAAGGACACCATTCATAAAAAGGTCAGTTGCAGGGTAGTTGGAGGCCCAAGAGCTCAACTCAACAGTCCTCGGCTTCTAGAGGATGAGGGCTCAGAGGCAGAGATGTGGTCCAAAATCCTCGTTTGTAGAGGATGAAATCCGGCCCCCAGATTATGTCGGCAGTCAGTTGTAGTGTTGGGATCCGAACCCAAAGCCTCGAGTCCATTTAGCTCTTTTTTTATCGGTCCCCATCCTCTCTTCCTGCAGCCTGGCGGAAGGGACGGCAGAGCTCTGGGTGTACCGGGAGCGTGATTAATGTTCCTTTCAAGACTCGTGCGTCTGGTGGGAACACTGAAGCCCTTCAGAAGGAACAAGAGCTGTTCTGTACAGGGAGGCACAGGGAGAAGTGGAGACAGGGTTTAGACGGGCTGTAGTCTGGGTCTAAACTCAAGCCTTCGTATAACTGAGACTTCTTTACAAATATTCTGGTTTTGCCTCGAATGTTTTGAGAAGGGCCATCATGTCCTAGCAGCCTTTGGCCTTGCAAATGTTTGTCTGAATGGAGCTCTGCTCATAGGGTCAGTAAGAGACAGAGCTAGACTGAGGCAGACAGAGGGACACGGAGAGATTAATACACTCATACACTCATACACACATTCTCTTACACACACATTCTCTTATACACACACTCACACTCACACACAATCTCTTACACAAACACACACACACATTCTCTTACACACACACTCACACACACATTCTCTTACACACACACTCATACTTACACATTCACACTCACACTCACACACATATACACACTTATATACTTATACACATACTTACACACTCACACACACTTTCACACATACCCTCACAAATACACACACACACACACACACCATACCACATCACACACACTCACTCTCTCTCGTCCCTAGATCCAGACCCACTTCTCCAGCTCAGGGCCTTCTCCTGGTCAGCCGCCAGCTCGGACCCCTGTTATAAAGACGTCCCCGCAGCAGCGTGGTGGAGGCCCCGACACTGGTGCCGGCTGTACGGCTGAGAACCACTTAGGGTGTTCTTGTACCCGTGCATTAGATTATGGCTAAGCAGCTTATGGACATAAAAACACATTAGAACTTTACAGCACTCTATAAATTATAGTTTTTGCCGTGCTCGCCGCCACAATGTGAGGTAATTACATTCATTAATCTACTACTAAGAACACATAAAGTTGCCTCCCAAACGGTCTGTTAGATGCCAGCACTCGGCTGGGAAAGGCAAGAGAGAGAGCTTTCCCTCCCCTCCTCCCCTGCTCGTGTCTTCCTGGGATTTTTCAGTGCCCTCCCAAGCAAGAGCTTGGAGAATCCATACCAGAAAACCCCTCCTCTTGAAGCGTTGGGCGCTCCCCTAGAAATCTCTGGTGGCTTTTATATTTCTGCAGATGAGTGCTTATAAAATACACGGTTTACACTGCAGAATTGTTCCCACATCCATAGGAGACCATCTTGGACAAATGACTATGTTGCTGGGGGCAACACCGTAAGCCCAGTGGCCAAGGCTATGGAAGATCTGTTTTCCTCCAGGCCCGCTGTGAATGGAGTTGTGACATTCTTGATTTTGGAAGTTTCCAAGGCAGTGGAATCCATGATTCCATTCCCTTCCCCGGTGCTCACACCCCTGCCCCTGTTCTATAACTTGCTGGGGGTTTTAGGTGTTTTCTACTTCTTCCATATGGCAACCATAGAAAGCAGATAGAGTTTTCCCAAGGGACTCTGTTCCCAGTCACGTGCAGTGCAAGGAGGAAGCTTTTATACAGAAGAATTCTGTGATTGTGGCTCGCACTAGGCCCCCACACCATAAGTGACTCTGCGTCTTTGCAAGTTAAATAATTCATTCAATGAGTCGAACAGGAGTGGGGTTCGTAGGATCGGCTTAGAAATATGGGGAGGGAAAAATCATTCTTATAGTATCAAGACGATTGAAGGCCTGAGCATGGGCTTGTCACCAGAGCCCGGCATCGCACTGAGGGAAGGTGACCAGATTCAGATCCCCCAGAGTCACTTACCTGACTTCAGTGACACTGGGTCACGTGGCTCTGTGAGGTCCAGAGAGGTTAAGTGTTTTTCTGTTCAGGTCTCTGGATCAAGGTTCCTTCTCTCCGAAACACTCACGCTGGATGTCATTAAGAGTAGTTAGCATTTATATAGAGCTTTAGGCTTTGCAGAGTAGCACTTTTTGTATTATTTCATTTGATCCTCAGTACAACCCTGTCAGTTAGCTGCAATTCCTGTCCCCATTTTAAAGGTAAGGCTGAAGTCTATGACCATAGATCTTAAGCTGAAAAGCACATCCAGGGCTGTCCAGTTTGGCCCTATCCTTTCATTGATAGGGAAACGGAGACCATGTAGATCATAGAGATTGTATGACTTACCCAAGATCACCCAGTGCTCTGATTCATTTAACATTCATTCTGTCTTCAATGGGGTCTCCTGATCAATTAGTCATTCCATAAGCATTGAGTTAAAATTAAATCTTATCTGGGGAGGGATTGTTATCTCTAGGTCCCAGCATAAAACTTTGCACATTAAGTGATTAATAAATGCCCTCAGTTCATCTCTTTCCCCTCCTTCACTCATTTGCTCATCAAATCCTTTGTTTCTTCGTTCGTTCCTTCCTTCCTTTCTCTCTCTCCCTCCCTCCTCTGCACTAGACTCTCTTCAATACGGAATTCCCTCCCTATGATAGAGCATAAAATCCTGAAGAGCAGGGATTATTTCATCTTTGTATTTGCCTCTCCAGATGCTAGTGCAGACATTTATTAGATGCTTAAAATGCTCATTGATTCATTAAGAGTCAGACACTATGATAGATTCTGGGGATTCACATGCAAAGAGTGAAACGATCCCCCTTCCCAAGGAGCTTATGTTCTATTGAAAACCATAGATTTTGGGGCTGGAAGTGACTTTTAGAGGAAGATCATCTCTTTTAGTCTTAGACATGTTCCAGGTCCTATATAGTGCATGTGGCTGGGCTAAGATCTTCCAACTGCAGCTTCTGAATTCAAATCCAGGGACTTTTTTTGGACAGGATCAATTCTGTCTGAGAAACTTGCTTCTTGAGCTTGATCTGAGTCTGGCTACTCACATTTCTGAGCTGAAACAAAGACTCAGCTTCCCCATGTCCCTGTAACCAGTCCTTATGAACCCATCACCTCCAAACTTAGCTAAGTGAAAAGAACCAAAGGAAAACAGTCCAAATCCTCTCATAGTTATGGAATCACAGGGTTCTCCACCCATTGCCCCCTACACCCTCATTCTACCATCTCCTCATTAATAAGACTTTACTTTAGGGGAAATTGGAGTCAGGGACGCTATTCCAAGTCCCTAAGTCAAGGGTTTTGTATTTACCCCTTAAGTTCCTCTGCTGCATCTAGTCCATGCTGACTTGTTCCCCATGTGGAAGAGCTGCTGCCGGCCCAGAGAACGAAAGCACGGTCCAAGACCCAAGCGCTAGCCGGTCTATGTTAAATAAGGCAGACTGACAGCTGCTTAATCATCCCCAGTGTTGTTTAAAGGCATCCATCTCTTTGCTAAATGTAGTTTCAATGACATTTGGAGCATGGTGGTTTCCAGGGATTTCACGGTCTTCCCTGACAAATCTATTATACTGGCCATTAGATTAATGGGACAAAGAGCCCCCCGAAACACATTTTGACAGAGTTGAGGTATGGAGCGCTCCATTTCTCTCATTCCACTTTGCAAACACCTCCACGCTCCCCTTGGCAGCTCTTTTATTTGGTTGGGGAATCCTGTAATAAAAGTAGTCAGGGTCCTGGCACTTAGGCCCCATTGTTTAAAAATCCCACACTTTTATAGAAAACTAATAAAGAGACACCCTGATATTTCCTCGTGGTGTAGAGAACATTTGTCTTTGGGTGAGACAATTTGGTCCCCAGTCCCACCTCTGACACTGCTGGTGTGACTTTGGATATCACATTCAGACTCTGTGGCTCTCAGTTTTCTCACCTCAAAAATAAAGGGATTTAGCTGGCCCCTCACTTAAAAATCTCTGATCTTATTTGACCCCATTTTTTATCTTTTTGCTGGTGTAAGTAGGCATGTGTGTTTATCAATGAGTGCAATCTGGCCCCCACACTGAAATCACTGATGGATGTTCAGAAGTGACCAGAATAAGCTAGGGTTCTGAAATAAGTCTGTCCACCTCAGCTCCTCATCCTAGTCCTTTGCCCTTTTGACAAACAGTGGGCATCCTGAATTGGTGTCAGAGCCAGGGAGTCTGAGGGATTGTTTGTGGTGGGGCAGTTGCCAGAGCCACGTTGGATGAAGATGCATCATTCATAGTAGACCAAGACATCCTCCTTTATTCCATCCAGATCCAGAGCTTGGGCAAGGCTGTCTGGCCTCTGCACCCATCCCAGGGGCCCTCCCTGGATGGACACACAGACTGAGCAGGAAGATGCTCGTACCTCCCCCAGTGGGGCTCGGCAGCCGGAGCTTCCCCGGGATCTCGCTCTCCTGTTAGTCATTCAGTTCTCCTCGCTCACAGTGGTATTGATGTCAATTTTAACAGCCGTCATGTATATCGACTCCTCCGCCACCGCTTGCTGGTGTATACACTGTTGCCAGTTCGTTTAGCGAGTTGCTCCCTTTTATTGGCCATGGTACGGATTTTTCCTTTATGGATGCAATTTGTCGGGATCACTGTAATGTCGATAAATCCGTGGGGAAGGGTCAGGATGAGGAGGGGCTGGCTTCCCTGGAGCTGGCTGTGATTCTCCGCCCTCTCCTTCCGCCGGGTCGCGCGGCAGCATCTCAGCATGTGCTCCAGTGTGAAAAGGAAAACGAGCAGGTCGCTTCTCTCGAAGATGGTGTTCCGAAAGGCATTTCCCAAGCTGTGCTCCTGTTCCCCTGCCACGCTTCTAGACTTTGGGGAGCATGACTTACGGACTCCTTCTGTTTTTATGGTTCAGTCATTTCTACCTGTTCCTTCCTACCTTTGGCAAAATTAAACCTTTTCTTCTAACCGGGAAAGAAAAAAATTAATCAAAATCAACCAATACTGTGACCACTTCTGGAAATGACACAGTCAATAAGCATTAAATTTTTTCTATGGACCAAGCGCTGTGTTAATCACCATTAAAAAACCAAACAAAGTAAACATTAAAAAAAAAAACTAGAAAACACTATTCACTATTCTCAGAGAGCTCCCATTTTAATTGGAGAGACAAGATGTAAACAACGCTATCATTTGTGTCAGATTGTGGTAGATAGAAAGCAAATAAATATTCATACATATATATATATATATATACACACACACATATACATATATGTATATATGTGTATATAAAAACAGACTTTTTTTAAAAACTAGAAAACACCATTCCCTGCTCTCAGAGAGCTCATATTTTAAGTGGAGAGAGAACATATAAATAACACTATCATACATGTTATAGATAAAGCAGATAGATATTCATACATATGTATATACACATACCTATATGTATCTGTATTTGTGTCTATATATATAAAATATATATACATATTTGTATATATTACATGTATAAAATTAAAACATATGAATACACACACACACAGACACACAAACACACTTACAGACAGACATACAGAAAGAGAGAAAACACATAAAAATCTCGCAGGAAAGGCACTGTGCATCTTGGATGTCCTTCTGTCCTGGCTGGCTAAGGCCCTCCCCCTCCTTCCGGCCTTTCTCAGAAAGCCCAACCATCGATTGGCATGAAGCCCACTTAATTTGCAGAGCAAGCTCCCTTAAGTCTGACAGCAGCCTGTCTCGCTGACCCCTGGTAATCCCAGTCCCCAGAGGAAGAGTGGGCAACCTTTTCTCTCTTGGAATCTCATTCATTTTCCCTTAAGAGAGGAAGGAGTTGTATTTGAGATGAATATTGGTTGTTAAAACTGCTCAAAGCTGCAATGGAGTCGAATTTGGAGTTGAGAACACTTGGGTTGAGACCCCACCTTGGACAGGTCCTAGGTTTGTGACCCTGGACAAATAATTTAACCGCCTCAACCTCAGTTCCTTATCTGACAAAGTTGGTTGGATCGGACTGCCTCTCAGCCCTTGCTCGCTCTGATCTTCTTGTCATTGTGTGTCTTGTTATCCCTGTTATTTTGCTGGGTGGTTTCAGTTTCTATGAATCTAAGTTTCTTCCAGAAGGAAGCAAGCCTGCCCAGGGTTGTAATTCGAGCTGGCGTGGGGTGTGGACGTTCCATTTTGCTGCTTGGCACGGGTACACCTCACGCCTGTGCTCCGGGCCAGAACCACAGCCGGCCCTGGCCGTGGAAATTCCAGGAGTTCGGAGCCATCAGCTCTCCAAGGAGGCTCGTGGCGCTTCCTGCAAAGTCTTTCTTTCCATTATCATCATCTCCTCGCGTCAGACCTTCCGGGTGCCCGTTAAATAAATCCCGAAAGCATAGATTCTGAGTTAAGGGCGTCTATCGACAGCATTTCAAGTGCTATCAGGGAACATCTAATTCAGTTTAATTTTGCGATAAATCTCGTGTTTAATCCTCTGGTTGCTTTGTAATCATGTCTCTATTGATCTCTTCTGAATGCCTGCATGCCGCCTAATAAACTTTGCCATTAACCCACAGCTTCTAAAGGGAGAGATTGATTCCAGCATCCAATCTGATAGGACCGGTCGGGGACTGAACCATCAGGAGTTCTGTCCCGTTGGGAGCTGAAAAGCTGAGGTAGCAGAGCCAGGGGGTCACGGGCTGCTGAGCAACCCAGGGAAGGTGCTTAAATAACTGAATGGCGTCGCGTCCTCCCCAGCCTCACTGATACAGACGCACACCTCCTTTCATTTTTTATTTCTTCGGTCCCCTGTCATGTCTGATGGCCGAGTTTATTTCCTTCCTTCCCTTGGCCCTCATTGTGGGATCTAATTCATTCTCTTTGCTATGGATCTGAAGGAATTTATTTGGGCCAGGTTTCTGAAGTCAACAGGACAAACCTGCATGATCTTAAGTTTATTTTAATCCTTGTGATCCCAATAGGAAGAAAACCTAAACTATATCAACTCTGAAATACATGCTGCGTATAGGTGTATGTGTATACACATATTCATTTCTAAGGGGAATAAGAATATGTGTAATTATCTTATAAATTGCTTAAAACTCAAATCAGGTGATAGAGCGTTTATATCATAAATGAAGCTGAATTTTGGGATTTATGATTATAGGTATTTGTAACTACAGTCATGGTACCCTGTCCAGAGAATTCTCCCTCTAGTAGCCAGGCTGCTCGTGGGCCAAGCCCCAGTTTGGTCCTTGGATGGCTGACTCAGTCTGTAAATATATATGTTTGCACATGCAAGCATGAAGAAGCAAACCCCTTGCGATATTCCCATGTACATACACACGTGTGTCGGTGGGTGCGTTTACATGCACGTGTCTTCCTTAATTCTCCAGTTTTGATAGCCGGAGCCGTTGGCTTTACAATCTCTGAGCTTCCGTATCACATTTGTTTGCGACCCCACAGTCTGCTTTAGGGCAAAACTGCATGTGCCATTAAAGTGGGTATTTGGCAAAATGACCAAAATGTGCCATCCCCAGGATGCCTCCCCACTCCAAAGTGGATCTTTTTCAAGTGTCCGCAGTTTTGCAAATCTGAGCGTTCTTCACAGATGTTTAAGTGGACTCGGGAGATACTCTGAGTTTAATGAGAACAACAATAAAAAGAAACACTAAAAGGTTTTCAAAGTTCTCAGATAAGTGCATTCACTTAACTCTCC
Source organism: Sarcophilus harrisii (assembly GCF_902635505.1). Classification (NCBI taxonomy): domain Eukaryota; kingdom Metazoa; phylum Chordata; class Mammalia; order Dasyuromorphia; family Dasyuridae; genus Sarcophilus; species Sarcophilus harrisii. Next base: position 444,668,353 of record NC_045429.1, on the reverse strand, counting down.
ACACCACATCCGGTGGGGTGGGTGTTTTCATTGATCACCATTTTACAGATGAGGAAACTGAGGCACATAGCATTTACAAAACTTGCCCGGAGTCCCTCAGCTAGGTGACATCTTAGGCGGAATTTAGGCGAAGGTTGTAATATCTGAGAGAACAGACTTGTCTTTGGACATAGCTCTTAAAGAGCAGCCAGGTGGAGTCAGGAAGAACTGAATTCAAATCTAACCTTATTACTTATTAGTTGTGTCACCCTGGGCAAATCGCTTTACCCTTAGTTTACCCTGAGTTTGTCTCAGTTTCCTCATCTGTCAAAAGAGCCAGAAAAAGAAATGGCAAACCACTTACTGATTTCTGCCAATGAAAGAACTGGGTACAACCAATCAGTAATAGTTCTGAGAGGTTTGACTTTAGAGTAGGGTGGGGGAAATTGCCTTTGAATTGTCCTCCTTCCAGTGGGAAGGATGTGAGATGCTTCAAATCATGACTTTTAGAACTAGTGGTACCCTAGACATAATCCAGTTTAATTCTCATTTTTTATGGGGGCCAGAGAGACGGGCTCACCTTGCATCACACAGGATGATAAGCAGGAAAACCAGTTTTGGAAAGCATATCTGCACCCAAATCGACTCCTCCTGGTGCTCTTTGATGCTCGCCTCTCAGAGAGATGAGGAATTATAACTGAAATCATAATTGCTACTTGTGGAGCTTCCTCTTAGCTCTTAGCCCATGATAACTGTTGATGGAAGCATCCTTTAGGTCTTAGAAAGGACTTTTCTCCAAAGAAGGCAGAGGCAAGTTTTACATTCCCACCCCCTTTGTAGATAGAAGGAAACTGAGGCTTTCAGAGCTTAAGTGACTTATGGGTTGTGACACTGTTCGCTTTTCAGTTAAATCTGAAAATTCATGCAGTGCCATTCATGACCAAGGCAGTGTGTAAGGGGATTCAGAGGCAAAAAGCAGAACAAGTGCCTGCCCTCAAGGAGCTTCCATTCTGCTCCCATTCATGAGAGAGAGTTCTGATGTTCTAACTCAGGCTTCCTTCTAAGCTCAGTACTTGGGAACTATCCTGTGAGTGTTTTTCCACTCCTGGTGGTCCTTAATTGTAGCATCTTTTTCATCCACTGGATGAAATGACTGACGGTGTCTGAGGGTCCCATTCTCAGCCAGTGAGTCTTGGTGGAGACTCCCCTGCAGCTGTCACAGATGGATGGCTGTTTTATCCACTCTAAGGCCAGGGAAAATATTTGGGTCCAGAGTTTTCTCTGCCCTTCTTTTCCCCCTCCCTCTGTCTGTGGGATTCAGGTTTCATGCTGTAAACGCCAGATGTGGGACTGGTTGTTCTGTTTCTTCCCAGCTCCCCTCCCAGCCTTCCCCCAGAGTCCTTCCCATATTGTTCTTGGCTAGCGAGTCTTTCAAGGTAGGTTAAGGCAAAGGCTGAGGGTCAGAAGCTGGGTTAACCCGGCAGAGACCAAGGGCAAGGAAACGAGTCACCTCCTTACTGAGCCCATTGCTCACTCTCATGGGCCCCGAATTAGTTCACACACATGTAAAATAAACTAATAAAATGCTTCTTTTCTGAAGGGAATTCTAAGTCTGTCCCCAGGCCGGGCTCCACTCGGTTTACCTTGGACCCAGCTGTCTCCCCGATGATGTACGGCTCTCTTGTCTGTCTCCCCCCAAAGGCATGTTTGTCTATTTTTATGGGGCTGGTGAGAGTGGAAATCTCAAGAAGCTTATCATTCCCCTGATGGAAAGTGGAATGTTTTTGTGCCTAACTGGGCTTGGGCCATAATTTTGCTAATCGATGTGTTTATATTTTTTAAAAAGGCAGGAAAAAAAGGAAGGAAAAATAAACAAAGCAAAAGCAAATTTTAAAAATTTGTATTGGGGGGGGGTTGTTTTAGCTAAAAATGTAGGTAGCGATGTTTTCCAGAAGAGAGGTCTCTTGGGAGAGAAGAGAGCCGAGATGGGAAGGTGTCCAAGAAGGAAAACCGAAGTGGGTGTTTTTTTGGTCACATCTGGATCACATTTCCCAATTTCAGAAAGAGTAGTCCTAGAGTGTGCGGGGATTTACCGGGCTGGAGAACTCGGCCACAGGGGAAAAGCAGTGTTTTTTTTTGAGTGAGTAATTCACATAATGGCTTCAGCCCTTTGCTTTTTCTTTGGCAAGTGAGGTGTCAAATTCTAGCACAAGGAGTTAGGTTTCAAGCCACCATTAAGTTTTGATAATTCACCATTAGGCGTTCGTTGGTTCTTTGTTATTTATTTTCCTTGAGTTACGTCCTACAGCCAGGCCCGGAGAAAACTATAGAATCTCACTCTAACTTTCCCAGCTCTCTAGGATCTCGTTTCAATCTAATTTTCTAGCCCCTTGAGATCTCTGCGGGTCTTGGAATTTCCCACCTCTGGACATTTGCTTAAACTGTACCTTACACCAGAAATTCCTTCCCTATGCTGTCGCTTAAGCTTTAAGTCCTAGAAATGGCTCATATTTTGGGAGGGAAGGAGTCAGAAATGTTTTCCACTTGGCTCCTTAAGAAGCAGCTACTTCATACCAGTCACTGTGCCGAGGACTGGGAGTAAAAAATCATTAGGTAGGCATCCTGATCTGTAAGAACCCCAATGACACGTCGTCGGGGAGATGGCCTGAAAGCGCCTGGTTTTTTGAATACAGCCGAGAATTCTGGGTTTCTGTTTCTCTTTCTTCCTTGTTCCTAGTCTGATTTTGGGGGGAGGGATTTCTTCTCCCCATTTGGTTTTCCTGTGGTGTACTTCATGTCTTAAAGCTTTTCCAGTAGGGTTTTCTGCTCTGGAGGGACTCCAGAAACTTACCATATGGAATAAGAGAAGGGAAAAGAAAGGAGGAGAATAGGAGGAAGAAAAAAAAGGTTCCTTTTCATTACCTCATATTCCCCATGTTATCCAAGCCAGCAATCTCATTAGAGGAACCTGACTGGTATTTTCAAGAAATTGAAATAATTTTGGCCAGAAGAAATGGGTTCAAATCCTCAAACAAATCATTCTGTCTCTGTTTTCTAATATGAAAATTAGACTAGGTTCCATTTAACACACTTTCTCCTTCAAATCAATGATTCAATGAGCTTTGAATGTTTTAAGCATCAGCATTTACTCCCCAATGACTATGGAACACTTGGACTTCGGGGTTCTTTTTTTTAATTGAGGAAATTGGGGTTCAGTGACTTGCCCAGGACTGAGGGGATGTCTCCCTGTGTGTTTTTGCCTCCCAGTCCTTGGCACAGTGACTGGCATAGAATAGCTGCTTGTTAAATGATTGTGGAAGCGATAACAGCAGTGGTGCTCTTTTGTATGACACTTGGAGGTTTGTAAATGGCTTTATGTTATCACATTTGAACCTGACAATAACTCTAGGAAGCCGGTGCTGTTATTATCTATTTTTCACGTCAAAGTGATGCAGACAGAAATTTAAATGATGTGCTGAGGAACATATAATCAGTACATATTTGAGGCAAGATTTGAATTCAGTTCTTTCTGAACGACACCCTGTCCATGGAGTGGATTCAGTTGAGTCACACCATTATCCACTGAATATATGAAAAGAGTCCCCCCAGTCTTTAATTCATCCGACAGTTTCTTGGTCACCTGGCAGTCACCCTATTTTCTGAAGGGCTCATTTATCTCCAGTGGCCTCCCTTTTGTGCTCTTGCCCACCTACTCTTTATCATACCTGCGAGAGTTAAGGAGGCAAGAATCAGAGGTTCATCGGAGCATGAATTTGGAGCTGGGAAGGACCTCATGCCGTCTGGTTAGTGGGAGGATCATTAAGATAAAGGGCTTTGGGATCCCAGTCCCTGAATGATTACATCAGGGATGTCATGTGGTGGGCTTAAAGTCAGGAAGACCAGGGCCAGGTCACCTTACCTTTCTGGCTCAGTTTTCTGGTCCTTAGAATGAGGGATGTGAATGCGATGGTCTCAGGACACCATTCCAGCTTCAAATACATGAATCTCTGATCCACAAACATTGGCTTTGGCTTTAGGGGACTTGAGTTCAAATGCCACTTTGAACTCCACTTCTGTGATCTTGAGCAGGGTCAGTCTTGGTTTTGCAGATGAGGAAACTGAGTCCAACAGGATTAAGTGACTTTCCCAGGTGGTCACAACTACAGAGTACAAAGTTTGGGCTCGCAGCCTGAGTATGGGCTTGGTGCTCTGTGCCCCTGGCACTCCTCATCTGCCCCTGGGCTGGGGGATGCTCTAAAGACTCCTCCTCTTGCAAGGGGACAGCATGAGGTGTCCCTGCAGAGACAGAGACTATGAGCAGGCTTCCCTCTTGGACTCAGGCTGGTTTCTGGCTTGGATTCCCAGAGTCTCTTCCCGCTTCCATCTGCAGTCGTGACTGGAGGCCTGCAGGCAAAGCAGGGCTTTTCATCAGCGGTTTCTTGGTCTCTCCCATTTTGCACAATTCTGGAGTATTTGATTTTAAAATTCAAGAGTGACCCAGGATTGGCGGCCTCTGGACAAGGATAGTAATTTGGGAAGGGGTGGGGACGAAGCAGGAGGAAGATGGGCTGCAGTGGAGAGGGCTTGGCGGCTGAAGGAAATTGCCTTCGGATTCTGGCTCTCACAAACCTTATCAGCGAATCTGCAGCCGCCGTGACCCTGCCCTCCATCTCCAGTGACCTAAAAATCATGTAATTCCAACAATTTGAGCAGCCTATTCCCGTCTGTTGGGTCTTGCTAGAAAGTTTACCCCCTTTCTGTTGCCTAGCAAATGTTTCTAAATCTCTTTGCTTCACTGAATGCCATCCACGGTGGTTCTAGTTTGTTAAGTCTCGCTCACTCCCCTCAGAGGCAGGTGAGTCAGCTTTAAACCCCCTAATTTCCTGGATTTCTACCAAATTCCTCATCCCCTTCTCCCATCATCTTTATTAAAGTTTGCCACCCTAATGGCACTTGCCCAAATTATTATTAATTATATATAAAACATGTATTACAAATTATAATGATATATGGTATAAATACATATATGAATTAATTGACATCATTATATTAATATTATTATTCATTATACTTGCTCATATATATGTATGTATCTATATATTTGTCTGTATATATATATACATATATACACATACATACATACATAGATATATACATATATATATATATATATATATATATATATATATGAAAATAGTAGTGAGTTCTCAAACCAAGAGCCCTCTAACATTTTCAGTCTTTGGACTGAAAAGCCCTTTAAAAAAAAAAACAATTTAATCTGGGGCAGCTAGGTGAGTACTTCCTAGCTGTGTGACCCTGGGCAGTTACTTAACCCCAATTGCCTCAGTTAAAAAAAATAATCTGACTTGTGTCTTGAAATGGAAACTCTAGAAGAAGCTATTTATCATCTTAAGTTGTTGCTTCATTGATAAAACATCAATAAATCAGTTTAAGGCCGATTCACCTGCCACTGAGTGGAGAGACTTAACAAAATAGAATAGCGTGAATTCTCACGGAACTTCTCAATGGAGACACTACAGAGCCATTCTGTGAGATGGTCTCACTGCTTTGAGAATTTTTGGTCACAATTAACCATTTTGTGGTCATTTTTTTTTTCTGGAGTGTTGAGCATTGAATAATAAATTGACTGATTTAATTCCCCGGCTTGTGGGAAGTTTGTCATTGAGGAAGGTCAGGGTGGAAAGTTTTGGAACCGTGGCTTCAGATCCTGCCTCAGATGGGATCTTTGTTTCTCCAGTTGTAAAAAGAGATCCTTGCGTTATCCTCTGAAGCTTGATCCCTTGGGGCTGTGTATCTCCCTGGGCTTCAGTTTCCATGTCTGTGGGTCTGGCCCTCTAATGTTGATCAAGGATACTTGATCTCTGCCTCTTTAGTGTTGCTCAAGGATATTGTAATCTCAATGTGGTAGAGACGTGGACTGGAGCGGTTACTTCCGCAGCGTGTTTTCCTGACACATTTGGGCATCTTCTCTGCAAGTCGGTCGGAAAAGGTGCCCGTTGCAGCCCAGGGCCTGCATGGTAGACGGCTTGTGTCCAAAGCAGGGCTGGACCCAGTATACCCGTCCAAAAGCAGCTGCAGAAGGACCTTTTCTTTCAGAGGAAACATGGAGGTGGTGGATAGAGTTCTGGCAGCGCTCATGAGCAGAAATGATCTGGGTCCGAATCTGTGTCCAAATCTGTGCCCAAATCTGAACTTTGGGCACAGAGGGAGAAAAGCGATCAGTCACTTGCTAAGTCTGATTAAGCTCTTACTGTCTGCCAACTTCTGTGCAGAAGCTGTTGAAAAGCAAAAATAGAAGCTGCCCTCCATGGGCTGATATTCCAATGGGAGGAGACAGAAGGAAAAACAATCGTACCCCTGAGAGGGAGTGGAATCAGCAGATAATGTGGGTATTCAGGAAAAGCTTCTGTCAGGAGGTGGGATAAACTTCTCAGTACCCCTAAAATTATAACTTATAGATCATTTGCTTCTCTGTATTAGAGAAGGAACTTTAGGTGAAAAACTCCCTTTACTGATGAACACACACATATCCGGAACCCCCCTTTCCCTGCTGAAAAAATTAAAAAGTCCACAGAGTTGTTGAACGCTTCAAATAAAAACATGTGTAAAGTACCTTGTTAGCTTTATAAACCTAAATATATCATTAAAGTGTTATATAAATGTCAGCTCTTGCCAAATCATGGTAAATTTTTGAACCATTATACGGAATATGACCAGCCCACTGTATCCAAGATATCCTTTCATTGACCTTACGAACGAATGACTCAATGAACGAATGAACACCCCTTTATTGAGCCCTTCCACTGTACAAAGCTGGTGCTGAGCCCTGGAGATACAGATAGAGAAATCAGACAATACCTGCTCTCCCGGAGCTCACCCTCGTTTGCCCTCCTCCCCTTCGGCACTCCAAAGTTTGAAATCTTCATATTAATTGGCCTTGCGATGATTGCACAGCTCCCGATCGAGCTTCTCCAGGTCTCCCACCAGCTAATGTCACAGTGTGGGGTCCATTTGCTCGTTGGAGCTGTTCTGTGGTGTAGCCAGATCAGTCTGATTACTATGCCACATGGAAATAAAATGGATTTGGGGGGAAAAATTATACCGTGCATTCATAAATATTAATTCCCCTTTGTATGGAATGGTACATAATTTTTCCGTATACATTAGTGCACCTTGGGGGAGGAGACCGCTTCAATCTGCAAAGAGAATGCTGTAATTTTTTTAAAACTACAGTTAATGCATTATTGAATATTATTTGGTTATTAATTCAGTACCCTGCACGTGTACTATGTGGTGCGGTGGGTGGAGGGATCAACAAGGGAGAGAGATCCTGTGGGCTGTTCATCTATTAGCGTCACAAGTGGCCCGATTCACTGATAATGTCTAGAAGTGGTCGGCGATGGGCTTCTCAGGCAGGCTGTTCTTTTGGGGAGCTGCCATTATTCCTAGGAGGCTTTGCATAAAAGCAGGTTATCTATTTTGATTTCCCATTAAGGGAAGGAGAAGAGGGGTTAGTTCTTATGTTTTAAAAAAGAATTCTCATCACCAGGTTAGTTAATGGAAGCCGTGGGCACCAGCAGCAGCGTTGGGGGACAGATGGCAGTAGGGAGATCGCAGGGCCTGGTCGGAGGGATGCTTAAAGCTCGGGACTCTGCCCCAAGAGCCTCTTTGTTGCTCTGCTGCTCATGTGGGACATGAAGGAGCAGCACAGCCGAAGTGATGGGGCAGCCCTGGAGCGCTTGGTTGGCTACCTAGGGAGACCCTTCTCTGATGTCCTCTCCATTTTCCACAGTCATTCCCTTTTGGTAGAACTTAAGACTTGGGGTCGCCTGAGAATTAGGCAGATCCGTGGACAATCAGAAGGGAGCCCAGCATCCCTCTGCCCCCTGACAGATGCAGAACCCCTTCCCAGAGTGCCCTGCCTGGTCTTTTCCTAAAGGTCCTGAAGTGCCTTCATCTCTTGAAGCACCCTTTCCTCCTGGCTTCCCTCTCACCGGGAGCCAGCCTTTCCTTACTCCAGAGGGCCGAGACTCCCCCGGGGCTCCTAGCGCTTCCCACCTATGCCAAGTGGGGACCAATCCATCAAGCAGACAAGTACTCTGAGCAGTTATCGGGTGCCTGCCATCTTCCAGGGGCTGGAGGACATGGCCGTGTCCTCAAGGAGCTTATTTTGTATACATGATACAGATATTTACGTCCATATAAATTCATATATAAATATGAATAAGCATCCCTACATATACACATATATGTGTACAGTGCATAGACAGTAAATGTCTATATTCCCACATACATACTCATGTGCATATATACATGCACACATATGTGCACGTACACATGCTCATGCGACCTATATGTTCATGAACATTTACATTTACAACGCACATAGATACATGTGTAAGCATGTATTTTATATGTATATGTGTGTGTATATATGTATATAATTTAAGGGCTTTACAAATAGCCTAATAAAATGGAGATTTCTTTACCCCCAGTATACAAATTGAGAAAAGGAGACCTAATGAGATCAAGCACTTTGTGCAATTTCTCTCCCCTCCAGCTCTGTTCTTGAAGCAGCCAATGCATCAGCAGGCAATTATTAAGTGCCTATGAAGTACCGAGCATTGTGACTTTGTCCCAATAGCCTTCCTATTCTTGTATGTCCCTTTTACGCCTCGGGTACCTGCAGTGCTCCTGGCTCTCCTCCCTCCTGGTGCTTTCCTACATCCCTCCTAAAGGCCCCTTTCCAGCCCAGCCACGCTACAGCCTCGCATGAATATGGATGAAAGGCTACAGCTGATCATGGGGATGTTATTGTTAGAGATTGTGAAGGAGATTAGATGGAGGTGGGAATTAAGGATGCTTGGAGGAGCGTGTGTGGTTTTTTGTTGTTTTTTTTTTAAGGAAATCTTCCAATCACGTGGGTCAGTCAACACATTTTTCTTCCTGGCCACTGTCGTCATTTGGCTGGCTCGCTGTTGCCTTCATGGAATATTTCTTGCTGAACTGAGGAGATGCCCCTGTGTGTTGTTGAGAGAATTGGCTTTATGGACCGGCTTCCTAGGGCGGCGAGCCGAACTCAGGGGACCTGGTGTGGGGTGGGCAGGGGGATGGGTGTGGGCCAGAGTACCCATTTTCAAAGCACATAAAGAATGACTGAAAAATCCTTGAGGGTCTGAGTGTGTCTTGAGTGTCTTGATTGTCACAATTCCATGAACTCAGGAGATGATGCTTCCTAATGGAAGTGATGAACTCGAGATGCATGTGTGTGTGTGGATACATATGTACATATAGATCTACCCATAAATGTATATATATGGAAATATTCTGTGTATACACATGTGTATATACATGTAGCTATGGATGAGTAAGCATTATACACATGCATGTATGCCCACATGTATGTATATGTATAAAACCTATATACTATATAGTATGTACAAAGTATGTATACAAAAGTGCATATACACACATATAAGCATGTACACCCACTTTCATGTGTGCACAAGTACATATACTTATGTACACTTATGCTTTTGCCCATGTCAATGTATGTATGTATTTGTGCATGTGTATAAACAAAAATGTGTGTATAGATATACATATACATATCTAAGCAAATAAATACACTTTCATGTGTGCACAAGTACATATCCTTACATACACTTATATGCTTTTGCCCATGTAGGTAAGTGTATGTATGTATTTGTGCATATGTATAAACAAAAGTATACACATGTATGTGTCCGTATGTAGGTTTGTGTGTAGGAATACACTAAAATACATGTGTACGTGTACATGTACATTTTTTATGTGTGCAACTGACGCAGTACAGCGCCTGTGCACGTATGTGTGAGTGTCATTTGTTAGTGTATGTGTGTGTGTAAATATATATTAACAAGGCCGGTGTGGGAATTTGCTTTGCTAGAATACCCATGTTTGCGGGGCATTTTGCTTTGCTTGCTTGCTCATGGAGGGGGAAAGAGAGGTTGGAGGGAGAGAAGGGGGATCCTCCTTTGACAATAAAATAAAATTTAAAGGCTAAGATGTAATTATTTTTAAGAAAGAAAGGACATTGATAACAGTCCCTCTTGAGTAACCCCTCTGATGGTGGGGGGGGGGAGCGTTGCTTAGCTGGCTCTGTTCTTGCCTTCCTTATCCCCCCCCAGCCCCCTTCCTTAGCTGAGGTTATAGGTCTGGCCCTGTGTTCTTCTCTAACCACAAATCCCCTCTCCTCCTCTCGCTCTTGCAGAAGGATGTCGCACTTAAGCCTCAGGAACGGGTGGAGAGGCGCCAGAACCCACTCGCCAAGAAGAAACGGGAAGCCCTCACCAATGGGCTGTCCTACCACTCCAAGAAGAACAGACTGAATCACCACCATTACAGCTCAGACCGAGAGAATGACCGCAACCTCTGTCAGCACCTCGGGAAACGGAAGAAGCTCCCCAAAGGACTGCGACAGGTGAGTGTCCTCTGTGTCGCGGCCCCGGCCGGCTCCGGGGACCCTCCACCTGCACCCTGTCCTGTCGGGTGGGACTGGACCCAGGCTGGCTCCTGGACAGGATTAGGCCTGGACTGGGTCCTGGATAGGACTAGGCCTGGGCCGGCTGCCGGGTGGGACTGGGCCTGGGCTGGCCTGAAGGCCGCCCCGACCCAAGTCCAGTAGGAGTCCCTGCTGGAGCTCCCGCCTGGTTGTGTCACATCCCTGGGAGCTCTGTATTTTCCCTGGGGCTGCGCCTGTATTCTGATCACATTTCTGATGGGAGAGGAGTGTGGGGGAGGAGGAGGAGGGGCCACCTACTCTGGCCAGATGGGCCTGGGAGACTGACGACCGCACCCCGAGCTCACTTGTGGCGCGCTGTCCTGCCCTCTCCCAGTCACTAATCGCCGTTCCCTCAAGCCATCTCCAATTGGCCCGTGGGACCAGAATGGGTAAGAGCCCATCAGGGGTCCACAGGTGAGCCGGTCCTGGGCAGAGGGGGCTGGCCCCGGCCTCGGATTTCGGCTGCCTCGCTGTGAGGATGGGTGATGACGGCCCAGGCTTGGCTTAATAATTAGGTTTCAGCCAGAGTGGCGGGCAGGTCCCCTCCGGGCTTTCTTTCCCATGGTTTCCTCCTGTGGAAATCCCTGGGGAAGAAGGATTAATACACGGAAGGAGGGGGAGTCTCCGATTCCTCCCAGATAAATCTGGGTGGGGAGGGGTCCGTGGAGAGCGGTGGGTGGGCTCTGCGAGGTGACATCCAGGGGTGCTTGGTGGTTAGCCGTGGCAGCTGAGCGTTGGCCATTGCTGCGCCAAGCAGGTAGTTTTATTTTTATTTTTATTTTTTTTTTAAGCAGGTAGTTTTAATCAGAAGCCTCCAGGTAACTTGGAACTTGCCAATGTTTCTCTAGGGGAGTGGTCCTCACAGCGGGATCCAAGGACCATTGCGGATACCTGGGTAATTGCAGGCTAGGAAACCAAAACAATTCTCTACAATAATATTGATGCATTTTAATTGAATATCAAAAGATCCACTTAAATGAAAACATTTGATAATTTGTAAGGAAATAAGAGATTCTACCCACTTCAAGGTAGTAGGTTTGTGTGTGTACATGCACGTGGTGGTTGTTGTTTTGTGTTTGTTTTAAGCTTACAAAAATAAGAGGCTAAAGACTCATAAAACTTTTAGTTTAAAGACACCTTTGAAGATCGTTTACTTAAACCCTATCTTTCTGAGTTTAAATTCTGCCTCAGATGCTTACTATCTGTGTGACTGTGGGCAAGTCACTTCACCCTGTGTCTGCCTCAGTTGCCCCATCTGTAATATGAGCTGAAGAAGCAAATGGCAAACCACGCCAGTGTTTTTTCCAGGAAAACTCAAATGGAATTACAAAGACTTAGACATGATTGAAAACAACTGAATGACAATAAAACTATTTTACACATAGGGGAAACTAGTGTGGATCGATATGAGGAGCAGCCCAGAGAACAGAGGGCAGCTCTTGGAATCAGGAAGTTCTGGGTCTGATTCACAGATCAGATACTTAGTCTGTTTGAGCTGGAGGAAATCACTGTATCTCTCTGGGACTCAGTTTCCCCATCTGTAAAGAAAGGGTTTGGACTTGATCTCTCAGGTGCTTTTAAGCTCGAGTCAGGGATTTTCTATGTGACTTGTTTCTATTCCAATCCTCTCTGGTTAAATGAAAGGATATGGTTCTAAGTCAAGAGGCCCTGGGTTCAAATCCCATCTCAGATTGTTTCTGACCTCAGATAATCATTTTAAGTCCCTGGGCCCAGTTTCTTCCTGTGTCAAATGACCAGACTGAGTAGATGGCCTCTGAGGTGGGATCAGGGTCTCCATCGACGCCGTCTCCAGCCTTCTCTCCATGACAATACACGGGTTCCATGTAGCCAGGGCATCTGGCAGTCAGGCTTTTGTAGCCCAGTGGCAAGTCCGATGACAACCACACAGGCTTTGAACAGACACATGGATCTGCGTGTACTGATAAAGGAGCCAGTTATAGGAGTGCCTTGTCTTAGATGTAAATTCAAGGGGACTAGTGGGCCACTAGGAAGGTGGAGTTCACTAATTAGTCTGTAAGCAGTAATTAATTATTATATGCTAAACTCTCTGCTGAGTGCTAGGGATGCAGAGGGAAAGTCAGAGGAGTCTTTGCCCTGAGAGAAATTACGTTCTTTCAATGGAACAGCCTTGTTACTGACTGATTTCCCCATTTTTTGTGGGAGGGGGCAGAAGAATAAACCTTTTTTTGGTTATTTTGTTGTTTTTCAATTGTGCCTGTCTGTGACCCATTGGGGTTTTCTTGGCAAAGATACTGGAGCTCTTCTCACAGAGGAGAAAATGGGAGCTCGCAGCATTATGTGACTTGGCCAGGATCTAGCAAACCGTGAGTGTCTGAAACTGGATCTGAATTCGGTTCTTCCCGACCCTGGCAGGGCTCTGTCCATCATGCCTCACTGCCTGAACAAGCCTTAATTAATTGCCTGTCGTGTTCCAGCCCCTGCACTGCGTGCTTTCTAATATCTTATTATTCCATCCTCACGATGGCCCTGGGTTAAGTGTGGACACGTCAAGCCCATATACATCTGGGAGTCCCCGAAATTAGTTTGTGCTCAAGAGCTAACTGGGAAGCACAAAGAAGAGAACAATCTTGAGGTGCAAGAGCACAGAGACACAGTGCCAGTGCTTAGAGAAGCAGGGCCTGTTTGGGAGGAGGAGAGGTCCAGGGGCAAGGAAGACTCTGAGAAGGGAGGGTCACGATTGGATCTGTGGGCCCATGTACAGTGGGAAGCCACTTATGACCGAGATCGCCTGGCTTGATCTCCCAATAAGTTGTAAGGTCCAACAGCAAGAGAAGGCTCCTGGGGGAAGGGAAAAGTTGGAAGAGAAGTGAGTGCAAGGGATAATATTGTAAAATATTACCCATGCATATGTTCTGTCAATAAAACGTTATAATAATAATAAAAAAAAGAGAAGGCTCCTAGAAAAGAAGGGACACAATTGGATCTGTGGAACCATCTACAGTGGGAGGCCACCTGTGGCTGGAGTTCGCCTTGGCTTGAATTCCCAATAAGTTGTAAGGTATAAGAGCAAGAGAAGGTGCCTAGGAAGGAAGCAAAGACATGATTGGATCTGTGGGCCCGTGTACAGTGGGAGGCCACCTGTGGCCGGAGATGGCCTGTCTTGATTTCCCAATTAGTTGTAAGGATGTCAGGAGAGAGAACATGGGAGCAGAGGTTCCTAATTTCTCTTTGTCTGAATGTGGATAAGTGCAAACAATGGAAGTTTTTGTTCTGGCGCAGAGCTGGGACTTGATCTTTGTTTATTGATCGGTTAGGTTAATCTTTTGCAGAACTCTGACTTGAGCCAAGTTAGGGGCTGAATGATTGAGTCGTTGTCCAAAGCGGCTCGTATTATATGACGGGGGCGGCACAGGAGGGTCACTCTGGCCTTGGGTGCCCTCTGACTTGACCTGAGGCAGGTGGACCTCCTTTTTCCTGGAGGCTTCACGACCTCCCACCTTGCTCTCTTCTCGCCCCGTAAGGTCGCTGCTTGGCGTTCCTCTGAGACTCGGCCCTTCCTGGCCGGGCAGTGGCAGTCCTTGAGCGCCTGGAAGAGAGCTGTAGAGTGAGTGGGTCTGAAGTCCTGGGCTTGAGTGAGCAGAACCTTCGATGAAAGGCCGGAGGAGGCAGGGACCTAGGGCCCTTATCAGGCCTTGGCTTCTCCGTGGGTGATGGAGAGCGGATTAAGGCTTCATTTTATCAGGAAATGCTGGCAGAACTTAATGCCAGGCCTTCCTTGAGCCAGCTGGAAGGTGCTTGCTTGCTTCTTAGCAGAGAGGAAACAAGAGGATTTCTTAAGGATTCATTGCAGCTAACTAGAAGGATACAATTACTGATATATATATATTTTTTAAGTTTAAAGGGACAGGCCTGCCTCAGAAAAACCAAACCTCATTTTTCTCCCTTAACTTGACTGCTTAGAAACCTTAGTTCCTGTGCCTTATCACACTGGAAAATGAAAGCTCTTAGCTGGTACTTAACCAGCCTGATGGAGTTTATTTGTGTGAATGTATTTTTAAGCATAAATAGACACGGACTTGGAAGATCCTGAGCTGACATTCGTCATGGGAAGTGGTTGTGCTTTTAGCTGGTTAAAAACCAAACTGTCTTTGAATGGCCCAGAGAAGAGATCGGGGGTGGAGAAATTGAATTACTGTCTGATTTCCATAAATCATAAAACAAAGATGTTCTTCAGAACCAAATGTTGGGTGCAGAGATATCTATATCTACATCTATCTATCTATATATCTATCTTCTCTTTTTCTTTCTATTTATTTCTCTCCCCCCATCCTCTTCTTTCTGTCTTTACATATGGCGGGCAGCGACCACAGAGGACATAGAAGATCACAGACTGAGGGCATGAAAAGCCATGTATTCCAGCCCCCTAATTCACTGAGATCTGTAGACATTAAGTGGCTTACCCAATCACCACACAGTGTCATGTATAGGATTTAAAATCAGGCCTCGGGCACCGACCTTGAGGGCGAATGTTGTTTAAAAGGTTTCATGGCTGGTCCCCAAACATTCATTTGGAGAGATGCTCTATGAACGGATGAACAAAAGTTTCAGCTTGATGGGGGCCTGTTTCTTGGCACTCATAAGGAAGGTGGGATGGAGCAGCGAGCAAAGGCTCTGGAGAACAATCATGGCACGGGTGGTGCTGGGGAAAAGCCATGGCCAGTGATTTGTTGAAAATGTACCTTAGGAAATGAGGGAGACGAGAGAATGACAGTATATTTGAGGAACAAGAACTAGCTTGTTCCCATCAGCTAGCGGGTGATTTTAGTTCAGTAAGTCAACAAGCAGTATTCCTAAGGGAATATTGAGAAATAAACGCCCTCAAAGAGCTTACATTCTCTATGGGGAGGTAGTCAAAAAGCGCTCATTAAACGTGTGCTTTGTACAGAGGCACTGTGCTGGAGCTGATAAATACAACGCCAACATAATTAAATGGTCCTGACCCTCAAGGAACTTGATATATTCTAGAGACAGAAAATCAGTGAACATTTATTAAGCACCTGCTGTGTCCCAGGTCACATCCTCCCTGCCTCCTTTTTTAGTCACAGGACAGAAAGACAAGCATCCACCAGTTGTGTGGCTGCCTCCCGTGGTTCCACCGTTGACTCGTTCTAGGAACATGCAATCGCCAACCGGCAGCTCCTTTGGCATCTACTCCGGTGTCGCCATAATCCTGATGGGAGCCTCCTTCTTCCTGGAGATGAGGCTCATTGTTTCCCTGGTGTCGAGCCATCCTTTCCGATGTGCTCACCATGAAATTTATCTGCTCAAATTAACTTATCCCGGCAATACTGAGCATCTGAACCTTTCCTCTAGCAGACTCAGCGGAAGTCAGGTATCAGAAAACTCGCTAATTAGTTTTTGGTGGAAATCCATCCAGTATTCACCCAGGTATTTATTCAGTGCGGCTGTAATGTCTGCAGGCATCTGGAAATCCAAACATTGGAGGCAGTAACAGCGTTCGAATTTGTGTTTTCTTGGCAAAAAACGGTATTCGAACTTTCACTCTGTGGGCTTTTCAGTTTTCACTTGTTTTGCTTGTTAATGGAGACATGAGCTGGGATTTTATTTTGAAAAGGTGATTTGAAGTGAAAACCTTTTTTTACTAAACACTGAAGAATTCAAAAGCTTAATTGGGCGGGGGAGGGCCTTCGGAGGGTTCAGGGTTCTGATTTTCTCATCAGACAGTTAATAGGCTCGTGTGTGATGGTTACATAAAGCATTAGTTGTTTTCACCTGGACCACCGTTTAAATTCCAGTTTTCCCTCAGACTGAACCTTTGGCCAGACTGACAAAAGTAATAATAAAACAGCAGAGAAAATAGAGGCTAATTTGTAGAAGTGATCCAGAGAGCCTCTTTTCACCTCATTAAGTGGCTAAATGGGCCCATATCCTGTGAGGGTAAGACAGGGCCTTCTTTTCCCTTTTTAAAATGTTTTCACCCCTTATTTACATCACTGCCTTTTTATAGTGATTCCACTTCTTCTGTTAATTAAAAAAAGACCCTCTTTTGTATCAGAGTTGACGAGTTAAGAAAGCCTTTTGCGTGATGATGTAGACCCCATTCTGCATGGTAGTCCACCACCTCTGCTGTGTGGGGTAGGTTTTATTATGAAGTCAGGATTGTTTCTGCTTTTCCTTTGCATGAATAAAGCCTCACTGATTGATTGCCTAATCACTGAATTGGTCGTATTCTGCTGTGATTTGATAATAAAGGAACTCAGAAGGAAGAGTTCAGTATGTGCAAAAACTCAGGCCCTACTCAAAAGGGAACTGCATAAATAAACTACAAATATTCATAAATGATATGAATATTTATAAAATATTCACCTAAAATGTGTTTGCTGTTTAATCATTTTTCACTTGTGGCCAACTCTCTGTGACCCCGTTTGGGTTCTCTTGGCAAAGGTACTGGAGTGCTTTGTCATCTTCCTTCTGACTTTGACCCCTGGGCAGGTTCGTAACTAGCACTGGTATTCTCATAGGTGATTCCTGGTGAAGTTTCTTGGTATAATTCCAAATTGTTTTCTACATGGCTCTGTTCATTTTCAGTTCTCCCAACAATGTATGAGTGTGCCTTTCTTATAACAGTAATTCCTTTTTGTCTTTCAATTCTCTATTGTGTTCTTGCCCCATGTGAAAAAATGTGGGCACAGGTGCCCTGTGGGAAGGTTCAGGATCCTCCCAATGACCCACACCCAGTTACAGAAAAATAGCTGTAGAGGAAGAGGGAACCTCCAAAGTTATTGATGTTGAAGACCCCTCCCCTTTTACACATGGGGAAACCAAGGCCTGAGGAGACTGAGGCTTAATAAAACAATAAAAATAAGCAGCAATCCTGTTCTCTCAGTGGAGGGGTTTGAGTCTTTATTCTTACAGCCTTGGTAATGGAATCAGAGATCAGAGATTTTTCTTTCTCCAGAGAACTGGTGTTCCCCCCATTCTCCTTGAGGCCAGAATAACGTCCCTTGCTTTGTCAAGGATGGCTTAGAATGTCCACTGGTGCTCCGGCCTGCTCTCTGCCCATGTCACTCTCAGCCTCCTCCTTATGCCGCCCTCTCTACGCTCTGCCCTCGGCCTCTCCTTGGGCTGCTCTCTCACCCTCTCGCCCTCGGCCTCCTCCTTGGGCCGCCCTCTCTGCCGGCTCTCGGCTGTCCCCGCTCCCGTGCTGGGGCTGCGGGGAGGAGACACGGAGGCTGCCGGCTCCCAGGGCCGCGGCGGGAAGCAGCAGATGGGTTTGATTGTCGCTTGCCGGGTGATTCCGGTGAGGGCTGACGCTGGTGGTGACAAGCGATTTACAACGTGCTATTTACAGTTGGGGTTTGCAGGCTTTCACTGACATCAGAGCGCTCTTTAGCAGCTGCTTTCATTATTTCCTTTCCATGAGCTGCTAATTGAAAGGGAAATGGTGGGTGGGCTTGGAGCAGGAGCCAGCACTCCTCCCTGGATGTGTCCGAGGCAACGGCGGGGCCCTCCTGGGGCCAGGTGTGCCGAGAGGCTCGGTCCTGTCATAGGGGCAGAGCCGGGGCCTCAAGGCCTCCCATCTTACAGGTGGGGAAACTGAGGCACAGGGAGCTTAACTGGCAGAGCCAGCCTCCGAAAAGCACTTAGTTGGTGCTGGCTGCGTGTCCAGCATTAAATACCCCGACCACAGGTACCAAAGCAAGATATCCTGCCTCCAAGGAACATGTCTAGAGGGACCCAGGCAGTGACAGCCGGAGGGAGGGGCTTAGGGGGCAGTGCTGGCTCTGCCAGGCTAGAGTCATGGGCTTGGTGTAAAGGAAGAGCTGGGCACTGGGACAGAGACAGAGAGAGACAGAGACAGAGAAAAAGAGACAGAGAGAAACAAAGACAGAGACAGAGAAAAAGAGACAGAGACAAAAATAGACTCACATAGAGCCACACACACACCTCTTGTCTTCAGGGAGCTTCCCTTCCAAGGGGAACGCCGTTCCTTCCTAAGCTGGTGTTGGTTCATTTATGATTTCCAAGTAAGAAACATGTGTGCTTGTATGTGCACGTGCACGTGTGTGTGTGTGCATTTGTGCACACGGCGTGTCTGCAGGGGGCTGCGACGGTTCCCACAGGGCCCAGGAAGGCGGAGGCCAGGCTGGGGGGGAAGGACGGGGAGCTGGAGCTGGCCCCCGTTCAGCCCGGCCTCCGGTGCCAGAGAGAAGGGGTCCTGCCTCGGGGCTCTGATCTGGCTTCTCCTTCCAGCCCGGCCCAGGACAGCCTCTGCACCCCCTTCTCAGGGTGAGGCTGTGAGGGTTGGATGCATCTCAGTGAGAGGCTCGCGAGGAGATGTCGGGCCCAAGACTGGCTGCTCTCGCCTGCAGAAAGTGCCGCCATCAGCCGCTTTTTAATTAAAAATGAAAAGGGTGCACGGTGGCATGTGCACACACATGCACAAGCACACACACATGTGCTCACACTCACTCACACAGAGCCTTCCCTGCCCTCGATCTCTGTCCCCAAGCCCACTCTCCTTAGGGGCCCAGCCCTTTGGATGCATCCCAGGCCCTGCTGGGCCCTACGAGCCTCCATTGTGCCTAGTCACAGGTAAAGCATCTGGGGCTCCTGGACCACCAGTGCTTTGTGGCCTGCATGGGTCTTCTTGCCCCGGGGCCTCCCTCCCATTCCTGGAGGCCTCTTTCCACCCCCATGTGTTTGCATGGCCCAGCCCTTCACCTGGATCCCCCGCCCCCAGGGAGAGAGGAGTCCTTGGCTGGTCCCACAGCCAGGCCCTTTCAGGCGCCCTCCTGGACAAGGCCACGTTGCCCTGTATTCACTGACTCTGCCTCCAGCCTTGTGGGGCCTCTTGTTCCCCTCCCAGCCCAGCCCTGCACCTGCTCTCGCGGCAGCCTCTGCCATCCGTCTCCTAATTAGATAACGGGACGGTGCTGGACGGGCCCTGATGGCCAGTGATGGTTCCGAGGGGCTTTGATTCGGCCGTAATTAGGTTTGGAAGCAGCCGGCTGCCCTGGTCCAGCCTGGGACGAACGCCGCCGAGGACTCGGGCCACTGTGGCCCAACCACTTCTTGCCGGCTTAAGGGGGGCGGGAGGCGGCATTTCATTAGCAGAAGCTGTGACTGAGTCTCAGGCGCCCGCCCGGGCTGAGTGAGAGTGGGAGGCTGGCAGGGACCCCAGGGGCCTTCTCTTCTAGTCCCTCATTTACTAGGGACCAAGACCCCTCCCCCATTTTTACCCAGAAGGAAACTGAGGTTCAGGGAAGCTTAGAGATCATGTAGTCCAGTTCCCTAGTTTAAAGGACAAAGCCGAAGCCAGAAGGACTTCAGGGCCTGGTGAATCCCCCTGTCTTGCAGGCTCAGGAAGGACACCTGGCAGCCAGAATTCGAACCCAGATCTCTTTGTGGCCACTGCCCCCACCTGCAGAGCTGAGATTCACACTGACACCCTCTGGCTTTAAATCCTGCTCACACCCTCATTTGGAGGGAAAGCTGAGGCTCCCCGGGGGAGGACATTGATTTTTTCCTTTGCTGCACATTCAGCTCCTGGCAGTGGAGCGCACAGACCCTGCATTAAAATGTTCCTCCCTTCTCTCCCCCGGGCCAGCTTCCCCGTGACCCTCCTCTTCCTCTTGGCGCCCACACAGACCGGCCCTTCATGGCTCTCTTTCTGTCCTTCAGGAATCGCTAAACAGCTGAGTGTTTTGGTGGAAAAAATGAAAGGAGCTGACTTCTGCTGGGAGTGACCCATCCCAGAACTCCCCACTCTTTGGAGGTGCTTATTTGTTTATTAAAATAATGAATTTTGGGAGAGAAAGCTGTCATGGACAAAGCATCTGGTTCTCGTCGCCCCTCAGACGTGGCGACCTTGCATTAGCCCCCTGAGCCCTCTGGCTCCCAGTCTCCATCTTGAAAATGGTGGAGTTAGCAGGCTGTCTCTGAGTTTGACATCTAGGCCCCTGAATTTCTGACTTTAGTCGGAATTTGGGAAGAGGCTGTTTGATGAAAGAAAGCTTTTGTTCCTTTGTAACATCCTGCAGGAGCAAACACTGGGAAAAAAAAAAGGTAGGTGGGCTGCAGCATGGGGCCGGGCTAACTGGCTGAGCTGTGACCCCGGCAGGGCTGCGCCTGGGCCCATGTGGCCGTGGGCTTTAGAAATGGCTTTTGTTTCCAAAACAAAACTTGGCTTGGAACGGTCAGTGATGAAGTGACCCCCCCCTTATGAAGGAGACTCTCAATAACCCTTGCATCAGAGCAGACGGCTACCTGGTCGTTGCCTTGGGTGCTCATGGGAAGGGAGACAAAACCATCCAGGATCCTGCTTTTCTGACGGTGGGATGGAAAGGGATGGGCCCGTGCTTGCTGCCAGCTAAACAGAGAAGATAAGGGGAATGAGGCTGTCCCAATCGATGGAGATCTCAAGCGTATTCAAAGGCTGATTCTGTCCCCTCCCCACCAACAATGGATTTTCCCAGCCTCTCATTCTCTTCTGCTGCTTTGAATTAAGAAACTACCAAAAGGTAAAAGCAACCAGAGTAATTGCTGCTTTCTCCCCTGCTGCCCCAGTTTTCTAGGGATGTGACGCGCAGTCCAAGTACCTGGACCACCCTCCTGAGCCTTTCTGAGAGTCCCCTGGTGAACAGGAGCCTGTCACATAGGCCGCCTTCCACCCAAGTCCATCCCCGATGCCCCCAAACCCATCGCATAGCACCCTGACCTGTGACAAACTCCACTGTATATATCTACTGACGTCCCTGTGCACGTATCGCAGCTTCCTGGGCGAGGACTGTTTTCTTTCTGACTGTAGCTGCAGCCCTGGCTGGGCGCTTTGCAAATGGTGGGTGCTTTATTCAGTTACATTTAATTGAAGGGAAGAAAGTACCTTTAGGCTGACTCTGTAAAAGGGATATCAGAGTGTGAGTTCAGAAAATTTCCAGTCTGATCTTGAGTGAAATCATTCTTAAATTTGGACTTCAGTTTCCTTACCTGGAAAAAATATTTTTGGAAAGGGGTTGCTTTCATGCTGCTGAAGCCAGATTAATGTTTGTGATTGGTTTGGTCTTGGTGAACAGATGATATACTTTCTTTCTCTTGGTAGGCAGGTGGGAGAGCATGAATGTAGAAGGTTGAATACACTGGATGTGATAGAGCTCTTTGAACTCATAATTTGATTTAATTCTTTCTCTTTGGGATGAAAGAGAGACAGAGATAGAGAGAGAGAAAGAGATGAGACGAAAGAGCGAGACAAAAAACAGATAGGAGGGGAAGAGAAATAGATACACAGACAGGAGAGGAAGAGACAGAGAGAGAGAAAGACAGATGGGAAGGGAAGAAAGAGAGAAAGAGGAAGACAGGAGGGGAAGAAACAAAGAGACAGACAGATAGGAAGAGAAGAGATGGAGAGAGAGCTAGACAGATGGGAGGGGAAGAAATGGAGAGATAGAGAGACAGTGTGACAGACAGAGAGGGGAAAGAGAGAGGAGGAAAGAGAGATAGACAGGAGGGGAAGAGACAGACAGACAGATAGGAGAGAGAAAGAGATGGGGAGAGACAGAGAGAGAGAGAGAGAGAGAGAGAGAGAGAGAGAGAGAGAGAGAGAGATTGATTGAGAGAAATGATGAATCTTTAGTCAAAGGATCTGGGAAAGCTTGATAAACAAAAGCAAGGGGGTTGAGTCCTGGTGCTCGTTCTGTTCTGACTCAGGATTTATGTAAGAAGTGATGGCTTCTTGTGGTTGAGCTGGGATCCCTGCTGGCATTCTGACACCATGCATGTTCTCCTTGCGTGTTTGGCCCCCAGCCTTTCTCAGCATTTTCTAGCCTGCTCGAATGGCAGGGTGCCCAGAGCCCAAAGAACAGAACTGATCTCTGACCTTTTTAATGAGAGAAAGTGTGAATTCAAAGCACTTTGAAGGCCATGAGAGTACTTTGTATTCCTCCCAGCGTGCTGCAGATGTGGAATAGTCTTAGGGTTCTGGCCTGGATGGTGGCCCAGTGGATAGAGCTTTGGGCCTGGAGTCAGGAAGTCCAGCATTCCGCTCCAGCCCCAGACACTAGCTGTGTGACCCTCAGTTTCCTCATCTGTCACATGAGCTGGAGAAGGAAAAGGCAGACCATTCTCTATCAATAAAACCTCAAATGAGATCATGAAGAGCTAGGACTGAAATGACTGAACAACAGAATTGTCAGCTGGCTGGGACAGTTAGCATTGCTACAGAACTTTAAGGGTTGCAGCGTGCCCTACAGATGCTATCTCATTGGACAAAAGCCATGTTTGTGGGTGCTATTATCATCGCCCCTGTTTTACAGAGGAGGAAGCTGAGGTAAGAGTGGCTTACCCACATTTACTCAGCTAGTAACTGTGTGAGACAGGGTTTGAACTCTGCTCTTTTATATTGCACTAAAATAAATTAAAAAAAAAACAGATTAATGACTGCCATGGATTCAGAGCTCTAAGGTTTACTAATCTCTTTATATTACTATTTCATTTGTTCCTTAGAAGAACCCTGGGAAGGTGGAACTCATGTATTAATAATTTGATATTATGAGTGTCAGGAGCCACATTTGAACATGGGGCTTCCAGATGCAAAGGGGAGGCTTAAAGAGGGGAGTCGAGCTTTCTGAGAGCATCAGCCAACAAATATTGAAGGAGCTCTTGGAAATGAGGGCTTTGGGACTCTCCAGTGTTTCCCTTGTCTTCAGGCTCCATCTTTCCTTTGAGGATCTGGGCCAAGAACCCAAGGCTCATGATCAGGAGACAGTGGATGAAGGAAACATTGGCTTAGAAGCAGGGGGCTTGATTGGACCCAAGCCTTCTGTGCGACTTAAATAAGTCCCTCATCTCCTCAATCAGAAGCCAAAAGATGCGAGAGTGAGAGCAGAAAGGGATGGTAGAAAGCCTCCGGACCAGCAGCCTCATTTACAAATGGCACCTTGAGACAAGTGACATGTCCAAAGCCAGGTGGTGGAATTTGAATCCAGCTCTGTCCATGGGGCCAGGATGAAAGGCTCTGAGTGGATGATATAGCTCCAAATAGAAGGTAGAATAGGTGACCAGCCTGTGAGCCAGAGGCCGAAGGAAGGAATCTCTGCTTCTCTTGTATTCTTAGCAGTTGCTTGTCATTGTATTTAAGCAGATTGGGTGTTAATGGGGACCTTTTTGCCTTGGCAAAGGCTGGGCAGACCACTGGGCAAGGTCTTGTTTCTATGATCTGTTTGTTTTCTCATCCCTATTTCCCCTTTCTTCACATTCACGTGGAGCCTTCTCTGATTTTGAATTCACAGTTCTCCTGGGATCTGTTTTCACTGGTACTTTAATGCTAGATTAATTAGCTAGTAATTAATGCTGGTAATTAGTCAGTGCTGGTCCCCACCCCGTTAATGCCCAGGATGACTAAAGGCAAACTGAAGAGACTTACCTGAACCGATGCTGAGTGAAATGAGCAGAACCAGGAAATCATTGTCCACGGCAACAGCAAGATTATGTGATGATCAATTCTGATGGACGTGGCTCTTTCCAACAATGAGGTATTATGGGTAATTCCAGTAGATTCGTGGTGGAGAGAGCCATCTGGACCTAGAGAGAGGATTGTAGGGGCTGAATGTGGACCAAAACATAGCATTTCACTTTTCTTGGTGTTGTTTCCTTTCTCATTATTTTTCCTTTTCAATCTGATTTTTCTTGTGCAGCACAATAAATGGGGAAATATGGATAGAAGAATTGCACATATTTGACATACATTGAATTATTTGCTGTCTAGGAGAGGGAGAAAAAAATGTAGAACCAAAAGTTTTGCAAGGCCAAATGTTGAAAATTATCTCTGCATATGTTTTGAATATAAAAAGCCTTAAAATAATAAGATAAAATAATGAATGACAAGAGTCTCTCAGTTCCCGTCTCGAAATATTTGTCCAGTTTGTCAGCCGTGCACCCTTTTTTCAATTTTTCTTCTTTGCATGCCTAGGTCTCCTTTGAAACATAGTTTAAATCCCCCCACCTACAGGAAGCCTTCCAGGATTCTGCCGGCTCTTCCGCCCCCAACTTACTTTGTTTTCACTTTAATTATATGCTGTGCAATTGCACACTACTTTTTTCTCAGCAAAATGGAAGCAGGGACTTTTAAAATTCTCTTGTTGGATCATTTAAGACCCTGGTCTGTCTTGTCTTTGTGGGTCCGCCCTGTCCCTTGCAGGGCCTGGCAGCTTGTAAAGGGACAATCCAGAAATGCTTGTTTATTGATTGCTCCGGGAGGAGGTGCCCGTGGATTAACAGATTGTCAAATGCGAGCTGTCCTTGTGGCCCTGGTGCCCAGGATGTGCCCGCCACACAGTAGGCACTGAGTAAAATATCTGTGGATTGATTGCTCGGCGCGTTGGAGCTCTGCCATGCCAGGGGTTTGGAAAATGTTTCTTGAATCGACTCGAAGTGTATTGAATTGACTCTGTGCCCTCCTGGTCCCTCGTGTTTGACCTATGAAGTCATTTTTCAAAGAGCCAGCCTGAAGGAAAAAAATCAGATGAGAAGCCATGCTGCATCTGGAATTGGGCTGACCTGATCAATGCCGTAAAAAAAAGGCTTTGAAAGTGCAGATTTATTTTGATTTAGCTGCTTTGATGCAGGGTGAGGGGGCGTCCAAGCCCCATCACAGGCTGGCCCCTGGCCCACGGCTGTCGACTTCTCCTGGGGGTCTTGGACTTGCTTCCTTAGCCTTGGAGAGAAACTTCTTCAGGGCGGCGTCTCTAGTGGGCGGTGGGCCTTCTGAGCGGTCACCTGACCACGGTGATGAGCTAATCCTGGTTTGGGGGCTGGTTTGTTATTGTCAAATAAACATTTGATGGAAGTACTGGAATGGTTTGACATTTCCTTCTCCAGCTCATGGGGCATGGGAGGAAACTGAGGCAGGTGGGGTGAATTACTTATCCAGGGCTACACAGCTAGCAACTGTGTAAGGTGGAATTCAAACTCAGTCCTCCTGACTCCAGGACCGGGGCATCACCTACCTGTCCCCATTCTTTGCCGTCCAGAAGAGGCATCTTGAGGCAGAGATAGGGAGGAAGTCCCTCTTAGTTCCTCGTTTCCTTGGTGAAGTGGCTGGGTCCAGAGAGGCAAAGGGACCCCTCTGGGCTCACACAGGTCAGGGCTCAGGCCTTCTGAGTGCCCTCTCGTCCCCTTGGCCCTCTCGTGTCTTTATGGCTTGTTTGGGAGTGGGAAGGCCTTTTGTCGCATAGTTATAAATGGGATCCTATTTCCCGGTCACTTTCTAAAGCCTACTTAACCTATAATTGAGTGGTGCAATTGAACCAGTTCTAGTTGGAATTAAAAAAAAAATTCAGACCCAGATTTTTCTGTGAAAGGAGAAAGAAGAAAAGGGAAACCCTTCCCATCATGCCTTTTTTCCCTCAGGCCCAAGGAAACATTTTCAAATGGATGGTCTGCCTTTGTCACCTTTTGCTTCCTTTTTTACATTTCAGTGAGATTCCAAAATGAACTTTATTTGAGAAATGAGTTTAAAATCTCAGTGGGATTGAACCTCATGAGAGGGGATTGTGGGTCGCAGGTAAGGGGGCGGCTCTCTTGGAGTCTGGTGGTCATTAACATAAAGTCCTGACTGTGTGATCCAGGACAAGATATTTTACTTTTATGGTGACTTGGACAAATGTAAGATGAGAAGGGTAGTAGAGCTGGATCAGTGAAGGGATTTCCCCAAGGAGAGTTCCCCCCTCCCTCTGTGATTCCAGGTGCTGACCAAAAAAGCAGTCATTTCTTAACGAGCCTTCTCAGAGCAGCGCCGGTCCCACACAAAGCAGGAAGTACCAGCTAGTTTCTGGGCCTTGTTTTTGTAGTCAGAATCTCCTAAGAATTAAAAATGGAATGACAAATGACCATTTTGACGCCAATTTCTTACCAGCTTATAGAAGCGATCTTATTGGCTACTAAAGGGCAGAAAGGTTTATTTAAAGAAAATGGACTAGCATATCGACAGGGACTTTTTGCTTGTTCTCACCCACTCCAGTCTGCCCTTTACTTGGCTCTCAAACTGATCCAGGTCTATTGTGTCACCTCCCTCTGATGCCCCTGAGAGCCGCTCTGAAATCTCTTTGGCTTCTAAAGCCCCTCACAACCCGGCCCCCTCCCACCTTTTCTGTCTTCTTTACCCCATACCTTCTTGCTCTTGTTCAGTCATGGGCAAGCCCACGTGGAGTTTTTTTGGCAAAGGTACTGGAGCCGTTCGACGTTTCTCTAGCTCATTTGACAGATGGGGAAACTGAGGCAAACAGTTAAAGGGACTTGCTCAGGGTCCTACAGCTACTAATTTCGGAGGTTGGATTTGAACCCCTGACAAGGGAGCCTTCCAGATTTCCAGCCCCTGCTCCATGCACTAGCTGCCCACTTTACCTGGTGGCTTGCCCCTCACCAAGATCATTACATTCCAAGAAGAGACTTGGAGTTTAAATGTGGGTCTTCTCCCTCCAAACCCAGTTGTCTCTGAAGGTTGGGCACAACCATCGGGGCCTTTGGTGTCCAGTTGACAGGGGGACCAACTTGCTGTCCGGGGGACACAGAAAGGCACTCTGGGCTCCTCTAGAGCTAGTTAATTCCTGCATTGCAAGGAAATTCAAAGTCTGCCTTTGGTTCTGACCCACCAGCAGGGGTTCAAACCCCAACTCAGGTTAAATTTAGTGTCTCCACATGCGAGTGGCTGTTCCCAAATGGGTGGTTCAGTGTTCCTGAGTTCAGATCCAACTTGAGACACTCTGTTGGCTAAGGCATTCAACCTCTGCCTGCCTCAATTTCCTTATTTGTAAAGTATTTGGAAGGAGTACCAGAGTCAGCTTCCCAGGTGCTTGTGAGGACAAAACAAGAAGATAGTTGTCAATCACTTTGCGAACTTTCACATTAATTTTATTAATCCTTTCTATTCTTCTCATCATCGTTAAATACTGCCTAGAAGTTGAGCCTACAGCCTGGAATCATTAGCTCTGTGAGATGTTCTTTTATCTGAAGCCATCCCCTTAATCAAAACACAACACACTGGCTCACATAAGGCACTTTATTCTAGAGGATGTTCTTTAGCTGGCTCACTGGACTGGGTCAGGAAGACCTGAGCTGAAATCTGGCCTCAGACACATGCTCGCCATATGACCCTGGGGGAGCCACTTCATTGCCATAATCCACTGGAGAACTGCTCCAGCGTCTTTGCCAAGAAAACCCAGTGGGCAGTGATGGTCTGCAGAGTCACAAAGAACTGGACACAACTGAACAACAATAAGCATTTATGACTCGGGTGGCTTTTATCCGAACAAATCTGGGGGTCCTTTGGGGTTTTAAATTAAGCGTTCAGATCATGGTGTAGTCCTCCAATCCTCCCGCAAGGCTGTTTTGAGAGAAGGGGAGAAAGACTTGTGAATGAGACGGAGTTAATGAATCTGGTAACCCGCTTACTGACATTATTGGTTCTCCAAGTTGTTGAGATACACAAGGCTCAGGGATCTGTTCCTACAAGAAAAAAGAAATGAAGAATTCATCGGGCCAAGCATGGCTCGCTGTTGCTTCATGACTGGGGACCCTGCAGCACGTTCTGAGCTTCCCAGACTCACAGGGTTGAAGGTTAAGGGTGATGGGCAACCTCATTGACTCATTTCACAGATGGCACCGAGGTCAAGGGGGAAGTGACTGGCCAAGATAGTAGCAGGACATGCTTAGTTATTCTCCCTCCCCATTGCTAGTGGCCTCTAATAATATTGGTATAAGGAAAGGACTTGGTGCTGAAAATGCGGGGACCCCAGCTTTGTTCCTTCCATTGGTGTTTTTGCCAGAAAAGTTTAACAACCGGCTCTTGTGTTTCTCTGACTGTCTCCAGCCTGAGACTGTTGTTACTTTGTATCCTTCCGTCTGTCCCTTGTGTCTCCTTGTCTGTTCCTTCCATTGGTGTTTTTGCCAGAAAAGTTTAACAACCGGCTCTTGTGTTTCTCTGACTGTCTCCAGCCTGTGACTGTTGTTACTTTGTATCCTTCCGTCTGTCCCTTGTGTCTCCTTGTCTATTCCTTCCATTGGTGTTTTTGCCAGGAAAGTTTAACTACCGGCTCTTGTGTTTCTCTGACTGTCTCCAGGTTGAGACTGTTGTTACTTTGTATCCTTCCATCTGTCCCACTGCCCCCAGCATGGAAAAGTTGGAGACCGAGACATTGTCTCCAGACTTAAGCGGCGTCCTTTAGTGGGTGAGCTTCTTCATACCTATGGGTGGAATTCAGTTCTCAATTCACTTGCCCAGGCCCCCTTCTCAGTCACCATTCGTAGTCACTGCCGAGTTGTCTCCTCACCTGCCGAGGGACAGCCTGGTTACTGGGAGCTGGCGTTGGGGGGCAGAGGTGGGGCATGGATCTACTCTGAAGAGCTTCTTTTGGCTTGCCTCAATTACTTTTATTTTTAAAATCTCTCCCTTTAAATTGAGGCCCTTAAAAAAACAACAATCCGTCACATTCTGTATTCCCCCTCATTTCTGTATCCCCCCTTCCTCCACACCCAATGATCTGGCAGGAGGGAATGAAAATATGGGTGGGGGTGAACCCCCCTACCTGGCAGAGTGGCTCTGTACTGGGCACCCGGGGTCCCCCACCTCTGCAGGACGGGAGGGACGAGCTCCATTCGCTGACCTCCTCTCAGGGCTAAGCTTGGTCATTATAACGACTCAGCGTTCACTGGGTTTTGTTTCATGCTCAATTACTTTTCATAGGACTGCACTCAGAGGGGAAACATTTTTGCTTCTGTGCTTAGCGAGCCTGTCATTGGATTAGAGATGCTGATCCAGCAGAACTCCAGAATAAAAAGAAAACAAACAGTTCTTTAAAGGTCCCCTTTAAACAAAAAATCCTTGAACGATAGCTACGTTTTGAGTTTATTTCCCATCTTCCTTTGTTGGCTTGGATGATTTGGATGATGGTGCTTTTTTTAGGGTTTTGTCCCAGCCCTGTGTGTGTCCAATGCCTAGGATTCATTACCCCCTGCCAGCAAGACCTTCTGTGCCCTCCGCCTTCTAGGGACACTCCTCTGGGCTTTGTGATTTTTGATGGGCAGTGGGCAGCTTTCTTAGGAGGACGCATCTTAGCCTGACTTACTTCTACTTCACTTTTGCTTTTATTTGGACCAGGTTTCTTTCTTATTTAAAGAGAAAATGTATAAAATGTGAAACAAAAGGCAGGATTCTACATCCAAGGGGAGGATGTGGAATGAAGACCTGCAGATTTGGGGGTCTCTTTGTTTTGTCAACCTGAACTGATCTTCAGAGTGAGCACAGAGAGCTCCTTATAATTAGAGAATGGAAAAAACCCCCAATCATAACGCAAACTTTAAGTCTGGATTTAGGAGGATGGAGGTGTATTGGAAAGGCAGGCAACAGAGGTGGACATTTTGGGTGTCAGTCCTTGGATCTGAAGCATCGGTTCTCTTTCAGAGAGGTCATTCTACTTTTTTTAAGTGAAATGTTTTTATTTATTTATTTTTTGCGGAGGCAGTTGGAGTTAAGTGACTTGCCCCAACTAGGAAGTGTTAAGTGTCTGAGGCCAGATTTGAACTCAGGGCCTCCTGATTTTAGGACTGTTTCTGTAACCACTGCACCAAATAGCTGCCCCCAGTCATTCTCCTTTTAAAGAGCTGATTGACTAGATTCATCAGGCAGTGAGTGTTTATTAAGCATCTCCTCTGTGCCAGCCCATGTGCCAGCCATTGGGGATACCTATTCGGTGAATAAAATAGTCCCTCCTAGCAAGGAGTCTCTATCTTTATTGAAACTATCGATAGTTTAATTTTGGCTGCCTATGAATCAGTGGTCCAGCCGTCTCTCAGTTTACTTCTAGCATCTGCAGGCTCTGGAGAGGGTGTGTGTGTGTGTGTGTGTGTGTGTACATATATCTATACACATTTACAACCTGCATATCAGTATAAGCACACTCATTTGTGTATACACACAAACACATGTTTATATATAATGTATATCTATATGTGTGTATGTATATATTACAAATATATTCGATGAATGAAATTGTTTTTATTTGTAAAGAGCCTCTATCTATATTAAAACCATGGATAGTTTAATTTTGGCTGCCTACGAATCAATGGTCCAGCTTTCTCTCAATTGACTCAATGCAGGCTCTGGAGAGGTGTGTGTGTGTGTGTGTGTGTGTGTGTGTGTGTGTGTGTGCATAAATTCTCTCCCTTAATCCAGGCCCGGTGTTCTGTAACTTCCTCCCTGCCAGCCCCCTGCACCTGAAGCCCGGTTCCCCTTTGCCATGGCCCTGCGGGATGGGTGACCACCTTCCCTGCCATCTCCCCCCACCCCGTGCCCTGCAGAATCAGTTGCCCCAATGCCATTGCCCACCCTCCTGGACCTTACCATCACCCTCACCACCAAAACCCCTCAGGATGTGGAGGACCCTCCATCCCTTCTTGTACGAGCAGTCTTCCCATTCAGAGGCTGTTTGTGGAGAGCCCAGACCGCCTCCATCTTCTCTTTGTGGTTCCGGAGCTTACCCCAGGGAGGGTGCTCAGCAAGTCCTTGATAAATGCTTCTGTTCTTTAATTCATTCTTACACTCATTATTTCAATTTATCAGCAAACATTTTCATATCATGAATTAGGGGCCGGACACTTTTCTAAGCACTGTGATACAAAACTGAAAGAGAAATGTTCCCTGCACTCACCGTCTCACTCTTTAACTCCAAACTCTCCTGTCGTTCCCTTTGTTTGTTGGAGAAAGACAAGACTCCTCAGCCTGGAATTCAGGGTCCAGGAGGACCAGTCAGCTCTTCTCCTTTCCACCCGGATCTCCCACTCCCCCTTTCCCTGAGGGCCACATCCACTCCTGACTGTGCTCCTCATGTCAGTGTTTTCCCGACTTCATACTCTAAACGAGTGGAGGAGGGCAGTTGTCCTGCAGTCAGCTCTAGTGTGGGGTGAAAGCCTTATTGTGTCTCCTTACAAGTGTGTTTTCCCTGTGGCAGGTGCTCTTTTGTTTTAATTTCCAATGAAATGAAGGTTGCTAGCAGGTCAGGTTTGGAACACTGATTTTCTTTGTGTGACCTTGAATGGGCTCTACCTTGTACTTGTAGGAAAACGTGCTTCTTCCCCTCCTCTTCCTGTGTGCCCCAATGCACAGCTCCACGCAGCAGGGATACTTTCTGGGATAGACCTTAATTGGGCTACATGGCAGCCCCAGGCTTGGGGGTGTACATGAGGGAGAGGAGTTGGATCCGCCATGTTGGAGGCTTGTGGGTTTCATATAGTATCTTGAATATTCTACACCTACTTTCTTCCAGCTCATTTTCTTTTTTTTTCTCTCCTTTCTTTCTTGAAGGAGCAGAGGAAGCTAGCAGTGGTATTACATGGTGTCTCTAGGGATTTAAGGAACAGGCAGAAAAGAAATTAGGAGAATGGATTTCATTTCTGAGTGCTCCTGACTTTGATCCCACAAGTGTTTGGATTTTCTGAAGGAGAATATAGCTTGATGACTTGAGGGGGAAAAAAGAAAAAAAAAAGATTAACTATGTTAACACTCTCCTCAGGGCACATAGTGTGCTAGGATGTGCGGAGCTGTTTTCCTCATTAGGATGAACTCTCTTTATTCTGCTCAGGAGCGCGCATTTACCGGTGCTAGGAACCCACGGAGCACGGAGGGGCTGGGAAAGTCATGGTTTGTCCGGGACAGAGGGAAGCGGATTTGGGCATTGCCCACTTTTATCTGCCTTGCTTGACGTTGCATGAATGGGTCTCACCTATGTCTCATTTAACCCCTGTGAGCCTAATATTGAATAATATTCTCAGAGAATATTGGGTAATTGAGTGACTAGCTGATGCAATGGGCAGTTTTATGATAGTGATTAACATTGGCTTAGATAATGGCAGGGGAATAGCTTCTTACTTAAGTGTTGGGCATTTTGAGAGGTGTCCGGACTTGTTAGTAACATGGGATTCTTAAATTCAATTGGAATATCTCCCTGGGGATTTTTAACGAGCTCCACTGCTGTTGGAGCATTTCCTTTCCTTATCACCCTCTAAGAGTCCTTACTGGGTTCCTGGGGGTGAATACTTGTTGATTAAATGAATAAGTAGGTTTATTTTCCCTTCTGATTTTTCTGTCGCACTCCTTTTTGTTCATGGCAATGACAAAAAAAATTGGGGATTAAAGAGAAAAAGAAAGATGAAATAGAGAACCATAAATATTAGGAAAAGGCAGTGGGGAGTGAAGGGGAGAGAATACCACCAAACAACTAAATGAATCATATGAATCTGTGAAGAAGAGAGCTAGAAAATTAGGAAATTAGCATTAAACTGTGGAAAATAAGACACAGAGGCATCTTTGGACTCTTAGAATTTTTTGGCTTATCTTGTTTTTTGTGTGGCTTGATGGAATCAATCCTTACCGTTTTTATTGTTGTTGTTGTTGTTTTTCTTTTTGTTTTTTGTTTTGTTTTGTTTTGTTTTGTTTTGTTTTGTTTTAGTTCCCAGTTCAACTCTTTCACCTACTCAAACCAGATCATCCTAATTTTAGCAGAATCAGATGTGTTCTTCCAAAATGTTGTAATAGTTCCAATATATTTTTATTATCTTTGGGATTAAGTGACTTGCCCAGGATCACACAACCAGGAAATGTCTGAGGCTAGTTTTGAACTCAGGTCCTCCTGACTTCAGGGCTGGTGGTATCCATTGTGCCCCCCAGCTGCCTCTCTTACTTGTGTTTTAAAGCCACTTGTAAATGACTCCTTGATTTTCAGTTGTGTTCCATTTCTTTTAGCTCTATTTTGCATATTGGACTATATCAAATTTTCTGATTTTCCTTTCCAGACATGACAGTAGTGACTGATATGGAGGTCAGTTGCTTTTGCCTTTTCCCTCTCCCACTTCCATCCTAATAATTGCCATTCTCTCTTCCACCTTCCCCAGTCCCCTCTTCCATCTTTTGGTTTCCTTAAATTGTCATCTCAGCTGGCATGCCTAACTCTACCCAAGAGTGAAATGGCAGGCCTACAATGTGAATTATACCTTGGATGGATATGTTCAGAAGTTATATGGGCATTTGTCCATTTGAACCAAATCGGTACCTTTGACCTCTCTTCCAGCCATAGAAAAATGGCAAATGGTGGGGTGTTTAGAGATTTTTTATTTCTTAAAATGTACCTTTAGTTTTTCTTCATTTAATATAAAAACGAAGTCACCCACACAACAGCTTGGTTTGATGTTCTTTTAATTGATATTTCTTCTCGTTTTTTGCTAATAATTATTTTCCCTTTGAATCCAGATGATGGAAATATTTTCTACATTTGTTTCATTAATAATTTTCAGAGTCCTTCTCCCACTCCCCTCGCGTCAGTATGAAGCCCAGGCAATTGTGACCACAACTGACTGGTAAAAACAGGTTCTGTCTAGTTTCATCAAGTTGAAACAAGCCTAAAATGATTTTGACCACTTAATTTAAGAACAACAACAACAACAATCTGATTTCAGGCAGCTCAAACAGGTTTTGGCAATCTTACCCAGATTTCAGCTTGTACAGACAAGTTGTAAGTTCTCCAGACTGGATTTCTTGACTGGTTCAGCTTATGTCTGGCCAGTCACAACGGGGATTTAAGTAGCTCAAACAATCCAACAATCCATTCATTATAGGTTCTACCCATTTCGAGTATGTAGCTTCTGACCAACTCTGATTAGCTGGGATTCATTCTAGCTGGTTCACATTAAAACAAACCGAAGTTAGTCAATTTAAGTGAGTGCAAAGTAGGTTTGAATCCGTTCCAAAGAATATAGACCCTTCTTTCTTGAGATCCTAGCTGAAGAGCTGGAGAAGACCTAAGAGATGGTTTAAGGCTGCCATTTTGTTTTATGGGGGCGGTGTCTGAAGGTCAGAGGGATTAGAGAAGCTTGTCCAAGGTCACACAGGTAGTAAAGGTCAGCACCAGAATTTTGTCAAACTACTGTTCTTTCCAGCACATCTTTGATTCTTTCAAATTGGAGCTATCATATTAATTCCAAGTTCAACTCTCTCACCTACTCAAACCAGATCAAACTAATTTTAGCAGAATCAGCTGTGTTCTTCCAAAATGTTATAATAGTTCCAACATATTTTTATTATCTTTGTCCGGCTTTATGTATTTATAGATACCTACACAATTCAGAAAGTTTCTCATTGATTTCCATCAGTCCGAACTAGTCCTGGTCAGATCAGATTGGTTTTGACTGTAGATCAAATCTCATTGATTCCTACCGGATCACTCAGGGTGATGGCCAATTCTTGTTAGTTTCAATTGTATCACATTAATTCAGATTGAATAAATGGCCTGCTCCAAAGAATTTAATAGTGGCTTGATAGAAAAAATAAAGATTTCTCCTGGAGCTCTCCAGGGATTTGTCCTTAGTCCTGTTCCATTCAACATCTTTATTCAGTGACTTGAATGAAAGTATGGCTGGCATTCTTTTAAAATTTGCAAATAATCTTAGACTGGAAGGGGTAATTTGCATACTATATGACACAATCAGGAGCTAAAAAGCTAAGCCAAAATGATAAGTTGAATTTAACAAGGCGAGATCTGCTAGGAATAAATGTAAAGTTCTTCTTTGAGGTTCAAAAAACCAACCTGACACGTACAAGATGGCAAGTCTCTCCAATAGCAGTTAATCTGAAAATGGTCTAGGAGATTTTCGTCAAATCCTCTCTCGATTTGACTCAATTTTAACATCACATTTCACAGATACTAATATAATCTAGCATTTTATTTACCGAAGTATAGTGTTTAGAAAAGGAAATATTATTTCCCTCTTCTCTCCCCTAGACAGATTAGAGTTGAATGTTTCTATTAGTTCTGACTTCAATATTTTAAGAATGTGACAAATTGGTGTGTTCACCGAGAGGGATAACCAGGATAGTGAGAAATCTTTGCCTTACTTAGATTATTTGAAGTAATGTATGAGAAAGAAGAAATAACAGGGTTCATAAATTTAGATTTAGAGGGATCCTTAGAAGCAACATTTATCTTTAAGTATTCAAAGTGTCAGCATCCCCCAAACTCATTAATTCTCTTTGGAGTGGGGCAGCACTGTAGAACTGAAATCAGAAAGATCTGAATTCAAATCCAGCCTCAAAAACTTAATAAATTTGTGAAATTATTTTACAAATAAGTTTGTAAGTCACTTAAATTCTGCCTCAGTTTCTTATTCTGTAAAATGGAGGTAATAATACCAAATAACCTTTTAAGGTTGTTGTAAGGAACAAATGGGTTAATATTTGTAAAGCCCTTTGTCAACATATTCAAATGTCAAATAAATGTCAACTCATCCTTACCATCATCATCACCACTGTCAGCATCATTATGATCATCATTGCCATGTAGAAATAGTGGGTGAAAGTTGAAGAGTAGAGCATTTATGTTGGATGAGAGATGAAACTTGAAAGTTTGTTGTTGTGGTTGTGAAATCATTTCAGTTGTGTTTTACTTTCACCCCATTTGGGGTTTTCTTGGCAAAGATACTGGAGTAGTTGGCCATTTCTTTCTGCAGGTGATTTTACAGAAGGGGAAACTGAGGCAAACAGGGATAAGTGACTAGTCCAGGGTCACACAGCTAGCAAATGTGTGAGGTCAGATTTGAACTCAGGTCCTCTGACTCGGTGTCACCTAGCTGTCCAACGGTTCTAACAACTTTTGCACCTATGTGAGTTGACCCATTTCAATTAAGGAGTGATTTCCCGTCCCTGTAGAAAAGTCAGGTCCCCATGTATCGGGAAGGTTGTGTGAGACTTTATATTCCTGATAGGTTGGACCAAGTGGCCCCACCGTTTCCACTTACGTTTCCTAAGACTTGACAAACGCTTATTTGAATCATTTGGGTCCGATTATAATGGGCGTTGCCCGATCCGGCATAATCTCGGCCCGTTTTGACTGGCCCGGGCTGGCCCTCATCGGTGCTGT
The DNA here is from genome assembly GCF_902635505.1 of Sarcophilus harrisii. NCBI lineage: Eukaryota > Metazoa > Chordata > Mammalia > Dasyuromorphia > Dasyuridae > Sarcophilus > Sarcophilus harrisii. The sequence goes on along the minus strand of NC_045429.1, from coordinate 444,631,852 downwards.
GTGCCTTGCTGAGTCTGGCCACAGAAGGCTGGGGATTGTTAATTCCACTGCGTGGTTCTGGCTCCCTCTGCAGCCCCAGATGGAAAAATGCTTCTTGTTCAGAACATCAGAGAAATCTGGTTCTAAAATGGGAAGACAGCCCTCCTCCGGCTTGCTTTTCGGCGTCTGCAGAAAGCCATTCTGTCTGGAAACCAGAGCTGTGAAGCAGGGGTCTGGGGGTCCGGGCTGCGACCCTCAAGGGCCTCTGGGTTACGGCAAAGCCTGCCTGGTACCAGTGCACACCGGGCCCGAAGGGTAGCGGGAGTCCGAGCTCAGAGAGAAAATTCTGTTCGCTTTGATAGGTTGGAAGAATTGCTCAGTCCCAGAATTAGTCCAAGAAGCAAGAATGGGGAGGCGTTTCTTCTCAACCTTGCCCAATGCCCACCTTCCACAACTGGGAACGAGAATTATGCAGAAACATCAGAAAATACAGGCTCTTCTCAAAGACAGCCCAGGAAATTTGAACCCACAGAGAGAAGCTTTTAAAGCACAGCCCTGCTGTAAGACTTTTGGGACAGTGTGTGTATGTATGCTTCTCTATAATGTATAATTAGAAACACACAGATATCTATATGTATGGACGTATGCAGACTTGTACATACTCAGGATATAAAGACACCTAGGTAGATATAGTAAGTTTAGATACTTCTTTCCCTTCCTGTCTCTCTGTGTATATATTTGTGCACTTAAATAGATTAATATATATTTGGATATGAATATAAATACGTACACACTCATACACAGTTGATAGATGTAGATCGCTCTATATGTGTATCCAAGTTCATATTATGTGTATATATATATGATATACCTATGTACACCTAAGTATATACTACACACATATGGGGATCTGTGTCTGTAAGTCCATCTATGGATGTACCTGTATATAGAGATCTAACTATAGGCTGCCGTATCTATAGACATGGGAGTAGTCCTTGAATCCGGACACTGTTTTATGCTGAGAGAGGGATTCCTTCTTGGGTCCCAGCTAGAGGGAAATGTCACGGAGCAGAGGACCTCGATTCAGATTCTCCGTCTGATGGCGGCTCCCTTCCTGGGATTCGGTCTCTTCCTTTGGAGGATGCTGTGATGGGACTAGATGGTCTCAGAGGTTCCGTCCAAATATAGAATGATAATCCTGGGATTGATGGGAGGGCTGCGTTCTCTCCTTCTGTGCTTCTGAGGATCTTCCTGACTGTTGGAGGATCGTGTATCTCATGTGGGTCTGTTTCTAGATTGTTAAATGTTCGCTCAGATTCTTTCCAGCTTGGTGTTCCTGGGACCTTCCCAGGTTTTGTTTTCTCATCGAAGAAATGACCTCTTTAAATGACTTCAGTTCTTTAGATCCTAGGGGGCTCGTTGGATAGAGAACTTTGGGCTTGGAGTCAGCAAAGCTGAGCTCAAATTCTGGCGCAGATACTACAAAACCAAAGTGAATGATCCTGCAAGATTTCAGCTTCTGCCTGCCTCAGTTCCCTCTTATGTAAAATGCTCCTAATAAGAGCGTCCAGCTCCTGAGGTTGCTGTGATGATGAAATGAGATAATGTTAATGAAGCAATTTGTAAACCTTAAAGTAATGTATTATTATTGTCATTTACTAAAGCAATGGGCTTTGGTCATGTAGTCCTTCTTCTTTACAGCTATTAAGCGATGATTCTCTGATAGTTTGGATTAGATGCGATGTCAGATTCTGTATGGAGCAGCTGGGTGGCCCAACAGAGAGAAGGCAGGGCCTGGAGTCAGGAAGCCTCATCTTGGTGAGTCCAAATCCAGCCTCAGACATTTCCTATCCGGGTGTCCCCAGGCAAGACATTTCATCCTGTCTGCCTCAGTTTCCTCATCTGTAATATGAACTAGAGAAGGAAATGGCCAAGCATTTCAGTATCTCTGCCAGGAAAACTCCAGATGGCGTCATGGAGACTTTCAGACAGAATTGAAACGATTGAACAACATAAAGATTCCACAAAATCCCAAATTTAGGACTAGAAGGAACCTTAGCCATATTCAACCCGGTTTATTTCTCATTTTTCATAGGAACAAACGGAGGTCCAAAGAGTTCCGGCAAAAATGCCCATCACATAGTGAATGACTGAGCCAGCCTTTAGGCCCAGCTTCTCTGACTCCAAACTGAGCCAATCCTATCCTCTGCCCTGGGCTTCTGTAACTTGGAAAAAAAATCCTAGCCAGCTAATCCTTTTTTTCTCTGTGAAAATGTAAGACATGAATTACTGATTGCATCCTTTTTGCACTGAAGAATTGTGATTTCTTTGGCAGTTATCTGATGCTGAGTTAGCCCGGGGAGAATTTCAGGATGGGAAATTCAGCTCACACTCTTACGTCTCCCCCCAGTGCCAGCTCCCCTCTTGTACCTTTTTCACCCAGTGCGCGAAATCTCCTACATTTGGAGACTGCCATTGGAGCATCAGGGATAAAAGCATTATCTAATGGATGGGAGGGCACACACATATAAAAAGCGACGCATCTGGTGTGACCCGGTTTAAAGGGTGCCTCATTTTAAGTCACAGCACATTAAATGTAGCTGCTTTTTAACTGGGCAACCACATGTACCTACTTCTATTTATATCGCCATTCTTATAGAGTCAGTAACGGCACATGGGCCCCATAAAACAGGGCTTCCAATGTGCTTTTATGATTCCAGCCTGATCTTTTTGGTGCGCGGAGTTTCAGACCCACAAAACAGTGCTCTCTTTCTTTCTCTCTCTCTTTCTCTCTCTCTCTCTCTCTCTCTCTCTCTCTCTCTCTCTCCCTCCCTCCCTCCCTCCCTCCCTCCCTCCTTTCCTTCCTTCCTTCCTTCCTTCCTTCCTTCCTTCCTTCCTTCCTTCCTTCCTTCCTTCTTTTCTTCCTCTCTCCCTTCCTTCTTCCCTCCCTTCCTTATTCCCTCCCTCCCTTCCTTCTTTCCTTCTTGTAGCAACTGAATTTGTTAAAATTAAGGATATTGTTGTAGTGGTTTGTCCTTTGCTCTTGAAAAGGACCCAGTATTGGGGAAATGATGATTAAGTGGCTTGGCCAAGGCCACGCACATAGTCAGAGGCCAAGCACATTGCAGATTTTGGCTCCCATGACTTGAATCTCAGTTCTCTTAAGTTGTGTGTGTGTGTGTGTGTGTGTGTGTGTGTGTGTGTGTGTAGATTATAGAATCATATGCATTCTTGTTTCATTTTGGGAATATATCTTTCAGCTGACTCCCGTTTCCTTGCAAGGGTCCTTCAGGATGTTCTCCACAGTGTCTAGTTTGAACAGGCTCATTGGTAGAAATTGGTGCTCACAGTGTACATGCATGGAGGGAAAAGGGGGGGAAATGTGAAATTTTTTCCTTTCCCCTGACTTTTCCAACAGGTGTCACTGTTACCCACAAGTCATGTGGAAACCGAATTAAAGCCATAGGAAAAGAGCTAGCTGGGCCCTCCTAGTGCCAACTGGTTAGGGTTTCAAGCAAGCAGAGAGACCCCAGATGGTGAGGGGTGCTCACACGTCTCAGACACAAATGAAGATTCTCATCGTTGCCTTATTCTCCAAAAGAACAGATTCTATATGTCGGCTCTCTCATCAAAAGTTTGTACAATGGAAATGGAGAAAGGGGCTTTTGATTTCCAGAAAGTCGAAAGCTACTGAAATAAAACAAAGAACCTCCTTTTGGTCCAGTATTGGTTCAGAATGGCCTGAATATAATCAGGGCTCAAATAAACTGTTAATCTCCTAACCCTTGGACTTCACCCACCCAGGAGAATTGCAGAAAAATGAAAAAAAAACACCAGAAACCCAACCTAAACCACAAAATCGAACCTCGTGCTTTTGGCTTGGTGCCTTTCTCTGTGCAAGGACATGAAAGCCCACCTTGTTTGCTTGCCAACGCTCTCGGTCCTTGGGTGCATCATGTTACGGCTCTGAACAGCCCCTGAGTCCCCCGCTCACGCACGCCGTGACAGATGCTTTCATGGCGGCTCCTCGGCAAACAAACACAGCTCCTCTGTAGGGCCTGGCGGTCATCCCGGTGGCGCTGGGCCCTGGCCCCCACTTTGGTGTTCTGTTCCTTTCCTTTTATGAAAGGTAACGGGCTCCTTGCCCTGTGCCATTCTGAGTGCTGCTGTCTGATTCCTTCCACCCCTCCACCCCGCCCCGATCCCCCCCCCCTTACCCTGGAGAAGAGGCTGTACCTGAGAGTTACTCCAGGTAAAGGGCAGTGTGCTCCTGAGGTATCATGGCTGTCCCTTGGGTCCCCAGGAAGCATCCCAGGGTCCAATAGGATCATAGATTAAGAGAAAAAGGACTTTAGAGTCCAAACCCTTCCTTTGACAGGGAGATAGTAGAGTCCCATCCTCCCACAGTCTCACTACATTAAGTGACAGAGAACTGGGATTTGAACCCGCTTCTGCTGTGCCAGATCTCATTCTCATCAGATGATTGATTGGGAAGAGCAGCAAGAGTTACTGAGCCCAACACTTCATTTTAAACATCAAGAAATGGAGGTGATGAAAGGGTTAAATAACTTGCCCTGGGCCACAAATCTTGTGAGTGTAGGAAGCACTATTTGAATTCATGGCATTTGACTTTTGAGTGTTATGTCCTTTTGGTTCTCAGTTTTATAAAGCAGAATGCTTAGAAAATAAGTGAGAACAACAAAACATAATCGCAGTAAGCACTAAACTACAAAACAGTTTCCTAACAGGATCTTATTTAATCCTTGTAAGGACATGGTGTTATTATGTCATTTGTCAGATGAGAAAACTGAGGCTGACTCTATCACATCTGACTTATAGCAAAGCTAAATGCCTGTTGATTGAGAGAGGAATCTCTGCTGAACTTTGTTGTCACTTCAGTCTCCTGGGACTCAATTTCCTCATTTCTGTCTGAAGATGGATTCATTCTGAATCTTTAAAATTATGATTATGGGTCTATAGAGCTAGAACTCAAGTCTCCTAAGTGATGTGGGAGCTTGTGGTGGGAGTTCACTGTTAGCATTTCATGGATTCAGGGAGCAGCCATATTGTAATGACTTGTGCCCGCCCATTCAGTACTTTGGGCTTTCTAGTATAATGTTCATTGTTTGACCTTGGGAGCTGCCTCTGTTCCACCAGGAGTTCTGGGAATGTGCCCCTGCTTCTGTATAAAAGTCCTTCTAGCTGGTCTGTAGTCAGCATAGCCTCCTAGTGCCATCTACTAGGTTTTTTCTGCAAACATTTCCCATGACTTTCTGGGGGTCTTTTATTACCTCTCCACCTATTTCAGGGGAAAAGATTTTATATTTTTTCCTGTTCCCTTTTCCCTTTTTTCTTCTCTTCCTTTAAGTAACCGAGGACTCTGTAATTTTTCCTTCCAGCATTTGGGATGAATTAAGTTTTGAGCAGGACATTGACAAATTAGTATAGTTTACCCCAGAGATATCTTCTGCCTTGGAATTTGCCAAGAAGGCTTACTGCAAAGTATTGAAGTGAGTGGTCTGGGAACAGTTGGTCAAAGGGAGTGATGGGTGATGGTTTTACAGTTTAACCCCTGTTCTTCATACCAATAGTGGAGTGTTAGGACTTGATTTCTGGGCCCCTTTCTCAATTAGAACACAGATTTTTCAAGCATCTCTTAAGCAAGAGGCAACAGATGGGACATACACAAATAAATGCATTAGATTAGACTTTTATGGAAGCAAGAAACCAAGAAAAAGTAGTATAAAAGAATCTCAGGAGATCATTTTCAAATCTAATCAGGGAGGGCTTCGTGAAGAAAGGGTAGCCTGTGTCCTGAAGAGAACAATTTCAACAAGCATAGATAGAGAAGTTCACTAGAGGCTTGGGGATCGCATTTGAAAATGTATGAAAGGTACAGTGGGCAAAGAATCTGTAGCCCAGTTCATTAAAAATGATAAAGAAGGGGAGAGAAAGAAAGGAACTACTGTAAAATATAATGGAGGTTAATCGAAGTATAGTTGCGGTGGCTGTTATATGTCATCTGGGGTCATAAGGTCTGTATTTTATCCTCTAAGTAATATGGAGCGACCAAAGATTTTTGAGTGAGAGAATGATATGATCAGGCCTCTATTTATTTGGAAGATATACTTGGAAACTCCAAGATTGATGGATTAGAGAACTAGAAGAGCATATAGAGATTATTTAAGAGGTGACTAGAATAATCTCCTTTAGAGATGAAAATCTAAGCTAAAGTGTTGACAGGGTGAGTTGGATAGAGCTTAGAGATGTTATCAAGATGGAATCAGCAGGTCTTGGCATTTTGTTGGATTGGGGGAAAGCTGAGACTTATAAGTGACAATGACATTTTAAATCTTTAACTTAAGATCAAATGAGATAATATTTGTAAAGCACTTAGCACAGGACTTGGCACATAGTAGGTGCTATATAAATGTTTATTTCTCCTTCTCTTGGAAGGTGCCAGTGCCTCCAGAGAAAATTGGAGAGTTGGGGGCAGGGGGAGGTTTTAAAATGAAGATAGTCATTTTAGGATATGTTAAATTTGATGTGCAGGTGGTACAGATTTTCAGCTGCTGATTACAGTACTCTGAAACGTGATATGGGAAATTAGGGTTTAAAATAATAGTTTGAGAAGTAAATTTCCTAGAATAATGGAAGCCCAAGAAGTGGTTAAGAATTCCAAGATAAGAGATAATAGAGAAGTGGGTTCACAGACTTAGATATTTGGAAAGGACCTTACTTGTCATTTTTAGGGCTATAGGAGACAGTGAAGTTCATCTAAATCAATTCCTTCATTATTCAGATGAGAAAACAGCCTCTAATTGATGAAAGGACTTGCCCAACATCACATTGAAATAAATAGTAGAACTAGAATTTACACTTAAGTTCTCTATATTTCCTCAGTTTCCTCTGTCCTATTCTATAGCAGAGGACCAAGGAGGGACCCTTGAGAGAATTTACTTCTGAGGTGAAGGAGAATGAAGAAATACTCAGAGACAATCAGGCTTGTATGAAGCGATCCAGAAAAGGGTAATGATCCAAAAGAATATTAAGAAAGAGGAAGAAGTTTGCTTCGATAAATATTGTTCTAAGAAGGTCAAGAAGAATAGATTTAGGGAGAAAAAGCCATTCTATTTTTTGTGGTTAAAATGAGAAGAGATGAAGGGAACAAGTGTACACTTAACCTTTGAGGAGTGAACTTGAGAAGATTAACCTCTGCAAGAGAGGACCGTCTTGTTCTTTGATTATGGATTGAACAGTTTAGAATTAGCCAGAGAGAATTTTAGATGTGGTAAATATTAATCCTGATCCTGTCATAGTAAAATAAAACTTGATTGTGGCTGAGAGAGATGCAGGTGAGGACCCGTCATAACAGTCAGCCTACCTTAGTGTGTAAAGCACTGGGCTTAGAGGTAGAAAGTTAAGGATTGGGATGGGATTCTAACACATTGTTAGCCGTATGACCATGGGCAGGAAATTGTCAGGATTTCCTAAGTTGGAAAATGGATATTATCCCTTGAAGTTCCTGCTTCAATAAGTTGTTTAGATCTCAAGTGAAACCCCAACTACATAGAAAACTTTGTAGTGCTAATCAAATGCCAATGAGGAGGAGGAGAAAGAAGAGAAGAAATGGGTTTGAAATAAGCATCAGAGAGGATGATGGAGAGTGCTCTAAGAGATGGATAGAAGAATTATGGGACTTTTCAAATTTATTAGGTTAACATTAAATAAATAAAACCCTGATTTTATTTGTTAAAAAAAAAAAAAGAATTATGGGACTTTGATGAGGCCCCAGTAGAGGTTAGGGAAACATGAATGTGTTTGGATATCTATCTGTCTGTCTATCTATATCCTTGTCTGTATCTAGCTATCTGTCTGTCTGGTGCTTAACTACTCCAGATGTGTGTGTGTGTGTGTGTATGTGTGTGTGTGTAAAATCTTCTGCTCGTGCTTAACTACTCCAGATAAATATTTAAAAACTTCTACCCATGCTTAACTACTCCACAGTAAAATAGGAGAAAAGTTTATCAGTCACTTGTTTAATTAGGTGGTTGGATGGTCAAGGCTTTGAAATAAAGATGAGTTCAATCAAAATGGATGTCAATCACAATGGGAAGAGAGTTTAAGGTGACGTTTTAGAAAAAGGAAAGTATGTAAGGTTATTAAAAATCAGGTAATTCTGAGCGCATTGGATCTGGGAGGGGGAGTAGTATTGGGTATTGGGGAGAGAGGCTCAAGGGCTGCTCTAGCCCTATGGATGATGTAGGTTGAACCAAGGTGGGGACTAAGGAAACTGGGGAGATATTAATTGAGGAGACTGGTTTCCAGTTTTGTTCTGACTTTGATGCTGAGCCTGAGCTGTGGAGTTGAGTGCCCCGTGCAGCCATCAACAACCTCAGACCTCATGACTCTAGGAGAAAACATATTGGAATGACAAGAGTGGCAACCAGCAGGCAGATGTCAACTCTGGTCCTGATCACTTGCCCATTCTTGTGCAAATCCCTTTCTCTTTATATATGTTATATACCTCATTTTCTTTCTTTATGCGACAAGGAGACTGAAGCAGATGAGTTTGGGGGGCTGCTTGTAGATCTATGATGTTTTGACAAACTCCATGAGTTTTAGTTGCCTCCTCTGTCAAATGAAGATATTTCTTTATGTGACTTTGAAGTTCCCTCTCAGCTTTAAATGCACGAACCTATTTATGAGTCTAGTGGCTGAGTCACTATGCTAAAAGGCCAATATTAGCGAATCGGAAACCTCGTCTGGCTCAGGCTGTGTCTTTCTAGAAAGTGCTCTGACCTCTGGGCAAAGTGATGGTCAGGAGCCCCTGTCCCCAGTTGGCAATGCCAAGGTGTGGGGTAGTCTAGACATGGCACCGGCTACCGTGAAAGCATAGTTCCTCTTTTGGACCCCAGACTTTATCTCTCTCTGTGCCCATCAGCACGCCCCAGGCCCTGTCCTGGCCACTCATATCATTTTTCAGTTGGCAAGCACCATCTGCAACATCTGTCCACTGGGCCGGATGAATTCCACTTGGCTGCCTATCATTTTTTCCCCCTCAAGGGACTTTCTGGATCAATTTGCATAAGATTATGCCAGGCCAGTGATTTCACAAAATAGAGTTTCACCAGCAGACTCTATTGGTAAAACAAGAAAGAAGAGAATCTTAAATGTTAACAAAAGCAGTGGTTGTTTCTCTCTGGTCACAAGATGTAAATAAAGATTATCTTTGCAAAGCCAGGGATTGTTTATTTCCTACTTTTTTATGAGTCAGAAGGAACGAGATTGTGGTTGGGGCTGCTTCTGTGGACTGGTGGAAGGTCTGCTTGAAGGAACACAGCAGGCCCATCCTGTAGATTGGTCTCCTTCTAATTCATGGCCTGGATCACTTTTTTCTGAGAAGCATAAAAAATATTTCATGTCAGAAAGAAGCTGAGAAGTCATAGAATCATGGAAACTGGGACGCTTCTCAGAAACTGTCTTAATTTTACAGATTGGAAAATTGAGGCAAAAGGAGGTTGTGATTCTTCCAGTTCATAGAATCATAGAACCTTAGGATTCTTTCCACGTTCAGTGTTCAAGTCTGGCTGCATGGGTTTAGCTTGTCAGTAACTAAAATAATCTGGATGTTCCATTTTCCATGTGTGGAGAGTTGACATTTAATAAGTGCTTACTGTATTCTAGGTAATATGCTGAATACTGGAAGTATTCCCAAAGATGGAAAAAGTCAACTGTGTAAATATGTATACATCTATTGGATTTAACACATATTTTAACATATTTAACATGTATTGGACTACCTCCATCTAAGGGAGAGGGTGGGAAGAAGAAGGGAATAATTTGGAACAGAAAGTTTTGCAAGGGTCAATATTGAAAAATTACCCATGCCTGTGTTTTGTAAATTAAAAGCTTTAATTAAAAAATAAAATGAAAGAATGGGAAAAGTCCTTGCCTTCAGTGTAACGTGGGAGACCAGGTGCCAGTGATCGTGTCTAAATCTGCTCCAGCCAAGAGTGATGTGCAGAAAGGAGGCCCTTGATCAGAGGGGATTGAGAGAGGCCTCCTAGAAGGGGGGGGACTTTATCTGAGCCTTGGGGGGCCGGGCAGATCCAGGCGTCCAGAAGCAACGTTTGGGTGGAGAGGTGGGAGGTGTCTGAGGCACACAAGGAGACATGTGTTATGGCTAAGCTGGTGGAGGTTGGCGTGGGTCAGGAATGAGCAGGCTGGAAAGGGGGCGGCAAAGCTTGATCCCCAACTAGAGGATTTTGTTTGATCTGAGGGTGATAGGAGTCACTGGGTTTTATTGAAGGGGAGCCTGAGAGGTGACCAGATCAGACCAGCTTTTTAGGGAAATTACTTGGGCAGCTGAGTGGCGGATGGAGATGGACGGGAGCGAGCAGGGATTTGAAGCAGCAGAGCACCCACACAAGTATTGGGGCACAGGAGGGCTCTGCTGGGCTGAAGGGAGGCTGTATTTTTACAGGTCTTCACCCCCAGCGGCCTTACTCAGGGACTCTTCACAGAATGTTTGCCTGCCTTAGAGCTGTAGGAAGATAAAAGGCTGGTGGGGGCAAGGACAGCCTGGCAGGAAGGCGGTCTCAGGCGGTGGGGGGCAGCTAACTGATTCCCCCGAATAAATTAGAAACCTAGTTTCCTTGAAGTCTCAGCCATGTGATTTGTGCATCTGGCTTTACTTCATCCGCTTGATCTTTTCAGGGATGCTGGTAAATGTTTCCCAGCCTGGACTGTCTGGAGGGGGAAAGGGAGCACAGGTGAAAGACCCCCATTAGAAGGGAGGAGATCTCTGGAGGTTGGAGCCCCTGAGTCTGCCCTCTCTCAGAGGGAGAAACTGAGGCCCATGCAGATGACGAAGGCCTTTCAGTAGGTCCCACCAAAGGATGTCACCATCACATGGTCCTGGATTTGAAGCCCCCAGTGACCTTAGAGGTCCACACCCTCATTTTATATTCCCTGCTCTTTTTGCTAAATGCAGCTGAGGAAAGGAAGTCACCTACCAGCCATTCTGATCCTAGACTCCCATTCCCTAGACTCCCCAATTTTTGTTCTTTTGTTGGCCCTGCAGAACTATCTAGAAAATTAATAGAAACACCTGAATCATTGCCAATCAGAATTAAGTATTTCTCCATTATTCTGATCTTTGATGTAACTGAAGTTATTCTATTTCCATGATTCTGAGCCGTCTGATACTTATTAATTTTCTGCTGTGTACCCATTTTACGCGCTAGGTATATTCCCCTGCTAAGAATAGTTTTGCCTTGGGAATCCTCAGGGAAAAGGTACGGGAACCATTATTGAGACCGTTCATCTATTGAGCATTATTGTGTCCTTCTTGCACTGGTGAAAGCAAGTCAAAAATGAGACTCTCCTCTTTTAAAGAGATTTCATTCTATCTGGGAAGATAACATGGCCAAAAATAAATATATAGAAAATAAATGCAATGTGAATCTTAGGGTGGTTCTGAGGGGATACATTGTGAAGAAATGCTTCGTGTGGGACGTGGCGTTTGAGCTGAGCCTGGAAGGAAATGCAGGCTTCTCAATGGCAGGGACAAGAAGAGAATCCCTTTCAGGCATGGCGGGTCCAAGGAGGTGAGGAGCAAGCGAGTCAGTTTGACAGGAAGGTACCTCCATCCATCTAGTCATGGCAGAGCACTGGACCGAGGGCAGTGCTCCCCACATCTCCCTTATCTTTGAGGTCCTCAATAAGTTGGTTGCACCTATGCAAGTACAGTCACCTTTTCTTCTAGGGCCCACCTTTTCTCTGCCTTGTAAATTATATCTTCTTTATTATCTCTCACATTCTCTTTCTTTATTCCTGTCCTATCCTTCTTCCCATTCATCACCTCCTGAGGTCTTTCCTACTCTTAACAATCTGAAACCTAAAGGCTCAAGCCCCTCTTTTCCAGGAAGTCCTTCCTGATTCTTCTAGGCCATATTGATTTTTCCCTTCAAGATTACAGATTCAATCTTGGTGGGTCCCTCTTTTTTTAATCATCCAACCAACCAACGTTTATTGAGCATTAAAAGGGATGAGGAGGGATGGCATTTTGGATGGCAGAATGACACAAATTAACCTGGAAGGTGGAAATTAACTTGACATGTTCAAAGAAACTTGATGGACCTTGGTTTCCTTATTTGTAAAATGAAGATTCTTGCTACCTCAAAGTCTGTAATATAAACTTACTATTTATGTGATCTTTGGAATGCTCTTTAGCCCCTGAACCTCAGCTTTTTTATTAAATCTATGAGACCAGAAGATTTAATAGATGACTTCCAAGGGCCCTGTTAGCTCTGAGTCTATGAGTCCATGATTCTCTTCCCAATACTAGACTTTCTGTGTGATATTAGCCAAGCGTCATCTTCTCTTGGTATGGGTTTATCTGAAAAACAGAAGGAGGAATTCAGATCTTAATTAGACCTAGGACTTTATAAAGATTAAAAAGAAGTGAAGGTGCATTTGTTTAACAAATGTGGGGGGTAATTTAAAGTTTCTGTAAGGTTCAGAGTATCATAGATGTGGAGTTAAATGAGATTTTTAACGTCATCCATTCTTATCTCCTTGTTCTTGAATTTGAGAAAAAGAAGCCCCCATCGGTGATGCGATTCCTTCCAGGTCACACAGCTAGGAAGGAAGAGAGTCAGAATTTGAACCCGGGGCTTCAGACTCCAAATCAAGGAACCCCCATGAAGTTTCTGAGGTTGGGAAAGCATAACGGGTTTTACTCAAAGGAAGAGTCTTTCAAAAACAAGCTAGGCAGTCCACCTTTCAGCCCATTTTTCAGTCACAAGAGAATAAGTGATATAAAGGTAGATGTGGTCAGATTTTGGAAGTACAGTCTGCCAGGAAGATGAGATTTTTGTGGGTCTTTATCAAGTTTCTTTTGGACTCCAACTTGAGAAGTTCTGATTCTTCTGGTAACAGGGAAAGGGAGAGAGGGACCCCAGGAGGGCCTGCTCCTCCCTCCTCCCCTCCTGCCCTTTGCCTCTGATGGTTGCTACTGTTGCATCTTGGGACTCCTGTACATGTATGAGCTCGAAGGAGGAAGCACTTTGTAATGCAATCCCATTACCTCTGGAAACTTTGTTCTCCCCCCTTCCCTCTGTGACCAGGCAAAGATGAAAGAACGCTTCCAACTAGATAAAGGTGGGGCGCTGATTACGCACTTACACTGTGCTCTAATTATCTTTCTACTCCCTGAAGTGGGGCTATACACCAGTGCCAGTAAGTCAGCTTCCCAGAAAACCGGGGATCCCGACTTTAGGTCCTTTGGAGGTGTCTGGGCCAGAAACGTGAACCCCTCGTATCCTCCATGAAAACATAGAATCGGTATTGGGTGGCTTCATCTAAAGCCATTTGGAGAAAATACATCCTAGGCTTTGTTAAAGCTATAGCATGTGCCCCTCTTGAGAGAACTAAGGGCAAGAAAAATAGCTCTTGAAAGGGCTGGATGGCTCCCAAGATGGATGCTTTCTGAACCCATACTAAGTTTAAACCTATTAGGAGGGACCTCAGGCTGTCTTGTCCAACCCTCATTCATCGGGAGATTTATGCTGGGCACACAGTGGGTGCCTAATAAGTGCTTGTTGCTTGGTTGCTGGAGTTATATATTAAGAGCTAGAAGAGACTTTAGAGGCCACTTGGATGAACCCCTTCATTTTATAGAAGTGGAAACTGAGGCACATGGCACCGAAAGGATGAGACAGTAACTGTGAAGCACTTAGCACATGCCTGGCTCACAGTAGGTAATTAATAACTTTATCTGTTATTAAAAACATAATATAACCAATATCTTTTCTACTGTGGCACTAATTGCCCACAAGCATTTATTAAGCACCGACTGTGTGCTAGATGATGAAAGTCTGATCCTACTCATATCCCCATGTTAAGGCAGAGGAGGCCGGGGGTCTTGTTGACCCCCTGATGCCCTGTTTGTCACATGATTTCTAGGAAGCTGCCTTGCCCCTTGCATCATTGTTTCACCAACATGATTTTTTCCTTGGGACTGGACAGTCGGGTTGGGAGGGGCAGGATCTGCAGAACAGCTTCCATCCCGAGGCCTCCTGCATCCATTATCTGCTAGCGGTTTTCAAATGGGAGGCATTTAAATGGACTTCCCTGGGGGACCCGGGTACTCTTCTCCAAAGCATCCTTGATGCACAACAATTTCAGAGGAGTGCTGGAAGGCATTGAAATGTCAGGGTAGTAGATGTAGGGGGGGAGGCGGTCATTATCCACCAGGGCCCCCCCTCTCTCCCTGTTTTTATCTCTCTCCTGAGTTAATGCAATTCACCTTAAGCTATCCGGGCTTGCCTTCTAGAGAACATCCCCTATAAAGTGCAGCTTTGATTATCCCCAGTTGTAAGAAAGCTCTTTCTGTGGGACATGTGGTCCTGAATATGGTGAGATAAATTCTGAGCAGATGGAAAGGTTTTATGCTGCAATCTATATGGGAACAGCGGCGGCTGTCCTCGGCCTCCTAGGCCCGACAGGAAGTATCTCGCTGCTGCATTGCAGATGGCTGAGGAATGTGGGGTTTGATCTTTCCCGAAACCTTCGGGACCCCTGTTTATAAAAACAAATTTTCTTGGTGGGTCTGGTTCTTCATAGGAGCCGCACGCTGGAGCGGGGTGAATTTCTGAATGGTGGTGATATGGTTAAAAATGATTTTTTGAGGATGGAGAGGGGAAGATGTTCCCTCCCTGGAAGGTTACCTGGAAGTCCAGAGTTTCATCAAACCAGTACAATAAATACCAGGACGGAAATCTCGAACCCTAGAAAAGGTTTATGGGGGAAAAATAAAACACTACCCAATTTGGCCACATAGCCAATCCTTAGCAGAAATGAGATTCAAATGCAGACCTTCCAGCCAAAGTCACACTTTTTCCATTATATGGCAGTGCTTTAAAATGCTCCATAGGGTAGACTGGAGGATGAGACAGGTTTGGAGCTATGGTGGGATTTTGGACTAAGAATAGTTGTCCTTCTACCACCCCACCATCAACATCCAAAGCGGATATCCTCCTTAAACTGCTTCCTGCAGTTAAAATAATTAACTAATTTTAATTTGTATACAATCTCAGTATTAAACTTCTTTCCCCAAAGTTATTACATACTATTTATGCTATAAGACATACTTATATAGCGGACTTTCCATCCTGCCATCAGCTGTAGAGACTCATCTCTGATGTGAAGAGAGAAGAAATAAGAACAGATAATTAGAGCAACAATGAGGAATCTTCCCCCAGAACTAGATTCTCTGAATCTGACCAACTACTATTGGTTTCATGGTAGTGCCGGGGGTTTTGGGTGGGATGTATGGGATATGGTTTACCTGGCTAGTGTCGCCTTTCCTTTGTATAGATTGTTTTTGAGGTTTTTATACATAGAAATGTCACTTTGACCAATAGAATGTAAGCTTCTTCAGGTCAGGGGCCTCTTCATTTTGCACTCTACCTAGCAAGTGCCTGATCAATAAGCACATGATTGAGTGCGTTATTAGAGGTGAAACTGTCCTATCCATTCATGGTGCTTTCCCAATTTCGAGGGAGTATTTGTGAGCCTGCTCCAAACAATCATTTTGGCTAATTCAGAGTTTTCAGCTCCTGTTTAATTTCAGAATGGAAGCTAGCTCCGTCTGTGTTTTAAAAGCCCACCCCAAAAGTCAAGTGAGTTGAATTGCGGTCGCCTGCCATCTTGGTGGCATCTTCCAAGTTTCAAGAAGCGATTTATGCATGCTGTATGACTTCCTGCATGACAAGAGTCACAACAGAACTGTTCCGTGATGCCTGCCTAACTGTATCAATCAGTCAGAGCTGTGAAAATCAGTTTACATATGTCAACAATTTAATCTTTTAATGTACTTGCCGATGGAACACTGATGTGTGCGTTATTTTCAGTGTTTACAGGCGGGCAAAGCTGAAATTGTCAAGGGGATGGATTTATGCCCATCATTAGGGACCATATGCATATTTCATTTTCCTCTGGCCGAATCTGTTCCAACACTCGTTTGCTCCTGCGTGTGGTCACGGAAACACACATGCACACATTGAGAGAACACTCGACATAAGCTCCTTGTGGGTGCATGTGGAGGGTGTGGTTATGCCGGGAAATGAGCTAATATGTAACGTACATTATACAGATAGCTGTGGTTTATCATCATCAGAAGCAGCAGATTAATCAGATACATTGTAGTATTTATATATACTGTGTATATATAAATATATATATTTATATAGATATATATACACATATGTGTATGTATATATAACATATATACATATATAGTATATATGCACATACATAGTATGTACATAGATACATCATAGTATTTATATATGCTGTGTTTATATAAATATATATTTATAGACATATATGTATATATAACATACATACATACATAGTATGTACATAGATACACCATAGTACTTATACTATGTATATATACATATATATTTATATACATATATGTGTACATAGTATATATACATACATATGTAGTATATATATATATGTGTATATATATATATATACACACACACACATATACATAGATACATCAGAATATTTATCCCCACTGTCAATCACATGGTGGAGTCATTTCCCTCAAGCTCCCATTTTACTAGAAAGTCATAAGTTTCGGGTGTTAAAGGACTCCAAATAGTCAACGAACCTTGGAGATGATTGCGCAACTTGGGATATACTAATTGATGGGTTAAAGCTACTCCTTGCTAATTTATGCACCTCAGCAGCTACAATTTTTTCATGCCATCTGGGCAATATCAGTTTTATGTATTTTTAAATGAATCCAAATGAACTCATTTGTTGAGCACCTTCAGAATTTTATTTCCTGCTTTGCTCATCTCTGTCTGTTTCCATGCCATTATCACCTGCAAATAAAAGAAAGAGCTTTGGGCCAAGTTATGGCCATATTTTATGTGTTTGGATTTCTCTGGCTGCATTTGTGTCTGTGCATCAGGTCCAAATGGAAAAAAAGTTAAAGGATTTGGAAGAGGCAGCGAACATCTCATTAATTCAAATCTTGGGTGATATTAAGCTTGAAGGAGCATCAAATAGCTAGAGAGATAAAAGAACTGAAATCACTCTCTCCCTCCCTTGTGTACAGTTACATTGCATTTCTTTTTTATAGATATGATGTACATGTTTTTTTTTTATATCCTCTCACCCTGCCTCCATTCCCCCAAAAGCTTGAAGACAAACTTTTATTTTGTTTTTATTTTATATTGACAGACACAGTGCCAGACCCAGCCCCCTAACCCATAGAAACTAATTCTTAAATGCTCATCAGTCAGATGTAAACACCTTGAGAGCAAGGACAGTTCGGTCTTTATATTTCTAGCTTTAGTGCCTTGCTCAAAGAATGGTACAAATAGGAGCTCAAGAAATGCTTATCTGCTGGAGAGACTTACGTGAACTGATGCTGAGTGAAGGGAGTAGAACCAGGAGATCATTGTACATGACAGCGGCAAGATCATGTGATGATCAATTCTGATGGACACGGCTCTTCTCAATAGCGAGGTGACTCAGGCAAGTTCCAATGGACTGGTAATGGAGAGAGCCATCTGCACCCAGACAGAAGACCATGGGGACTGAGTGTAGATCACAACACAGTATTTTCATCTCCTTGTTGTTTGTTTTTTTTTTTGTTTGTTTTTTTTGTTTTGTTTTTTTTTTTTTTTGCTCAATATGATGAATATGGAAATATGTTTGGAAGAATTGCATACATTTTTTTTAAAAAAGAATATACTTATCTTTTATTATGTAAACTCCTTGAGAGCAGGATTGTTTCAGCTTTTTGTACTTTCTGTACCTTCTCATTAAGCACATAGTAGCAAGCAGGTGGGATGGCTAGAACACCAGGTCTAGTCAGGAGGAGGGGGAAGTTGTTCAGTCATTTCTGACTCTTGGTAGCCCATTGGTTGGCCATGTCCTTCTCCAGCTCATTCAACAAATGAGAAAGCTGAGGCAAACAGAGTGAAGTGACTTGCCTAGGGTCATCCAACTAATGTGAGGCCACATTTGAACTCAAGAAGATGAATTTCCTGACTCCAAGCCTGGCCCTCTAACTACTGTACTGCCTAGCAGAGGCCTTAGGAGGACCTGAATTCAAATTCAGCATCAGACACTAACTGGGTGACCGAGAGTAAGTCACTTCACCCTGTTTGCCTTAGTTTCCTCATCTGTCAAATGAGCTGGAGAAGGAAATGGCAAAACCCTCCAGCATCTCTGTCAAGAAAACCTTAAATGGGATCACAGAGAGTCAAACATGGCTGTAGTAGCTTAATAACAGCAGCCATTTAACGATCACTTTGTTTGTTTGTTTGATTGGTAGAACCAGTGCCCGAAAGGTAATGAAATGATTATATGTTTGAAGGATTGACATTTTTCTTTGTCTTGCTTCTCCCCTTTGTCTTTCTCTCTTTCTCTTTTTTCTCTGTCTCTATCTCCTTGTTATTATTGGTTTTCTGTCTCTCCTGGACAAATACGTTTTATCCATTGAATATTAGATTAATTGCTTAGGGAATGGCAGGTATCAAATGAAAGTGAAGAGATGACATAGGTTACAGGAGAAGGACATAATGCTCAATTATCAGTGAAAACATTTATACTAATTAGTGGTATAAAAGTGCTACTTAACAATTAATTAAAATAATTGGAGTATGTGTTTGCGTTAGTAAGGATGTCATTCAGAAATTCTGTTAACATTTAGAATTGTGGCATTTTAGAGCTAGAAAAGAACCTTTATGGGAATACAGTCCTACATCCTTTCTTTTATCAGTAAGGAAGAGAAAACCAAACCAATTAAGATCGATTAATTAATCAGTACGGTATTTATTAAGCACTTATTTGGTGCCAGACACTAGCTTCAGGCAGGTGATGCAGTGAATGGAGCACTGGCCCCAGATTCAGAAATACTCCTCTTCCTGAGTTCAAATATGGCCTCAGATACTGTCTCCCTCAGTTTCCTCATCTGTCAAATGAGCTGAAGAAGGAAATTATAAGCATTCCAATATTCTGCCAAGAAAATCCCAAATGGAGTTGGATAGGACTGGAAAATGGCAGGAACAAAACTATTATGGTGTGGAGTAGCTTAAGGAAAAACACAGTTCCTGCCCTCAAGGAGCTTAAATTCTATCTGGACACAGAGATCGTGTCAGAGGTAGGACCTGAACCTGGGTCTTTGTCTCATGTAACCTAGCTGTTCTGCTTCTGGATCCTGCTGCTTCTTGGGGATGTATTCCTGCTTGCTCAAGTGCCACTGGAAAGGCTCTGTTAGCTTGTAGTCTTTGTGTCCCTGGGCAGTGATTTGGTGTCTTCTTCCTTTGTAAACTGCTCTTTGTGGTTTTTAAATGATTTTTTCTTCCTTTCATCTCCTTCTATAACCTACATTTCACAGGATATTTCTCCTTTCCCTTTTAGCTCGAGTCCTCTCCTAGTAAAGAATAATAAAAGAGAGGGAGAAAATAGTTCATCAGAAGTAATAAAGATTAATTCTTGTTGTCCATACTCGCAGTGGACCAAAGAGACATCTCTGTGACCCGGTCGACGTACAGTGTGTCGGACTGTGGCTGATGAGACCAGTGCGAGCTCGGGAGGCTTTCCTACAGTCAGGCAAAGACAGTCTGTACCTAACAAAGATTACAAGAAAATTGGGCATCACATCAGCATTTCACATCTAAAATCAAGAGCGTCTCAGCTCTGCAAAATTCTTCAAAGCCAGAATAATCTGTGATCTTGGAGTTTTCCTGACTTGATTATCTCGTCTACGGGACTGGTTATTGCGGGGCTCCTCAGCGACCTTGGGTGGGGGCCCACTTGTATGACATTGACGGCAATAGCAGTGAACTTTCATTGCTTATCTGATCCATGTCGGAGTTAGAAGTTGTGCAGCTATATCCATCCGGCAGAGGTGAGAAAGGGGGACCAACGGGCTCATTCACCTTGGATGAATCAGGCTCAAGGTGACCCAGATGGGCTATGATCTAACTGCGAACCATCTAGCATAGTTCAGTTTCCTTCTCACCCTGTCTTTGCAAATAAAAAAAACAACAACCCAGCAACACTGACAACAAAGAAAACAGAGGCTCCTGTGTGTTTAATATTGGGCCTTGCTCCTGAGGAAGCGTCCTGAGAATGTTTCTCCCCCTTCTTTCCCTAGGTGTGGGCAATGATGGACACTGGGAGCCCTTTGTGTGTTGGTTAGTTTTGCTGAACTGCTTTTGGCCCCTCTTTTTTATTCTGAATTTCAAGGGATGACTTTCCATGGGAGAGAGGGGAAACAATATATTGGAAAACGAAGATAATGTTAAAGCAAAAAAAAAATCATTATAAATCAAAACTAAAATGAAGAGCTTAGATTAGGTGATCATTGTGGTTTCTTTCAGCTCTGACATATGGTGATCCTATCAATGCTCTGTCAGTGTGGTATTGTGCAGCCCCTAGGAATGAAGGAGTGAAGGGGTGAATGAATGAATGAATGTTTATTAAAGGTTTAAAGGTATTGCTTCATGGATGCTTAATATAAATATATAAACTAGTCGTTACAGGATTGAGAATTGCAAAGCATATTAATCACCCCACCTTTTACGCTGTAGTTCAGCAATCATTTGTTTGTGCTTCTCATGTGCTAGTCACATAGCATTGTGCTAAATGTGGAGTTAAAAGAAAATGTGTTCAATGACTTCCATCATAATGGTGGAAGCAAACTTAGTATACACAGTAGGGTGTGTGGTCTATACAGCAGCTGTCACAAATAATAGACAGGTAAAAGATTTCTGACTTTAAAAGATAGCCTTCTGATTATGAAGTACCTAGTGTGTGGTATTGAAAATAAAGTTTCCTTTTTTAAAGGTAGTTACTCAACTGTTATTCATTAAGCAACTATTGGTTGCAGATACACAAATAAGAAAAAAAATGTTCCTTGGACCCCAGAACCACTAAAAGCTCATAGGAGCGTAGGAATTTAGACTGAGAAGGGAAGGAATCTTTAAAGTGATCGATTATAATCCTCCAATTTCATAGGCAAAGGAAATGGGTCTATGAAGTTCCGTTTTCTTGCCCAGTGTCACATAAGTAATAAATAGTAGTTGAAATTTGTAAGCCAGGTGCTTTGATCTCAAATGCAGCCTCATGCCCCTCAACTTCAGGGTTTGACTATGGACCTGCTTGGTCTATTCTAAATCTGGAAATGAGTTCAGCCTGCGAGCCAAGGGAAAGGATCTCATTTTGGTGGGAAATGTTTCCAATTGAAGGTATTTCAAGTTATGTGTGAGTATTAATTTGTGAAATCATCATCTCTGAGAACCCAGGACATTGCCCACATTTTGGTGAAATGTCTTTTGGGGACTTATGTCATTTTCCAGGAGATGTTCTAATTTTCAGCTTTTAGATGGAAGCATCTTCCATAGATAATAAAATGGTTCTTTATTCTGGGATTCCTTCCTTAAGTTGCCTATCGTTGTGGGATAGATATAGGACAACTTGACAACTTGGAAGAGTATTTGACTTTGGGAATCTTGGCCAATGTGTAGAATGTGTTGCATTTATCGCACTTTGATCATATTTTTCCTTTGTCAAATCAAGTCAACAGGGTTTGACTTGGGCCCTTGCTTTTTGGCCTGCAATTTTGCCATGCACTAGGGAGATAAAGACAAAAACATGGCTCCATACCCATGGAGCTTGTAGTCTAATGAGAGAGCTTGGAATGGACAGCATGTCAACAACCCTGTGCAAATAAGACACATCAGGATAAAGTAGAGCTGAGCCCCTACTATTGTAGGGGAAGGCTTCCTTTAGAAGATCAGCTTTTGGTTGGGACTCGAAGGAAGCTGAGGAAGCTAGACTTTTGGTAAGAAGAGGGAGAGAGCTTCGGGTTTTGGAGCCCCAAATTCAGTGATGGACTCTCCAGTGGACAGGCCGAGGCCCTGGTCTCCCATGGCTCTGTCTGCTTCTCCATGCACTGCCTTTCCCATTGTTTTTTCCCATGTGTTCATGATTATGTGGAATCTCTCTCCGTGCAGTCTGGCCCAGTCTATTTCTCACCAAAGGCTATGACAGCTGGTCCAAAGGAAACTCTCTCACATTGCGGTCATGTAGAATGCGTGCCAAAGTTTTCTAACATGTTTTCTGCCTCCCCCTACTCTTTCACTTGTTTGTTTGAGCAGTTGAATACAGAGCATAAAAATTTGGCAAGCCGCGCTGCTGACAGTCGTCAGAAAATATCTCTTTAATGTGTAGCGTTTCCAAGCCTCCCCTCTTCCCTTTTGCCTTTTAAAAAAGAAATCATTCCCAGACAACCCCATTCACTTCCTCTTTTTGCGGGTTTTATGATGGGGAGCAGCCTTTGTCTCTCCCCATCCCCACCGCCTTCTCAGCCCCTGCCTTTGGTCTCTGCTGCTTTGCAGATATTTCCCAATCAAATGCTATTCTCCCCATTCCCAGAACTAAAGATCCCCTCCATGGGAAGGGGGAGGCGGTCGGGGTTTCATTGTAAATAAGGCACATGGAGAGACCTTGTGTGAGGAGCGACCCCCTTTGGATCGGAGCCCCCGAGCCCCACGTCATCCCGGCCTGTGGAGGAACCACTGGAGATCAGCGAGCAGAATCGGGCCCTGTGCCCAGCCCCATTCCGGTCAGACACAAGCAGAAGCCACGCAAGTCCCTTCGAAGAGTGACTCCCACTTGTACAGAGGACACTGTCAAATGAAAATGATATTGTCTTATCCTTGCTTGTTTACTCTGCTTAAGTGCCTACATCCCTCCCCCCAGTACAGACACACGCTCACACATACTCAGACACATTCATACACAGACACACACACACACACATACACACACACACACATACTCAGACACACAGACACACTCAGACACACACAGACACACACAGTATTGCAGCTGGCTTCATATGGAGACTGTGTCCTGGGTATGGCTGCAGCAGATCTCCCTGCCAGCCCTGAATGCCACTTATTAGGAAATCTTACATCCAAGCTCAGCCGGCTAGAAGCCATCCAGATGCATCCTCGTTTTGTCAGGTTTTCCAGTGAAATGCCCTAATGGGCTGCACAGTCATCAAAACCTAATGGTCATCCAAGGTATCCCGAAGCAACTGGCTGCTGCACAGTTACTTAGTTCGACTGCAAGCTTGGATTCTCCACGTCCAAGGAGCTCACTCGTCCAGCCCAGACCAGCAGGAAGGTGGCTTTTGTATAAGGAATGAGCAGTGGAAACTTCATGCCATATTGCTCTGTGCCGTGACAGCCACACAACCAGAAATGTGTAAGAAGCGGACCCTTTAGAGCACAGATGGCTGGTGATGTTTGCCATACCTGAGTACAGGGAGAGCAGTGAAGGGGGGAGCACCGCACCTGTGCTTCAAGGACTTGGAGCCCTCCCAGGCAGAGCCAGTGGATTACTTAATGCATCTGTGGGAAACATACCTCCCCAAGGCCTTTGGGACATTTCAGAAAGTCGCTCTTTGGGGAGCCAGTAGCCTGAGAACTCTCTATACTTTGCGGTCAGGGAAAGGTTAGTCCTATTCAAGCAGGACAGGAGCAGATCGCCAAGATGGATGGCTACTTGTACCAATACCTGTTCAACACACAGAACGTAACTTTCTCTCTTTTTCTGCCGATTTTTATAGAACATTTCTAGGTTATTACCATTTTTCTTTCTTCCCTCAGATGATCGAAGACAGGGGTTCTTTTTTTATTCAGCATTTTACTTTTCCACAGTTACTAACATTCGTTTTTAAAACTTTGAGTTCCAGATTCTCTGTCTTCCTCTCTCTTCATGCACCCCCTCATTGAGAAAGCAAGAAAGCAAATGTATGACATTTCCATAATTATGTTGTATGAGAGAAATCTGGAAAAAGTACCTTAAAAAAAAGAATACACAGAAATTATAGTCTGCATTCAAACGCCATCGATCCTTTCTCTGGGGTCAGATTGTATTTTTTCATTAAAAGGAGGACAGGGATTCTTATTGTTCTCTGGCTCCCTTAGAATAAGGTTTAGTTGCCTACATTCTTAGTGAAAGGAAACGGTATTTATTGTTTCTCTTAGAAATTAGTGAAAGCACAGATATTACTTTTTTTCATCCAAGTTCCCAGAGCTCCTGAAATCATTCCACAGAGCCTCCCATGGACCTCTGGCTAAGGACCGATCTAGCATCATTCCTCATCGTTTCCCTTTAGAGTACCCTGTCTGTCACCCACTTTCTCCCCCCAGATTTCCCAGACCAGCCTACTAACTGTCCCAAGCAGCCCCCACAGAGCGCGTATTATCAGAACAAATGTCTGATTTGTCCTTGGATTCGCAGCTGCTGATCCCCCAGATGTGTCTCACTTAGGGCTGTTTCTTGGGGCTGCCCTCTCCCTGCTCTGGAGAAGCTCCGGGGTCGCAGAAGGAAACAGATCGGGAGCCGCCAGGGCCTTTGGGGGAAGCTCCCACTCAGTCCCCCTTTCAAGGATGAATGGCTTGAGATAACGGTGGTGTCACTGGTGATACTCGGAGGCATTTGTCTTGCTGAGGGACATATTCCCGCAGCTCAGCTGAGTCCGATGTCAAAACCTATAGACAGAGCCACGGGCGGAAGTGGTACCGGCTCAGACCGGCCGAGTCCGAGTGTCCCCAAATCTGTCTGAGGAAAGCTCCGGCCCCCCCTCGCCCCTCCTGTCTGCTTTCAGGGGAAGGCTGCAGATGCTCCACCTTGGAGAAGAATAACAATAACTATCGTGGCAGCGCTGCCCATTTCTTTGTGAAAAAGATGTTGGAGCAGTTTTCCGTTTCCTTTTCCAACCCATTTTCCAGATGAGGAAACGGAGGCAAACAGGGTGAAGTGACTTGGCCAGGGTCCCCCATAAAGTGTCTGAGGCTGGATTTGAACTCAGGAACGGGAGGTGGCATCCTGACTCCGGGCCTTGCACTATGGCGCCGCCTAGCTGCCTTCAGAGGTCACATCATGTGATCTTCATCATGGCCTTGGAAGGTAGATGCTGTTCTCCATAACAAAGTCATGACCCTCCCTGGGTCCCGTGGCAGTAAAATGGGGGATGCAGCTTTTACCCACCAGCTTCCAATAAATGAATTCATCGGTTCTATTTTTTTTTAAATCATGAAATGCCAGTGACCCTCAAGTTTACTATGACCAACCAATTAATAAAAACATTAAAAATATTTAATACTAATAATATTTAAGAGTCCTTTACAGTTTTGCCAAGTCCTTTCATTTCCCTCAGAGATTATCTTAATTTATCCTGAATCTATTTTATTTGCACATGGGTGTTCACTCTTCTTACCTCCTTACACCTTGAGTTCCCTGAAGGCAAGAAATGCTCATTGTTTTTCTTTGCCCCCTCAGGTCTTATCCCAGTGATTGGCACGGGGTGGATGCTAATAGATGCTTATTGATTTATCTGCCATGCTCCATTTCCTTCTGTGGAAGGAGGCTGGCATCTACACTGGCTTCCCTCCCTTCCTCCCTCTCTCCCTTCCTCCCTTCCTCCCTTCCTCCCTCCCTCCCTCCCTCCTTCCTCCCTTCCTCCCTCCCTCCCTCCCTCCCTCCCTTCCTTCCTTCCCTCCTTCCTTCCTTCCTTCCTTCCCTCCCTCCCTCCTTCCTTCCTTCCTTCCTTCCCTCCTTCCTTCCTTCCTTCCTTCCTCCTTCCTTCCTTCCTTCCTTCCCTCCCTCCTTCCTTCCTTCCTTCCTTCCCTCCTTCCTTCCCTCCTTCCTTCCTCCTTCCTTCCTTCCTTCCTTCCTTCCTTCCTTCCTTCCTTCCTTCCTTCCTTCCTTCCTTCCTTCCTTCCTTCCTTCCTTCCTTCCCAGTGCAGTGAGTCATCAGAAATTCAGAGGAAAATCTTTCCATGTGATTAGGCCACATTTCTCCATGTGAGGAATGAGCAGCTCATTACTCAGTTGCCCATTGTTGGAGCGCGCTCCCAGGTGGGGGCAAACTAAAGAGATCCAATGCTTTCCTGTTGGTCTAGTTGAGGTTACTAGGTGGGCACTTTCTCTGCTGGGCCCGGTTCTAGGTGCTCTCAGACATGGACCTCACAGACACACAGTCAGATGAGGATTCCTGCCTCCTGGTCCAGCCACCTCATTTTACAGATGAGCAAACAGGGGCCCCTGTTGTAGAAAAGGTGACTCTCTGGGGGCTTCCGATCCTCACCAGCCGTTCCCCCCAGACGTGCTTGTTTGTTCTTTGGAAGGTCTTGGAAGACTTGTAGTTATTTTTTGTCCCGGGGGGGGGAGAGAATTGGGGGCTCTTGGTTTTCTGAACAAGATGATGTCATCCTTGGGGGGAGAGGTAGAGAATTGTGTACAGAGTCCCCTTCTTGCCAGGCTAGAAGGATAAACCTATTGCAGTCCAGTGAGTCTCCAAATGAGGGGCCAGACACTTGCAATAAAACAGAAAGAATGCAATATCCTCCCATCTCTCATCTGTCCCTCCGAGACCCCAGTAAATCTGCACTGTGAATTAACTAAGGTTTTTTGAGAAGCCGCCAGTATGATAATGAAGCCGTTTATGCCTTTGTAAATGACCATGGGGAGTCTCTGATCAGAGGAGCCCAATTCAAGATGGCAGCTGGGTTTTCATGGTTCCTTAGGGACTTGCACCAAAAAATAGGCTTTTAGCTGATCTTTCCCCATAACAGGGATTCATCAGGGGAATCCATTAGTTAATGAACTTTCACAAACCAGGAGAGTCGAGTTAGCATAAAGGAATTTTAAAATACCCATGCCATTAAGGGATCTTTCTTGCTCTTCTTTAAGTGCTGGTTGGATTTTGAAGGTTCCATTCCCCTTCCCCCCGACCAAGAAATTGACTTAAAAGAGCTTCTTTTGTATTTCCTGGATTAACTAGATGGGAAATGGGATCATTCTGGGCATCTCAAATTTGCTATCTCTCTGGTACTTATCGGTAGAGAAAGTAGTCCTTCCAATATTTACTTAAGATGTAGATCAAGCCTTTCCTTCCCCGTTCTTGTTAATAGTATCTTTCCCCCTCCTAGTTATCCAGGCTTTCTGTGTGTTTCCTTCTTAAGTGATAGCGTTTAAATGCATTTTTTCTTCTCCTCCAAAACCATTACAGAGTAAGTAGATTGATATTTGTATGTATTGAGCTTTTAAGGAATCTTGTTCTCCTATCTCTTGGCAGAAGAGTAGAAAAATCTGACTCGTTTAACCCAATGAGAAGTCATTACAACAAAGCCTTTGTTGACTATCTGATCTGTTTCAACAGTTTAGTCCATGAACTCTTCCTCAGAATAATGGTTTTAAGTGCATAAGAGAAAATACAAAGGATTATTATGGAAACCAATTCTATTAAAATAGTTGTCAAAGTGTTAAAGAAACAAATTCATAGACTTCGGATTGACTACCTCCCCATACATTTTCTCATCCATATGGCCACTAGTGCCCCCTCCCCTATATTTTCAGTACATCATATATATTTATATAATACTATTTTATTTTTGCTTTTCTATCTGTTGTGGCTAATCCATAAATGTTGCGCTTGTTATACAGTAGGTGCTTAATAAATGTTTATTGTTTAATTATTGAAGATACAAAGATGATGGCAATCATGGAACCTTTGAAAGTTACCACAAGGAATGTGATCAAAAGAACCCAATCCATAATGTCAGCCAGTATGTCAGTGGGTCCTTGAGAACTTGTATCAAAATACATCTGTTAAGATCCTACTGTGTGCCAAGTAGCTATTTATTATTATCCCCTTTTTACTGAAGATGGATACTTTCAGTCAGGTATTTAAGTGCCTACTGGGTGTTAGGAAGTGTGCTGGGTGCTTGACAACTGCTGGCTTCACTGGCTGATTGATTGATGTTTATGGAAATCAATCTACAAATTATCATGTGGTCACACTGAGTTTATTAATCTTATATCTTTAATAACAGCAAATTTTGAGGTAATTCCTCACTTCTCCAAATATCTGTAAAACACAATTTTCAGTTAAAGGTACAGCACCTCTGGGATTACAAACATGCTGAAAAAAAATCAAAATTAATCTTGCCCTTGGTCAGCTTCCATTCAATTGGGGCTTATGAAATGTGAAGAATTAGACATGGTACCATGGAAAGAGCACAAGGTGTTGGGCACGTGGTGTTCTGGGGTCTAATGGCGCTTCTGTTGCTGTCACTTTGGCCAAAGTGCTTCTTTTCTCTTTGATTCACTTTTATCAGAGAGAGAGAAAGACAGAGACAGAGACAGAGATAGATAGAGAGATTTGAGACTGAGAAAGGAGAGAGCGTGAGAGAGCAAGTGAACAAGAGAGGAGGACAGAGGGAGAGGAAGAGATAGATAGAGAGATTTGAGACTGAGAAAGGAGAGAGCGTGAGAGAGCAAGTGAACAAGAGAGGAGGACAGAGGGAGAGGAAGAGATAGAGAGAAAGAGAGAAACAGAGAGAGGGAGAGAGAGAAAAAGACAGAGAGGGAGAGAGAAAGGGTTAGAGACGGAGAGAGAGAGAGAGAGAGAGAGAGAGAGAGAGAGAGAGAGAGACAGACAGACAGACAGACAGACACACACAGATGGACAGACAGACACAGACAGACAGGCAGGCAGGCACACACAGAGAAACTGAGAATGAGACAGAGAGACAGAGACAGAAAGAGATAGGGTTGTGTTTGAGGGGAGTTATGGTAGCTGACCTCTCAGGCCCCTTCCAGATCGGATCCTGGGATGCTCTGACCTTCCCATCCTTCCCCTTGCCGAGTACCATCCTCAGAGTACTTTCAGCCACATTTTCAGAACTCTATCATGAATATTCTCTGTCCTTGTGCTGTGATCTTTGTTTACCCCTGGACTGCCCCTTAGGTGCTGATTAATGTTTGTGGAAACTAATTGAAGAGCCAGGTTGATGGGTTGGTAGGAGTGTCTGATTTGATAGAAAGAACAGACTTGCTCTACCTGGGTAACTCTGGGCAAGATCCCAGAGTCTTTGGGGCTCCATCCCTCCTTTGGGATGTGAAGGAAATTGAAGTAGGTGACTTTGGAAATGCCTTCCAACTCCAACTAAATCTGTGAGTTTATCAGTTAAAATAAATGCTGTTCAGGTAGTTTTTATTGTTATTTCTGGGTCAGCTCTGTGATTTAAATCCAGACTTTGACCAGAAGAACGTGGGAGTCAGATTTCAGGTGTCCCAGTATAAGAAACATGACCCCAGCCTGGTGAACTTTGTGCCTTCAGAGTATCAGCCAGACAAGCTAGGGGGCATCATAAATTGGGGAGCAGCCCCGAGAATCTACAACTTGATAGAAAATGGCAGAAATGTCAGTAGAACCAAAGAAGAGCTGAGTATAGCAGGAAGAAAGACCCACATCTCCAGAAGCAAAATGCTACCTGAAATTGCCCTTACAAATAAGAAATAAACAAAATAAAAAGCAAAAACGAAGTCAGCTCCGTTATTTAGCTGAGTAAATGACTCAGAACCGGAGAAAGAAGGCAATAAAGGTCTAAAGGAGACAGTGGGTCACCATCCTGGGGTCAAGATGGACAAGAAGTTGAGAGTGGATTCGTTCAGTGGATTGTAGGTGTCCTTGCACCAGGGGACTCAGGGCTCTGGGGGGGCTGGCTTCCATTTACCTTGTGGGTTCCTTGGGCATACTTAGGAGAGCATCTGCTTTCTCTCCCTTTTGAAGGGCTTGGAGGGCAGGACTGGTTTTGATTTGTCCTGTGGCAAAGTGCCTGGTCCAAAGAAGTATTTGCCAAATGTTTTGTGAGTGACTGATGAATTAGATAGGAGAAGGGACCGAGGGAGCTAAGGTTTACAATTCAGGGTTCTATCTCACAGGGAGAAAAATATTAGAGTCCGTTAGCCTAACATGACAAAATCCTAATGATCCTGAAGGATTTACTTATTACTTATTTTTCCTCCCATCCAAAGTGATTATGGATTTTAGGAGGAGCAAACCCAGATGTCTCCTGGGGTTATCAAACATTTCAAAAAGTTCCCCCCAAGTGATTTGTGAAATTACCTCCTTTTCTCACCACTTCTCCTCCCATTAAACTACTACCTTGTTTATTGTTATTTTTAACAAATAGCACTCTTGTGTCTGTGATTGATTTCTCAGAAAACCCCCAAACATTATTTTGTGTTTCTTCAGACAGAAGTGGAAGGATCTCTTTATCTGGAGCCCATTCAGAGGGGGGTGGGAAGCATTCTGGCTGCAAGCTTGTTCTCTTCTGGGTCACTTTGCTTAAATATTAGAGGTGATCTTCCTCTTCCTCAGAAGGCTATCATGGCTGTGATTTTTCTTTTCCAAGTTTTAAAGACGCTCGTTCTCTTAGACTCTGCCAGGATCTGGGAAAGATATTTCTGAAGTGGGCCTGATTCTCCCTCCGTGCCCATCTCCATTGTGTTAAGGACTCTCCATGGCAGCTGCTGGATTAAGCCCAAGAGCTTAAAAGATTAAAGACACCACTAACAGCAGTGAGGAGGAAGTCGAGAGCCTGTTTGTCTGAAAGTTTGTGTTTTCATTCTGGCGGTTGAGTAGAAAATTGCAAACAGGCCGGGGCTGGGCAGCTGCAGGCTCCCCCCAACATCTGGAGGCCGTCCTCCTGTTCTCATCCCATTTCCTGGGATGGTAGCTGGCCTACAGCAGCGATTTTGGGCAGAGGAATGAAAGCCTGGGGTGTGCGGGGTCTAGGAGACTTTTTTTTTTTGGGGGGGGGGGCTTCTTGCTTTCCCATTATTGGTGAGCTAGAGTTTGGGCTGAGTGCCAGAGGCAGTAAATGGGAGAGGTATAGGGTCAAGGCTGGAGAGGGCAGTGGGCTCCGCTAGAAGCAGGGGCAGCCCTTGGCATCCTGCTTGCGTGACTGTCAGCAGAGTGACTGGGAAAGGGCACGGGACGTGGAACCTGCAGCATGGGCCAATTCAATTCCAACCCTCGCTGGGCTCCCTTCTCTCTTTTGTCAATTGAGATTAGTGATGATTGAGATTAGCCCAGATGATCCCTAAATGCTTCTAGCTCTAATAATAAGATCCTGGGACCTTGTTGTCTCAGGTCGGGGAGCCTCTCTCACCTCAGTTTGCTCCCATGCTAATGGACGTGAAGGAACTCTAAGGTCCCTCCCAGGTTGATGTTCACGATCATGAGTTACAGGGCTTGGTCTCCTCTCCTTTCAAATGAGACATCTTCCCATCTGTCTCTTCATCTGAGCCTGGGATCCTGGGACCCCTGAACATTCAGGCTTCACAACAGAAAAGTCTCCCCGGATTTTTTCTGTGTTTGTAACTCCCCTCATCTTCTGCCTTCCCAGGAAGCCTTTCTTTCTCTGTGTCTCTGTCTCTGTCTCCCTCTGTTTCTCTCTTTCTGTCTCTGTCTCTCTGTCTCTCTCTCTGTCTCTCCCTCCTTCTCTCCCTCCCTCTCCATTTCCCCCTCTCTCTCTTACTCTCCCTCCCTCCCCCCCAGCTGGAGTGGGGGCTTACCCAGATCTTAATACAGGGCTCCTTCTCAGCTTGTAGTTTCCTCTTCCCCTGTGGATTTGCCTGGATTTCCAAGTAAGCACATTATGTACAGAGCTTACAGTTGCTTTGGCCATCTTCATAAATACTCGAGCTTAGCCTGGAGGCAGCCTGGCCTAGGAAGTGCCTGCTCCTTCTGGGGCGCCTTCCTGCCCTTTAGCTGCCATTCCTCCTCTCCCTCCACTTTCCCCCTCTTCAAGCCCGAGGATGGTAGCAGGAGAGTGGGTGGCTGTGGACTCCAAGCCAAGCCTTACCCACCGCCCATCCCCAGCAGCCTCTCTTCCTGCCTTGGTGCCCATCTTGTTGAAGCTTTGGCTGAACCTCCATCTGGAGCCCAGCTCCCCTCCCCACCCCCAGGGGAAAGTCCTCTGGACTGGGCCTTTATTCCACCTTGCTTTAACACTAGCCTCTTATTTCAGGGGTTCTAAACCCTCTTTGTTAAGTGAACCCATTTGGAAGTCAGGTGGAGTCTCTGGGGCCCTTCCCAGAATAATCTTTTTTAAATGTTTGAGATAAAATACCTATGATAACAAAAGAAACCAATTTTATTGAAACCCAGTGATCAGAGTAGTTCAATAAAACGGCTCATGCACTCAGGTTAAAGGCCTTTGTCTTAATTTACAGGAATTTGTTAAGTGTCTACTGTGTGTTTGGTGCCGTAACACTATGAGGTTTTGAGACTATATCCTCCTCATCATCTTCAAACAATTAGCATTTATATTAAGTTTTATAAAAAACCCATCTTTCCATTTAATAAGTTGAGTTCTTCCTTAGCAGATCACCTGCCCCCTCCTTTACCCATAAAATCACCAGTTCTGCTCAAAATTGTGGCTGGGGATCTAGGGCTGAAAGGACCTGAGACACCTTCTAGTCGGGCCTTCGGGCTGTGGCCTGTTAGGGGTAGAGAGCTTGCCAGCTAGCATTCGCTTGGGGGAGAGGGGGTATGGCCCCTAGCTCTCTTGTCTACACTTTCTTAGAGGTCTTTTTCTCAATCTCTTCACCTTTATCACCTCCTCCCATGTTATGTTTATTTGTGTAAATTTTGCAAACCAGGGAAGTAAAATATAAGCTCCTCGAGGAAAGGATTTATTGTTGTTTTTAACAATAATTTTCATATATCCAGTACCAGGCACAGTGATTTTCAATAAGTGATAATTGAATTAAATTGAGAGGAAGCAGGCAGTCTTCGACATAAAATCAGATTTCCGGGGATTTAAATCTTCTCTCTGTTATTTATTAGCTGTGTGGTCACAGCTAGTCCCTTGACCTCGGTGGGCCTCGGTTCCCTCATCTGGGAGGCCGTTGGACCAGACAGTCGCCAGGATCCTCTTCAGGCTCCAGGGCTGTGGTCTTACGGATTGTGCCTTTGAAACGTCAGCTTCCTGGTAGCCCTTCCTTCTCTTTGTCTTATAAAAATAAAGAAAACAAAACGGATGTAATTGCTAATTGGTGCGGAGCAAGGGGAGATAGATGACACATGTTTGTGACAATTTTCCAGAGGGATGGTTTGAGGAGGAACCAGGCTCATTTTCCCATAATGCAAACGTTATTCACAAACTATTACCATAATTGATGCACTGAGCCACCATGGAGTAAATAATGGGCTGTTCCTGCACTGGAAGTGAGCTGGCAGTCCAGGAATATTAAAGAACAAAACCTCGTTTTAAGGAGAAATTCGGCATCCTTATAATCCCTTAGGGGAACCAAATGTGCAGCCATTACTCCTGAGGTGATGTTTGTGGGAGAGGGGCTCCTCAGGGGTTCACCATGGGAAGGTCCCCACAATAAACCTCCATCTTCCCCCTCTCTCGCTCCGTCCCTTGCTTTCCCTTGGCCCCTCATGTACTTACTCCAGTAACTGGCACTTCCTGGTGTACCACTCTATGAGAGCTCTTCAGTCATTTCCCATGTGTTATAATTAGTGTATAATCAGTCTTCCAACCTTAGAGCACAGTCCTAGAAGGTCAGGCCCATTCTCTCCTCCTCTTCTTCCTCCTCTTCTTCCTCCCTCTCTTCCCCCTCCTCTCCTACTTTTTCTTCTCATCCCCTTCCCTCTCCAGTGGGCACAGATCAGGTCTGAGTACCCAGTAGCTGCTCGCAGCTAATTGTTGACTGCCTGCTCTTGTCTGTCAGATGGAGAAAGTTCATGTTACTTGGGTGGAAAGCGTCCCGCAGAGACCCCCGTGTGAGCCTCCTCTCTAGGGTGGGCTGTTTCTCATCAGGAGCTACGCTTGATTTATCCTGATCTAAATTATTACATGAGCCCAAGTCCTGGGAGGATCCAGAACCATGGTGATGTACGTCACCCTCCCACCTGCCCTTCTTCCTCGGTGTTGGTTCCAGGAGGAAAAGAT
Organism: Sarcophilus harrisii; assembly: GCF_902635505.1. NCBI lineage: Eukaryota > Metazoa > Chordata > Mammalia > Dasyuromorphia > Dasyuridae > Sarcophilus > Sarcophilus harrisii. The sequence goes on along the minus strand of NC_045429.1, from coordinate 444,597,995 downwards.
GCTGCTTCTTTTCCTCTGGCTTGTGTCATGAGGCACTGGCCCACATAAAATGGATAGGAAATAGTGGTTTATATGTTTTTCCTACATAAGAGCAGCTGTGAGGCACCCTGAGTTCAAATCTGGCTTTAGACACTTACTAGCTGTGTAATTCTGGGCAGGTCACATAGTCCCTTTTGCCTCAGTTTACCCAAACTGTAAAATGAGCCGAAAGAAATGGCAAGCCATTCCAGTATCTCTGCCAAGAAAACCACAGACGGGGTCATCAAGAGTTAGACATGGCCGGAAAACAGCTGACCAAAGAAACAATTCTTCACAAATACAGAGCATTTATATGTGTGTGTATATATACATGCATTTGTGTGTATATATACACACGTATCTGTTTATATTTATATTTAGAAATATAAACATTACATATGTATGTGTGAGTGTGTGTGTACACAGAGACAGAGATACACTGTAAAAACTTAGAACAGGAGCTTCAATGTCACAGCCACCGCGGGCCTGGCTTTTGACCACATCCCCGGCTCTGTAACGTCTCCTAACTCAAGGGCACCCCTCCTTGTTTCAGCGTGCTGCCCTGATTTCCTAGCATCCGGCATGCAGAGGGCTCCTTGTCCGCAGCTCCACCTTGCTCACCTGATCTTATCTGGGCACAACGATTTCTTCCTGGTTGTTCTGTTCTTTAGGTTCTTAAGCTTTACCCTCAAAGAAAAACCGGGACTTTACAAACGTTTGCTGGGTTTTACTGCAACTCTGAGAGTGTTCGTTTGGAGTTCGACGCCCCAGCTCTCTTGGGCGTAGAAAGGGCATCGTGTGACCTCTGGATGTATGATCAGATAGTGATCTGTGGGGGGGAGAGCCCTGTGCTGGTGAGCATGTATTCGGACGACAGCAGCGGTTTGCTTTGAGTTTCCAGGATCTTGTTGTCCAGATGAGGGCTGGATAACCTTCTCCAGGCCTTTTCTCCCATCTTTGCTGGAGGATATTTAGCCGGGGGCCTTCCCTCCACCTCCAGTCGCCTTCAGTGGAACCTTCTGATCCAGCCTCCCACCTCCTTGGTGTTCCTTCCATGTCTCCCACATCCCTGGGCTCTTTCACCGCTTCACTCCCCTTCTTCCCCGTCCTCCGCCTCTTTCCAGGTTTGGTTCAGATCCCACCTTCTACAGGCTGCCTCCACCTGCCCCTCAGTGTTATTGTTCCCAGATATCCTGTGACTCGTGTGTTTGAAATTCTTTGCTTATTCAGAACGTAAAGCTGCCAGACAGCTCTGGGCACTCAGTTCTGGGTTCAAACTAAGCCCTAGACATTGACTAGCGTGTGACTGACCTCTGCCTTAGTTTCCCCTTCTATGAATTGAATGGAGTTTTGACCTCTGAGATCTCTTCCAAGTGTAGCTCAATGATTTTGCTGTTCTCGGGTCATATTAATGGTGTCCAGCTCTCTGTGACCCCCATTTGGAGTTTTCTTGGCAGAGAGACTGGTTGGCCATTTCCTTCTCCAGCTCATTTTACAGATGAGGAAACTGAGGCGGGCAGGGGGAGCGAGTGGCTCAGGATCACCCTGCCTCCCTGACTCCAGGCCAGCTCCTCCAGTTCCTGAGCTGCCCCAGATCCATGATCCCAGCAGCCCTCACCTAAAATCCCAGCGAGGCTGTGGGCCTTGGCCGAGACTCTGGAAACCTGTTTTACCCAGTGAAGAGCCGGCCTGTGTTTGCCTCCAGTTTTGGCAGCGGGCCCTGGCTTCATTCACCCTGGGCTCGGTGCCTCGAAGGTGTACGGAAGAGGTTAGATGATGGTAAAATTGGCACGAACTCTGCCTTTTGAAATGCTGAACTCAAACAACTGCTTCCCTTTTCCAGTGGAATTAATAACAGCAAGAAAAATAGAAAAGGGAAAAAAAGATGTATTTATTACTGCAAGAAATGAAGGAGAATACAGGTTTCTTTTTTATCCTGACTGCCGGGTGAAAGTTCTGTATTCAAAGTTCTTAATTATTTCATCTTTTTGCCATCTGTCCCTACTGTTTCTCAAAAATAAAACATGAAAAGGTCACCTTTCCATTCTCCTGCTGAATCTTAACCCAGAATCTGTCAGTTTCTCAAATGCCGTTGTCAGGCCTTGTCTAGTTTGATTTGATTTAACATGTGTGGCTCTGTAATTCAGGAGTGAACAGGACAGGCTGGCAAAATGAGGGCCAGTCTGGGGGGTCAGAATCAATCAAAGGCTTCTGAAAGCACCTACTGTGTGCTGAGCCCTCCATGAGGGAGTGATGAAGTTCTGCAGCCAGAGGGAGTGGTACCAGAAGGTACAGAATCGATTCCATATTGCCGGATGATCAGTTTCCTGAGATGGTGATGTTGGGCAGGGGGAGAAGGGTAAAGTCAATGTTCTGGGGGACCTATTTAAATGATGGGAGGTCTGGAAGGGGCTCTCAGATCCCACCATTCACTCTATCCAGCAAGAGGGAGGGAGAGGACCCTGGGGCAAGGGTCTAAGTTATGGTGTTTAGTCCATCTTGGAGACCGATAGTTGTCATCATGGAAACTAGGAGAGCAACTGGGTGGGAAATGAACATTGCCTAAATTAAACCTTCATTTGGGAAATGTGGATAATATTCCTTATATAATCTATTCCTCGCGAATGTAGGGAACGTAAAGTAAGGCATAAAGTGCTGGGTTTGGACTTAGTGAAGATCAAATCCTGCTGTATATTCTTACAAACCACACAAATTCTGGCCCCACTGCTTATTGTGTGACAGTAGGAGAAGTCGCTAAAAATGAACTCCAAATTAAAAAGACTTAAAGGTTCTTTCTAGTTCTAAATCACCATCACTCAATGATTCTGTCAGCACTTGATGGTCTGTCTTGATGGTATGTTTAATTAAAATAATAATAAATTTAGTAATAAATGATAATTAAAATAATAAATAATAAAAATTAATATAGCAGCTAACATGTATTTGGCACTTTAGTTTGCAAAACATTTTACATATGTTACCTCATTTGATTTCCATAGCAACCTTTGAGGTAGATAATATTATTATCCTCATTTTCTAGATGAAAAAAATTGAGATAGAGATGAAGTGAATGGCAAGGGACAGATAGGCCCTGCCAACATGGATTCTTCTTTCTCAGCTGCTCCTCCCAAGCCTTCAGGGGAAGCTGTGGGATTCAGCCTTAGCAGCATCAGTCCCTGAGTCCCCTGGCCCCTTCATGATGGCGGCAGTGACAGGTGAAATAAGCCAGCCTTAGGACTCGCTTCCATTTTCAGAGGGAAATTTCTGCTAAAGAGAGTGGAAAGTGGACGAGGGTACAAAGTAAAAGAGGGAAAGTCCCTGATAAATTGATAGCTATCTGCCTATTGGATGGCTTTTTCCCCACCAGGATATGGGGGAAGGTTAATCAGAATGATTAATTTAAGTGATTTTTTTAAAAAGATAAGCTTGAAATAAATTACTTTTATTTTTTTCCCCTTATAAAGGATGGGAAGCATTAGGGATTTTGCTGGAGGGTTTTTCTTGGTGGTGAGCTGTCCATGTCTGTGATCTCAGCGCAGGGAGCATCCAACAGGAAAGCTATCTCTTGTCAGTGAGATCTTTGTATGCATTTTGTAGTAATTTATCACAGATACAGAGTTGGCAGGAATCTCAAAAATGGTCTAATCTAGCCTCCCCCTGGTTTTTAGGCGAATTTCAAATGAATCAGTTGAGGAGCAGGGAGCCCTTTTTTACATGACTTGCCCAAAGTGCCCCAACGATTGGTCATCGACTTGAACCCAAGATGTCCTGGCTCAGAGACCCAGATCCCAGGTTCCCAGTTCTCTAGTCTGTCTCAGTCTCAGTCCAGTTAGTCGTCGCTCTGGTTTCGGTGATGGTGAAATTGCACAAGCCAGGCCGTTTATCCGTTCCTGTGCTGCTGCTGATCAAAATTCTGTCAGGGTGTAGCACTCCTGACAAAAATGGCGGAAAAGCCTGTGGAGTTGGTAGTCCGGCTTTCAGAAAGGTTTCCCTTTTCTGCTCTGCTTTCCAGTCTCGTCTTTCCCTTTCAGTGGCCCTGGACCAACTTTCTGAAATTGAGTTCTGACACACTTGGCCTCCCATTTTTCCATAAAGTGGGAACTTACCTCGAATCTTACTTTTCAATAGGTTGGATTTCATTGGATGCCTGAAACACGGCATTTTTATAGTAGGGAAAATGAATGTGATAATGTCCAGCTGTGGATAGTACTTTTGTTAACTGAGACAGAACCTAGCATGGGGATTTATCCCCCGACTGTATCTTGTTAATGAAGTTTTGCACTGGGATACACTCACAAACCGCTCACCTTTTTCTCCCTGTTATTTTCTTTTCCTGAAATTCCCACTTCTGATTTCTTCCAAGTTCTTTCTTCCACTCTATCTGCTTTCCCTTCACCGTCTTTGTCTAGAAAGCCTTGCATGCATCTTTTCTGTGGAACAGCCTTTTGTTCTGTATTGTCTGAGAAGTTGTGTATCGGATGCAAACCCGATCGACATGGCATCTTGTGATCAGACATTCCATTGAGATGATAGCCTCATTTTTGCTCCTTTGTTTCCCTAATTAGTACAAGGATTAAGTATCTTTACAATGAAACTAAAGAAAACATTTCCTTCCATTCGGTCATACATGTAGCAAACCTATAATTTCCTCTTCTGTTAAATGAACATGATTATTGGAATAGATCATTTGTAGGGTTCTTTCCAGGGTGAAGAGCTCAGTGAATGTAAATGTTGGTAATTAAAACATGGGAGGCAGCGTGCCACACACAGTGCATATAGCATGGGCCATGTCACCTGGATCCCCAGGTTCCCGTACTGCCTTAGCACTGTGTGAGCTTGGTCAGGTCCTTTCAGTTCTCAGCTTTTTGGGCACCTCTTCAGATGTTGATCTATAGAACCTCTTACACCATCACAGACAGAGCTTCACACAATCAATAAGTATTTATCAAGTGCCTACTATGTGCAGAAAAGAGACAAAACCAACAACAAAAAAAATCTCTGCACTTTAAGACCTCACAGTCTATTGGAAACACACACACATTCACACTCACACTCACACTCTCTCTCTCTCTCTCTCTCTCTCTCTCTCTCTCTCTCTCTCTCTCTCTCTCTCTCTCTCTGTCTCCCTCTGTGTCTGTCTGTCTCTCTCTCACACACACAATGCAGTAGCATTTTGACAAGCATTCAATTGAATGTGATGTCTTTGAAGAGATTGGATTTGGACTCAGAGGGCTGGTTCAAGCCATAATCTTTACCACTTCTTACCATTATAGATTGTTCGCCACTTAGTATAACCTTCCTCTGTGTGACCTTGGGTAATTCATCCAACTTCTCCAGAAACAGTTTCCTTATGGCCAGAATGAGAGGCCTCCATCAGGTGGCCTTCACAGGCTTTCCCAGCTCTAAATCTGTAACGTTTTGGGTTCCTTCCTCCTTGCCCATCCCCCATTCTCCCATCCTTCCCCCTTTCCCTTTTCTCCTTCCACTAATTTCCCAATTATCCACTTTGTGGAAATAAATAATCCTGGAATGTTTTGGAAAACAAAGAGGAATGTGAAGAGGAAGGAGCTGAAATCAGTGCTCATCAGCGTCCCACTCTCTGGTTTGCCCTGTGGTCAGGGGGCGGCCGTTTCTATCTCCACCTTCTCTCCTGCCTTCCCGGGGCCTGGCACTGAGCTCCAGGAGGCTGGCATTGGCCAAGCCCAAGGAAGATGTTCTGGAAACAATCTACAACTCTGGATTTACCTTGCAAAGTGTGCAATTAGATGAATACTTACCTGCTATAAAGACTCTAAAAGAAGAGGGGGACTAAATGGTTCAAATTCAGTTACATGTATTGCCCTTCTCCAGCTCTTGAGCATTTTAGGTCGTGGGGGGCTGGACTCACCCTTGTTGCTCTGGTTCCGCCTGCAGTGATCAAAGGTCTCAGTTTGGAAGCTCAGGATGGGGGGGGCGGGGGCGGGGTCCGGGACCTCTCAGGGTCCTTCCATGACGTTCTGATTCTTGAGCCAGAATCTCCCTCCCCCCCTCAGCTGGGATTTCCTCTCCCTTCTTCCTCCCAGGTTCCCACGTTCTGCTCGAGTCTGGGGGGATATTTGTGAAAACCAGATCCTACCTCCTCCTTTCCTCTTGTCTGCCCCGTGATTTGAGGGGACGGCTTTGACATGTCGGCTCTGACGCTCTGCATCCAGTGGATTGATCCGGGCTTTTTGGATTGATTGGGGCTTAAAATGTCAGGTTGGAGAGAGAGAGATGGAAAGATCCGATTCAGCGGGAGTTTGCTAGGGAGCTCCCAGGCTAAGGTTTTGTGAGCAGGGGAAGGTAGATAGGACAAGTCCCCAGACTTGGGACGGCAGAGGGATGTCACGGCGGCCCAGGCTTTTGGGATGGCAGGGGCCGCGCTGGGAATCCTGGCTCCCGCCCGGGGGTGAGTCTCCCATCCTGGACCTCGGTTTCTTTTTCTGTCAGAATGAGGGGGTCGCGCTGGCGGCGCGCGCTCAGCCCCCCGGGATTTCTCCTTGTTCTCCTACTTCTCTGTCTCCCTTTCCGACGCCAGGACGGCTTGGGGCTGACACTTGCCCAAGCGGTTTCCGGCTCCTGCTGTTTCGCCCCTTTCCCTCCCTGCACAGGGGGTGCCCCTCTTCCTCCATCCCGGGAGGCTTAATGAGCAGGCGGACACCAGAGCCCGTCGGCTGTCCCCCAGACCCGCAGTTGCCAGGTTCCCTGCCGCCGGCGGCTTCGGGGACGGTGGCGGCCAGGAGGAGGGGGCGCAGCCGGGCCCCCCTTCCAGGTGGCCTCTGCGGCCGGAGAGTCTGTGAGAAGCGCATTCGGGTTGTGCCAGAGATGCAGCCCCCTCCCCCCCAAAAAAAGCAAAGCGGTCTCTGTGGGTTTTAGAGGGGCTGGGGAGGCGGGCGGACAGAGAGGCGGCCGCCGGCTCCTTTTTGGGGGCCGGGAGGGTTCAGGCGGGCCCGGCCGCGGGGGCCCCGGCTGTTGTCAGAATAATGTTTAGCCGGGTGTTAATCTGCGCCCCCGGGGAGAGCTGGGCTTCATTATTCATCCCGCGGGGCCGGGGGCGGAGGCCCTCCCCTCCCCCCGCTGGGAGGCTGCCAGGCCCCGGCCGGCCTCCCGGCTCTACTGACATGTGCCATTTGGGATGAATGCGGCTCAAGTCCATTTGAGGAATTCTCTTGTCAGAGAGCCAAGGGAGAAGCGGAGAAAGAGGGAGGGCGGCGGGCGGGGAGGGAGGGAGCGGGGCCGGCCGGGCGGGGAGGGAGCGGGGTGCAGGCTCACAAGCCCGAGCGCGCGCCCAGGGGAGGGCTGAGGTGTGCGGGAGGGGGGCGGCCTCCGGGACCCTTCCCCTCCCCCTGGCCTTGGGGAGAGCCCCCGTCCCCAGGAAACCTCCCGGACGCAGGCTGCCTTTACGCGGCACAGTGAGGGGTCGTTGCAGGCCCCCCGCCGCCCCCCCCCCCGTACGCCCCCTGCCTCCCGGGGGTGCGGCTGAGACAATGATCAAGTCCAGTTGGTTCTATGTCAAGTTCAAGTATGCCGAGAAGGTAAGGCGGCGTGTTCTCCCGGCGGCTCTCCCCCCCAGAGACCAGCTGCCTCCCCGGAGTCTCCTCTGGCTGACAGGTCCCGCTGCCGCTGGCAACGGAGACTCAGGGGGGAGGTTGTCCCGGGGAGGCTCCGGCGGCTTGCGGGGGGCGGGGGGCGGGGGGCAGGGGGTGCTACAGCGCCGGGCGGGCTGGGCACCTCTGCCCCACCGAGCCTGCCCTGGCCCCGCCGCCACCGGGGTCCGGCCGGCCGCGTCAGCAGCCCGACGTGCAGCATCGAGAATCCCGAGTGTGTATGTCTGCGTGTGATGTGTCCACAAGTATATGTGTGCATGTGTGTATGAATATATATATGGATGTGTCTCTGTCTGTAGTGTTTGAGTGCCTATAGATGGTATATGTATGTGCGTGTAGTGTCTATATATGTCTCTGTGTAATAATGGGTCTGTGTATGTGGAGGGGGTGTATTTATTTATATGGATAGATTGTATGTGCATACATAGTGTTTGTGTGCCTACATGTGTGTATATGTGTGTATTGTATCCGTGTGTCTACATGTGATGTATCCACAAGTACATATGTGCATGTGTGTATAAATATATATATGGATGTGTCTGTCTATCTATAGTGTGTACCTATAGATGTGTGTATGTCTGTGTGTGTAGTGTCTATATGTCATGTAGCTGTGAGTGTACATGTAGAGGTGTGTGTATGGATATATATGGATGTGTCTATCTTTAGTGTTTATGTGTTTTTATATATGTGTGTATTGTATCTGTGTGTCTATATGTAAGGTATCTATGAGTATATATAGGTGTGTATATTTATAAATATATATATATATGGATGTGTCTATCTCTAGTGTTTATGTGTACCTATATATGTATATGTATGTGTGTGTGTAGTGTCTATATATGTCTATGTAATGTATCTATGAGTGTACATGTAGGGGTGTGTGTATGTGTGTGTGTGTATATATATATATATATAGAGAGAGAGAGAGAGAGAGAGAGAGAGAGAGATGTATCTATCTTTAGTGTTTATGTTTTTATATATGTGTGTATGTGTGTATTGTATCTTTGTGTCTAAATGTGATGTATCTATGAGTGTATGTGTAGGGATGTATGTTTATATGGATGAATGTGTATTTTATATGTGTATATATATATATATATATATATATATATATATATATATATATAGTGTTTATATGTGCCTACATGTGTATATATGTTTGTGCATATTATATCTGTGTCTATATGTAATGTATCTATGATCATATATGTAGGAGTGTATATTTATTCATATATATGGATGGATATGTCTACATATATGTATGTGTATATATAGTGTTTTTGTGTGCCTGTATATGTTTGTGTGTATTGTATCTCTGTGTCTAAATGTGATGTATCTGTGAGTATATATGTAGGAGTGTATGTTTATATATATGCACGCATATGTCTACATATGTGTGTATATATGGTGTTGTGTGCCTATATATTTGTATATGTTTATTGTGTGTCTGTGTGGGCTCACATGTGTGTGCTATATGTATATGTGTAGGTGTTTATCCTCTCTATGGATGTGTCTATATATGAGTATTTGTGTCTATATGTGTCTATATGTTTGTCTACATATTGTGTGCCTATCTATATGTGCATATGTAGGTGTGCGTATATGTGTGTGTTTATATACAGGTGTTTTATGCCTATATATTTACATGTGTGCATCGATGTGTCTACACATGTGTGCTTATATAGGTGTCAGCATGTGTATTTCCATGGAGGCATGTGTATGTGTCTACATGTGAGTACTTACATGTGTAGTATACATGTGCCTGCCTACATGTGTGTTTCTATGTATGGGAATTCCTAGCTGTGTGTGTGTGCATGTGTATGTGTGCATGTATATGTATACACATGCACAGAAATAGAATTCTTTAGCCACAGGGAAGAAAAGAGTAGCTGTTTTGATTGGGAAGGGTTGGAAAAGCAGGATTCCTCGCTCCCCCAGAGACCACAGTGATCGGGGGACCCTTGTTTATTCTGAAGCAGCTTTGTTCCTTCACATGTGTGAGCGTGTCCTGTCATTTGCATCGGGCTGGAATGGGTGATGGACTCTAAACTCCTGCCCTGGGAGAGTTAATTGACTTGTCTATTAATGCCCAGTAGGACTGTTGTGTATTCAGTGTTGGGTGAAAGAACGAGTGTGAATTGGGTTGTGTCCTTCTCTATTTCAGAGCCATCTTGTTGGGCTTATGTTTCTGAAGATGCTTTTTGCCCTCCTGACTTTAGTTCACCTGAAGAGTAAATGACTTTAACCATTTGTGATCTGATCTCTTTTTTAAGAAATATAAACTGATTGACTTTTTTATAGATTGCCTAAATTTCCCCTCGTATCCTTTGCTTTCCCCAAGTCTCAATGTCTTTCTTATGTAGAAAAAGTGGTAGTGTAGGCAAGTGAGGAATTGTGGGTTCTGACGCTTTCCTGTGTCATCGTGAACAAGTCATTTTTGGCCTGCTCTGGGCTCCTCTTCCTCTGGAAGATGCTATGGTCGGAATCCATGGCCTCTAACTTTTCTTCCAGCTTTAAATCCAAGAGAGTCATCAATCTTTAATTCCATTGACTTATTTTGCCAGTGTCTAGCACATAGTAGGCCTCCCATAAATGCTTCTTGATTGGTGATTAGTTGCTGTTATGATCTCCCTTCCCTCCTTGTTTTTCTTCATGTATTGTGTGCCATTTGGATAAGTCACTAAACCAGGGTTTCTTAAACTTTTCCCACTTGTGACCCCTTTTGGCCTGAGGAATATTTATGTGACACCAGGTATATAAGTCTATAAATGAGTATACAAATCAAACATTTGCTGATCATAAATCATTATTCCACAGCCCCCACATTCAATTATGTGATCCCATATGAAATTCTGACCCACAGTTGAAGAACTTGGGACTTAAGTTGGGACTAATCTCTTTATTCTCTGTGTCTTATGTGCATGTAGTTATTTTTCACACTTGATCTTCAATTAGGATACGACCCCAGTGCCTGACATATAGTGAAGGCTAAATAAACTATTATTGACTAGTCATCTGAACCTCAGTTTCCTCATTTGCAAAATGAGTGAGTTGCCTTGGATGATGTCCGAGGTTTCTTCCAGCTCTCCATCTCTGATTTGGATCCTTGAGGGAGACCATTCGCTTTCTTCTCGTGGAAATTTTCATGCTTGTTGCCCAGGCACGTGGAGGCGTCCAGGAATTCCTTTTTGCGGTGGGTGGCCGGGGTTGTGGACTGGCCCTGTGATTCCATTGAGACACTCTGCATTTCCTCTCCCAGGGGGTCTTCCTTCCCCGGGCGTGTCTGCCTGTTGGGCCGATGGGGATTTGTCCGTGTCATGGAGCAGAAGCCGTGACTTATAGATGGGGAAGGTTGGGAAATGGTGAATCCAAATTCGATCGGGTTCCCACTCCCTTCCGCGACCGGCCGCCTGCCTTGGGAGTGGAAGGAAGCCTGTAATTCTTTCTGCTCTGTGTCCCCATGACTGTCAAGCCTTGTTCACTGCCTGTGAAACAAGAAGATTTTCATTTCAAAGGCTCCCCCTCCGTCTCTCCCCCCTTCTCCATCAGCACAGCTATTCTGGCCTGGAGATTGTTGTCTCTGCAATGTTATACTTGTGTTTACATGATCTGGAAGAGTTAATGGTACGGTTTGGGACTTGCTCATTTCTCCTGGGGAAAGGATTATTTCCCCTTCTAGCATTCTCCCACTGCTTAACGGTTGATTGGGAATTCTGGAGATGATTTTAAACATCTTTTGCTCTTCAGTCTTTCATTCTCCCACCCCATATGTCCATGTCTAGATGGAAGCCTCGGACTGCCTGGCCCATTATCCCAAACCCCACCCTCCTTCGCTTTGTTTTGTTTTTCCTTAAATATAGAAAAGTCAGTAAATTGTTGCAATAAAACAGAACTACCCTCTTGAGTGTCCTCCGGCCCCCAGCCTAGCATGGGAAGCCATCTTGTACCATGGCACAAATTTAAGAGAAAGCTGAGTATTTATTATTAAGTTTTCCAATTAAGAAAATCCTCTGGAGATGGGAAGCAGGAGATAAATAAGTTCAATGGATTTCTGAACCTGCGTGCTCATAAGAGCTCTGGATTCTTATCTCCTTCTGCCACAAGCTGTGTGACGTGAAACAAATGGATCTCCTCCTCTGGCTCCGTAAAGTGGGGGTTCCGACTCGAGGGAGCTCCTAAGCTGGGATCTGGGGACTTGCCTTTTCTGCTTTTTACTGTTCCGGCCCGGTTGGCATCCTCGGTATTTAAAGGCATTTTAGGCTGTGCCCCTCAGGGACCCTGGACACAAGAAAGGTCACCAAGTCTCAGCTAGAAGGCAGTCAAAGGCCTGGGAGTTCTCGTGGCCTCTGGGGCTTCCTGGGGAAAGGGAAGGAGCAAAGCTGCGGCTTCTTTTACCCCGTGGCCCACAGAACTCTGGGGTGGGGGCTGAGAATAACGTGTCGGGCTTGCATAACAGCCTCTGGATTCAGGTGCTGCATTTGACAGAACCGGAGTAACTGTGGTGAGCCCGGGGAGCCTCAGTTTGCTTTTCTGTACAGTGAGGATTTTAGACGAGTTGCCCTCTTGTCTGTGATTCTGTCCATCCAGTGGGTCTTGACTGGGACCATTCTCTGACTGAAGGCGAGGCACAATAATCCTGGGGAGAATTCAAGAGCGTCACTATACATACCCACTTTCCAGATGAGAAGATTCAGAGAAAGTAAAGGTTCAGAGAAAGTAAAAGATTTGCCCAAGCCCATATGGCTGGTCAATATCAGAAATGGGATTTCTCACATTCAATAACTTTATTTCAGTATCACTGGTTGACTTCTACTGATTGTAGGATGCCAGGTAGATAGAATCCTGACCACGGAGCTTCTTCCTGGGTTAGAGTCTGGCTTCAGACACTTCCCAGCTGGGTGACCCTGGGCAGGTCACTTTGCCCTGTTTGCCTCAGTTTACTCAGCTGTCAAATAAACTGGACAAGAAATGGTCAACTCCTTGTGTATCTCTCTGCCAAGAAATACTGAACTATCCCTACAACCCATTAGAATCCCATGCATTTATAAGCATTGTTCTGAGAAGGGGGACGCAGGCTTCCCCAGAGAATCTGGTCAGTTGCCTTTGGGCCATCCCGAGTGGCCCACTGCACTTTTTTATTTTCCTGTGTTCGCATTTATTCTTAAAGTTGGATAGGGTTGTGGGTGAACTTGGGGGGGGGGGAGACACTGAAGTTTTGGTCTTCTACAAAACCTTTTAGGAAACCTTGATTTTGTATCCTTTAATCAGCAACCCTGTTCTTTGAGAAAGTTTATCCCTGGGATTTCCTTCCTCTCCTTTTCAGACATTATTCCCCTTTCTCTTTCTGAACACTGGTCTCATTCTTTTTGCAGAAACTTCATTGCCATGAGAGCATTTTTTTTTTTTTCCTTTTTCTGGCTTGCCTTTACAAGGGTTTGAATTTTTGCTTATTAACTGTCATTACGGGGCCATTATAGGGGCAGAGAAGGAGGTTTTACCAGAATGATCAAGCAGAGTTCCACGATTCCTCTTCCTTTGGGGAGGAATAGTCCAGAGAGGGGGCCAGCGACCCTTCAACCTGTGGAGCTGGAGTTGGGGGGTGGCGACTCTTCCTGCCCCCCAATCCTCGGGACAACCAGAGGACTTTGTACCCCAAGAGTAATGATAACAATCACAGTTGCATTTGTGGAGGATTTAAATTTTGCAAAGGGTTTAACTTGTTTCTCTAGTTCGATTCTGCCAAATAACCTTTTTTGTTATTGTCTACATTAAACCAAGACTGACAGGTTTAGTGACAGTCCATACTGAACTTGGGTATTCCTGATTTTAAGTTGAAATATCTTTTCATGAGCCACCTTTAAATCAGAAAAGTAAGTGCAAAGAACTCTCCTCTCTGGGGTTTGTCCACAGTCTTTTTTTTTTTGGGGGGGGGGGTTAAAATAATTGATTTGTTTTTTCTAATACTTTTATTTCCAAACAGCTCTCTCCCATCTCCCCTTCTCTACCCAAAGAGCCCCAATCCCCTGTAACAAAGACTGGAAAAGAAAATGGGTGGGGAGGTGGGGCTTGGGGGAGAAGTTTAGTAAAACGAAGAGATCTATCAGAGGTATCAACAGAGGCAGAGTGTTTCATACCCATAGTCCATCACCTCTGGAGATGGGAAGGAGTGCATTCCTTTGATTCTTCCCCAGGGACAGGCTTAAATACATGAATTTCACGACCTTCGGTATTTCCTTTCTGCCTTTGCCTTCCTCTTCCCCTTCCCCTTCCCCTTCCCCTAAATCTCTTCTTGGTGTCTTGTGATCCAGTTGCCCTTTCTCCTTGCCATTCTTGAGCTTTCCCCCTCCAATTCATCTGGTACACTTCTCGCACTCATGTCCTTCCCGTCCCCAAACCTTGAGCATCTGTGACTTTCTCTGATGTGGACGTTGCCTTTTTCCATGCGGATTGTGACCCGTGTCCTCCACTGTCTCGGGGGCCTCCTCCCACTGTCTTCAGCTCTTCCAGTTCCCAGTAACCCAGGAGCGAGAATGGGCTGTGTACGTGTGTGTGAGTGAAATGTACATGTGTGTGAACATGGGAAATCTGTGTGTGATATGTACATGTGCATTGTGTAAGTGAAATGTATGTGAGGTGTGCATATCAAATCTGTGTGATCTATACATGCGTGAATATGTAAAATGCATGCATTGTGTGATATGTATGTGTGTGTGCAAGTTTATAAAGTGTGTGCATGTGAGATCTGTGTGTGGTGTGTACATGTGTGCATGTGTGTGAGTGAAATGGCCTGTGTGATGTGTGTGCATGTGAAATCTCTGTGATCTCTGTGCATACATGCATGCGTGTGAGTGAAACGTACATGACATGTGTGCATGTGAAATATGGGTGATATGCATGTTGTGCATAATGGAACATGTACGTGTGTGACATGTACATGTGTGTGCAAGTGAAGTGTGTGCACGTGAGATCTCTCTGTGATGTGTACATGTGTGCACGTGTAAGTAAAATGTACGTGTGTGACATGTGTGCACATGAAATCACCACGTGTGGTATGTACAGTGCATGTGTGCACAAGTAAAACTTACATTTATGGCTGTATGTATGTGAAATTACTGTGTGTACTGTGTGGGGGTGAAATATACTATGACATGTATATGTGTGCATTGTGCAAGTGATATACACATGTGCATGTGACACATGTGCATGTGACACATGTGTGTGCGAGTGAATAAAGGTGTACATGTGTGCAAGTGAAATGTACGCTGTGTGACAAGTATGTCTGTAAAATATGTGTGTGATGTGTACTGTGTGCATGTGTAAATGAAATGTACATGTGTAGCATGTCCATGCATGTACTGTGTGGGTGATATGTATGTTGCATTGGTGTGTACATTGTGCAAGTGAAATGTCCACATTCATGTGACACATGTGTGAGTGCAATGTATGTGGGTGGCTGTGTGCATGCGAAATCTTGTGGTGTGTGCATGTGTGTTCATGAGTGAAGCATACATGTGCTGTGTCACCTGTGTGTATAAGTGGTGTGCATGTGTACTGCCATATACATGAAATGTCCATGCACTATGGCATGTGTGTGCAAGTGAGAAACGTGTGCTATGTACCCATGTGTGCAAGTGAAATGTGCATTATGGCGTGTGTGCTCTTATCACATGTGGGATGTGTGTGTAATGTGTGTGTGTGCACGTGTGTGTCTAATTTGAAGGAAGTGTTGTGCGTGGCCAGGTGACAAGCCTCGGTGAGCCGGGCATATTGTGGGAAGGCAGTGGGGAGGAAATGCTGCTCTGGGCATGGAGCTCTAGGTTCGAATCCCAGCTCTCCCGCTCATTAGCTTTGTGATCAAGGACAAACCTGTTGGATCCTTCAGTTTCCCATCTGTGATATAGGGATAGCACTGTGTGGGATGGGGAAGTCACTCAGAATTAGCCTTTATATTGTGTCTTCAAGGTTTCTGATGACCATTTGTGCTTCATCTGAGCCTCACGGCAGCCCTGAAGTGTTATTATTGGACCCACTAAACGATGAGAAAATTGTGGCTTAGGAGGGCAGTGACTTTGCCAAGGAGCAGACGGTGAGAGCAGTGACGGGGGTACAGCTGACATTAAGGCTCTTAGTCCCCGATATAGAACTTCACCCATTGTGCTGCTCAGATGCCCCTGTCCCTGTGGAAAGTGGGTGTCATGACAGTGGGCAGTGGACGCTTTGCAATCAGGAAGCTGGTCATTTATTGTTCTTAGTATCTGGTCATTTCAGCCATGTTGGACCCTCTGTGAGGTTGGAGTTGTCTTGGGAGAGAGACTGGAGCATTTCACGCTTTCCTTCTCTGGCTCATTTGACAGATGAGGAAACTGAGGCAGACGGGTAAGGTGACTTGTCCAGGATCACCCAGCCAGTGAGTGTCTGAGGCTGGATTTGAATTCAAGTTCTTCTGATTTCATGTCCCATCTCACTGCCCCTTGCCAGTAATATCATATACTCCTTAAAAGGAACTTGGCATCCTTCTTCTACTTTTTCTTCTTTTCCCTTCCTTCCTATGCACTCTTGCTCTCCTCCCCTTTCTCCTCCCTCTTTTCTCCCCCCTCCCTTCTCCTTTTTCTCCTCTTCTTTTTCCATCCCCCTCCTCTTTCCTTCTTCTTCTTCCCTCCTCCATCCTCTTTCTTTCTTCCTCTTCCCTCTTCTATCGTCTTCCTCTTTCCTTCCTGCTCTTTCCTCCTCTTTTCTCCTCTTCTCTCCTCCACCTCCATTCTTTCTCCCACCCTGTTCTGATTTGGCTTATTAGCAGGAGACATGGAGGAGGCACCCAGACATCTGTGGCTGGGTTGAATGGAACCACTGGGCCGGCTTTCCTGGGTGCGAGGAGAACTGGTGGCCACCCCGCTGACCTTGGTCTTGCCCATGACCACCCAGGCCGGGCCCGTGGCTCTCCAGCGTGGCGTCTCATGGGTGACGAGGCTGGATAACCATTTGTGGGCCTTCTAGAATGGCGGCCGCTTTCAAGCCTGCCTTACCCTAAAATGGCCCCTGACTCCCAGCCGGGATGCATTTATTCTCTGATTCTGTGACTGCCAAGGTCCTTTCCAGTGATTTATCTGCTATGATCCTATAAATTGCTGCCTCTGTTGCCCTCTGACATTTAGGTGAGTCAGCCCTAGGCCACCATCTTGCTTTTTCATGATGAGAACCATGTTTCTCCCTCTCCCTGGCTTGGGCTAAAGCGATGAGCACCCGGTAAAACTGGTCTTGGTGGATGTTTATTGAGAAAATGTCACTTTAATTCCCCTGGACAAGGGGCTGAGATTGATGGCTGCTATTGCCAGAATGGAACTGGGCTGAGGCTGGAGAAGGAAGGACCTGCGTGGCATTGCCCACTTGCTCTGGGTTGCATCTGGGAGGATCCACGATAAGTCTCCTCATATCCTGGTAGAATTTCAAACTCCTGCTCCTGGTGCAGAGGACCCCAAGAAAACACTCTCCTGGGCCAAGCTTCCCACCACGCGCACAGGACTGCAGAGCATGGGTTAAAGCGTCTCCTTCTTGCCACATTGATCGCTGTTAGTAAGATATATTATTCATCACATCTCTTGTGGATTCCCAAGTCAGAATATCCTGGCTCACGGCAGAATTGTGCAGAGAGGCGGGGGGGGGGGGGGGGGGGAGGGGGGATGGGATCCTGGGCTGGACCTCCATTCTTGGCTCTGCTGGCTCGGCTGGTTGCTGAGCCCCCTCCAGGCTTCAGTTTCCATCTTTGTAAGGGGAGAAGAAAGGGTGACTTTCTAACATCTCCAAAGAGCCTTCCCCCTCTCAGGCCTCTGCTCCAAAGGTCAGAGCCGGCTTTCTGGAAAAGTCGCGGGTCTCGAGGTGATGCTTTAGGTCTGTGGGTCAGCAAGAGGGATACATCTCATTTTGATGTCACTTCTTAATAAACTCTTCCTGGATTCCCATGTTTCTGGCATACAATGCTGAATAATACCTGCTCTTAGCCTTTGCTGGTGAGTGTCCAGCATGCTTTGCTTTGAGACCCTCATGAGCTAGTCAGAAGCCATCCTCTACCACTTGTTCTGCAGACCAACATATCCACCATGGCTCCAAATCTGGAAGCTTTTGTGGTTTTTTAAAAGTATTTCTTAAGTCCAGAATGAAATAAATCAGTTTTGTTCAGAAGTAGATGGATTAATGGGCTGTATCGGAATCATCTTGTAGGGTTTGGTTCTTCGGTGCCTTTTTGAGGCCCGTTCAAGCCAGTCTTTTGCAGTTGTACTTGTAAAAAACAATTTATCTATTGGAGCTAAAAGGATCTGGGATTCTAAATTATAGCCTTAGGATCATTTCCATGAGGCCCTGGGGATTTGTATTGCAACATCCAAATTAAGTAAATGTCCCTTTGCACTCTCCTAGTATTACAGTCCATTCAGGAATAAACAGATCGACAAAACTCAAATCCAGAAAAAGCCATTAAAAGAGCTTTTTGTGTGCTATTTGTCCCTGCCATTTTTTGAAAAATCTCAAGAGAAGCCTACATGAAATGATTTGAAACTGGAATTCAATTCTCTTGCTCATCGATAAAGTTTAAATTGTATGACACACGGTCAGGGCATAAAAGGCAAGAATCTTTTCTGGGTCATTTTGCTCCAGTCCCTTCCTCATTTCTCCATCAACTGCTCTGGTTTTATTAGATCAGTAAATAAAACCCAGCTTACAGCTTTACATAAGTAGAAGGTCGAGGCTCATGAAATGAATCCTGATAAATTTCATTTAATGGCTGTCGATGGCCCCCGCCCATAAAATGGATATGTGCTAAAATGGATATGTGCCGGCTGGGAAAGTGCTTCAGACGTGATGAGGAGGGAGGCGGAACATGGGCTGCGATGTCTGTAACCCCGGCTGCCAGAGAGGGGTCGGCCTCCCAAGTCAGGGGCCTGCTGCAGGGGCATCAGGGCTGTCCAGCTGTGTACCATGGGAAGGTTAATTACAGCAGAAGCCGACTCATGGTGCCGTCCCCTCGGCCTTGGAGGGCAGAGCCCCCGCCCCCCAAATCGGGACTAACGGCGGCCTCTTCTCCGCGTGTGGAGCCGGGCCGCGCTGTAGAGACGACAGAAACCCATGGCCGCCCTAATGCCTTCTTTAAATTGTTCTTGGCTTCAGGTTCCGCTAAGTGCTTTCCCATAAGCCTGATTTAATTCTATTAATGACATAACACTTGGTCCTTGGCCCATAGAGCAGCGCTCATTTTCACCCAAGGCACCGGAGGGACACCTGGCAACTTCTGGGCATGCCCGTGGTCCTTTTCTCCTCCTGGACATTAATGGGGCCCCAGAATGGGAATGTCTGGCCCGCCCAGTTGGAGGGAGGGATTTGCGTGTTGGATGGGAAGCCATTTTCCTAAGTCAGAGAGGCCCTGGTCCATCAGGCAGCCGGCGCGGTTTGAGATTCCCCTGTGTCCCCGAGGCCAGGTGCTGGGGACACAGCAGGGCTCCGCCCTCGGGAGCCCCAATGACACCTCTACCAGCTCATCCTTCTGTCACTGTCACAGGTGCCCTGGGCCTGGCGGCCTTGGGGGTCCAGCTTCCGCTCTGTGGGGGGAGGCCGCCCCGTGTCCGCCAGGCCCCCCAGGCCGGGTGCTGGGGACACAGCAGGGTTCCTGCGGAGCCCCGATGGCGCCCCTACCAGCTCTTCCTTCTGTCACTGTCGCAGGTGCCTGGGCCTGGCGGCCTTGGGGGTCCAGCTTCCGCGGGGCAGTGTCCGTGGGGGAGGCCGCCCCTCGTCCGCCGGGCCCCAGAGTCCTCTCTCTGCTTTGCTTCTTCCAGACACTGAAATTCCTCAGAGAGCAGCGGGGCCTTTTCGTCTTGGTTGAAATGAACGAGCTCGTGGCAGTTGTGGCTCATTAAGACGTGTCATTTACACGTGTATGTATCACCGATATGTACATACACACATATGTGTGAAACATACATACAACCGCCTGTATGTACATTGATGAAAATCTGGGAGTAAATTCATTTCTAGAGAAAGCCCAGGAAAAGTGGCCGGCAGTGAGTCCAGGGGCCAGAACGTCCCGGCAGTGATAGAGTCAATCCCGGGCTCATTTGGCCCCCTTAGCTTCCTTCCAGCCTATGACCTTTCATCCCTCTGGGCATTAGGGAGCCTAAGGGGCAGCTGCAGACATCAGTCTCTTGACTGGAAAGCAGCGGGGCTCTGATCTTCTGGTCGGGGGCTGTGGGCCCTCTGGGGGGGATGGGAACGCTGCCGTCACAGAGGTAACGCCGAGCAGGCTGCCACCGAGGAGCTGCTTTATTAGAAGGCTGCAGTGCCCCTGAATAGTGAAGAGAGCTCTTGTTTAATTCATGGGAAAGTCATTAATTAGTGAAAAAGGCTATTCAGTCCAGGAGATGGAGCAGAGACCTGGAAATCCAGTATCATGTCAGCCGAGTTTTGCCTTTGACTTGGCCCGTGTGGGATCAGGACGTGTAACCTTTTTTCTCCCTTTTATTCTTCCTGCCATGAAATTAAGCTTAATATTATTAGGACTGTGGTGCAATGACTTGAGCTCTGAAGAGAAAAGTCTCAAAGGCATGTCCTAGGTACATATTGTGAGAAAACCATTTGAGGAAAAACAAAAAACAAGCAAACAAACAAACAAAAAAAACTGCTCACACCAGAGTGTGGTGTATTGTGGGAAATTGAGTTTTTCTTGTTATTTTTGAAGATCGTGGGCCACGGCAGAAAGGAGCCTCCCTTCTTCTTCCATAATTGCTTTTATCGTCCACAAGACCATCTAACCTATTGAGATACTATGTCCTCTAGTTGTGAGCCACTGTAAGAAATAAATCTTTCAAAATTTGTTTTGAAATTTGAAATTTTTAATGTTTCAAAAATTTCAAATATTCAAAAATTTGCTGTGCCTTTAGGAGACCTTAAGGGATGATTTCTTTGAAGTAAATGCTGGACTCATTTCAGAGAGGTGGACTTAGTGCCGGAAGCAACGAGAAGTGTAACTCCACGGTTCAGTACTCGGGACCTGGAAAGCACTGAGGAAGGGCTCTAAGGTCTGCCCTCATAAGGCTCCCTCTTGTGTTGGGAAGTCAGGGGATGGAGAAAGGAATGAGGCACAAGGTTTAAATGCATCGAAAAGAGCAATTTAAACACCAGGCCAGGGGGGCAGTGTAGCAGCTGGGCGGTGCAGAGTGCTGGGCCTGCAATCAGGAAAACACATCTGTGTGAGTTCAAATACAGCCTTAGACAGTTATCAGCCGACCTCAGTTTCCTCATCTGTCAAATGAACTGGAGAAGGAAATGGCCAACCCCTCTAGAATCTTTGCCTGGAATGTGACTAAATGTGTCTAAATGTGACTAAAAAATGATTTGACAACAGGAGGAATTCTGGGATAAAGATTTAAAACGTCTGCAAATCAATCGGCTAATGGGCTTCAGTTAACAAAAGTGGGAATGGGGCTGTCAAACGTTGAGTATGATAATAAATATTAAATTTTCTTCTTATTAATTATTTTTGTTAATATTATAAATATACATTTCTTAAATTAATAAATAAATGGGATTTGATAGTATGTCCTGCTCCTGTGTTCCTTTTTAACATTTGAAATTGCTATTATATTAGCTATTTGAATCCTTTTGTGTAGATCTTTAGAATTTAGTATCTGAGTGAATTGCTCCCATCATCATTGATTTAAATCAGTTGTCATAGCTAATGATAGCTAACATTTATATAGCATCATAGGGTTTGCAAAACAATTTACAGTTTTGATCTTTGACCATTTGACCATCCTTGGAAATAGGGATTTGATTATGCCCATCTCACCGATGAGACAACCAAGGTGGACAGAGGCCGGGTGGCTTCCTCGGCCAGGCTGGAGTCTCCGGGGCACCAGTTGCCCTTGGGCACACAGCACGGGGTGTCAGAGGCAAATCTGGGCCAGGTGTCCTGACCTGGGTCTGGGCACCTGGGCTTGGGACACAGGAGGGGGCTTCTGGAAAGGAAATGCCTAGCAGAGTTGGGGCAGGTACGGGTCGGAGATCCTGCAGCTGAGGTCTGCTCTGAGATCCGCGTTAATGGGTCAGCGCCATCCTTGGTTCTCAGCTCACTTGGCTCCCAGGAAAACCCACAGGATCAGTATTTTAAGGAAGTGACCTCTGAGGGCCTGGTTGTGGCTATATTTTTATTGGAAAGGGAACTTGGACTCTTCAATATTGTCTTAATCCCAGAGATGACCTGATTTCCTTTCCCTTTGCTTTTTTATTTGGGTGAAGCTATTGATCCCTCCCTGGGGTTAATGCAAGATTAGACAGCGCTTCCCTTTGGTGCGGGCAGTGTGGGAAGTGGAGCAACAAACAGAGCACAGAGGGGTCGCCTTGGAGAGGGCCACGGCCCTCCATCTGGGCTGGGAAGAGGCCGGAGGGCAGGCACATGGCTCCCTCACCTTTGTCCAGGTCACTCGGTTCATCAGGGGCTTTTGGCCACTGAACCTTGGGGGGGGAAAGGGTCGGAGCCTAAACTACCGGGGCCCTGGGAAGGCAAGGCCAGCCCTGTGGTTTCTTGGCAGGTTATTCTTTCCACACTCCTTGCGTGCATTCATTCCTGTGATGTCTCTTAGCCCTGTTTCTTTTTCGTGGTTCTTTTATTCAGTTGGTCCCCAAGCATTTATCGAGCGCTCTGTGCATATGGTCGGGCGCTGACTGGCTGCTGGGAGAGGCTGAGAGGTCACTCCACCTGTGATGGCCTCCTGCCCTCCGTTCCCCCTTTTCTCCCTGATTCTCACAACTAAGGACAAGAAACAAGTGGGAGACTGCTCAGAGCTGCCGGCAAGTGGTTCTGCCTCAGAGACTGAGGGATGTCACCAGAAAGGGCACAGACAGATGGACAGATGGATGGGTGTGCATTCCCAGGCACCCACATGCGCGCCAGCCTGTGTACACGGGCACAGCTGCACGTCTCTAGTCCTGCCCCCACCCCGGAGTGTCCAGGAGAGGGCCATGAGCACAGCCTCCCCTTCCCCCCGGCGGCTCACAGCAAGCTCTTGTACACCACTTGGGTGGTCCTGGGCTCTCCCTGCCAAGTCCGCTCCTTCTCAGAGCCAGAGGAAGTCAGAGCAGTGCTGGAGGTGGAGGGGAGAGGGAGGTCCCACATGGGGGGGGGGGGTGAGTGTGAGTGTGTGATAGTGTGTGAGTGTAAATGTGTATGTGAGTGTGAAAGAGAGACAGACACAGAGACAGAGATATTGAAAAAGAAAGAAGGAAAGAGAGAAAGAAGAAAGAAAAAGAAGGAAGGGAAGAAGGAAGGGAGGGAAGGAATGAAAGAAGGAAGGAAGGAAGGAAGGAAGGAAGGAAGGAAGGAAGGAAGGAAGGAAGGAAGGAAGGAAGGAAGGAAGGAAACACAAAGAGGGAGACATTTCTCTGGCCTCAGCCATGCGCATGCACACACACACGCACACACAGAGGGACCCAGTTGGAATGAGTGTGATCCCCCCCCCTCCTTTCTGGTTGTGGGAGCAGTTGAAGGCCTGTGAGAATCCATGAGAAAAGATGCTTTGTCTGGCAGGCCTGACGCCACCCCGAGCCCTTTCTGTGTGATGTGGCCGACCACTTTCTAGGGGCTGACTGCCTCCACGGCTCCCGTGGCTGAGGGGCCTTGGGGTCCCTAACGGGCCAGGCCAGGGCATCCGCCTGGTGGCTTCAACAAGCCCCCATCCTGGAATTCCAGACCCTGGTTTACCCCTCAGAGGCTGGCAGAGGGTCAGGGTATGAGGTCAGGCGAGCTCCAGATCTGCTACCGACGGGTCACATGCTTTTCTGGAGAGAGAGAGAAGACAAGTCTCTGTTGTTCAAGCTCACTAATGTTTGGCAAAGAAATATAGCTGTAATTATACACCCCGCTTCTCTCCCTCTCCCCCTCCTGGCTCCCCCTCCCCCCGCAACTTTATATAAAAGCAGCTCGCGTTGGAGCTGAAATAAATGTCATGAATGAATAATAATTTCTTTCATTTACACAGTAATTAAACCTGTTGAATGCTGACTTAATGCTTTACTGCACTCTGTTTAATTTGACTGGTAGATTTGGCCTTTGTGACTTCAGGAAGAAGGGAAAAAAGAAATGAAATACCCAGTGGGACTCTTAAGGAGGAACTTTTCTGTGGGGGGAAGGAGGGGTGTGTCCATTTCTTTTTTCCCTCTTCTGTTTCTCATGCTCTCATCCTTCTCTGGGCAACTCAGTTGGGAGAAGACCCAGGTGGTGTCTGTTTGGCACCTGACAGCAGGGCCGGCTTGGAGGGTCCAGGGCATCCTGGGGTCGCCACGGCGGCGTGGTCCTCGAGGGGCCCAGAAGCAGGCAGGCCTATGTGCTGCCAAAAGGGTCCTCCTCGCTCAGTCTGCACTGCGCCTCCTTCTCAAGGACGACCCGCGCCCTTCCCCATCTCCCTCCCTTCAGAGCTCCCAGACCAGTTTTGTTTGGGAAATTAAAATGGAGACAGACAGACAGACAGACACTGACCGTGAGATTCTTGAGGTGACTTTTCAGATAAAGGACACTTCCTGAACCTTTCACTTTCTGGGGAATCAAAGAATGGTAACTTCAGGATAATGTATAAGTACATTTTGTTACGTTGTCCTGTGCTCAAGCCTTGGCTTGGACCCCGTCGAGCTACATGCCCATGAGGAGGTCGGTAGGTAATCTCTCTGGTGAGGGTTCCCTCATCTGTAGAAGCAGGGGGTGATTTCTGAGGGTCTCCAGGGTCTGATTCTTGACTGAGAGAACAGTGAGAAGCAGCCCTGGGACAGGGCAGGGATGGACCTCAGTGTGAAACTCAGCTCGGCCCTTGGTCTCCCATTCTGCTTCATTATCTGTGAAGGAAGGACTTGGCTTGGGTTAGTCTATGGCCTCGTCCAGTTTAGGTCAGTGATCTTTTAGCTCTGTGAGTTTCTTTTTGAGTTTTCGTTTCTCATCCTCTCCAAATATCCCTTGTCAAGAAAGCAGGCTACCCTTGTCAAGGTAGCAGTGCCTAGAATGGGGGGAGGGGGGTTGAAGGAGTAGGATGGCAGGGACGGACGACTGAAGCAGAGAGTGAAAAGGCCATTCTGTGATGAGTCCTGGAAGAAACGAGGGGAGAGTAACGAGCTCTCCACCTGGGAAGAGAATCTGTATGACTGGACAGGGCTTTTCTATGGACTTCTGAACCGAGCTCAGTCAGCGTTATCAATGGGGCTTTTAGCTCACCATTTTTCCATGGAACATGAGCATTTAGCCTTTTTTCTTACCCATTTTTCTAAATAAAGTTGATAATTTTATGAGTAGTATTAATGGTGGATCTGGGTTCTGCCTCAAAATAGAGGTTCCCGCAGGATCTCTCCTGTGGGGGGGGGGGGGGGGGGGGGGGGGGGGGGGGGGGGGGGGGGGGGGGGCGGTCTCTTCTTTATCAGAAAAGCTTTAGGAGCATTAGGGGAGAGTGGATTTTGTCACATGAAAAATGCTGAGAGTCAGAGATGGCATGGGACCCGGTCCTGGGTCCTCCTGCTATTACTGGATGCTAGGAGAAGACCATAATTATCAGAGAAACTAAAAGCCAGGGTCACACGAAGAACTGGAACCCAAGTGTTCTTGACTCCAGTCCCAACACTTATTCATTATGTCATGCTTCCCTGTAGCATTCGATTGGATTTGAGTCTGTAGATGAAGGGAATGACCTGGGAACACAGGCGATAGCTTTCTCCAACCTCAAACCTAGGGGAAGGGAGTGGGCAGTGGTGGCAATGGTTGGGCCAACATGGTGGAAGAGCCAAAAAAAACGAACAAAAACAAAAAAAAAAACCTCCCAAGAATCTTCATTTGCCTTGGGACTTTGTAGCAGATTTATGTTTCCAATTATGTCTGCTGGTGAGAAAATCAAAACGGGAATGAAAAATTGGCCACAGGTGATTCACCAAGTGGATAAATCACATATGAATGAAGGAGAATTGACTGTAAATCAAAGAAGGAGCCTTCACATGGGCTGAGGTGGTTGGAGATTTTTTTTGCAGGCAGCCCAAGTCAAGATATTCAAGACTGTCAGTGGATGGTAAAGACAGATGTTGTTTTCCCTTCCATAGGTACTTATTCTCTACTACCGTTCTCTTCCTCTTTCTTTCCCATGTTCCTTTTCTCTCCCCCCTTTTTTTTCTTTCTCATTGCTCTCCATCTCCCTCCATTGTCTTGTCTCTTGCTCTTGCCCTCTCTCTCTCTCAATCTTTCTCTGTCTCTCTTCTCTGTCTCACTCTCTCACTCTTGCTCTCGCTTTCCTGCTTCTCTCCATCTCTTCTTTCTCATATTTTAGCAGGAGGGAAAGCTGGTGGCTTATTGTCAGATCTCCACTTGGCTTATTAAAAGCTGAGTCTGACAGCCCCAAGCCCACTCGCCCTGTGGTGGGGGCCTGGTATTCTTCCCATTATCCCACCTCATTTGCATCCAAGGAACTGCAGGGTTATTTAATCTGACACCCATTTTACAGATGGAGAGCATCTAGGTCTTTTTGACTCCTGAACCACTGTTCTCACCATTATACCACACTGCCCCCCAACTTCTAATTCCAGCTCCATCCCCATTTCTCCTGCCTTTCCTTTCCCTTTTTATTAGATGGCAAGCTTCTTGAAAGGGTCTGTTTCTTAGCTTTCTCGGTATCCCCAGCAATAAGTCAGTCAATCAGTCTATCGGTGTATGTGTGAAAGAAGCTCCTGCTGTGTGCCAGGTATTGCACTGAGCAGTGGACACACAAATACAGGTGATAAGTCCTGCTCCCCAGGAGCGTCAGCTCTGTGGCTGGTTACCCAGGGTAAACTCTCAGTAAGTTGTCGTGGAATCAAGGCACTTTTTGCTTCTTGCCCGACTCACAGGCTCGGGAGAGATCATTTAGGCCGTGGCCTAATTGTATAAAAGGATATTTCAGTTCTCTGTGTTCTTTCCCTGCCTTTATTTGACCAGAGAGCTGTGCGCTTCCATCAGTCACCCAGAAAAATGAAACAGAGACGTTTAGAGGCAAACATAATAAGAGCAGATGATTTTTTAAAATAAAACCACCCCATCTGCCCTGTCGGAAACCTTATTCTCTCTAGCATGGTTTCTACCCAGATTAACAGATGGCACCAGCTCTTGGCCAGGAACTCTCATTATCTGATCACGAGAGGTTGTTCTTTTGCTCGCCTGTTTTTGGGGGGCGGGGGGGGGAGCATGTTGGTGATGGCTGACCGCATGCCTGCTGGCCATGGCACCGACTTGAGAGAACTAGACAGAAACCTGGCTTTCGGTGGAGCCTTCTGTGTTGCATTAGGGGAGCTTGGCTCCCTGGCAGACAGCTTGGTTCAAGCCTGGACTTTGAGCGGCTGGTAATGCTTGTTCAGTGCAGGCCCTGGATCGAGCAGCCACAAAATCCCTCCGAACACATGGCGGGCCATTGTCGGACTCATGTCAGGGTGGAAAGGATCCTCCATCCTCAGCTGGAAGAGACCTCAGAGGTCTGGTTCTCCTCCTCCTCCTCTGAGGTCCTTTCCAGCCCAAGATGGACGTAGAACCCCAGAATAAATGTGCTTAAAAAGGAGAGGCTCAGACCAGATTGGGGGTCCTTAACCTGGGGTCCTTGAACTTGTATTTTTTAAATGCATATTTCAATTTATTTCTTCTTTACAATTGGCCTGTTATCTTTGGTTTAGTGTATTTAAACTCATCCTTCTCAGAAAAGGCCTAAAAGCAATTCCCAGACTTCCAAGGAGGCCACAAAAACACTTAATAACAATAACCATTTACTAGAGCTTGAAGGTTCCCAACATACTTTGTGAGCCTTGCACCAACCCAATGAGATGGGCTCTATTATCACCAGCATTTTATAGTCCGGACCATCCCTCAATGTCTTTCAAACTCTAAAGGTTTATGATGCCGTCCTATGAATGTGAGCAACTTAGCAGTGGAGGATCTCTAATATTTCATGACTCTGGGCTCTTTTTACCAGTCTTTCAACAAATATTTATAAAGTAACTGTTAATGTCCAGAGTGACTGGGAGGTGGTCAGTGCCATTTGTTGCAACTTGGAAGGACTGAGACGCATCTGCTCTGACCAGAATGAGATTAAGCCGTTATACATGGGTTATTTGTTTACCCCTCTAAACTAGAGCTCATCCAGGCTTATTTCCCCATTTTACAGATGAGCAGACTGAGACCAGAAAAAGTGATTTGTTCACATTCACTAGATATACTTCACAGCAGAGCCTGGCATTAGGTCCAGAGAAATTTGTGTGATGTGTGTTCTCAGTGGAGACTCGGATATGGCTGCATTTCCCTCCCCCCACCCCAGGTTTTTAGAAAGGTCCCCAGTGAGGAGCGTAACAGCTCCAAATCTGCACTCGCCAGGATTCTTGGTACACTTTGCCGGGCTTGGGCAGAGGACTGACCGCGGTCTCTGCGCTCAGCGCCTGCTTTTACAGAACACAGGGAGGCTGGCTGGGCCCTCATGGCTTCTCCATGCCATGGAAATGGGACGTGGGGACAGGTGTCTCCATCCTGGCTTGCCTTGGTCCCATGTGCAGAATATCCTGGCTTGCCTCGGTCCCGTGTGCAGAATTGTGCATTTGCCCATTTTCCCACATAACACCGGGGGCTGGCTCAGCGTGCCCGGCAGTTTACAGACGTCATCAGTCTTTCTCACGGACAGATACACTGAAGATACACTGTTGTCTGTCCCTTTTATAGGAGTGTAAGAAATCCAGCCATGGGTATTGGACAGATCTGTCCATTGTAGAGACGTTCCGGTGAATAATTGGGAAGCAGAGGGGCTTCCCATTCGCCAGAGTGGTCAGTGGGCAGCAGCTATTGGGTTCTTGTGGGCCAGGAGCAGGGACAGGCCAGCAGTCCGAGCCGATGTACGTTCTGTGCTCAGGCCGCTGGGCTGCCCTGGTTCATCCTCACGCTTTCTAGGTACTGCACTGCTGACTGGTGGGCTTTGTGAGTCAGTCTACTTGTTACTTCTCCCTTTCCCTGGACAGTCAGCAGACCCGGGAGGAGCATCGTCAGTTAGGGACAGAAGCTGACCTCTGAGTCAGGAAGCCTGTGGTCGCAGGACCCTGGGAAAGCTCCTCCAAGGACCAGAGCAGATGCCCATCAGCCTTTCCTGATCATATAAGAGTTAGTCTTACACACCTGGCCAGACACTTAATGTGATGTGTAATGCTGGACTCTTCTGTGAAATGGGTATAATAGCAACAATGGAGGTCGTTTTTACATTTCAGAGCTAAAATTCTGATACCGCTGAGTTTTCCCCTTCTTTTCCAAAGCACTAAAACATAGTTTGTGTCTGTGAGCTGACAGGTCTAATCAGTTCTTTCCCTGTGTTTCATCATCCCAGCTGTGAACAAGCATCTGTTTGTTCACCAGTGGTGGTCGATCACCATAAATACTCCTAAGGATGCACACCTTGCATTAACTCACCTCCCAGTGCCTGCTGTAGGTACAGCAAGAGTTGGAAAACCCACTTCATGTGGAATTGAGAAAAGTGGTTGGGATAGAGGGGGCTGACTCTCTGCCCTGAGGTTCTTGACAACCTAGAGGAACACTTCTAAGTGATGTGATCAGTCTTTATTGGGTTTAAGAAAAAATGTTCCTCCCCGCCCCCCCCAAAAAAAAAAAACGGAGCAGGTAGATGGTGTATTGGATAGAGCACCAGCCCTGAAGTCAGGAGGATCTGAGTTCAAATCTAGCCTCAGACACTTAACACTTCCTAGCTGTGTGACCCTGAGCAAGTCACTTAACCCTAATTGTCTCAGAAAAAAAAAAAGTGAATGCCTCCAGATAGATTATTTTCATACAAATGGCTTCTGAATACTTGGAATTCCACCCAACACTTGCTTTTCTACTTATATCTTAAGCACACAACATAGCCCGTGGCAAATAGTCTCATAACTGCCTTTTTAATGCTTCCATCCATCCAATCATCCATCCAGTCATCCATGATTACTGCCATTGCTGCAGAGGAAACAGGAATAACGGAGCATTCTCTGAGCTGGAACTCTCCTTCTTCTGCACGTCGGTTGTATCATGATCATTTGGATTCATAATGAATGCCTAGAGAATTCTACAGTCTCCTGAAGTAACTTCGTTCGGAGTCACCCAAGAGTGATTAACTGGCCTGCAGAATAGCCTTAGAATTAAGGGTTTTCTGTCGTACGTATGTATGGCCGAAAATGGGTTTTACATGTATGACATGCGTGAGAACTGTTTCTTAATTGAAATATTTGATTAACCAGTTCCAATAGAGCAGTAATAAACTGAACCTGCTACACCCAGCAAAGGACTCTGGGAGGTGACTATGAACCATTACATAGAATCCCCAATCCCTCTATTTTTGTCCACCTGCATTTTTGATTTCCTTCACAGGCTAATTGTTCACTATTTCAAAGTCCGATTCTTTTTGTACAGCAAAATAACTGTTAGGACATGTATACTTATATTGTATTTAATTTATACTTTAACATATTTAACATGTATTGGTCAACCTGCCATCTGGGGGAGGGGGTGGGGGGAAGGAGGGGGAAAGTTGGAATGAAAGGTCTTGCAATTGTTAATGCTGAAAAATTAACCATGCATATAACTTGTAAATAAAAAAATTAAAAAAGGATACTACATAAAAAAGAAATATTTGATTAACCCAAAGCTCCAGTCCCCTTTTCTCTCTCCAACATCCTTTTTTCTTCTTCTTTTTTAAATTGTGGGGCAACAGAGAGCTTTTATTTACTTTAGAATGCTCACACTGGGCTAGATGCCTCAGAATATATGTAAAATTTATACTTTACTTGCTTTCATGGATCCTATTTATTTATTTCAGAGAATTATAGAATTTTGGGGTTGGAAGGAACCAGCCTAATCATAGCTGAAAAATATTCCTTTTTTAAAAATTACCAATGGTTTGTCTTCCTGCTCTTGACTAAAATTATCTCTTGAGGAGAGGGGAAATCTCATTAACTCCAAAGTTGTCCCATTCATTCCACTTTGAACAGGTCTAATTATTAAGAACATTTTCTTTATCCTGAATCTTTCTTATAAACTTTTAGTCATCAATCTTAATCTTCCCCATCCTTATTCTTCCATCTGATAACCCTTTAAATATTTGAAACAGTTATGGAATGTTGAAAAACATTTTTGCATGTAATTGGAAAAAATAATATTTAAAAAATGGAAATGTTCTGCATGGCTACATATATATTTCAAATTTCTTACCTTTTGAATGACAGGCTAATAGAAGGAAAGAGAGAATTTAGAATTCAAAATTAAAGAAAAAAGAATTGTAAACATTTTTAGATGTAATTGGAAAATATTTATATTTTTGCTGAGACAATTGGGGTTAAGTAAGTGACTTGCCTAGGGTCATATAGCTAGGAAGTGTTAAGTGTCTGAGGACAGATTTGAACTCAAGTCTTCCTGACTTCAGGGTTGGTGCTCTATCCACTGCACCACCTAACTGCCCTGGAAAAAATGTCTTTTAAAAAGAAAAAAATATAGTTATGACTAGAGGTAGCATTTGACCCCAGAAATAAAAATAGTTCAAAAATAATAATTAAAATTTGTGTACTTATATTATTTAATTTAATCCCCCAAAACGAAATTGTGCGGTAGATCTTTTTTATTATTCTCAGCTTCCACATTAGGAAATTAGTTGGTTTAGTGACTGGCCTAGGTCTACACAGCTCAGAAAGTTGATGTGAGCCTAGGTCTCCCTGACTATGAGGCCAGCCTTATGTCCGCCACGCCCCCTCGCAGCCTGAAAAGAGCTGTTATTCGGAATTGGAGAATCTGGATTCAAAACCACTTCTAATATTTGACTGGGTGACTGCAGCCCTTGCAGTTCATCCTATCGGACTTCAGTTCCCTTATTTATGAGAGGGCTGCGTTATTCCCTTTGACCTCTAAGTCTGTGATCCCGTGTCCCACGTAAGCCCCTGTGACTTACGGCAGAGGCCCTCCACCATCTGCTTGTTCTTCAGACGGATGGACGTAGCTTGTTTCCAGCTGCCTTGCCGTCCCAAGGATCCCTGGGCCCGGCCTTGTACCTTCACTGCATCGTCTCCTATGAAATGGGAGCTCCTTGAAGGACGGGGCCATCTTGCTTTTTGACCTATGTCCTTAGCATGCATGTAACGTGGCCCTTGGCCGATAGGGTCATTAAATGCTAATTCATTCATTCATCTGTTCCCTATTCCTTCAGTCCCACATTCATTCAGTGTGCCCTTGAGTTCCGAACACAGTAACTCCACTTATTTATACTATCAGAACACATGCAAAGTGATTTGTAACCATGAAAATGTTATGTAAATGCAAGACATTCAATGCTAAAAATGCCACGAGTGATCTAAAGATTTGTGTGGAGTCAGTGTTGGGGAGGGGGATGTAACCAACATACCATTTCTTGGGACCCGGTGACTTAATCTGATGCACGGAGCATCCTTTTTCTTGGACATCCCTACACAGGCCCAGTGTTGTGTCCTTCCTTTCCAGCTGTTTCATGATAAGTCTGTACAAAATCTAATATTAATTATATTTGTGTGGAGACAATGTTGGGGAGGGGGGATGTAACCAACGTACCATTTCTTGGGACCCGGTGACTTAATCTGATGCACGGAGCATCCTTTTTCTTGGACATCCCTACACAGGCCCAGTGTTGTGTCCTTCCTTTCCAGCTGTTTCATGTAGTCTGACAAAACTAATATTATTATATTTGTGTGGAGCATGTTGGGGAGGGGATGTAACCAACTACCATTTCTTGGGACCCGGTGACTTAATCTATGCACGAGCATCCTTTTTCTTGGACATCCCTACACAGGCCCAGTGTTGTGTCCTTCCTTTCCAGCTGTTTCATGATAAGTCTGTACAAAATCTAATATTAATTATATTTGTGTGGAGACAATGTTGGGGAGGGGGGATGTAACCAATGTACCATTTCTTGGGACCCGGTGACTTAATCTGATACACGGAGCATCCTTTTTCTTGGAATCCATAGATAGGCCCAGTGTTGTGTCCTTCCTTTCCAGCTGTTTCATAATAGGTCTGAACAAAAGCTAATATTAGTTATACTTCAAGAAATTCCCAACCGGGGTGTATGGAAAGTTTCAAAGAGACTGGCTTCAAATGCGGGTCCGTCTGTCTGTCTCTTTTTCTTTCCATGGCTATGATTAAAATTCATTCAGCATCCCCTTCAGAGAAAGGAGGGAAAATCCTCCATGTGATGGCTTTGTATTTCCCTCTGCAAGGCAAAAAAAAAAAAAAGGGGCGGCTGAAGAAAGGCGAGCTTTCAGATGTCGTATGAACAAAGATATGGAAATGGGAGCCGAGCGCAGCATCTGGAGGATTTCAAACAGGGGAGCGCAGGCTGTGCGCGTCCTTAGCCGTTAGAAGGCTGAAAAGCTGTTTCTTGTCATTCTCCATCTTGTCACTTCTAGGGCCGACATCTTGCCGTTTCTTTCACCAGCTGTTGTTTTATTCCCCCCTCTGCAGACAGATGGTGTAAGCTCTTTGATAATTTTTTTCTCCATGTTCTGGGGAAATTTGCGCATGTAGTACCTTTATGTAATGATCATATAGGCCTGTCGCTCACTTTATCCTGTTAGCTGAGCCAGGGAGGGAAAGGAGGACGCCCGAGATGGGGAGGATTCAGGATTCCCCGGCGCCCAGCCTGGGCCAGGAACACTACCAGGATCTTGTCTGTAGCCACGCTTTCTTGGAAGGCTTGGTGTGTAATCAAGTGCTGTCCGGTGGGTTGGGATAGGGAAGAAAATGGTTTTTATTTAACGTTTTTCTTGGGAGGAAATTGAAGATTAAGCTATCCTCGTAATAATTTGCATTTATTTCCAATTTGTGCTTTATAGTCATAGATAGTCACGGCAACAACTCTTCAGATGTTATTAATCATCTTTTCTGGGCCAAGTAGTGAGAGAAATTAAAAAGCTAAAAATCCTTTTTGCCTTTAAAAAGCGTTCAGGATACAAATATAATAAACCCTTAGTATTCCAGTGGAGGAAGTTGGTAAATCAAGGGGATCTAGAAAGAAAGGGTTGGGGATTATAAAGGCAATGGCCCATTGTAAATATTGCTGGGATGTGGTCCCAAGTCCAAGTTCTGGTCAAGAAGCAGAAGTTGATATATCTGAGCTCAACATCCTACAGCCAAAGGAGACAGATAGGGTTGGGTTTAGAATTGGAAGGGACCTTAAGAACCACCTAAGCCATAATTCCACTTTTATCAGTGTTCCAGACAGGTTCCACCATGTTGTATTACCTGCTCTCCGATGTCACTTCCCACCTGGAAGGGAAAGTTTCATTGCTACAACCCTGGACTCGAATAGTGAGAACTCCCTCTTTTTGCACAGTGTTTTCCATTTCTTGGATATCTCCATGCATGTCTTCCAACTCCTTCTCTAAAGACAGTCATCAACTTGCTTCTACCATTTCTATTAAGGACAGTCCAATTACTTGCTCTTCAGTACCATTCTCTCTCTAAAACATTCCCCATCTGGACACTGGTCCAATATTATCATCTTATCCTATTCAAGGGTTCCTAACTATTATTGTATCACAGTCTTTGTGTGCAGTCTGAGGAAGCCTATGAATCTTTTCAAATGCATTTTTAAATGCATAATATAAGCCATGTATGATTACAAGTATTTCAGTTGTATTGGAATACTTTCTCATTTATTCAATTATCATCTCATATCAACTATCTGTCCATCCATGTATCTAATCTGTCTGTTTATCTCTGAATCAAAGATCAAAGGCCGGAAGTTGAAAATCTCTACATTATTAGATTGTAATACAAACTTGCATTAGTGAAAGAATTATATAATTTGTTTAGGCTCCAAGTTCAGGGCAATATCTAGTGCTATTTGTGCTTAATAAATGTGTATTCATTCATTCATTCATTCATTCGTTCAGTGACTTGTCGCTTGTCACAGAGAATAAAGGACAAAAATGAATGTGGTTCTAAAAATCTGTTGATCTCATCACAAGATCCTTATTCTTCACTGGTGTACTTATCACTCACATGCCTCCTTAATATTTAGGTCAGATTTAGTTCTCTTGAAAATAACACTTTTTTCCCCTCCATACCTGGAGTTTTATCATTTAAGATGATCATAGTCCACATGTTCATTTGTTTATTATTATTTAAAAATATACATTACAACTTGATCCTTAGTCATTTGGGGTCTCTGAGGAAACATGATGTGTGAAAAATCTAAACTCAAATCCAGCTTCGGCCTCTGTTTCTTCATTTGTAAAAAAATAGGGTTTAGATTACATTCTAGTTCCAAATCTATGATCCTAATCAACTTGATAAGATTATAGTAAATAGTCCTTTGTTGGAAAGCTACCCCCCTCATCACCTGAAGGATTTAACTTGAAGGATTAGGAAGATTAAATGATAAATTGTTTTCTTCTTCCCAATTCCTAAATTGTAACAAGTCACTATGGTTGTTAGTCCAAGTAATCCCCAAAAGTTATTTCTATTTTGCTGGGAATTGAATATAAACACAATCTTTTCAGTGCTCTTAAATGATTTTTTTTTTTTTTACAAAAATTGTTAAAACAAAGAGAGTTTATTTTGTGGTATTCTGGAAGCCAAGAAGAAGGATAATAAATCTGTCCACAATTTTTTTTTTTTAAATAAAGTGCTTACTTTGAATTGGAAATGACACTGGGCTTTGAGGAAACAAAATGACCCATGTGAAACAATCCCTGTCCTCAGGGAGCTTACATTTTACTGGAAAGAAATAGATGGGAAAGTATTTACCTACATCTTAGAGAAAATGGAACTATTCAACCATGTTTCCTTTTTTTTTTTTTTTTTTTTTTTTTTCCTTCCTTCTTTTAAACAAAGAATAGAGTGGGAAGAGAATAATAGAAATGGAGTGAAGAAAACAGGAGAGCATTGAACTCCCCTCCTTAAGTTCATTACTAAGTCCTTATGGGTGCTATATAAGGGACTGAAAGACAGAAATGATTGCTGAGTGATTGTCAGTGATTTGTGAAATGGTTTCTAGAATGGCACAGATGCTGCTGACCTGCAGATGGGTAAATGCTGATTTTCCAAAAAAGGAGAGAAAAATAGACACTTTGAACTATGGACAATGATCTTGATGCTGACTTAAAACACAGAAACTTCTAAAATAATTTGCTAAGCAAGCACTTGGAAAAGGAAGGGAGTTATTAAAAAGAGCTAGTATGAATTTATTAAGAATAAATTATGCCAGACCCACATTCTTCCCCTCTTTTTTTTTTTTTTTTTTTTTTTTTTTTTACAGCAACATCAACCAGACCACTTTGCCAGTTTTTCAAAGTAGGACCATATACATAATGTAATCTAGATTTCAGTGGACAACATGTCATTACAGTTAGGGAGATTGGGAACTGATTGATTGACAGGACAGTGTTGATGAATGGATAGAAGGGACCTCTCAGTGGCCTTGGTTTGGGATCTACCTTATTCAGCCTTTTGATCAATGACTTGAATAAAGATGGCCACGACCTACTTATTACATTTGTCGATGATGTGAGGCTAGAAGGAAAAATCATTGAACTGGAGGACAGAATTGGAGACTTGAAATAACTTGACAGGTTAAAAAATGGGTCATTTCCAATAAAATGAAGGGTAAGGATAAAATTAATCATTGGAGTTCCAAAAATCAGATATACAAAGGCTAAAGTTCATAGTCAGTGTCCTTTGTCAATAAAGCTTATGGGATCTTACTGAGTATTACTAGTCATATATTACCTAGAATGAGGATGGTACAGTTCCCAGGCCTGGGAATGTCCTGGTCATTTCAAGTGTTTAGTTTTGCAAGAAGGATCACAGAAAGATTATTAAATTTGAATTTGAGGAGGCCAAAATTTTGAGCATATCGCCTGCTATCTGTGTGATTTGAAGCAAGCCACTGTGAAATATCTAAGCCTTTGGGGCTATTCAGTGCTTAGTAGGACTAGATTTATAAAGACATTTTCAGCATTTAAATTCCCGTGATTGTCAGTCACAAGGTTGGGTTGGAGGAACTCAAGTGTTGGCTTGAAGATAAGAACACTTGGTCATCTAGGTGGTTCATGGAGGCAGAGAGAGAATAAATGACTTTTTCAGGAACCCAAGTGCCTCCAGACCTCAACTTCACCTCTCAATAAAGATGAAGTGCAAACACAAGCCACAGAAAAGTGTGCATTCCAAAAGGAAACAGACAATGGATGGGGATCCCAGGAGCTCCTGATTTTTTTGTGTGTAATGAACCCTTTGGGCCTCTTTGAGCCTCAAAATCATACTTAGAAACTAACATAATTTTCAAATTATTTTTTCAAATTTCAAACTCATTTTTCAAATTATTTTTATTTTAAATTTATTTCAAATTATTATTTTGAAAAAGTCATTTATTCTCTCTCTGCCTCAGTTTTTTCTTTAGTAAAATGGGAAAACTCTTGTAGGAAACCTTCCTGTCCTGACATTATCTGTTTCAAATGATTTAACGTGAGTGAAATGTTTTACAAAGTGGGGGGGGGGGGGAAGCTATAGAAAGGTGAGATTACATGTTGGGTGGAATTAAAGATATTATATAAAAAATAAATATAAAAATAAAGAATTTTTTAAAAATCCCTTTAGCTCAGGGAGTTCTGTACAATTGAAAGAGGGCAGATACCGTGTTTATATGTAGGTGGAGGAGCTAGAAGTGGGCGTTCATCCTTTAGACTAGAGCACATTAAAACTGCTTTGCCGCTTTTTGCAATAAAAATGGGATTGTCTGCACTTGTTCAGTCCCCTCCTCCCCTTCCCACACACCTTCCTTTCCCCTGGGGGCAGTGTAGGAGAACTGGAAAGAGCCAAAGGATTGTTATTGGAGAAGTTGGATTTAAATCCTGCCTTTGATTTCACAAAAAAGGAATGTAGGTGCCCAGTAATGAAATGGCTTACTACCTGGGTGACCCTGAGCAATCAATCAATCAACATTTATTAAGTGCCTGCTAGGTGCCAGGCTCCTGCTAAATGGGGGAGTCAATTAGCCACCTCAGGCCTCAGTTTCCTGGTACATAAGAAGGAGGGGTTGGGACTTGAAGGCCTTTGAGCTCCTTGCTGACTGAAAATCAATGAGCCTTTGGCCATTTTTCACAAGCAGCTTCCTGGATCAGTTGGGGATGATGACTCCAGCATCTGTCTTGCTGCCATCTTGTCCCTCCCCTCCCTTCCCTGTCAGAATCTTGCCTTGACCTTCTACTTTTTGCTTCTCTGACCCAGGATTCCCTGATGCCTATTTTATCTCTTTCCACACATTTAATGCTGTTTTAGTTTGTACGGTGGTGAATGATGCCTCCTAAGTAAACCCCCTGACAGATTGTCCTGGAATAAATTCCATCATCCTCTGTGGTCACTCTGGCCAAATGCATTACCTTTAACCCCTCCGCCCACAGTTCTCTCCAATTTGTCTCAGATTCACAGGTAGAGGATTTTAGCTTCTGTCCCTGCAACCGAAAAGGACAAATGAAATAGCCTAAATTCCCATGCTCATTTCTCATGAAAAAGAAAAGGAAAAGAGGAAAAAGGAGAAGGGAATTTTTTTCTAGCCACCTTATTATATGGTCCTCCTGTGAACCTTTGGACATCACAGGACAAAGAGAGGGATTGTACTTGACTCAGCTGCATTTTAGAGGAGTGGATCTTTTGGGCTCAGAAGGCAGAAAAGAGACTGCTTGTTGCAACCCCATGGTAACCAGTGGAGAGTATCTTCTGGAAGCAAAGGAGCAGATCTTTTGGGTTAAAAAGCTAGAAAAGAGACTGCTTGCAACTCCACGGTAACCAGTGGAGAGTATCTTCTGAACCCATGTGGATACCTGTAGCTTAGGTGATCTAGAGCATGTTCCAAAGCCTCTTACAAATAGAAGATAGTTTTAAGAGATCAAAAACTCTAGAAATATAGATTTTGAATTAGAACAGTCCCCAGAGATCATCCAGCCCAACATGCTCATTGTATAGATGAAAAAAGAGAGGGGTGCAAGAAAGTTAAAGGATTTCACAAAGGTCGCTAAGATAAAAAGTTGAAAAGGCACAATTTGAACCCAAGACTCCTCTATAGCAATATTTTTTTTCTTGCTTTTGGAATACTAGCTACCTCTGGGCCTTGTGACCCCAGAAAGCCACTTAACTTCTAAGTCCTCCAGGAATCTCTCTAGGAATCTAAAGTCACAGAGAAAATACCAGCTTTCATTGACAGAAGGTATTTCTTCACCTCGTAGTTACCACCATCAAGGAAATCACAGAAACAATTTTCAACCCCCTTTTTTAATAATAGTTTTTTATTTCCAAAATACATGTAAAGATAGTTTTCAGCATCTTACAAATGACCTTTGCAAAAATCTTGTGTTTCAATTTTTTCTTCCTCCCTAGACACCAAGTAATCAATATAGCTTTAACATGTGCAATTCTTCTGAACACATTTCCATATTTATCAGATCATAATAAAAATAATAATAATAATAAAAAAGATCATGATAAAAATCAGATCATAAAGGGGAAAAAAAGGAGAAAGAAAAAAAGCAAGCAAACAACAACAACAGAAGTGAAAATAATATATTGTGATTTGCATTCAGTTCCCATGATCCTCTTTCTGGATGCAGATGGCTCTCTCCATCACAAGTCTATTGGAATTGGCCTGAATCACTTCATTTTTTTTTTAAAACAACCATGTCCATCAGAGTTAATCATCATATACTTTTGTCGTTGCCCTGTACAGTGTTCTCTTGGTTCTATTCACTTCACTTAGTGTCAGTTCACGTAAGTCTCTCCAGGCCTCTCTGAAATCATCCTATTATAATCCCTCTCCGTGAAGATCACAGACAACTTGAGAAGTTGTCGATCCAAGAACCGTCTACTGCATCTCAGGAAAATGGATCAAGCTGGCTTCGGAAGCAGATGCACCTGGGTTTCAATTCTGCCTTTGATTCATAGTAGTCACATGAATGTCACTTACCCTGTCTATCCATCAAGGATAAACTACACCTTTCAGATCCCTGTAGATGGAGGGAGTTTCTAGCACTCACGAAATCATAGACTTTGGCCAACTTTTCCTGAACAATCCATCTGTGAATCAGGAAAAAAACAATACCTCCTGGAGGAGGTGACACTCGGCTTCCACTTTGAAGTATATTAGGATTTTACTAGGGAAAGATTGCTAAAACTAGAGCAGAGTGAAAAACTGAAATGGATCTCAGTTCCTTGAGCAATGTGCCGATTTTGGCTGGCATATGAATAAGGATCCTTGGCTGACTAATTTTTCTGATACCTCAGTTATTGGATTCGTGGTCAGATCAGGCCCATTTTGTATTTTGAGGGGATTCTTCTTTCTATCTTCTCTAACATCATTAAACAGTGGGATAGATTGGTAGTTGTGTATGGGTTTAAAATTAGGAAAAGGACAAAATTTACCCAAAGGGACTTATTTCCCACCATGATTGAATAAAGGAAGTCAGCTGCGGAGATTGGATAAGGTCACCCAGTCACTTTGGTTGATGAAAGAATTGGAAAAGCTGTCATACTCTGAATCCTCCAGCCCTGGGATTGACGACCAGCTTGTGGATTCGAGCCTTGACAAAACCAAGCTGTCATCTGTCATTCTCCCCTTCCCTCCCGCCTGCTCCTATCACTCATAATCTTGTTCTTGCTCTTCCCCTCCCACCAGGCTTCCCTGCCTTCTCTTTCTCCACGTTGAAACATTATCCCCCCCTCCCCATTCACTCACACATGTACACCTCCAACTTTGGAAAATATAGTCCAAAAAAAAAAAAGGTTTGTAATTGTGTTTTGGAGTGGTTCACACTTGGCTTAATACAGAAACAATACCATGAAGGATAATTAGGTTCCCAGGCTAGCCCTTGAATGTAATTTACCTCCAAAAATAATAGTGCTAATTGCAGCCTGCCTGCCACCCACTGAGCCCATGTGTCCAGTTTGTTGGATACAAGGGGAAGGGAGAGGGAGGAAATGAGGGCTGGGTCCCTTCCTTTCTCTCTCTTTTAACCTTTTCAGTTTTCCTTCTATATTTGTTTCTCTTTCCTTTCAATAGCCTCCCCCTTTTCAGGGACAGATAGGAATTAAAGGTATGACTTCCTCAATACAGGGACCTCCCAGTGAGGACGCTTCCTGTTCCATGACTGATCAGTACTAGGAGAATGGGGGAGGTTAATGACTTTCCCAGGTTCACAGAATTGGTCCGGTGTAGGGTTTCCATCCAGTATCTCTCAGCCTCTGGGTGACTCAGGAGTTCTGAATCAGAAAGTTCTGAGTTCAAATTCTGTTTCAGAACAAGAGTAAGTAATTTAGCTCCTAAGGCTTGAGTTTGCTCACCTGGAAAATGAAGGGGAAGAACTCTTCTTCTGGGGTCCCTCCCTCAAAGGATTCTTGGGTGACCCCATACCTGCTTTTTGGAGGTCCACTGCTGCCTTGGAAGTCAGATCTGGCCCTCTCACAGACCACTGCCCTGCGGCTTTCCTGAGTCCAAAGATGATACTGTAATGTTACTAGAACTGAAGTTTTCTTCAAAATTGTTTACCTTCTTTTCATCCTTCTTCCTCCTATTTTTTAAGAAGTGGGTGCTGATTATTCCCCAAAGTCAGAGTATCCACTCCATCATCCTTACTGCTGCTTTCTTCTCTGTCTCTCTTCTTTTCTGTGTCTGTGTCTCTGTCTCTCTCTGCCTCTGTGTCTTTGTCTTTCTGTCTCTTTCTGTCTATCTCCTTCTCTGTGTGTGTCTCTCTCTCTGTCTCTCTTCTTTTCTATCTCTCTTTGTCTCCCTCTCTCTGCCACTGTCTCTCTCTGCCTCTGTGTCTTTGTCTTTCTCTCTGTGACTCTCTTTGTCTCCCTCTCTGTGTCTCTCTTCTCTCTTGCTTCTCTAAGGTCTAGAGGTCCAGGGAGCAAGGTGGATACAGAGAGAAAGAAGCCTCCTGTCATCGTACCTGGGGGTGATTGTTTGCCCAGAGAATGGCGTTGGGGTGCTCTCACTTTGTCTCAGCCATCGGGATGATCAAGTGAGACTGAATATCGGAGACCACGCCATACTGCCAGGGCAATTGAGTTGAAAGAAAAGCTGGGGGATATGATCACGGGCCCCCGGACCTCTCAGATCAGATGTCTGTGTTGTATTTATAATTTACCACCTCCCTTGTAGGAGCAGGAAAAGGTAGCTGGATTTTAGAGGGTTAGGGTTGCCGTTTTCAAGCCTGTGCTCCACAGAACATGGTGGGGCGTCTTTAGCAAACGTTTTGGGGGGACAGTAGCAGAACACATGAGTCAGCTCATTACCCAGAGAACCCCCCGACGTGGTCCTTTTTGGCAGGAGCCTATTTCTATGATAACATGCTAGAGTACGAGAATTCAGTTGTCATTATTGTTGTTTTTCCCAGAAAGTTTTGGGCTCGACAGAGGGATGAGAACGCAGGGCCGCAGCTGGGAATCCGAGACTTGATCTGCGCCGTGGGCCTGTGGCTGTTCCTACCTGGGCTGCGATGAATATGATTTTATTGTTAATCTCCTTCCCTGGCTGGAGAGCAGCTTGCTTTTCTGAGGGCTGATGGGTTACAATTTGCCAACTGTTCGAGCCCCGAGAACCTGGTGTTCAGCGAGGATAAAGCTGTCAAGTGAAACCCACTTTGTTATCTGTCAGACGGGCCACAGATGAGCTCGGATGGTTCTTCCAGGGAGGCTGGAGAGGTCCGGGCCTGGGCAAGCTCAGCAGTGGTGTCCTTTGCCTCACATGCCCCGTCCCGCTTGTTCTTTCAACGAGAATTTATGTTATTAATATAACATTATAACGATATAACAGTATCGTATTGTGTATTACTGGGTTGTGTTCTTATGTACTGCATAACTTATGGAACATTATAAATTATTATTGTTCTCCTAATTCATAAAGCACCGTGGGGGCACAAAATGGGCACTTTTTGAATGCTTGTCCATTGATTAGAATTTTCCCGGATCGTTTCTTTCGATGTCTCCTGCTTTTAATAGTGTCGTTTCCCTCCCACTGAACAGGTGTAAACATTGATTCACTGTTTTCAAACTGGGCAGGGGTCATATTGATGTAGGAGAAGGAAACAAAGCCAAAGGCACAAAACCTGGAATACAAATCATGTGGAAGGTGCTTGGGAGAGATGGAATCGGTCCCTAGAGATGGGTTGTTTTGTTCTAAATCCTTGACAAACGGAGAGACTGAGGCACGGCAGCAAGTTGGGATTCTGTTCCCCAGCCGTAGGATAGGTCTCCTTTTTTGCTTCCTACGTGAATGCTGATCCCTCTGAACACATTGTGTGTACATGACGGCTTTCTCTGTAAGCGACTGAATCCCGTCCTCCGGTAGACTGGCACCCTTTCCTTGGAATGAGAAAAATTAGGAACATAATGTTTCCTTTGCAGTTTAGAGTCAGACCCGCATCCAGCTGTGGTGGCAAGAGCATCTGTCGAGTGCTATAACTTAACTAGACAGCGTTTCGTCTCCTGAATGATCAGTCAGAGCGCACTGA
Source organism: Sarcophilus harrisii (assembly GCF_902635505.1). Lineage (NCBI taxonomy): Eukaryota > Metazoa > Chordata > Mammalia > Dasyuromorphia > Dasyuridae > Sarcophilus > Sarcophilus harrisii. The sequence goes on along the minus strand of NC_045429.1, from coordinate 444,554,790 downwards.
TTAGCGACAGAAGCGCCCAATATTGGGTTTCCCTGGGTGAGATTTCCCAGAATCCTATCTGCTAGCCATCCACCTGGGTCTGGACTACTCTTAACCAATATGGCGGCAGAGAATGGATCAGGGGAGTGGAATGCTGAATTTGGAGAAGCAGCTTTCACAGAACTGCAGAGTGGGGTGGAAGCAGGTTGGGGTCAGATTTTGCTGAATTTTAGGAGACAAGCTGCTATTTTCTCTGTAGAAGCTGCTGATGCTTCTATATTCTCGAGAAGGGAGTAGGGAGCCCTTAATGATTTTTGAGCAGGGAGGTGACATAGCTGCTGACATATAGCTCAGAGGATATTTTGGGAATTTCCTGGTCATTAATTGAAGGGAGGCTATTCTATGCAGAAAGATGCGGGAAGGAGGGTGGTTTGCCATCCAGGGGCCAGAAACAGGGCCAGGAGAAAAATGAGGATGTGTCATAGGAGACAATCACCAGTAAGAGGAAAGAGAAGACATTACAGAAGGGTTGCTCTGGTGGTGGTCTGATACTGCAGACGGAGGATGATGCAGGATGCTTTGGAAATCTGGGAATCAAGAACAAGTCTGGAAGGATAAGGGAAGACTTGATGACTGAAATGATTGAATTCAATCCAATTCAAGTCTTTGGGTTTTTTAAGCTTTTAATTTTTTTTTTAAATTTTGTGATAGCTTTTTATTTTTAAAATATTTGCAAAGATAGTTTTCAACATTGCAAAACCCCGTGTTCCCAAATTTTCTCCCTCCTTTCTCCTCAATCCTTTCCCCTAAATAGCAAGTAATCCAATATATGTGACACATGTGCAATTTTTCTATATGTATTTTCACAATTACCATGCTGCACAAGAAAAATCAGATCACAATGGGGAAAAAAAAATGAGAAAAAAAAAACACAATGCAAGCAAACAACAACAAAAAGAGTGAAAGCATTATGTTGTGGTCCACATTCAGCCCCCACAGTCTCTCTCTGGGTACAGATGGTTCTCTTCCTCCTTCTTTCCTCCCTCCTTTTGGCCCTCCCTCCCTCTCTTCCTTCCTTCTTTTTTTTCTCCCCCTCTCTCTTGTTCTCTCCCTCCTCCCTTCCATTCTTTTTTCCCTCCCTCCTTCCCTCCTTCCTTTCCTTCCTTCTTTCCTTCCTTCCTCCACCACTATTACTACTACTACTACTACTATCACTATCATTACAATGACCTAGCATTTGTATAATTGTTAAGGTATCACAGATGAACAAGATTCCCTGAGGCACAGGGATGTTCAGTGACATCCCCTGAGTCACACAGCTAATACATTTTTGAGTCAGGATTTGAACTCAGGCCTTTCTTCTTCCAGACCCAGCGCTCTATCCAATGGGCCACCTACCTAGTAAATAAGAGTGCAATATTTTAGTCAGGCTAAATTCATCTGGTAAAAAAAGTCAGCGAGCAGCCTTAAATTGCTAGGTACAATTGGGGGCAGACATTTTAAATCTAGGTATAGATCTTTTCTATCCAAAGGCACCCCTGAGTTTTGTGTAAGGGTCCCTTTTGTCCAACTTAAAAGGTGGGCGCTCTCTTTATCAGTGCAGGCTGGGCCGTTTCGCCGGCCCTGACCCACCTCACTGGCTGCTGTAGTTATGGGCGGTTCTGGGGTATTGGAGAGGGCCTGGGGGAGCTCTTGGGCCAGCAAGGAATTCGTGGTCACCATGGAGAACAGCTCCCGGACGGTGATGATAGGGGAGACTTAAGCCGATTGGAAGCTGGAAGGTCGGAAAGCAGGGTGGCTAGGGAGGGAAGAAGGAGAAAGAGGGAGAAAAAGAGACAGACATACAGGGACAGACAGAGAGACAGATAGAGACAGAGAGAGGGACAGACGCGGACAGAGAGGGACAGAGAGACAGAAACAATGATTGAGGGACAGAGAGACAGACATACAGAGACAGAGAGAGAGAGACAGAAGTAGACAGAGAGGGACAGAGAGACAGAGACAATGACAGACTGAGGGACAGAGAGACAGACATACCGGGACACTGTCCCAGAGGGACAGACGCGGACAGAGAGGGACAGAGAGACAGAGACAGTGACAGACAGACTGAGAGATAGAGACAATGATAGAGACAGAAAGAGACAGAGGCTGACAGAGAGGGACAGAGAGAGACAGAGACAGAGATGAGAAAGATGGACAGGGAGAGACACAGAGAGATGGAAAATGCTCCCAGTACCCTCTGTTAATTTGTTCTCTCTCAACATGCATTAGCCCATTGATGGACAAACCACATTTACTCTCAAGATTTCCTTCTCCTCTTCTCTTCAGAGCAAACATTTTTACCCATAAAGGAGCGTTCGTGTGAGAGAAGGGTTGGGAAAGGCGCAGACCCATTAGGGACCTTGGCTTGTTCTGCTCTGAACAGAAAGAAGTCACTTGGGTGAACCCGCTCCTACTCAGGCCCCTGAAGCATTTGCTTGAGTAATTAGAGTTTTGAGTAGTGATAAAGCCCCGTTTCTTGACCACTTAATAGGTCTTAAAGTTTGCCAGAGATCTATGTGGAGTATGTGTGCGTGTGTGTGCATGTATGTGTGCACACATGTATTTGTAGGATTGCCGGCCTGTGTGCACACGCATGTGCGTGCAGTGCTTGGCAGTAGCAGCAGACCTCAGACTGGAGGCTTTGGTCTCCTGTGTCTCGGTGAGAGCGTACGAGCTGAGTTCTCTGGGCCCACAGGGGCTCCCAAGTGTCCAAGGGGCTGTGCTGACTGAGGGACTTTCCTCACCCAGAAGTTCTCTGGGCTGGTGAAGCCCCCGCTCCTTTGCCCTTCCTTCCTCTGTCCTCCATGGATCCCTGTTTCTCTCCTCTGCAGATTGGCAGTATTGCCTCAGTGGATGGCCTGGGACCCAGATTTTCCTGGCTTCCTCTTTATCTCCTTCAGGATACCATTCTCCCTGTTGGAATTCTCCACCCCCAGAGTGAGGAGGGGACCCCTAGGATGAATCCAGGCCCTTAAGATCACCTTCTTAATTTTCTCTCTTAGACTTGTGGTAGCACCCTGTCAGTGCCCCCCCGTCAGTGCGGCCCCCCTGTCAATGCTCCCCCATCAGTATCCCCCCAGTCAGTGCTCCCGCATCACTGTCCCCCAAAAGTGTGCGCCTCATCAATGTGCTCCCTCCCCTGTCTGCTCCCCCCTAGTCAGTGCCCCCTCCATCAGTGCCCCCCCATTAGCGCCCCCCAGCTTTTGTGGGTCATGGGGATGGAGACATTATTGCACACTCTGACTATTGGCACAAGGAGCAGAGAGATCCCGTATGTAAATGAGATTTGTGGTCGAGTAGAATTGATTCTGTTGAGACTAAATTAATCACGGTGCTTAATCACGGTGACCTTTAAGCATCACAGTCTTGATGGCAGCTGCAGGGCAGCGCCATGTGGCACTGGGCAGTGCCCGTGAGGATGCCCACTGGACTTCCCAGCTCTGGGGGTCAGCCTGGCCCTCACCCCATTCAGTGTGGGCTGGGGCGTCCTCTCACCTGGCCTAGAGCCGGCTCTCACTGCTGCCCCCTTGGTGGTGGTTGGGGGCTCTTGGCTTCAGCAAACTAATTTTTTTAAAGTTATTTTAAAGCCAACCCCCCCACCCCCAGCGTGACCTTGCTGAAACCCTCGTCAGGAAGCATCTGAGTGGGTCGGAAAGGGCCCCTTGTTGGGGCAGACTCAGTTTGTTCTAAAATAGTGAGGGCTCCAGGAATCCCTTCCGTTGTCATTTGGAGCCATTTGGTCTGGTCCAGCTCTATCCCAAGGCCCAAGCCCTCTATCCACTGGGTCACCAACCCTGGAAAGGGGGGGGGGTCTGACTCTGAAGAGCTTTAAATGCCCAACCAAAGGGTGGGTGCTTTATTTGACAAGCAGTTGGGAGCCACCAATATCTGTGACATGGGGAGCGACCAAGCAGGGAGGAGAGGATGTGGGCATAAGGAGAAACAGAGGCAAGGAAAGACCTTTTTATTCCATCACCCAGCACCAAGGTTCCACACTGTCCACAGCAAACTTCTCCAGAAATGTTGATTGAAGTTCCCTGGTCATGGGCAATGGCCCCAAGATCATCAGGATTTGTGCTGTGGTGACTCGGTATTTATGGGGCAGCTGCCTCCCCAGTCCTAGGACCGGTCCCTAAGATTCTGTAGGTGATGTTTGGGAGCGCCCAGGTCCAACCAACGGCTACCCTCTGGCCCAGAGCTGGGGGTTCCAATAAGAGGGAGACAGGGGAGGCGGTGCGGGCAGGGGATCTGGGGGGACACAGGATTTCTGGATCCCTGGTCGTTTAGGCCAGGCCCCTAGCTAGAGGAAAATGGCACCCGTGGGTGAGGTCTGGGGAGGTGATGGGGATCTTCAGGGATGGAGATACTCCCCCCCCCCCCACTACAGGGATTCCAGGAGGTCTCTTCCTGGAAAGACAGTGCAGGACATTGGCAAATGACCAGAGACATTTAGAGTTAGACGCCTTCATACTCTGGCTCTGGAGGGTTCAATTACCTGGCTTCTGAGGACTCCAGCTTCAGACGGATGAGCCCCTCCTCTTGTGATCTTTGTACACTCCTGACAGGGAACAGCAGTGTTCGAGGGAATGCCACAGAAAATGCCAAGGTAACTTTAGGGCAACAACTGCAGGAAGCATTCGTCATTGTCCTTGTCCTCGTCCTCCTCCTTCTCTTCTTCCTCCTCCTCCCTTCTCCTTCTCCTCCTCTTCTTCCTCTTCCTCCCTTCTCCTTCTCCTCCTTCTCTTTTTTCTCCTCCCCTTCTTCCTCTTCCTTCTCCTTCTCCCATCTCTTCCTTCTTCCTTTTCTCTCTCTCCTCTTTTTCTTTTCCTCTTTCTCTTTCTTCCTCCTCCCCTTTCCATTGTCCTCCTTCCTCCTCTTTCCTTCCTCTACCTCTTTTTCTCCTCTCTTCTTCTCCCCTTTCCATTGTCCTCCTTCCTCCTCTTTCCTTCCTCTACCTCTTTTTCTCCTCTCTTCTTCTCCCCTTTCCATCCTCCTCCTTCCTCCTCTTTCCCCTCTCCTGTTCCCCTTTCTTCCTCCCCTTGCCTCAGACCAGCCCTCAATGTTTATTTCCCTTGGGTTCTTGGTCTTGCCAATCTCTATTATCTTTTATTCTGCTATCGATTTGTTTATTTAAGGAGATTAGAAAAATTGGGATCCCTTCCCCCTTCCCCTTTTGCTGTTTGGATTCTCTGCTTTCCAATTTCCTGTGGGGAGAACTGACTGTAGGTGGGAGCCTGACCTCTGGCTGATTATCAGGTGGCCATCAATGAGTAAATGATGAATTGCCTCTGAGAGCGGCCGTGGGCCGGACCTGGAGGCAGGTGGGGCAGCCTTGTCAGGCTGGGGAGCCCAGGGTGCGGCACCTCTCATCTGAATTTGCCCTTCTTCCAAGCTGGTCTCTCTGATGATCCCACTCACCTGTTTTACCTGGACAGGCCCGTGTGGTAAGGGGCCGGCCAAAAATAATGGAGAGGGGAATCCCCAAGGAGGCCATGAACCCCCCGGGAATATCAGAGATAGCTGTGGGATTGACGGCAGCTTGTGGATGGGGTCCCTACCTGAGGGTTGTGACCTCAGGGGCAGTTGGACGGGACTGGAGGAGGTCACATACTGGACGAGCAGAGCCAGGACCGGTCCCTGGTCGTGAGCGGCAGCTCCTTTCTGTAGACCCAAAGTCAGGAAACCTTTGACTCCAGATTTTACCATCACCTCCTCCTTTCTGCGCCATTTTGGGTGAAACATTTAACCTTTGCTCAGTTTCCTCATCTGCCCAATGGGGAGAACTACAGCCCTCCCTCCTGGGGTCGCTTTAAAGTGGATTTGTGAAAGGTGTGCGCTTAGTAGGCCCTTCTTCTTCCTGCTGGCCTAAGCTGAGCAGGGCTTCCTCCAGCTGATCCCGGGCTGATCCATTTTTTACACTGCTCTGACTCCCCCAGAGAAGGCTCAGATGTGAAGGCCAGTGTTGGATTTTACATGAACACAAATTCATCATCCCCTATTTTATAAAAGCTGGTGGTTTATACTTCCATCTGTCTTCTCCATACCTTTGACCCCCCTCCCCCCCACTATATCCTGCAGGTCCTTATTTCTCACTTGGGTCCCCCTTTCCTTCACAGTCCAGCTGGTCAGGGCCTTGTGGCTCCCAAATCCAGACACTCTGTGATTCCTGCCCGAGACCTTGGCAAGCCCCTGCTGGGCCTTTTCCCTGCAGATCGCCTTCCATAATGTTTAAATATAGAGAATTTATACACATGTTTATTGAACGTGGAGATTCAAAAACAGATAAAGCCAGAATAACCCTGCCCTCACACAGCTTATATTCTGTGAGGAATATATTTATATTTATAAGTGAAAAATAAACTTACAAGGTAATTTTACAGAGGGGAGTGTGTGAGCGTGTGTGTGTGTGTGTGTGTGTGTGTGTAGGGCCGATCTCTCCATCAGAGATCACAGCTCTGGCCTGAATCTGCTTGGACATAAACTTCCCCCACATTAGGATCAACTGACTGCACTCACTGATGACATGAGAATGCTGACCCTTGGGGGGGATGCTTGGGTCGGAGACCCTCCCAGCTTGCCCCCTTCACCTGTCAGTGATTGACAAGGGGAGCCCCGGACCACTTTGCAGGGAATGAAGTGAATTATCCTTAGCCCAGCAGCCATCCAGGCTCATCACTTCAGAACCTATTACAGGATAAGATGAGACCCTTACAAACCGATCAGAGGAGGTTCAGCGTGATCTCCCACTGCAGTCAGCTCCCCTGCTACAAGGAGCTCTGGGGTCTCGAAAGCCTCCTTTTAACGATCGGGATCTTTGCCTCTAGAAAAAAATGGAAAACCAGATTGAGACGAGAGCTCCCTCATTAGCTGGAAGGCTTATTGGCAACGAGGATCATTTAAAATGCAGGCTGACTTTAGGACCTAATGCAATTTTGATGCAACAAATATGCCTTAAAACAGAAACAAACTGGGTGGCAAATTGATGCAAATATTTAGTGAATTGACATCAATGTGTATTACATCAAATCCGAGACAGGCTGGGAGCGGGATGCCATGGAGACTGTCTCTCGCCTTGCAGAGGAGGGGCAGTGGATGTTTCCATTAATGCTGGAGTAATGGAGGGGAGAGACCCTTTCTGAGCGTTTTCAGCAGCTGCATCAATGGAGGGAGTTATCTGGTGTGTCAGTGCTGAGGCACTGGAGGATATTAACCATCAATAATAGATGCTTCCATCATCGCTTTATGGAAATCTGGCCGGTCATGGTGGTAGTTTTTATTTTTCCAACCTAGACAAGAAATATTTAAAAAAAAAAAGTGTGTGTGTGTGTGTGTGTGTGTGAAAAATGACAGCTTTTTGAAAATATTCAGGTAATGAATGAATACTCTCACCATTAAACAAAATAACTCTTTTCTCCCTTGCCCATTTCTGCTCACTTCATTTGTTGCCTGGTGGACTGTCATCAAAACCAAGTAAAGAAAAGAACTTTCAATATGTAACTTAATATTTATATGAGTATTTTTATGTATTTGCATATTTATACATATTCAATATATACCTTAATATAATATTTATATGAATATTTTCATGTATTTTACACATTTACACATAGTCAATATATATTATTTATTTTATTAAATATTTCTCAATTATTTGTGATTTTTTCCCACATTATTTATTTTTTAAAATCTGAATTCCAAATAGGATTTTTGAAATCAATAGAATATAAGCTTCTCGAGGGCAAGGAACTTTTGTTTTGGCTATGTATTCGCAATATCCGTCTCTATTTTATGAACATAGTAGGCCTTTAATAAAGGTTTTTTGAATGAATGGTTGAGAATGCTGGAGTGAAGTCCTTAGTGGAGTTGGGGCCCTGGCTTCAAATCATAGCCTCCTCATTTGCTGTTTCTGTGATCCTTATTTTTGAGCTTTTGTTTTTTATCAATAAAATGAGGCAGTTTCATTTTTGTTGTTGGTTGACTTTGAAAATCCCTTAGTGCTTTATAATTCATGAGCACAGAGTAGCCCAGATTGAGAGTTAGAAGGAAGAAAGCTCAGAGGCCACTTAATCCAATCCGCTTATTTTCTCAATGTGGAGCCCAAGGCACGAGAAATTAAGTCACTTTCCCCAAGTCCCACAGCTATTATGTTGATGGAGATGAGAAGGAGAGACACAGAGACAGAGAGAGAGATAGAGAGACACAGAGAAAGACAGAGAGAGAGACACACAGAGAAAGAAGAGAGAGACACTGAAAGAGGCAGAGACAGAGGCGGACTGAGAGAGATACACACTGAAGGACAGAGACAGATAGAGACACTCAGAGAGAAACTAGAGAGAAGAGAGAAAGAAGGAAGGAGAGACAGGAGAGAAAGAGACAGACACACAGAGAGAGAAAAGGAAGCAGACAGACAGACAGACAGAGGGGACAGAACCCGTGCCCTTCTGGAGCTCTTTGCTCTTCAATCACTGGTGGATGGCCCTCACCCATGGCTGCCAGCCCGGTCACTGAGCTGGCGATGCTCACCAATGACCCGCCAGCAGCAGACAGGACACAGCGCAGGTACCCAGACTTGGCACAGGAGGGCATCAGCTAGCACCCACTAGTTAATCAGGGGGTGGATTAATCTCTGCTCATGGGCCACCTGCAGCCACTAATTCTAAGATAACACTGCTTCCGTGCGGCCATCGAGCTGCACCCCACCCCTCTTGTCCAGGTCCAGGACAGCGCCAGTGACCATGACTGTCCACTGTCTCCCGGAGATGTGGCTGGAGGGACAGAGCGGCTGAGGCCTTAGCTGGCCCAGTGTGGCTCACAGGAGGACCAGGGAGACAAGAGGCAAGAGATGCTGAAGGTCACTCAGAGGCGCTGCCAGACGTCTGGAGCCGGGGCCCATTAGGAGTCGGCTGCGGGGTTTGTGCAGGTCGCCTGTCCGGAGCCCGGACCAGTCCAGCTGGGCTTGCTGGTTCCCTAGAAAATAGCAAATGGGCACAGTTTGTCTTGGCAGGTAGGAAAAGTTTCTTTGTCCAGGATTTTCAATGTCCTCTGAGCACTAAGGGAGTGGAGCTGATTTCTTTTGACATAAAAACTTACACAGACATAAAAAGCAAGAAGAAATTAATGTAGTTGCCTCTGAGGAGCTGTGATTTTGTCGATGTGCACTTCCTCCCCAATGGAGATGATGCTCTCTCTGTAACTTATGGCCAGGGAGGGATAAAAGCTGTTTTCAGATCAGTGACATCCCCTGTCTGTGGATCATTCACACCAGTGGGATCCCCTGTCCGTGGGTCATTCACACCAGTGGGATCCCCTGTCCGTGGGTCATTTACACCAATGGGATCCCCTGTCAGTGGATTTTTTCAGCATCAGCCTAGCTAAGGGCAAAAAAACTCATAATTGAGATGGATGCAGGATGATAAATTATCTACTCAGTAACTCTGGAAACATCTTCTAAAATTCCCTGGGAATTCACTGGTCTGAATAATCCGCAGACAGGGGATCTCACCAGTGTGAATACTCAATAGACAGGGGTTTATTATCTTTGTCAGAACACAGTATTCCTGACTGATTGAACCTGCTAGAATTTGTTCATTTGCATAGCCTAGAACCTAGGGTTATTCCATGATAAGATGGATATCAACATAGGATTTGGGTATGAATTTGTGGAATTTCTAAGGTTATTGATATCAATCAGAAAGAAACCTCATAAGTCTCCCATTTTACAGATGAAAAATTGAGATCCAGAAAGCTCAAGAGACTTAGTGAATTACCTGAAAGATATTAAGTGATAGAGGGGTTTTTAATCCCATTTCTCTGACTATCTAATGTCCTTTCTACTGTCTTGCTATTGCAGTTTGTACATGTGTATAAGTGTGAGCTTGTATCTTATACCTAAGGTAAGGTGTGTAAAATGATCCAACTACAGTTCAGCACATGCATGACTGTGTATAGTGTCAAACATTGGATTGTGCATCTGTCTGCCCCCCGAGCCTGGTACACGTACCTTTCCCCATTCTCACTGCCCCAGACACCATAAGGCATTGACAGAGATTAAAGCATCAATAGAACCCTCATTGAACTGACCATCAATACTATTTGCAATGCCCTTTATTTAGATACTTGAGAAGACATGAGGTTTTTTAGTGTTCATCTTGTACAGCTTAAGCCCACTTCATGCCTTCCCATCATCGGCATCCTTCAACACGCTCTCCACAGAGCAGAGAAGCAATGCCCTCGAACCTCGTCCTTTAAAAATATATCTCCTGCACATTAGTACAGTGCTTTGATTCCTGTCTTTAATAGGCTTTAATAGGGGATGGGAGCACAGTCCGGGGACAGCCAGGAGTGAGTTCAGGGAGTCTGCCTTCACCACCCACCAGCCGGGACAGATGATCCCCAGGGCTGAAGACCAGAGCTGACAGAGGGCACTGAGACACAGACTCCCGTCAGCCACAAGCCCCCTCACTTTCAGGCTTCACGCTGAGCTCGGGGGCCTCTCCTGCCCCACTCATTGTGACCTGGCTCTGTCCATTTTACTCTCGATGCTTCCTCTATCCCCTGCCTGACTCAGGACTCACATACATGGGGAAACTTGCTTTGTTCTGGATCATGGGCTAAAGAGCTGGGGGCTGGTCTGGTCCAACCGCTTCACTCTCAGGTTAGGCAACAGACCACAGACAGGTGAAGTGAGCTGCCCGGGGCTTTGACTGGCACGGTCAGCGTCAGGACCTTGGCCATCTCCTCCACACACGTGGCCTCTTCCATGGCACCGCATTGGCAGGGTTGGGGACACTGGCAGCTCACCTTGGCCAGCTCCCTCTCATTCCCTTTCCCCACTTTGTCAAGGAGGAATGGAACTTGTACTTAGGTGTGAAGGGCCATTTTTGAATTAAGTATGTGGTTCAAAATAAGATTACTTGGGGCTTGACCTCCCTTGTTAATGAGCGTATGGAGTTATGGTTAATATTTTCCTACTTAAGCTTCCTGCAATTTTAGATGATACCATCAGGGCTAAGCTAAGATGTGAACGGTGAATCTCCTTTGTTTTTTCTTTTTACCTTAAAAAAATCTGAAAACAACAAAAAAGAATTAATACCATTTGTTTCTTCATCACCTTAAGTTTCCAATATATTTCTCCCCTTGTTTACCCAGAGTATCACATATAAATGATAAGTTGCAATATTAAGTAACAAAGAATTAGAAAGGAAGAAAGTAGGGAAAAAGAGAATGGTGTAAAAATCCCACCCCAACCCCTTCTTTTCTTCCTTTTCTCTCTTTCCATCCCTAAAACACATGATGAAATTGTGAAATCCATGCTCATCTCTGCTCTTGTTTGGGTCTGGGACTGGACAGATTGTCTCTCATTGGTTCTCGGGGTGAGAAGAAAGGGTCTTTTCTTTCCTTTTTTAAAATTTTTGACCTTTAGTCACTTTCTGCTCTACAAAATCGAATTAGACAATGTTAATTCAATTAATGGGCACACTTTCAGTTTATCTTGGGGATGGGCAGTGAAAACAGAAGGACAGCTTCTGCTGGTCCACAGGTTTAATGACTGCATCTTTGAAGAGTGTTGCAGAGGAAGTGAAGTTTGGGAAGGCTTGTTAACTGGGTTTATTAGCTGTTGACCTTCCCTTTCAGCATTATCTCTACAGTCAGACTGAAGTGAGAACACTCTTGTCGTTCTGATTAGCTCGGATCTAAAGATAGTCAGCTGCTGGGTCACCAGTAAATTAGCTTAATCAGCTCTAAAGACTTGAGAAACATTTTCTTCTTTATTTCAAAAAATAAATTTAAAAGGATTCAGTGTCAGAATCATCAGACTCAACAGAGAGGATATGGATGAAGCTTCTGGGTGGATGCAGAACAGCTCAACTTCCTGAGACTGAAGGAGAACCTTAAAGCTTCCTCTCCCTCTGCACATTAGTTGTCATGATGCACTTGATAAATATCTGTTGTTTATTGAGTGGATTGGAACAACTGGGATTTCTTCTCACCCCAAGAACCAGTAAGAACCAATCTGCCCAAAGGAAGAGCAGAGATGAGTAAGGATGTCACAATTTCATCATGTGTTTGAGGGATGGAAGAAGAAAGAGAGAAGAGGAAGAAAAAAAGGGGGTGGGGTGGAATTTTTACACAGTTGGGAGGCAGGCTGGGAATTGCCATCAGTTCCTAGAAGTAGTGGATGGCCTGTAATTACTGGTTAGCCCAAGGAGTGCAGATGAGACCATCCTGGGCCTGTGCTATGTACCCTGGGACAAAATATAAGCTACTTGAGGACAGGGTTCATTTAAGCATTGAGAAATGCAATCTGAAAAAGCCAAGTGTTAACCTATCACAAGGAGTGATAGATTTGTTGCCCAGATCTGCCATGGTGGGCTCCGGTGTGACATCTGACCCCAAGACCCCCAGTAGTCTGGGTTTGCTCCCTTTTGCACAAGTCAACCCTATGCCGACCTCCATGGAGAGGAAGCCTGGTAGTAATTGTGTATTTATTGAATCCCATCATTACAGAAGACTTAATTCTGAGAATGGCTTCAATCAGCGGCTCTGGTTCTCACTTCTCATTTCAGCACCCTCCATCATTTCTTTCAGGGAACCAAACAATTTTTCCTTGTCCTCTAGAGACTTGGATCAGTTTCTTCACTTTCTTACTTGCTCTGGCCCTAATTTCCTACAGCTCTCCGAAGAATTTGGAAATACAGGGGGTGTGTGTGGGGGTGTTCACATGTGTGCACTCTCTGGCTGGTGAACCTCAGATTTCCCCAGGGCTCACCTTTTTCCTGTTGAGTCTTGGAGGCAGGAAGGACAGGTACTACCAAGTTGTACAGGTGATGGGTCTGGCTCGCGGGCTCCATCCTTCCCACCCACCCCCAACTTGGAGAAAGACGGGACGAGACACCCCTCTGCTGCTCCTTCCTGTTACAGGCAGCTGTGGCCCAGCGGGCAGCCCAAGAACCGGCTCTTAAAGCACCTGCCCAGTTCTGCCTTCCAGAGGATTTTTGTAGCTTTAAAAACATTATTATTGTTTTTGTTTTTTGCTAAATGGTTGAAGAATGAATGTGTCTGACTAAAGAGAACCAGATTGCTTTTAAGGTTTCAGGAAATCAAACCTGCCTGACGGAGCTAAGCAGATTTTTCTCTGTATGTGGTGTTGGGCATCTGGAAAGGTGCTAGTGGGCCCACTGCCTTGCCATGCGGCTCTCCATTAGCCTGTGAGCTCTTCCAGAGGAGGACTTTAAGGAGAGAGCAGCAGAAAGGACTTCCCTTGTATCTCCATTGTTTAGCAAAGTACCAGACATATGCCATAGATAGTACATAGAGGGCTTAATAAATGCTTATTGACGGACTCTTACTGTTGCCGACTAAAATCATGAACATCCTTCAACACCCATCTCAAATTCAATATGAACCTTCCTTTAGCCTCCAGTGTTGGAAAAATTCCTTGCTTCCTGAGAATTCTTAGAGATTCTAATAATTATAAGAATAATAATGATGGTATTCACAGAATAATAGCAATGGGGCAGCTAGATGGTCCAGTGGATACGGCACGGAGCCAAGAGGATCTGAGTTCAAATGCAGCCTCAAACACTAGCTGTGTGATGCTGGTCAAATCACTTCTCCAGATCTGCCTCAGTGTCTTCATCTGAAAAATGAACCAGAGCAGGAAATGACCAACTACTGTGGCGTCTTTGCCAAGAAAACCCCAGATGGGGCCATGGAGAGTCAGCGCAGCTGAAATAATGTCAGAGCAGCAAAGCAGTCCAGAACGTCGTCCAGACGACCTGGGTTACTCCAGTGTGCCCTTGTGGAGATGAATTTACTTGTGTGCGTATTTAATCTCCCCTTTCTTTTTGGTGGCTCCTTGTGGTCAGATACTGTGCTCTTAATTGTTTATTTTTTCCCCTTTAATTAAATCATTCTCATCACAATAGAGGTTTAATACATTCATGTTGTTATTACTGCTTGAATGCAACTGATAAAGAAGAAATTGCTTCTTCCTGGCGTAAATGATTCCATTTTGGAGCAAATGAATTTAATTCAGCAGTTTATTAAGTATCAACTATATACAAAGTGCTGGGTTTACAAAGATAGAAATGATGGAGCCCCCCCTGCATTTAGAAGCTTTTCATTTCACTGGGAAGATCAAATGCACAAGCAAATTTATATTTGTTTTATGCCACAATTAAGTGTGGAGGAAAAACCTCAAACATTAAAAAGAAAGTTTCCAGGAAATAAAAAGATCATTTCTGGAAATTTTGGGGGAGGAGAGGTTATAGTGTAACATGGTATAGGACAGAGGTGTCAATCACTCAGTCTGGGGTATCTCCTTGAGTGGAGAATGAGATTAAAATTGGGAATTAATAATTAGGAAACATTTAACAAAATGGGAAATATTGTTCTGTCATTTCAGGATTTGCGACCCCACCTGGGGTTTTCTTGGCAGAAGTACTGGAGTGTTTGCCATTTCCTTCTCCAGCTCATTTTATAAATGAGCAACCTGAGTTAGACAGGGGAAAGTGCCCAGGGTCACACAGCTAGGAAGTGACTGAGGTTGCATTTGAACTCAGTTTGTCCTGACACTAGTCTGTGCACTGTGCTACCTAGCTGCCCTTATACCCGATATGGTTCCATGCCTTTGCTTTCTCTGTTCTTTGCCTAAACCCCACCCTCCCCATGAAATTAATGTTATCACTAATTATCTTTATCATGCAGGAATACAAACTAAAAAAAAAGGATTATTTTATTCTTTATATTTTTGCATCCAGCACTCATCACTCATATCTTACAAGAATAGGCACTTAATAAACGATTGCTGATTGATTGACATATTTTAATTGATATGAAGATATTTGCTATTTAAAACTATAAAAATAACAACAACCCCCCCACTTCAGAGGTTTGTTGTGAGAATCAGAGATGGAACATGTGTAGCACTTTGTAAGATTTAAAACACTGTATACCAGCTATATTTATTATTATTTAATACAATCATTAATGTTTTATTTTTATTCTACAGTGAGTTTGCATTAAATAAGGTCATTAAAACATTATTTTTATTATTTAATAGCAGTCTCATGGTTAGAAATCTTTGGGAAAGGAATGCATCAGCTGAAACCTCTAAAGTTTTATTCTTATAAAAGAATGATTTTAAAGTCTCACCTGTTTGCAACTTTTTCATTTTTGGGAAAGTTTTGTTTTTTTAAAAATCAGGTTAAGTGCCATTTCTCTTGGAAGGAGTATCTCCATCTAATCCCTTGTGACCCATTTACGTTACGTAAATTTCTGGGTCAAAGAATCCATCCCTGGTCACCATTTTTTTTTTTTTTGAGAGGGTTGGTTATTATTAGAATTCAGTCTTCTTGAAGAAAGGGGCTATCTACTTTTGTATTTTTATCTCCTGAATTTACCATAGTTCTTGGCACCGTATCCTTTCTTTATAAATGTTTTTTCATCCACCCATCCATTTGTCTTCTCAGGGCTTAGCAGTACATGTAAGGATGTAGGCCTTTGACAAGTCTTTCTTATTAGATTAGAATCCAACACAAACTATGGGAAGAAACTAACTTGTTAAAAACTGTGATTTGTTTTAAATAATCAGAATAAGACAACTATGAAATATGAATAAAACATGAAAAATAAGTTTTCCTATGCAGAAAAATTAAGGAGTGCATTTTACAAAACAGTTATTTATTTTACAAGAAGGATAGATCAATAACAAGAATCTTTTGTGTAATTAATGCCCACGAGTCAGAGTGACTTAGTAAATTTAAAAATTGGGATTTGATTTAGGAGATGATATTTCTCTTGTTTGGTCTCCCATGATATTAGTCACTTAATGTCTTTGTCCCCATGAAGAATTTGTAATGGATAATTATTTAACATTTCTTTCTTTCTCTGAAGTTCTTTAATCATAGGACATTTGTTATATAATTCTTTTAAAAATCACATAGGCTGTTGGGTAACAGATCAGTTACATAAAGTATCTACCCATTTACCTATCATCCTGGTCACTTCAACCCATTTGAGAGCAGGACAGTCATTCACTTTCCTTTTTCATTGGAGCATCTCAGGCAATAAAATGTCTTTAGCTTCCCCTAGTGAAAGAACTGAAATAAATTTCCTGCAAAAATAAAAACTGGTCAGTAGCACCATCTGCAGGCTGTTAGAGAGGAAAGCTGTTTTTCTTATAGCTGGGAACTTGAAATAGGTTTTAGAGGCAAAAGACAGCATCCTATCCTTCATACTTCCTACCCATAATGTCCACGTGGAATTATCCAAAGAGATTTATTTCCAGGATTATTTCTTCTTCTTCCTGACTCTTTTAGACTTCTCCCAATTAAGTATATTTAACACTCCATAAAAACGTCCATCCCTTACAGCTGATCGCTGGCAGCTCAGCTGTAATAATGATGAACTTCACATTCTTGCTCTGACCAGCTTTCTCTGTCACTTAAAATTTTTTCTTGCTATCCCCCTTTCTTTTTTTTTTTCTTTTCCTAGTCTTCTCACCTTCTCTTTCCCTTTTTAGAAAATGAGTTCCTCTTTGTATTGCTGCCCCCATGTATTTTATTAGGATTATTCACAGAGGCTAGCCTTTTGGAAGTACAAACATGAAAACTGTCTACAAAGGACTACAAAGGCTTGTGGGTAGGCTCAGGGAAGGGGACACAGTATTAATTTTATCTTTGGGGCAGAAAATTTGATGAAGAGCCCCAATCCTTTTTAGAATTAAAGCTTGACTCCCCTCTTCCTCTCTGACCCCCGCTTTTCTTAAACTTAATTTGGTTGAAACCTGTTGATCAGAGGCTACATGGGCATCAAATATGGACTTTGAGGTTTTGGAAAGGTTCATCTATTTATTAACCATCCTACTGTGTGCAAAGCACTGTATACTAAAATGCTGTGGATCTAAAGAAAAGCCAAAAAAACCTCAGCTCTTTTCTATCCTTAAGGAACTCTGGTTTAATGGAGGAGACAACATTCAAGTAACCGTGTGCGTGCAAGGTGAAAACAGGGTAAAGGGGAGCCAGGAACATTTATTTGGCCTAACTAGGTGGTATCGGTGATAATATAATTTTTGCTCGCTTTGGACTTGGGATAATTCTGCTTTATCGAAGAAACTAGGAATTTACCTTTGCCTCCAAGGTATCTTAAAATCTTGGAAATCTGTTTAGATTTAGTGCATTTGTCTTCTAAGATGGACATCCTCTTGCTGGAGAGAATTTAGACTCCTAAGAGAAGAGAATATGTATATGTTTTCATCTCCCCACAGCCCATCACCCAGCTTAGAACATAGCAGGTACTTAACATATGCTTTTGGACTGATGTGGAAATGGAAATATCTTATGGAGAGAATCGTGATCAATGAGAGCAGCTATTTTGTTTACTTTGGTACAAATGACATCCTCTGAGGTTACAGATTATATCGTATTTTTAGTGCTAAATGATTCTGAAATGCACTACGGCAGGAGGAATTCAAGAAAACATTGCAAGGTGCTGAAAAGTTGTTTTTTTTCTTCCCCCGTGGTGACGAGCAGCCTATATTACATCTCTTTGCTTGCCTTGAGGGATATTGCTCAACCTGTTTTATTTTTTAGCGAGATATGGAGTTCCAAAGTACACATCAGAGTGTGATAAATCACAAAGTGGCATCCACGGTGCCACGAGCTAGCACAGGACAGAGATATTTAAGCCATGTACAAAGCAGACACCCTATACTTTTTATTTTTATTCTATTTTATTATTGTATTTTAAGGAGTTTACCAGCTCAGTGGCTGCTGAACTGCAGTGATGGGAGCCTTGCAGGAGTCACTATGGGAAGCCGATGACTTCTTGTATTTTAAAATATCACATTTGGGGGACCCTCCCCCTGTTCTGAGAAAGACCTGGGATCCACCATCTCCCCGGGGCCTGGCCTGGGAACACCCAGCTCAGACTCACGGCTCGTCCACTTGCTGCTCTTTAGCTAATATCCTTTTTCCCCTTTTTTTTCCCCGCACCAGATGGCACTGTTTAGTTCCATTTCAGAGTCTTATTCTGGAAGTTTCTTTGGGAGAATTGGATAGAAAACAGAGGTTTGCCAGGGACTCATCCATATTCTTCAGAAAGCTTATAAAAGGCCATTGCCTCAGAAACAAAGCTGCTGACCTGGACTTCCCCGGCCCATGGTAACTGAACGAATCAGGGGACGGAAAACCGGACTTTGCACGGAAACGTGGCAGGAGTTCTCTGTAGCATGTATTAATTAGCAAATGTAATTTTCTAGACTTTTCCCCCCATGCAAATGGCACAATGGTTGGGGAAATTAGTTCTTTGATCATCCTCCGTTTTTCAAAGATTTTTTACTATCTGATGAAGAAATGTTTAGTTGGTATCTGGGAAAATCTGATTTAGTCTGATTTATCTGATGGAGAAAGCAATTGCAGCAGCATTCTGTAAACCTAGGAATTCTATGGCTTTTAGGGATGTGGCCTTATTATTATATATTATTATATACATACATATGTATAATATTACATATAATATATGTTATTATATTATTCTTATTAGTGAATAGCAATCACAGGTCATTAATGTAAAGCTGACAGCTACTCAAGGGAAAACTGAGGCCCAGAGAAATTAAGGGACTTGCCCGCAATCACACCGCTAGTATGTAGCAGAGATGGGATTTTCTCGACCGCCTCCTCCTACTTCAGTTTGTTCTTTATTATTCTGCTGCTTTTTAGAAGGAAAAAGTCAAAGGTAAAAGGTAAAGGCACTTCCTTGGAGCCGCCTGATGTTGTCATGCATTAGTAAGCAAGGTTCCTGGCCAGGCCCAATTCTGTCCCACTGATAAAAGTATCTTTCTGCTAGATGATTCTGCTAGAGGAATTAAGTTTCATTCAAAATAAATGCCAGAAGCCCCCTATCTTCTCTCAGTTATCTGTGTTTTCTTGGTATAAATACTGTTGCACCTAATTACAGAATAAATTCCATCAAGGCATCTTCTCCATTTATAGTATGGGAGGCAATCTGGTGGAAAGCTGGGCTAAGTGAATGTGGAGCAGTTCCTTTACTAAAGTCTAGTGGAGAGATCTGAATACTGGCCAGGATGGAATGGCTTGTGCCTCCGGTCATAGCTAGAGGTAGATACCTGGTTATTTGGGGGGTTAAGAGTTAGTTTCCACAATCAGGTCTTTTTCTCATTGTATGTAGAAAATGGGACCCTTGGATATAACTTTACCTCAAGTTTCTAAGGCTTTTATGTATCATTAATTTAAAAAAATCTATAATGAGATTTGTAATGTTGTTTTACAGACAGTCCCTTTTCCTGAGTTTGGGAATGCTGGACATAGACCATTATTTGTATTTACAGAAAACTATAATCCATCTTCATGCAAAGGCCTTTCTCATACACTGATTCTGAAAATATGTATGTATTTTGTACTTGTTGTTTAGTCATGTTTGAGTCATACCTGGCTCACCATGTGCCCATTTGGGGTTTCTTATTGGCAAATTCAGAAGAGTGGTTAGCCATTTCCTTCTCTTATTCATTTGACAGATGAGGAAACTGAGGCAAACAAGGTCCCAAAAGGTCAGCCAGCTAGCACAAGTCTGAGGCTGGATTAGAACTCAGGGAGATGAGTCTCCCTGGTGCTTTATCCACTGGGCCACCTGGCTGCCACCACATGATTATTCATATGCATTTATATTTTAAACATGTATCCAAAATATAGTATGTAAAGTGTATTTGCACATACGTGTAGCCCCACCTGCCTTCCCTCCAGTGCCTAGTGCTGATCATCGAGTTACTCAGTTTGGGTAAACTCTGTCCTTGCCGGCTGCTTCCCTGGCAAAGACCAGGACCAGGGTTGTCTAAGCAGCATGGAAGGCTATTCATGCTTGGTACCCCGAGTGCTCTCGGGGGATCTGTATGGCTTGCATAGTTCATTCCTGCTTTGTGTGTGTGTGTGTGTGTGTGTGTGTGTGTGTGTGAGTGTTTGTGAGTGTGCGTGCTGGCACACGAGGCTGTAGAAAGAGCTTTTTCTCTGGAAGACCCCACGAGTGTTTTCTGGCCTCCCTCTCCCCCCGGCACCACTGGCCTTCTGGTCCAGAACCTCCTTGGGCTGCTGATGACAACCTAGAAGTAAGTACTCCTGGCAAGATCCTGTTCTCTCTGGAAGTACAGTATGAGACAGGCGGTCATCGTAAATCAAGCCCCGGGTTTTATGAGAGTGTTTATGTAACCTCAGTTTATATGCTGTAATTCTTTTCTGCGTTGCTGAGAGTAATTCCCAAAGAGGATGTTTGTTCTCCTTCCCTGTAAATTCTCCAGCACGGGCTTTTGTTTTGACATTTTTCACCCCTCCATCCCCTTCCTTTTCCTCCATCATTTTTCCCCCCACTGACACTTGATTGTGTTTTTACAGACTCCGTTGAGTAATCCCAGATTTAGTTATATTTAGATGAGATGTTATCAGTGCTTTTAAGTGGGAAGGCGAGCTTTGGTTTAAATTAATTTCTGACATTTTCCAAAGTACAGGAGGGGTGAAAGGTGTTGAAACTTGCTGGATAGCTAGATAAACAAAACACAAGGGAAAAGTAGACAGTCTTTGATTCAGATATGGCTGGTTGGCCGCCTCTGCCATAAAAGCCATCTCCTGTGGATGTCCCAAAAGTGATGAGGATTGAAAAAGATTGGAGTATTGGAAAAAATGCTTCAGAAGGAAAGAAAGGCCAGCTCTCTGATTGGAAGCATGAATGCAGATGGACACGGAGGAGCCCTGGGGAGACTTTGGGGCGGATCCCATTGGTGACGCACCCTGGCTGTGCAACCTTGGGCAGGCCTCTAGAGTTTATCAGCCAAGTTCAATAACATTTGGATCACATAAAGACATTTCTTCTATCACTCGGCATCCGTTAGCCATGGGGATTGAGATAAAGCGAATCACTCCTTGGACCGAAACACAGCGACAAAGCATGTTGAAGCTGGTAGGGAGGTTAGTGTTCAAACCCCTCCTTTTATATATTTACAACAGTTGGTTTAGAAAATAGAAATGATCCTCCTGTGGGCAAATAACCCAATGGAAGAGAGAATGAGAACCCAGATTCTCCATTCTACATTCAGTTGACATTATAACAATTTAGTTGAATTTGGAAGCAAAAACCTGGGTTTTATTCTAGGCTTTGCCAGTTCATACATACCTCTGTACATTTGTCAAACTACTTAAAGTGTCGTGGGCTCGGTTTTCTACTGATTAAAAGGAAGGGAATACAGAAAATGACCTCGGACTTTCAGTCAATGATTTGTGGTTCTGAAATGTTTTGGTATCATGACCTCTTGAAAATTGCTGAAGATCCCCAAAAGCCTTTGTTAATTTGGGTTGGATCTATTGATGTTTATCAATTAGAAATGAAAACATCTTAATTTAAAAAGCAGTTTTGACCTCCAAGGCCCTTACCCCACCCCCTCCCACCACCCTAGTAGGGCTTGAGGGTTCTTGGACCATGTTTTGAGAATCACTGGTGTGGAAAAGTACTTTGCATGAAGAGGCCAGATGATGGGTTATCTGTAAATAGTTTTCTGTAAATACAGACAGTGGTCTCAATCCAGCATTCCCATACTTGGTTAAGAAATATTTAGCAGTTTCCATGTATTAGTCCATTCTGTCTTACCCGTGTCCCCTTCTTTTTTGTCCTGTATGTGTAGGGGTTTTGGAAAAGAATCAAGCCAACAAGTCTACCTAGGGAACGTTTCCAAATTCCCTGTATCTCACTACTATGTTCAAGTCAATTTAAGTAACTTATTTCCTCTTCTGTTAATCTGGGCAATCTATATTTTTGTAGGTATTCCTCCATTTCATTTAGGTTATCAAATTTATTGGCATAAAGTTGGACAAAACAACTCCTAATTATTGCTCTAATTTCCTCTTCATTAGTGGAAAGTTCATTTTTGAGACTAACAATTTGATTTTATGTTCAAGTCAATTGAGCCACCTGATCAAGGACTGGACATCTGATCCAGACTTAGGCCATGGTCAAGGGATAAGTGTGGGAGAAGTTGTGTGATCTTAATATTTAGGGAGTGGGGAAGGAACAACTTAAGTAGAAAAAAATCTGTGGAATGACTTTTTCTATTGCCTCAGGTTACAAAATTGGGTATGAGTTCTGTAAAGATGTGTGTTTCCAAGAGAGCATAGTCATCAGTATCACTGTAGTTAAAGCATTTCAAACTTCACACTTAAGGAAATTATGTTAATTTTATGACAAAACAGTGATTCTCAGATTCAGTGCTCACAATAGAAATGAAAAGATTAGGTTTTTTTAAATGTTTCATATTTAAAGTTTTAAGGAAGTAATAATGTGATAGTGCAATTTAATAGCATATACTGCTGTCTTGAATGAATGAAACATTTATTAAGCACTTACTGTCGTCAGAGCACAAATAAGACATTTCTTATTTTCTAGAGGCTGTTGTTCTGTGTAACTTTAGACAAGTTACTTAAGTTCCTTGGGTTCTGGTACCCTTCCCTCTAAAATGAGGAAAGCCTACGAGACAAGATGGCCCCTGGAGTCTCTTCAGGCTTCCATCTTTGTCTCTGACCCTTGGATTTCACTTCCACACACTCCTCCCATCTCCAGGACTTCTCATGGAG
Organism: Sarcophilus harrisii; assembly: GCF_902635505.1. Lineage (NCBI taxonomy): Eukaryota > Metazoa > Chordata > Mammalia > Dasyuromorphia > Dasyuridae > Sarcophilus > Sarcophilus harrisii. The sequence continues at coordinate 444,532,138 of NC_045429.1, read as the reverse complement.
GATGATTTGAGGTCTTGTGTTCCAGGCTATGATCTTACATAGTTGGGTAACCACTGACCCAGCTGAATTTTCAATGGTCAGATTTTATTTAGACAGAAAATAGGAATGAAAGGCATGGGGATGATATTAGGAAGGCAATTGTGGGTCAAATTCCAATAGAAATTGTACATTTAACAAAGTAGCCCTGAAGACTACAGCATAGTGACCTAAGTCCCAGGCCCTGGCCTTGGAAAACTCCGGATTCAAATCCCTCCACTGATACGTCCTTGTTGTGTGACCTTGGAAAAGCTCAGGACCCCTCAGAATGTTGGGTTGTGGGACATGTGACGGCCTGGGGAGGTGATTTACTAATGGGGCTTTTAGAGTTCTACATGTCCACAAAGTCACAAATGCAGTGCTGTACCATCCTCAAGTCTTTTACAAAAGGGAACGCGTGATTCTCCATTTCCATCTTTATCTCAGCTGTTTTCTATATGTACATTATCTATATCCATGTCTCTTTATACAGATGTGTCTATATATACTCATAGTATGCGTTGACTTTGTAAGACAGATCATTACAGAGAAATTCATTCTGCTTCATGATTCAGCTCGATAATTCTTTGTTAATAAGCATATTATGTGACAGGAGTGGGGCAAAGTACTGGGAATACCAATACCAATAATAGGGAGAAAGACAGCTCCTGCCTTCAAGGAGCTTACAATCGAGTGAGGGAAGAAGACCTACAACAGAAACCGAAATGGGGAGGGGAACGTGCCGTGGCAGGGGTATCCTGGCCTGGGGCTTCCTGCTGCCTGACTAAGGATGGATGGGGGCCATTGGGGGTCTGTGGCTGGATTCCCAAGCCCATGACCCCTGGTGTCTGCATCTGACCCAGAACATGGATGTTTCTAGTCACTGACCTTGGGCTGGCCCCTCAGTTTCCTCATCCATAGGAAGGCATAGGGCTTTGAAGGCCACTGCTTCCAGGAGGTTAGCTTGAAATTCAGGCTCTGCCCCTGACCGGATTTGGTAACCAGAGATCAATTAATGAATGTATTCTGCTGAGGCTGCCTGTTGTGTACAGAGAGGGGCAAGAGATCAACACTCAAGCAGTAGGCACTTATTAAAGACGGGTGCTGATAATGAGCATTTGTGATTCAAAAAAGTGCGTGTATATATATATTTTCACATGTATATACACATATTCACAGCATATGCAATGTATCTGTTTATCTACACACCCAGTCTACATGCCACATATTAAGCACACACATGTATTTATGTGTGTACATGGTGAATATCATGTAATATGCCATCCAATAGAATATATATAATACAGGCCATATGTGCATATACAGTATTTCCCACCAGAATATGTGCTGTTAGGAGGCAGGGAATACTTTTGGCCTTTTTTATATCAAAAATGCTTATTATTGTAGCAGCTTCATAAATAAATCTTTTTAGTTGAGTATTGATCTAATGTAACGAGTGTATATACACAAACATATACATACCTACACGATATACATACATATACCATATGCACATGCACAATTACACACACATATAATGAGATATATAAAGATATATATATATATATATACACATCATTAACACACACACACATATATACACATACACAGTCACATATACAATGCACATCTACTTACCTACACAATACACGTACATACATATGCCATATGCACATGCACAATTACACATCCATATAATGATATACATACAATATTCACATATATACAGTATACATCTACTTATCTGTACAATATACACACATATACAAAACCTTCATGTGTACACGCAAACATATACATATGTACATACACAAAGTATACTCATATACATGTACAACATACTACATAAATATGCCCACATACACTATCACACACATATTTATCCATAAACATACACAGCTACATTTACGTACCCACATACATGCACATCGACACATTACACACATATCCACATAAACACACCTCCCTGCCCATGTGTACATACATGCAATACACATATCACATATCCACCCACATTTGCACATATATACATATTCACACATCTACACATACCCCATCCACATACATGAGAACACATGTACACATGTTCGTTACTAAGTACACGTGCCTACAGACCCATACATGCATGTACACATATACTATACATATACACAAGATACATGTATACATGTATGTATAAATATGCAAAATGCAGTCTCCCACTAGAATATATATATATATATATATATATATATATATATATATATATGATGTGTATATGTATGTGATATGCATGTTATTGTATATAATATGTATATGATGTTTATGCTGATTATATATAGGTACATGTAAGATTATATATATAATGAGTGGAAGGTAACCTTAGAAGAGAAGACCCAGCTTGTTTGCAGTAAGAAAAGTCTCTTGGACAGGTGCCTTGTGGGGATCCTTGAGGCTGCCGTGAATGTGAGGGGTAGGGGCTGGGAGTAGGGCCTGCCACAAATGGGGCAGAGATTTCTGTCCCCTTTAACCCTCTGATTTGGAGCTCCTTTTCATCTCCCTGCCCCGGCGGCCTCCTCTGTACAATGAGGAATATGGAGAAGGCAGCCCTCTGCCAGATCAAAGTTTGAGCTCCCAAGAGTCCATGATGTGCTGTAGGGCCCTGCGAGCTCCAGGTTAGGAGCTGGATCTGAGCCTCGTGTTAATTTTTGTCTTTTTCTCACTTGGGCATCTTCCTTTAAATGACTGCATGATAATGGAACCCACTTCCCCGCTGTCTATGGCTTTACAACAGATCCCAGGTTCATGTCTTTCTCGGGCTTGTGGCCTGGTCTGGGATATTAGATCATTCTCCTATGTACTTTATATTCTTTTAGTCAATTGTAATTAATCTGTAAGCATCTATTAAGCACCTACTACATACTAGCATTGTACAAGGATCAAAATAAAACTTAGAAACGAGGAAAAAGAACGGGCGCTATCCCCTGTTCCTTGTCTTGGGGCCCAGGGGGTACTTTTCCACAAAGAAGGGGTAATCTTTCAGAGTTCTCTCTCAGTGCTTGAAGAAATCTGTAACGTATTTCCGGACCAACTTTCCCCCTCTCCCTCCCCTCAGCCCCTTCCCGCATCCCACCCATCACCATAAATGTATAAAAGAAACATGAGAGGGAGAACATTAAGCCACATAAGACAAATCACGGTCAGAATAAATACACTGTTTTCCTGGCAAACTTAAAAATACGCTTGTGGATTCTAATGGCTCTAGGCAAGAGCCAGCTATTTATTGGGACCCAGCTTTTACTGTGGTTTATTATGTTTATAGAACAGTTTAATTCTACTTTTCTTTAAAATGAGTTTTTAATTTAGAATCTTTTTTTCCCCTTTCTCCAGACTTGTTCTTGGAGTACAGATGGTTGAATGCTGTGGGGGTGTTTGAGGGACGGGGTTGGGGCGAAGAGGTGCAGTTTCAGGCAAGTTTTGTAATACTCCCAGATGGAGTCGATTGAGTGAAATTTAAGCCAGTGCCCTGTGCCCTGGAAGGTGGGATAAATAGAGTGGGGCCATCTTTCATGCCTTCCTGCCAAGGAACAGGTTGATTGATTGGCCTGGGGTATTTGAGTGGGACCTGAGGAAGGAGAGATCCCGAAGATGGTAGTCTTCAGTCCTCACCTCGCTGACATTTTACCTGGGCTGGGATTCTGTGGGCCAGTTCCCTGATGCTTCTGGGAGATGATGATAACTACAGCCAGCATAGAGAGCTTGAGGCAAGTTTTGGCGGTCACCTTCCATTGGTCCCCAGTAGGTGGGTCACATTGAAATATGATGGATAGTCAAGTCTATAGTCGTCTTTCTGACTCCAAGGGAAGCTTTCTGTCCACTCTGGCCCATGCCATCTTACTGCCGTTGGAGGATCTGGATGACCTTGGGATATGGGGGAGGATCATGCTGGGGGTAAAGCAGATTTCCAGGCAGCAAAGGGTAGATGGGAATCTAGAAATGTGAGATGTGCCCTGTCGTACAGGGTTCTGGGTTCCAGTTGTGACTCTGGTGTAGGCTGGCTTGTCATTGATCCTATCTGAGAAAACAGAGAGGACTATGATCTCTATTGGTAGGGGGAATTTCCTTGCCTGGGAGCTCCACTTAAACGGATGAAACCACAAATCTGGTTAAAATCAGAATCGCCAATCTTTGGATCTCACATGATTATGCTTCTTTCACTGCCTATTATTTTAATGTTTACAGAAATCCATATGGCCTGGAGGAGGGATCCATTTATTCACTTTTCTGGAATTTGCCATGTGTTTTAACTCATTTGCAAATTTTCCTTTCACTCTGTCCTTCTTCCTCTGCCTCCAAATCCATGTCCCCAAAGAAGTTCTCTTCGGATTAATTACTGAAGGATTTCCAGTGAGAGGATGCTGCCGATGCTACAAAGATTTAAAACCACCTTTGTGGTCAAGGAGCATTTCCAGCTGAATAAAGGAAAATGATTTCTGTGTTTATAAGTGTGGCAACATTTGCACTTTGGTCTTAGATGCTACTGAAACTCCATCCGCTACTTCTTAAATAAAGCAGAGTCTCCATTCTCTCCTTGCTTGCTTGAGAGAAGGAGCAGCAAGCTCCTAGAGGCTTATCCACTAGGCCCCGAAACAGACAATGGCCTTTGAGGTCCTCTCAGCTCCCCAACACCCCCACCTCCACCTTGGGACTTTTCTGGAGATCCCTTTTTCCCATAATCTTTCACACTGTGATATGGTGAGAAGAAATCATGGAAGAATTTGCCAAGAAGCCTATTTTAGGGAACCAGTCTTGACTTTGAGCCTTTGCAGGGTGACCATGATGTGGTCAAGTTTACAAAGTATTTCTGTGCAACTTTCAGCTTAGTTTCTTCACATTTTAAATGGTCCCTGAGCATGTTCTACTTGCTCTAGATTTGCTTCTTTTGAATGACTACTAGACTGTAAGCTTCTTGAGAGCAGGAACTTTTTCACCAGTATTTGTATCCCTAGCACTTAGCAAGTGTCCAGCACATAGTAGGTGTTTAATAAATGTTGACTGATGGATTGCCTCATCACTTTACATTCTTGGATACAGCTATCTGTGTTTCCTTTAGATATTTCTTCTTTATTGATTTGACTAATTCTTTTTTGAGGGGGGGTTCTTTACAATCTCTTCTGCAACTCAATCTATCCAGCATTAAACCCAGCATATTTTATGTATGATATATTATTATATTATGATACATAATTATATATTATATCATATCTTATTATGAGCAACATTTTTTATTAAACATTAAGGAAGATTCAGAGATCACAGGATCATAAATCTTGAGCAAGGGTTCTTTCATTAGGGTTCATGGATCCCTTCCCAGAGATCTCTGATAGATAGCAGGATGTCTGTGAACTTTGTGGAAAAATACTTTTTTATTTTCACTAAATTTTTAACTGAACTTTAGCATTTCCTTTAATTATTTAAAAATATGAGTCTGAGAAATTAGTTCTGACCCCGCTGCTCAAGGAACCCAGTACACAAAAAAGTTAAAAACTCCTTGAAAAGAGATAGAAGTTATCTTAAATGGATATATCAAATTCAGCCTATTCTCATTGTACTAATGAGCAAAAAATAAGTGATTTGTCCAGGTTACAATGTTTAGCACGTAGCAATCCCTCAATAGTAGCTGTTGATTAACTGACTGCTAATGATGAATAAATTCCTTTTTAAAGTTTTTAATATTGTAGCTTGGATCATCCCATTTGTATTTATTGTCATGCTGACCATTGGCTGCAGGAGACAGCAAGAGACAATAGAAAATGACAACTGACTTATTTATTTGTTTGTTTTGCAATGCTTGTCTCTTTATGTGGTAGGGAAAGGATTTGGGGAGAATTAGCTTTTTATAGAAATGATGACCATTCTCTCGTTCAGTCCAAATGTTCTTTAGGCAAATGGGTTCTCGAGCATAACAAAGATTAATAACTCCTTATCCACACCTTATACAACCCTCAAGCCCTTGTGTTCACTCCCCTCCTCTGAGAGATGAGGAAACTGAACTCAATGGAAATTTAAGTGACTTGTCCAAAGTTTCATGGACAGTAACTATTCTTAGACCCCAGAGTCTTTACACTTTTTTAAATTTATTTTTGGGTTTTGTTTTAAAATATATATTCTGACTATTCCCCAGTAATGCTTTGTAACACAAGCCCCCGGGGAAGTGGGTCAACTTCCATGGCTGTGAAAATGTGATTGTCTACCAGTCTGGTCACTTGATCAAGTCTGCTAGGAACAGGAAGAACAATGACTTTGGTGGAGTGGAGCTAATTCTCATTACCCATAAAATTCTGCATCAATGAGCTGTAGAACCCATGTCCTAAAAGAGGACTTTGTTGATCACCTTTTTAGGGCTAGTGTGTGTTTATTGTTACAGGTTTATATATGTCAAAGTAGGGACAATTTTATTTTTGTCTTTGTACTGTCAGCCTGTAATGCTGGTATACAGTTTGTACTTAATAAATGCCTTATGTTGATTGTGAATTCCCATGAGACAATCTAACTTCCTTGAACTCAGAAATATTCCTTTTTTTGTGTGTCCCCAGCAGTTAACGCAGCTCCTGATATACAGTAGGTACTTAATAAATGCTTGTTGTTAAATTGTTAGTATTGTCATCATCACCATCACTATGACTAACATTTATATGTTAGTATTTATTGTGTGTTGGGAACTCTAAGCGCTTTACAGTTATCTCATTTGACAGAATGTAAGCTTCTTGAAGGTACACAATATTTCAGTTATCCAGTGTCAGACTTGCAAAGTTTGATATCCTTATTTTGACTGATCAGCATCTGTTATGGGTTAAGTATCCTACTTGGCTCTTATGTTGTAAACACAACCAAACCAAGCCTAAAACAATCCAGACCTCCCTCGTCCCGCCGCTGATCTTCTCACAGCTCTTATTTTATCCCCTCGTCTCAGAATGCTTAATGCACTTTTTGGGGTATTTTCCTTTCAGGTCTTAGAGTTATGATTGGTTCCAAGATTTAGGGCTTGACGTGGGACCTTAAAAGATGTTACAGTCATTTTCTTGTCTTTTAATATAATGTTTCACACCCGTCCCCCTCAATTACATGTTAAAGCCATTTTTTAACATTAAAAAGTTTTTCAGTCCCAGATTTTATGCTTCCCTCCGCCACCACCCCCATCTTGAGATGGTAAACAGTTTGATATGGGTTAAACATAGGCAACCATGTAAAACTATTTCTGGAGCAGTAAATTTTGTACGAGAAGATTCAGATTTTTAAAAAGAATGAAAGTGAAAAATCCCATGCTTGGGTCAGTACTCAATTTCCTGATTCCAGATCCATTTCTTTAAAGGATACCCCGTTCCCTTATTGGAAATGCAGGCCATTATTCTGAGGGGCCTTCTCCAAGTCTACCAGGATGCTGCTGGGGAGGAGGAGGAGGAGGAGGCTGGGGATTGTCTGATAGGAAATGGCCTGGGGGCAGTGCAGGAAGCTCCCAGAGCATCGTCCAGGCCCCAGATGTGGAGGTTGGAAGGCGTCCTCCTCTGTGCTCCCACACTGGGGCCTTGGAAGATGAGGCAGCGGCTGAGGCGGAGATGAGGAGGGATCCCTGCACTCTTTCCCCTCCTCAGGTCACTGTGGAGGTGGATTTCATTTTTAAATTGCATGCTTTATGAGAGCTCCGGAGGCCTAAGGTGATCAGAAATCCCATTTCTGTGGGATTATCCTTACTTTTAGTGCTTTTGTCTGCTGTCCTGGAAATTCTTGGGAGAGTTAGCAGTCCCAACTGTTCCCCTTTCCCCTCCAGTTTGTAGAGGAGACTATTCTAATTTAAAGTGACAGATGAGGTATGCACTCTGTATGCTTATAATATAAAATTGGCAGTGGGTGAAATTAGCATGGTTTTCTTAACTAAATAAAGGAAGCCAGGCGCCCCTCTCCCCTCCCTCCCCTCTTCTCTTAAATTGGGGCATGAGTAGTTGGACAGAATTCTGCCTGGACCACAAAAATATAATCCTTGCTCTTAGAATTGGGAAGGGAAGACCTTGGAGACTGCTTAAAGAATCTGCCTTTTCACCTTTTCTTGGTTCCTTAGAGATCTCAAGTGTTGGTCACTGGTAAAGCTGTCCAAATGTATTTTTTACATCCAGACGCTTGAGATGTGGCTCTCTAAGTGTTCTGAGGCTTGGATGACTTCCTTCCCTGGGAGGGGTCCCTTGCCTATGGAATAAACCTCCTGCCTTATGATTGTAGCATCTATTCAGTTCTGTGACTGGTAATCATTCTAAAGCCATTTTAAAATTTAATGTTTACATATTTATATGTTTACCTGACAAAACCAAACCAAACAAACAAACAAAATCCCTTTTTTCTCCATCACTAGCAACTTTCAGTCTACCATTTTGAATTATGATGAGTTGTAAACCAAATACAGAGAAGTGAACTCCATGCAGAATTTTATGTGTAATCAGAATTAGCCCCATTCCACCAAAATCATTGTGCTTCCTGTTTCTAGCATACTATTAGGTCAAGAGACCAGACTGGTAGATGATCATATTTCCATGGCCATGGGAGTTGACCCACTTCCCAGGGGGCTTGTGTTCCAAAGCACTACTGGGGAATAGTCAGAATATGAACTTGTATTTTGAAACAGAAACCAAAAGTAAATAAAAAACAGTGTAAAGACTCTGGGGTCCAAGGACACTCACTGTCCATGAAACCTTGGACAAGCCACTTAAATTTCCATTGAGTTCAATTTCTTTATGTTTCAGAGGAAGGGATTGAGTTCAATGGTTTGAGGTCTGTATGAGGTGTAGAAAAGGAGTTTAAATTAATCTTTATTATGCTCTAGAATCCATTTGCCATCTGAAACTTAGGGAACAAGCTTTTTCAGTGAGATGTTATTAAATGCATAAATTAAAATACATAGGATTACAAAAGAAACTAATTCTATTGAAATATATTTTTTCCTGTCCATGTTCATAGATTTTCAGAAATCCTGTGTACCTTAGCTTAAGAACCTCTGCTCCAGATCTATGTTCCTAGAAAGAGTGAAATTTATCCTTTCTTCCCCCCGAGATTGTCCTACTCTGTTGCAGTGTTCAGTTTCAAGACCCAAGTTTCCTAGCACTCACACTAATTCTTTATTGCTACACTCTCTCTTTACTTCCTACTTGGGTTTCTCCTTATCTTCCTGTACTTCCTGCAGCCTAAAGCTGCACTAATAGTTTGTAAGCCTTATTTAATGTTGCTATGCTGATGGAGTAACTGCTTTTGATTTATCTTTTATGAAAATAAAGCCCTTGTCTTCCACTTGTAGAATAGCATTGACATTGGTAACTGTTTTTAAAGGTGTAATCATCTTAGTTTTTTCCATGGCTCCTTAATTGCTCTAAGGAAATAGTTTCCTCTGTGTTTTCTCATGTTTTGAGATTAGAAGGTTCGTAGATTCAGAGCTTAAAAGAACCTCTAGGCTATACTGTGTTGGACATTAAAGGACAAGTCCGTGGCTCAGGGTTAAGTAGGTTTTTAGCCAAGGAAACATGGAATTTCTCCTTTTAATTTATTATCAGAATTCTTAGTCTGAGGTCGAGCATTAAAAAAAGATTTAAATAACCATATTCCAATATAATTTTTTTTAGAATTACATCTTCTATAAACTTAAAAAAAAAAAGATTATTGAGAAAGGATCCATTGTTCCACCAGACTTCAGAACTGTTTATGAAATTGGTGTTATGGACTGATAGCTGGAAAATAGTTCCATCTCATAATCATCTTTTGGTTTTGACCAAAGCCCTGACAAATGACTTTGATGCCCATGGTTGAAAAGGTCATTCTCCACTAACAGCTGATTGTGCCCTGCTCTTCTATAGTTCCCTTCCCTATTTTGGTCAGCATCCAAACTTCCTCTTCACAAAGCCCATTTCTGTTCGGAGGCTGGCTCTCACCTCTTGAGCTTCAGGGCAGGAAAGCCCATTTGCTGAAAGATATGAGCTGCATCGTCTCCGGGTACCAGATTGGTGAGCCTGCTGCTATAGCTTCCCAACTGCCCAAGTTCATAGAGCTCTACTGGAAATTGTGCTTCAGGGTGTCCTTACAAAGGATCCAAATAAATAAGGTACTTTGCGTGGTCCTGCTGTTGCTGTTTGGAGCTTGGTTATATGTCTTTTACAGAGCAGTGCTCAAATAAAGCTTAATGATGCCACGAGATTCACTGTGCAGGAAATTGGGGGATGCCAGATCAATAATGTGGATTTATTTTCATTGAAATTAATGCCATCCAAGGCAGCCTTTTAAAAAATGTTTTGTACTTGGATCATAGGGTAGAAGCATTCAAAATAAAACACTTACATCTCAAAGAAAAGAAGTTTCAGCTTCTTCACAGGGATAAAGGAAACTTTTCCTGCATGTGAATGTGTCTTCCCTCTTTCTTTATTAGTATTCTTTTGAATTTCCTTCATTGAAAAGAAGGTAGAAACACTTTCTCTTATGTCTTCATAAATCAGAAGACAACATTTGATGGTAACCTAGAGAGTCAGCATCATTTGCAGAATTATTTATTCTTAGCCACCTCCAAAGTGCACACGTATGTGATAACCTGTAAGAAACATATTCTCTTATAAGAGTGCAGCTTCTAACGGCAATATGGTGCATGTGTAATGAAATGATGATGTTGTTGTTGGTGTATGAAGCCCTTTGCAAAATTTAAATTCCTTGTAGATGTCTGCTCTTACTGTTGTCACCACAAGTTAGCTACATTTCTTTCTTTCTTTTTCCACTTAAAATCAACAGCTAATACTACTATGGATGTAGTGTTGTGTTTTGTGTTTTGGAGGTTCAAAAAGGAGAAAAAAAATAACCTTTCCCCTCAAGAAACTGATATTTTTTGGGTGGGGGAGAACACTAAAAACTGTGGGTAAGTGCTTTGGGGATCAAGGGAGCCTTCTTGGAGGAATTGGTAATTGAGGGGAGCTTTGAAGGAATAATAATTCTGAGATATGAAGATGAGGAAGGGGAGTATATTCTTAACTTGGCTTGTGAAAAGAAAGGCACAGAAATAAATATTTCATTTAGAAACTGTAAATAGTCTAATTGGTTTACTACATAGAATGCATAAGGAGGAATTTGGGACGGATATATATACGGAGTCTAGATGTTTTCTGTGTTATCGTATTAAGGCATTCAGGAAGGCAGCATGTCACTCTATTAATTCTCCTGCAAGGAAGTACAGCATTTGAATTACCCACTAGTTAGCATTCTCCTTGAGCTCTCATCTTAGGAGCCACTTTAATTTTTCTTTTGCACATGTATAGAATTAAATGTCCCCTCTGGCCATGAGAGAGAGTATATGTATTCAGTTTGGAGATGCTTAGATTCTCCTAGGAATTCTCTAGGCATGTTGCATGTTATTTTTATTTGTTTATTATTTGGCTTTTTTGGCTTAAACATCTGGAACAATCTCTTCATTTCCCTGAGTTTTTGATTCTTTCCCCTACCAAAACGAGGGGTTAAATGTAATGTTCCCCGAGGTCCCTTCCAAATTTAAATTTACCATCTTAGGATGTCATATAAACTTCCTGGGAGTGAGAACAGTGGTAACAAATTGACATAGTGGTTAGAGTCTGGAATATCTTAGTATGAATCCTGCTTCAAATATTCACTGGCTTTGGGACCCTAAAGTTAATAATCTCAATTTTCCTGACTCTAAAATGAAAATAATAGCTTCTTTTGAGAATCAAATGATAGAATATGGGTAAAGTGCTTTGTAGAGTATAAACCAAAATATATTTGTATAAATTTATGTATTTAAGATATAGATACATATGTGAATATGTACGTCAGTAAGCACACACATATACACATTTATAACTCTCTATATTATTCATTTATTATTATTGCTATTTCACTGGTAGGACCCTCCTCTCATCAAGAATTTCTACCAATGCAGTTGTATATCTCCTACGCAACTTTTATTTTCAGAGAATTGTTTTGGGTTCCAAGAGGTTTGAATACATATCATGTACCTTGTCATATACCCACTATTGTATCAAAGATGGGGCTCGAATCTTGATCTTCCTGATTCTAAGATCAGTTTTCAGCGCATCAAGCTCACTCCCTCTCATTACTTATTTATTGTTTTATTATTGTTATATTATTATTCTGCTTACTTTGCAGAAATTCTACAGCTAGCAGCCCACTTTTGGGCTTTCTTGTCTCTGATCTTTCCCTTCTTGATACTAATTCAACTTTCTCATTCTGAATAACTTATCAAACATTGACAAAACGAGGACCATCAGGGTATTTGCTCGAGAATGGGACTTCCACATCCAGGCTCCTCCTAAATGTCTAACTCCTGTGTTTGTCTTCTTCCTGAGACCTCGTAGTTGACATCGGGTACCATTCCTAAGCCACTTGCATCCCATGGAGAAGGAGTCAAGAAAGATTTTTGGATTGAAGACCATAATTAGGGAAGGGATGAGAAGAAGGAGAGAGGAAGTTGGTCTATGTATTCTTGCTCTCGCCTTGTTGGTGATCTCTGTCATTCATTCCCATGTTCTAGACCCTTTCTTTCCTTTAGAACATGTAATCTGGTCTCCAGCACTCTCGCCTGGCTCTTGGGAAGCAGCCATGTTCGTCATTACAAGGGTTCTGGCCACCCTTTTCTACTTTGTGGAAATCTGTGAATGACAGCTGTCACTCTCCTTGGTGACTTGCAAGGCTGGCTCCATCAGCAGCCTCCCATTGCCTCAGTTTCCCAGGGGATGCTCAGGAAGTCCAAACCTTCAGGATGGCAGAAGGAAGAAGGTGCGATCAGCCTTATCCAGCAGCCAAGATCAGCGATCTAGCGCTGGAAGGGATTTAGAAGCTCCTCCTCGCCCTTTCCATCCTTGATGAGACCGAGACTCAAGTACATTTTAACTAAAGAAACAAATGTCAGACTTTGGATTCGGGCCCTTTGGATCCATTCTCCTTCTCCTTGCCTTTGTCACCTTGATCCTGCCTTCCCTGAAATAGCTGCTATGGATCCGAGCCTGGTAAATATCTTTATGGTTCTGCCCCTGACAGCAGCAGCATGAACCATCTTGCCAGACTCTCTGTTATTACCATCATCCTCTGAACCAACCTCGATGATAATAATCATTCAGGAAGCCAAGAAGGCAAAGAATGGGCCCGGTTTGCTAATTGGGAGGCAGCAGATGATAGAGGGCTTCCAGCGACACATCTGGGAGTTGTGTTGTATCCTAGAGTCAGTTGGAATGCCTGGAAGATTTAGGGGCAGCCAGGGCGGTAGTGCAGGGAGCTGAGTGCTGGCCTTTGAGTTATGAAGAACTGAGTTCAAATTCTGCCTCAATTATGGGCCTAACTTCTCTCAGCTTCAGTTTGCTCATCTGTAAAATGGATCTAAGAACACTTACCTCAGAGGGTTGTTGTGAGGATCAAAGAAATAATTCTGTGTAAAGTATTTTGCACCCCTGAACATTATAGAAATGCTAGCTATTTTTAGATGGGAGGGTGACATAGGCAGAATTCTGACTTAGCAAGGTTGTTTTGTCAGAGGGGTGGCTGATGGATTTAAGAAGGGAAGAGGCAGGAGCTTTGGGAACTCTGGACTTCAAACGATGTATCCTACCAGAAGGCTTTTGTTTAGCCACGGACCTAGTGGGGAAAATGCCTACTAGTGTTTCTTTGTCCCTTCCTCTTCCTTCCCTCCCCCCACCAAACAAAATAAGAAAATGAAATAAAAGGGCTTTAATGCAGCCTTCAGAGTTCTGACAGAGTCGAGCATGGGGAAAAGCCATTTCTATCCCAGTAAATAAAAGTGCATTGAAAAGGCATTTAGTCATGGGAATAAAGCTCAGGAAACACATGCTTTGTTGGAATGGTTTATATTAGTGTCATTAACTCCTATGTTTTGGAATAACTCCCAGATGAAGGATTATGCTGAAAGTAGGAATTAATGACAGTCAATATACGCCATTCTGTAGCATGTACATTTAATTTTTTTTTTTTAATTTACCCAATGGCTCAAGAAAGCAAAACTGCCCTGTAGCAGAACCATAGACTGGAGTGATGAAAAGTCAGATGCAGTCGACTCAATTCTGGGTCCAACCTAATTCTGGCCCTTGGATTGGAGATCTCTTTGGTGACATGATTTCTGAGGTCTCTCCCAGTCCTGAAGTTCTTCCCTTTGAGATTACCCTGCATAGATTTTGTATGTGCATATTCATTTGCATGTTATCTAACCCATTAAATCTCTGGCTTCTTGAGGGCAGCCCCTTTCCTATCTTTAATCACCTAGCAAATACTTTAAAAATCAGGCTTCTTAATGGACTCCTAAGACCTACAATTTCACTGCCTTATTCCCTTGCAGAGATGTGGAAATTTTCAACTTCTTGGAAAGTGGTAAGCGTTGGGGGGAAAGCCACTGAGGATGTTGAGGGGTCCCTAAGATTCCCAGGGAGTGAAATGGGATCCAGCAGTCGCTCTTTGCAAAGGGATTCTTGCATCGTCAGGAAGGATTTGATACAGTGATCCCTACAGTTGCAGGTTGAGGGCTAGAACAGAATTCAGAGGTCATCTACTAGGGACCTTTCATTTCTCAGATTAAAAGAAATCAAGCCAGGGAGTTGATGTATTTTGTTTCAGGAAACACTAGTAGGAAGTAGTCGAGGCAGTATATTTGAACCCTGGGACTGCTGACGCTCCTATTCACCACTTCCCATTGTACCATATTGTCACATTACAATTATTTTCAATAATTATTTTAATATTGTTATTTTATTAATAATTAATATTTTAATGAATAACAATGCAACTATTATTAATTAATTAAAATTAGCATTACTAATAGTAAAGTAATAAGTTTATATTAAACTACTGTTATGCACTAGGCGCTGGGAGTATAAGTATAAAGATTGAAATAGTCCCAACAGGCTGGAGAAAAACTGCTCCTAGGCCTGGACTCTCTCTTTACCTCCTTCCTGTTCAGATTACCTTTGCCTGTTATCTCTCTTCGGTAGACTGTGACCCTTCTGAGGGCAGGATTGTTTTTCTCCTATTTGTACTCCCAGAGGGCCTGGCGTATAGCAGACAGTTAATAAGTGTTTACTGACTGACTGGTTCAGATTCACATTTCTGGTTCCGTGGAAAGCTCCTGACCTTTTCCATACCTCGTTTTTTCTCTGCTATTAAATGAGGAGTTTGGACTTGGCCCAAGGCTCGTAACCTTTTCTCTGTGGGTTATGGATCCTTTTGGTGGTTCAGTGAAGCTGTGACCCTCTCAGGAGAATGTCTCCCAATGCATAACGCAAAATATGCGGAAACACAGAAGGAACCAACCTTGCTATTCTCCTCCTTCGTTCTTCTGGAGCTTCCGCAGCCTGGCCTCCAGCCTCACCACTGATCAGAATTCCTGTGGAATATCCTTTGGATATGGAATTCCTGGCTTTTTCTTTCTTTTATTAGGTGGAACTTCATATCAACTTTCTTCCTTCCTTTTCTTCTTTCCCCCTCCAACCCACACTGGCTTCTTTGAACATTAATTACTAATAAATAATCAATAAAAGGAACACTAGATTTAGAATCAGAGGACTTGAATTGTATTCCTGCTACATGATCTTAAATAAGAAACTTCTTCTCTCATCACTCAATTGACAAAACTGCAATGGGAAGAAACTGAACAAAAATTCCTTCTCAGGCGTCCTTTTGGCCCACTTCTGTTTCTATGATTTATTACTTTTTGATATTAATCTTGTTTACTTCTGAAAAGTTTCTCTGACTCAGTTTACCACTGTTTATTATTTCATTCATTTATTCATTCAGCTTTATACCAATCCACATCTCTCCTGAAGCAAATGAAAAATGATGTTTTAGCTAGAGAAATGCATGAATGGAGATGCAGAAATGACCCCAATACTTAATAAATGCTTGTTCTTTGAATCCCACAGTTCTTTGTCAAGTTAATAATGTCATATCCTATTTTCCTTCCTCCTCTGTTTTATCAATTTTTGTTGGGGGAGGTTTTCACTTGAAATGAGTTTCTTCATGGGAGCCACAAATATTCACTTGGTCTCTAGTCATTTTGGATTTCATAGAATCAGATTTGGGCCTTAAGGTTGGCTTGCCCAGTGGCATTGAAATCAGTTCCAAGTCCATGTCATTTTTTCCCATACTAACTAACAGTCACCATTCTTCCCCTCAGGAGGCTTATAGAATATCTCAGGACCAAAGTCTTAGATTTGGGAGCATCTCTGAGGCCTTTTAAGTCAATTCCCTCCTTTTTAAGGAAAAAACTAAGGGCTAGGAGGAGATATAAGACTTGTCCAAAGTCACACAGGTATTTGGTGAAAAGGCACTGATATCAACCAAAGTCCCCTGGGTTCAGAGACTCTAATTTAGCATGACTTAGGACATACTTGGGGGTGCACTCTGATGTGAATAGCATAGCAAGGATAACCCAGGCCTGTGAGTCGCCATGATCTGAATTCTAGTCTGATCCCCATTCAACTTCCTCTTTCTCTTGTGTGACTTCATGCAGATTATACAATCTCTCTGACTTCTTCATCTGTAAAATTAGGATTGTTCTAGAATTTAAACAATCTTTGAATTCTTCTCCTCTATTACTATTACTTATCATCTAGTAAATCGCACCATTTATATACATTATTTTTTTCAGATACAATATAAACCTTTTGAAGGCAAAGACTGTATCTCATTTTTATTTGTATCTTTACTGAGAAAGTAGAACATCCCCATGATTTTTATAGAAATTTAATAAATACTTTGGGGTTGGTTGATTAATTCATTATTCTGGGGCCTCTTTGAGGGCAGAAGGCTAATCTAGCTCATCCCAAACCTTTTACTGATGGTAACTCTGAAAATATTTTTATTTTATTGGGAAGGGGTGTGATTCTGAAGGATGAAAAGCTTTTAGAAGTAGGAAAAGATCACCTAAAGGTGAAGTGTCAGATCCCTGCCCTTGCTATTTCTTCCTTGAGTGGGTTTTGTTTAACAGGGTAACATTTTAATTTGCCTCTGTGATATGTATAGGATTATATTAGATTATT
Organism: Sarcophilus harrisii; assembly: GCF_902635505.1. Classification (NCBI taxonomy): domain Eukaryota; kingdom Metazoa; phylum Chordata; class Mammalia; order Dasyuromorphia; family Dasyuridae; genus Sarcophilus; species Sarcophilus harrisii. Next base: position 444,515,057 of record NC_045429.1, on the reverse strand, counting down.
AAATTAATGAAAGTTTCCGATTAAAATTTTAAGATCCAGAAAAAAAAAGAATGGGAAAATGCTGCCATCATAAACAAATATATTATGGTTCTACTAACTGATGTTTTTCAAATGCCGTTAGTTTGTAAAGTAACGTACATTTTGAAAACATACAAATGAAACAAATAATCTGCGATCCTGAAGAAAAATGAACGAACGATTTGCTAAGTAGTATATAAACATGGAATATGGAATCCACTTAGTATTATGGTTTGGCAAAAGAGAGTCACTAATGGATTAGATATTAACTCATTGTACTTAATTTGTGGAGGTCACATGGGGGAAGTACAAGCCTGCATCCTGACCTCATCTCTTTCCTCTCCTGCCTTTAATTTTCTTCTGCTTTATATGTTGTCAGATAATAATCTTTTGTTTATGCTTATTTCTCTTTCCCTTAATCCTTTAAAAAACCTGAATTGAACTCCATTATTTTCTAGGTATTTTGCTGACTCCTGTTAGGATATACAAGATATTTCTCTATAGTGATATTGATTTCAGAGCAGTTGTAATTAATCCAACATTCTATGGGTCTTAATTCTCTTTCCCCAGTAGAGTTGCTAATTCAACAGTGACACATTGTCTTTGTCTAATGGAACTGTTACATTCCTATTAGGGGGATGGAAATGTTTGATGTGACATGGTACTCGGATTACTATTTATTTCAGGGGGAGTGGGGTGGAGACATGATCCCTCAATGTCCCATCAATAGTAGAACATTTATTCTGCGGCACATGCTTGCTAACAACGTGCTAGACTCCCGGCGTGCTGAAATTCAGATTTTTTCAGTTATGTCTAACTTCATGACCCCATTTCAGTTTTTTTGGGCAAAGATATAGGCGTAATTCCATCTCCATTTCATATAGCAGATGAGAAAAACTGAGACAAATAGGGTTAAGTGACTTACCCAGTAAATTTATGAATCAAACTTATTAAACTTATTTCTTCTTAATTTCCAGGTCCGGCACCCTCTAACTCCCACTCCTGACTACTATGCTTATAGTTCATGTAGTTGCTAACGGGTGCTATGTAATTGTGAAACATATGTTTAAACTATAAAAATATAGCCTCATTAAATTTCTGGTATGAATAATATTGACGTTCAATTAAGTGAAAATGCTGTTTATTTAGATCACATGAGATATTTGTGCATAGCACAGTTCCTGTCACATAGTAGATGCTATATAGATGCTTATTCTCTCTTCTTCTTTTCCCATCTCCATCTGCTATTTGGTGAAAGATTAAAAACAACACCTAAGTACAGTGCGGCTGTACTCGTTTTAACAAACTGTTATTTCTTTCTATGTAAGATCACTCTGGGTTATAAAATTGGCAGTGAAATTATTAAGTTCAGAAGACATCGTTCTCTAATTTCTGCTTTTAAACTTTTCTTCTGTAATTAACCAAAAAAAAATCTACTTTCAAATGAGTAAAGCATTTTCAACCCCAGGCTCTACTAGATAGTTTTTGTAACAGGTGATAGAAGGAAAGAAAGAAAATTTTTCTTGCTCCATTTCCTAGACCCTTTTTATATTTCTTTGTGTTCTGGCTCAGGGGTTGGAGGTTGGGGAACACAGAAATCAGATTATTAGTATCTTCACTGTAAATTTTACCTTTCATAAGACTTATGTACTTGTGAGAGAACAAAATTGTCCAGAAGGCATATTTTTTCTTTAAATTTTCTTTTTGGTACTAGGCAATTCTAATTTGTAGATTCAGATGTGGAAGGTAAATCAAGAATCCATCTGGTCCAATCATCTCATTTTACAGATGAGAAATCTATGTCCAAAAGATGTGGATTTGGGTATCCAAAAGATTTATATTAGGTCATAAAGAGAAACAACATCAAATGGGAGATTTGAATCCAGATCATCCCATTTCCTTTACAATGTAGGTTTCATCAAGCCTTTTTCCCCTACCAAGCATCCCCTCTGAAGTCTCTTAAATCTTTTTAAAACAAATAGTATTCAAAAAAAACCTGTCATAGAAGATATCATGGAGGTGTGGGATGTAAGGTCTTTTCTTTGGGAGAGCAAGAAAACCAGTAGAGTCGAAAAGACTGAGCAATTGAGAAGGAGGATTTTTGAGAGGATCTCTACATGAAGGATGAAATCTTTGCAGCTGATGGCAAGTGAAAGAGTAAAGGGAGGAATGATGATATTCAAGAGAATAGATTTATTGAGTATTGGATGAGTGCCTGAGACTTTGTTAGATGATGAGAGGGAATTCAGATTAAAAGGACTTCACAAGAGATGTGGTGTTAGAAAAATTGTCTATAAATGATCAGGAAAGGGGGGCAAAGAATAATCCTTCCTTTCTCTCAGCCCTATGAGATGGATAGAGGAGTAGAGGGAATGGAAAGATTTGTAAAAAAAAAATGTCCTTCAGGGGAGAAACAGATTTCAGTTAAAGTGAAGAGGGGAAATAGTTGTTTGGAAAATTTGAGGGGAGAGGAATTTGTTGAGAGTAAACTCTGGGGATTCCAGACAACCTAGTGGAATGTTTTTGGAGATGGGCAAATTGGTAGGAGTGGGCTTCGTTGCCTTAGGGATAATTAGAATGGAGATAAATGTGGAGGAGGTGATAGCAGCAGGCATACTATTTATACCTATGGTGAACAGACTGAAGGCTAGGGATGGAAAGCCCATATGATAGGAGACTGATTGACATGTCATACTCCATTGGCATAATTTAACTCGGAGAGGTATTTCATTGTTCATCTACCCAAGACTGAAATAGAATTTGGAATGTAAAATTGGTGCTTTGGAGCCTGCCTCTGTGAGATCCCAGGCTTAGATTTGTTATTGTTGATAGAGGCTATAACATGGCAGAATTAAGGCAAGTATAAAAAAGTATTTTGTGTTTCTCTGTTGTGTGTGTGTGTCTACAGAGCCTTGTACATAATAGATACTTGCTTGTTAAATAAAAAAGTTTTCCAGAACTCTATACTATCCCCATCTAACTCCTGAAATTAAAAATGACAGAAACTGAGTTACAGCTACATAACAATTTGTTGGACAGTGTTTTATAATGGAGATCTCCTTTGGATTGCTTCTTCTCTGCTCAGCTTGCTAGTTGCCGGACTTTGGCAATCCATTTTGTCTCCGAACTTCAATCCCTTTATCTATAAAATGGGTGCTGGACCATATTTCTTACACTCCCTTCCAACCTTAAAGATTTGTGATTCTCTAATTCTTCTCACTGTGTCAAGGCAAACCTTCCAGAATGACTGAAGCCTTTAGAGCTGGGCTTTTGTAAAGTCATGAACGTCTTTGACCATCTTTTGAAGCTTGTTGAATCTCTTTTGAGAAAAACATGATGAAATGAATAAAATAAAATACATCAAATGAAAAGGGAACCTCAGGATAGAGAAATACAGCCGCATTTTTTCTACCCAATTTCAGATTTTCCTGAAATCTGTCCATGGACTCCCCAGTTTAAGAATCACAACACATATCAGAATGTAAGACTCTTGAGTGTAGGAATTGTCAGTGTTAAATTTGTATTGTCAACTGCTATCACAGATTAGGTGCTTAATAAATGTTTTTTCATTCATTCATTTCTTCCCTATTTTGTGAACAAGAGGTGCAAAATGTCTGCTTCTTGGGCAGAAGCAAAGTATAGCATGAAGTTCATCTGACTGGTGCTGGATATATGGTACTCTATGAACTCCTCCTGGACAAAAGCACTGAGTCAACATATAAAAATTAAGTCTATTTACATAAATAACATATAGATATATTAAGTACAAATATCCTTTATGCCAGGATTTTGGGCTGATCAAATGTTCTTTTCCCCTTATTTTCTGTGTTAGATTTTCTATTAGATTTTTTCTTTATCATCTGTTTCAGAAGTTCTTAGAGAACCTAACCTCCCCTTTCTCTATAAGAAAGAAAGGTAGACAGGATTCTGGGTCTGTTATAAGGAACTATAAAGGTAAGATTCGTCTTACCATTTCTCCAGCCAGCCTCCTAATCATTATCGTTTCACCTGCCATGATAGTAGAGGTCCTTGCCATCCACACTGCTGTTGCTCCTGCCTGCCTGCCTCTTCCATGAGTTATTTTCACCAAATAGAATGTGACCTCCTTCTGGGCAGAAATGGCTTTACTTTGCTATTTTGCATTCTCAGCATTTAGCCCAGTTTTGGGCACACAGTAAATGCTTAATAAATGTTTTTTAAGTCATTGATTCTCTGAGTAATTGCCCCCTGATACAGAGATGCCGGGCTCAGGCTCAGCGTTTCTCACGTCCCTGCTTGGCGACGTGTCAGCTTAGCAGACAAGAACCCATGACATAGGCTAGAAAAATGGGGGCGCTGTGAAAAGCGCAGCCTCGTGGAGCATAAATCCCGTAGCTGTTCCAAAGCTTTCTCTCCTTGAGCTAAGGATGCTTGGCTGCAACTGAAATCCATTCAAGACCACTTCTGGAAGGAAACGGTGGCTCCACTTAGAATTCTGAGATAATAGAAAAATTCTTATTCCAGGCACTTAGAAGCTCATAAATAAATGCAACACGCCCCCTACCAAAACCCTTTCTAATTTTCTACCAATTATTTTCTTATTGAATAACAGACAAAGTTTGGGAAGGGAAGATGCAACTCAAAACAATAATTACAGAAAACTTGTCAAGTCATGGTCACTGTTTTTTTTTTTCCTTAAGTATTGTAGAAGGGGTTAGGATTGAGAGATGGGGCAAATCGCACATAGGAAACCTTCCTGAGTTAAGTGAATGTAATAAGCACTCTTATTGCTCTCTAAATCCTTCCAAGCAATTGACCTTGAATGGAGGATTGTTTTGTAGTCAGTGAGATGGGGGAAAAGGCTTCAAATCAAAGTGAAGAAGGAAAGCTAAGTTGCTTTAGGGAAGAATTCATTTTCCTAAAGAACCTAGTAATCCACATTTTTGTAAATGGAATGCTGCCTTGGACTTTCCCATCAGGAGGGTCGGAGTTCAAATCTTGCCTCACATACTTGCTTGCTGGGCAAGTCACTTAAATTCTATGTGTGTGTGTGTGTGTGTGTGATATTTTCATCTATCTCCCAGTATTTCTGTGAGATTAAAAATTAGATGTTGTTTATAAATGTCTGGCAAACTCAAATCACTATGTATATGTTATTGTTATTATTGCAGAAAGATACTAGATTCCTTCTGCTAATGCTGAGATAAATTCATCTGAAATGCCCAAATATTTAACTCATAGAATTTGATGATTTGACTTCTTTAAAGCACTTTCCATATATTATTACACATGACCTATATTTACATGTATTATCACACATTATCACAATATTATATATAATATAAAACATCATACATATAGAACATATTTTTAAATTATATTGTATCAAAACAAGTATAAAGATAAGTACTAATATCTCCAGATGAGAAAACTATGTCTGACACCTGGTAAGTGAATTTCTAGATTTCTAGCATCCCACAGGATTTCAAATCAGATATTCCTGATATCAGGGATAATTCTTCTTTATATGTATATAACCATATAGCCATAGAGGATTGGACCTTCTACACAGTATCATGAAAGAAGTACCCACCCAACTCAAAAAAAACTTTTAAGAAATAAGTTGTATATCAGACAATAACTCCAAAGACTAAAAACTAGCCAGATAAATCCCTCTAATTCTTTCTTTCAAGAATCTTGTTTTCTATTGGGAGATACAATATGCACATTGCTGTGTATTGTGGGAGGGAAGAGAGCGCTGACTTCAGGGGCTTCAGGACGAGGTTCTGAGCTGAGCCCCTGAAGGAAGCCATGGAGTTTAAGTGATGAGGGGCATTACCTCCTTGTTCCAGCACATGTTTCACAGTGTGGTCGTTTCTGTGAAGCTTATCCCCTTGGACAGTCATCTTGGGAGGCCGCCATTTTGATCCATGTATCCCTTGAGACCCTCAACTTAAGCTCACTTCCCAAGGGGGAGACTGTGGGCAGTCTCGGAACAGCTGAAATTTGACCCGAGCCCCTTGTTTGCACGATTCCCCATTTTCTTTTGCTTGGTGGCAGCTTTTTTCCATTCTTGTCTTCTTTCTCCACATGGTACGGGTTGTCATGCTCTGCATTTTCAATGAATTTCAGCAAAACAGTCATTGGACTCTTGTCTTTGGAATCCAGAAATGCCGAATCCTTTCTCATTCCATAGTTGTGTGGCCCCAGCTAGGTCTCTCAGTCTCTCCATTAAAGAGAAGAGTTAGACTCAATGACTTCTAGGGTGCCTTTCAGGCTTCCTTCTATTGTCTCTGCCATCTCTCTAAAATCAAATTATTGAGGGTGTTTAGAGAGCGTTTTATCGATTACTAAATGCTTTCCCTCCTTTAAAGTCCTTTATAATAATGACATTATAATATTTTAGAGATTATTATATGTATGTTTATGTATATATAAATATATATTTAAAATAGAATAATTTCAATTATTCTATTTTAAATATATATATAAATAAATATAATCATGATTATAATAATTAGCTATTAATATTAAATATTGGACCTCATTTGAAATGTGGGCCTGTATTGAGCCTGTTTAATATCATTGAGACTAGACATTGCTATTGATCTCTATTGGGAGAAGGAGTTTCTTCTATGAGGGATTTCTGATACCATTGAACTCATAAATCTCCTTTTATCCTGTAGAATAATAGTTTATAATTGTTGTTTATATCACCCCAAAGTACCTAACATAGTTCTCTGCCCAAAGTAGATGATTAATAAATATATGTATCTCATACTTTCACGTAGTCCTATTAGGTTATCAATCATATGATGGATAGGCTTCCTCGGATGCCTGTGGTCCATGGTGGAATTTAAGCAGAATTGCTCCTGGAAGCACATTCTGTCTCATTTGTACCACCTCCTCCTTCCTGTTTCCTCCTTTCCCTGTTACTCTCCACATTTTGGTGTGGTCCACTTTGGGGATTTCCCTTATTAAAATTTACTCTCTCTTCTTTCTTCATCTCTGCCATGATTAAAAGGAAATTACCCACCAGCCGGGGCATTAAATTAACATGAAAAGTCTGATTAATTTTTTTAATCCACCAAAAATCAGGAGAAAACATATCCTTCTGAATGGAATACTTTACTTGCTAAACCACAGCTTGACTCACATTTTTATATGAGAAGACTTCAACCCTGTGAACTGGGCGTATACGGTATTATGATGGACGCTTCCAAGTACAGTGGAAATGGCTGATGTCTCCATGATGAGATGGCGGCTGGGCTAGGTGATTTCCCTTGCTTTATAAAATGAGGCTATAAAATTCATAATTAAAGCTTTAAAAGTTCATGGTCATACATCTGGTATTTCCATGGAAATAGCAGCACTGCAAAGAGCACCGGCCTTAAAGCTGTGAATTTGGAGCTTCGGGTTTGAATTCTGCTGCTTACCAATCTATATGATCTTAGGAAAATCATCAGTTCTCTCATGTGACAAATGAGGAAAGTTGCAATAGATCAGGGAACTTAAAACAACAACAACAATCCTTTTGATGACAGTATTTCAAAATAATTGATTTTCTTTGTAATCCTGTGCATTTCGAGTTGTTTTTGTCACAACTCTTCATAATGCTTTTGAGGATTTTCATGGCAGAGATACTGGAACGGTTTGGCATTTCCTACTCCAGCTCATTTTACAAATGAGGAAACTGAAGAAAATAAGGTTAAATGGCTTGTCCAGGCTCACCCAGCTAGAAAATGATCTGAGGCTATATTTGAACTCAGGTTTTCCTGCTGTCAAGCCTGGAGCTTTGTCCACTGTGCCACCTTGGGGTCCCACAGGTAGGAATTTATTGAAACCTTATTAATTAAATTACCAAAGAGCTTTTGCTGTGTAATTGGACCTAAGCACTAAAAAATACTTTTTAAAAGTATTTCATGGCGTTTCTGAGGATAGCTCTTTGAAAGAAAATATGGGTTTATTATTTTTCCCCACACACTTTAAATCGTCTATGTTTCTCTTTCAGGACCAGAGTTAGGAAAACTTGAATTCACATGGGGTCTCTGATACTTCCCAGTTATGTGACCCTGACCAAGTCCTTAACTTTTGTCTGCCTCAGTTTCCTTATGAGTATAATAATAATAGTGAGAATTAAATGAAATAATAAGAAATGTAAAACATTTAATGCCAGTGTTTCCTAACCTTTTTCTCTTCTGTGGGATGAATTACTCGGGCCAATTTCCTCCTTTCTAATCCAACTGAAAAGTGTGATGCTTATCACTGTCAGCAACTGACTGCTGCAATTAGTGCTTCTCAGCCTCTGTTGTTTCCAGGACCCATCAGGGTGGATGAGGCTGGCCCTTCTTGGGACTAAGCATCTCTGCCCCTAGGAGTCATTCATCGTGATTCCACCATGGCCTTTCTTATTCTCTTCTCTTCCTCCCCCCACTTCTCCCCCTCTCCCCCACTTCCTCTACTTCCATTTTCCTATTTCTTTTTCTTTAACCCTGATCTCCTCTTCTCTTTCCTCTTTGCACCTTGATTTATTAGTTCTCATTTGCCTTTCCTCCCCTTCAATCAGGCTCTGATTTCTTTGTAATCCCAGGAAAATTCTCACCCATGACTTTATTTTTTATTACTTCTGAAAACTAAATTTGAAAGTGTGAATACCAGGGCATAAATATTAAATCTGCTAATTCAGCTACCAACGTCTCAAGTATCATTGGGGACCATCCTGCTATTATGTAGTACTATTCGCTATGCCTTTTGGTATGTAGATCAGTTTTGTGATTATTCGAAGAATAAAACTGCCGAATAAAGAATAATTTAAGTACAATTAGGTTTTAAATGAGAAGAGGTCAAGGTGGCCAAGAACACAAAACTCAAACATCCTGGTTTCCTACTTCTCTGCCCCATGCAGTGTAAACAATAAACCAATTATTTCTGAAGGGGCCGCCTGAATAAAATCATTAGTTCACCACCCCAATTTTATTAAGATTTCAATACATTTACCATTTGGTGACTTTTTTTTTCTTTGCGAGTACACAAAGTTGAGAAAAACAGGAAGGAAAAGACTTTGTACCTGAATAGTCAGCCCAGTACCAGTAGGGTACTTCCTCCTATCCCAATCCAAGAATGGGTTTAAATTGTCTCACAAGGAATTCTCATTAGACCAGAATCACAGCTTTTGGACTGTAAGACTTGAGAGACACTTGAGAGTGTCCTTGTGGAGAGTATAATGCTCTCTCTTTCTGGTAATTATAAAGCAAATGGCAAAAACAGGTTATGGTCCTTCTTGCAAGCCAGGAGGAGGTTGGGTTAGTTTCTATTACCCTTCTCCAAACCATCCTTCCTTCATTTGTCAAATTGGTATCACTAATGCACATTTCTGGCCATATTGCCTTTATCATAAAATAATTTGTCATTTCAAATGTTTTTCCAGTCTGACTCCATTTCCTCTTTCTAGATTGATTTATATCAGTTACTTTGCTCTAGCTGCTCCCCTTAATTGTAGTGCCTTTCCTCAGTTAATTATTTCCTATTTTTATCCTGTATATAGCTTGCTTTGTATATTTTTGCTTGCCTTCTGTCTCTCTATCATATTGTAATCTCCTAAAGGAGCTTTTGGCTCTTTTTGTATTCCAGGCACTTAGCACAATGTCTGGCACACAGTAGGTGCTTTAAAAATGTTGATTGATTCCTGTTCTTAGTTGATCAATTGGATTAATTCCTGTTTTTAATGTTCTTTATCCCCAAATTATTTTATATTTACTTTTAGAATTTCTTATATTTAGCCCCTATTGTTTTTCCCTACGAGATTATAAATTCCTTAAAACGATTCTTGCTTAAAAAAGATGAAACTTAATATATGACACAGTATCTGGTACTTACTATATAGGTAATAAACACTTGTTGAATGGCCTTGAATTAAATTGAATTTGGGAGGCAGCATGATACAGTAGAAAGAGCAATTCATTAGATGTGGAAAGAATCTCAGTTCACATCCCATCTTGGTCATTTATTATCTGTTTTACTTTGGACAAGTCTTTTTGGTTTCTGTTTTCTGGTGTGTTTGTGAAGGGGTTAGGGTTAGATCAGGTGGCCTCCAAAATCCTGTCTTAAAATAGATGATTCTCTGGATTGAATTGAACACACTTTTTCTTCTGGACTTGAGACTACAGTTGACAATTTTTTGGAGGGGGGATGTTAGACTATCTACTACCCTCATTTAGTCAATCAGTCAACAAACAAGCATTTATTAAATACTTTTTGTGTGCCTCCTTTGTTTCCTTGAGGCTTATATTACCTATCTAAAAATTGGTTTTAGTGCTGCTGTGTCACTCAATTGAGGAAAATCTTGTTTTTCAGTAAATTTTTTTCTTCTCACATCATCATCAATCCTCAATTTAATTAGGCAAATAATTTTTAAGCAACTAATATGCATAAGACTCTGAGGAAAGAGAAATGAAAGCCAGGAGTGGTTAGCATGTGCTCCCTCCAGAAGCTTCCACTCTACTATAGGAGGAAGTGCTTGTCAATTACCACAGTGCATAATGGTGGGAGGCAAGGATACTGTACTGTGGTAATAGTAGGAGGAAATGCTTGTCAGTTACTCCAGTGCATAATGGCGGGAGCCAAGGACACTACTCTAGAGTGGCAGGAGGAGGTGCTTGTCAGTTACCCTGGTACATGACAGTGGGAGCCAAGGACACTACTCTAGAGTGGCAGGAGGAGGTGCTTGTCAGTTACCAAGGTGCATGACAGTGGGAGCCAAGGACACTGCTATAGTGATGGCAGGAGGAGGTGCTTGTCAGTTACCAAGGTGCATGACAGTGGGAGCCAAGGACACTGCTATAGTGATGGCAGGAGGAGGTGCTTGTCAGTTACCAAGGTGCATGACAGTGGGAGCCAAGGACACTGCTATAGTGATGGCAGGAGGAGGTGCTTGTCAGTTACCAAGGTGCATGACAGTGGGAGCCAAGGACACTGCTATAGTGATGGCAGGAGGAGGTGCTTGTCAGTTACCAAGGTGCATGACAGTGGGAGCCAAGGACACTGCTATAGTGATGGCAGGAGGAGGTGCTTGTCAGTTACCAAGGTGCATGACAGTGGGAGCCAAGGACACTGCTATAGTGATGGCAGGAGGAGGTGCTTGTCAGTTACCAAGGTGCATGACAGTGGGAGCCAAGGACACTGCTATAGTGATGGCAGGAGGAGGTGCTTGTCAGTTACCAAGGTGCATGACAGTGGGAGCCAAGGACACTGCTATAGTGATGGCAGGAGGAGGTGCTTGTCAGTTACCAAGGTGCATGACAGTGGGAGCCAAGGACACTGCTATAGTGATGGCAGGAGGAGGTGCTTGTCAGTTACCAAGGTGCATGACAGTGGGAGCCAAGGACACTGCTATAGTGATGGCAGGAGGAGGTGCTTGTCAGTTACCAAGGTGCATGACAGTGGGAGCCAAGGACACTGCTATAGTGATGGCAGGAGGAGGTGCTTGTCAGTTACCAAGGTGCATGACAGTGGGAGCCAAGGACACTGCTATAGTGATGGCAAGGAGGAGGTGCTTGTCAGTTACCAAGGTGCATGACAGTGGGAGCCAAGGACACTGCTATAGTGATGGCAGGAGGAGGTGCTTGTCAGTTACCAAGGTGCATGACAGTGGGAGCCAAGGACACTGCTATAGTGATGACAGGAGGAGGTGCTTGTCAGTTACCAAGGTGCATGACAGTGGGAGCCAAGGACACTGCTATAGTGATGGCAGGAGGAGGTGCTTGTCAGTTACCCCAGTGCATGATGGCGGGAGCCAAGGTTGGTCCAGACTGTGGCTTGGCGAGTATCCTTGGGGCTGCTTCCTTTGAAACCATAGAGGGAGGAAAGGTGCTTGCTCACACATGCCTGCCTGCAGAAGCAACTTGCTATTAACTGACCTGTAGCCCCAGAAAGCTGTGGCACCAGGAAGATTTCCCCACCTCCCTCCCCCCAACCTGGGTCAGACTCATGGCCTCATTTTGGTGAAATGCCGATGAGTATTGATGGCGATGGCGACGTTGTGCCATCCATTGCTTCCCCACATGCATGGACTCCATTTAAAAAAGAATTTCCCCCCAAAGAGATGGTGCCAAGGGCTAAGGGGAGCGGTGGAGGTCAGTGTGGGATGGCGGGCATGGGCTCCCCATTCCAGCAGGTGGCCGCGGTCCCAGCCTGGCGTGCTTTTTCTTCACAGGGGTGGGCTCGTGGCTACAGGGCCCAATGCTGGCAGATTACAGCTGTGTAGCTCATCATTTTCGATTTATTCGGACCTATTTCTCCAGTCTACTGAGCTTTCACTGGCTAGCATCAATCCCGACACCTCGCAATTCCTCAGAAGCTCTGTCCCCATCAGACGGTTCGATCTATGAGAAATTTAGCTAGAGGCGCTTAGACAAAAAAGAGAGAGAGAGAGAGAGAGTGTGTGTGTGTGTGTGTGTTTGAGAGAGAGAGAGAGAGAAATATTGTGGCTGGGGAAGCATTTAAGTTCGGAGGCAGCCAAGGCTGTTTTATTACTTAGGCCTATGTCACCTGTGATGACCCAGGAGAGTGGAGAATATTGATCGCTTGTCACTCAAGGCATTCAGCAGATTGCATTGACAAAGCTTGGCAGGCTTCTAATAGCAGGGTTAGTGGCCCTGGCCGCTCCCCAGGGGAAAACTCTGCAGTGCCTATTACTTGGCGGCCTTTAACTCTCATAGAATTGGGAGAGAACATTGACAAAAGCGAGGGAATAATTTTACGGCTACAAATGCTTTTTTCTTGCTTCATTTTCCCCCTCCCTTCATCCCTCCCCCCTTAGTTTTAGTTGTCTGCTCACCACTTACTCCTGTCACACCCCCCTGCCTTTTCCCTGGACCCCCTGTCTTGTTTGGGATGGTTATTGTTTCTCCAAATGTCAGGCCGGCCCAAGACACGTGCCGGGATGTGTGGAGTTCTCCCTCGCCTGTCAGGTCGGTGTGTCACCAGGGTTTTATAGATTTGTTGAGAGTGTGTATATACTTGAACCTGACACCCTGTCCACTCTCAGCTGTGGTCCTTTAAGGAGAGAAGTCACTATGTCACAACAGAGTGGGACTCTCCATCCCTCTCTCCCCTTTCTCTTCCTCTATTTGCTCCTTTTCCTCCTCTCCCTCTCTTTCTCTTTTATCTTTTTTTTCTCCTTTCCTCTTTCCCCTAGAGACCCTATTCTTTTTCTTCCTTTTCCTCTTTCTTTTTTCTCTCTATCTTCTCTATCCTTTTTCTCTCTACCCTTCCTTCTTTTCTCTTACTTTCTCCCTTTTCTTTCCCCCTCTCTCTTCCTTTTTCTTGTCTTCCCTTCTCTCTGTCTATCCCTCTCTTTGGCTGTCTGTCTGTCTCTGTATACTTGCCCAGTACCATGCATCTAACAAATGTCTGAGGTGGGATTTGAATTTAGGTCTTCTTGGCCTTGGTTCCACCATTCTACACTAATTTCTTCTTTTGTTTGAAAGTGGTCTCTTATTGCCAGTTCCAATGATCTTGTGATGAAGAGAGCCATCTACACCCAGAGGGAGGACTGTGGACTGACTGTGGATCACAACATAGCGTTCTCATTCTTTTTGTGGTTATTTGCTTGCTTTTTTATTTTCTTTCTCATTTTTTTTCTTTTTGATCTGATTTTTCTTGTGCAGCAAGATAATTGTGTGAGTGTGTGTGTGTGTGTGTGTGTATTGGATTTAACACATACTTTTATCACGTTTAAAAAATAGTCTCTTGCTGTATGAAGGAACAGTTTGGGAATACTGAAAGCACTGCCCAATCTCTTAAATGTCTTTCATCTCACTTTTCTTTCCTCCTATGCTAAGATAAATATGCAGATTGAATAATTCAGTGGGCTCTCCCACCTAACAATGGGGTGGAAGTAGTATCAGCAGCATGTCTTCTTCAAACAGTTGCCTTGACTATCATGAATTCCTAGTTAGATTTCTTTTGAGTGACTGTCGTTCTTATGATATGGGATCCCAAAGAGTTCAAGAGTTTGATTCCATCAGCACAAGGCCATCCAAAGGGAGTATCCCCAGAGGATCCTAACACAGGTTCATTCTGTCTCCTATGTATGTGCTAGAATTGTTTGAGTTTCCATGTTTGTTTGAGTGTCCGTAGATAGGAGTTTGTCAGCTGTTTGTTGAGTGTCATAGGATTGTTTGTATCAAGCAGGAGGGGATCTCAGAAATGGCATCATGAGGAAACTGAGACCCAGGGCAGGTATGGGTCACAGGTCAGGATTGGGAAGAGACCCCGAGATCATTCAGTTCAACCTCCTCATTTTACAAATAAGGGAATCGAGAAACTCAGAAAAGCCAAGTAAGTTGCTAAAGAGAAAAGAGAGGAAAAAAAAAGCTAAACACAGTACCTGCCATCTCATTAGAGGATATCCAACAAAGACCCAAATGGATGGCAGATTCATAAAGATATTTTTAGTCACAGAGAGAAGTTCAAAATAAATAAATGGAAAAAAAAATTTGGCGAAAATTAGTAGCTCTGTCAAAGCCATAAGCACAATTGCTACAAGAGGCAACCACCACATTAATATTCCATGACACTTGGAGGCACTTTGAGCTTAAATACTTATCTGGGAAAGGTTTTATAATTCATACGACCTGAAATAATTTACACCTAATTAGATTTTGTCAACTGAATAATTCCGTCTCATGTTGCTTCCACAGAATCATTTAGGCAACTGCATTTTATTCTCAAAATAGTTGTAAATGTCAAATTAATTTTTGTTGACACGAGCAACATGGAGGAGAGCTACTTGGCGGGATTGTTTGTCAACTGAATACATTTCCACTCTTGACAAAGCACGTAGGATAACGATGATTGGATTGATTTTTGTCTTCTTGATTGCCTTCCTTGGAAGTGTCTCTTCAGAGTGATCTGAGTAGTCCATCACATCCATATTGTTGGATTCTCTGGGGATCCTTGCAATTTTTGGAATGTTGTGCATTTTTCTTTGGGTAGAGTTGGTTCTTCTACAAGTGTGTGGTTTCTAGGCATCTGTCTTCAGTTTTATTTTTCTCTTGAAAAAAAGGATTTTAATGTGTTTTTTTTTTTAAAAAGACTTTGTAATTTAACAAAAAGAGAAATGGATGTGGATATAGTGGATTTGTGTTCAAATTTAAAGTCTCATGTTGAATTGTAGGATCATTAGTAAATCACACATTGCACTTAGTTTCTTCATTTATAAAATGGAGATAAAAATATACTACTCAAGCTATCTCTCTTAGGGTTGTTGATATGAAAAGATTCAATAGGATTTAATGTCGTTAAGAAAATATAAGTTGATATTATTATATTTTTTTTGGTACATGTTTATTTCATCTTTTATCTTCACTGGTTTACACTACAATACTTCCATCTTGTAGGAGGAGATAAGGGAAGGAATAAACATTTATTGAGTGACTACTGTGTGCTAAGCACTTTGCTAAACATTTTACAAATATCATTTCACTTGATCTTCATGACACCCCTGGGAGATGGGTGCTTTTATTATCCCCATTTTACAATCAAAGAAACCAAGGCAGGCACACACTTGGTAAGGGTTGGATGCTGGATTTGAACTCAGGAATTTGAACTCCAGGCTCATCTTGCTGTGCAATAGCACATAACCATCAATGCTTTTTACTTTTATGACTCCCGAAACTAGTTCCATTCTCTCAAAATAATACATGTGTTATTGATATCTTTAGAATATTAAGTCCATTTTGAGCAGATTCTCTTTTCCTTTTGTCTTGTTCCCTAACTGCTGTAGTAAATGCCTGTCATCTGGTATCCATCTAACAAATATTTGCTCATAATTTGGTACTCCTACCCCAATTTATTTGTCTGGTAACTTTTTGTTGGGTGATGACCTCTGCAAGCATATCTATGGGTCTTGGTGTATTACCTATGGTGACATATGGAAAACTTTTCCCTGTTGGTGATACCTGCTGAAGTTTGTGTCCCTTTAGCTTGGCTTCCAAGGACAGGTCCATCACCCATTATCATCATTAGTTGTGGGTGACAGATTTCAGTTGGGAATTATCATTTCAACATGACTAGACTGTGAGATTATTAAAAAATAGAATGGTTTCATTCTTTAAATTTGTTTCTCTCATATCCAGGCCATGTGGAAGGCACCTAATACCTTCTCATTTATTGATTCATAACAGTTTTCTTTAATAACTTGGGAAGAAAGGTAATAATCGATTAATCAGTCAACACTTATTATTGATTCAGCTCACACAAACACAAATGAACCTTGGTTCTTAGGTTGCTCCTCTCTTATGTGTTCATTCCCAACCCCATTCCTGATAATTGCCACTTACTGATTGTAAAATTACTCCTCAATTTGATTGGATTCAATAATTGTTAACACCACTAATATAGCAGTTTGTTATGCTTAACTCTGCCTATTAGTTACAGGTTTTTCTTCTTTTTCTTTATTTTTTCCCACTTGGGGAAAGGTGTGAAGGAGAGAAAATAAATGCTTGTTAATTGGACAATACAAAGCCATTTGTGAGGCATCCACTTTGTTCCAAACACTATTTTATCTAGAGACAGAGCTCAAACACTCCCTGCCCATGGGGAGCTTACATTTTAATGAGGGGATCTAACAGTCTTATACAAATCTATGTCAATTATATGTAAAGTAATACAAATTACAGACACTCATGTTAAAAAAAAAAAAGAGATTTTTCACCACTAATATTCTGCTTTTTATCAAGGAGAGAGAGAGAGAGAGACAGAGAGAGAGACAGAGACAAAGAGACAGAATAAATGATCACTTATTAAATGTCTTTTGTGGTCACAATACTATACTATGAAGTTATAGATAACTCTCCTGAGACCAAAAAGTTTACAAACTGCTCATCTAGAGTTCCATCCTGAGAACTGAGAGATTGATTGAGGGACTTCCCTATGATAATGTAGCTACTATATGTCAGGGCCGGCATTTACGCCACTCCAAATGAGGTGCAGATTTACTTCTCAGTTGCCAGGCAAAAATGCAATTGGGAAATATTTAACAAAATACATTAAAACCTAAATAATGTTAATTGGTAGTTTTCTAAATTAATATGTAGCCCGCAGGAATCTTCTATTTAAGTTTGTTTACCTTTTCTCATTAATGAAAAACAAAAAAAAATAAAGTAATTTTGCATTTAGTTAAAAATATGGAACAGAATTTTCCCCCTTTTTTCCTTCCATAGGAGTTTATTTGTACCTGTATCTATTTATATACATATACACATATGTGTATATATACATACACATATTCCATATACATATAAAACTATATATATATATATATATATACACTTATCCTTGCATATAACTACATATACCCATATGTGCACACACTACATATGAACATGAATTATACATGTTGCAAACATGTTTATGTTTAGCACACTGTGTGTGTATACAACAGTGTACTGCATATGCATATATAAACATGCATACACACATAAATGCACAGGCATATATTTATATGTATGTGTGTAATATACATATATACTATATGAAAATCTACAATATAGTCTGTATATACATATACACATACACCATGAATATTTACATATATACATAAAGATATTCAGATATACACACAGACATAAATAATGGGGCTTTGTTTTTAAAGAAAAACACTTGAATTCATCATTTGGATAATGAGTTAGTACAAGATATTTGTTGAAGTTTTATGGATTGAATTCTTAGGTATTCTAAGAGCAAAAATGTAACTGTAAAATTTCATTTGAAGCAGATTTTCATTGATGCAATTTAAAATCCAGGAAAACCTATTCAGAAATAATTGCATCTAAGTTTTGGGATGAGGGTTACTATAAAAAGGTCGCCGATTCCTGACTCTGCGTAACATGAAAACAAAATCAGCCTTTGTACTTGTCAAGTTTTTTTCCTCTTATTTTTGGTTTCCTGATTCTTTGTCATCTGCTGTGAAATAATCCCAGTGATAATCTGAAAAAAAGGGGCTTGTAGGTATTATGTCTCTTTGGACATGGAATGGCGCTTTAACGCCGTGTTGACTACATGCCTAAAATGTTGATTTGTTAATACTTGGAATTTGGAAATTAAATTTTATGGTGTATGGATGATTTATTGTAATCTCCTATGAGGAAACCCGTCTTTAAGAGTTTTTGTTTTTTTTTTAAATCACCCCGAATTGGAGGGGCAGAAAGCATGCCTAATGCAAAACAGGGTCCGGGCTGAAATCACACGTCTCCCTGGAGGGAAAAAAGTAGAGGTTTTACTTACTACGTATGTTTTAAAAATATTTATAGATGCAGCTGGACTTTTAGTACGGCACTTCTGTTTTTAATGATAGAACTCTCAAAGGACTGAAATTGCTCCAAACAATCTCCACTGTGTCTTGAAAGTCAGGAACAGTATATAGGGGAGGTGGGGGCACTTAGTTCCTTTGATGCCAGTTGGAAACATCGTAAGGAGAGATTGGCCTCTGGTTCCATGTTTCTTGAACCTTGGGGGTGCAGATGGCAGTCTGGGAGCTCCGTAATGCTGCTTTGGAAATCATTGAAGTCGAATATATTTTGATGGATATAGTGTCTTTCCTCCTAGGGAGCTCAGGGCTTTCCATTTAGAGAACAGACATAAAGACTTAGGATGAGCATAGGGGCCAGAGGAGCTCTGGAAACTGTCTACTGGAGCCTTTTATGGAGATGGTGAAGGTTATTTGAGAGGCTCCCATGGGGGCGGATGCTGCAGACCCCCTCCCCAAACATGGGGACACATAGCCCGAGCATTGCCGGGGATCTCGAGTTGTCCTGGGCAGCAAGTTGTGTTTGAAAGGCCACCGGAAGTTGGAAGGAGCTTTCCTCAAGATAACGCTTTTCTAGTTCTGCTCTTTTGGGCTAAAAAACCCCAGACTACCAGTCAATTCAGTTCCTAAGCATTTATTAAACATTGTAAGTAAACATTCTCCAGTAAGTGCCAGGCTCTCTAAGTACAACCGTTTCAGCAGTGAGCACTTATTAAATACCTACTGTTCTATGCGTTGGGGATACAGAGTCAATACCAAAATCATCCAGTTGCTCTTCCACAGGAGAACCCTTCAGATGTTTGAAGGCAGCCATCATATATTAACCTCCCATGCCCAGAGTTCCTCTTCTCCAAGATAAACATCTCTGAGTTCCTTCATATCCTCATATGGCATGGATTCCAGGCCCTTTACCCTCCTTAATACTGGCCTCCCTCGAGCCAGGCTCTGCTCAGCCCCGTGCTAATGGCCCTCCAGCTATCCACCTTTTACTCTTGGAATCGATCCAGGTTTGAGTCTGTTTTCTCACAGGACTTCCTGCTATTTCCTCCCATCGTGCAGTTGGCACTTGGAGGCTGCCATCTTGTTCTTCCTCTCTTTTCCAGGTCATAGTGTTACAGATGGGAAGGTGGGGTTCACGTATCCCCTTCCCCGTGGAAAGTTTTCCCAGTTCTTCAAAGTTTCAAAAATTTAGCGTTATATCATCTGGATCATTTGCATTTTGCGTTAGGGATCAGGATTCTGCCAAACACAGTCAGCTCCTCCAGATTCTGTCTGTGTCTCTGCTGAGTGGCTCTAGCCTGTGACTAAGGAGACTGCCACATTGCGGGTGAGGGGGGAGAAATCATCATCCTCTTAGCAACTCTCCCCCCCACCCTTTGTTTTTAATAAACTGGCCCTGACAGATGAAAAGAAATCTGTGCTGTAGCTCCAATTTCTCATGTTCGGCACATTTCAGCCATAAACTTAATTATCCCAAGGATTTTCAAATGACTCCAACTATTTCTAGACTGGGGACCAGAGGATACCAAGTTCTATTTTTGAGCTGATAAAACCCTCCTCTTGGAAGCATTTGTTTATTATATTACAGCTTCACATGAGCCGAGCTCAATCCTGACCCAGTGTTAAGTGTCTGTGGTAGATTTCATTACATCCATATACTGGAAGTCCTGCCAATATACTGGCAGCAAAATCCTAGTGGAAAATAAATGGCAATAAAAAAGAGAAATGATAGCCTGTGTGAGTGTCGAGGAGCACAGCTTTATGGAGACTGGACAACCCCAGAGTAGCGACTTGGCACGCAGACATGAGCTTAGGAGACTGTGAGTGAAAGCTGATATTGGAATAACGACTCTGTGGCAGAGACATGGGAATAATTTAATTAATTGCACCGAAATTTCTTTGATGAATAGTTATGTGGTGATAAGCATGAGGTCGAACAGCAGAATGAGTTTCAGCTTTTTAATGGGCCAGCACAGCTGCAGTTTTGGACGGCCTCCCATTTTATTTTTCCCGTTCGCTCTCCACCATCCTACCCGGCTGCATGCATCCAGGCAGAGCCCACCGCCCTCTCACCACTCCCACACCATCCCCACAGAGCCGAGTGGGAAGGAGTTTTGGCCGTGGGGAAACAGGGCCTATGGCGGCTTTGAAATGAAAGCCAGATCAAAAGGAAATTATGGGATCGTTTCCTTATGAATTCCTGCATTTTTCCCCCGACCTCCCACCCCTACCAGTCTCCATGATGCCGTTTACTGCTAAGTTGTATGAAGATTTTAATAAAAATTTCTGGTCCCTGGAGAAAGAGGCAAGTCTTTGTTGTTGGCGGGTTGGAGGGAAGTGAGCAATGCAGCCCAGCTGGCTCCCTTGCAATAATCCCATGATTCCCAGCCCGTATTTTCAGGCAGATCCATTACGGAGGCCTGTAACCAATCTCTCACCATTTTCTTGCTGGATAGGGCTGTTTTCTGTCATCCTGATTCAGCCGCGGACATAAGCTTCCAACTTCATGCAGCTCCGGCTACAAATCTCTTTAGGCCTGCTGCCGCCATCTACCCTGCCCGTTGTGAGGGGGATTGTGGGGGGTGCTTCCTCCGGGGCTGGGGCACCTTGCAGGGAGGCTTGCTGCGCACACACACACACACACACACACACACATATGCTGGGGGGAGCCGTAGTTGGAGCCTTCCGCTTTTTATTAGAAGGATTTGTGTGCGAGAAAAATCTCCTGCACTCGAGGCAGAGAAACACCACCTGGGAAAGCCTTTCATCCTTTCATATCTGCTTGTGAGTTAAAAGATTAACTTGGAACCTGGGAGGGCTGATGGAGGGTGGGGGAGGGAAAGGATTCATTTCTAGTCCAGGTGAGTGCGTCCTAATGGGTTTTAAGGCCAAGGAATTGGGCCCAGTTTCAGCTTTTAGATTTCCCAGGTGTGGAACCAGGAGAAGTTGTGCCAGGGGAAAGGACCCTTCTAATCCACAGGTGGTCCAAGCAGGCTTATGAGATGTGTCGGTTTGAAAGAAGATAATGCTAAGGTGTGAAAGATAAATGACAGAGAACAAACACCCTCTCTTTGATATCTCTTCTTGGTTTTTATTAGAGCATAAAGCCATTCCCTAACAAGGGAATCTGACCCTGGAGAGTCAGATGATCAACCTGCATCTTGCTCTGGGCCTGTTCTCTCCTTGGAGAAAGTGGACAGGGAACAAAATAAATTAGAATAAGCCTTCCTTATTGGACCAGACAAAAATATTAGAGTGACTTCTAACAAAAGCTGTGTAAGGATTAATGTGTGAATATCATCTCATCTAAACCATCTCCAATGCTGCTTTCCCAGGTCTTTGCTTTTTCTCATGTATATAATGAGAAGGATTAGACTGAAATGGCTCCTTAGGTCCTTTCTTTGAGTCCATTCCCTTCCCTGTGCCTCAGTTTCCTGGTCTGTATAAGGAGTCTTGAACTTGGGAACTCATTAAACTCTCCCATCTGCCTTTCCCTGCTCCAATAATCATCATCATCACACACACACATTTTCATTCATTTACCTTCTCCTCCCCCCAAAAAAAATCATTTCATCCACCTGAACAACAGTTCATCCCATATTAAATATTAAATGTTGAGCAACAACATTTCATGGGCAATGTTCAGGCTGAATTGGAAGATGAGAGGAATAGGAAAAAGAAAACCCCTCAGAACAAAAAGTTGCCGTTTGTATAGTGTCTCTTTAAAACTGGTGGAGCCACTCTATGGAATGGCAATTATACATATGTAGCTCAACAGAGTTCTTGTTGTATAGTCATTTCAGTCATGTCTAACCTTTCATGACCCTATTTGGGGTTTTCATTGGAGCAGGTGGGCCATTTCCTTTTTTATTTTTTTTACAGATGAGGAAACTGAGGCAGACAAGGATAAGTGATTTGCCCAGGGTCAGTCAACTAATCAGTATCTGAGGCTGTATTTGAACCCAGGTCTTCCTGATTCCAGGGTAGTACTCTATCCAAGGAAGGAAGTCCTAAATTCAAAATCCCATGACAATCAACTGTGAAACTCTGATCAAACTTTATTTGCTCATCTGGATATTATAATTATACTTGCTTGTAAAGATTGTACTGATTGTAAGGATCACATTGTACAGTGCTCATAAATTTTTTTTTCAAAATTCCTTCAGTTTAGTTTATAAAGGTAGATTCATGGAGGTGATGGACAGAATTAAGTTCAAATTCTATTTCTTTCTTTTATATCCTGAAAACTTTGGGTCATCTTTTCTCCGGGGTGTGAATGGGTGAGTGTTTTTGTATGTGTGTGCATTTAATATCCTTGTCAAGATAGCCCCTAAAGTTCATCCTAATTTGTGATCTGTGGTATTGTGAGGCTCTGATGATACATTATTTATTTTGAAATATTTTCATGTCCCCTTTCTCTTCTGTAAAACCTTTGACCCTCCAGAGGACGGACAGATTTGTACTAATGACAATGGACCAGAGGAGATCTCCAGGATTTGTGTTCCTATAGCTTTGGGAATGTAGCTCATTAAGTCAAAGTAGAAAAAAAAAAGATCCTCTGAAAGAATTGATTCTAGGGATGCAGTAACTATGCTAGCCCTGTTTTGTTCTTTACTCTCACTAAAAAGAAAAAACGTAGGCAAACTAAATACATCTTTCATTAGGGACCAAATTTTGTAAGCTTTTTCAGAGGTCAATAAGGAATTCTGGACAAATCCATCAAACGATAGTCTGTTTACTGTATATCTCTGATGTGGCTGGTACTGCAATGGGTTCAGGTGATACAAAGAAAAAGGAATAATAATCCCCACCTTGGAAGAGGCCATGAATTGAATACTTTATTCTGCATCTTGGGTGGTAGTGGGACAGAGAACAGCTCAGAGAGGCATCTGTGTTTGGCATCTAAATGCAGGGTGCCAACTTTTTTCCATAGGATTTAGAGTGTCAAAAGTAAAATTCATTGGCCTGGTTCCATCATACTTACATAAAAAGAAACCAATGGCACTAGAAAGGAAGTGACTTTGTTGAGGTCATTCAGCTAATTGGAAAGCTTGGATCTGAATCCCATTCATTTAGTCCACACTCATTTATTAAGGACTTTCTATGTCAGGTCTGGATTTTCTCACTGTATTTTCTTTTCTATATCAAATTTCTTCCCACTTGTCACAGATTACTGAATTACTTTTCAGTAAACACTCACAGATTCTTTACCTTTAAAAAAAACCTAATTTAGAAGAAAACTTCAGAAACGGAAAAGATAAAGTAGTGTTTTCTTGCAACTTGTTGGAGGAATGGATAAAGTGCAAACTTGGATTCAGGAAGACTCATCTTTAATTCAATCTGGTTTCAGAAACTAGTCAAGTCACTTAATTCTGTCTGCCTCAATTTCCTCATTTGTCAAATGAACTGGAGAAGGAAATGGCAAACCACTCCAGTACCTTTGGCAAAAAAAAAAAAAAAAACAACAACAACACAAAAAACCCCCACAAAAAAACAAACAAACAAACAAAAAAAAACCCAAATGGGGACAAGAGTTGGATATGACTGAACAACAACAATAAGTACAATATTTTGCTTCCAAATGTTTACTTTTTCTTCAAATAAAAGTGGACCAGAGGTAGTCACTAGTCTTCACCTTTCAGGATGGATGTGGAATGTCTTTTGGGAACTTACCCTTGAACTCAGCTTTCCATTCCCTTTTTCCTTCCCAACACCATATGTAGTGAAACATAACTTAGGTAACTCTGTTTGACACTGCTTCGTCCCTGACTGGTTTGGGGGAATATGTGTTTTATTATCTGATTTATTAAGCAGTATGGAAAAGACCCTTTGGTAGCCATGCGTGACAGTCCCATGTCTTGGACCCTGCCAAACAATTGAAAGTCCGAGAGGGGGAATAATGGGGGGAGGTGGATTTATAGTTAGCCCAGGTTCTTTTTTTCCTCTGGATCTTTGCCCATCCTATTATAAATTCTTTAGAGAAATGAAATGCAGCGGTAGCTGGGAGGAATTGTGGATGCTTTCCAGCAGTACAAGAGCTCTGGAGTCATTCTTTAAGCCTTCTCCCTGCTCACAGTTAGGAAGCCAGTTGACAGTATAATAGGCTTTTGGAAGCGGGTGCAAGAGTTTGTGGGCTCTGTTTGATGTTGCAAACACCAGGCCCTCAGGGAGATCTGGAGAGAGGATCTTCTGTTCTTAAAGAGAAGAAAAAAAAGATTAACCTGAAACATGAACTGGGAGGGGGGAGGGAACCTCCCTAATTCTAAAAGGTGCAACCAGAAGATGATCTCATTCCCTTCTGTGGAAACATCATTTGGCAGGAGGCCTGTGCAAGCAGAAGCGCCAGTGAGGGCAAACAGCTTTAAAATGAATTTGATGAAAGAGAAGGAACCTGGTGGGAATGATTCCTAGAAGCTGGTCAGGAGCACATCTGCACTGATATGGTCCCCTCTCTTCCCCTAGAACCTCCCTATGCCCCATTAGTGACCCTATTGCTGCTGAGAACTCCACCCTCTTCCCCATCACTTTTGCAGGACATTCCCTCTGCCCTAGGCAGACCCCCATCATCCCAAAGTCTATCTGTCCCAGAGTGATTTTCCGATGTCTTTTACAGAAAGCCTTTCCACGCACTTCAGTTCTAATCCCCATTAGTTATTTTCTCTTGGACCTGAACAGAGGTTGTCTGGAACATCTCTTTGCTTAAATTGTAAGCTCTTTGAGGACAAGGCCCGGGTTTTGGTCTCTTGTATGTTGAGAGCCTAGAACAGAGCCTGGCACAGAGTTGGCAGTTAATAAATGTTCAGTGACCAACTGACTCCTTGTTGTTGCACTTGCCGTGGCTGTTTCTGTCTTCCTTAATAAACACAAAGGCTGTTTCTATAAAACATAATTAGTTCGACTGTTCCCTTAAGCTTATTTTTTCATGAGTGCGACTGAATTGGTATGGAAGCATCCATGCTCCAATTCTTATGGACTGGTGACTCGAATTTACAAGGCTTGAGTACGATTTTCGGTCAGGAAACTATGCCAAGTTAGCTGACCCACCTGGGGATTGAACTTTGGACCTTCGCATCATTAGCCCGCTGCTCCAGCCTTATCCCGAGCTGGAAGCCGCAATAAAACTTTTGATTGCCCTTCTGCAGTGGATGTAACCTCCCAGGGCCCTCCTCGCAGCATCCTTTTCAGTGGTGGTGACTGGGGTGAGCATTGTACTCAATTAGCTTTCAAGGCACCTCTCCCCATGCCTTTGCACCCCACCGGCAACTGGGGTGTTGAGAAATAAAAAGCATGTACCCTTCAAGAGATGCGGTGCATTTTCCTCTCAGCTGAAGACTTGATCTCTTCGACCCAAAGAAAAAGAGAAGAAAGTTAATTCTGGTTTCAAGTTGAAACTTGGGCCTGGCGTGTTATCTTTCTGATGGAGCTTCTTAGGTCGGCGAACCTCAGAAAGAAGAAAGGCCTTCTGTCTTTGTGGGAGAGATGCGTCTTTGTGTCTCATGTGGGCTGGGCTGGGGCCTCAGTTGTCCGAAGGGTTTACTATGTTATACCCTCATCCAGTATGCTTTCTCTTCTACCTGGAGGGGGACAGAGAGTGAATAATAAAAGAAACTCCTCTAGAATGCCTTCTTGTTGGCTCTGTTCTGAGAGCCCGGCCGAGAGGTTCACATGCTGCTGGCAGGCGGGAACGATACGCAGCAAAGGAGCCCCATCGAAGGCATAAACCATGAATCTTAGTTTGTGATTAGACTGGGTGACACTAATCTGAAAGATGGTATTTTCCAACGAGAATCAATAAGACTGAAATGAGAATCCCGTAGCTCCCTGAATGGTTAGCACACGGACTAGTGGGAAGACCACTTTGGGCTTTGTGATGTTCATTTTAAAAGAAAAAAAAAATCTAATAGATTCCGGCACAGAAGAACAAGTACTGGCCTCAGAGGCAGGGATATCCAGGTCTGAATTTATTCTCCAGTGACCTCTGCGGGTCACTCTCTGCCTTCATTTGCTCATCTTGAAAATGGGGGTAATAATAGTTCCACCCTCTCGGTCCTGTTTTTGAAACATGTGCTGTGATGACACATGTGAATAATGCTTTATCAGCCTTGGAATGCTATTGAGCCTCAGTCCAAAGGGTCCTGGATGCAGGCAGAAGACCTGAGTTCAAAATCTCATCTCTGAGGTAGATGATCATGTCCCCTTTGGGGAGACACTCCGAAGGTTCTTGATCCAAACCCCTCACCTCACTGATGAAAGAAATGTGTCTTGGAGAGCTTAAGTGACTTATCCACAGTAATATTGACAGTAAGAGAAAAGGAAGGGATCATTAAGCATCTATGTGTCAGCCGTGGAGCTAAAATACTTTAGAATTATTATATCATTTGAATTTAATTCTTCACTTTTTACCATCAGAATGGTCTTGTCTGAGACTGTTGATATGTCTGTGAGCAACCATAATTCTGGCTTTTGATGCATCTGGCCTGGTCTTTCCCATGATAGACAGTGAATATAAGTTACTTAAGGTGACAACATACAACTTCATCATCCTTCTTGTCCAATCTTAAATCAGTCGTCCCATTTGTGGTTCTAACTGTTGCTTCTGACTGACATACAGGTTCTTCAGGAAACAAGTCTGGTTTTCCCATCTTTTTGTAGACTTTGCCACCTTTTGTTGTGATCCACACAAAGTTTTTACTGAAGTCAACGAAGCAGAAATAGATGTTTTTTTTTCCTGGAACTCTCTTGCTTTCGCCATCGATTGTTGCCAATTATAAACATGTACATGTGTGTACAGACACACATACAGAATATATATGTACATATCCACATAGACACGGATGCAGACACATACATAATATATAATATATATGTACATAAACAAATACACAGAAAGGGAGACATATACATAATATATATGTACATAAACACGTACACACAGATGCACACATACATAATATATATGTACATAAACATACACAGAGAGGCAGACATATACATAATATATAATATGTATATACATGAACACATACACAGAGAGGCAGACACATACATAATATATAGTATATATGTACATAAATGTACACAGAGAGGCAGACATATACGTAATATATGTGTACATAAACATGTACACACAGATGCACACATATATAATATATTACATATGTACATAAACACATACACAGAGAGGCAGACACATACATAATATATAATATATATATATATATACATAAACGTACACAGAGAGGCAGACATATACATAATATATGTGTACATAAACACGTACACACAGATGCACACATACATAATATATAATATATATCCATAAACACATACACACAGATGCACACATACATAATATATAATATATATGTACATAAACGCATACACAGAGAGGCAGACACATACATAATATATAATACATATGTACATAAATGTACACAGAGAGGCAGACACATACATATATTATGTGCACATACACACAGATGCACACATACATAATATATAATATATATGTACATAAAGACACAGAAACATATATATATATATATATATAATGTGTATATACATAAACGTACACACAGATGCAGAGACATATAATATATAATATATATGTACATAAAGACAGAGACATATATATAATGTGTATATACATAAACGTACACAGAGAAGCAGACACATACCTAATTTATAATATATATGTATATAAACATACACAGAGAAGCAGACATATGCATAATATATAATATATATGTACTTAAGCACACAGAGGCAGACATACACACACACACACACACACACACACACATATATATATATATATATATATACATGCACACATAGACACAGATACAGACATATATATATAATATATAATATATATATACATAAGCACATACACAGAGGCAGACATGCATACATATATGTACATACACACATATATGTACAAATATAAACACACATCTATGCATCCCCATATTTCATCTTTTCCTCTCCCTCCCCATACACATCCCCTCCCCACGTTTCTCTCCTTGCTCCTCTTCATCCATTCTTCTTGGTGCCCCTTTCCCAGCAGGGCCATTCTCGCTTGGATAATTTTCCGCTGCCTTGGCTGGGATCTTTGGATCTTTTCATCCAGCTCCAAGCTTCATGGAGATTTCCAAGACCCTCCTGCTTTCGCTGCTCCCCTCCACCCCCTTACACCACAAACTTCCCAGCCCCTGGTGGCTCCCCAGGAGCAGGAGGCGGCGGAAAGGGGTTTGGGCACCGGTGCCAATAGCTCAAGGTTCTAGGACCATTTGGAGGAACCCTTGCCAGTCTTCAGAGGGAGTTGCAGAGACTTCAAAGTGTTTGCTAATGGAAACACTGACTAAAAACGGCATCTTAAATAATATGGAGAATCAGCATGCCTTCTCCAAAAAAAATGTTGCGGCATTTATTAGCTGGGCGTGAGCTAAAGGTTGGCGCCCATAAAGACTATCTTTGTAACGATTAGCAGGGGCCTAGTATAATTTAAGATATTCTTTAGAGTATATAAATATGGCCTCATAAAAGGCCTAGATATAAGGAACCTGTGACTTTAAGTCATTAGAAGCCCAGTGGTTTGATAAAATAACAGGAAACAGACAATTTATTATGAGCAGTCTCGGTAGCTCTGGATTATCCATAAAACTTTTATGGCCTTCCCCAAGTGGCAAGAGGCCATAAAACTTGCCTGAATGAGGGACTTGTTAATTTACTTGTTAAAGCAAATTAAAAATTTATAAGCGCTTTTAGGTAAATGAGATCTTCTCTCATTGCTGCCCTTGTGGGGCTTTGGAATCCTAGGAGGAAAGAATGGCTGAGCTCAGACATCACAGCCGAACAATAACAGCTATTAAATTGTCTCAGTTTATTGCAACAGAACCATGCAGCTGTTGTCAGGGCTGCCGGGGGATGCCAGCGCTTGACCGCCCGGGGTTTCCGGGAGGATCTTGCTGTCTCTCAATAAAAAAGGGAGGGGGTGGTGGGGTGAGGGAACAAATAATTCTAGCTTCTTGGATTTGCCAACAGTTGACCTGTAGACTTGGCTGTCAAGATAGCCCACTCCCTCCCCTTTGA
The DNA here is from genome assembly GCF_902635505.1 of Sarcophilus harrisii. Taxonomy (NCBI): domain Eukaryota; kingdom Metazoa; phylum Chordata; class Mammalia; order Dasyuromorphia; family Dasyuridae; genus Sarcophilus; species Sarcophilus harrisii. The sequence continues at coordinate 444,485,656 of NC_045429.1, read as the reverse complement.
CTTTCTTCCTCTCCCTGTCCCTCCATCTCTCTTCTCCCCTTCCTCTTCTTTTTCTTCTTTGTCCTCCTCCTTCACTACCTTCTCCTTCTCCTTTTCTTCCTCCTCCTTCTTCCTCTTCTTCTTTTTCTTCCCTTCTTCTTCCTGCTCTCCCTCTTTCTTCCCTTTTCCTCCTGCTCTCTCTATCCCTCTTTCTTCCCTTCTTCCTCCTGCTCTACCTCTCTATCCCTCTTTCTGTTCTCCTTTCCTCTTACTCCCTCTTTCCTTTCCTCTTTTCTCCGTTCTCTCTTTTCCTCTTTCCCCTCCTTTTCCTTCCTCCTCCTTCTCATCTTCCTCCTTTCTTCCTCTCTTCTTCCCTCTTTTTTCCTTTCTTTCTCCCACTCCTCTCCCTCTCTAGTCCTCTTTTTCTTCTCTTTTCTTCTTATTCCCTCACTCCTTTCCCTCCTCTCCCCTTCCTCCTTCTTCTTCCTCTTGTTCTCCTCCTTCCTCTTTTCTCTCCCCTTCCCTTCTTTTTTCCTCTGCCTCCTTTGTTCTTCCTCTTCTCTCCTCTTTCTCCTTTTCCTCCCCTTCTGTGTCTCTCCCTTTTCTCTTTCTTCTTTCCCCTTCCTTTCCTCCCTTCCTCTTTTCTCTTTCTCTCATTCTCCATCTCTCCTCCATTTCTTTTCCCTCTGGAGGTACACCTTTCTCTAGTCTTCAATAATACTAATTACAAAAAGACCCCCCCCCATGTCATTCTCTTTTTGACATTCTGAGAAGTTGGCTTTTAGCTTTGTCTCCATTGGCTTGTGTTCAGGCAAGCTTTTTTCCTGAGGTTCCCCCACCTTTGCCCCCAGAAGTCTTTGGGCATGAAGATGTCAGACCCGGCTGGTGGGCTAGGAACGAGTCTTTGGTCGGAATGGCCATGGGGTTGTGCTGACATGGCTCAGGGCAGTTACCCAACAAGCATTTATTTATTCAGCGCCTCCAATCTGCCCCATTGGACAAGGCATTTAGAATGCAAATAGTCACTTTCCTGCCTGAGATGATAATTTTAATGCCACTTTAGGCCATTATTTTTCCTGAGGGACCAAGTGTAGAAAACATTAGAAAAGATGACAGGAACCGAAGGGTGGTGATAAGGGGGACGGGGTTTATGCAGGTAGCTCTGGCTCTGGTCTTGGAGTCAGGAACTCGGGGCCTCTGCTATTCCTCCTGATTGTCCCTCCCCTGTGACCACTTAGTCCTGGGTGCTCTGTGAGGGGCTTCAGGTCAGCCTTTGGGTTTTCGGAGACCTGCGCTCAAGGCTCTCCTTCAGCGGGATGGCTGCATTGCCTAAGCTGAAACTTAGGGTCCTTCCTGACCCCAATCCTGAGCCCAGCTCAGTAACCTCTTCTGGCTCGTCCTCTCTCACCCACTTCTTAGGTTCTGACGCAGTAACTTGGGCCACAGGGGCCAGCTGATCATTCTGGACTGGGGGGTGAGCTGGGCCACGGTTTCTTAAACTCATTCCTTGGACTTTTCCAGCCTTTACCCTGCTTGACTTAGACTCGTGAATCTAGGCCCTTGAGGCCTCCTGGGCCACCCCTTATTGGTCAGATGTCCTTGCACATGGGGAGACTGCTTTGGCTCCTTCAACAGGCGCTTCCAGATACCCGAGGCTTTGGCTGGATGGCCCCACATCTGCCCAGGGTTGTGTAGGGCTCTCTTACTCCCGGTGAACCTGGTCCGGTTCTCAGAGCGCCCTTTCCCCATGAAAAAGGTGGGCCCCTTTAGACTGGGAATTGTCTTCAGAAAGGAAGAGCCAGGGGCAGACTGGCGGTGGATCTTGATGTTCCCTGGCTAGCACTAATTGCAGAAATAAAATGCCCTGTTCGGATTCTGGGCCCACTTTCTGTTTTTTATATTTCCTGCTATGAAACAAGGCCCAACAAACATATTACCTGTAATTTGGGGCAGAATTAATTAGATTACTAAAACTTATTACCTTGTTAGCTCTCGAAATTGTCGTGTAGAGAAATGGAGCCAAGTTTATGATGATAGTTTCCCCCTGACACCAGCCGGTGTCTTGAGGAAATAACTGTCATATGCTAAATTCCTTCTATTACAGGACTTTCTGTAATGTAATGTTTGCCATAAAGCAGTTCCAGCTTGAGATTTATATGTGTTAGTTTGTTATAGGAAAGTTATTGTTATGACCATGTTTTCCTTAATACTCTGTTCTGTATTATTGACCTAATGATAATATGTATATTCTCTCTCTCTCTCTCTCTCTCTCTCTCTCTCTCGTGTGTGTGTATACACACACACAAACACACACATGCACATATGTTCACACACACTCCTCTGCCCTTATATCAGTTGTCCAGAGGCTTGTAATTCCATTGACAGAAGTAACTTCTGTTGAGGAAACGCAATCAGTTCTTCAATGTAGATGGATATTTTGCTGGAGCAATGAGAGACGACGTAATTTGCCCAAGGTTACACAATCAGTTTTCTGTCATAATCAGTCCTTGAACCCAAGTATCCCTTCCTCTGAAGCCAATTCTTTATTCTTGACCTTTTGTTTCCCTTTGACACTAAAAGAAATCTTAACTATTTTGTACCTTTTCTTCAGTTTCTCCCTACCTTATCATTTTAAATAAATGACTGTTGAATTTTTCTTCCTTATGAATGCATCCCTCTAATGTTTCAAAATAAACCTTATATTAAAGAAACTCTCCTCCATCAGAGTAGTTTAAACTACCCCTGACTCCTGCCTACAGTAGATCTTCTCAAGCTTTATATTCCAGGATACCTAACAGGACCCAGCTTATCTTTCTAAACTATTATATTTCCATTATATCTTCTCCCATAATTCTGAGCTCCAACCTGCCACAAATTCTTGCATTATTCAGGTTCTGCACTTTCCTGCCTTGCTGTTTATTCCTTGTATTCTGGTCAAAATGGTGGTCACTCTTCTCTCTTAGGCTCATAGCCTATGCATCCCTCATGAATTATTTCAGAATTTTTCTCCCTCATGAAGCCTTTCTGAAGCATTCCCACCTGCCTAGATGCCAGGAGTCTCCTGGAGCTTAATAAATGTTTATTGATTGATTGATTAATGACCCCCTCCTCTTGTTATTCTTTGGATAGCTATTAAGCACTTAGCACAGGGTACTTTGTAATATCTTTCTTTATTTTCAAGTCTTTTTCCCTTTAATTGATAGTAGCTTCTTGGAGGGACAAGGACTCATATTATAAATTTTTTGCATGTTCTTCATCATCTGACTCGCAGAATGCCTTGCACATAGTAGGACCTCTGGGACTGTTAGTATTTCTTGAAGGAATGAAGAATGAACGGCTGCTGTAGAGATGCTTGGCTCGAGCCTGGCTCTTTGGAGGATTTTCTTATATATGCTTGCTCATTAGTGATATTGATATATGTAGTATAATGATTGCTTAATTGCTAATTTTCCTATGCTAATTGCTGTTTTTCTACAAAACTAAATCCTGTAGCACTTTATATTTTTCTAATGCCATCTGGAATATGAATTTTCATAGAAGTAGCAGACAAAGAAAAAAGATACCAGATCATCACCTTCTTTGAGGGAGTAGGGGAAAAAAAGCATCTCTTACAGGATTGAAATGTTTAGTTCAGATGTTGTTTTATTGTTAGAGTTCGGAAATTTTTAGCAAGCTTCCCCCTTTTCCCTTGCTCCTCCCTGGCACCCCTAGATCAACCTGCCAACATGGTCCTGTTAACAGGTCATACAGTACCTTGTTTATCATGGCTCCCTGACAAGCATCAGACACGTGTCATACTTAAAATGTCTTTGCTTTGATTACTAGGGAAATCCTGCATGTATTTTGCATATTAATATGGAGGGACTGTACATATTTCATATTCACCCATGGAAGCCTGGCCCAGTGGGACCAGTAAGTCTCATAAGGGTGAAGAGAGTAAGTGGGATAAGCTATCCTTTCCAGTCCGACCTTTGCTTGTCTTTGGCAAATTAATTTTGATTGGGCCATCACTTCTTTTATTCCCACCTTCATTTTCTCCTCTCCTCTTCTCTCTTTACCCCTTCTGCTCCATATGTATTCTCCATCCTCTCCCTCCTTTCTTACCCTCTTCTTTTTTTTTTAACCTTTCACTGTATCTCTACCTAATTTCTTTTTCTTTCTACCCTTCTCTTTTATCTTTTCTTCTTCCCTCTTTTCACTTTCTCTCACTTTTCTATTTCCAGCATGGCTGCTTTTTTCTCATTTCTCTATATCCTCTTTTCTCCTTTCCTCTTTTTCTTTCTCTTTATCCCCTTCATTTCTACTTCCTTGTCCTAGTTTTTTCCTCTCCTAAATTCTTCTTCTCCCATCTTTTATCTTCATAATTAACCACCCACCTGAATTTATACAGGATTTAAAACTGAATTGACCATCCTTTTGCTGGTATCAAGTAACACAATTTGCTCAGGCCTGTGAAGAGTTCCTCTTAACGAGGGCATTCTTAACAGGTCTTTTACTTACCTGGTTTTAATTTTCTGCACTGTGGGGAAAAGCCAGGATTTACATTGAGAGGACCTGGATTGGAAGCCTGGCTCTGCCCCTTTGTTACTGGGCCAGAATTTTTGCCTTTCAGTGCCAAATAGGAGTTGAATTTGATCTCTCAGGTCTCCTTCATTCCAGCCTCTCTGTTAAAAAGAAAGAATACATCCAACCACATCTAGGCCCACTACCATACTTTTCCTCCCTTTTAAACCCTTTAATAAGTTAATATGAGCTCCTTCCAGCTGATGGTAATTGGAAATATAATTTTATGCCCTTATAGCTTGACTGTGTCTGATGTATATCCTGGAAGAATTCTGTGTAGATATTTATCTCCATGATAAGATAATATTCTGCATTGGAAGAGATCAGAGACAGCCATGTAAAATCAAGTGTGATGATGAGTCACTTAAAATGTGAAGATTTAAGGCTTTTGGTTAATGTTTCAATCATTCACAAATGAGGGCAAAATAGCTTTAAAAATTATAAAGAAATGAGATGCTGTTTACTTAATTTCTTCCATCAGAGAGGTTGTTATTATTCAGTAGAGACATTTTTACCATGTCATTTCTATCTATCCCTGCCCTTCTCCTCCCCTTGGGTTCCCATATTTTTGACTGAAAATTCAAAAGAAGTTACTCACATATTTTAAAGGGATTTGTGATGTCACCATTCCGAAATGTTTCTGAGTGATTCACATCACAGGCCCTCCATACCTTTTCCCATCCTTTGTGATTCTTGTCAGCTTCTTCCTTAGTTAGTTCACTTTTGAAGGCGCACCCCTACCCCAATATATTGATCACCTTCCATCCTTCTTGACATCAGGAGGACACCAGTGGAGCACATCACCTGTCCTGTGGTTTCCAAAGGACCAGCCCATCTTTTTCTCTCCTGTATTTTGTTGCCTTCCTGATTTCCATTTGAAACAGCTTCCTGGGAATAAACTAGTTTGTTTTAGTTCTTCTGGTAGGCTTGCTTCTGTCTGGGATTTGAGACACTTTTTTCAGATATTTCAAGTCATTGCTTTAGGCCATTCGCCCCCTTAGGTCCCTTCTAACTACAGCATTTTAGAATTCTGACCTATTCCTGCCATCATCCTGGGATTCTGTTTTAATTAGTCCTCATGCTTAATTCTCCCAACCTTCATAGATTACTAGCAGGTTGGGGTCCCGCTCAGTGGGATTCTTCTCATCCTGTGGACAGCCCTCATACTCTGGTGTCTGCTTGACCCGAGTACCATTTACTAGTTCCAGTTAATATCGCCTTAATATAATTTAGCCAGTTAGTTCCTCTGTTTCAGTAAGCAGCATCACTGAGCCTTCACAAAAGCATTGTTGGTCAGAAAGTAGAAAAGAAGGGATGCCCTAAAGTCTCCTTCAGTGATTCCCCAGTCCCATCTACCATCTTGGGCTAGCCTAAAGCGCTTGCCACACTCCTCCCCTTGACTGCTTTGCTGCATCTCCTACCTTTCCAAGCTCTCGAGGTTGGAGTCTCCTCCATTCTGTCTCCTTCACTTATTTACCTGTGAGCAGGAAAAGCATGAGATACGGCCCAGACAGAAGGTTGAAGGTCGTGCTCAGACTTTTATGGCATCTCTCTCCCCAGAAGAAGCTTGTAGTATTTTTCCTCCTCACAAGGAAGGAGAATAATTTGGCTTCTCCATTCCCCTTTACTTGCATATTACTACTCAGATTCTAATTAGAGGGCTTCCCACCACCACACAGTATCAGCCATATCATCCCTGTGCATGTCTGGAGTCAGGGATGGGGCTCCTCCATCACAAGCATCATCTGCATCCTGAGAATGGGCTCACCATTCTCCATGTGGTTGGCAGCAGCCAGCCCCTCTGCTTGTCCTGGGCCTACGTCCCAGCTTCTGTGTCCTATTCCTCCTGGTTTGTCCCTGCCAGACACCACACCCTTATTTTATTTAAGGATGAACCCACCTTGGAAGTGTTTCAATGGTACCTGACCCTGCATCCACACAAGCAGCAGCATCCTCCAGTTTGCTTGGCCAACTTTTCACCTCTCTTCCCTTCTGGTCCCTTAAGTAGTGGAGAAATAATGAATAATTTCAACCTTTTCCCCTAATCCTTGGGGGTATTGTGACTCCATTAAAGCTTCATTTAGGTCACATGTTGTTGTTAAATTTGGTTAAGATCCGTGGACAATTCTTCCTCAGTCCCAAATTACATGCTTCATTAAGAGAGGCAGGGTGAGCAACATGGCTCCGGGGTTGGAGGTGGTGGGTTGTGGAGACCCAGTAGTGACCGGCTTGCCCTGGCTGGACTCATTGGAATCTATGTTTCACCATGTGCTTTTTCTCAGTGAGAGAAGGGGACAGTTGGCATCCAATGGACGTGCCATGGCAACTCTCGTGACTTTTAAGCAAATTTCTTTTGGTCAATCAGCAAGCCACGGCAAATTAACAGCAAGATCCATAGATACATTTGTTCTTTGTTCGGAGTTGCAGGTAAACAACAGCCTCAGTGAAGTTGGAAGGAGTTAATCTTTCTTAAGTTTAGAATGAGTTTTAATGAGGAAAAAAAATCTCCTATATCTAGCCACTGTACGTAGATCAAAGCTTTCATAAGGGTAAATTTATGTCTGATAGCGTGGACGGTTTCAGTACACATTGGCGAAATAGCCTGCTGATTGCTGATTGAAAACAGTTGTTAATTCTCTACTTCACTAAATTCAGAGTGGAAAAACTTTCCTTAATAAAGAACAGATTGAGGAGAACCAAGGCCTTGCTGTGTGGAAATTAATGGCAGATGCATAGACTGGTAGTTAAAATGTTTCATTAGATGTTAATGTCTTGCTGTGTTTTTAATTGTTCAGAAATTAGCCTCTAGAATATTAAAACCATCTGTTTGTTATCATGATGAAACAGAATGCTTAAGTAGTTATTAATTTGTGTTTCTTTTCTTTTTCTTCCCTTCTTTTTCTTTTCTTTCTTTTTTTTTTTTTGTCTCTAAAACTTTGATCTACTTGAGAGTTCAGGAAATGGGGGATGTGGAAGTGAAAAAAAAATCATTGCCCAAAATAATCTTATTTGTTGCCTGTCACCCATGTTTTTTGTGCCTGCTTTCTTTTGAAAATTATTGTTCGCTGAGGGCAGATTGACCTTTATATTTCAGCACATGGTGGGTGTGAGCTGGTGTTAACTGTGATACAGAGAATTTTCAGGAGCTGCTATTTTTTATGTTAATGTGAGGATAGAATTGAGACTTTGGGGGAAAGAATGACTATTATCTTGTGTCTGTCCAGACAAAGATGCCTAGTTGGGTCCTGAGTGTTGGCTGGTCAGTGTTTTGTCTCCTCGGTTGGACAGAATGATTTAAGTAGGAAATGGTCAAGAATATAATCAGACTTCTTTCCTTTCTAACTTTTGCTACTCTGAATTTAGAGAATAGTTTTGTTTTTAAAACCCTGTGCTTTCTCAAGGCCAAAATCTTGGTGAAGGGCATCTTGGTATTTTTAATCAATCAACAGATCAACGAAAATTTAAGAGCTCACTTTGTGCCCAACGTTGTTCCAGGTTCTGGTATTATCAAACAGACAGACAAGCAGCCTCCCACCCACTGAGTAGAATGGGTGTCTTTTCCCAGAGGGTCTCTGCCATCTCCCACATGAATTACCTCTAGCTTGGGTGATTGGGAAATATGCAACAAAATCCTAGTGAGTAAATACAAAGTCCTTTAAAGTAAATGCAAGCATGGAGAGGGAGGGGGCTCAGGGAGGTCACCTGTAGATTGTGTTTAAGCTGAGTTTGGAAGAGAATTAGGAGGCTGAAAAGCAGAAATCATAGAAGAGTAGTATATCTCAGGTAAAAGGGCTGTGTCTAAATGTAGGCTCAGGAAAGGGAGCCCTTGACTCAGAAACAGGAAAATTAGGATGGAGTCCTGCAGTCGGGAACCTCAGGGTACCCTGAGTCCCTTCATCTCTGCAAACTCCTCTTGTCTAACCATGGCTGCACAGGCCTGCATAGGGTCATTGGGGGGCTTTAAGGGCACAATTTGAAGTCCTAGAAAAATGGCCTTTTATGGTGTCCTTGTTTTCTGGATGTAGCTTCCTCTCAGGAGGCTGCTTATCATGCTGAATTTTGTTTTTCTTTTTCAATAATATCACTTGTTTGTGAGACCTTTTTGTTGTTACATTGCATTCACTTGTAGATGTGTCCATGCTGTTTTCCCATTTCAATGAGCCATTTTTAAAACATGAGTTAAAAAAGAATGAGGAGGAAAAAGTAGTTGTATTAAATGAATGCATCCGATCTAGTGGATTCCATACCTATGGCTCCCTAGTTTTTCATTGATAGTAGAGAGACACATTTTATCTGCTATTTTCTAAGGCCAAATTTGGTCATTATGATTATTTTATGTTATGATTATTATGTATTATAATATACATTTATGTAATATATATTTGTAGAATTTTTCTAGAATATATTTATAATATAGAGTTTTTATACAATATATTTATAGTTTTTTTCATTGATTTTGTTTAGATTAGTTGGTTTTATTCTTCTCATGTCTACTGTGTTGGTCACTGTATATATTTTTTCCTGGTTTTACTTCACTCTATAGCATTGGCTGTGTCTTCCATGTTTCCCTGAATTCTTAAGATTTGAGATTTCTTATGGTACAGTAATATTGCATTGTATTTCTGTACTAAAATGTGTCTAGGCAGTCTTTAGTCAATGAGATATCTGGGTCAATGGATGTGGATATTTTAATCACTTTTTGTTGTTGAGGCATTTGGGGTTAAGTGACTTGCCCAGAGCCACACAACTAGGAAGTGTTAAGTGTATGAGGTCAGATTTGAACTCGGGTTCTCCTGACTTCAGGATTAGTGTTCTACCCACTGCACCACCTAGCTGCCCCTTTAATCACTTTTTAAAAACAAAACAAAAATGTTTTCTAAAATGGTTGGATTAATGTACTTCACTAAAAAAACTATTAATTTGTCTATTTTCCCCTAGCCTCTCCAACATTTACATTTTTGTTTTCTATATTTTATTTATTTTTGGCAAAAGTTATCTTTGCCAGGTTGCTAGCATGTCAAACCTTGACATTTTAATTTTTAATTATTTTATTAGTGATTTATGGCTCATATTTAAAAGAAATAAGATTTTTTTGTTATTGGAAAATTTCTTGTTCATGTTTTTGGACCATTTAGCCATTGATTGGACATTTTGGCCTTTGTCTAATATATTTTATTATTATAATAATATTATACTATATATTATATAGTATAACATAATAACATACTATATGATATAACATGTAATATCCAATATGTTATTATTGTTAATTTCCTACAAATCTTAGATATTAGTGCTCTGTCAGATAATCAGTGAAATGTTCCTCCCATTCCATTTTGATAATTTCCTTTCTGTTCTGAGTTGCACTGATTTTGTTTGCCATAATTGTTATCTGCCTGACTCAGTAAATATGTCTCCTTCATTTTAAAATATATATTGTGGCAATTCCCCAGCTTTTATCTTCCTTTTTTCCCTAAGCACCAGAACTTGACCATTTCTTTTAAGCTGTAAAAATATACACAAATGAACTGTGAAAACAATGTATCTCAATAGCAGAGCACATGCTCTTTGAGGGCAGCCGCTGTTTCGTTCTTGTAATTGTATTCTAGGTCTTTAGTGGGTGTTAAATAAATGATTGATCAGATTTGTGATGAAGGAAAATATTGAGAAATGTGATCTTCCATGTTCCTTTGTGAAATGAGCCACCTGAGGCCACGATCTGTGCTTCATTTAACCCTGTTAGATTTCCCCCACAAATACAATACTCTATTTTTATTGAATTGCATTGAAAGCAGTAAAAAATTGTTCTGCTTCATGAGACCTTCCTTTTATTCTCTGTTTCCCTTACTATTAAATGAAACAGAGAAACCCTCAGTGTTCAGGAGAGATCGAGAAGTAACAATCTAGTGACAAACTCTCTGGATTTGGAATCCTATCCTCAGGATGGGATAAAGTCTGTGTTTTCTGCTGCTGTTGTTTATGTGACCTTGAATGTCATTCACTTCAGAAGATTATTATGCCATCAGTAAAGTGAAGGATTGAACTCTATGATTTGTAAGGTTTCTCCCTTAGCCAAATCTCTGATGTGTGGTTTTTAAATTTGGAACCTTCTCTCGGTGTGTAGGAAGCATTGCTGAAACCAAACTTTTGGTGAACAGACTTTTCTTTCTTTCTCTTATAACCTGTAGCTTCCTCCTCGCACCTGCATGCAAAGCCCAATAAAACCTAAAAAAAAAAATTATAACAGAAGGGCTGTTAACTGTTTTTTGTTATGGCTGTGTTGAAATCTATTTATTTATCTGTCTATCTAATGTCTGTCTCTGTCTATACACATACATATGTGTACAGATATTCATACTATACATATTTTACATATCTTTTAATATATTATTTATATATAACATTTACATATAATATAATTTAATATATATGTAATATTTACATCCCTACATGTATGTATATAGGTATGTATTTCATGATTCCTAGGTTGACAACTCAAACAAAATAAGATCCCAAAATCTTAGGGTGGTGTATGTATGTGTATGTACACATATATGTTACCCCTCCTCTCTGATGCTGAGGGCATCTAAAATTATTTCTATTTTTAAAATAAAAATTATCTACTAAGAAAATATTTTTAAAATCAAATTTTTTTATTATCTTGTTTGTATATAACTCACATTTCCTAGTGTTTTCTCTTCACCCTTGATGATATTTCTTATGGGAAAGAAGAGGGGAAAGTACACTCAAATTAGCTAACATATTAAACCATCTGACATTTTCCCCAGTAATCCTTACCTATAGACCTCCATGTCCACTAATGAAGGGGAGGGTCCTATAGGAAAGAAACTCTTTGTTTCTCTCATCAGATAGACAACAAAGCATTCCTTTTCAAATAATAATAATAAAGAAATATGGAGACATCAATAATAGTGTTGATTTTGAGAAAGACATTGAAATGGAGATGGGTTTGATTTCAGGCCGTCAAGAAATAGGGCCTGAGCTTTTAAAAAATCAAACCATAAACTAAAATAAATAGACTTTTAAAATGTTCTATGTTAGCCAAATTACTTGAAAGTGGCAATCTCTCCAGTAAGTATATATAATGCTAAGAGAGCTATTAAGTTTTCTTAGCAGTGGTTTTTGACCTTTTCCTGAACAAGTACTTTTACAATTCACAAATGCCAGGATGAGGATTTGTTAAACTAACCTTAATTATATGGTGCTTTCATTTTTATCGTTCTTCCACCTGTCTCAAAAATCCTAAATTGCCTGTAATCAGAGTTTCAGGCACATGAAGGGCCAGAGCATTTTTTTTTTTGAGTGCTAAGAAATAGGAAACAAGTTTTTGTTTTTTAAGTTACAAAGCTCACAGAGGAATTGCAGCAAATTGTGTGTGTTCTTCAGAGTCAGTGGACATTAGCCAGCATCGATGGGTATCGCCCCCATTTTGCATTAGAAGAATGGATCTTTAAGCTTTGGAGTGATGACTGGCCTTTTACATGAAGTCCTTGACATGGATGTTGATATAGGCCCAGAGCAAAGGAGGGGTAGTGAATCTTTTCTTATTTTTTTAAATAATTGGACAGCATGACCTCTGTTACGTAGGCACCGAAAGGACCTTGGCAAGAGCCTCAGAGACCAACCCCCCTTGTTTTAAGGATGAATAAACTGAGGCTTGGAGAGGAAATGTGTCTTGCCTGAGATTCTACAAGTAATAAATACAGTGAACACTTGTAAAGGCAATCTCCTTGAGAGCAGAACTCCTTGAGGTATATTTTTGGTGTCTCAAGTGCTTTCGCAGAGATCCTAGCTTGTAATAAAGTTTATTAAGTGTGGGTGACTTGGGTAACAGAGGGGGAATTTGAACTCAGGATCCTCCGCTATATCACTTGGTAAAATTAAGCCCAAATTCCCTTCTGGTTGTCAAGACATGTTGTTCAGGATTTGGGGCCAGAAAAGACATTAGGCTCCCAGAATCCGACCCAGTTAATGCTAACAAGGCAGGAACTTTGCAGCCTTTGTCCCAAAGCCTCCCTCTGGACCCCTTTCCTCTTCCCCAGCAATAACTGTGTCTCAGAATCGCACCACGGCTGGGGGATGCCCCCGAAGGAAGACACTGGGGATGCAGAGCCAGAGCTCATCAGCCCGACTGCTTGACAGCCTTCCTGAGACTCGGCCGAGATACCTGGGATCAAAACAGTGACAGGTGTCTTGACAACTTGAGATATCCAAAGACATCCCCCCCTCAGGCAGTGGTGGCCTGAGGCCAGAGTATTCTGGATTGAAATGTACAGTGCGTTTGCATAGCCTCTTATAATTAAAATGGGCACCCCAGGTATTTTATAATAGAGGGAGAATATTCCTTCTCTAGAAGCCCGGATTTAGACTCGGGTTGAGGTGAGGAGAGAATTATGGTGAAAAAGTAATATTTTACAGACACCGTCTAGCCTGAGCCCTGAAAAATCGTGCCTAGATGCAGAGGGAGCACCTCCTTTTAAATTCTGCCTCAGACACTGCTTATCGTGGGGTCTTTTTGTTTGTTTGTTTTGTGAGGCAACGACTTGCCCAACTAGAGAGAATCTCAGGAGGCCTTGGGTTTCAGTGCCCCCATTTTACAGATGAGGATATTGAGGTACAGAGAGACAAAACGATTTGACATAGTCACACAGCTACTAAGTGTCCGAGGTGAGATTTGAATCCTGACTCCTTGTCCTACGTTCTATATACCTGTCCCTATTGCTGTTTCAGTCCTACCTTATTCTTTGTGACCCCATTGGAGGTTTTTTGGACAAAGAGTGCTTTGCTGTTACCTTTTCTAGCTCATTTTTCATCTGGAGAAATTGAGATAAAAAGGGTGAAGTGATCACACAACTAATATATGTCTGGAGCCAAATTTAAACTTAAGAATCGGAGTCTTCCTGACTTCAGACCTAGCCCTTGATCCACTGTATCTCCTGTAACTAAAAATCATGCTTATTAAAATGCTGCTGCGTCTTTAACCTATATCAGATTACTTGCTGTCTTGGGAAGGGGAATGTTGAAAATTATCTTTGCATGTATTTGGAAAAATAAAATACTATTAAAAAATAAAACAATGCTCTATAAGAATATTTTCTACTTGAAAGCCATAGGAAGTAGTTATCCTCTTCTCCCCTCCATATAGAGAATCACAACCTTTGAACTTAACAGAAACTTGTTATTCAGTAATGTCAGAAGATCATGAACTGGGAGATAAAGAGACAGAAACATTCCTTGCACAGCAGGACTTAAAAACATTTATTGAGTGCCTACTGTAGTAATAAATTAAAAGGCATTTATTCAGTGGTGAGAGCAGGCTGATTTCAGAAAAGCCTGAAAAGATTTTTCTGATATTGAACTCATGCTGAGGGAAGTGAGCGGAACCAGGAGAATGTTGTACGTGGTAAAAGCAAAATTATGTGATGATCAGCTATGATAGATTTAGCTCTTCTCAGCCATACAGTGATCAGAAACAATTCCCAGAGACTTGGTGTAGAAAATGCCCTCTGCATCTAGAAGGAAAACTATGGAGACTGAATGCAGATTGAAGCATGCTATTTTCACCTTTTTGAGGTTTTTGTTTTTTCTCTCTCATGGTTTTTCCCTTTTGTTTTGAATTTATTTTCTTTTACAACATGACTAATATGGAAATATGCTTTAAATGATTATACATATATAATGTATATTAGGTTGCTTGCTGTCTTGAGGGAAGGAAGAGTGAAAAAAATTGGATCTGAAAATCTTACAAAGTGAGTGTTGAAATCTGTTATGATTATACATATATAACTTGTATCAGAATGCTTGCTGTCTTGAGGAGAAAACAAGGAGGAGTGAGAACAATTGGAACTCACAAAAAATATTACAAAAGTGAGTGTTGAAATCTCTTTTTACTGAAAAAATAAAATACAATTAAGTGAAAAATAAAAGCATTTATTCATTGAATATCAATTATCATTGAATATTAATTAATTGAATATCTCTTAATTAGGCATTGTGATTTGTATGGAACATATGAAGAGAAAACAATCTGTTATTTCCATTAACATATTTGATGCTGTATCCCTGATCCCCTCCTTCTGGTCGCCATCTTTGTGGGGCTGTCAGACTTTCTCCTCCACTGGCATGACCCCAGTGTCATCACCGCTCCAGGATGATACATCACACAGGTCAAATGGCTGATATCCAAGCAGTGTGAAGGACATTCACTGTTCTCTTTTCACTCCGGGTGCTTAGGAATTGCATCCGTAGGAAGGTTGTTGCAGAAGTTCCTTGAATCTGCACTTCCAAAGACAGCTAGCAGCTGACATTTTATATTACATTAAAGTTTACAGTGTACCCTACGCATATTATCTCATTTTATATTAACACAACCTTGTGAAATTTGGGTGCTCTCTAGGAAGCCAAGCAAGTTCCAAAACTCAATCCCCATTACCCAATTTAATTTATTATAACACTAGGTATCAAGTGCAAGATGGCCACTGTCACTTGTATCTTGACCCCCCTCCCCTCCAGTCTCCATCAGTGCACATAAACTTTAAATACACCCTAGGTAAGGGCTTTCTTAACCCCAGTTAAAATTTCTGAGAGCCCACTCCACTCTGCACCTTGGATTCATTATCTTATTTACTGAAGCAATCCCTGCTATCATTTCATCCTAGGTCTTCTTTGGTTTCCCCACCTGCCATTTTCCTTTCCTTGCCAGAGCTTCAGAATTACTTGATCTCTGCTTTTTCCATGAATTGAATTCTACGTTTTATTTTCTTGAATTAAAGTTCTGGTTCTTTAAGCGCAAAGATGGCCATACTTTTTAATCTTTCCCTAGCATCAAGTAATAAATTCTTTTCAATTCCATTCATATAACTTGTCGGTGTCTGAAATAAATCAAATTTCTTCTGACTTCTATAGAGGGGAGAGAGATAGAGACAGAGACAGAGAGAGAGAAGACTGTCTGTGCCCTTGAGAAGCTTATAGTCCAATAGAGGGAAGAACACAAATATACATTAAGTCCATCACATCCTTAGCCTTTGTCCAAAGGCCCGTGCAAAAGTTGACTATCTCACATATTTGCCAGTTATAGATTTTGATTCTATGGAAAATTCCCCTTTTGCTCCTTCTTAGGCTTGCCTGTCTTTTTCATTTGAGATTTTTTCTTTTTTTTTCTTTTTTTCTTTTTTTTGTTTTCTCTTTTGTGTTGACAAATGGAAACCTTGGGCATGCTGTTGGGCCCTTTGTTGACATAATTCTGTCTCGGCATAGTACCAGATTCGTACATAGAAAAGTGAGCCATAAATCATCAGCCTTTACACTTCCACTCCCTTGCCTTCACATTATTAAATTATGAAGAAATAGCATCATAATAGCCTCTTGGCCCAGTCCTCGGGAATGGAGTTATGATTCTTTTGATAAATTGTGGAATGTTATTAAGTTTTGATGTCTGGAGTAAGTGCATTGCTGGAAAGGAAATCGAGTACTGTCATAGTTCTCTGTATGAGTTTAATTGCTGCTGCTTTGGGTCACACACTGTGTAATTTGATTGATCTGATTGATCCTGGCTTCTTTTTGTCATATTCATTATAGTTACCACAGGCCACCAGGCAACCTTATCATCTCAGCTCCTCGGTGGAATTGATCAATTGAAAGTCTTTGTCGAGATTCCTTTTTGTTTCTTTTTAAAACAACTGTCATAAATTTGTAGGATCATAGATACAAAAGTGGGGGGGGTTAGTTGGGCCCACCTGCTCATTTTACATAGGAGAGGTCCAAGGTGGGGGGTAAAGGAAGTGCTTCACCCCACTCTTGTATCCTATGTTCTTATACACTGAAACTTCCGACGTTTATTGGGAGTTTATGTAATAAATGACTATCCATCCACAGACATATTCAGAGAGGGAGAAGAAGGGGGCGATATCTGTTTTTGTTTATAAAGAACAATTCTTATTGTATTTGGAATGCTTTTATTGTTCATGGCCATTTGAGTATTTTTCATCTGTTTGGGGTGGCTGGATGCTTGCTTACACCTTCATGGTGATGAGGACAAGATGGTGTCTTTTATTCCTGAAACATCATTTAGCATTTTACGGGGAAGACTTTTTCCATAGCAACAGACCAAAGCCTGAATTTTGGCTCAACATCTTGCAAGTTTCTAACATTTGTCATGAAGGGGCCCGGGCTAGAGAATGTGTCTGGATCAGGATGAAATTCTGTTTTCTTTTCCTCTCCTCTCTTATTTTCTCTTTTTTGGCTTGATTTCTCACTCTAATCCTCATATGTCTCATAAATATCCTTCCCACCCTTCAAGGCCCAGTGCTAATGTTATCTCTTCCGTGAAACCTCTTTTCACTCCAGCTAGAAGCTCTTTCTCCAAAGTACAAAATATATATGTTTCTTGTTCCTTTTATCGCATTCAACCTTCTGTCTGGATATTTATTTGAGCAACTTCTCTTTTTTACGAGGCTGTTTAAACTCTTTGGATCATACCTTGTTCATTTTTGCACACCTTAGGGCGTCTAATTTACATCTGGACCTTGATAGATTAGAATTATCTTTGGTCTTATTCTTACCATTTGGAAAGGTTGATTATTTCTCAAAAGAATATTTAAACAAATTTCCAAAAGAAATACTCTCAGTCACATCTGTCTAGCCTCACTTTTAAATCTCAGATCAGGATTGAAAGAGTTAGCATTGAGAACCTTCTTTATAAAAAAGAAATTCTCTATTTTCTTCCCCACCAATTCCCTTTCTTGATTTTAATTTCATAGTTTTCTGTATCTTGACCTTTTCACCATTGTAGATTCTTCTTATAAAATATGTTAAATTGGAGAACTTTCATGCTGTTGCATTTCCAGTCATTACATGTTCTAAAAGGTCAGCTTAGAGCTTTGGACAAATGGATGAAGAAAAAATTTCTATTGCCTTCATTCCCTTTGCCTCAGATTATTTATGGTAGCATTTTGACTTTGTATTTGTAGTTTTCTTTGTTTGTCATTAGATAAAATGTGTTTGAATCCTACTTGAGGCTAAACTTAACAGCAAAAACTACTCTGAAAAAATAACCACGGATATATTATAAATAAAGAACCACAGAGTTATAAAGAACCTGAGAAATCTTATGAGCTTCCAGTCCAGATGAAAACAATCATGAAAGCAATTTTAAAAAACCTGTCTGACACTAACATACACTATTGTGTAACATACACTAACATACACTAATATTTGTATTTCAATAATTTCTTGAGATACTGCTATACGCACATAGTATGTGTTTACTTGAATTAAATTAGAAAGTTTGGTACTGAAAGAATTTTTTGTGAGTAGTTAGATAAAAAATGAGCACTGTGAGCCAACATGGGTTGCCTATGATTTTTAAGTTGCCATCTTACCCTGTGTTCATGAAATATGATGAACATAATAACATCTCTTGATCTTGTCATTTCGCTCAAAATAAATTTTCAAGATGTTATTGTAAACAAAATGAATTCTCAAACGAGATGACAATGTAGCTAGAATAACTAACTTCCAAGAGTGATTTTTAATTGAATGACATCACTTTGAGAAGCGTTTCTTTGGTACAGTGTTTCAAGGCATAGATATAATGTTTCTCCAACTTGCAGATGACATGAAGCTATAAAGTTTTGCCTGAATGTCCCAGTTCTTTATTTTCTCTGTAGTTATCAGTTTCTTTTAGTCAACTATTAGGGACCCCAAGAGAAGATCCCCACCTGTATCAGAATTTTTTTCATTTGAGAGTTCCTTATGTTACTGAAACCACAGTTCCCATCCCTATTCAGACTATACTTCAATAAAATATAATCTCCTTGAGAGGAGTCACTTTCATGCTTGCTTATTCATTTCTTTTTTGGACTTCTGATCCCAAGTTCCTAGCATAGTGCCTGGATCATAAGAAATTTACTTGAGAAATGCTTAATGAATGATTTATTAATTAAAATCACTATGCTTTGATTTAAAACAAATATTCAACAACATTAGAAAGGGGGAGATGTTGAGGAATAAGCATTCAATCAGTTAGCATTTCTTAAGTTCTTAAAGTAGTTCAGCAACTGTGCTGTTATAGGGATATATAGAAAGGTATGAAATAGCTCCTGCCCTCAAGGACCTTACATTCTAATCAGGGAGATGATATGTATATATCTATGTAGGAAAAATGCATGGAACATGTATGTAAGGAACAGAAGACATGAATAGACAGTTTTCAAAGGAAGAAATTTGAGTTATCGGTAGCCATATGAAAAATTGCTTCAAATCCCTAATAAATAATTAGGCAAATGCAAATTAAAGCAGCCTTGAGCTTCTATTTCATATCTTTCACGTTGGTAAAGTTGAAAAAGGCTTTTTTCTAAATCAAGGGTTCCAAGATAGAGTGGTCAGGAGGGAGTCCATTTCAGGAATGAGGGACAGCCTGCCTAAAGGCATGTACCACACACATCTGTTAGAACTTATGAGAAGAGCTCTCATCTCCCCTGAATAAGAAGCACCCGAATAATTAGATCTGTCCAGAAGTGTCTTTCCAGTTTTTCAATGAGTACCTGTATCTGGAGGTTTTCAAGCAGAAGCTAGATGTCTTCCCAAGTACCATGCCTCTGACTAGGTCAGAATAAATGTCCTTTCAGGTCTCTCTGAGTCAGAGATGATGTGGTTCACATCGTATTGACATACCTGACCACATGCTTTTATTCAACATTCCTTTACTGAGATTTCAAAAAATAATTTTGAGCAACTTTTCAAGCCACTGAGAAATTTAACTTTCAATTCCTTTCATACTTCATAATTCTTGTGTGAAAATGTTAGGAAGGGCTAAAAATAAACAAATTTCCCTTCTACCTTAGTAAATATTCTCTTGTTGATGGGGTTCAGGGGAGGGAAGGGGGTAGTGGATGATCCCCATCAGTGTATAGTCCATCCAGACTTTTTCATCCTTGACCATCTTGTTTATTCCCTTCAGTGGATTTTGCACTTGGCACGGACCCAGCCCACCAGGAACCTTCTCCTGGTACTGTACATCTTTACAGATAGGGACAATTTGACATAAGTCAGACACGTACTAAGTAGGAGAATTCAGATTAAAATTCAATTCCTCTGACTCTAGGTCCATTGATTTTTCCAGAATCCATTAACCCAGAAACTATTTGAGATCATGTTTTCTCATACTGGGAAGGACCATAGAGAAGCAGTCATCTCGAAGACGGCCATTTTCTTGTAGCTGTGTCAGTGACAAGTCCTGCACTAACCAGACTCCCATAGTAGGAATTTAGGATTCTCTGACCTGTATCAATAGTAGATCCTAGTTGGAACCAGGTATCAGAAACCGTTCTCATCTTGCCTTTCTTTGCTGCTCATTTGGGATTTTTTTGGCTTTATGTGTTCGGTTTGTGACTCAAGACTAGACCAAAACCATCTCCTGTTTTCCTTATTGATTTCTAGCTCTTCTGGGGCTACTCTGCTCTAAGGGTATCTTGCATATACCATGTATGCTTTTTGAGTGGGAGAAGAATATGGCAAACCATTACATTATCTTTGCCAAAAAAAACCAAAAAAAAACAAATGAGGCCATGACTGCAATAACAACACTTACATGTATGTGGTCTCCATCAAAGATTGTTTTTGATTTTTCATTATATCTTCAATACTTAGCACAATGCCTGGAATATCCAAAGCACTTTATATTTGTTGATTGATTGATTGATTGATCTGCAATAGTGATAAGTTGTTTCTCCCCCACCCTATCTCCCAGGAATCACTTTATTCCTTCTCTAGCCCCATTCCTGCCACCATCCTCTCAACCCTCTGAAAGATGTTATCTCCAAAGCTGGTTGCATTATCAAGCTATCCCTCTGTTAACAGGTGGCTGACAGTTCCCCACCCACGTGCTCCAAGTCTGTCTCTTTCAGAATCAGCAGGGCTGGATTCCTTTCATGCTGTGTTTGTATGGAAGGAGATAAATACTTTGGATTTATTTTTCTTTCTTTTTTCTATTCCCACCCAAATGGAAAACTCATAAGAAGATGAACGTTTGATATAAGTAAAAACTAGATAATATTTCTCCATCTGCTTACCCCCCTGAAAACTCACAATCTAATCCTTAATTCCCTAACGCTATTTTACAAAGAGCAACTGTACATTTCATCATTTTGCCTTTTGCAGACCATGGCTTAGTTGGAACAAAGGCATAGGAGGGAAAACAGAATCCACAGGGCTAGGCTAAGGATGCCAATTTATAAATGTTTTCTGATTAAACAAGTGTACAGCGAGCATTAGCCACTGGCCAGGGGCTATTCTGTGCAGATGCTTCCACCACGGTGTCTAATTCACAAAGGACGGGCCCCAATCTGGCTTGGCAGCACTACAGTGGTAATGCTTTTGGCTCACGGAGCTCATGACTTACCACATCTTGGGCCTGGTCCCTTCCAGGATGAGCAGCCACTTCTGTCCTTCCCTCTTCTCATAGCCTAAGGTAGGGATGCCCAGTCCCTTTCAGTCCCCACCCTGCCTGGTTCTCAGTAATCTCGAGTCAGTCAGGGGCCAAGGGCCAGGTCTGTGCTTTTATGGGCACATGGATCCTTCTGGTGAAGGAAGCTTTCTATCAATGAAGAGCCATTCCATGTTCAAAAGTTAATGGGATAAAGGGCTATCAAACTGGACTGCCTCTTGATCCATCAGTGTCTCTACTGGGTCTGTATCCAAAAGAGAGCATGAAAAAGGGAGAGGACCCACATGTGCAAAAATGTTTGTGGCAGCCCTTTTTTTAGTGGCAAGAAAATGGAAACTGAATGGATGCTCATCAGCTGGGGAATGGCTGAATAAGTTATGGTATATAGGTTAGTGAATATTATTGTTCTGTAAGAAATGATCAGCAGGAGGATTTCAGAGAGACCGTGGAGAGACTTACATAGACTGATGCTGAGTGAGATGAGTAGAACCAGAAGATCATTGTACATGGCAACAACAAGACTATACGATGATCAGTTGTGATGGACTTGGCTCTGTTTGACAGTGAGGTGATTCAAAGCAATTCCAATAGACTTGGAATGGAAAGAGCCATTTGCATCCAGAAGTGAGGACCATGGGAAATGAATATGGATCATAGCATAGTACTTACACCTTTTTGTTGTTGTTGTTTGCTTTTTTTCTTACTTTTTTCCCTTTTGATCTGATTTTTCTTGTGCAACATGATAAATGTGGAAATATATTTAGAAGAATTGCACATGTTTAACCGATTATGGATTATTTACTGTCTAGGGAAGGTGTGGGAGAAGGGAAGGAGAAAAATTTGGAGCACAAGGTTTTGTGAGGGTGAATATTGACAACTATCTTTGCATGTGTTTTGAAAATAAAAAGCTATTATTAAAAATAAATAAATAAAATATTTAAAATATAGACTTGCCTGTGCCCCAGAAGGCATTTCCCAAAGGTCACACGGTATGTGTCAGAGATGAGTCTTGAACCGAGGTAATTTTTGACTTTCAGGCTAGTTCTCTATTCAGTATGAATGGGGAGAGGGAAATTGAGAATTTACTATATATGCATATACATATTAAAATAAAATAAAAGATTAATTACAATCAGCTACTATAGTATTCAATTTGGCCAAATATTGGCCAAATATTTCCTGATTGTCGTGTGGATCAAATGAGATATCATCTGTGTAGTCCTTTGCATAATTCCTAGCACATAGTAGGTACTTAATAAATGCTTGGCAGCTAGGTGGTGCAGTGGAGGCAAGGAATCATGAAGAATTCAGGTCTTCATGATGACACTAACTAGCTGCGTGACTCTGGGAAAATCACTGAACCCCATTTGCCTCAGTTGTCTTATCTGTCAAATGAGCTGGAGAAGGAAATGACAGACTACTCTAGTATCTTTGCCAAAAAAAAAGCAAATCCAAGGAAATGACAGACTACTCTGGTATCTTTGCCAAAAACAAAACAAAGCAAAACAAAACAAAAAAGTATAAAATGAGACTAAAATAACTGGACAACAGTAACAAACTCTTGGCTCTTTTCTCCCTTAGTAAATCTATGGCCTGATCCCCATTGTTTTGAATAAATTAGTAGTAGATTAGAACTCTTACAAATAAGCCTTGGTTGCTATTAATGGTTTTTTTTTTCTTCCTCCTTTGTTTGGACTTTTCACCCACTGTTCTTTGGCAATTTGTGACAAACCTACTCCAAAGATGCCTAAAATACGTGAGTTTTTTGATTAGCTATTGGTGGCTCAGGGCCACTGTCTGAATTGCACATTCCCTCCAGATTGGGCCTCCATCAAGTCCTGCTGTCACATTTTTCTTCTCTCGACATGATCCAGAAAGGGAATTGATCCAATTTAAGACTGGATCCTGGGGAATTTAGTTCTGCCCAGACAACTTGGAACGGGGCACATCTGATGAGTTGTTATCCTTTTGAGCCAAATAATCAATCCTATTCCTTTCTACTAGAGACATTAGAGTTGGTCTATCCATTCCTAGGACCAACGGTAGATTAAAGAATTGGTCACCTTGGTTAAAACACAAGGAAGGTATAATGAGAGCCATGTAATGAACATGAATGCAGTATTTTAATTCCAGTTTCCATGGAACATGTATTTATTTATAATCAAGCTACATGTGTTTCAGTGAAGGTTTAATGCCCTCAAGACAGACATCAGAAGGATCACCATTTAGTAGCCTGACTTGGGAAGCCACATACTTTCTCTCTGATTTTAGTTATCAGCTCATCCATTCAATGCTTTACTATTTACCTTGTATTTTTTCCAATTTATTTATTCTTTATTTAATACATGCTCACTTTTGGACTGAAAGAGTTATAGGACTCCCATGATCTCTTTTCTCTTAGGGGCTTTTCTGCTCTGAACTCCTGTGTGCCATTGGTGACTGGGTTTAGTTTTGGGGTGAATCTGACCACCCATAATAGGGTCAGAATCCTTTTCCTCGATATTTTTTGTTTATTCAGGTTGCTTAATATGTGGATCTTCCCTTCTCAGTAGATGGGCCAAACCAGGTTGTGGTTACCAGTCAGCCTCAAAATTGGGGGTAAATTAGGGGGATGTCTACTCCAGGCACATGAATGGGCCAATGAGAACAATTTGTTCCAGCAGCCGTGAAATTGGACCTCTCTAGCATCTTTCTCCATGGCACCATCCCCAGTAATCTTGTCCTGCAGCTGGTCCTCAGTGACTCAGGAAAAGAGCCTGAAGCTGACAATTTTGTACAACTCTGTCTCAATTAAATCTAGTTTTCATGGCCAACTCAAGACATCACCTGTGATGTCATTGGTTCTCTTTGAAAAAAAAGGATGAATAAGTTGTTGTCATTTAAATCTAGGGTCATATAAGAGGATGGACAGAAAAATATTTAATCAGCCATATGAATTGGGCATAAAAAGGTTATTTATTTCCTAATCAGACAGATGGACAGAGAGACACAGATTCTAATACAAAGAGAGCCAGGGAAAATGTAATTAATTCCATGTTATAAAGTTCCACTGAGTCTTAGTCATTATAAGCAGTCATCTCTTTCAAGTGTTTATGAGATCCTAGAATAACCAAGAATGATTCTGTGTCATTTTCCACTGCAGCTACATTGATGCTATATCCCCACCCCAAATGTAAGCTCACTGAGGGCAGGGATGGTTTTATTATTATTATTTTTTTATCTCTGTCACCACTAAGCATAATACCTGGCACATAACAGACATTTTAAAAAATGTTTATTGATTGATGCATTTAAGAGAGTTTTAGGAAATCTGTATCTGAGCTTAGAATCATTTAATTCAGAAACCTTTTTATAGTTGAAGAAACCCTAAACCCTAGAGAGAAAAAAAAATGTCTTGACCAAAAATCTTGCACCAAGTAAAGCACATCTTTGGGCTTCCAGTCCAGGTCCACTCCATACCTCGAGTTCTTCTACTACCCCGTGTTTGAGTTGTTTTTCTTCTAAATTCAATACATTGTTAAAGAAGTTATTTATTGGGTGTTTTGATGGAAATACCATTGACATTGCTAAGCAATTGTAAGTACATTGACTCTTATTAGCTAAATAGCAAGAAAGATGTGATTGATATGAATTAAGTAGGTGAGTTGACTTGAGAGTTTCCTGTTGAGGAGGGACCACAAATCTCTGGTTTATGTCACTGTAGGTTACTTCTACCTTCAAGAATACAAATCCTTATGGATTGCCTTAATATATACTAAAACAGAAGATTTGAACATCCATTTCAATAAGCATTCATTTAGTGGCTACCACTTTCAATGTTCTGGGCCTTACAGTATATATAAACACCCCATTTAATGACTTGATTTTTTTTTGAAATCTTGTAATGTTTTGGAAGGAACATTTTGGAACCTTTATAGACTGTTATATCCAAAGTATATTAAAAATTGACATAAGCTCCATGGAAAATTTTGCCCAATTCACTTTTCTATTGATTTATAGTAATTACTTCCAGCTTAGAATAGCCAGGTCTCTGTATCTATGTGTAAATTTGCATGCAAAGAACTAAGAACTATAAATAAATATAAACTTTTGAGGAATAATAGACATAGGTAAGAGAAAACATTGAAATTTGCTGAGTTTTTGGTCCTCCTTCCTTAATCAACAAAGTCTTGCCACTGCATTTCTAATGTCCCAAACATACTTTTCCTGACAGTTGGTAATTCAATATATATATTATCACTTTGTAGTAAGGATTATGTGTTCTTCACATCATAGTTATAATGTTAACCTATTAAATGGGTTCTGATAAACAGGGGTGACATATAAATGTTCTCGTCTTAATTTCTGATACATTTGAACTCAAGGAATTATTCAGTGAATTGTGTCAGACAGCCTCTACTCCTTTGCAAACAAAGAAAGCAAAAGAAGCTTTCAAAAGTTTTCACTTCATTAAATCAGAGGTGTTTTGTTTATTTTTAAAGACGAAAAATCTGTTCTACATTATCAGAGGTTAGCTTGACATCTTAGGGTTCATTTTAGGAACATGTGTCTTGTTCAGAATTCAGCCTGATGAAGAATTGGAGGAAAGAGAGTTGTGCAACCTTAGATTTGGACTCAAGGGGCACAAATGAAAATACTGACTCTGACCCCGACTTCCTGTGTGGACTTATTCATTTCACTTTTCTGTGATGTCGTTAACAATAAGCACATCACAGAAGCAGGACTTTAAATTTTACTGACACCTTATCGTTATTGGGATACAGGCATTACTAATCCAGATTAAAATAGGTTCAGTATATATTTCTGTTGAGGGCTCTGCTATTTCTCCAGCCACAAAATTTCACAATCTAAAAATGAGATCTTACTCTCTTTCCTTTACTACCAGTCAATTACAACTGTGTAACATACCTCACGTGCAACCCTTTTCCTCCATTCACATGATAGCTCTGTAGTTTAACCTGTTATCATGTTTCACTGGGACTATTTTAATAGCCTTTTCTTTAAAAACACCTTGTGTCTGTAATCTCTCCCTTCTCCAGTACATTCTCCAGCCATGTAGCAAACTGATATTCTGACCAATTTACTCCCTTGCTTAGGAAATTTTAGAGGTCTTCATTGCCTCCCAAAAGTGGTTTTCAAAGAATAGTAAAGAGATTCCCTAGGAGTTGCTGAGGTGCTTTCAGGGGATCCACAAAGAGCAAACTTATGTTCATGACAACCCTAAAATATTTTAATTTTTAATATGGTAAATATCACTAGATGTAATCCCACATAAACCAAAGCTTTTTGGGGATAGTGTTTTCAATAATTTTTTAAGATTATAGAGGGATCATGAGACCAAAAAGTTGGAGAACTGCTGCTTTTGATATTTAATGCCATTTACACTATCACTCTAGTTTTTCTCATTTAATTAAACATCATCTGCTCTTATTCCTCTACATACATATTATACACAATGATTCAGACAAAATGGAAGCTTCCTGTTGTCTAAATGTGTTTTGTTTTTTTTTTACCATTCACATCCATTCTTTTGCTCAGGACATATTTTATATGTCTCAGGTGATTCTTAATCTCTACCTGTCAGGATCCTGAGTTTCCTTTAAAGCAAAATTCCTTTCCAAATTTCCTGACTTGTAAATACTTTTTGCTATTTATGTGAATTTTGTTTGTGTGTTTACTCACTCATTTACTTTTTTATTAATTAATTCATTCAGTTTTTTATGAACAGAATTTTAATTATTTCAGGAAGAGGACTTCCTTATTTTGTTCTCAGTACCTAGCACTTTACCGATTACTGATTGATTAAAAGGAGATTTTAAGAAAAGGCTCATCTTCAGATATCTAGAAGACTTTATAAATCATGCTTCTTATCTTGTGAGTGCAGAGTAGATGGAATGCAAATGAAGAATAAACCATGCATTTTCAGACATGATTAAGACAATTACTAATGTGCTTTGCTTGATTATACCAGTTGTTACAACGGAGGGTTTTTGTTTGGAGAGGGGAGTGGTAGGGAGGGATGTTTAAGAAGAAGAGGAAAAGTTTCATGAAACATTCAAAAATATCAAGAGGAGAAGGAAATTTAGAATGAAACATTGAGAAGCAGGGCAGTGTCAGTATTACTATGATAAATTTAATATGTATTAAACAAAATAACTTTTGTATGATATGGCCATGCCATCCAGATGCCTCTTTTTTCTGCCCTTCTTTGTATATGGAAATGTATATATCTGATGATTTTTGAGTTTACTTTTTTAAAAAAATTAAATATTTTTAGATTATATTTGTACATTCATTTTTACATATTTCTGTATGTCATTTTGGGAGAAAAAAATCAGAGCAAAATAGTCTAGCTCACTTTTTAAAAAAATGGCTATTGCAGTCCATTTTGGCAAGCATCTGGGTATTATTTTTCTCATAGAAAAAAAAGTCTAATTTTCCTACTTCTTTCAGAGAAAGAAATAACTAACCAGTGCTGCCAGCTTGAGCAGCCCCTGGAGAACCCAGCTCAGTATCTCCATCTTTCCCTGTGTCCCCTTGAGCAGTTTATCCCTACATGTTTCTCACACTGAGCTCAGCGGTATCTGAAAGAGACATGTCTTACTTATTACATTTATGACTTTGCTGATGAACAGCTCAGAGTCTTGGATCAAACTTCTGTGCTCTGAAGGAAAGTATCTTTACAGTGTGTTAATGAACTTAAAAAAAATTTAAAACAGAAAAAAAATTGATGCGTGTCACTTTATATGTTTTTTTTTTCGTTTTTATTGTCTCTTTCTATTCAGGAATGCCATGAATGTATTGAGCTGAATAGATGTATCTTGGGTGCTAGTGGAAAAGTAGTGTTAAGGAGGGTAACTTTTTTCCCCCCTTTTATTATACAAAGACTTGCATTTGCTGGATCTTGTTTTGGAGACTAAACCACAATTATGACTCCTTCAATTATGATGATAGTAAGGAGGAAGTACTTTATAAGTTATATTTGGGAGTTTAGCATTAATGGAGAAATTGTGCAAAGGATTGCATCCCTTCTTGACCTTCCTTCAATCCTCGTATCCAATCAGTTGCCAAAGTGTGTCAGTTCTACCACTGCAGCATCTCTTGTCAATTTAACTTTCCCAACATCTCTTGCTAACTCCACCACTGCAGCATCTCTTGTCAATTTCACTCCTTCATCATCTCCTGTCAGTTTCACCATCTCAACATTTCTTGTCAATATCACTTTTCTGACATCTCGTCAGTTCCACCGCTGCAGCATCTCTTGTTGATTTCACTTCTTCAACATCTCTTGTCAATTCCACCACTGCAGCATCTCTTGTCAATTCCACCACTGCATCATCTCTTGTTAATTTCACTCCTTCATTATCTCCTGTCAGTTTCACCATCTCAACATTTCTTGTCAATATCACTTTTCTGACATCTCGTCAGTTCCACCTCTGCAGCATCTCTTGTTGATTTCACTTCTTCAACATCTCTTGTCAGTTCCACCACTGCAGCATCTCTTGAATACTCGCTCTCATATCATCCTATATGCACACATCACTTCACATCTGGATTATTTCACTAGCTGGGAGTGGGTCTGTCTGCCTCAAGTCCCTTCTCACCCCAATTCATCCTTCATTCAGCCACCAAAGTGATTTCCCCAAGTGCAAGTCCCGTGGTGTCACATCCCTGGACTCTGTAAATTCTAGGTTTCCCTCTTGCCTCCAGAAGTAAACATGAAATGTTCTGTTTAACATTCAAAGTCCTTGATAACCTACACCTCTGTTACCTTTCCTATCTTTTTATATCCCACTTCCCAAAACATAGTCTTTCTTCAAGTGACACTCAAGACAGCTCTTTGGCATTTTCTCTGACTTTCCCAGAATGCTCTTTTTCCTCTGCTTTTGACTGTTGACCTTCCTGGCTTCAAGTCTCAACTTTTACAGAAGTCTTCTCCAACTCTTAATTCCAGTGACTTCCCTTTGTTAAGTTCTATTTATCTTGAATATAACTTGCTTTGTACATATTTGTTTATAAGTTATTTTCCCCATTAGATTGTAAACTCCTTGAGAGCAGAAGGCTGTGTATTGCCTCTTTTCTGTCTCCAGTGCTTATTAGCACACACATAGTAGGTACTTAATAATATTGAAGGTTGAATGACCTATCAAGTATTGGGGGAAAGAATCTTCTTTTCACAGAGCCCCCAAAATCATAACATGTTGCTATGTCCTCCATTCAAATGTACATTCATTTTGAATAGGGTTAATTTTATTTTTTATACTTGTAACTCTATCCCCCTGTGACAGTGCCTACCATATAGATGCTTAATCAATGATAGTGCTTGATTGTATAGAACTTAAATAAAATTCAAAAACCAGGTTTGAGATTTTCTTTTTTTCTTTTTACTACCACCTAAATGCAGTGTTGTCTAGTTAGAAATAGGATCTTCTCCACCTGCCCCCCCCCCCAAAAAAAAAATCTTCAACAAAATGGAATGTTTTTAATGGCTTTAAAATATTAAATCAGGGAAAGAGAACTCTTGGAATCACTTGTGGATTGTCCTGCATTGTTCATATTGTTCTTTTTGAGGGTCCAGGCTCAGATTTCTTGGCCATCTCTTCTTTCTTTTTAAAAATTGTTTTGCAGAAAAAATGACACCTGCCGGGCTTCTCTTTTCTTTTCCCTCTCCTCTCTCCCCTGGGCTCTATTGGCTGGAGTTTGTTGGGTGCTCATCAACAGCAGTGAAAACAATGATTCCAATTTTCCTGGCTGCCCATTAAAGACTGTTAATTGTGTGATTAGATCAGCATCCCAGTGACCCAGGGATGTGTTGACCCCTAATGCAGAACAGAGACAGGCTTCCTCTGCTACCCACAAGAGGCTGGAAGATTTCTAACCATAGTGAAAAATCCTGGTTTTTTCTAAGCTTTGTTTGCTTTCTATGAGAGTCAGTGTGATGTAATGGGTAGAGTCCAGCATGATTCTTTCTGGGCAATTCTGGACAACATTTTGGTCTTTTATTATTGGTTCTCATATAATATTTTGGTGAGTTCTTAAGTGTATTTGAGGCCTCATTTCTACTATGGTGATTTGTTTTCTGTTGATCCATGAAAAAAAATATAGATCTTTTAATTTATAATTCTAGCCACCACATTATTTCTTGCTGGCTGTTCAGTAAGTGTTAAATTTTTATAGCCTGCAGTCTTATGTGGCTGATTTTTTTTTGAATAACATGCATTCATCACTCAATCTGGGGTCTTTAAGACATTTTTGTGACAGTGGTCTGGTTCTGAACTGCTACCACCAATCCTTGTTTTTTTTTTTGTTTTGTTTTTTTGTTTTTTTGTTTTTTGTTTTTGCTTTTTCTTGTAACCACTCATTTGGTATTCTATTATTGATTGTTTGGGGGTGAATTCTTGGAGATGTCACACACTGGAGAGAAGTGTAAACTCCTCCATTCTTGAATCTTGGTTGTCTCAGAGATCTTGAGGTAAGTCACCTCCAATTACATTAGACAGATTCAGTGGTGTGTATGTATTATCTTTTTCCCTCCTTCTGTTTGGTGGAATAATAGGCCTTTGTCCTAAGAGTATTTGGTTTTCCAAACTATTATCTTTTGTATCATTGTATTATTTTGTTCTTTTCATCTCTAGTTTGTAAGGAATTGAGATAGACTTTTTCTGGGAAAGGTAGAGATCTTATTTTTTTCCTTTTCTGTTTATTGACTAGCCGACTCTTGTGCTACTTGATAAAATAATTGATTTTTGTAATGGAATGAATGTGGTGGGACGGAGAAA
Source organism: Sarcophilus harrisii (assembly GCF_902635505.1). NCBI lineage: Eukaryota > Metazoa > Chordata > Mammalia > Dasyuromorphia > Dasyuridae > Sarcophilus > Sarcophilus harrisii. The sequence goes on along the minus strand of NC_045429.1, from coordinate 444,454,870 downwards.
CCATCTTTGGGCCAGCTGACTTCTGTAATTGGCAGGATGATGGACATGATATATACTGCTTCCTCTTCCCATATGGTTTTGATTTCTTACATAAGGTCCTTATTTTCTGAGTTTTGCAACACGCATGGTTTGGAGATTGTCAGTTTTAGTATAGTGATGTTACTTTAAAATGTCATTCTCTTTTAGGTGTACTAATGCTATGTTTGAAAGGTATTCTTGTGGACTCCCATTTTGCCAGTGTCAATTTTACAGTTCCAGTGAACTTTATTTTTTGAATTCTCAACAATATTTTTAAGTCTATTATTGTAGTTAGAAACTTGTTGTCTTTGTTGACAAAGGATAATGAACTTCTAGTATATACTTCTGATGGGGAGACCTTACATTTTTAGGTATTTGGTAGGCATGAGATTTTAGCACCTACAGTTATATGTTGGATGGAGTCTGACCTTTCTTGGCCCAGTTAACACTGAGCAGCAAGCCTGGTGATACAACTTTTGGTCATTTCTGGTAGTAATGGATGAATATCCAATCACCAGCACCAACCCTTCTACTTCTGTTTTATATAAAAGAAACAAGGGCAAACAAAATTAACAATTTTTTTAAACTTTTTAAAGTGATTCAGTCATGCGTTTCAAGCTTCATTGTTGTTGTGTGGGTGTTGCCCATGGAGGACCTTTTGACGATGCTAATTGGAATCCAGACTCCACAAAGTAAACAAAAAACCAGTGTAAAATGTTCATATGTGTACATGAGAAGAAATGGAGACAGAGACACAAAGGGAGAAGAGAAAGATGAGGTGAAAGAGAAGGAAGTAATAAGAGAGAGTGAACAACATAAACTAGGGTTAAGGGAGTGAGGTGATAGGTAGGAATAGGAGATATTATCTTGAATTCAGTTTTGCAGGATACCTGGTGTACTCTCCTTTCTCACCTTCACCTCTTGGATTCCAAATCTCTTTTGAAGGTTAAACTCAAATATCTACCCCATTTCCCTATCTACAAATTATTTTGTAAAAATTACGTTTTACTTTTTATTTTTTTATATGAAATGTCAAATCCTTGTTATGTAGAGCTTGTTTTTCAAATATGTAATAAATTCATCAAGAGAATTACAAAGCTTGTCTTCTTGGCTCTGATTCCCTTCTGGCCTTAATTCTGTTCTCTCCTGTACATTTAAAAAGTGCTTTAATGAGATCCTTCTTTCTTCTCTCCCTTCCCACCCACTCCCAACCTCCAGCACTTCTTCCTTGTCACATCTCTCTCTCCCTCATGAGATAGGGATGGGGGGGGGGAGAGGTGTCAGGACCCCCCTATTAAATATGTGTAATTAAGCACAATCAGTGCTCTAATTGATTGTGCCTGAAAATGTATGTATGATTTGAGTTCATCTCTTCTCTCTCAGATGGTGGGGAGAATTACTTCATCATAGATCCTTTGAAATTGTGTTTGGTTACTGTGTTGATTTGCGTTCTTAGGTCTCTCAAAGCTATTCGTCTTTACAACGTTGTTATTATTGTTCAATCTGTTCTCTTGCTTTTCCTCACCTTAGTCTGTATCAGTTCATAGAAGTTTCAATAAGTTTATCCAGTTCTGTCTTTTTCTTTATGTCTTAGGGCAAAATAATATTTCATTTCCTTCATACACAATCATTTTTCAGCCACTCCCTTAGTTCTGGCCACATCCTTAATTTTTAATTCTTTCTTATTACAAAAACAGCTGCTATATAGCTTTTTATACATAGGATTCTTTTTCTTCTTTTTTTGGATTTTTTTGTGGTTAGTTTACTTTTGGGGGGGTTTTCCCCCCTGAACGTAAGTTCTCAGAGCACACAAATAATTTTTGTATCTTTATATCTCCATAGGCAGTTAATAAATGCTTGTTTCATTGGATTGATTTGAATTGCGTCTGATTATTGAAGCTAGTTTGGTAATGAAGGCACTGGATGAGAAATGAAAAGTTCCTTTATGTAAAATCTTGTGGCTTAGCTCTGGTGCTTAGGGTAGTCAGAGCATTAGTTGGAAACACTGAGCTTCTTGACAGCTTAAAATCCTAAATTTCCTTTAAACTTGAGCTTGGCTTTGGAGCGATGAGAGAGGTGGGGAGAAGGGATTATAGAGAGCTTTCTGAAGGGTTTTCAGTGAAACCCTTTTGCTTTGTAGAAATGGCATATGATGAAGTATGGAGTTGCCTCCTTGGCAGCTCTGGGCTTTGTTGACTATCCTCCTCTTGGCCCTTGGTCAGGTAATAGAGGAACTCCCTTCAGGGCTGTGGAAGTGAAGTTACTTACCAGACACTGCTTGACATACTTTGGTTGTTTTTGATCCTGCCTCCATCATCACTTAAGAACATCAAAAGACTTGAACTAAACCTTCAGAATTTACTTATACTCGTTGAATGTGGGGTGGAGGTGTAAGGGGAGAGCCAAGTCATGGTGATTCAGTAATTCCGAACGGAATGTAGATTTCTCTGCAGAACAGGGGATCAGCCGAACTCTTAGCTTCTTCTCCAGCTTGACCTCCACAATGTCTCTTCCAATGTCCCTTTCCTGCTAGAGGGGATGAATTTAAACGCCAATTATTAGGCGCTGACTGAATGAAGAAGATTGTATTTTCATTGATTTTATACTAAAGCAGATATGAAGAAATTAAATGAATGAGGATGAATGCTGAGAAATAGAAAAAAGCAGTAGAGACCCTGTTGGGTTCTTGTCTTAAATCTGTAGCCTTCAAAAATGGAATCTGTGCCTCCATATCCTTATATTTAATGCGGCAATATTAATATCTGCTCTGCTTCTCCCATTGTTGGGATGAAGTTTACTTATATGAAATTACTTTGTCATGCATTTATTACTAATATTGATGATGATGGTGATAATTATATCCAACTTATAGAGCAACTTTAAGGTTTGCAAAGCTCTTAGAAAGACTGTCTTAATTCCTTAGGACAACCCTTATAATTAATTGCTAGTATAATTTTCATTTCACAGATGAGGAAACTAAGTCAGTGAGAAGTTAAGTGATTTGCTCAGAGCCAACCAACTGGTAAATGTCTGTTAGAATTTGAATTCAGATGATCTTTCTATCTAGCTGCCTTTAATTGTTACTGCCCACTATAGAGAGATAAGCTGTCTGAGGGAAAGTTATAAGTAGTGACATCTATTGGCACGGAAGAAACATAAAGCTTCAATCTAGGAATTGGTTATGATAGTGTGTCTCTGTAGATAAAATCCTATGAAAATTTCATTCTTAAGGGCATCTCAAAAGAATTAACGGGGGAACAACATCAAAATGCTAAGTATGAACCAAATAAATCCAAAGCAAAGTTTTGTTTCTTCTATATGGGCAGGTCATGTAGGGAAGAGGAAACCACAAAATATTTCATGTAGTTGGTGCTTGGTCATGACTGGGCAGGACAAATGGATTCTCCTGATGTGATGATGGAGGATGGGAGTTGTGAGGAGCAGATTGTGACATGCCAGGGACTATTCTGGGCACTAGGAGTACATAAAAATTAAAACCGAAAACAAAAATCAGTGGTTCCAATTCTCAAAAGGAAAAAAAAAAGCCAAGATGGCAAGAACCTTGTCAGTCAGAGTAAAATGAAAATTTTTGTCACTTTTCTCTTTCAGCTCAAGCCAGGACAGAACAGCTGCCGAGACAGCGACAGCGAGAGCGCCAGTGGAGAATCCAAGGGATTCCACCGGACCAGCTCCAGGGAAAGACTTAGTGATGTAAGTTAAAATGAAATTCCTTCCCCCCTCAAAAAAATAAACCCCAATCACTCGGGGCTCCATCCAAAATCACTTCTGCCTTTATTCCATTCCCCTGCTCCTATACAGGTGGATTTATGATGTTAGGCCCATAACACTGGCGTCTGAAAGCCACTCAGGAGTTGGAAGTTGTTTTTTACTTTGCTATTTAGTAAGAGCAGAAAAGCTGATTTAATAGTACAATAGTCAGCTTTTCCATCACGGGAAGATGCACCTGAGTACAAAGCAATGAAGTGGGGAATTCTCTATAGTTTTAACGATAAGAGAAAAAGCATCCAACAATCATAGAGCTAACGGCTTTGATTCATATTCCCAGAGTGTCACAGGCAAGGGAGGACAATGCCTTGGGAAGGGTGGAGACCTGTAATCAAAATTCCAGGGGTAGCATTCTAATAGATATTTCTTGTGTTTAAAACATATGATGAAATCACATAGGATTCTAGATCTGGGCCAGCCGGTTCCTCAGAGGCAATATGGTCAACCCGTCTCATTTTACATATTGAGAAAGTGGAGGAGATTGTGAAAGTCTTACTGAAGATCACTTGGGTAGCTGACAGCAAAAGTAGTTTTTCAGACTCCCGAGTAAAGGCTTTTTTGGGTGTATTTGATTCACTTTCTCTCCTTAGGTCAAGCCTTTAAAGCTGGCCTCTCCTATGATTGAGAAGAGAGATGTAGAAACAAATGAAATTTTGTTCGGAGACATTTGTCGGATTTTGGAAACAAATCCTTGGTGCTCCTTCCTTCTAACTCGGAATTCAGCATAAAATTAGTTGGTAGTGTTCAGGGCCATTCTATAGAAAACAAAATAAAGACCACTTGGAACTCACATGAGTTACAATAGAAAGGCCAGTTTTAAGGAGCTGAATAAAAGTAGGTGAGAATATCAGCATCCCATGACTAGTAGTTTGGGATGCCACCTTGGTCCCCTTTAAGGATCAACTTGAAGGCCAAGGCTGCTGTAGGACCTTGGTTGGTTGGGGTGTTGAGCCATCTTTAGTCTTTCTGAATATGAATTTAATTGTAGGGGTCTTTAGGATCTGAGATAAGAATCTCCCAAGAGGGAAAGCTCCTTTGACAATTGAAGTTTAAAGATGTCGCCCTACACTGATTAATAGGAGTTATTAAAAAAATGGCACCCACATTCTCCACCAAGACACATACAAATTACAAGTGGTATTAATGGTTATTTGCGTAGCCTAGGAAATTTTTAAAAATCAGTGCAGAGTTGGTACTAGAATATGTTGGCAGTTTAGAATATCAGTCTACAAGCATTTATTAAATACTTCCTGAGTGTCAGGTACTTTGCTAAATGCTGATATACAAATAGGCAAAAAGAAACATTCTTTAGCTTAAAGAAGAAATAGTAAATGTGTGCATAAAGGCAATAAATACAAAGAGAATATATTTAAAATATATACAAGGCTTCCCCTCTCCCATGGTAAGAGTTTAATAAATGCTTATTGGTGAGGGATATAATGCAGGTAGCTAAGGAGAAAAGGTCCTCACGGTTTGGGAAAGGACTTGGGCAGAAGGTGGAGTTTGAGCTGTCTGGAGCATGGAGAGGAATTCTTTGAGGAGAAAGGTCAGGAGACACAGCAAGTGGTCCAGGAACAGAGGGGAAGATGGCAGGATGCTCTGCATAAGAACAGAGAGGAATTACAGAGCATTTGGTCCATGAAGAGGGCCCCAGTGGGCGTGAACAGACTGTGACTCCTTACCAATACAGAGTGAGAGGAGAAATGGTGAAAACAACCTAGAAGTTCTCCTTTGGTTTGGTCACGGGGAGAGACGGCGAGCAGCTCGTGTCTGAGCTCTTGGAGCGGGCCTGGAAAGTCCCCCATCGCCAGGTTATGGCAGGGAAGACAAGAGAGGCTTTGGGGAGCAGGCCCAGAGGGTCTGTGCCCTTGGAAGGAGGACCCCCATTCACCAGGTCACAGATCCGTCTCTTCTCTGAGACTCTCGGTATCTGGGCGGTTGGAATTTCTGCCCAAGGGAGGCTGACTAGAACATGATGTCATTTCCACTTTATTTATTTTATGGGGTTTGTATGAGTTGAGAGCTCTCAAGTGTCTGGAGGGTTTGACTCATGGGGAAAACTTAAAAGCCGTCGGTGGGATGGGTTTGCCAAACCATTCCCCACGGCGTGCCCAAGGGAAGGATAATGACCCACCCACACGGGAAGGCTGTCCACATCAAGAAGCGTCCTCCCTTGGCTAGCTTAGTCACTGAGGAAGGGAGTGGAGGGCCATGGTTAGACAGAGCCCACCGCGTCTGGGGGGCTCCAACCTTATGGGCCCTGGGAGGCTTTCACATGTTTACACTTGCTTAATATTGAGTTCAGCTAAGGCGTCCTTGACTTTTCAGCTGGACTGATCTTCCTGAGGCCGGAGCCCCCTGATGGTGAATCCTCCCCCCAAGTGGGCCGGGTCTGTCAGACTTCCTGCTGCCAAGCACCCCACATGCTCCCCCAGCGCCAGTCCCCCTCTTCCTGGGAGGAGGGCACCCGGGGCTTTCAGCATTCAGGGGCACCAGCAGGGGAAGCTCCAGCCTCGTCTTGCTGAGACCTCAGCTCTGCCCCGTTCTGCTGGCGACTTGCCCTTCAGTGTATCCACTTATCCCATGGGTTTTCAGGGAACGGAATGGAGTGATTGCAAAGATGGAAGCAACTGACTTTGCTCCAGGTCTGAGGGTCCAGGCAGCCCGGAAATTTGTCCCTGGTGTGAGATTTGGGCCTAACGGCAGAAACATTTTGTCCTGTGGCAGTGTAGCTGAGAGGTGGACATTCAGCCTGGGTCCCTACCTTCCTGAGACACTAGTTTTCTGAACCTCCTCCTCTCCACCCTCTGCCCACCACTTTACAGTTCATTCCCACCATTTCAACTGATGTTAAACATGTTAGATAAATCTCTTATTGTTGGGCCTGTGGTCGCCCGAAGCTTTTAAGGTTCCCTGGGATATTAGAAGCAAACAGCATTATATGCTTCTCCCTAGCAATCAGTGGCAGAAATACCTTTCACTCTGCTTCTGTCCTCTCCCCAACTTGTGTGTGTGTGTGTGTGTGTGTGTGTGTGTGTGTGTGTGTTGTGTGTATGTATGGTGTGTGTGTGTGTTGTGTGTGTGTATGTGTGAGTGTGTGTGTTGTGTGTGTGTGGTGTGAATGTGTCTCTGTGTGTGTTGTGTGTGTATGAGTGTGTGTGAGTGTGACTGTGTGTGGTGTGTGTGTGTGTGTGTGTGTGTGTGTGTGTGAGTGATTTTTGCATTTGAGGACATTCTTGCAATAGAAAGCAGACTCCTTGAGGGCAGGGATTGTTTCATTTTTTATTCATATTCCTATAATTGAGCAGAGTTCCCGACATAGTACATATTTAATAAATGTTTATTAGTTGCTTGCTTGCTTTTATAAGCATTATTTTTACAAGCCTTTCCTGAGGTTTGTTTTTGTGTGTGCAAGAATAAGGCTTGATAATTAGGTGTTTTGTACACGTCTTTGTGTCTCTTCCCCACCGCCCCCTTCCCCGCCCCCCCCCCCGAGTTCATAAAACTTACTTGCTATTTGTTCACTTGCAAGGGCCAGAGTTGTCTCCATTTTGGAAATACTCTGGGATAACTCCTTTCCCCCTCTTCTTTCCTCTCCTCTTCCCTCCCTCCCCACCTTCAGCCTTCTATTTCCTAAGGGGGGGAAAATAGATAAAATGGAGGTGAGTGGGGAAGGATGTCATACACAATCGGTTATTTGCAGGAATTTTAAAATATTCAATTTAAATTAGCCCTAGGGTCAAAGCAGCAAGTCCTCCACTGGGGACCTAATGAATATCCATCCCGGTACCCAGACAGCTGTAACAGTAGCTGCGGACGGACTCTCTGTGTAGATCTATAATGAATGAAGTGCATCTATTTTAGTGGGATAATCAATTTCCAAATCCCTTGTCGTTGGTGAGCTGTTGAAACAGAAATGTTAACTTCCTGAGCTTAATGAGTAGCCTCCGTCAGAGCCTGGTGACAGAGAGATGGAAAGAAAGGAGGAGAGAGGAGGACGAGCGGGGGAAAAAGGAGAGTGACTGTTAATGAATATCCCCTTGCAAACTCACATGTCAGCAGCAACATTCTCCCTCTTGGAAAATGTCTTTCAACTCTGCATCCCATTACTGTTCCTAAAGCCCTCGGTGGCTCGGAGATTGAGGTATTGTGTGTTTACAAGAAATCTCTCCTTTGCAACATAATGAGGCCCAGGCAGGTAATTTGCAGAGATTTCAAGAGCACTGGTCAGATCTAGGGAGGAAATACAGAGAGAAAAAGGCCATGTTAAACAAGAGATGCCTTGTAATGAGCCCCAAAATAGTATCCGATGGCTGGCTGACAGAAATCATGTTATTTTTCTCACTTGGTGCATGTAAGCCAGTGGAAGCTATTCGCTTGCCCCCCTCTCCTCCACCCTCTCTGGGGCTCTCAATCCCACTTAAAGCTCTTAAAAAAAAGGAATAGGAAACTGTGCCTTCTGGAGGAATAAGAAAATAGAGTCCTTTTGGTCTTCCACTTAGAAGGATTTGACCCAAACATGATTTATGCTATTGTTTGCAAGATTGATGAATACATGGCTGTAGGGTGTATTTGTATTTTGTTTGGGGGGGATAGAGAGAGAGAGAGAGAGAGAGAGAGAGAGAGAGAGAGAGAGAGGAAGAGAGAGAGAGACTTTTAATGTCTCATATCATTGGATTTTTTTTTTCCTCCATGTCTCTATATGAGTCATAGAATTTCAAGGCTCCTATGACAATTTCTGTTCCACAAACTGAGCAGACCTTGCCTTGGGCATCCAAGACAGAAAAAGAGGAAGAAAATACCTTTTCTTCCTTCTCCCTTACCTTTGATTGGTGAAGTATGCCCAAAATAGGGGAGGGGTTCAACATCTCCTAAAATGAACCTCTTTCTCCATTGGGGAAGCCATTCTGTATGTCACTGTGGCTAGGCTGGGGCCCCTGGGTGGATCTTTGTTGGTATTTATAAATATTTATTAAGCAATCTCCTCAGGAGACTGCATGAACATATACAAGAATATGTGTGTATATGTGTGTACAAATATATGTGTATCTATGTTTATATACAAATATATGCATTTATGAGTATATATGCACAAATTGCATATACACATGTACATGTATGTGTATATAACGTGTGTATATACACAGAGCACTGATTATTACAACTTTTTTTGCACACAACACCCCATGTCTTTGTGCCTTCCCTTTCCTTCTCCTTCCATCCCAACGCATGCTTTGTACTCTTGGAATCCTTAGTTTCTTTCAGTACTCAGCTAAACTCTTCCTTCTACATGAAGTTGTTCCTGATCTTCTGCCCTAGCTGCTTAGTCACTTTAAAAATTACTTTGCATTCATTGTGTGTGTACATGCACATATGGGTAGGAGTGTGCATATGGTCGTGTGCATGCATGTGCTGCATGTATGTGTGCATGTACACAAACACACTTTGCATAGGTTGTCTCCTATAATATTCTGTTAGCTCCTTTAGTGCACAGGCTGGCTCACTCTTGTCTTTGAAACCCTCATATCCATTGGCAGTTAATCGCATTAATTAATTGATTAATTAATTAAATCCATCTAGTTCTCAGGTGAGGGAAGGGAGGCAAAGAGACTGCTGAGTGTAGGTGAAGTGGGATCCTGAGTCTATGGGGAGTTCATTATTGTTTGACTCTCCTTGACCCCATTTGGGGTTTTCTTAGCAAAAAGACATGCAGTTTTCCATTTCCTCCTCCAGCTCATTTTCCCGATGAGGAAACGGAGGCAGACAGGGTGAAGTGACTTGCCCAGAATCACTGGGGCCAGGAAGTGTCTGAGGCCGGATTTGAACTCAGGAAGATGAGTCTTAATTCCAAGCCTAGTGTTCTCTACTCTATGGCGCCATCTAGTGACTCTATGGGGAATTAGAGGCCATCAGAATATATATTTTTTTAATAAATAGGAAATCAGAGATTACATGACTGCTCCTAGGGCATTCAGATGGTAAGGCTCCAAGGCCATCTTCTTTGTAATGCTGATGGCCCATTGGCTAAGTCCCACTTACAATACTTGATTCAGCCAGTGGGTGGATAGGAGCATGCTTTAATGAAGTCCGTTATTCTACCAGAAATTGGTTAAGTATATGTGATAATAATAATGGTAATATTTCAGATTTACAAAGTGCTTTTTAGTAATAACCCTGTGAAATAGTGTAAAAATTATCCCTATTTTGATGATGAGAAAACTGAGATGGAAATAAAATCATTTGAGGAAATGATGAAAGAAAGAAAAAAAAAAGGAAGGGAAAGAAGTGGGAGGAAAAATAGAAGGGAAGAAGAAAGGATAGAAAGAAAAAGAGGGAAAAAGAAAGGTAGGGGAAAAGGAAAGAAGGGAGAAAGGGAGAGAAGGAAGGAAGGAAGGAAGGAAGGAAGGAAGGAAGGAAGGAAGGAAGGAAGGAAGGAAGGAAGGAAGGAAGGAAGAAAATAGGAAAAGAAGGAAGGAAGGAAAGAAGATAAGAAGGAGGGAGGGAGGGAGGGAGGAAAGGAGGGAAGTAAGGTAAGGCTATATTTTGGAGCCAGAAACGGACTTGGGCCCACTTGGCTCCAAATGCTTTGCCTTCTCCGTTGCGCCGTGCTGCTCCTGCGGGCGAGGCCTCGTGCTGCACTAGGGACCGAGCACGTGGGAGAGCAGCAGGTGGGGCGGCTTTCGTGGCCACCCCGAGTTTCGCTTCTGCCCCGGCCGGGGCCGTCCCTCCGGTGCCCATTGGTTCCTAGCCGGGAGAGGCCGCTCCCTCCCTTGCGACGGCCCCACCTTTCCCCTGAATGTTGGGCCCTCTTCCGGGGGTCTCGGTGCCCGGGGGGCGGAGGGGGTGTGCGCGGGGGAGGGGGAGCTCGGGTGCTCCGTGGCGTTCTGTTAATTCCTCGGCAGGGCAATCAAATTCGTGTTGTAATTAAAGCTGTCAGTTGGAAGGCGAGCCAATCGCCGCGAAAACACAGCATAACAAATGAAGTGAAATGATTCTGCGTGTAGCTATACAATGCTTCGCCAGGCATGAAATTAAATAAGTAATTTGATGTTGACATCAGAAATTGAAATGATACCCACTGTTCCCTCGTTCAGTCAGACCTGCATAAACAATAGCCAGAACAAATATGCCCAACAAAGCCCTCTTCCCCACCCAGCTCCCCAAGTAATGTACAATATATATGCAAAACGGGCTGAACAGAGCCTTCCAGGACCTCGAGGATGTAATTTTCTTTGGTGTACAATGAGATGATACGTACTGGGGGGTGGCAGTTTTGCTCCTGGGCTAAAAATACGTTTATAGGAGGAAGAAGGGGTGCGATGGGGGGAAAATGGTGGGGAGGGGGAGATAGTACCATCTAAGTTAGTGTGTGTGTGTGTGTGTGTGTGTGTGTGCGTGTGTGTGTGTGTGTGTGTGTATGTGATAGGTACAGATCCGGGTAAGTAAATCCTGCAACATCTAAAAACTCATTCTAAAAGGAAGTCGCCTCCTTGGGCCTTGACTCCGATTTGGGGTGTGAACACCAGCATCTGAGCTTGCTCTCCTTGCCATCCTATGGGCAGATTACACTCACTGCAGCCATGTGGTTGGTGACGGGAATTGGAAGCCATTCATTCATGAGGACTTTCCTGCTGCCATCACTTGAAAACTGATTTATGCAACTGCCCTGACCGCCCCCTACCACCCCAAGGCCATTCTTATGTGTTCCCTCTTTGGAATAGCCTGGGACTAAGTCCATCTGTGGGTTAAATTTTGGTTGTCCTCAAGCTCCCAAGGGAGCTCTTGAGTCACCTCCATGGAATCGTCTATCAAGAAGTCATCTCCTTTATTTTCCACATGAGGAAACAGTCTTGGAGAAAGGAAATGGATTCCTTAAAGTAACCTGGCATGTGATAGAGAAGAATTTGAACCCAGGACCTCTCCCTTTGAAGCCAGTATTCCTGAAACACAATGCATTATTTTGTTCAACCATGTTAGTTTAGAGATAAAGCTGAGATCTAGAAAGGTTGGTGGTCCAGCCAAGTGATAAAGTCACTCTTTGAATCCAGGTCTTCTCCATCCAGACCTAGCCCATTTTCTCATAATGCTTCTTTGGCCCTTTGACTTGCTTAGCTTTGAATGTGTTGAGCCTCAGTTTCCCCATATGTAAAATAAGTTAATTAAGTACCTCCCTTACTGGGTTGCAGTGAAGATTATAAGTGTATGAGTGTTAGGTTGAGATGGATAATTGGCAACTCATCTAGTCCCCCAATGTTGATGAGAAGGGGCAGGTTTTTGTTCACTCGGTGTACCGGCTTTTGAGTCTCTTGAGGATCTGTTTCCTCATCTGTATATTGAGGCGGCCTCTGATGGAGCTTTAAATGGTCTTAGGACCTTCTGTGTTCTTTGGGAGTCGGTAGGAATTCTTTGGGTCAAGGTGATAAACCAGCCTCATTTTCCCCTTCTATTCACACCCCCAGAATTCACATTCAAGCACTGTTCAATTCATAGAAGCCAAGATACCATGTCAAGGAATCAGCAGGGTAGACTTCAGCTAGTCCCATTTGAATATCCTTCTGTCCTCCCTTCCCCTTTCTGCAGGATGGGGCCAAAGGTGAACCCCTTCCTCCATTGCAGGCTATTATCCTCCTCTTAGTACCTCGTCCCATCAGGAGCAGCCGTACGTCAATGGGCAATTCTCCTGCCGAGAGCTTCTAGAAGCGGGGGCCTTGGGCAGCTTCCCCCAGGCCCCCACGTTCTTTACATTTTGACTACTAATTATGTTTACAAAATGTCTCATTTTCGAAAAGCATTATGTGAGCACTGACTGGAGTCTCTGGGGGTAACGCCTGGCACACAGGTCAGATGCTGAAAAAGTCATCCAGACCCATCGGGCTTTTTATTTTGAATTCGGTCTTGGCTTTTTCCTCCCGTCTGCCCCTTTGTGGCCACCACGCCAAGCATTCGAGACCAGGGCATTGAATGTCAGCGAGTCCGGGAGGCAGGTTGATGTGTGTCTGTTTAGTCTCCACACGGGGCGAAATGCCATCATTAATTCATTACCCAGCTGTCTGTCAAATAAATTGGCAATTACGTCCACCGCAGAAGCTTGGAATTCAGCAAATAGCACGTTAGCATCTCAAAGTTGTTGAGAGATGTAAAGGGGGAGAAATTAGGGAACACGGTGTTTGTATCAGTAGCAGATGACAAGAGGCCTGTGAAAGCTCTGTGATGCCATGATGAAAGGGCGGGTGGAAAAAGGCCAGTAATGAGCTCTGTCGATTGGAACGTGCTAACAATAATAATAACCACGCTAGTAGTAATAGTGGTAGTAATAGTAATGGTAGTCATGAGCTGGGTGAACTGGAATGTATTAATAATAATAATAATAATAATAGTGTGGCAGCAATAATAATAAAAATAATGATAATGAGCCATATAGATTGAAATGAACCAATAACAATAATGTGGATAGTAATTGTAATGATAACAACAACAATGAGCTGTGTCTGTTGGAATGTGTTCACAAGCATAATAACCATAGCAATAGTACTAGTAATAATAATAATAATAAGCTATGTGGATGGAAATGTGAGAAGAAGAATAGTATGGACAGTAATAATAATAATTATAATAAACGGTGTCAATTTGAATGTTACCAGTAATAACAGTGGTAGCAGTAACAGTAACAATAATAATAATGTGTGGGGATCAGAATGTATTAGTAATTATAATAGTCACAATGATAAACTATATGTATTGGAATATATTATTAATAATAACAGTATGGGTAGTAGTAATGATATGTTGTGTGAATTGGAATGAATTAATGTTAATAGTATGGGTGGTGGTGGTAGTAGTTGTAGTAGTAGTAGTAGTAGTAGTAGTAGTAGTAGAAGCAGCAGCAGTAGTAGTAGTAAATTGTGTGGATTAGAACTTGTTAATAATAACTGTAGTAGTAATGACAAGGTGGTAGTATGGATAGTAATAGTAATAATAATGAGCCGTATGGATTAGAACATATAATAATGATAAAACTATTAGAATATATTAATAATAACAGTATATGCAGTAGTAATAATAATCTGTGTGGATAGGAATGTATAAACATAATAGTATTGTTAGTAGTAGTAATAATAATAGTGTGTGAGGATTAGAACTTGTGAAAAAGCAGTAACAGTGGTGATGGTGGTGGTAGTATGGGTATTAATAGTAATAATAATAAACTGTATAGATAGGAATGCATCAGCAATAATACTACTAGTAGTATGGCACTGGCAATAATAATAAGCAGTGTGGATTAGAAGTTGTTAATAATAATAATAGTGGTAGTAATTGTAGTCATAGTCATAATCATAAATAGTGAGTCCATTGGGATGTATAAATAATAGCAGTATAGATAGTAACAATAATAAGCTATGTAAATTGGAATGTATTAATGATAATGATATGGGTAGGGGTAGTAGTAGTAATAATATGTGGATTAGAACATGTTAATAATTGTAGTGGTGGTTTAGGTAGTAATAATAATAATAAGCTGTGTGGATTAGAACTTGTTACTAACAACAGTGAGGTGGTGGTGGTGATAGTAGTAGTAATAGTAGATGTAGTAGTAGAAGTAATAGTAGTAATAATGTGTCCATTGGAAATGTATTAACAATAACAGTAATAGCAGCAACAGTAGTTAGCTAGGTCCATTGAAATAACAATAATAGTAGTTGTGGGTGTACTAGTAGTAGTAGTAGTAGTGTAGTAGTAATAATAGTAGTAGTAGTATTAGTAGTAGTAGTAGCAGCAGCAGCAGCAGCAGCAGCAGCAATAGTAGTAGTTATAATAGTAGTAGTAGTAGTAGTAATAATAGTTGTTGTAGTTGTAGTAGTAATAGTTAGTTGTGTCCATTGGAATAACAATAATTGTAGTTGTAGTTGTAGTAGTGTTGTAGTAGTAGTAGTATTGGTGGTGGTAGTGGTAGTAGTAGCAGTAGTAGTAGTAATAGTGGTAGCAGTAGTGGTAGTAGTGGTAGTAGTACTGGTAGTAGCAGTAGTAGTAGTAGTAGTAGTAGTAGTGGTATGGTAGTAGTGGTAGTAGTAGTGGTAGTGGTAGTAGTAGCGGTAGTAGTGGTAGTGGTAGTAGTAGTAGTGGTGGTAGTAGTAGCGGTAGTAGTGGTAGTAATAGTGGTAGTAGTAGTAGTAGTAGTAGTAGTAGTAGTAGTAGTGGTAGTAGTAGTAGTAATAGTGGTAGTAGTAGTGGTAGTAGTTAGCTGTGTCCACTGGAATAACAATAATAATAGTTGTAGCTGCAGCAGCAGCATCAGTACACCGTGTGGGTATTAACAATTATAATGATAGTACTTCCAGTGATGACAGGAACAAGAGTGGTCCATTGCTCACTTCCCACTCTCTTTTGCTTTCTTGCAGAGTTCAGCGCCTTCCAGCTTGGGGACCGGCTACTTTGTAAGTGTTTCTTTTCTTTTATGAATGTGACTTTCACTGGTGTTTCTTTGCTTCTCAAATTCCTGCTTATTGAGTAAGAGGGCAGGGAAGAAGCCCCTGCCCCACACCTCTGCATGGTGGACTACTGTATTTTTCATTTTTTAAAAAATAGACATGTTATTGGGTTTATTCTTGTCATCTCAGGTCAGATTTACAGGTGTAGAATTCCCCATTTACTGATTTTCTACATCCCATGGCTTGTAGCCATGAAAGCAAGCGCCCAGTTTGGAGTATGGGTGCATGGGTTCCCATGATTCTCCCCAGTGTTGCTCAGTATAGGCAGACCACCCCTTCAAAAAATTCTTGGTCAATTTTATTTGGAAGACCAATTAATCTGTTTTGTTGCGTGGTCCAGAAAGCATGTTTGCTAGATTCATTTGCTATGAAAGTGACCCTTCTCATTTTAATGTACCCCAGGTCTGACACCCTCAGATGCAGAAAAATGCTACTTGTAATGATGAGTGGGAAGCCTGTGTATGAATATTTTTTGATTCCCCACCTCCTTTGGTTTATTTATTGATCACAATTAGACCAAGGTGGCCTTCAGGCCTTCCTTCTCCTCTCAGCCAATCATGGCAAGCTATTTTAATTCAGAGTTGATACTGTTTCCTAACATTCTGCAAAGGATGGTAGGAAATGAGGAAATGTGTGCTTAAAAGATTGAGGGCTCAAATAATCCTAAGGGTCTCAGGATATCCCATCATTTATTACACAACAAAAATTAGTCTTCCCTTGGATTCGGTGAAACCTTTTCCTAAGAAGCACAAAATAAGATGGAGAAGTTCTTGATACGGGACTAAGGCCTCTGATGGAATAGGGTCATTCTTCAGGGGAGTGAGCTTGGATTATCCTGACTCTTGTCTGCTCAGAGCTTTCTCAGGCTTGAAAATGATCATTCTTCCTGCTGAGGCCTGCTAAACCCATTAATAAGAAAAGAGACACACAGACAGACTCAGGATTCAGTTGTATTTCTTTTGCCTTTCCCCCTCCAATCTCAAATCCAATCCAACGAGGAGGCGAAGGCTAAAGCTGTTTGGGCACCTGTTAGGTACAGCCAGCTCCTGTGTTTCTTCAGCTCTCTTCCTGATGGTGGGAGCTGAATATTCATGCCCACAAGCAGGCTCATCAGGCAGCCATTGGGTTTCCTGATTCAGTAGCCGAGCTAACAGAAGATGTTCCATCTGCCAGCCTTTCACAGCATGCTGGATGTGGGTTGGCCCGCTGAAACTGAAATCTGGAGAGTGTCAATAGTGCCTCCTCCGTCCCAAAGATTGGAAAACCTCATGGAGCTTTTAAAATATCCGTGTGTGTGTGTGTGTGTGTGTGTGTGTGTGTGTGTACACGTGTGCATTGCAGGGACACAAGCACGTGGGGGGGGGTGATATTTAAGCACCTATTTAAGCCTTTGATTATTTCTGATGTGAATGTCCTGGTCATTTTAATGTCATTATGATTAAGAGAACTAAATCATCTCTGGATACTATTACTGTTTACAGAGCATGGTTTTCTCTTTTTCTTTACTTCCAAGGATACATTTCTTTCTCTCTCCCTCCCTCCTTCCCACTTTTCCCTTCTCCGCTCTCTCTCTTCTCTCTCTCCCCCCTCCCCCCGTCTCTCTGTCTTTCTTTCCTCTCTCTCTCTTGTGTGTGTGTCTCTCTCTCTTTCTGTCTGTTTCTCTGCCTCTCTCCTCCCACTTTTCCACTCTGTCTATTATTTTCTCTTTGCCCCACCTACCTCCTTCTTCATTCTTTCTCCATCCCCATTCTCTCTCTTACCCCTCTCCCTCGCCTCTCCTCTCTCATAATATATTAGTACTTGGAAAGCACCTTCATGATTATGCTTCTAAAATCATTTTTTACACTTACATGATGCTGGATGAATATCGAAGACTTTTCCCCTTTCTTATGTTGGAAAAGTTGTTTTTAGAATTACCCTGCTTATTTAAAAAACCTGTAGTTTTATTAACTTACATGGAGAAAACACACACCAGATGTATCATGTAGTCCGAGACCATGAGAAGAATGCCCCACAATGATCCAAGTAGCATGTGTTTCCAATTGCTATAATTATTGCATTATCAAAGCATAAGAGCCAGTGTCCTTCCACTGACATTGTTGCAAAGTCTTGTTTCCCCAAAGAGTTTCCATTCAGTCTCACCTTGGGTTGGAGAAATGGCACATGAGATCATGTCCACGTGTCCATCCCCAGTGACTTCCAGTTTGGAAACTCAGATGAGATGACGACAGTGGCTTTGTGTTTTGAAGCGATATGATGCTTCCAGGTTTCCCTTGTTCTCTGTTTTTTAATATTTCTTTTCTCAGCCTTGCTTCTGTCCACTAAGAAGGTTCAAGACCAGGTAAGTCCGAGTATGC
This sequence comes from Sarcophilus harrisii, assembly GCF_902635505.1. NCBI lineage: Eukaryota > Metazoa > Chordata > Mammalia > Dasyuromorphia > Dasyuridae > Sarcophilus > Sarcophilus harrisii. Next base: position 444,437,223 of record NC_045429.1, on the reverse strand, counting down.
CAAAGAGGTTTGAACCCAAATCTCAAGGTGACGCTAAGTTGTTTCGGTAATGTTGGATGGAGACAGAGCCTTTGTTACCTAGTGAGTCAGCCTCAAAGTGTCTATTGCTCGTTGGAGAGTTGATGGTACCATCTTTTCCCCTACAGCTGCTTCTTCGGTATGTTAACAATTCCAAAGCGTTTTCCCACTTGAATTTCTATTTAACTTTCTCCTTTCTACCAAGTATTGATAGGTAGGGAGACTGGAAGTTATTTTGTTCTGATGAATATCACACTTGTAGTTGAGCCAGACCTTTTTTACACAGTTATTTAGGAAAACCAGATTAGGTGTTGACTATAATACCCAATTTATAAAAATCGTGTAGATCTTCCTACCTTCCCGCCCACCCAATGGCATCAGAAATTAGAAATACCACAGATTCTTTTTATTTCCTCACCTTATGTTTTCTCTAAAATATCATATTGGAAACAAATTGGGAGCGTTGAGTGCCTTTTCATTATTCTGGTGATAATTCTCCTTAGTTTTGTGTCACTAAGGTCTTTGCTTTGGCCCATCACTTTTCCATTATGTGAAAAAGCACCAGGTTGGCACTGAAATTAAGATATGAGAATAGCAGCTAAAAACACTGTTTACATAAGCATATTGGAATGAATTCTTAAACTAGACAAAATAAAGAAGGGATTGGGGGAAAAATACTTAGAGTACTTTTCATGTCTGAGAAGCGTTGGAATAATATGTACATGTGGTATATCCTTATTCATCTCTTATTCATACTCAGGCCAATATTCTAAATATAAATGGAATTATAGGCTTGTTAGAATCTATATCCTAATTTTGTTGGCACATATACTTAGCATTTGGAACATGAACCAGGATTTTCCTTTTTTTCCTGCTACAAGCAATGAGAACATTTTCTTCACTGTGTTAAATGTATTTAAACTGTATCTTTTTGTTTTGAACATTCAAAGTGATGTTCACACTACTCTCCTGGTTTTAGAGTGTGTGTAGGTAGTAAAATTCCAGATTGGAGAGAAAAATAGAGATTTGGATACTTTTGGTTATAGTGGCTTTTGAGTGAAATGCCCTTGGAAATTGATGAAAAACACAATATTGAGGATTCCTTAAATAATGAAATGATTGAGCCCTACTAAGCAGCTTTTATGTTGTACTAAGAAGGCTGAATTTTGAGTTTTCAGATTTCAATTCAAATCTTACCACTCCACCACTTACTGCCTTTTTTTTGTTTCTTAACTTTAGATCACTTTCTAGCTCCATGCGTCGGATTCTTTACCAGTAGATTGGACTAGATACTTTCAGATATCTTACCTCTAAATCTGTGATTTTCTTACTTTCTGGATTAAAGTTTCCTTATATGTAAAATTAATGTGTTGGTCCCAATAACCTTTAAGACCTCTTTTCACTTTATATCAATTGACGTCTGACCTCTCTGAAGATCTAATTAGTGTGTCAGATTTGAAGACCTTTAAGATGTCTTCTTGCTTTGTATTATCGATGATCTTTGGTCTTCTCTGACCACCATTTCTTTATGTGTAAAATTAGAGAGCTAATTAGATGACCTTTAAGATCTCTTAAATTCTAACCTCCCTTTCTCTTATCCTTCTCCCATATTACTTCCTTATAGTGTTATTTCATCTTTGAGCCAATTCCAATGACAGTAAGGTTCAAGTGATGTCCTCCTCATCTTTCCCTCTCTGTAATAGGTCTTTTTGCACCTCTTCATATGAGATAAATTGCCCTATTCTACCTCTCCCTATGTCTCCTTCCAGTGCAATCTTCTTTCTCACCCTTAATTTTAAAAAAAAATTATTCCATCAAAATCAGCTCACACCCATACCCTCTGTCTATTCTCCTGACTGCCTTAAAATTTATAAAGTTCTTAAGCATTAAATGTATCATCTTCTAATTTAGGAATGTAAAGTTTAGCCTTATTGAATCCCTTAAGCCTTCTTTTTCCTGTTTACATTTTTATGCTTTTCTTGAGTTTTGAATTTAAAATTCAGATGACATGTTCAACTCTGGTCTTTACACAAAAAATGCTCAAAGTTCTCGATTTCCCTGAATAATTAATAATAATTTTTTTTCATTTTTACTGGGTGGGTAGTTCTTTGTTATAAACCTAGTTCCTTTGCCTTTTGTATAATTCTATTCCAAGCACTCCACTTCTTTAATTTAGAAACTTCTAAATCCTGTGTAATCTTGACTGTGACTTCATGATAACTGAATTGTTTCTTTAACTATTTATAATATTTTTTCCTTCACCTGAGAGCTCTGAAATTTGGTTATAATATTACTGGTAGTTTTCATTTTAGTATTTCTTTCTTGAGGTGGCTGGAGGATTCTTTTGGTTTCCATTTTACCTTCTGGTACTAAAATGTCAAGGAAGTTTTTCTTGATAATTTCTTGAAATGTGATATCTAGTGTCATTTTTTGATCATGACTTTCAAGTAGTCCAATAATTTTAAAATTATTTCTCCTGGATCTATTTTCCAGGTCAGTTGTTTTTCCAATGGGATATTCCACATTTTCTTCTATTTTTTCATTCTTTTGTTTTGTTTTATTGTTTCTTGATGTCTCAAGCAATCATTAGCTTCTTCTTTTGTTTAATTCTGATTTTTAAGGAATTATTATTTTCAGTGAACCTCCTTTCCATTTGGCTAATTCTACTTTTTAAGGAATTGGTTTTTTCATGAATTTTTGTACATATTTTTCTATTTTTTGTGCTTATCAAGCTCTTAAAAAAATTATTCTCTTGCTTTACTCTCATTTCTTTTCTGAAATTTTCTTCACCTTTCTTAATTAATTTTAAAAATTCCTTTTGAGCTACTCCAGAAGTTCTTTTGAGGGGGCAGAGTCCAATTCACATTTTTCTTTGAGATTTTGCTTGTAGTTGTTTTGACATTGATGTCCAATTCTAAATGTTTTGATCTTCCCTGCCACCAAAATAACTTACTCTGTTAAGAGTGTGTAGAGTCATTAGGTGGGGCAGTAGATAAATTGCCAAGTTTGGAGTCTGGAAGTCCCAAATGCAAATTTTGCTTCAGATCCTTCCTAGTTTGTGGGATTCTGGGCAAGTCACTTAACGCTGTTTACCTCCGTTGCCTGATCTGTAAGCTGAGCTGGAGAAGGGAATAGCAAACTGCTCCAGGATCTTTGCCAAGAAAGCCCCAAATGGGATCAGGAAGAGTTAGACATAACTGAAAAATGACTAATAATAACATGTGCATGTGTACATGATTGCCCCACTTCCAGAACCATTGCGCTAAGGTGTGCACACTACAGTCCAATGGTAAGGTATTAGGCTGGAGTCACTGGACATGGGTTTGAATCATGTAGTTCCTCTGTGAAGAAGTTCTTAGTTTCCTCCTCTGTAAAATGAACCTGTTGGATTTCATGGCCATCAAATTCCTCCTTAGCTCTCGGTCTGTGAATTAGCTTTTTAAATCCCCCTTCCAGGACACCAAGTGTCAAAAACCAAAGCTCCAGTTACTGGTAAGGAATCTGCTTCCCCTCATAAAGATTCATGGAACACAGAAGTTCCAAAACTGTTCTTCAACCACCATTTTTAAAAGGGACCTTAAGAGGAAAACAACAAAACAAATAAAGGCTACCATATAATGGCAAATTTAATTTTATCAGAAAAACAGTGTCTCGATTCTGCAGTGGTTCCAGATAAGTACAAATGGTAGTCAGGACACCATATGTAAGGTTCCATTATGCTGCTCTATCTTGCGCACAACTGCCCAGATGATTTTCCCAAAGCATAGATCTGACCGTGTCATCTCTGCAATTCAATAAACTCCAGTGGCACCCCATTACCTCTGGGATGAAATATCAGCTCTTCTTTTTGGCACTTAAAGCTTTTTACCAACCTAGAATGGCTACCTTTCGAGCCTGAGCCTGATTAATCTCTCTCCCCAACCCCGAGCTCTTTGGGCCAACTCTCCCAGCCTAGCTCTTGATCACTAGGTATCCTCCTTTACTGTCTTATCTCCCTTACCTTTTAGACTCCTAACTTGTAGAAAGAGAGAAACCCTCTAAGTTGTTAAAGGAGGAATTAATTAGATTATTTAGGGATGAATTTGACAGAAAAAATAAACTGATTCCCTTTTTGTGTGCACATGGTCACTCACCATTTGACCTGGGGATGATGGGCCAGTCACTTTCATTCTTTTCCTCCACAGAAATGACATGATTGCCTGCAAGATCTCCAAGCTCCCTTTACTCTTCAAACATTTCGTGATTGTAGTAGGATCTCTTTGTTTGCTCCTTTAATTGCTTTATGGGGAAATAAGCCCCATGTTGGTTTAAATGACAGACTGTCAGTCACAAGGTAAAAGCTGTGCCTTGATATAGTATGTCTCTGTTACTGTGCAACAAGAAAGAAGTAAGGAAAGAGGGAATAGGACAATCACGTACATATGCACATACCAAATAGCAGTCAAGAGAGTAAGCAGGAAATTAGCAAATCAGCTCTGTTTAAATGGCTGCTTATTCAGAGAGGCTAGACAGAGTGACTGTGTCTTTGTTTTCACTAGAATAGTGAATTCCCTGGCTAGGAAATTCTGTCTGTCAATGTACATCATCACCCTCTCTGCCACTTATTCTGTTAAGAGATCTGTTTCCCGGTGCTCTCAGTGTTAAAGTGACTTGGCCAGGATAAAAAAAAAAAAAAAAATAACAGGTCAAACTATGGGCCTGGGTCTTACTTGTACCTCAAGGCTAATTAAAATCATGATTGTGTGTGTATGTGTGTGTGTCTGTATACATGTAAACATAGTTAAAGCCGGCCACCATGGAGGTGAATTCTTGGCTCCCATGAAGAGCTGTATCTATTCTATCTCTTGGGTCCTGGCTGTGTGCTTGGTTCCTGAAGGTTTGTATTGGAGGTCTGCTATTGCTATTGCTTGTAAAGGGAGGCTACCAGTAGAATATTGTAGCCCATCTGATTTCAAAGGAGCATCTTTCCTGGTGTGAGCATCTTTTGAACAGGAACCTCAAATCCTGAATCAGAAGCTCTGAGCCCAAACTCCAACCATGAAACTTTTCTACTTGTGTGAGTTTGGAGAAGTCTGTTGCCCTCAATGGGCCTCAGTTTATCCTTCAGAAAAGTGAGGGGCTTAGACTCATGATCGTTGAGCTGACTTAGGTGTCTGGGTCCTGTGTTCTTAGTGGTCTGATAATTCCCCGCAAGGAGGATCCGTAGTCATTTCATTGACGTCAGTGAGTCAGTGTGAGGGGTTGAGGGTACAAACTCCAGGTCTGACCCACTTTGTTCCAGACCATTTGAAGACTGGAGAGCTGATGCTTGATGCCTTCAGAGTTGGAGAACCTATGTCCAGATCTTGTTTGGGTTACTCGGATAACTCTCGCGCTCTATAATAGCTCCAGTGTCAGAGAGCCTGGTTTCAGTTGAGTGACCTCTAAGGTCCAGATCTGGGATTCTCTGACCTTTCTCTAAGTCATTGTCTTAGTATTCTCCTCTGTAAAGTGAGTCAAGTGGACTCAGCGATCACCAAGTCCCTTCAAGCTCTAAATATATGAGACTGGCATTTTATTTAATAATTATGATCTATATAGTGCTTTAAGATTTGCAAAACTATATACATTAGGAACTTTAAATTCAGAATCAGGAGCTCTGAATCTGACAACTCTGGGAGGGATCTGCTATGATTAGTCCCATTTTAAAAATAAGAAAATAAAGGCCTGTCTCTCTATACATACATATATACATTATACACATGTATACTCATATATAATGTATATTATATGTGTGTCTCATATATTTAGAGCTAGAAGGGACTTAGTGGTCACTGAGTCCAATTGACTCACTTTACAGTGGAGAAAACTAGGACAATGACTTTAGACAAAGGTCTAATTTCACACACATGTATACACATATACACACAATATATACATACCCACTCATATATATATATATACATATATATATTTTATATATATACATACATACACATATATATTTTATAAACATATATATGTATATATATATGTGTGTGTATGTATATGTGTAGATAGATAGATCATTTGAACGTCGGCTCTCCTGATGTCCAACCCCACCAGCTGCCTGCTAGATTGCACTGATGACATCTGAGATCTTCTGGCCAGGCAGTGAGTGAGATGCTTCCCAATCCATTGGAAGTCCAACATTTCAGAGGGAAGCACAAGACTATGTTCTCCCCGAGTCAGCTGGAGGAGAGGTCCTTCACTGATGGCGAGTCACTGGCTCTAAAGGCCAGAGCATGCAGAAGACGCCTTCTGCTTTGTGTGAAAATGTTTACTCATTTGAAATACATCGCCTCTTTAACAAAAGCACCCTGGTGACAAGTTGTTGCGATCAGCACAGCTAATAGACTGTCATGTCCTGTTCGCCTGCACTGGAAAAAACCTAGCTTAGTTACCCAGCACTTGGCACTATAAATCATTGTTAACAAACCGTAATTTGCTGAGCAGCCTAATGAATGATCTCCAATTTTCCCTCAGTAATTAGCTCCACTAACTATCCTGTGAGAGGGGACGGATGCCTTCCATCCACCTTGGCTCCCTCTCTGGCCTCCTCCTGTCCAGTCTGCAGAAATGAAGCGCCCCCTCCCACCAGAGACACTCACCGCTCATAAATCCTCAGGCAGGGATGGCGGCCGTTTGCGAGCAGGAGCATTGCCAAGGGTGATGACTGTCTATTAGGGCTTATAAACTTTAATGGAACAGCAGATTGGGAATGGAGTGGTGGAGCCAGATAATTGCAGGGTTTCCTGTCTAAATGGGGTACGGGAGGTAGGGGTCTTTGGTTTCCAGGAGCCATTGGAAATGCAGCAAGCCTTCTAGCTGTTAATGGCCCTGATGCAGGCAGGACTCGTACTTTGTGCGTTCGTTAGGGCTCTGCTGAGTCAATTCCGAAGACTATTTATGACCAGCAGATGACTGTGAAACCCTCTTGAATTAGTGAGTCTCAAAGCTCCAAGAACTGATTTGGAGTCCAGAGTATTCTTAGTTTTCCTTCCAGGAGCAAAAAGGCTCCTAATGGATCATTTACCCATTCATTTCTGATGTGAGATAACGGAAGGCAGGGTGAGTTAAGTCAGTGGCTGAGGTCACGTGATTTTTGTTTGTTTGTTTCTTGTATTTTTTCTGTTGTTTCTCTTTTTGTCAGTCCGGAGGGCGTAGGGATTAAGTGACGTGCCCAGGGTTACAGAGCTAAAAAATGTCAAGTGACTGAGTCAAATTTGAACTCAGATCCTCGATTTTATTTTTCTCCCGTATCCCATGTAGTGTATTCATCAGGGCTGAGAGGGCCATGTCCCTGCCTAAGTACTAAATGTGATCGTAGACCTAATTCTTGGGTTCCTGCTTACCGTAGGCCACAGAGGTAAAGACAGAAGACATTTCTGAGACCTTCTCTGGAGCCACTTTGGAGCCATTCTCTCCCTTGCATCACAGTGCCCCTGTTAGGGGACTGCAGTCCTTATCTCCAGGTCAGAAAGTTAAATAACTCACACAGGTTCGCAGAGCTAGAAAGGGGCAGAATTGGGACTCTTGGAATGTCTTTGCCTCAGTCCACAACCATTTATTAAGCACCTGCTGTATGCTGCCAGGCCCTGAGTATGTATAGTTCAGGGCATGAAACAAGACTTACTACTCTCGAAGCCTGTGTTGTAATTTGACAGTTGAAGGGGATGAGTGAATGGGGAAACAAGAAGTATCGAAATTAGTATATATGATAATATAAAAAGGATAAATACAAATAAATATAGAGTAGCTCAATACAAACTTATTTGGAGAAAGGGTTCTAATATTTGGAAGGATCAATAAAGGCTTCATGGAGAATGAGGAATTTGAGATCCATTTTGGACAAAGAAATGTATTCTGTTCCTTACTTCACTTTTTCGTGTGTGTGTGTGTGAATCTTTTGTACCACCGAGAGTCTCACCCCTTCACCCGTCCGATATTGCTCACTTTTTGAGTATTTTCCTCATTCTGGTGCCATTATTCATTCATCCAATGACTTATTATGTTTCTGCCATCTAGTGGCAAATGGGAACTTCAGGCTTTCCCCCCAGAGCTTAGCCTTTGGTCCGGGAACTCCACTGAAGGAAGGTTGCATGTTTTTGCTTAATACCTGGAATTTCATCCTTGATGAACTCCTTCAGTCTGCACACGTCTCCATCTGCTTAGTCTTAGAGAATTTATCCCAACTCCTGATGCTGTAGTGACTTGCCCAGAGTCAGATAGCCAAGAAGCAGCTTCGTTGGGGCCTGGAACCCAGATTTTCCTAACTCCCAAGACCAGATTTTTGTCGGCTACTCCTTGGGTATGTCTCAACACAAAAAGCTTATTTAGATGTTGTCTGTGGATGTGTGTGTTTGTATACACATGCACATTTGTGTGTACACATGTGCATGTATATATATATATACATTATATACTTATTTATATAATATGTATTATCATACATACATACATGTTTAACATGGGTACTTTCCAATAAACACCAAATCTTCCATTATACAAAATATTTTGCTGATTGTTAATGAAGATAAAGTATCTGTCTATTTTACTCTGCTAGGATGTCACCAACAGAGACCATTATGCTTCACTGTCAATGGGATTTTTTTAATGTTTTCATTTATTATTTTTATCACTGTTGAAGCGCTGAGTTCGAGTTCCTTCCCACGCCAAGGTTGTTTGAGTATATAGTGTTTAACCCCTTAGTGCCCCAGGGTAACTTTTTGAGATTATAAATAGCAGAGAATGCGCCACCCCGTATTTCTAGAGCTCCTCACTTAAGAATTCCCCATGCCAAAAAAAAAAAAAAAATGTAAGTAGAATTTATAGAAGAGAATTGTACCTTTCCTTTTCCTTACTTCATATAAATATTTTCTGTTTGTTCTGATTTCCTTCCTCTCTTTTAATTTGCCTTATAATGTGGATTGTTCTATTCCCTCCATTTGCCCTGGAATAGCCCTTCCCAGTCATCAGGCACATAGACACAGAGCTTAAAAGGGTCATAATGGATCATCTCCTATTAATTTTCCAAAGGAGACAACGGAAGCCAAGATAAGTTATTGTCCAAGATCATGTTAGTTTTTTTGTTTCTTGCATGTTTTCTGTTAGTTTTCTTGGGGGGAGGGCATCCGTGTCAGGATTAAGTAAAAAGGGCCCGGAATTATACAGCTACTAAGTCATATGTCTCAGGCTGGATTTGAACTCAGTCCCTCCTGACTCCAGGGTTATAGCTCTATCCATTATACCACTTTGCTGCCCCTCCATTAGTTGTAAAAACAAATGAAATCTTTATTGTCGAAACCAATTCCCAGAAACTTGTCTATATCATTATAAGAAAGGAAATGTCTTATGAATTAAATGTCTGTTAAATAGAGCAATACAATCCCTAAGGGAGGAATTACTCCTATTTCTGTCACATCTTAAGCATTATCTGAATGTTTTCTTCACAAGTATTTGTGGAAAAGGTGCTATTATAGACCCCATTGTACAGATGAGGAAACCCAGAGCTGTTCTGCCCGTGTTCACACAGCCAGGAAGTATTAGAGACATTGATTTGTACTTGAGTCTCCCGAGAATAATATATCAGGCCAACAGATTTGCTTTGATGTAGATTTGTTATAGGATCCTAGCTTAGCTTTTCTCTGTATTACTTTGTAATACATTGGGGGTCACTTGCCTAATCACCATGGACCAAACATTTATGATTATTCTCTGAAACTTGGACCTACCTTGGACCTAAAGGCACAGGATTAACCAAGGGGGGACTTAGGTTTCTTCTATTTTCTCTATGTCTGAAGATAATCAATGGGACTAAAAATGACATTTCATAAGCTCCCAGTTTCCCTCTTCATTTTCCTCTTGGCCAGAAGAACTTGGGAATCCGTCAGTGAAAGAAATCAATATATATTTGACTGCAGGTCATATTTTTAGTAAGTGTACAGAAGGGATGGGAGAATAATAGGATCGTGGGTTTAGATTGGAAGGAACCTTGGAGTTCAGTGGACACACAAAAATATTAAGAGGTTCTTCAAAAATGTGAAGCCCTCAACTACACATTTATGGAAATGTTTGGGGCCCAAATATCATTACATTTGACTTTTAAAATCTTCTGAATAAATGTAACTTTTGAAAATGCATTTGGAATCTAACAGATCAGTGTGACTGTATGAAAACACGCATGATAATAATCATAGCTATAACCATGGTATAATGGTAGATATACATGAACTTCAAAAAATAGCCTGCTTTCTAGCACCGATTCCCTTTGGCTGAATGATCTTGGAAAAGTCATTTCTACCCCCTTTAGGGTGTGGTTTCTTGTTCTGGAAAATGAAAATGTTAAACTAGATGATCTCTCGAATTCTAACCCTGACATCCTCTATTTCTGAAATCTTCATTGCTTTACACATCTGGGTATTCGAATTTCTGTGTCCTTTTCTTTATATTTCTACTACATATATAAGAATCTTACTTGTTTCTTATCTTAAATACTATTTCCATATCTGTAATTCTGCTGCTGATCTAGGCCATACCACCTGCCTGTTTACTGTACCATAAATACCATTGATCTTCACTGTCAACGTGGAGCTAAAATCCTCCTATCTCCTTCTCCCCTGCCATTAGAGGGAAACCTTGACAGTAGGAATTGTACCACAATGCTTGGCACATGGCAAGCAATTAAATGCTCATTTATTCATTCATTCATGTGACATACATTCCTATCCATGGACTTGAAAATTAATTTTCTGTCCTCTGTACATAGCTTTGGAAGACCGAAAATATGCATCTGGTTTCTGTCTCATGTCACTGAGTTTTTATTTTTAGTTGAATTTTCAAGAATTGTAGGACTTGTTTTTGATCATTATTTAATGCCTTAAAATGAAAATATATTTAAAAAAGTAAAATTAAAAATAAAGCATCTTGGATTTTTTTATTAATGTTCTCTTCTAAAGATTGTAAAACTTCTCCACTTTGAAATGTGTTGTGCTATCCTTGAATCAAAACTCTTTATCAAACCAGTTTCATTAGAGTACGTATGATAGATTTACATTGCAATGCTTCTTTTAAAAATGTTGTTATTTTTTCAGAAGTCTAGAGTAAATTCTTCTTGGGTCTTTGGAAGCACAGAAATTATTTTTGTATTTTTTCCCCTTTATCTCTTTTACTTTTTTCTCCTTCCCCTCTCCTCCACATTTGTGTCACATGGCACAAATTGGGACACGAGTCTGAATAATAAAGGATTGCCTCACTGATTGCTAAACATATATTATAGTGCATTTAAACTCATTTCAGGTCATTGTGCTTCCAATTAGTTTGATTGCAAGCAGTTAAGTTACCATTTGTTAAGCCTTCCTCTTTGGAAAGATTCAGTTTTAAATCTGTAAAATTGAATGCTTGACACTATTTTGTGTACAGAGCACATTCTTAATCTTTTGCAAGAGGGTTGGGCCTCCTCTCAGTGGGAAGAAGCACCAGCAAAGAGACCGGGTCAGATACGATTGTAATCTTTGTAACGGCTTTCTTTTCGAGTATTTTCTTGAATTTGAGTCATAATAGCCAATCAAATCGATCTGCTCCTCTGCCATTATTATTAATTCAGTAATTCATTCAGGCATTTATTAAAGATCTGTTATGTGCCATGTGACAGGCAGAATGGAATCCTGACTAGAGAATTTGCCACCATGGTCAGAAAGATCCATATTCAGGTCCTCCTACCTGTCTCGTGCTTGAGTGAAGGGTGAATGAGTCACTTAACTTTCAGATCCTCAGGAAGTTGCAGAACAAATCTTACCTTTACCTTTTTTGATAGAGGATATGTTTTTTTTTTCATTTCGAACATCCTATGTCAGATAATAAGCCTCAATTTCCCCCCCTCATTTAAAAAGTATTTTTTCCAATTGCATGTAAAAATAAATTATATAATATTCTTTTAAAAGAAATTTTGTGAGTTTCAAATTCTATTCCTCCCTCTGTCCTCTCCTTCCTCCTTGAGATGGCATGTAATTTGATATAGATTATATTTGTGCAGTCATGCAAAACATATTCCCATATTGGACCAAAAACGCAGAAAAATAAACTTAAAAAAAGTGTGCTTCAGTCTGCATTCAGACTCCATCTGTTCTTTCTCTGAAGGTGGATAGCATTTTTCATCGAAAGTCCTTTGGAATTGTCTTGGATCTTTGTGTTGCTGAGAATAACAAGTCATTCACAGGTGATCAACAAGCATCTTTTTTTTAAGTGTCACCTTCGATATCCCAGGCACCGTATTAGGTGTTTGGGGATGAAGATCCAGTCTCTACTGGCAATGAGATCACAGATCAGATTTAAAAAATTAAAAATGTGCATTATGGCTCTAGAAGATCTTAGAATGAAGCGAGGTGAGATGGAGGAGGAACAAGGGGAAAAGAATAGCTCCGATACTCAGGGAGCTTTCACTCAAGAATACTGTATTCATTTGTGGTGAAAATATTTGGCATGGGGGAAGAAACAAGGGAAAAACTGCTCTGCTACTTGAGGAGCTTTCACTCTTGGATACAGTGTTCATTTATGAATGGTTCTCTCCTGTAGTGGAAAGAACACTGGGTATATGGAGAGAGGGCCCAGCTTTTGCCACTTGGGTACTTGTGTGACTTTTCCTGTACAGGGCCATCCCTTTCTTCCTCTGTAAAATGAGGCAGTTGTGTGTTAAATGACCTCTCCGACCCTTTTCAGATCTAAATCTAGGATACCATGAAAGTCTGCTGGCAGACTCTTTCTATAAGAAAAGGAGGTTGAGATCAGGGAGATTGGAAGAGACGGGTAGAAAATCTATGAGTGATTGACTTAGTATGAAGATTAAAGAATGACTGAATATGGGAGATTGCACCTTAGAGGTCATCTGGTCCAGCCCTCTGCCTCTGTCAGTCAGAGAAAGGCTATCTTGAATGTGAAGAACTTAAGAGCCAGAAGGACACCCATTGAAACTCTGCCTTTTAAACTTCAGAGCCACTGAACAGCGAGGCAACTGTACAACTTCTCTAAGCCCCATCTTTTAAATCTCCAAAATGGGGGTCATTATAGTTCCCTATTGTTTCTGAGTATCCAGTGAGTAGGTAAAGTTCTTTGTAATCTTTGAGCGCCTAGAAGTGGATCTTTTTGGATTCTGATTTTTTGATATAGGAAAAACTCCCTCTTTTAATTCAGATCAGCGCAATTCTCTCTCCCTTGACCAACTAAGAAGATAAATGACTTGGTTAGGATCACCCCGCTAGTGGTTGTCAGGGGAGGATCTTTTTGGTTTTGAGGATGGTTCTCTCATCTACTACTCTTCACAATCCTTCCTATAACTGTCTTGATTAATGATCATGTATTTTATGCTTAAATGCTTCCATTTAGGAGAGCTTCCTTCTTGCCAGTTACCCATTCCATGGTTCACTTTCTTTTTTGTCAAAGCCAGAAATCTCCCCGTTCTCTAGGTTAGTCTGATGCAGACTCTGAGAACTCCCAGTCCCTCTTTTATCCATAAAGCGAGGAGATTAAAGGCATTCCTTCCTCTCACCGAGGGTAGCCCTGAAGCCCACAGGAGAAAAGATAACAAAAATTGACTATCCAGAGATGAGCAGACTAACCTGGTCGTCTTATCTACTCAGGAAATGTAGTCGAGTATCACTCATTCCTAGCTGTGTGATCCTGGGTAAGTGGCTTAACCTCTCTGACCTTCTGTTTCCTCACATGGAAAATGAGGTGCTTGGACGCAATGGCCCGGAATATCCCTTCCAGCTGAGAGTTCCAGTGGGGCCTCAAATGTACCAGAAAATTCAGTATGAATTATCCTGGATTGTATTAAAAAAAATACAGGAGTACACTTCTGCCTGTCTGCAGAACATCTCCTATTCAGCCCCACTCTGCTTTAGTGGAGTCCTTAGGAAACCTATTTCAGTGGCTAAATAAGACTCATTATAATTAGCATAGCAATTGTTTGTGAAAGGGTGCCTCTGAAAAGCTGGAGGGTGCTCAGAAACAACTTGGTCTCCGAAATGTTTAAGGCCTCTTAGCCACTGCATTAAGGCTAGTTGGGACAAAACCTTGGGGAGCAGAGTGTCCCTTTGGGGCAAGTCTCACTCTGTAAGGTGGGCGTCCCTGTGAGGATCTGGAGGGATCCTGGGTCCCAGCTGGGCTTCAAGATGGCCCTGGGAGCCAACATCAGTGGCTCTATTTACTGGCTGTATTCACTGACCCCACTTGCATGGATGTGAAGAGTTGGGACCAGGCCGGACACCCGCCCAGAGCCATTATTGTTATATGGGCCTGACTCCAACCCCAGCAGAGGTTTCATTGGCAAAGAAAGTGGAGAGATTCGCTCTTTCCTTCTTCAGCTCTTTGTTTTTTTCTTTTTTCTTTTTACTGAGGCAATTGGGGTTAAGTGACTTGCCCGGGTCACACAGCCAGTTAAGTGTCTGAGACCATATTTGAATTCAGGTCCTCCTGACTTCAAGGCTGGGGCTCTACCCGCTGCATCACCTCGCTGCCCCCCATTTTTTAACAGATGAGGAAACTGAGGGAAACAGGTAAAGTGACTTATCCAGAATCACACAGCTAATGAGTGTCTGATTTAAATTCAGATCTTTTTGATTCTAGACCAGTCCAATGGCCCTTAACTGGTATTATGTTACATATTTATTATAATAGGTCATGTAGGCTGTGTGGGAAATAAGGATGAGGCAGAAGGGAAAGTCTGTGCTTCAGCTTACATTCCATCCAGAGAGACGACATCGATTTAAATACGTGCTCCTTCCCTTCCCCCCCACCTCAAAAAAGGGTCTTTTGGAGAGCTGGGGAATCACTAGGCAGGGAATCAGTAAGTGCCCCCTAGAAGGTAATGCTTCAATCTGTTTTAAAGGAAGGAATTCCCAAGGAAGGGCCGAGAAGTGACAGAATTCCAGGCTCGAAGGGATAGTTGAGTGAAGGTCCCTTGTAGTCCAGAGCAGGAAGTCCGGTTTGAACCAGAAAGGACATCCAAAGCAATAAAGTAGAATGAACTCTAAGATGCTGGATTGTGACTATCTAGAAATGTGCCCTTATAATCATCTGATTGATAATGTTAGAACCCCCTCCCTCCCCGTACACACGCTTTTGAAGTATATTTAGAGAAATCTCTCTGTGGTCCCCCCCAGTAGAGTTCCCAGACTCAGATTCTTATTTCAGATTTCAAAGCACATCATACGACCAAATCACAGCACTAAAAATGCCTGCAGTGCAAGAGTAACAAGGGAAAATTGCCCCATGAAGTCTGCTGGATCATGGAACGTAGGGTTGAGTGGAAGAACTAGGCTCAGGACTAGGGACACTAAGAAAGGACAAAACAGGCTTCCCCTCAAGGAGCTTGCAGTTGAATGGGGGAGACAGCATGCAAGCACTGCACACATATGTGTACTTACGTGTATTGTGTGTATGTATTTGCACATCCATGCACATGCAGCCAGCTGGCTTCTGGCCTGGAGTCCTGAAGGCTCACCCGCCTGTGTCCAAATGGAGCCTCAGACATTTACTAGCTGGATGACTCTGGGCAAGTCCCTTCACTCTGTTTCCCTCTGTTTCCTCATCTGTAAAATGAGCTGGAGAAGGAAATGTCAAATTATTCCAGTATCTCTGCCATGAAAACCCCAAATGGGGTCACCAAGAGCCAGACGTCCTTCAACTCAACAACAATAACAACAAAATATATAGATAAATAATATTTGTATGTAGATGCATGTTATGTAACACACACAAAGGGATTTGGCTCAGGTTTTGAAGGAGAATAAGGATTTCTCTTCTCTGAGTGGAGAGACAAGAAGATCAGGTGAAGACTTGATCACCTGCCCCGTGAGTGAATTTTTGTTTCCTGTTGAGTCAGGAAGATGGGAACTGGGAGATTAGGGATAGGCCTTGGGCCAGGAAATCAGGGGAAAAGTGAATGGTTATTCTCAGACCTGCAAATTCTTCAAAAATCTACTGTCCTCCAATTTAGGGACCGCAGCTGCAGAAGGACTGGGTTTGGTTTCCTTTTCCCCATCAGTAAATATGTGAATGTGATGGACATGCCCCCCAGACTTCCATACCTAGTCCGTGGGCCTCTTCCAAAGGTGACAATGGCCCACCTCTTGTTCCTCTTGTCCTTCCCCACACGTGACCCCCTCGGCCCTCTCCTAGGAACCGCTCCTCTGTGTCTCCCCTCCCCTCCCGGCCCCCCTCTCGGAAGTAGGCCAGCCCCCTCCCGGAGCCCCCAGCCGGCGGTCCACGCCTCAACCTGCTTCCAGCAGAGGCTGCCTTGCCGCCGCCATGGGTGGCTGGAGAGCTTCCTCCATCTCGTGGCCCTTTGTCAGATCCGCAGAGTCCCATGATTGGTCCTTGGGAAGCAAACACCTCCTGTTTTGCAGAATTAAGGTGGGAGGGGGTGAGAATTGCATATAAAAGAGCCCCAACCTCTTTTTGCCGCCTTTTATGTTGGAGCTCAAAATTGCTGTCTGATAAAATGTAGGACACCAGATTGAATTACTTCATTGAACCACTGCTGTCCTCTGTTAATGGTAATTGTACGGATATAGCGGTCTTTCTCGGCAACATCTCAGATATTTACCTCCTACTGTTTTTCAATTCAAACCTTTGATGAAAATATTCCCAGTACTTCTTTAAAGCAGACGTCCAACTGTCTTTCTTGACAAAAGCAAGGTCTCTAAATCAGATCCTGACAATTTGTGACACAGCAGTCTATCCAAATCACCCTTTACCTATGTCACCATGTCATTTCCTGAAGAAAAAAAGTGTCCATCAAAGAAACATTTCTGAAGGCTTTGGGGGCTTGGAGGTGGTGCGGAGGGACCATGAGAAAAAGAAAGATTTCCAGTCTTGGGTTGAGGGCAAGGGATTCATGAAGGGATTGAACTGACCACACAACACACACACACACACACACACACACACACACACACACACACACACACACACATCTGCCAATAAATATTTTGAGGATTCTTTAGCTTAACAGAGATTATTTTGAAGTTATTACCATTCCCAACCTATTGGGAAGGGTAAAGTAGGGTTCTGAAAGCTGTTCTTTCAAAGCGATGGAGATAGAAATAATAAAATGTGGCTCATGTTTTTTTTTCTTTTCTTTTTAACTATACCCAAGAGTTGACTTGAATTCAGGCATAGCTGGGAGTTTATACTTCTCCCACTGACTCTTCTCTCATTGGGTACCTTCTCATCAAGGTACCCAAGGAGAATTTTTCAGCCCTGGATAGAATCCCCAGAAATACTGATCTGGAGAGGCACCCAGACCAGCTTTTCCTCTGACCTGCTTCCTGTGGGTGAATTGCAGGCCCGATCCCTTGGATTGGAAATCCTCCATCCCTTGAGACACAGAGAAAAGGAGGATGAGCCTCCATGGCGAGTGGTCCCTGGGACTGGCCACAACTGGATGCTCCTCTCCAGTGGCTCCCAGCTCTTTGCTCAAAGCCTCGCCTGGCTGTGGGAAAAGGAGCAAAGGGACACCAGAGAAGGAAGTGGAGCAAGGTCTTAAGAGATAGTGAAGTGTTTGGGGAGGGGGTGGAAGAGGAGAGAGGCAGACGGAATAATTGGTTTGTTGTACCATACTGCCCTGTTACAAATGAGCGCACTAGGGCTTGGAAACATTGACCCTTAACACTGTTCATTTTCACAAAACATACGCAGGAAAGAATCTATACTGGGACTTGGGGAAGAGTCTTTGCTGCATTAATAAGTTTCCCAATGGTAGAGATTTTGGCCATCTTAAGAGATGCAGTTTCTGAATCCAGCCATGTTTATATCTCTCTGGCCTTGGATGGCCATCCGTCTTGTCCTTCCATAGTCTGTACTCCTTCCCTGCTGCAGTAATCCCATGAGAAATCAAAGGCCTGAAAGATGCTTAGGAGAATAAAATGACTGATTCACTACGGTGGGAGACTGTGAATGAACAAATCTCTATGCTCCCCAATTAGAATTCACAGATTAAATTCTGAGCTTCTGGCCCGAAATAGGGAGGAAGGCTTTGAGGATTTAGGAGGGGTCTTGCATTGCTTCTTTGTGGATGTCTTGCCAATTTCTCCTCGATGCTATCCTTGGTTAGAGACCTTTGGGGTCCATTTCTTTATTTCTGAAAGAAGTTGTTGGACCAGAAGAGAAGGGTCCTTCAGACTGTGAGTCCGTGGGCGCCTGCTCTCTCCTACCTGCCCTGCCTGCTCTCTGCATTTCTGGTGGTTTTTCCAGACTTACCACATTTCATTGTGGTCTCTTTGGTACAGCCACATAAGTCTTCCTGCTGTCCATCCCAGTGATGCTCTCTGCCTTGTCTCCCTGCCTTTGTCAGGGTTGTCTGCTGTTACTAAAAAACGTTCCTTACCTCCCACATTCTCTAATTCTGAATTTCTTTGGAAACTTAAAACAAGCAGCGTCTGCAACCTGCGACTTTTATGATCTGTCCAGATATTAACAAAATATCCCCCTCACCCACCTCCCAAATCACTTTATTAGACATTGCAAGTATTTTGTATATGTGACTTACATATGTTCTTGTTAGATCCTGACAGAATGGAATCTCACTGAAGGCAAAGAGATGATTCATTTTTACCGTTGTCTCTCATTATTTGGTGCAGAGTAGACATTTGGCAATATTGAATATTGTCAAATATTGAATGATCCAGTTGGTAAGGATTGGGGCTTCACCCAGGGCACTCCAAAATGTGTTCATGTAAGTGGAATTTTGACTTTTAATTTAAGTCTCCTGGGGAAACAGAGACTATCCCTCTTGTAATAAACATTTGTGTCCTTAAAAACTAATATGTAAAACTATTGAGCGCATACATGGTCTGATCATGTGTCAGATGAAATGAGTGATGAAACGATCATGGAAATTGACCTGGAGAGGACCTTCAACCCCATCAATTCCATCTTATGGGTATGAAAACTGGGACTGAGTGCGGCCAGTGACTTGTCCAGCGTTGCCCGGGCAGGGTGGGTCCGAGGTGGGTCTGCAGCAGCTTCTCCACAGTTAAAGCCAATGTCCTGCAGCCCCCCTCCATCAGATGAGTCTGAAAACCAAGACAAGCTTCCGTGCCAACATGCTCTGTGGCCTGTCTAGGAAGCTGCTTTTCCAAATACCCGGTGATGGTTCATCCAATTCCTGGAGCGTGGTGGAGGAGAACCTGGGATTGCTTCTATAGGGCGTTTCCCTGCACAAAATAAGGCTTGGCTGCAGTTTTTTTCTCAAGCTCCATCGGTTCTCACTTGGGAATAACCCAAAGCCTTTCACCGAGCCGGTGGGTTAGCTAGCGCTAACCACATCTCAGTGTCCTGTAACTGTCTCCTGAAGACACAACCGAGGGTGGAACACTGAGTGATTAGTAAGGAATTCCTGCTTTAAAGGTTCCTCCCTAAAACTGATACTTCCTGCCATATGCTTTCTATGGGTTTGACCTTGAAGGTGCACCTTTCCCTCTGGGTCTTTGTCTTCCCAACGTGGCTCATTTTATTCAAGTGTCTGAAGATTCCATGATGAAAGGCAACGTGTAAATAACAAAGATTTTTGAGTTCTGTTCCCTTTATTGTTGTTAATAAGGCCATGTTACCTATTTCTTATGCGATAAAACCCTTTCAAATGCTTTGGATAAATAACTTTCTTTTTTATTTATTGCTCTGCTCAGCTGTGATTACTTTTGCAGCGGCATCAACCTGCATCCTATTTTAATCAGTTTCTCCTAGATGCTTTCGTGATTTACGTCCTGCAGATGGTTTGAGACTCCAAAAGAATATTCCTGCTTTCTTTAAGGCGAATTCAAGGGCACCCGCCATTAGGTGACAATGATAGGTCCTCAGTTGGAGCAGAATCCCCATATTTGCGTGAGGCAGTGATTATCCTTTCTCTGCTCCCCGATCTCGCTGATTTGCCAGATTTCTGAGTGCTGCGTCATAAGACGGTGGCGAGACCTTTGTGCAATGCTCAGTGTGAAACACATGTGTTTAAACTTATATGAATCCATATGTCAATCAAAGCAGCATAGAAGGATATCAGAAGGGAATTGGGGAGACTTACATTTCAGGATAAAGAGATATTTTTCCTGGGTCAGAGGATGAATGCATTTTAAAGAAAATTTAAAATTTAAGAGCTTAAAAATATGTACATTCATACATATGGATAGACAGACACAAAGATACATACATTATATATATACATATACATGTATATATAATGTGTGTGTATATATATATATATATATATATATATATATATATATATATACATTCTATTTGGGGTTTCTTTAAACAGAATTGTTTAGCATAAATGTTACTGGTAGATAGTGAGAGAGAAAAAGGAGGTCTTTGGAGGAATGTGCTTTCTCATTCAGTATTTTGTTCTGCAGTCATTTCATTTGTGTCCAACTCTTAGTCACCCCACTTGGAATTTTCTCAGCAGAGATCTGGAATGCTTTGCCATTTCCCTCTCCAGTACGTTTTACAGATGAGGAAACTGAGACAAATGGGGTTTAAGTGATTTGCCTTGGCCATACAGCTAATGTGGAAGTGTCGGAGGCCAGATTTGAACTCGGGAAGAGGAATTTTCCTGCCTCCAGGACAGCGTGACTCTTAACTTCCCTTTGTTTGATGTAATTGTGTGTGTGTGTGTGTGTGTGTGTTTACAGATATATAGACTTACATATATATACACGTATACATATGTGTATATGTGTATACATATCTATGCATAGATTGTGTACATATAAAACATATGTATGCATTGCATGTACATTTTATATATATATATATATGTGTGTGTGTATGCATATACACATGTGTACCTATGTATTCCACACCCTGCCCATCCATAGTAGATATGTGTATTTATACATATATGATCACTAGAACTTAAATACTATGTATATACACATACACAGATACATTTGTATGGGACATACAGACATCCACATTCAGAGAGAGAATTTGGATAATGTAGGTGAAGCTGAGCAGGCTGATTTATTATTTGTTACGTTTTCAGCTGGGAACGTCAAAATTTCAGTTCCATTTTGTCAGCACATCATTAGCTCTGATATCTAATGCCAGATGGTAGTAGACTTATTAAGGTCCTGATGTATCTGGCAAAAATAGTTTCTAGCTCTGTAGCTGATTGTCTGTTATCAGTGCTAATGGAGTCGAGAATTGGCACAGATCATTTGAAAGAAAAGGTATTTCAAAAATCTTGGATATTTGCTTCAGAATACATCATGATATTTTCAGCTGTTTTGTCTTCCTAATTATTGTTTCCTTAGATTAAAATAAGCATCTTGCCTATAGACAGTGCTGGATAATTTTTTGTTGAATTGAAATGAGTTTGTATATGTATTTTCTGAGAAGATTTTGATTAATGGAAGAGGATAGGGATATAAATATAGACAGATCGATATCTTTCTATCCATCTATCTAGATATAAATATATACCTATCTATCTATCTGTATCTATAGCTACATACAAGAGTCCCTGAAGATATTTCAGTTTTTATTCCAGAGCTACCTGTGCACCTTCTGGAGAAGGCTTTCGCTTGTCTGTTCATGTTAACTACTGGCTTTCATGCAAACAAGACATTTTGCAACTATAAAAATGACCAAGGTCTGAAGGTAGAGTCCAACCAACCAAATGGAAAATCCAAGCTTTAAGGCCTGTGAGTTCCCTTTAGCTTCCTAACCCATGACATTCCTACTTGATCTGACATAGAAAAGCCCATCTGAGAATAAATTTATGCCCAGGACCACCCACTAAGTGGTCAATCTGGAGGTGATCATTTTGAAAATTAATTATTCATATACCTGAGAAACTGAGGTAAACTGTGGCCTAAAAATCACTTCACAAAGACAGAAAAATAAAAATAAAAATTCTTTTTATTCATCTATTTATTTTGGTCAAACCTTTGAATTCATCGTAAAGTTGGGTTTGTAGTCAGGATGTCTGCGTTCACGGCCCTCTATCCATCTTAATAGTCATGTGACCTTGAGGAAATCCTGTAATCTTGGGGGAGTCAGTTTCCTCACTGACCAACCAAGAGGAATTTGCTTCCCTTCAAACATCTCTTTGACATCTAGGCTGATTATCTCATGCTCCAAATGTTAGGATTTATATGGAGCTTTTTATTGGAATGAATTACTGAGTAACTTCTGCTTTTCTCACGTTACAAATTTAAAAAAAATCTCATTGACTCGAGGCCTTGTTGGCTCTTGGCCTCTTAGCACCTTTGGAATAAATGAGAACTTTTAAATAGTCAAGCCCCAGAGCACTGGCTCATTGATTTTTACCTGGAAAGAGTGTAGAGGTCACTGAGCCAAATATCCTCGTTTGGAAGAGCAGGAAACTGAGACCTAGAGAGCTTGACATTTGCCCAGTCAAGAAAGAAGCTGCCATTGTGGGCCCTGCCTCCAAATCCCTTTCCCCTAGCCTATCCAGGCTAAATAATGCTGGTCAGAGGCAAGGGCATGAGCCCTCCGCTAATTTGTGATCAGCTGCCGGAAGGGTGGGAAGAACCCTTTCCAGTTCTGCCCTCTTCCTGTCCCCCACATTCGCCGTCCCGTTTTCAGCCATGCTGCCTGTGGCTGGCGGTGGTCGGGCCGAGTTTCTCCACCGTGCTACTGAGACATTTGCAAAGGTCCTTGATCTGTGTTTGACACAGCTGCATTTAAGAAGACATAAAACTGTGTTTATTCCCCCTAAACTAATCATGCCTGTTGTAATATTTCGAAAGAAATGGCATTTTTCCCCCCGGATTCTTCCTTGACAGAGCTGTGATTTGTAATAATCTTGTCACGCCAAGCTCAAAATAATGCTAAATGAAGACATTTGTTGAAGGGAATGATTGTAAATTACATGCAAATTCAAACTCTGCTGGAATTAATCAATACTGGAACAGATCTCGTGCATTCCTGATATAATCCAATCCCATGGAGTCCACATTTCCATGGGAATTAGGCATTTATTTTGATTTAAACCTTTCTTCTCCTTCCTTGAAAACAAATTTCTGGTTTTGGAGTCTTTAAACATAGAGTTCTTTGGGGAACGGTGTTGTTACTGGGGGGTAATGGAGGAGGAGAAAAAAGTCTTTGGAAGAATGTAAGCGTTCTTATTTACTGAGCTTTGTTTTATCTCTCTGTGTATTTCTGTCTTTCTCTTTCTCTTTGTCTTTCTCCCTCTGTCTTTGTCTCTCTTTTTAGTTTGCAAAAAGTTTGCGTAACTGGTTTTTTTTATTAAAAGATTGCTTTTCATCCACTGACAAACTCTAAATTTAACTCTCTCATTGGAGTATTTTTTTTCCTAGTAGAACCTTCACCATCTCCATTGTCTTTTTCTTGCTTTGTGGTCCCATTCTCAGGTAAGCAGATCATTACCTCTCCAGTTCTCCTGCCTCTTTACTTTTGCCGTGTGTCCTATTTACATTGGTAGTCAGAGGATATATTATTATACAGGCCATTGGGTTTCTGTGCCTGAGAATGAACTATAGAGCTATTGCTTTTTATGATACGATTGGCCCATTACCTGCCCCCACTTTTTTGCAAAGCTATTAACTTGAAACATGCAAATGGAAGCGTCGGTCATCAATAACACCCCGTGTTTTAAATGGTCCAAATGATCAGTGCCATATTTGTAACTCTCAGTCAATTAATGTGAAACCAGCCAATGAATCATAGGCCTTCTTCAGACTTCCCATTTTTGTAGCACATCCTGGGATATAAACCTCTAGACAACAAATAGTGATGTTTCATCGAATGGATTTTATTCCAGGATGGGGGAGTTGGATATGGTAATCATATAATCATATAGTTCCCCATTGGGAGGTAGTCAGTCCATTGCAACCCAAAGCAACATGTATTTTAATTAAAAAAAAACATGATTATACAAACATTTTGCAAACTAGAAAGAAAGACAAAGACAGGGAAAGAGGGAAAAAGACAAAGAGAAAGACAGAAACACAGAGAAAGATATGGATAGGTACTGAAGAAAGCTCTTGACACGGTGGCTTAAGTCTGCTGTGTGCTTATAAGAATCAAGTCCAAGAAAGAGGTCATGAATCTGCTGAAGAGACCCATCCTGCCTTGATAATTTAATGTCTGGGAAATCTACTTTCAGCTAATAGTCTTTCTGAGCATCCACTGCTTTATTTGGGAAGTGGAGATGATAATGCCCATAGTACCTATTTTCCAAGGTTGTTTTAGGGATCAAATGAAATAATAAGAGTAACATATTTTATGCTCTTTCATTTTATGGACTTCATCATATAAATTTCAATTAAGATTACCATTTTCCTCCCAGCTGCTAGCACCTTCCCCTCTAAATATCTTGTATTTATTTTTTATATATATTACAAATGAGTTTTTCTTCCACATGAGTGTTGACATTGTTCACCATCTCTCACTGCTTATAAGGAAATGCGGCAGGTTTTAAAGTGTGATCCGCAGATCTTTGAGAGTCCTAAGACCCTTTCAGAAGATCCCTGAGATCAAAAATATCTGCAGTGTTTTCTAATTGTCTGTGGAGCTTATCTCAGAGGATGTACTACAAAAATGCCATCATTCATTGACAAGTTCCATATTACTTGGCTGACAGGTACAGGTATAATACCAATTTATAATAATGGTAAGAATCAATGGATAAAATCCATATGTTCAAAAGTTCTTTAAAGGCTCCTCAACAACTTTTAAGACTATAAAAGAGCATAAAAGTGTTTGAATAGAGGTCACCTCAAAGCCAGGAACACCTAGTTTCAACTCCTGTCTCTGACTTAATGTTGGTTATGTGACCTAGGCAGACTCATTAACCTTTTGGTTCTGTAGGCGACTCTCAGAGATTACAAGCTGAAGAGGAGGCAAGGCCAGTTTGTGATTTCAGAGAGAATTGCCTCATTTGGAAGTTCCCTTTTCTACAGGTCAAGTTCTCAACTCAGTCTCTATTTGTCAAATTGTCATCTGTTTATTGTGAAATCACAGATTGTGTCCTTGTCCCTCTCTCAACTTGGAAAGTTAAAAGCCTTTTGTTTACTGCCCAGGGACTTTTCTGGGTTTTTTCTTGTCTTATTAGTAGCACTTGATATATATATATATATATATATATATATATATATGGAGAGAGACAGAGAGAGAGTAAAATTATTATGATTGTCAAAATAATCCCTGTTATATGCTTCTTATTTTTAATTATCAATACTTGTTTACATAGTTCAAGATTGAGATTTTTTTTCTTCTGTTGAGTGTCGTATATTTTTCTTGCTTTAACTTTTCTCTTTTTATTCATTTTTCTCTTTCTATTCATTTTTCCTGATAGTGTTCAGTTTTTCTGGCTACATTTCTGTGATTTAGAAATGACTCCCAAATAAGTAATGGATCATTTCTTGTATGTTAAAATAAGGAATTTCATTTTTTTTTTGGTGATGTTATTCAGTGTTCACCATGTCTAGTGCCTGGAAATTCTATTCAGGAAGGAAATGCCCATGATGTAGAAGGATAAAAGTCATCAGTGAACTACACATTACCTTATTCCTAGACCATGTATGTGATCCATTATGTTTCTCATCATCTTCACCTTTGACATAGACAGTCAGGCAATAATAGATGGATAGATGGATGAATAGATTGACAGACAGACAGATGGATGGATGAATGGACAAATAGGCAGACAGGGATGGATGGATACTTATATACATGAATACATGCATATATACAAACATACATAATCTCTACTCTCCTTTCCATTAATGATGTTGTACTGAATGATTTCTGTGAGCCTTCAGAGAATGAGCTTCTATCCTATTACAGTTATTCAGTTACAAAATGCATTCATTTTATCCAAATGTGCAATAGTCCACAGAACATTAAATGCGAAAGAAGAATGACAGAATAGCAACTTGCCCTTGAACTGGTTGTATCTGAACTTGTGAAATAAAACATGAGAATAATATCAATCATAATTAGAAAACTATCAATAATAAGCCATTTATATTGTGCTTTCCAAATATCATTTAATTTGAGACAGGGACTCTGCAAAGTGGATACTGTGGATATTCTTATCTTTGTTTTACAAAATAGAAACGGAATTGATTTGTTCACAATTAGTAACTGTCTAAAGTGATATTTGAACCCATTTCTTTCCTTACTCCAAGTTCATTACTCTAGTTACTTCACACTATGTTGGCTCCACTCCAAACCATCATGGCTCAACTTTTCTCTATCAGCCCGGTTCACATTAATGAAATTAGCTGACTTTAAATGTAAATGAAAACAATTAGTTAAAAATTTCCTTCTCCAATCCTCAAACTTTTTTTCTCCTTCTCTTTTAGTGCTTATAAACTACAGTATTCTGAAACTTTCTGCTCCCTATAAGATATCCGAGATCTTTTTTTTCTGGGATGGGCCCTTTGTGGCTGGAGATTAAGTCTTATTCTTAACCATTTATCTAAAGCCTACGGCATTAGTCCATAGGGCCATTTTCTTGCATCAACAGATTTGTACAAGTTCAGCGAGATCTCTTGTGTGTTAATTGTTTCATTGATGGAAACATTCTCCAGAAGGGCATGAGACACATTTTATTTCAAGCAATTGCTGATAATCTGGCCCTAACTTGTATTTTCCACTCGAAAATTATTTCTTAATCAACTTCAGCTTGTCTGAATTGCCTTAGTTTCTGTTAACACTGTCTTAATTATGACGGGTTGGGCTGAGATCTTGTGTTTTCCAAAGGAAATCTGGTTATCATTTGGAGAAAATGGCATCTTTGTCTCCGTTAATGTTAGAGATGGTACTTTTTCATGATTGGCTTCAATTACATTTTTATAGGTCCCATAAAAAGCAAGCAATTGTGTGAAGATTAGGAAGTGAGGCTGTGTATGCTGTGTCGTTCTCAGATCTTGGTTGCGGTGCCTCAGCACCAGGCAGCCCAGCCTTGCTTGCCTTTATTTGGAATGGGAGATGCTTTCCTCCTGCTCTAACCCACTGGGGCCGATTTAGTGTGCTTTGTATGTCCCACACATGTTGCATGGTCTGTTTTAACCTTTCTCAGTTGGTAGATGAATGGCCAAGAAATGCAGTCTCGAAAGCCCTGGAGGAACCAGTGATCTTGGAGCATTGAGTGATTGATAGATTGAAAGAGATAAAGGATTTGGGTATACTTATTATGTACCTAATTTATACTTTAATATATTTAACATCTACTGGTCATCCTGCCATCTAGGAGAGGGGGTGGGGGGAAGGAGGGGAAAAATTGGAACAGAACGTTTGGCAATTGTCAATGTTGTAAAATTACCCATACATATAACTTGTAAATAAAAAGCTATGAAATTTTATTTTAAATGACAATAAAAAAAGAAACAGATAAAGGCTTTAGAAGCCATCCTTTCCAAACCCGTCTTTTTTACATATGAGGACACTGAGTTTCAAAGAAGTTAATAGTTACCCAAGATTATACATATACATATATATATGTATAATTATTCATAATTAGCAGAGCTGAGATTCATGCTTCATGCTTGGTACTTTCTCCACTAGAGACACTTAGAATTCTCATTCATGGAAATCAGAGGATGAAGAAACAGTAGTGATAAGTTCCATAAAAACATAGTTTCCTTCTTGGAAGAACACTCCACAGATCTTTAAACATAACAAAATAGTGCAAAGGTAACGATGTTTTCCAAAAGTGCTTTTATCTTAAGTTCCAATTATACAAGCAGAGATCTAAAGTTAAGAGCAGCCTTGGAGGACAAATAGTTAATAATCCCCATTTTATATTTCAGGTAATTGAGTAGGTGAGGAGATCTGATCAACATCGCACAGGCAGCGTGTCAGAAATAGTACGTCTGACCCCCTAACTAGTGGGCTGTGCTCAATTCTCCTTCAACTGGTACAGAAAATGAGATCACATTTAGAAGGGGAAGGAGAAAAGAATATGAAGGGGAATGCAAGAAGAGGAGTATATGGAAAAGAGGAAGCGGGAGAGGAGGAAGAAAATTCTACTGAATTCTACTGTTTTCAGTAGAAGAGGAAGAAAAGGGGAAAGAAAAAGGAATAGGAAAAAGAGAAAGGGAAGGGAAGGGAAAAAAAGAGAAGAGGAAGAAAAAAAGATAAGGCATAGGGAGAAGAGAAGGAAGAAGAGGAGAAAGACAAGAAGAAAGGAGGTAAAGGAGAAGGAAGAGAAGAAAGGGAAAGAGGAGAAAATAGAGAATGGGAAGGTGTTGAAGCAGAAATAGGAAGCGAAGTGAAAGAGGGAGAAAGAATAGCAGAAAGAAAAGGAGGAAGGAATAGAAAAGAAGAGAAAGAAGAAGGAGGAAGTAGGATGGCACAAATGACTCCAAAGTGCTTAGAATGAAAAGTTTCTAAAGGTAAAGATGTTGCAAGAGAACTTAAAATTATATAGAGATGGGATCATGTTCAAGTCTTCCCAGTCAAGTTCTCTGAAGCCGGAATTTATGCTTTCCAAGAATCTACATCCTAATCCTTCTGTTCTGAGAAACATGGCAATTATTCCTTCCATCTCCACGAACATCCTTGCATAACACTTGTGCTATGACTCTTTCTTAGTTTTATAAAAAAAAAAAAAGTAGATGAGAACAAGATAAGTAATGGTGATTAGGGAGATGAAAAACCTAACTGATGAGCCAAGCTGGTCAACACATCTCTGTGCTTTTTATTCAATTATAAAAATATATATTGACCATTAAATAAATAAATTAAATAAATGTGTATATATGCACATATATGTGCACATGCATGTATATATATATATATGTAAAAATTAATAGTAGGATAGTATTTTATCCCAGGACTTTTTCTTTCTGAATTCTCTCTCCAACTAGATACTAACCGTGAGACTTAGCATTTTTAGTATCTTCTGGCTCCAATCCATTGTCTTAATTCAGTATCTAGGATTATTTGAAACCTCCCCTATAACATAATTATTGACTTTTTGCAATGTCCCCTCTGTAAATTTCCACTGTTACTTAATCACCTTCTTTTTCTTACATAATCAAATGAAACTTCAAAAAAAAAAGTTGGCTTTTCATTGAACTAGTCAGATCTCAAGCAGGAGGTGCTGCTTCAGCTCCAGGATCCATCCATCACTCTGTCTCCAGGTGTTTATTACACATTTATGGAATGCTTGGACCTTTCTCGGTGAGAGTTTCTTCATCCTTGCTCTAATTCCCTCAGAAGAGTCTAGTGACCCACAGACTTCAAATAACTATACACACACACACACACACACACACACACACACACACACACATCCTTACTTGCCATAACTAGAAACAACAAAGCAAAAATTAGAAAATTCTGGTCTGTGTTCTAAAGAGTCAGGAATTAGGTGAATCAAAAGGGCCCCTGTTACAAGGTTATAGAATCAGCATGTTTGTCTGGAGTGAGCTTGGAAACTCTGGGGAGTCTTTTGAAGTAGATATTAAGTTGAAAGTCTCATATATTTTACCCTTTGGTGATGAAAACTACAAGCACTGCTTCTGGTTTCTTGTGTATTTGAATTTGGGGTGCTTTTTTAACATCTGGGAATGTATAAATAGGAATAATAATGTTTGATATTAAGTTGGCTTGAGTTTCTAGGGCCTGAAGGGATCATGGGCCAGGCATTAGAGGATCATTTTCCATCTTTTTGCCAAGTTACCCAGTCTGCAAGATGTTTTCAGTAGACACAAAGAAAATCACTGTAGCTCAACCTAATGCGTCTTTGGAGTAGACGTTATAGCATTTCCCCCCCTCTCAGGGAAAAAATGTGAACAATTATGCAGGTGCAAGCTCCAGCTTAAATCAGAACAACTGAATTTTTGATTTGCTGCCCCCACAAAGCAAATACTAAATGCAATAATGCACATTTTCATTACCCTAATGGAAGATTCCCAGGTTCTCAACGTGTTCAGGTATCCTCGGGGCCTTTGGGGTCAAGTGTGTGCGATGGAGATAATTCCATGATATGGGACTTGTTTATCACTCGGAGAATTTGTTGATACCACTTGTAAATCCCTCCTTTATTAACATGGCTAATTCAAAAACTCTTTCATTTCATGAGTGGCTATCACTGCTTAATTAGTAAGAATAGTGGTAATAATAACATTGCCTTTAGTGACCATTTTACAACTTGCAGAGATCTTTCTTGGTGGATATTATAGCCTAGGTGCAATTATTTCCCTTGCTTTCCAGACGAGGTATCCAAGGATCTTGTGAAGGATGAGGAAGATTGGATTTGAATTTACATCTTCTTGACCCTAATTCCACTCTGCTGTACCAACTCCCATGGATGTGTTGTAAATTTATATAAGCAGCCATCCAACTCCTTGTAGAGTTTCTGTTAGAGCGCTTTTAGCAACCCACTATTTATTCTTGGTTCTTACCTGCAAAACTCCAGAGTCCTCCATTGAAATGCAGGTCATTGCCCAGACCCAGGGCTTAATGCCTCTTGTGGTCATTCACATTCTAGACACTGAGTGACTGGGGCTGAGAAATATACTGCACTGAAGCTAGAAGCAATGGAAAGCAAATGCATGATTAGACAGAAAAATCTACCAATTAAAAAGAGAAAAGAACTTTTATGATAAAGTATGGAATGTATGATGGCGCTTTTGACACTAGGAAGAGTGATGTACTGCTGCAGGTTTCAAGTTTATCTTTATTTATCCTGAGCAAGGTATCCTAGAATGACAACATTTGGGAAGAGATAGCCCTTACAGGGGGAAGGCCTGTAAGCAGGGGACAGCAGAAGGGTTGGTTAATTTGGGTTTTTTATGCTTGTTAATTCCTTTACTCAGTCCACACACAGTTATTCAAGAGCTGCTATATGTTCATAAGCTAAAGGAGATACAAAGACGAAGGACCTTCTACTTCAGCTTTCCAAGGACAATTCTATTTTGTTCTACTTGCTCACAAATAAGGTAATGAGGAATATGAAGCCAAAATAAATCAAAATGACATCTGGGAGAAAGGGGAAGTATCTCTTGATGTTGAAGGGACACTACTGATTCCAAGAAAAGAGAGAAGTAAAGAAAAAATATACTGAATATGCATGGTCAGCATAAGAGTTGAAATGTCATTCACAGCTAGGATCAAGTAGGCCAGTGTGGCTTAAGTGTGCAGCCCATTTAAAAACATAAGGGTTAAACACCTTGAATTCAGCTTTTTAAAGACTTTAAATGCTAAACAAAGTTCATATTTTATGCTAGAGGCAACAGGGAAGAACTAAAACTTCACGAGTAGGTGATGACGAAGTCAGGATTCCACTCTAGGAATACTAATTTAGCAATCAGTGGAGAGAAGAGAAACTGTAGGCAGGGACCAATTAAGATCTTAAGGCCATAATTGTATTAAGTAGTGATAAGGAATGGCATCTAAATGGCACGGTGGGTAGAGCATCAGCCCTGAAATCGGGAAGACCAGAGTTTGCTAGCTTTGTTTCTCTGGGCAAGTCACGTATGTAACACAATTACCTCACAAAATACCCCCAAAACAAATAAAGACAAAAAGAACTACTAAGGACTTGGACTCAACTGGCTGTAGTTTGTGGTATAAGGAGAGAGTGACAGTCAACAAACATTTTAAACTCAATTTCTCTGTGAAGTGTTCTCTATTCAGGGAAGAGATACACAAAATGACATCAAATCTCTGCCTTTAATTAATTCATTTATTATTAAAATTCCCAACTTGGCACCATATTCCAAGTATCCTTAAGGAATAAAATGAATATTGTTGTAAACATGGAATTATTTTTTTAAATGCAAACTATTAATAACTGACACAATTAAACTATAAAATGAAAAAGTGTTCAGTGATGACTTGGCAGCTTTAAAGATAGCTGTAACTTAGAACTGGGAGGGAATTCTAGAGAGCCCATCCCTCAGTGGAAAGCCATTAATCCTCCATCTTTTCCAGGCAGAGAATTTGGGTCATTGTGAGTTGAAATGCGAAGTTCCTCAGACTTTAGAGAATTTACTATCACCAGGTTGCCTCTGGCAGGTTCTCCCATTTGTGAATCACATTTCATATTTTCCCCCAAAGCCAGCAGGAATCTTTCCTTTTACTTAGGTAGGCAAGAGGCGATCTCAACATCATAGAACACAGAGCCATGTGGTGGAAGACCCCAAACCATATGTTTGGGATCAGATTTATTCTTAACAAGTCAGTTTAAAAAATGGCTTCTTTACTTGATACTCAATTCTCTGTATGGAACAGATTTTTTAAACCATCTTTGGGGCCGGGTTGGAGTTGAGTCCTGAGCACGTAACTGCCTAGTACTTAGTTGGGGCAGATTCCCTGAGCTGTGCCTGACTTGTTGATTGATTGATGGAGTGATGGATTTCGGCTTCTAGTGGCTGCAGCTTTAACATCAGATGCTTAAGATATTTTGAGGTCTCTGAGAGGGGTTCTGACACACTTCAGGCATATGGCGGGAGGCTGGAGGTGGGGGCTGTCCTTGGTTCAGACCCCTCCCCAGCCTAGTGCTTATTACCTGGGCAGTTCTTCCTTTGTAAAATAAGGGATTAGACTAGGTGGGTTTTGAGATTCCGTTCAGCTCTAGACACGTGATCTTTTGATGGTAACTGCTGAGCTGAATCTTTTTCCAAACCCGGGCTTTTGCTAGAGAGTCGGCAGGCTACGGGCTGAGCCATCCCAGCTCTGCATCTGGTTATTTCTACACCATCCACCTTTGTGAGCCTCATTTTCCTTATCGTAAAAAATGGGCTTTGTTACTAAGGGAGCAGCTCTCAATCCCTGAGTCTTTTACATACAGACAGACACACGCACTGTCTCTCATTTTTTGTGCACTCATTTTTTACATATTTCCATATGAGTCGTGTTGGAAGAGAAAAATCAAAATAAAAGGGAAAAACCATGAGAAAAAAAGGTGAAAATAGAATGCTCCTCTCCGCATTCTGTCTCCATCGTTCTCTCTCTGGAGGCCATTGGCATTTTCCATCCGAGCTCTGTGGGGATTCTCTTAAATCACTGTGTGGCTGAGGAAAGCCAAGTCTGCCACGGCTGATCACCGCACGCCCTCACTGTTCTGGGGCAACGTTCCCTGGGTTCTGCTCCCTGCACCCGGCATCAGTTCATGTGATCGGCTCCTGGTTCTTTGATCTGAGTGCTGAAGGACTTGGTACAAGTTACTTAACCTCCCTCAGCCTCAGTTTTCTCATCTGTAGAGCATTGGATGATGAGATTTCTTAGGGCCCTTTCAGTGTATGGCTATTCGATTGATTCTTACATCCTGCAGATTCGTGGGCCTTGGGGAGCAGATCGGAGCTCAAGAAGAAGCGAGGGCCCACGGTGACAGCTGGAAATCCTCCCCCCACCTCCCTGCTTGGGCCGCTTGCCTTTTGCCCTGGTTGGACTAAGGACCCCCCTCCCTCCGTAAGAGGGACATGAGGCAAGCAGCCTAGCCGATGGGCGATGGCGTCGCCCCTCTTCTGCCATTAGCCGGCTCGGCTTGCTTTTGTGGGAGCCTCCTTTTCATTAGTATTTCCAACATGTTCACCAGACAAAATGATTATGTTAGGCGGGAACATCACATCACTTACATTTCATAGCTCAGTGCGATTTTCATAAACTGCGAGGCAACATCCAAAAAAACATGACTCAGAATTAGAGTTTCAGAAGATTATTATATAGACATTATTTCCCTCAGGTCACGGGCTTTAGTCAAATTTGGAAGAGAATGAAATTGCCAACAGTGAAAAGCAGACAGAAAGGTATGAGTTCATGAGCAGAGAAATAACATTTTCATTTGTTCCTTCCCCATGGGAAAGATTCAGCATTCCGGTAAATGGAGACGGTTATAAGAAATGAATTTTTGTCAGCAGGGATGTGATTTTAAGGCTCACTTATCCATTGGCAATCTAGATTTCTAACCCCAGGAATCTAGGAAATTGCTACAGAATGTAGTCTTTATTATAAACAAGTTTTTTTTTTCTTCCTTTTGGTGGTGGTAGTGGTTTTTTCTTGGCTTCTCTTGAGAGATATGTATATATATATAATATATATATATATATATATATATATATATATATATATATATTCTCTTTTTCTTTCTTTCTCTCCCTTTCTCTCTCTCTCCCTTTCTCCCTCTCTCCACGTCCCTCCCTCCCTCTCCCTCTCTCTCTCCCTCTCTCACACACGCACACATCAGAGTAAAAGACTCTATTACTTGCTGCCTTTCAGAGGATCAGATTGTTGCAGAGTTACCCTGGACAGCTGGTGTACCTTTGAACCCTGCTGTGACTGCTGAGGCAGAATATTTTTCTTCTTCTATTTTCTCTCTTTCTTTAAAACTTCCCTAACTACAATGACCAGGATGAGGAGACAGAGTTGACTGCTCAAGACTTCACAAATCAAGTATCCTCTGGTTTAGCTTGTTGCCACTGTGTTCCTTATCCTTTTTCCATTTCTCTCCCTCTCTTTCCTCCATTTTTACTCCTCCTTTTCCTCTTCCCTCTTTCTTCTCCTTCATTTTTCCTTCTACTTTTCTTCTTTTTTCCTCATTTTCTTTCCTTTTACTTTTTTCTTTTTCCCCCTTTCCATCTTCTCTTCTCTCCTTTGCTTTCCTCTCAATTATTTCTTCTCCACTAGATTCCTATATGCTCTCCTGTATCTTTCTACTCATTTTCCTTCCTCTTTGTCAATTTATTTCCTCTTCCTCCTCCTCAATCACATTTCTTCTTCTTCCCCATCGCTTTTTTTTCTTTCTTGTATTTATTCCCTTTCTCTTTTGCTTCCCTCCTTCTTTTCTAGCTCTTTTTCTTCCTCTGCTCCCTCCTCCTTTTCCCTGTTCTCTTTTTCCTTAATCTTTCCCTTAATGATCTTATACTTTCATTCTTTTCCATTTCTATCTCTCTTCCTCTTTCCTTCTCCTCCTTTAGTCTCCCATTTCCTCTCTCCTCTCCCCATTCTCCTCCACTTCTTCTTTCTTTCTCTATCATTTCCATAGCCAAGCAACAACCTGAAGGTGGAGGCAGGAGTGGGTAGGGGTGGAGGGAGGGAGGGAGAGAGTCAGCTTCTGGGCATCTCTCTCTTTACCGTATATAAATAGCACGGATTTGCAGAGTTTCTGCAGGGTAATCCCAGACAGGCTCCTTCATAATTAAAGAATGTACTTTCATGGGAAATTTTATTTTCTTTCTTTCATCCTGCCCGCCGCTCTTCACCCCATCACACATTCAGGTCCTGAGTCGAGGTTCACGCCGACAGTTCCAGTATCTCCTTGAGAGCAGCCAAGATTTCATATCACCTAAACCCTTCATTTCTAGAGATGCAGATTGGTTCTGTAACATTAATCTCACCTTTAGATTTTTTTCAATTTTTAATAACTTGAAAATATGTATATCTAATGCCTTCTTCCCTCGTGCATTTTTGCCCATTTTAATATCTCTCTCAATACCGCAAACCTATTTGTCTGGCGATATTATTATCAGGAAATGTTATTGCCTGCCAACAGCTTACTCACAGCAAATTGCATTAGTTCTGTTAGCTTCATTATTATTGTGTCTAAACTATAATATAATGATTATGAAACATCATGATTGCAGTTGATTAATAAATGAGAATTGATTACTCTGACTTAGCTCATTGGATTAGGCTCATGAGATTCATCTCGATCAAGGCACAAAAACAGCCAGGGCTTTCACCACTGGGGGTGAGGGGTCGGGGGAAGAGTTCAGTTTTGTATCATCCAGATGTGTTCCAGCGCCTTGTTCTGGGCGTTTAGGGGCCAACGGATGCTTTTGGCAGGGCCCCCAAGGGCAAAGACTGTATGATCCATCTCCCCACCGATACCTTCTGCTGGGGCAATTTCCCTGTGTCTCAAGTTTCTTCATCTGTCAAATGACAAATTTGAAATCAGTGTCTTTTGAGGTCTTCCAGTTCTAGAATCAATAGAAGTAATAAATACTGGGAATTATTTTTCCTGAGTTTTTTCACTGGACTTTGACCCCTCTACAAAACTACAAAAACTAAAACAAAACAAAACAAAAACAAACAAAACCCAGTCTTACTACAGAATGAATAGAAAGCAAGAAAAATACTTTTGTGTAACTAAGAAGGAATAGCATTAATAAATTAGAAAAAGTATGAACTTTGTCATTAATTTGGATGCAAGTGTTCTCAAACTTTTTGGCCTCCTCCAGTTATAAGCTAATTTTTCTTTAAATTGAAAATCCTTCCCCCTCAAGAACCCTTGTTTATATTGTTCTACCCAGAAATGTTTTAGAAATTAAAACATCTTGCTATTATTGTGAAAATAGTTTTGATTTTATACCATCCCACCCGCAGTGGGTCTTGAACAACACCAGACCAGCATCCACACTCTTCTCTTCACCATCAGGTTTGTCCATCCTTGACACATATTTGATAAATTCTTCTGGTTGATAATTGTAACATCATTATTAGGGTTATTTTTGGAATAGTAATGTTGATGGCTGGGTGGGGGGTCTTATGTACTAGGTGGTGCTTGAGTTGAGCTTTGAAGCTTTGTATTTGTCATTTGAAAGATGAAGAGGCAAAAATAAATAGGGAAATACAATTAATCACCCAAGGTGCCACAAATAGTTGGCACCGGGGTGCCTAGACAGAGTCCTTGCATTGTAGTGTGTTCATTTTGGGGACCCTGATGAAATCAAAGATATGAGGAAAGGTGATATTATAGGCTGGCAGGTTCAAGGTTGCTGGCAAAGAGATGAGAGCCCTAGGGTTGTACGTAAAGAGCAGCACATGGGTCACTTTTGTAAGATTCTAGAGCTTGTGAGGGGCAGAATATTCATTATTTCCCAGGTCTGGCATTTTCAGCCCTTGAAAGACATTATCTTGTTCAGACTTCATGCTCCTCTTTGTTGGGTGCAGACAACCCTGGGCAATTTCTATTTCCAGGATGCGCAGAGAAAGAAGCAATCTGGGTAATTAACTTGAAAAAAAAACTCAATATTAACCTGAATAACCATTTATTTACACAACAAGTCTCACTCTTGAATTTTTTCCTAGAACATGTCTGTTTATTTCCCTGCCTTAGTAAGAAGAGCTTAGTGGATATGACTTCTTTTTTTCTTGCCAGAGCCTTAGAGTCATTATTTTGAACATGTGTTATCATTTATCCAGATTTTAGAATGGAAGAACAATCAGAGAGGATAAATACATCAATCTCAGGATAGCCCGAGTAAATTACTCCTTTTTATTTGTTTTATTTCTTGAATTGAACCTCTTTTTTTTCTACAAAAAATTCAATGTAGGGGAAAAAGATCTAGTGTGTCAACATTTCTGGTTAATCAAACTTTGATTATTTATGAAAAATTCCTTGAAAAATAAAATCATTTATGAGGCATGATTATTTAGGAAGTTTTTGTTTTGTTTTGTTTTGTATGGCTCCTCAATAGAGAACAAGTTCTTGGAACTCAGGGGCAGTTTCATTTTTGAGTCTGCATCCCAGTGCTTGGAACATGGTACTTAGTGAATTATGGTTGATTGGTTGGCCTAACCTATCTTGATTAATCTGAAGGCTGCTCCTTAAGACTTCTGAGAATCTTTGTGGATACGTCCTTAAAGACTAGTTGGTAGCAGCTCCCACGTGTATGTGGTCAGCCTCAGGATCTGAAACTATAGGGATTTTTTTCATTTAGTGAATTAAGGTTATTTCCTTTTCTTTTATGAAAAATGAATCCTGTCTTTTTTTTAAATCTAGATCTCTATTTTTCTTTATAGAATTCTTCTGAGTCTTTTTATCCTATCTTCTAGATCCGCAGGTCATCTTCAGTATTATACTCCTTCTCCTGCTTAATATTTAAAAAGAGAGACAGAGACAGTTGGAGGAACCAGATTCATAACCGTCCTCTACCATTTACTGACTCTATGACCTTGGGCAAGTTATATAAGTATTTCCTCATGTGGAAGATGAAGGGCTTAAACTGCATGGCTAGTAAGGTTTTCTTTTATCTGAACCTGTGTTCCTGCCATCCACAGTGAGTAGATCCATCTTCAGCCATCCATAATCAGTCAGGAAGTCTCTTAAGTGCTAGGCCCTGAGGGGAGAGAGACAGAGACATAGAGAGATGGAGAAGGACACAGAGACAGAGACAGACAGATATGGAGGCAAACAGAGAAACAATGAGAGACAGGGAGGGAGAAGGAAGAAAGAAAGGAAGAGAAAGAGACAGAAGAAAAAAAGAAGGAAGGAAGGAAGGAAAACAGGAACAGATAGAGAAAAAGAGAGAGAGGAAGGAAGAAAGAAAAAAGGAACGAAACAAGGGAAGGAGGGAGGGAGGGAGAAAGAGAGAAAGGAAGAGGGGGGAAAGGGAAGGAAGAAAGAAAGAAAAAGGAAGGAAACAGAGGAAGGAGGGAGGGAGAGAGAGAGAGAAAGGAAGAGAGGAGGGAAAGGGAAGGAAGAAAGAAAGAAAAAGGAAGAAAACAAGGGAAGGAGGGAGGGAAGGAGAAAGAGAGAAAGGAAGAGAGATGGAGGAAGATGCTGGCCAGAAGTCTTTGCTTTCAAGGGGCTGACATTCTAACAGGTTAACATCAATATCTACAGAGAAGCATCAGTTTCATGAAATCCTGCCATTCCTGAGAATTAATTTAAAACGTTCCGTTTTACTCTTTCCTCTCTTTTACTTCCCTTCCTAACCTGGTGCACAAAGTGAATTGCCCATCCGGCTAATTTGGATTTGGACGGTTTACTGAGTACAGTGTGTACTTTGAATATTTTTTCCCCTAGAAGATGTCCTGCACTTTGCAGTTACATCATTTCCCTTTGAGTCATGGCTTTTGTAAACCTGTGTTCATGTCAGCTGTAATGTTGATGGACCTTGAGGAGGATTCCTCTGTTAGTTCGAAGGGCACACGGTTGTCATCTTGGCTGATGGCTGCACATGGGGCTTCTGGGGGTCATTCTAAAAAGATAGGGCCATTTTGTCATTAGATGCCATTTAAAAAATTTCAGGGTCACACAGGGCAGTCGAAAAACCATTAGATTTAGAGGCTTTGCTTTCGATTCTTGGCTACCCCACTTCATGCTCAAATAGATCTGTGAGCTCGTTGATTTGGAAGGTAATCCAGTGCTAAGTCAACCCATGCATGATTGCCCGGCCTGTCAGCCTCTTTTCAGGGTCCTCCACCCACAGATCCATTTAAAGAGGGCTGCCTTCCTTACTTTGTCCTCCTCCCTAATCCCGGCATAAATCACACAAACTTTCTCCCTGAGCCCCTCAACTCTCATCCCAAGCCTTGTCTTCCTTACCTTTAAAATAAGAAGATTGGGCTTCAGAGAGAGAATGCGTTGATTCTTTTTTCTACTCCCTAGAGAAATAAACAGATAAGTCTGTAAAAAAAAAGAAGAAAAAAAAAGAGAGAGAGAGAGAGAATATTGATTCTCCCAGATTTTCTGTCCTCATGCGCTTGGACTTAATTTAGAAGTACTGTGGCAGCAGTGGTCGTGGTGGTGGTATTAGTGTTAGTAGTAATAATCTGCTGCGAGTAAGTTGCTATTCTCATTTTCTACAGCATTTTCAATGCAGTGGATATAGACTTGGGTCTATTATTGCCATAATGAAGATAGAACTTTTAATTTCCATTTTATAGATGCAGAAACTGGGACCCAGAGGAGTTAAATGGTTGGACTAGCTTTGTACCAACTCGGATGTATCTGAACTGGGATTTGGACATGTCATTCATTCTCTTGAAGTTCTGCCCTATGTCTTTTATTCTGATTTAGGAGAAACTTTTGATGATGAAATGAGCCATTAGCCATGGCTGCCCATTTGGAATTGGTCGTGAGAGTCATATGGCTCAGGAGGGTGGTTGTCCCATTGTGCAAGAGAGGTCACTCTAAATCTGCGGTCCCGAGTATCAAAAAGCCCAAGTCTTTCCTCTGTCAGCTAGCCTTCCAAACATCTAAAGCCAGGTGGGAGGAACCACAGACAAACAGATATGTGGATTGACTATATAGACTAAAAAATACTGGTCATGAAATGGCAAGTCATGGTTTCATTTACAACATAATTTTTCCTGATCTGATCTCTGTGTGTGTGGAAATGTTCTTTTTAGGCTATTGAAGATGATATGATGATGATGATGATGATGCGTATCTTTTCTCCAGGTAAAAAATTCCCTACTTGCTTTGATTGTTACTTTTGTAGGCCTTTCCTATCCTGGTTACCCCACGCTTGGCTTTTGGGGCACTTTGGGGCACTTACTGGAGCATTGCATTCGGACTCTTTGGGCACCACTTGGAGAGAACCGGTGACATAAGGCTGGTCTCCTCATGAGGGCTGGTGCTCTCCTGGGCCTAGGGAAGGGGATGAGGAGTATCTACCTACCCCCTTCCCCATCCCCATCTCCAACCATGACCATGGTCATTGCCCCCTCAGGCCCTGAAGGATGAGCTTTGATCGCAGTGCTCCGTGTCTCCAACCACAGTCCCAGCAAGCCCGAGGGCAGCAGGGAATCACCCGCTTGGGGGCCTACCTTTTGGCCCCGCTCTGGTCTGGTTGCTGTGGGGAGGCTTGGGTGGGGGCACCTGGGCCTTCTGTGCGGCAGGGGGTTCAGGTTACACAAAGTTCAGCACTTTGGGCTCAGACGCCACAGAGTCTGTCCTGGGAGACTTCAGACCCTCTGGAGGGCACATGGAGCTTTGCCACGGCAGGCTGTGCACTCAGGACAGCTTTGGGCCAAGATTCGGTGGCCTGTGGACTCTTTCATCCATGAGCGTTTATCAGGCTCCCCTACCCATGGCTGTGCCAGGTCCTGGGGCTGCATGTTGGGAGAAGCTTCAGGCGTTCTGCCCAGGGGGCAGCTCTGCATGAGCAAGGGGCTGCTGCTAGAAGGAGGCCCCCGGCCAAGAAGAGACACATAGGCTGGTGGGAATGGCCACAGATCAGAATAAATAAGAGTAAGAGTCAGTAAACTTGGAGAATTGGGCTGAAAACAGCAAAGTTATCATTTTTTAGTTCTGGAAGAGACAGAGACTCCTCGAGATTCATGGGGAGGCTAGTGACTCGGACAGTTGGATCTGAAGATCAATTGAGAAAGGCTTGAAATACCAGTAGAGGAGTTTGTATTGGACCCCAGAAGTAAGAGGCAGCCAGTGAGGATTCTTGAGGAGGGGAGTCAGTGACTCCCCTCTGTGGAATCTTAAGCTGGCAGCTCTCTTGAGGATGGATCAGAGCTGGGAGACTGGACAGATTCTGAAGGCCTTAGATGGCAAATGTGGAGATTTGGATTTAATCATTGTGGTAAGAGGAAGCCGGGGGAATTGTCTGAAGAGGGACTTAGATGGGACTTGAAATCTAAACAGTGGTCACTTCCATGCTTGGAATTCCGGCTCTTTCCGCCTGCCCAGAATGACCACCCACCCCTCCAGGATGGCGTGGCTCTTGCTGCCCCTTTGGGGTCCTTCCTAACCTGGCTGGGATCCCCACCAGGAACTTTGGCTTGGCTCCTTCTGCTCCCCACTCACCGTGGGGGATGCGGTCAAGAAGCTTCTTCTCCCCCGTGAAAAATGAGCCGTGTCAGGAGAAAGGGGGAGAGTGCTCCTCAGCCGGTGCTCCCCGAGGAGAGCATCTCTGGGCCTCCGGCTGCAACATGAGGAGGACATGTGGTGAGCATAGAAATGGCTTATTGTGAAAGGTTCTCAGCCCCGGCCCCTTCCCCAAGCACAATTCCACCCTCCAGGGAAACCAAAATAAATACCAAGCTAATAAACTACAGACTTCTTTCTTTCTCTCTCTCTTTTTTCCTTCAGTGAGTTATCCTATTACACCGGGCAAGAGGAAAAATATGAGGGCTATGTGTTGACTTATTTTGTCTTGGCCCTTCGCCCAGGTCCTCCTGCCCCGGGTCCTGCCTGAGAGGGAAGAAAAGACCTTCTGGCCTCAGGTGAAAGGAATTTAGGGCCGGAGTCTCCCGTGGGAAAGGCATTTCAACACTGGCATTGGGGGGTTGGAGAAGAAAGCCAGGTTCTCTTTTTCAGTTCCTGGAAACGGTGATGATGGGCATCTTCTCGGGGAGCAGCCCTCCAGGATAATGGCGTTTTCACCTGCCGGAAAGGCCACCCCTGGCCTGCAATGCTGCTTCTCCTTCCAAGTCCCACAGAGAATCCTTCTTTCCTTTCAAACTTAAACACTCCCTTCTCCATGAAGCTTTCCATGACCCCCCTAAATTCTAGACCCTTTCTTTCCCAAACTACCAAGTATTGAATCATCTTTTATTTTCCAATACTCATCCATTTGGGCACTGTTTTACCTCCCATGATGTAAGTTCCTTGAGGGTAGACACTGTTCCTGCCGCATTTTCTTCCTCGGTACCTGACATGAAGCACTAAGCAAACTTTTAGTGATTAACCATTGAGATCGTTCATTCTTTGTATTTATGTAGCCTCAGTGCCAAATAATTGGCTAACAAATGCTAGCCGATTGGTTTATCAATTGCATATAGGTGGAAACTGACAAATCACTGCAATGTCTTTGCCAGGAAAACCTCTTGGTCCAGAAGGTCACGAAGAGTTAGACACAATTGAGCAATAATACTAATAAAATAGGCCTTTCCTATGTTGTTTGCTAGTAGGAGCAAGAAGCATCCCCCCTCTTTCCACCAGGTCCCATTTTCATAGGAAAACACTTGGGAGAAACTTGATCCAATCAGGGAATAATATATAGAGTACATGGGGGACAAGTCTCTGAGGAAAAGCATTGGCAGATCCCGACTGGAAAAAGCTTTCTCAAGAAGATGACCTTTGAACTAAGCTTTTAAAAATATAGTTAATATTTTATTTTCCCCAATTATATACAAAACCAAATTTAACATTCTTTTTAAAAATTTTGAATTTCAAATTCTCTCCCTCCCTGCTTCCCTTCTCCCCTCATTGAGAAGTTTTTGTGTGGGCAGTCCTGGAGCTCAGGTTTTGAAGGACGACAGGTAACTGAGAAGTCGAGGTAAGGACAAAGGGCATTTCAGCTCTGGCCCAAGTCAGTGCTGAGGCATAGAGATGGGTGAAGGAATATTGGGTTTGAAGAAGGGTAAATAAACCAGTAAAGTCAGGAAGAGTCAGCTTAAATGCCACACAGGGAACTTGGCCACGAGCCTGGAGATAACAGAACAATTGGAGTTTGGTGAATTGGCCCAATGGGGTTGGGGAGGGGGTGGTGTTATGGTCAGCTCTGCAATTTAAATAAATCACTTTGGCATCTGACCAATAGACTGGGTGGGAAGAGATCCAAGTAATGGAGACTTCTTAGAAAGTTTTTCCAGTAATACTTGGAGAAGTGTGGAGGGTCTCAATGAAGGGACATAGAGAAGAGAGGCTGGGAGGGTAGAGATCACTTACTTTTCCTGTTACCTCATTCAAATCACTTAATCTTTCAAGGCCAAATTAAAAAGGGTCAGACTTAAGTTTTAAAGCCGGGATTCTATAATGCTGTGATTATCCCGGGGT
This sequence comes from Sarcophilus harrisii, assembly GCF_902635505.1. Classification (NCBI taxonomy): domain Eukaryota; kingdom Metazoa; phylum Chordata; class Mammalia; order Dasyuromorphia; family Dasyuridae; genus Sarcophilus; species Sarcophilus harrisii. Next base: position 444,393,728 of record NC_045429.1, on the reverse strand, counting down.
GAGAAATCCCCTCCATCCCCACCCCAGATCACAGTGTGTACCAGCAATCGTTCCGGAACCTCACTCTTCCTCCAAATCCAGCATTATGTCCATTATGTTACCTTGTCTCTATGGAATATTAAATATTCAATCCTGCAGCTAGAACTGTGTAAAGGTCATGAGGGAATGCAGGATCAAAGGAACCATTGTTAGAAATCACTTTTATAGTTTCATGATGTTTTAAAAAGTGTTTTAGGACATACTGCTGAAGGACATGGACCAAAGATGTCTTTGGTCATAGATTTGGAGCAGGAAGCAACCTTAGAATCCCTTTGCTTCTTTTTTCCTGAAGGAGACAGAATCGGAGAGAAGAAAAGTGATTTATCTTTGTTAAGTAGGCAATAAATGGAAATGACAGAATTTGAACTCCAGCTCTCTTATGTCAAACCCTAGCTTTTCCCACTGTTCTATCTTATTTTGTTTCCATCTACTTATTTTATTTTCTTCTCTCCAGATAGCCAAAGGTCCAAACTTTTGCCCATATCCTATCTTCTTTCCTTCTTGTCCATTGAAAATTGGCCAAATGAGGAAGGGAAGAAATTTAAAATGTAATGCCATATAAGTGATGTCCTCCAGAATAACTACATCACTCTGGCCCATGAGTTTGGAAGTATTTGATAAGCCACTGTTACTTTATCATAATTCTCAAATAAACCAATGTTCCTCATCTTCCTTAATCAGCTTTTGAGGAAAGAGGGCCTAATGGTCAAATACTTATGTATTTCCCCCATAATCACCTCTCACCACAGTCAATCAACATTAGTCTAGACATAGAAGTCAAAGGCAGGACCCAATGGATAAACATTTATCAATTTGCTGAAATCTGAAGTCTTAAAGATGGCGACCCTGCCCATAATGCTCGGAATGGAGCTTGATACCTGGTGATCAATTCCAAAAGAATGTCACCTGGTTCTCTCCCTCCTTCTGTCACCTGGGACACGTATTCTTTACTACAAAAGGGACACAGCCCCTTTCTCTCCATCTTTGAGATGATGGCCTCATCCTGACAATGCAATTCAGTTCAGTTCAACAGCCATCCATTTAACAAAAACCGAGGAACCGTTCTTCATTAATTATATCCTTCGTCTGCCCTTGTGCTCCCAGGGTGAAAGGAAGATCACGGCCAATTGTGAATAAGGGGATGTCTGAATCCACTAGGTCCGCATTTCCCATTTTGAAGGAAAATGAGAGAAATGAGGCCAGTGGTTTGATAAATTATATCAAAAATAGTCCCTGCATGCTAATGGGGTGTGAAAAAGCTGATGTACTGGAGATGATCTATAATATTTCATATTTCTCTGAGGAGGAAAAATGATAAACTTGATGATGTGTGATTTATTCATGTTTCTCTAGATGAAGAAAAAATCCGAAAGTCAACTGCCTGTTTCGTACTCCCAGATGCCGCCACATAGGCCTTACTCAGGGACGGGGGGCTGGGCTTGTTTAGGGGCACACCGGGAGTGGCTTTGATTAATCACCCAGTCGTTGCCAGTCGGTTGGGATGGGGTAATTATGCCGACATCGCCCCTGTTTCAGCCTCCTTACTATTTTATGGCTGCACAACACCTACTGACAGATGTGTTAATTATTGCATTTCTCATACCGGGCCTCTCTCCCCAGCACCCACCCCCGGTTTCTTTGCTTCGGTTTTTATGTCTTAATCCTTCTCTGGGACTCGGCTTTGAGATAGAAACTTCCCTCTAAGAGAAGGCATTTGAAGTCATCCATCCTGTCTCTGATGCGGGAGCGGGGGGACCTCAGAAGTCTCACGGCTTCTTGGGGCCTCAAGCCTCCCTCCAAGATGTCTGACTGCAGCTTGTCTATGGGAGACCCTCCTCGGGACTTTCCCATCCCACTGAAACTGGAGATTTCTGCTCGGTGGACAGAGCCCCATCGGCCCCGCATTCCAAGCTGGAGGGGGCCGTGGAGCCCACTAGATGTGCCTGGGATGGTCCGCTGCATCACAGGGACCTTGGTGGCCATCGAGCCCAGTCCCTTCATTTTACCCCAGCAGCAAGGGAGGCTTAGAGGAATGAAGGGACAGCCACGGTCTCCCAGAGAGTGTGCCCCTGAGGCCCATGGAGACCAAAGGCCCTGGGGTTCACGGTCCCTCTTGTCTGTCTCCTGCTTTCCTAGAAAGCCTACCACCAGACCCTTTGCTTACTCCCCAGCCGCAGACCTGGGGCCGCTTGATGCATGGTTCAGTCTGACAGGGTCATGCTGGGGAATTGGGGAGGATTAACCTACATGTGGCACGTGTTGGGGAGTCATGGTGGGTCAGGGACCCTGATGCGGGAAGTCTGCAAAGATTTATCTCTGGAAAAAAAAAAAAAAACAACGTAAATGAGCACAAACCGCCTTTTAAACGAGCTTGAGAAGGCCCGCGTCTGAATGGTTACTCCGTTGCCCCCATCCTCAACAACCGCCCTTCCTTTCCCCATTTATAAGAATAGATGAGGGCTTCTTAAAGGCAGGGATTTCGAAGCTGTTGCAAAAAATTGTTTTTAAAAATGGTTTCCTTTGCAACCATATTTACACACTGTATAAATATCACACTTATACACTGTATTTATGCACTTAAAAAGCATGATCTGAGAAGGGGGTCCCTAGACTTTCGCAGACTGGTCAGGGGGCCTAGGACACCAAAGGGTCCATCCTCCCCGGCTTCTGCTTTCAGTAATACTCATCCCGATGCTTTTCTTTTAACAACTCAGGGAGGGCAGGATGCTCAGTGAGTGTGAGATCTGAACAAGAGAAGGACCCTTATCCCCCGGTAACTTTATGAGCTGAGTCATCCCTCTCTTCCCTCACTCTCATAATATGGCAGCAATGCCCACCTTGTCGTGTGGGTAACATTAAATAAAGGACATCCAAGTACTTTCTAAATCATTCCGTGCTCTTTAAAAAAGTACAGAATAGAACTTATTATCTTTGCTCTCTATTGAATGTCATTTTCACTGCATTTATAGGACATTTAGGGGGTTATCTCTAATAATCTGATTCCTTTCAATTATTGCTCCTATGAAGATTATACAGTAATAAATGAACTTGTCCCCAAGCCTTCTTATCAAGAGTTCCTTCTTGCTCTTGTGTAACATTTGAACCATTGCTTAGATGATAGTGAGTCCTCCCCCAGGAAGGATCCACAGACCCTCTGAGAGGGCTTTCTCCAGATCCTTACTGCTGCTTCTCTTTGGAAGATCCCTAGCTTAGGTGATATGTATGAGGGTAAAGATCACCAATTCCCACCAAAGGCTACTTTTGGAATGAAAGGTGAAGGTCGAGTGAATCTCACCTTGCCATGCTGAATTACTTTGTGGCTCAGAAACCCCTATTCTCCCCCAACTCCCCTGCCATTCTCACTGTAGACAAAACATCCCAGAAGGTCATTTAAAAACCAGCATCTGGCCCCATATCCCACAGATATTCACATCAGGGAAATCTTTGCAAGCAGCCCAGGGGCAGGGGTTCCAATTCCTTGTCATGCTTTTCACCAATGTGATATCTCTTACCAAAATGACTTGCCATGGAGGGCTGGGGGCGGGATTGGGGGGAGAACACCCATAATATGGGCATTTTAGCCACATCCCTTCCAAAGATCAGAGAGAAGAAATACCTCAAAAAGTCCCTTCCGTAATGTTTTGTGGTTAATAGATACATTTGGCTTTGGAGGGTCTGTGGAGGGCAGAGGGGGCAGTTTGGACGGAGGAGGGAGAGAGAGAATAAAACTTTTAAGCAAGAAACATGTCAAGGATTGGAGGGTAGATTTCGTTTTAGGCCTATGAGTAGGGTCGGTTTGGTCTCCAAGCCCAAATGATGTTTCAGCAGTCCCTCGAACAGGAAGCATTTGCTGAGTGCCCAGAGTGGATAACACAATGGCATTGGAGGTATAGGAGATAGAATTCTTCCTCTTGAAAGTGTCTCCCATGAACTGAAGGTGTCCTTTATGTAGATATTAATAGTGGGGGGGAAGCAATCATTGGCATGAATTGTTGCAAAATGAGCCATGTTTACTCTCATTGAAGTCACTAAAAGATATAGAAAATTCAAGACCTCATTATGTGTCTTGTTTGTTGATGATAAAAAACAACTTGATTTTGATAAAGGAAAATACTTCCCCAAATGCTGCTCTTTCAATAAGAGCTCTTCTTGTTACTTTAGGAAATATTTTCCTTTATCAAAATCAAATGCAGATAAAAATGAGTCGAGTCTGAGTGACTTTCTCTAAGGTCACAAGCCTTAAGTACCACGGTCGGGATTTTAGCTTAGTTCTCATTCCTAAACCCGGATTCTGCACTTTTCAATATTTGTGCTCTCCGCCTCAAGAAAGTACGACAAAGGAAATTCTATATTACAGAAATATCATTGTTATTGTGATTCATTTAATAATGATCAGTTACAATAAATAATATAATGGGTACAACATAATGAAGTCTCCCAGTTCTGGGAACAATTGCATGGTAAGAAAAAATAACCCCCAGGGTAAGCGGCTTCCCTGTGTCTGTCAGAGAAAAGTTGAAAGTGTATGTCAGAGGAAATCCTATCTCCGAAAGGTTTCTTTTTTCTCCCTCTGCTTAAATCCTTTCCAGACTCGAGCTTATCAGGGCTTGTTGCTGTCCATGGACTTTCGTATTCTCAGCTGCCACAGAGAGAAGGGATTTTCAGGCTCCTTCTTCTGTCTGTCTCTTCTTTAGCTCCCTCTGTAGCAGAGCTGGGTATCCTAATTAGTTTTCTTATGATCCCGGCACCCCACGGTGAGATAAGTTAATCTCTCCCCCTCTCACACTTGACTGTGTCTCATTGTGATATCTGCTAGTCGACTGTACAAATATGTTCCTGATACCCTTGGCCTTTTGCTGGTCCGGGGGGAGAGCGAGAAGCAACTTCAGCAGCGATGAAGGGAAAGCCTGGTGGGAGAGGAAGCGAGCGTGACCGCCCCTCCTGTGCCTTTCGCCTTCCACCTTCTCTTGTCTGGGAGGGAACTTAGGGCCTTGTTTACCTTCTGGAGATAACTTTAGCATGTATTACTGCCGGGCCAGAGCGGCCTTCTTCACACCGCTCTCCTGTGACACTAGGCCTGGGCTGCTGCCCCATCGTCGTTTTATTTCATTGCTCCCTTTCCTGATTCCCCATTTCCCCCCAGCTGCCGAGACCACCTCCCTCCCCAAAGCAGGATCTTATATTTTTAGTCTAGATTCACTGAATCACCTCCCCTGACGGAATGCAAGCCTCTGGGGGACAGGGACCTTTTGGATTCGTCTTTGTAACATATGCTTAGTACATGTTATCTACTTTACCTCCTTGATTCAAGACATAGCAAGCTTTTTCCCCCTGAAGCAGTTGGGGTTCAGTGACTTGCCCAGGGTCACACAGCCAGGAAATGTTAAGTGTCTGAGGTCACTTTTGAACTCAGGACCCCCTGACTTCAGAGCTGGTGCTCTATCCACTGCCCCACCCAGCTGCCCCAACATAGGAATCTTTGATAATATTCAGTGGTTCACTCATTTCATAGGCCTACACTGAGGTAATGCACTGAGCTGGGCACAGTAGCAGTAATTAACTGGTACCTGCCTCTGAGACCGACTGTGGTTCAAGATGAAGCATCTCCGAGAAGCCGGGATGGTAGAACGGTTCCGACTCAGAAACATTCCAGAGCGACTGAGCATAAATGAAAGCCTCTGAGGTGTTTGTTTTGTACCTAGTGAAAGTCTCAAGCAGAGAAAACTAGAGCTTTGCCAAGCTGGGCCCAGCTGCTGCTGAGGAGGCCCCTCAGGACTCCCTCCCAGAGGTGCCCTGATGAAGGGGTTGGTCTGAAGCCCCTTTAGCTGCCCTCTAGGTAGCTGCTCATGGGCTTCATCTTTCCCCAAGAGGGAGAATTGGTGAGAGATTCTCCTTCCCCACCAACACCACAAAAAGAACCGTGGTGGGGTACAGCCATTTTCTTTCTTCCTTTCAGGCCTGTGAAATGTCACCCTTAGGTTCCCGCTTCAAATCACAGAACTCTTAGCTAAAAGAGACTCCATTGGCTTACAGGTCTCAAGTTGGAAGTAACTTCGCAGTTAGCTAATTCAGCACCTTCACTTGACAGACCAGGAAACCAAGGGAAGTGACTTGGCTTGTTCATGGTCACAGAGCCAGACATTTTTTGTGTCATTTTAATTTTATTTATTTGTTTATTTTTGCTATTAGGTTTCCTCTTGTCCAGATTAGCAATACAGCCTCTCCCAGGCAGCCCAGTGTATTGCTATTGATGCACGATCTGTCTCTGAGGTACCATAGTCCCAAGGTTTCCCCCATATTGCGCATTAATCTAAGACTCTTTGTTCCCTTTCCATTTGAACTTTGGTTTCTATTTTTGGTTCTTTGGCATCTGTAGGGTGATGATTTCGTGAGGAAGCCAAAAGATGAGTCCCATGTGCTGTCATTCTCCCCCTCCCCTTATCACATTGCCCATTTTAAGGCAAGCTCTCAATGCACTGGTTGAATGTACGATACTATGTCTTCTCATTCTTGTCCGATTGGATTTGGGAGGTCAGTGCCTCACTAGCTAAATGTCATGTTGCTTTAGAGATGATCTTCTATAATGGGATCTGGTGTTTCATTAATGATATGGAAAATGGTAGAACCAACCTGAGCCTCCACTTATACATCAAATTAGCCTCCTACATTCTTACTTTCAGTCATTCTTCCCAGAACCAGGGAATGTCTAGTTGAACATGATGTCTTTAGTATTCACAGTTCTCAGTCCTGTGAAGAAGTTATACAACTCGCAGATAGAGAGAGACAGAAAATTTTAATTGAAAGGGACCTTGGAGAGCAGCACTAGGTATTGAATTGGAAGAGACCATGGAGATCATCATCTGGGATTCCTTTTCTAAAAGCTTTAAATATTCTTTTAAAACTTTGTTTTAAACACAGATCTTTTAATCCTCATTTTAAGATAATCTTAGTAATTAATCTTATTAACGCACACCTGGCTATTACATGCTTTATTCAAGAGTTTTAACTATTTCCCTATAACTTTGTGCATAAAGTACAAATTTATCCACTTCCTATTTAAAGCTTTAGATTGGCTCTAGCCAACAATAGCAATAGTACTCAACATATCAAAAGAGCCTACTCTGTGCTAAACATTTTGCAATTCTTACCATACTTGATCCTTACAATAGCCCCAGGAAGTAGGTATAACCCTAAATGCTCATTTTACAGATGGGGAAACTAAGGCAAGCAAGGCTTCAATTACTCATTCAGAGTCACACAATAAAGTGTCTGAGACTGGATTTGAATTCAGGCCTAGGCCTGATTCTCAGTGGAAGCCTTCCTTTCCAGAATAATTTCATGTTATTCCCGATAGCCACATTCTGCCTTTCCACCCAGCTAACTCTTTGCAGTTCCTCATCCAAGCCGTCTGCTTCTAGCCTATGTGCCTTTGGAGGCCCTTCAAGCCTCTTCCCTCCCACTTCTTGGGATCCTCAGCCTCCTTCAGGCCTCCTCTCCCTTGGGGCAAAACTTCTGTCCTAGTCAAGCTCTTCTCTCCTTATCTCTTGTTAATGTATTTTATCTTTAGGAGGAAGTAAACTCCTTGGAAGCAGGGGGTTTGTTCAGGTCTTGTTGGACCTTCATTGCCCAGCACAAAGTAGATGCCCAGTAAATGCTAACTGAATTTGTCAGAGGAGCAAACAGGTTCCAAAAGGTCAAGTGGCTGGTCCGGTATCATGTTGGAGGGCCGACTCCCAGGGTGATGGTCTTTCCCCCACTCTTTACCTCTGCTTTGTGTAATACGAATATATCACAGTATTTAACCCCTTCCCGAGCCCAGGGTTGTTTGTTATATGTATGTATGTGTACATGTACATATATATGTGCATATATTTCCTTTTGAACCATACATTTTTTCATTGTTTTTATGAAGAAAAGAGTGCTCCAGTTCCCTCCAGATGCCACAAACCCACAGGTTTTTGTCTTTAAGGAATCCCAAAATTCCTTTCTCTCACAGAACTCCTTAGAAAATGTGACATTTGGCTTAAGCTCCTGATCTTCCAAGTGCAAAGACTAAAGACTGATTTTGAGTTAGTCTTGGTTTTCAATTCATTCAGAGGATTAAACTTTTAATGCCATTTGCCTCTTGCAACTGAGGGCCGATACAATGCTGTTGGAAATTCTGGCATGGATTCACGATTGGCTCGCTAGTCTGAGTCTCTGTTCATGGAGCACATGGAGGATATAGAAGAGAACTGGAGAGGAGCTCGAATTCCTGGATCCTGCAGCCGTCCCAGGTGGAGGCGCCCGGGCCCTTGGCCTCCAGAGTCCTCCCTTAGATAGGTGATAAGTCTCTCTATCCCTAGTAACTGGCAAAACGTGGTGTTGCTTGGTCTTGGGTATCAACTTCTTGTTCGCCATTTTTATTCTGTAATTCCCAGTGCAATATTAATTCTCCTTGGTAGTTTAAAAAGGAAAGAAAGGAGGATAGGTAGAGTAGATTTCCATCAGCCCTGCCTCTTCTGACTGTCAGCTCTCCGGGTCCCCCCAAGCTGTAGTCCGTCTCCTATTCACTTCTTTTCCTGAATATTGCTAACAAGCCTCTTTTGGTTGTCATTTGCTCCTGTCACCAGCCTCTCTCATTTATATTCATCTTTAGCTAATTGCCATTATTTGGTACTCTATATTTATCTTTCATACATCCAAGTGGGTTGGTGAGTTCCCTTTAAACCTACAGCCATCTCTATAGACAAGTGCTTTTCCTCCTTAGGATTCCTTCCTCTCTTGTTCCCAGAGTTTTGTTCTTAAAAATTTGCCTCCCTAACTTTGTCATCCCTAACTTTGTGACTTTGAGCTGCTCATTCATTTTTCAAGTAAGAAGATTGGTCTAGATAATTTCCTCCTCCAAATCTGATCCAGCGATCCTTCTGATCTCAGAGGATTTTAATTCAGGAAAATCTGTCTTTCTTTTTGACCTTGAGAATCTGCTTTCCCAAACCTAGGGTATATGTCATGCTAAACTTGGCTTCCTTCTATCAAAAACTTCAGGAAGTGGGTGGCTAGTTCCTCAAGTGTTCTCAAAATGTCCAACCTAGTACCAGATCCTGTGAAGTTCAATGTCGAATTTCTTCTTGTCTAGTCCTCTTTGTTTTAAAAGATTATCATCATTAAAGTGAATCTTGATATTATGGGATGAGGAAGAACTCTAGAAGGTGGACCAAAAATGTCACCCCTCATCAATTTTATATCAGGCGTCTCTGCCAGGCTTCCTTTTTCTCTTTCCTCTTTTTCTCTCCATCCTTTCTTGCTTGTCCTTCTGTTGATCCTCTCAGATGCTCTCCACTGTGATATCTTCATCTGGTTCTTGTATTTTCTTCCGTGAGTATCTATAATGTATATATAATTCTATTATATATTTGTATTATTATTCTAATGGTATAGCAATAACAGTGATATTATATTATGGTATTTTAATAGTAATAATATAATATTACTATTAGTGTAATAATAGTATTATATAATTACATTATTCATGTAGTCCTTGTTGATATCAACGGGGACAACACAATTTATGTCCCTATATTTTTGAGTTTCTGGGCCTGGACTCTATGATCATAGCATCATAGAGCTAGATCTTGAAGGGATCTCACAAGCCTCCTGGTCCAGTCATTTTCTTTTACAGACAAGGAAACTGAGACCCCTGGAATGAATTGACCTGCTAAGGACATAGGTAGAGAGGGGCAGAGATAGGACTTGGACTTACATTCCAGTGGCACTTCCCTTTCTGTGGTATCACACGGCCTCCTGATCCTGTTGAAATGCTTATTTTGGTTTTCCATGACACAGTAATTGGTATCCACAAGAAATAGATAATACCTGTCTACTTATAAAAGTCTTGTCTACTCCTAAGAAGCAAAGTAACTTTTCTGTGGTTTTCCACTCAATTGTCTTAATAACACTGATCAATGAATCACCAGCCCCAACTACTTTTTACTTTGGCCTCTTTACCCAGACTCTCATACTTCATAGAGTCTCTGATTTCATTATTTTAATAAATAAATCAGCAATTTTTTTTTTTTACTATTTTCCTGTTTTTTTGGTACTGCCCTATGCACAGGACACATACACATATACACTCCTACACAATTCCAAAGAGAAATATTCTTGTCTCTCAAGGGAGTGAGAGCATCTATGTGTGGAAATATATACAAAATCAAAACATAAATACATGATAAAGTTTGGTAGGGAGGCACTGTTGCTTGAACAGTCAATCAACCCTTCAATATAGTCCCCCTAATCTTAACCCGTAGGGAGATTTTGCTCAAATCCTGCTGGTGGAACCATTCATCATAGCCCTTTATCTTGGTCCCTCAAAAGAACTAGTAAATTAGATTATTGTTTTCTTGCCCGGTGCCCCCAGGATAGTTTCTTTTTGAGTCTGCAGTTAAGATGCAATTTCTTTGCAATATTTAGAATTTGTGTTTGATCCTGCGTGATCCATGTAGCATTAAGAATGCAGGAGAAAGGACATTTAGAAGTTTCGAATGCTAATATTAAGACAACTAAGAAGAAATAGATAAAAGTCTAATTCCCGTCCAGGTTATTGGTTGATAGGAAATCACGCCACTTTTTCAGTATTGTGTCACAAACACACGCCAGCCCCTGCCTGCCACTAATATACTTGAAGAGGACATTCTCATGGATCTTGACCTGTCCATTAATGGAATTAATGTTTTCTGAAATACAGCTCCACTTTGGAGAGGACACTTTAACAGCCTTCCATTATTCCTCTTGGTGTTTATTATTTTGTGTTATTGTTGTGGTGCTGGTGGTTTTGTTCCCATTCCTTGCAGAATATTATTAGGTATAATGAATTCACTTTATTACAGGCCTCCTATCCAAGCTGAGACTTGGAAGCCCTGTCTTCCCTTTGATCTCGGACATAGCAAAACGTGTGATTATGCTATAAAAAGATAATAAGGGGGAGCATCAGACAGAAATGGAAAAATGCCAGTGTGACTTAGGAACACAGCAGCTGGAGAATTAGTGGTCAGTGATAAGATGACCCTAAGTACATCTTAATAGACGGGAAAGCTCGCTTCAGGCTCCATCGTCAGGTGCTGCGATGGGGTCACCTTGAGACTCTGACTTGTCTGAGAAGACTTGACAAATCTGGGCCCGGGTTCCCCATCCTGGGCGATGGCCCTAACAAGCCTTGGGGGCGAGGGAGGGGAGGTGTGGGAATTCGGTGTTTTCCAAAGCTCCTCATAGAGAGACTTTCCCCCTCATTACCGGGCTCCTGTCACATTTCCTTTGCCAGGTCAGTCAGCATTTTAACTTTGAAGACAACAATAACTGTCTCCAGTGGGAAAATCAAGGCCCATTTTGGCCAAAAAGGTAATTTAGACCAGCTTAGGGAACCTCGAGCTAAATGTCAGATGTAATTAAATGTTACTGTCATGTCTCGCCTTAAGTAGAGAAGCGCTGAATTTTAGCCGGGGCCAAGAGCTGTTTGCATTTGTTGTTTGATTCCTTCCCATAGTGTAGATGAGGCAAAATCTCTGACAGCATAGAAATGGTGCCCTAGGGTCCCGTAAAAATCCAGCCAGTACCTGCACTGTGCCTTCAGCTCCTCGCATCTCATTCCAGCTGTTTTCCTTTATTCCTTTCCTATCTGCACGTTGTCCTTGAAGACATTTGGGCTGGCAGAAACGTACTTAAAAAATCTCATTTAGGATGTACACACATATATGTACATGTGTATGTACATCTATGCATATTTCTAATAGTTCACAACCGAAGAGTCTTTTTCTGGTCCCTGCTGCTTTTTTCTATTGTGTACATTTTTTAAAGATAGAAACCATGTCTATGTCGTGTCTTTCCCTAACCCTAATCTCCTTGAAGGCAAGAACGTCCCTGTCTTCTCAGCACTTGGCCCACATTGGGGGACTAGAAGTCATTTATTGATTGCAGTTCTGATTCCAGCTGTTCTGTTTGGGGGATGGGACAAGAGGCAGATGTTCACTCGTTTAACATGGGTGTCTGGTGACAAGGAATGCAATTGTGCTTTCAGATTCGTGTCGTCTTGAAAAAGACATAATCCACGACTATTTTGTTGGGGAGCATCCTCATTTCACCCTTGATTTTAATAGAATCATTTGATTTCATTGGGGTTGGGAACTCACAGTCCATCTATTTTAATGAATCAAAGTCTTCAAATGTCCTATAGATTATTTTCTCAGAGAGCTCCTTGGAGACACGACTAAGCCGAGTGATTTGCTGTGAGTGATACAGCCAGTATGTGTTAAAACTTGAGGTCAGGTCTTCCTGACTCCAAACCTGAACCTTTGAATTTATAGTCCAGTGACTTTTATTTAAATCTATTTTAAACATATGGTAAGGCCTCAGAAAGCCTAGCCATCCGGACTCGCCTAAGGTTGGGTATTGAGATTTTAAAGTTTGTATTCTGGTGAATTCACAATGAGATCATTGTAGGAAACTCCTGCCGTTGATTTAAGTTACAGACTGTCAAGATATGACTCCATCTGTACCATTTCTGTCCTTGTTTCTCTCAACCTTTTTCTATCGTGTAAATCTGTTTTGTAAATCTGTTAAAGCTCAGAGATCCCATCTCAGAATATTATTTTTAAGCTTGTGATATACAACAAGATTACAAAGAAAGTACATTTTTGAGTTCTCATATTTCAAAAATAGTTATATTTAAAATCATATTAAAACATAAGTATTCTATATTCTAGATAATCTATATTTATTATTCTGTCTTTAAATTCATCTGTATAAATATATACATATACACACACATATATCCTACAAATGGATGCAGATGGATGGATGTCTATGGCCATATATCTAAACCTTTATCTGTGTGTCTCTCCATCTAGTCACTCATTTGGGCTTTAAAATCTCTGCTCCAGAGAACCTGGGCTGAGCATTCAGTGCCTTCCTCACACTCTCAGACGGCCTTCAACATGCCCCTGAGATGATCACCCTCCTTGCTAGAAACTCAGCAGCCTCCGTTGGTCGTCACCCATCCCCTCCAGCGTCCCTTGTTGGTGTTTTGCTGATGAGAGGCTAGTGGAGGGAGACCTCTTTGGTGTCAGGAAAACCTGATCTGAACTCCGATGCAGGGGCAGCACGTGACTCTGACTACGGGACCCTCGACCTCTCAGTCAGGGGTCGGAGCAGTTCTGATGTCCATCAGGTCACATGGGAGGATGCCCTGAACCTGCAGTCAGTGAGGGACGGCCAGACCCCCTCCCCTGACTGTGGTGACCGCTCGTGCAGACCTCCCCCCAGCCAGTTTCTGGGGATGGGGAGAGGCAGGAGCACAGCTGGTCCGTGATCCCGGTGGCAGAGAGAGCACTTAGTGAGGATTTAGAGGACTTCAGAGCATGTCCTTGCCTTGCCCCTGATGTGATGCGGGCCCAGGGGGCCGTGGCTGAGAGGAGGGAGGGGGGAGGAGGGAGGGGAAGAAGAGCTTCTCCAGACCCGAGTCACCTTCTCTGGGACTCTCTTGGACTCGTTTATGGCCGCGTGGCCCTGGCTCCAGAGCTTGGATTGTCTTTCATCTACCAAGTCTCTGCCAAGAGTCACTTTGGGTCATTGGTACTTTCCAGCCCCCTCCCTGGCAAATATGGGAGCCAGGCCATTTTAGGGCTTCCTTCCTGTAACAATTGTGCCCTGCCCCCCTTCACTGGCATCAGGAACTGCCCAGATGAAATGCCCATTACTGCAGTGATCTACAAGAGAGAAACACAGGTGGGGAAAGGAGGCTGCTGTGATCTTAAAAAGGGGAGCCAATAGCCACTAAGGAAGGGAAGGTCTGAAGGAAGGATGCACTGTGGGAAAAAGAGCTATTTTCCCCCTTCCTTCTCCTCCCCTTCTTCCTCTTCTCCTCCTCTTCCTCCTCTTCTTTTTCTCCTCCTCCTTCTCTTCCTCTTCTTCCTCTCTTCCTCCTCCTCCCATTCTTTTCTTCCTTGTCTTCTTTCTCCTGCTCCTCTTCTTCTTCATCATTCTCCTCCTCTTCTCCTCCTCCTCATTCTCCTCTGCCTCCTCTGCCTCCTCCTCCCCTCCTCCTCCTCTTCTTCCTCATTGTCTTCCTCCTGCTCCTCTTCCTCGTCTTCCCCTTCATCTTTCTCATCTTCCTCTTCTCTCTCTCCCCCTCCTCCTTTTTCTTCTTCACCTTTTCTTTTCCTCCATCCCACGCCCCACCCTTCAGTAGAAGATGGAGAGAGAAGGAAGAGCCCTGATCTGTTTGGGGAAAAAATATCACAGCCTATTAGTTAGATGCAATGAAATGAAGCCAACTTCAGGGACTCCATTAAGTGCACAGTGTTTAGGCAGACAGTGTCCCTAGGTAAAGTGTACTATTCTGGAGGATTGTGTGCTGTGAAATAATTGGGTTTGGGAAATCAACTGGGCTTCAGCAGCCTGATGGAGGCATCTTATGGGAGATGGGGGAGGGAAATCCTCTCTCTCTCTCTCTCTCTCTCTCTCTCTCTCTCTCTCTCTCTCTCTCTCTTTCCCCTCTTTTCCTTTTCACATAAAGACTACACAGAATAAAATAGAGTGGCAGTTTTTACCAGGTAGATGTGGGCTGTCAATAGTGTTTTGAATAATACAAACAATGGATGTAATTAAATTTCTCTTCAGCACAGGGAGGATTCAGGATATGTCACCACAGTACTATCTCCTGTTATATTATTCTCCTACTATCTGGACTTCAGGTTTCTGTTGTTGAATAAAAATTACCCAGATTCAATCAGTAACCACAGGGCCCATAAAAATGTGTGTTAACGCATTGATATGTTTGGAATCTACTTCCTAAATAAAACATTGGCTTGTATTTGTTTTCTCTTTTCAAAAAAACCACATCGTAAAATGGCAAAACAGTGCAAATGGAGCAACTTTTCCTTTTGTGAGACAGACTTTTATTGACAGATGTTACCAGCGGTTTCATGGGGGGATATCCACAGCCCAGATGCCCAGTTGGCTTTGGAGGTCCAAACAGTTACAGTGTGTAATGTTAAACGAGACCAGATCAATGGATAGTTTTCTTGTGTGCTCGGAGAATATCCTCCCACCCCCTTTAACATTAGTAATTTATGTAATGGTAATTATAGCTAATGTGAAGAAAAGTGGATATTAGCAAAATCATTTCCACCAGATAAATACCATTAAAAAACAGTAGTAGCTAGCATTTTAGGGAGATGTCTTTGAGACAGTCTGCAACCTTTTTAATGAAGAAATAGTCAGTATTTATTTCATGCTACCCACCTCCTGACAGAGAATTGTTGAACTTAATATGTAGAATGAGACATACCTTTTAGATCCATCCAATGTGGGAGTTTGTTTTGTTTCACTATGCATATTTGTCTCATTTCCTTTCTTTTGTTTTTCTTTTTCTTAATTTCTTTTTTTCTTTCTTTCCTTCCTTCTATCTTTCTTTCCTTCTCTTTCTTTCTTCCTCTCTCTCTTTCCCTTTATCTTGATCTCTCCCTCCCTCTCTTTTTCTTATTCCTCCATTCTTCCTTCTCTTCTCCTACCTTCTCTTCTCCTTTTTTTCTTTCTTTGTCTCTTTTTCTTTTTCTTTCTTTCTTTTCCTTCCCTCCCTCCCTCCCTCCCTTCCTTCCTTCCTTCCTTCCTTCTTTCTTTCCTTCCTCCCTTCCTTCCTTCCTTCCATCCTTTCTTCCTTCCTCTCTCCTTCCCTCCCTCACCTCCTCCCTCCTTCCCTTCCTTCCTTCCTTTTTTCCCCTTTTCTATTGCTGTAGGGTTAGGAAGCATGGATATAAATGTTTGTCTTTCATATTACCTTGGCATCTAGCTAATGTTGAGATTAGTAGGTGGTATTAGTGCTTTTGAGGAGTTCTTGTTTAAGGAATTGATCCATTTGAACCATTCACATTTCATGTGGAAGTCCAGTTTTGACGGTTCTTCATGGAATATCCTGAATGAGTCTATTCTCTCATTGTCTTATTATATAACCCCATAGGTGCCCAACATGGCACACAAGTTTCAAGAAAATGGTCCTAAGAAATGCCCTTAATGTAGAGGCTACTATTGTTGAGATATTTTTTGGAACGCCCATAGAGTCATCCCATTCCCATTAGGTTGGATTATTTTCATAAAAACAAAACTGCTCTAAAAAGGACATTTTCTTTCCTTTGACAAGTTTCTCAAAGAAAAATATAATGAGATTTGAAAAGTAATTCTAGAAGTGTTTGGAATAATTCACATATTCTTTCACTCAACAAAGTTTTTAGGGGACTTTTGCAATGAACATTAGGCTTGGAGGGGGAAAAGTCTTTGAGGAGTTTACAGTCAAATAGAGAGCACCATTATTAGTGTATGGATATTATCTCTCTACCAAAGAAATTAAATCTATCCCCTCAAGCAAAAGCATTTATTAAATGCCTACTGTGACCCAGACACTGTAGAGCACTGTGATACAAAGACAACTAAAGTCAGTCAATATCTGTGCGTCTGCATGTTTTTTCCTCTCCCAAGTCTAAATTTCAGTAGTCTACGGAACTCCCAGTGAGCCAAACCCTTCTACTGGTACAAATCACCACTTGCTTTTCACTTTTTCTTGTGTAGCCTGATAAATGTGGAAATATGTATAGAAGGGGTACAGATGTTTAACCTATATTTGATTACTTGTGTCTAGGGAAGAGGATGGGAGGAAGGGAGAGAAAAAAATTTGAAACCCAAGGTTTTACAAGGGTGAATGTTGAAAACTATCTTTGCCTGTATTTTGAAAATAAAAAAGCTATTATTTTTAAAAAAAACACAGCAATTTATCACCATGAGAGCAAGGATTCATAGTATTTGAACCCAGGTTTTTCTGGAGGCTTCTTTCTAGCCCTTAGTGCCCTTTCTTTCTTTCTTTCTTTCTTTCTCTCTTTCTCTCTTTCTCTCTTTCTCTCTTTCTCTCTTTGTCTCTGTCTCTCTCTCTCTCTCTCTCTCTCTCTCTCACACACACACACACACACACACAATCATTTACATGCTTCTCCCCCCATTTAACTAGTGTGTGCTTGTTCATAAAGAGTGAAAGTTTGATGACAATTTCTACCTCCCAGGGCTTATGTTAAGAAAAAATGAGATCATATCTGTAAGGTCCTTTTCAAAACCTTAATAGGTTATATAAATGCTTGTTGTTATCCTCCTATATCTCTGTTACTTCATCATCGGATGCTTTGCTTCTGGTGCGCAGGCACATTTTGAGTTTTAATTCAGTTGACGAAGCATTTGGCTCTTCGGTGCCTGAAGCCCCTTCTGGCTCTACCAGAAGAGAAGTCTACTGTAGCCTTGTATGTGGTATTAAGCAATCAGTGCCGTGATGGACGAATCCCTGGACTTTGAGTCAAGAAAGATAAGAAAGTAAATGCAGTTTCAAACTCCTTAGCTTGGCAACCCCAGTCAAATCGCTTAACCTTTTTCAACCTCGGTTTCCTCATCTGTAAAATGGGGGTATTGATAAGGCCTACCTCTTCAGAGTTGTGGGAAATGTCAAATGAGAAAAAATATATGAAATACTCTCCAGACTTTAAAATGCCACCGAATCATGATCCTCAATTATCAGTAGGAGCAGCCTCACAACCCCTCTCCCATCATCATTGTTATAAATCACTATCTAGTCTACTAACATCCCAATTTTCGATTTCTAAAAATCTAAACCCAGAGCCAGAAGTGAGTTACCTGAAGGCAAATAACCTGTTCGCGTTTGCCCCGTCTCTGTGACCCCAGTGATTGGGAACTTTCCATTCTCACAACAGGTTAATCTGCTTTATGACAACCCTAGAACTCGGTTTCCAGGAATGTATTGTATCATAAAAACAGGGATTGTCTCTGTTGATTCTGCAGATTATTTGTGACCCGTTCCCAGATGTCTGCTGTAGTGTCTGATAAGTGGCCGGCAGGGGCAGGGGGTGAGAAGGGATCAAGGACAAGGCCGGAAGAGGGGCGTGTCTGCAGACCCATATATTTAATTTATTATCCAGTGTATTAGATTAGGGGCCTCTGCTTCCCTCCATATACATAAATAATTGTGAGTTAACTGTGGGAGAGGGAGAATTCATGAGAAGCTGGAGATGATGGAGTGTGTTACCCACAGGGGGATGGTAAGGTCCCGAGCAGTCCAGTGGATTCCAAGTTTGAACTGAATAGGGCCTCAAACAGAGACCAGTATAGCTGAAGTGACTTATCCAAGATCATACATCTAATAAATAAATCTGGGTTCAAAGGCAGGGGCTCTGACTCTTTTCTTGCTTCTGTGGCTTCCTCAGCCCTGTTTACAGCATAAAGTTCAGTGCTTTCCCTCTGTAAAGCTCGTCTGGATAAAAGGAAATCACTTACAACATTAGGGGAAAAGCTTTGACCCTTAGCCTTGGCAAAATGTTCTACTCTGTTAATGCGAGCTTTGTGTCAGTCAGTCCATCAGGAGGGAGGTTTGGGTACCTGCTGTGTGCCAGCTACTATTCTAGGCAATGAAAATAAGAAGGGAGACAAAGATTTATAATTAACATATTTCCTGCCCTCAGAGAGCTGCCATTCGATCTAGGAAAAGGCTGTGAGCAGAGGGTTTTGTGGTAAGAGAAAAGAATGCTAATTCTACAGTCCTGACCCCAGGATCTCATTTCCTGCCTTTAGAATCTCAGAAAAATCACTGGACATCGTGGCCTCCTTTTTCTCATCTATAAAATCACATCTGGGCAAGAGTCTTTCTAGAATTAAATATGTGACCCTCAGTGTCTCCAAAATGCATATAAGGCAAGGCAATGGAGCGAAAGAAGGAAAGGTCAACATATTCAGTGAACGTGCTGCTAATGTGTTCAAGGTTCCTAATCATTTGGACACAACTTTTTTTGGGGGGGACAAGTGAATAATTTTTTGGAAAACACTTTCCCCACCCCTCTCTTTGAAGGATTCTTGTGTATTTTCGTCTTTTCCTAGATGGCAGTCTAGTCAAGATTTCTTTCTCTTGCCAGTGTTTGAGGGCTGAGTCTTCCCCCCCCCCCTTCCATTTTTATCATTTTTATTTGGGAAAAAACAAAACCAACCTCTCTTCAATAAACTCTGAATCATGAGATGTTTACATTGCTTGGGCGAAGCATTTTTTTATAGACCTGCCAGGCGATTATAGTAATTAGTGTATGAATTTCCTCATTAAAATATCATTAGTGAAGACTTTGTTCTTTCAAGATGTGAGGAAAGGGGTTTATTGCATTGTATTCTATCATTAATGGTTTACTAGGAGCCAGATGTTAGATCTAGGGCTGCAGCGGCAGGGTCATGTTTGCCTAGAGTTTATTGGACCGGAGAGCAGGTTTGAACATGGATTCTCTCAGTGCTTGTCTGGGACATAGCCTTGATTCATTCTGACAGTGTATGAAAGTCCAGCCCCTTCTATTGGATGCCCCAAGAAGGATTTGAGTGCTTGTCATTCAGGTAATCAACCAATCAAGGGTTTACTAAATGATCATGATGTTCCAAGCGAGCGATAGCATGTCTTAGTGGACAGCAAGCTAACCTCGGAGTCTAGGAGAGATGGGTTCAGGTCCCTCCTAAGTGACTTGGGGCAAATCACTTAGTTTTTCAATATCTGGGGAAACTCTCTAAGATATGACTCCTTCACCTGAGGGCCGTCAACTTTTTTGTTTTATTGTGATTGTGATTTTATTCCATGCAGTTAATTTCCTTTGAAATTCTAGATATTTTATTTCATTCATTTAAATTATTTTTCTGAGAAAGGGTCCTGAATTCCTAGCCTAGGAGTATACAATATGTAAACTTATAAATAAATACAAAGGTGATTTGAGGAAGGAGGGAACACTAGTATTTTGGGGCATCAGGAAAACTGCAAAAAAAAAAAAAAAAGTTGCTCTTAAACTGATTCTAGAAGAAAGCTAAGCTTTCAAAGATTTAGACCTGGCCCATAGTAGAAGCTTAACAAAAGAGAAAGGAAATAGGGAATGAAGGGAGATAAAGAGGAAAGGGGATGGGAGGGGATAAAAGAAGCAAGGAAGGAAAGAATTCCACTTCTGGTACTTCAAAGATATAGTTATTTTAAAAAAATAACACAAAGTATTGATGGGGAAAAGGATAGTTTATTTAAGTGCAGTCATTCTACTGTTTTACTCTTCTGCTATTCTACTACTCCAACTTATTCTCTAATATTAAATTCTAGGCCCAAACCATTATCCAGTAGTATTTTATCTAAGATTTCTGAATTGATAGACCTACAGTATGATTTGTCTCTTTCTAGTCTGAAAAATTTTCATCATTTTTCATCCACTTGGTCTTTCCTGTGTGGATGTTTAAGCTCAACTATTTGGAGTGATTATAAATCTGATTTAGGAGATTCTGTGATTTTTCTGGGACTTCATTCAGTCAGTACAATATCATCCAGAAGAAAAAAAAAGAATGCCATCTTAGTCACCTCATCATCTACTTGGAATCTCTCTTTGATTTGTCTCTAGTCTTATCATTCTCTATTATGTGAGCAAACATCCTCATAACACAAGTAACTGAACCTCCTGATGCCTCTTGACTAGATGCCCGGTGGGACCCAGTGCTGTTCCCTATCTGCCTTGTTATAAGAACATAGATGATTTGTCCAGGACCGTACGACTGCCATTGATTGGCCATAGGATATAAAACAGGTAGAGGATGGGGAGAAGATAGATAACTGAAATCTTAACTTTGAAAAATCCATCTCTTTCCTTCCTCCCCCTTCCTCTATTCTTTGCCGTGATTCACTGGGGACTAATGATGATTTTGATCTACCTATGTTGAAAATGCAATAGAATAGTATTCTGCAATTACCTTCTTCTCCATTTCTGCTCCCACCAGCCCCCCTCCCCCAGCTCATTCTATATGCTGAGACAGCGTATCTCTAAGTAAGTTTCAGCAGTACCTTGTTCTGAAATGAAAGCATTTTCTTTTCCCGATTAGCATCTGTTTATAGAATAGTTCCTATTTTCGTAATTAGATCCTGCATAGAAATGCAGAGGCTGCTCTGTAAAAGGATAATGAATCTTTATTGCACCAGTTGAAATCAGATTTGTGCAAAAGGCACTTTGAAAACAGTAATAAGCAGAGACATGTATTAAATCACCCAGATAAGGCTCTCTTTATATATTCTTTTTATAAATGGAAATTATGACTACCCGGTGGATTCCACATGACATTTCCTGTTACCAGGAAGGGTTTTTAGCTTTGACCATAAAAGTTATCTAAATTCAAAAGCCTCCGTGGGTTCAGAGCTCCAAAGAGTACTTTGGGAGGCACAGAATAGGGTGATGGCCCTTTGTCTTCTTCCTTTGTCTACCTGAGCAGGCAGGGAGAAAGGGGGGCAAGAGGGAGAAGAAAGGAGCCACTTGAAATGTCCAAGATAAGATCTAATCAGGCAACCCAGTGTCCATTTAGCTCCCACTGTCACATTTTTAGCAGCTCTTGGCTGGGCTCTCAGAAAGCAGGGCTCATGTCCTCCCTTGTATTTGGCCATTGTACACATCATTTCCTGGCGAATGCCGGATTTATTCCCCAGCTAAACCTTTCTTGACAGGTTTGTTATCTGTTCACCCCGATGGTGAGCCCCAGAGAGTTGGCTCGTAGCTGTTAGGGGAGGGAAGGAGGGAGGGAGGAAGGGAAGAAGAGAGGGAATAAGAGAGGGAGGGAAGGAGGGAGGGAGAGAGAGAGTGTGTGTGTGTGTGGAGGGAGGAGGGAGGGAGTTAGGAAAGAAAGAGAACTGGGAAGCAGGATGAGTAAATGTCAAGTGAACTGCCAAGAATGGATATTATAGCTGCTGGGGACCTCAGAGACGATCGGATGTCTTTGGTGTCTTTTTTACAATCAAAGGCTTCATGTATGATTTCAGTCTCGACTGGCCTCAGCTTAGTATCGATTTACTCCCAGGCACGCCGAGCCATTTTAGGATTACGAGGGGCATGGGGTGGGAGGGATTAGAAAAATCTTCATGCATCCATATCATCTCCATTCACATGCCTCAATTTTACTGTCGAACTTCCCTCCCCTTTCCCATGCCCTTTCCTTCCCTCTCCCTCTCTCCTTATTTCATTTCATTTTCTTTTTTAAAATGGGTAATGGGAAAAAATACATCAACGTTGGCAGATCTGGGTGTGGAGAATAAACCCAACAGTTGCTTTGGGAAAATGGACTGTTGGGTAGGGGGAGAACCAAAACAAAGCAAGCTGTTCATTGTTCTGGGGGCTCTGAACTTCATTCATTTCTGACTTGCAAATTTCAATGAAATGACCTTGTTCCTGGAAGCTTGTTCTGATGGGCCTGGACTGGCCGGGGGTTAACAAAGGGGTCTGACGGATGCCCAGTGGGCACACACACACACACACACACACACACACACACACACTCGCTGCTTGGGCTTCTTCCTTCTGCTGTTTTCTCCAGTTGCCTCTCAGCACTTTTCCTCCAGTCGAAGTGGGAAGAGAGAGAGCAGCCGTCTGGCTGTCTGCAATGCTGGCATCTGCTCAGCTCTCGGAGAAGCTCGTGGCGGGCACTCCTCCCTCTGGCAGATTTCTGCTCCTTTTCCCTCTGCTTCATTAGTTGAGAAGCTGAGATCAATCCCTTGAAACTGCTAGCATCCTTAAGGCATTGTCTAGCTTTATCATAGCTTCAGTTGAGAGCAAAACAAAATGTTTGGGGTATTTTCTATCCAAAGGCCTAGGGGGAAATAATCCTGAAGAAAAAAAAAAAGAAAGAATGAGAGAAAAGGAGAAAGAAAGGGAGGGAGGAAGAAGGGAAGGATGGAAGGAAGGAAGGAAGGAAGGAAGGGAAGGAAGGAAGAAAGGAAGAAAGAAAGAAAGAGAAGGAAGGAAAGAAAAAAATATAAAACTTAAAATTTCTTTTTTATTGAAGTTTTTATTTTCATATTCATATGCAGGGATAATTTTTTTTAATTTAATAGCCTTTTATTTACAGGATATATGCATGGGTAACTTTACAGCATTAACAATTGCCAAACCTCTTGTTCCAATTTTTCACCTCTTACCCCCCACCCCCTCCCCTAGATGGCAGGATGACCAGTAGATGTTAAACACAGTAAAATATAAATTAGATACACAATAAGTATACATGACCAAACCGTTATTTTGCTGTATAAAAAGAATCAGACTCTGAAATATTGTACAATTAGCTTGTGAAGGAAATCAAAAATGCAGGTGGGCATAAATATGGGGATTGGGAATTCAATGTAATGGTGTTTAGTCATCTCCCAGAGTTCTTTCTCTGGGCGTAGCTGGTTCAGATCATTACTGCTCCATTGGAAATGATTTGGTTGATCTCGTTGCTGAGGATGGCCAGGTCCATCAGAACTGGTCATCATATAGTATTGTTGTTGAAGTATATAATGATCTCCTGGTCCTGCTCATTTCATTCAGCATCAGTTCGTGTAAGTCTCTCCAGGCCTTTCTGAAATCATCCTGTTGGTCATTTCTTACAGAACAGTAATATTCCATAATATTCATATACCACAATTTATTCAGCCATTCTCCAACTGATGGACATAGGGATAATTTTTCAATATTGACTCTTGAAAAACCTTGTGTTCAATTTCACCCCCTTCTCCCCACCCCTTCCCTAGATTGTCATGTAATTCAATATATGTTAAACATGGTAAAAAGATATGCTAAATCCAATAGAGGCATACATATTTATACAATTATCTTGTTGCACAAGAAAAATCAGATCAAAAAGTAAAAAGTAAAATGAGGAAAAAATAAAATTCAAACAAACCATAGCAAAAAAGAGTGAAAATACTGTGTTGGGATCCACACTCAGTTCCCACAGTCCTTTCTCTGGGTGTGGATGGCTCCCATCATCATAAGACCATTGGAACTGGCCTGAATCATCTCATTGTTGGAAAGAGTCATGTCCATCAGAAATGATCATTATATAATATTCTTGTTGCTATGTGCAGTGTTCTCCTGGTTCTGCTCACTTCACTTAGCATCAATCAGTTCCTGTAAGTCTCTCCAGGCCTCTCTGAAATCTTCCTGCTGATCATTTCTTATAGAACAATAATATTCCATAAGATTCATGTACCAGAACTTACCCAGCCATTCTCCAATTGATGGGCAGCCACTCAGTTTCCAGTTCTTTGCCACTACAAAAAGAGCTGCCACAAACATTTTTTTTTTTGCACATGTGGGTCCCCTTCTCTCCTTTAACATCTCTTTGGGATATAAACCCAGTAAACTTAGAATTTTTAGAATTTCTTTGGAATGTAAAACTTCTAGACTTCTTTTTGGGGTAAAAAAGCATTGAAGGTTTAACAGAAAATCAATTGATTTTTTAATTGATGGTTTATAAAAGTAGATAATGGTTTTCTGTCCTTCTTTCCTTCCTTCCTTCCTAAACAAAAAACTAAACTGAAGCTTTTCCTCTGTAAAATAGAAATCTAGATGAATAAATGACTTCCAAATGCTTTCTAGCACTACCTAGGCCAGTTCATTTTCCATTTTGAGGCCCTTTTCTACATGGATGTGGCTGCATTGCTCCACTTATCATATATTCCATCAATAGCTACTATATGCAAAGAGCTGTGTTAGACTCAATAGAGATTTCAGAAGTGAATAGGGCCTTGACACTCTCCTCATGAAGCTTTTAGTCTTTCAGTAAAATTGGGGTGAGTAGTTTTGTGAAGATATAGTCAAGAGAGAGGAAATGGATTAAACACTGGCTTGGTAGGGTGGGTATTTGCCTAGAGCTACTGAAACAAAGAACAAATGAAAGGATAATATTCATGTAGCCTGGGAAGGTGAGCTAGAGCCCGCTCGTCCAGAGCTTTAGGGCCAGACTGAGGATCACATATTATACATCACATATTTTATCCTGGTGGTGGCAGAGGAGCCCTGGCAAGCTCAGTTTGGACTGAATGAGAATTTGGAGGTTGTATTGTAAGGAGTGTAGTAAAGAAAGGATGTGAGATGCATACAGTAACAATGGGGGAAATGAGCATCGATATTTCCATCTAGAAATTTGAAAGGGGAAGGAAAGGAGAGATTCAAGATGATTTCTTGATAGGATGACAAGGTCAGGTAAAAGTTTTATAAGGGGGACGTTGACTTCACATTGGCAGGGAAGGTGGGGGGCAAGCCAGTTGATCAGGACAGCTAGACAATGACTGAGGGCGGATAGTTGATGGGAAAAATTCCTGGAGAACTTGGGAAAGCTTAGAATCCATTGGCGTGTTGGGCGCAGTTGGAGTGAACGGCCTTGGTCAGGAGACAGCCATCTTTTCCTTAGAAAATAGAGTAAAAGAGGAAACAGTGGGGACGCTTTCGAGTTTTCATGGTGTAGAGTAGCTTACAAGAGAGAACTCAAAGGTTTAAAGAGGAGAGTAAGTAATTGGATATGGTGAATAAAAGAAAAGTAAATAATGTCATGGTGTCTGAGTGACTGGGAAGAAAGGGGCGCCATTAATAAAATAGGAGGAGGGAAAATTGGAGTCTCTTTCGAGGAAAGGCATTTTTCTATATTTAACAAGTAAATCAATGAAATGACTTAATGCGAATGATTACAAACCAGTTTCATGGATTTGATAAGTGCACTGCATCTTAAACCAATGCCGGGTAGCACACAGGATTGAGGAAAAAACGCCCTTATTCTCCTCAGTGAGTGCAGACATCTCCTTTTATGGAACGTGAGCTCTTGAAAGGCACCCTTCTTTATCAGATTGTCACAGTGCTCCTTGGCTGTGGGAGGATGATGGGGGAAATTAGCTGTTTGATGATGAGTAGCTGGTGGCACAGTGGATAGAGCATTAGTCTCTGAGACACAAAGGCCTCAGTTTAGATAGGGCCCGAGCCACCTGCCCGCTCTGTTGAACCCTGGTCAAGTCACTTCATCTCAATTTCCCTCAATTTCTTCAGCTATGAAATGTGGATAATAAAAACACTTACCTTGCAAAGCTGTTGTGAGGATAATATTTAAAGGGGGAAAAATAATTTCTCCTAGTTCCTGGCACAGATTTAAATGTTTCCCTTTCTTTAGGGATACTTTATTTTATTTTACTTGGATCACATTAGAAGATTTTAGACTTGCAGATTTGGACCTGAAAGGGACCTTGGGGATAGTCTTTACTTTTATAGACAATTTGTCGGACTTTCTGTGACCCCATTCTGGGTTTTGTTGCAAGAGACACTAGAAGGGTTTGCCATAAACTTCTCCAATTCATTTTACAGATGAGGAAACTGAGGCAGACAAAGTGCAGTGACTTGCCTAAGGTCACACAGCTAGTGAATGTGTGAGGCTGATTTTGACCTCAGGTCTTCCTGACTCCAACCTCCAGCTTTATCTGCTGTCCTAGCTGCCTTACAGCTCATGAGATGGAAGGGATGTCTGAAGCTCTTTCATCTATGTACAAGGAGCTGAGGCCCAGGGGACAAATGACTTTGCCAGTGTTTCAATCAAAATCAGGATTCGAACTCCAGGCCAGGGGCACCGAGCTCCCTCTCCTGAGCAGGATGGTGATGTGGTGCACCTAAGGTCTCACTGGTCCTGAGTAGGAACGCCAGGATTCGAATCCAGCCCTCTTTCCATCCTTGTCTGGTTGTATTCCCTGGTGCTGGATCCTTGGATGCTCTGGAACTTTGGAACCCTCCCCCAGCATCCAGCCTTTCCTTTCTTCCATCCCTTTTTGAACAGAAGGCAGTTTGTTTCCAGTTCTGATTGCTCCTAATTGGCTGCTTCATTAGGCAAGTGCAGGGACTATCACAGGGGCTCCAGTTACAAACTGCTACCCAACATGGCCAGCGAATTAGGAACTCTGAGCAAACATAGGGAAGAGGCAGATTTCCAGCCCCTTCTGTTTCTTTGGTCTGTTTTCTTTGCTCCCCCCCCCCCCAAGCTCATTCTTCTACGGCAGCATTTCACTTATAATCTGTTAATTAAATCATTTCACTCCATTTTTATATAATTTTTAATTTAGCATTCATTTGCAACTTCGCTTTTGGCTTCATTTGCTGATAATAAACAGTACTGCATACAACACATGTTCCTCAAAACAGTCAGTCACACACACACACACAGGAGCCAGCAATTTCTCCACAATGCCTTGCCCAGGAAATTGCAAGCAGAGATGATCGTGCAGGTTGCCCGGATAATGGACCCACTGCGGCTCTTGGGAAGGGGGTGGGGAGTGTTTGTGGTGAGTCCCCAGCATGAGATGTCGCGTTGTGCAAAGGGCCTGGAGATCCTGGCTCTGGTGCGGTCATTTCCTTCCCAGTCTCCATCCAAAGCTTGGGCCGAATGGCCCAGAGGCAGCCAGGAAGCAGCAGAAGTGGCTTCCCTGCCTGAAATCAGGGAGACATGAGTTCAAAACCTACCCCAAACTCTTCCTAGTCATAGCAAGTCATTTAACTTCTCTGCCTCCATTTCCTCATCTGTGAAATGGTCATAATAACTGTAGCTACCTGACAAGACTTTTGTGAGGATGAAGTCAAGGGATATCTGTAGAGTGCCGTGTAAATCCCGGTGGTGGTTGTTACTAGTATGGCTATTGCAATATTGATATATTATCATCCAGGTCAGAGAAAAGATACAAAGACCCTTTTGGGGACTGATGCTTCTCAGGAAAAAATCATAGCCAGGGACACAAGGGATGTCCCTGGCCCTCTGCTGCAACTCCCTCCTTTTACAGACCAAGAGGAGAGCAATAAAACCATGAGAACGTGTCCATCTGGCTCTAGAGCGGGCTCTATTTCTACTGCACCAGGCCGCTTTTTTGTTTTTAGAGTCCAAGAGTGAACTGTTTAAAGACATCACTAACCTCTATTCTACTTCCTCTGTTTTTTTTTTTTTCTGTTCTCACAATATCCTAAACTAAGAAGGAATTTCCTCAGCTTGAAAATGGATAAACGAATGAGAAATCCCTATTTCTCACCTCTCTTTTCCATTAAGGCCTGATTTCGGGGTCACAAAGGGTTCCACAAAGAAGGACCCAGTGCTCACCCATTTTTTTCCCCCATTGGTATTCCCATTCTTGTGATAACAGAAACCCTTCCCCTCCTTCCTTCTGGCCAAACTCTTCCCTTCATTACCTAAATTTCATTTTCTGTTTAAAAGGCATGTCTGTGCTCTTCCAAAGATTTGCTTTCAATGCTTATTGCCAGAAAACGGATGAACTCATTGGGTGGTAGAAGTTTCTCCGGCTTCCAGCCCCCTTTCTCTTCATCCCCCAGTGGAGTTTATTGTTTAATTGTGTTCCTCGACAACTTGATAAGGAGGCTGTAGGAAATAGCCACAAAAAAAGAGCATTTTGAGATGTCTTCTGCATATAAAAATTGTTAAACAACTTTTCATCTCTTGCCTTTTTCTATGTCCTAGTTGGTATTTAATTTAAGATGCAGTCTATGGCTTCAAAAGACTATTGTACCCTGTCTAGGTAGTACTGTTTCACCCTGCATCTTCTATCAACTTTCTGCTGGGAGTCTTTGTTATGATAAATACCCTATTTCCCTCCTTTCTTTGGCTGTTTTTTTTTCCCCTTGTAACAATCACTACTGTTCGGATTAATTATTTCTGATGTTTCCCTCTTCTGTCGTGAGTCCTGTTTTAAGTAGCAAGACAGAATTGCCTCTTCATTTTCGAAGAAAATCTCTTCGCTGAAGAAACTAAGAGGAAGAGAAAATATCACATGAGGATGGCTGAGAATGATCCATGAAAAGCAAGAATTAGAAATATTTCAGAGGTGTTGGGGGGGGGGAAAGGTCAAAAGAGAGAAAGTGATCATTTGCTTTAGTCTAGGACACTCATTTTGAAAAGTTTAAAGGAATGGAGAAAAAGTGAGGTGCTCAATTGTTTCAGTCATGTCTGACTCATCATGACCCCATTTGGGTTTTCTTGGCAAAAATACTGGAATAGTTTGCTATTTCCTTCTCTAGCTCCTTTGGCAGATGAGGAAACAGATAAATAGGGTTATGTAACTTTCCCAGAGTAGCATAATAAGTGTCAAATTTGAACTCAGGCCTAGTTCGGTATTCACTAAAAGAAATGAGGAAGGCCCAAAGCAACGTCACTTAGAATCACAGGATATCAGTGTGTACCATCTAGTCCTTCCTATACCTGAGCAGGGATCCCACCCACGGCCTAAGGCTTTCCTGAAGGACTTCTAGCAAAGGGGAAACCCTGTTCTTCCTACAGCAGTTCCAAAGCCTCTCATTTGTAGCAATTTTTCCACATTTTTTCAGGGATCAAATCTAAATCAACCTTTTAGCCATTTCTACTACTTATTCCCAGTTTTGTCTTCTGAGGACATCTCAGTTGATAGCTCTTTGATTAATTGAAGGCTTCTAGCTCTTGTTCAAACAAACCCTCCATAGTTCCTTCCAGGGCTCTTCAGGTACTTCCCATATCCTGTTTGCTGGCCATTTCTCTGCAGAAGATATCAGAACAGCAAATGTGACAATTAATAGCCTCGTTTGAGGATCATAATCTCATAGAGCTAAGGTTGAAATGGAAGTGGGGGTCATCTAGATTAAGTCATCATTCTATGAGGAAAATTGGCCTGTGGGGTCATAGTTTTGGAGCTAGTTCAGCCTTTAGAGCACATCTGAGCCAATCTCTTCATTTTATAAAAGGGTTACAGATTGTATCTGGAAGGAACTTCACATGTCATCCCACCAAGCCTTCATCCTAGTGAAAGTTAACCTGGTTGAGGAAGCAACTTAGTGAAAGTCACACAGATATTTACAATCAAAAGTTGGGTAAAAGTCTTCTGACTTCCGGGCCTAGAGTCTTCCCACTCCAAGGACAATGAGGTAGAAGGCAGTTGAGAGATGTGTCCTAACTCTGGTCTGAGACACAGTTGGCCCCCAGACCCTCGCTCCCCTCACCATTTCTGAGCGTCAGAGACAGATCTCTCTCTTCAACCGCCAGATGCACCACTTGCTGTTGTGTTAATTCATCACCAAGCCCCTCTCCATTATTTTGTCTCAACCTTCTAATTATAACATTATTTGACCATTCAGACTGATACTAATTAAATCATCACTTAATTCAGAAAGTGTGCAATAATGCTAATGCTTCTTGTCAGTTTAAATTATAATGTGGCACCTATTTTTTTCTTTCCTGGTCTATGGGGAGCTCTGGTTACCCACTTCTGGACAATCGACTACTTCCTCTACGGTTCCCTCCTCCCATTTCTCCCCTCCAAGGTCTCCTGCCCCCTTTCAAAGGTAATAATGAAAGGAGGAAGATAATGTTTTCAGTCATATTGAAATGCACCTGCGCACACATCATCAACAACAGGCAAGAATCTGATCTTCAATATTTCCTGTGGGGAAAGTCTTTAAATTTAGGGAAAACACCATTAAGATTTACAGTACCATTCGCAGCTATATTGTCTTGTCATTTTATTCATCATCTTGTATTATTTTTAACAGAGTGAAACAGTAGCTTGTCTCTTTCTCTCTCTCTCTTTTTTTAAACAGATTTGTTTTCCGCTCAATTAGACTTGTGATCACGAGAACACAAAGTAGTATTTTTCTCCTTCTGGAGAGACGCATACAGTATGATGGGCAAATTGTCAGGAATAATTATGCCAAATGGTGGAATAAAATTTGATGGGAAACATCTCTCTCCTTGCTAGTGATACATTTTTATTTAAGACACAATGAACATCAAGCACATTTGTGACAAGGTGAAATTGACAAGTGGCCCTCTGCCACAGTTTTATATTTAATTGCTGGTAAACTAATTAGCCAGAACAACATGTTGTATGATCCACAAAAGTGTCGCTCATTCGTTTTCCAATAAAAGTAAAATACATGATGTGGAAAAGTCCGCTTTGAAATAAAGGGCTAAAATTACAATCCAGATTAAAAATAAGAATTATTATTATTATAATCCTGGCATCGCCACGATTAAAATTTTTCCCAGAAATTTGGCAGTTGAGATTCCAAGTTTAGGCAGAGATTGAGAGGTAGAATTTTCATTTGGCCTTTTATTCCTTTCAAGCCCAATTTAATCTCCATTATAGTGATCAGCCTGAGTCAGGAAGATCTTCATTCAGTTCCTGTCTTATACGTAGTTAGGCAAGTTGCTTAACAGCTCCATGTCTCAGTTTACCTTTTAAGGGTAAGATGCAAAGGAGTGCTGATCTTCACTTCTGAAGGCAGTTTTTTTTTTTTTTTTGGTAGCTATGCAATCAAAGGCAAACAAACAAACAAAAAAAAAACTATTAAATAAAAAGCTTATAAAAGGAAAATTTCCATTGGGCATCTTATAATTAATTCTTGATGATTGATAGGCAACACCTAGTTTTCTGGCTAGAGTAACATAGGAGGAGTTCCAAGAAGGGAGGAACCCCACCCCCTTTGGGTATGAAGAGGCTTCCCAGAGGAGGTAAAAATCCCAGTAAGTAAAGGCTCTGGGGACAAGATTGTAGGCCTTTCTAGGAAAGTATCTTTGTGCAAGGTTGCTTTCCTTGATTATGGGGTGTAACTGGCAGCTCTGAGGCAACATTTGCATCATCCTTTGGGGACCTTTCATCATCGGAAAGCACTTATGGGCTCATCTGGCCATGATATCCCTGGGAAAGAAAGGATTAAAAATGAAACAGTATGGATGGGCTATCTTTTAAAAACAAACAAAAAAATTCCCTTTGATCTCTTTTCTCTTTGATTCGATTGAAGCAAACTAGACACATAGTAAACTCAGTGACCTAGTTCTTTTAAAGGGTCCCAACAGAAACCCAGTGTGAGAAGGTAAGACGATGTTAGAAAATGATGGGGAAGGTAAAAGGATACGAATGGACCAAATTTTTTCTTCAAGTAATAACTTGAGAGATTGAAGTCAACTAGAGACAAAAACTCTCGAATAATTAAATCAATTCATTAAGTACTCAGCAAACACAGCTTTAGTGCCCACAATATATTAGGCGTTATTCAATATGGGGGTCACAAAAACAGAAATGAAAGCAGACTGTTGGGAGGAGGTAACATGTACACAGATAATCTAATTTAGATCTGACTTGTGGTATGGTGGAAAGACCAATGGATTTGGAATTGTAGAAACTGGGTTCAAATTCGGATTTTGTCACTTTTATTCTATTCACTTCCTTGACCCTCAGTTTTCTCATTTATTAAATGGCATTTGATGATGTCTGCTGTGTTTTTCATTTCTAAATCTATAATAAAAATATATTAACAAAAAGAAGGAAAATATCAGAAGAGGATAATAATGTTTTTGTCTTTCATAGGTACCAGTTTTTTTATTGAAAGGAGTGGTTGTCCTGAGAATCCATAGATAACTTTGTGATAAGCACTTCCTTTCAGAGTCAAGCTCTCCATGATGAAGTTTGTTTGGTTTAAGAATTTCAAGCTACTTTCTGAATGAGACATCATTAAACCACTTAATTCCTCTGTGACATAAAAAATGAACACAGGATTTTCGTAATTCTAATATAAATCCTGCAGCATTAACAGTAACACAAACACATATACTTAGATATCAACAAAGATGCCAAGTTCAATATTTTAAGGGGAAACCTGGTTTGTTATTGCTGGGAATGGAATTTTCCCATTTCCTTGTCTTTTAAGTTAGCCTATAAAGTTATTTGGAAACATTTTTTAAAATGAATGTCTGATTTATGACATCAAACTTTATTGAATACTCTTTATCAACTGGAAACTTACAGTGTCATTGGTTTCTCTTGAGTTTAATATGTTTTCCCTCTTCAGTAGCTAATTTTATACAATAACTAACTATACCTCTGTCTGGGTTTGTTATGTCATGTAGGGAAATTGTGACCATTTACACTAGTTTGCAAGTCATGAATTCTAGGATCTCTTTAAATTTCTTGCTCGATTATCTTTTAGCAGGTTTTTTCCAGTGCTGCCCTAGTTCTTCATCTCATAAACTTTTCATTTACTTCATCAGTCCAATGATAGATTTGAAGATGATTTTGTTACTTTTATCATGTTTCCTGAAATAGTTTTTTAATGATGAAATCTGGTTTCGAGTCAGTAAATCTGAAACCATTTATTAAACACCAGCTACATGTCAGATAAGATTTAATATTGTCTGGTAGATAAGAGAACTGGTCTTTAAATCTGGAAGATTTGAGATCAATTTCTCTTTTTCTTTCTCTCTCTGTCACTCTGCCCTCTAACAATAATTATATAATTTCCACTAAAAGCGCAGAACTGAACTGGTAAAGAGAATTATTCTCAGGGAGTTCCAGTGGGTTCATAGTTAAGAGTTTTGTTTTTTAATGTCATGTTTTTTAATTTGTCTAATATGCAAAACTGGTTTTAGGAGTAATATTTTATTTTCCTTAAAGCATGATTTTTCCCAACAAATGTATCCTTTAAACAATGGAATATATTAAAATCAGATTCTACTTCTGAAAACCATGTACCTTTATGCTAACTGCAGAAATAAATTTGCTTTAGCAAAAATACTAACAGCCCATATTCCTGTAGTTTAGAAATGTAGGGTGCATAGCAGACCACAAGATTAATATCTTAACTTGCCTGGGATTGGACTCAAGTGAGGTGGAGCCATACACAGTCATCAGTCTGACTTTGTCTTCTGGAATCTTTGGAGTCCAGTAGCAAGAGACAGTATAGGAATGCA
This sequence comes from Sarcophilus harrisii, assembly GCF_902635505.1. Classification (NCBI taxonomy): domain Eukaryota; kingdom Metazoa; phylum Chordata; class Mammalia; order Dasyuromorphia; family Dasyuridae; genus Sarcophilus; species Sarcophilus harrisii. The sequence goes on along the minus strand of NC_045429.1, from coordinate 444,360,068 downwards.
CAGAGTTAGGGAGCTGAGTTGAAAGTCCCCCATTGTGCTGCTAAGTGACGCTGCAGTAGATAGAGCACTGGTCCTGAAGTCAGGGGGAACTGAGTTCAAATCTGGCCTCAGACACTTAACGCTTCCTAGCTGTGTGACCCTGGGCAAGTCACTTAACCCCAATTGCCTCAAAAAAAAAATGTCCCCCATGTTAACAGGTACAGTTACCTCAGCTAATGAAAGTCACTTCTTCCAATATTCCATGGCTGTAACCTAGCTTTTCAGCTGCATTAATGGAGGGAATTTTATCATTAAAAGTTCTGCATACCAATAAAATCGTATATCTTCCCTTCCAAAAAAACCCCCACAAACAGCAGAAAAAGTTGGTTGCTTGGTTGTTGCCCTTCATTCTCTAAGAGGACCAAAATGTTAGAGTCGACTTACAGAGTGTCTGATCGGGTCTATAGGAGCTCTGAGTGCTCTGCCACAAATTGGATATAAACAGTCCATATGAACATTTGGGGTGACTTCTCTAGCTTTGTGTTTCTCATGTTTCTCCCGGGGTAATTTGAATAATATTAGCAAATTTCTTTCTAGACATTATTTATCTCACTTGGTGTTCAAAACAAATTCTGTGAAAGAGTCAGTTAATCAATTGGTTTCACAGGTGAGGAAACTGATCCTTACAGATTTAACCTGATCTGCCCAGCTAGTCATTGTAAAAGGTGGTATTCAAATCCAGGCCTTCTTCACTGTGAATGCAGTGTCTGTCCACTCCACCAGACTGCTTCTCCAGCTTTTCAGCAGAGTTGATTCTTCCATTGTCATTCAAAAACCTTTTGCGGCTTCATTATATTTTAATTTATTTTTTTCTCCCAAGTCTCATTTCCCTCCAATATTATCATCTTTTCTGATTTAATATTGGGTCCAAAGGAGAGCCGGAGCCCATTACATAGCCATATAACATTCCCCAGAGAAATAAAACCCAGAGAATCTCAAGGGTAATTTGGATGTTGAAAAGTCAGTGTTACTAAGTCCCAAGGAAATGCCATGCAGCAGCTGCCAGTTGAACACAGAACATCCCAAGGGCTAGGAAAGATATTCCAGAACATCTGGAAATGGAAGGCAGTCACTGGTTTGATTTAATACTGGGAGTGATCAGATTTTTAGACACAGAAACAATGATGATCTCCATGGCTGACCATTATGAAATTCTATAGAATTAGAAATCAACAAGAAGAAATTTCTGTTCCATAAATTTTAAGTTTACCAAATACTTGGTGGGGATAGTTGTCTCATTTTATAGATAAGGAAATTAACACAACATGAAAGATAGGATCGTGCATTTAGAGCTAGAAAGCATCATTGAAATCATCAAATTCAACCTCCTCATTTCAAAGATTTAAAAAAACAGAACCCCAAATAAATCAGATACACTCAGTAAGTGTAGAAATGAGACTAACCCCAGCCTCTTTGTTCATTTTTTCTCCCCCCCCCCCATGATCTCTCTGCTTACTCTTACCATAGCAGTGTTTCCTATTAAAGGAAACAGTGATTCTAGGAAAAGACATTTTGAAGCAGCAAGAATAATTATATCCTGGGCATCCCTCTTTTTTTATTTTCCTCCTTTTTACCCTGTAAAGCCCTGAGTAAAATGGCAGCCTTCATGAGCTTTCTTTCATCAGATTAACTTGGGAACTTCACAAATCCCTGTTGTGGATTTTTCTGTTTCAGTCTCATGATTAAAATGTCTATCAAAACATTACAGCTGGTGAAGAAAACAGGAATAAAAAAAACTGCACTCCTCCTTTTAGCAAGCATTGCACTGAGCTATAAATATTAGAGAAAAACAGAGTCTTTCAATTAACTCAACCAGTGCTAATCAAGTCAAAACAGGCAATGTCTTTATTTCAACATGTAATTCTTTATTCACCCATGGCATGATGGGACATCGGTGTCCTTTATTAAAAGCTCCTCCGTCCCTTTCATGTTTAACGATTGCTCAGCACCAAATGGAAGTCTGTGGAGACTTTTACACATTTGCATATCATATATTATTTCTATTATCTCCTTTCTTCAGATTATTCAAATAGTTTTTCATTCATCTGGGGAGAATGAGCAAGTACACAAATGATAATGATGGCGATAATATAATAATTATAATACAACTTCACCTAATATGGAGCACTTTAAAGTTGGAGTCATAAGATCTTGGATTCAGAGTAGGGACCAATGTGAGAGGCCTTCCAGGACAACACGCTCATCCTTGTTTTAGGAATGGGGGAGCAGGCTGAGGGAGATCGCTCCCACAGCTGGTATTGATCTCCATTTTAGGTCATAGTCACCTCGATTTTACAGATGAGCCATTGCTCTACAACTTCTCGGTGTCAAGGTCAGGACTGGAACTCGAGTGCTGCTCCGCATCCAGCACTCTACTCACTGTATAATTCTGTCTTATCTTAAGTAACTAGAACACAGACTCACATGGGATAGGTGGATAGGTGAGACTTAAAAAACTAATTTTCAAAGGGAAGGAACAATGAAGAGGGGAAGAAAGAGAAAGCATGATGGCCAAGAAGGCACCAGTTATAACCCAGAAGAATGGACATGATTTTAGATTTTGTGTCCAAAGGTCACAAAGGCAGTGAGATGGGAGACAGAAATTTGAGTCAAAAGTGAATGTTGGTTGTCATCAGGTCTTGTCACAGATCATGAGGAGGGAATATAGAGGTGATTGAAAATAGAATCTGGAAGGGGATCTATGTTAACAAGGGAGGGAAGAGAAGAGATGAAGAAAAAAAGAGAGATCTGACACATGTCATGGAAGTCAGGGGAAGAAAGAGTATCCAGTAGGAGTCAATCAATCAGCATTTATTAAGCACCTACTATGTACCAGACACAGTGATAAGCACTGGAGATACCAAGAAAGACAAAAACACACACAAAAAAATCTTTTAAAAAACCAAATAATATTCTTTATCCTCAAGGAGTGTGCAATCTACTGGGGAGAGGACATGAAAACAAAATATCAACAAGATAAGTCAGAGATAATATGAGAGAGAAAACACTAACATTAAGGGAAGGCAGATCCATGTGGGGCAGCAGTCATGCTTGGAGTCATTTGCCCGATTTCAAATCCAGCCTCAGACACTTACTAGCACCTTTTTCATTTTAATCTCCATTTTTCAAATTTTCACCATTACTTTCTCAAGTCTAGACAGTCAACAAAACAGTAAATCACAGCTGATTTCTGAGTTGTAAATACTCATACTCATTTGCCTCAGTTTCCTCATTTGTAAAATGAGCCAGAGAAGGAAAAAGCAAATGCCTTCAGTATCTTTGCCAAGAAAACCCTAAATGCAGTCACAAAGAATTGGACGCAAGTGAAATAACCAGACAGTCATGTAATTCTCAAACATGATTTTTCTAAAACTTTGTCTTGAAATAGAATTCTCTACAAGCAGAAATTTGAAATCTATTCCAGCCCTTTGATATCATTTTAATGATTGATTGATTGATTCAGTTATTTATTTTTCTTGGTTTATTTTGTAAATGTCTGACAAATGTTTCATAACCTTAAGAAGATGTTATCTCCCCTTTATGTTTGTACCTCCTTGAGCACACATTATGGGACTTTGTACATGGGAGCAGATGTTCATTTGATTTGAGATGAATCAAAGACCTCACTCAATTAGAAAATTTCACACCTGTAAGGATCAGAGAGTCAGATATCACAGAGTCTGAAGTTGGAAGAGACCTTACAGGTGCCTCTTCTAGTTCAGCCCTTTCATTTTGCCAATGAGGAAACATGTCCAGAGAAGTGAAAAATCTTGCCTAACGACATCCAAGGTAGGAAGGATCTTGGGGAGAAAAAGAAACATAGGGGCCTTGACTCTAGAAACCAATGTTCTTTCATTGAATTTCATTTCTCATATAGGACATCAAAAATCATCAATTCCCTTGTATATAATGGGACATAATGGAAGGATCAGAAATTCTGGAACAAATAATTTCATTTCAGAGTCTCAGTTTTCTTCTGTAGAGTAGAGATAACAACAATAGAACATTGCTTTGATGTAGAAGGGTGAGAGTTCATATTCAGCTGAAATAATAGCCATAATCCTTTGTAAACTTTATACAGTCTCCTGAGAGAGAAATAAGAGTCTGCTTGAGGCAGATGGGACAAATCACCACCAGTAAATACCTTCCTTCAAACCATGTTAGAGGCAGCCAAGGATAGAGAACATCCTCCAACCTAAGTCTTGTTTTTAGCCCAATTTCTATAATCATCATGGAGGGCAGCGACCTTTGTGTCTCCTACCTCTGCCTTTGCTGCAGCCTCTCTTGTCCAGTAGCTGCTATTGCTTTAAAAAACTATCCAAAAGAGACTTCTTGTCCCAGAGTTTTGGCATTCTCCAATACTTTTGCATTAGAAATAGATAAACTTTTCATCAGTGAAAATGACATTGACGAAAGTACATTGCCATCTGCTTTGCTGCTGTACCTTTTTCATTTTAATCTCCATTTTTCAAATTTTCACCATTACTTTCTCAAGTCTAGACAGTCAACAAAACAATAAATCACAGCTTATTTCTGAGTTGTAAATACTCATATTCATCATTTAACAATCAGCCCTAGAAAGCAAGTTTAAGTTGACCCCCAGCACCTCCTTGTGTAACAATCCTGCCTGGGAATAAATTATTCTCCTTCCTCTTCTCACCTCTCACCAAGTCATGGTTTGGGGAGTCTCTAATGCTTGTTTTTCCCTTTTTATATCCCCACAGTGTCTGGCACAAAGTAGGCACTCAATAAATGCTTGTTTACTCCGCAATTTGATGACTGCCAGTTTGCCTTCCCATCCTTCACCAAGTTACCCAACTCTTTTTTACTGGTATCTGCCCTTCAGCATAGCCTTTTGGTCCCTGAGGAAGGGTTGCTTAAACTCATTTGTAAGATCTCTGTAAACTTTTATACCTGGGCTATGGCTTCCCTTTCAGTGAGGGGCGAGGAGGGGACATTACTCAGAATTCTGATGGGTAACCTGAGCTGTGAAAGGCACAGAGAGAATTGAAGAGGGCACCGGGAGAGGGAGAGAGGGGAGGAACTGCTTAATGGACCCAGTGTAATTGCCCTGAGGACTCCAAATAAGCTGAGCATGGTGATGGAATCACAGGCTGATCAGTTTTCGGGAGTTTGACCTAATCCCCAGGCTTTTATCTGATGTTCAGTTTTCCATTAACAGTAGTACACCTTTCATCTCAGAGTTCCAACACAAGAGACAGTTGTTGTTTTTCCCCTTGCTGCCTCTTCTCTCCTCTCTCACTCTTTCCCCATTTTTAAGTTCACATCATTTTTTCTGGGATGATAATTAGAGATCGTGGCCCAGGAATCACCCAGATTGCATTTGCACCACTGTGGATGAGGGGCTCCCAGCCCTGGGTTTGAATTAACAAATCAAGCGTGAAATAAGTGGGATGAGGGACCTCCTAAACCACTTTGAGTGTGATGGGAAAATAGCTTCGGAGCCCACTGGCTTCCAGAGCCTTTGGGAAGCTTGAGCTGAGTGGCTGGCCGACAGTGAGGTAGGAGAAGTTAATCTAAGGGAAAATGAGCTTTGTGTTCTGCAAACTCTTACAGGTGAATTCTTGAGCGTGAGCTCCTCCATGGAAGTAATTAGGGCCTTGTCTTTGTGACCCTGTGGTTCTTAGCATAGAGTCTTATACGTGTAGATTGGGATTCTGGACCAAAATGGTCATTTCTTCATAGGAGACAAATTCATTAAAAGGCTACATGATGGAATAAAAGAAGGAATGAATGTTATTAGGGAGTTAAAGAAATAGGCAAAAGTGCAATCTATAATATCTATCCATCTATGGTATCTATAGATCTGTCTATACACAAATACATATTATTCATTCCAAAAGTCCTCCATGCTGAAGCTCCACATACTTTTGTAGAGATGTCGTTTTTCAGATGCTGAATGATTCAGGACTTAGAGGGAGGTGAGAGCTGGGATTTGGGATTCTGTGAACACTTGGAGACTATCAATTCAACTCTAATTTTATGGGTGAATAATTTGGGGCAAGAAGGGTTTAGTTATGAAACATTTTTAAAGATCACATATGTCATTGCTAGAAGTCGAGTTATTAAGTCACTTAATCTGATGATACAAATATAAAAAGACAGCTCCTGTCCTCAGAGAGTTTATATTCTACTAAAAAAAAGATTGTTATAGATATGGATTTGGCTTTGGAAGCAAAAGAATGGATGAGTGAAGTCAGAGGTCCACTGACTGAAGCATTGTTTTTGAGGAATGATTATGTTAATTTAAAAAAATTTAAAGTTTTTTAAAATTCCAAATTCTCTCCCTCCTTCTGTCCCCTTCTCCATCCATTAAGAAGACAAAATTACAGTGATTTGTGAACTCTTTTTTGAGATAGCAGTAGAAGGGAGAACAGGTTGGAGGGTACACATGATAATGACCTGAAAGTAGCTAGAGGCTAGCAATGAATGTGTCTGGATTGGTCTGTTTATCAGGAACTCTCACTAGCAATAGTTCTAGGTTGGGGCTGGAAGTGGGGAGATAGCCAGAGACTAGGAGTTGTGATATCCTTATCTTCATAAAGCTTATGTTCTTCTGTGAAAGGACTGGGAAGAATATATATGAGAGTTAAAAAAATAATTTCAGGAAGTCAGAGAGAATAGTAGGGGGGGTGACAGTCAGAAAACCTTTTCTGTACCACTTAGGATGCTAGGGATTCCTACAGGTAGAGGTCAGCTTATTAAGTATGGGAGCAATGGGAGGGGAAAGCCTATGGCCAGGCAAAAAGGTTAGAGATGGAATTTCATTATCAAGGATCAACTATAAGTAAACTAATGTAGCTAAATCGTAGAGTGTTTGAGAAGTCATAGATTGTAGCCCAGATGGACAAAAAAATTAAATGGCAACCCGGGAAAGTTTTCATCTCAAAGAAACTGTTGAAGACATCCAGGGAGGGATACCATCACACCTGTGCTTTAAGATGGTTAGGCAGCTCTGGGCATGTCTTGACTTGGTATCCCCAGGGTTTAGTTCAATAGATCTCCTATAGTAAGCACTTAATAAATGCATGGTAAACATTTGATGATGAGAGCCTGGAGGCAAGGATGACAAAGTAAATGTAAAAAAATATGTAAATATAAAGCTGAAGGACTCGTGTAATAGCTGGATATCACATTTGGAGAGTAGCATAAATTGGAGTGTGACCAGTAGAAGGTTCCCATGATGCTCAGGGGAGGACTATCCTTTAGAGAATTTTGGGAATGGAAAAGGCTTATCCAACCAGTGGAGGCAGATTATTGTCATCCTTAAAGCACTGAAAGTCTGTCCTGTGATGAAGAGACCAGATTTAATTACAAAAGGAGCTGTTCTATTCAATGACTGGACCCCAGAAAGAATTAATAGTCTGCCAAGCATCATACTAGTAAAGGGCAGAGGCAGGATTTGAATCCTCCTCTTGCATTCTAGCCACTACATCCTGTCTGTCTCACTTGATTACAAACTCTTCAAGGGCCAGAAGCAGTTTTGTCTTTATCCTTCTAGTGCCTCCCTCAGTGCCCAGCATTCTTAGTAGCTTTGTCAGGTTGCACATTATTAGTAATCTGACCTAAGGGAAGGGGAAAATTATTAAATACACACATATCCCCGCATGGATGAAAGAAAGAGAAGTCTCCTGTATTGTGAAACATAGCACAGTATATATTAAGATCAACCAAATGACATCCATGGAGAACACGATGAATAGCAAATATTTGGAGAGGAAAAACCTTTATGACTTTTTCTCTGAACAGGTGTTGTATAGAGAAATGTGGGTGGCTAGTAAAAAGTCAGAGAGTGATCTGCAAGATTTGTTAAAATAGAGACCGTATATATTGTGATTCT